>NC_064620.1:467327108-468577108 GCF_023898315.1 Schistocerca nitens | reverse complement strand
ATTAACGTGCATTTTTAATGTCTGTTCATGTGTTGCTAACAATTTCTGGACAAACACGCACACATCTTACTGTTGGTGAGTAAGCAATTGATACTTAAGCAATATTCGTGGACAATAAAGAAGAACGATAGGAATGCGGTTCGATTGTCACTCAGGCACAAAAATTTGGATCCTTATTTTAGATTCAAACATCTAGCAGCTGGTAAGAAAAACCGATACGTAACTTTTGATTTTACTTAGTTAACAATCCGATTACGTGTTAGGTTCATATCACCGTCACAGAACTTCCACATTATGCGTTTCATCTTTAAATGCATACACACTTTGTTACTTCTGAATTGAGGTATATCAGACATCTTTCATGGTTAGTTAACAGGGATGAAAGGGTTTGACATCAGCCCCAGTTTATTACAAAAACTGTCGTCTTTTATTTTCAAGTTTAGATTTGGTTACTGATACTGGCGAAAATTTCTGTAATTCATGACTCTTCATGGCTAGTCAGCAATATGATTTTGTGTTAAATAACTAGTATTGTATGTTACTTTGAAGAGGTAATCAGGAACACGACCAACTTACTACGTGCATTACCCATCTGACGTAATGACGGTAGTGGTAACATTTCAGGTATGTCATTTATTGCAATAAATGTGAGCTAACAAGCCTTAAGGACAGTCTTATCTGTGATGAGGTGTGCCCTGATATTTGTAGTATCGTGGTATTACTTTACGTCTTGAGTTATTGCGATACAGAGCAGTGTTTTCTAGTGGTGACTTGTTGGAACCATTTTCAATAGTCGAACGACTGTACCAACGAGCGATTAGAGGACCTGCTAGACAGCTGCGTTTTGTGGGTTGCATGCGAATCAGGTGAAATGCAATTCAGGTCGTTCGGATACTTTTGAGCATGACTGTACCTATGGTATGGAGAGAACTAAAAGACCATATCTGAGATTGCTATTTTTTTGTTAGTAATATCCGGGGATTTACAAGCAAGAAATCAGAGAAGCATTGTTTATCTGGACTTACCATCCGCACGAAGGCCCATCAAACAGATGAAGAAACCGAGATTGACAGTGAATTTAATGGCAATAAAAGAATAATAAAATCTCCTGAATAATACCACCCTCTATACCAAGATACATGTAGTAGTTCAACGTCACGCTTATTAACACAGCTAGATTTAAATTATTTAATACGTGATGTACGTCTAAGTAAACAAAAGGCAGAACTGTTTGCTTCGAGGTTACAGGAATATAGTGTCCTCCACCAGAGTGTCGGCATCAGCGAATTTAGACACAGAAAATGTATTTTTATTTTCTGCTTTGCAAGCGACGGTGCACTGACGTTGTGGAAAGATGTTGCAAGCTTAATGAAAGCAATCGATTTCAAATACAACATATAGGAGTGGAAATTCTTTACAAATGTCTCCCAGGTGCGATTTGTTGCACAACAGAAATAAAATACCCTCTGTTACAACTGCAGATGTTAGTCTGGCTGAAGACAGTTATGAAATTTTAGAAAATATTCTCAAATTAATAGACTAGAAGATTTGTAGAAATTTCACGGAAACTAAATTGTTATTGGGAATGCAACAAGGCTATACAACATTCACTGGTTTTCTGTGCGATTGGGATAGTCGTGATAGAAAATTCCACTACATAAAAAGCAATTGGATGAGCAAAATTAGAAAGTAGGTCTATGTCAAAGTCCGGAAGCCAGTGAAGATATCCTTCCTCCACCTAGTTACATCAAACGCGTCTAAATTAAACAATTTGTAAAATGATAGATCAGACTATCAAAGAGTTTTCATGTCTCTGAAAAATTTCCTCGTTTTCCAGCACCAAAAATAAGAAGAAGTGTATTTGTGTGCCCTCAGATCAGGGAGTTTCTGCTAGATAAAAATTTTGAAAGATGACTTGGGACAGAGAAGTGCATGCATGGCAATGCATCAAGAAATATCAGAAAATCTCCTTGGAAGAAGAAGAGCTGCAACTCACAAGGAAGCAGTAAATAAAATGGTCAACGCCTATCGAGATCTTGCCTGTAACATCCTTGATGGAACATTTCCTGTTCTCTTACATTTACTTCTGCCCAGAAAGTTGCAGGTTCGAATCCTGCCTCGGGCATGGATGAGTGTGGTGTCCTCAGGTTAGTTAGGTTTAAGTAGTTCTAAGTTCTAGGGGACTGATGACCTCAGAAGTCCCATAGTGCTCAGAGCCATTTGATTTTTGAACCGGAAAGTTGCAGTCGTGTATCAGACCAACATGGAGAAAGATTCTCTACATACATGTCTACCATGGAAAAATGGTACGAAGAGAAGTTGATGTTCACAGTGTTAGCCGATTATTGCTGGAGTATCATTCGAGACAAGAAAGACAAGCCATGCAAGAGAAGAAAGTTGTACATGTAATATTTTATTATGTGTATATGCAGACTGAAATGATGGGTGAAAATTTGTACCAAGCCCGCGATTAAAACCCGAATCTCCTGCTCATTAAGCAGATGTGGTACCAAGTGGGCTGAGGCATGAATGGGAATCTCAATTGAGGAGTGAAGAATGTTAGGGTAGCCCATGGAGTTGAGAAAATCTACTGCGGCAGGGTGGCGTAGTGCTTAGTGCGTATGCCTAATGAGCAAGAGACCTGGATTCGAATGCCGGTCTTCGTACAAATTTTAGTTTGTCACTTTGGTCTGCTTATACCGTATACAGGTCTTGCAGACTGTAATGTGAATGTGTTGTAAGGTATGTATTTTTAAAACGAGTTTGTATTCTGTTATTATGCCGAACTGTTAAATACCAAATAAATATCTTTAAAAAGATAAATGCTTGAGACTTGAAAACATCTCTGGAACCAAACAGTTCCATTTTATGTTATAATTTGTTGCAACATTTTTATCGTTTTATCTTTTCCTGCGTATCTTACTTTAAAATACATGTCAAGAAGTGAACTTTTTTGCGAATACAGCCTCAGACATCACCATCTTAGGTTTCCCTAATTCGATAGAGTTATATTGCTTAACTGAAATACATGATCTTATCATGTCTTGAATTCTGAAAAATAAGTTTACATGTATATAGTAATGTCACAAAAAAATGCACATTCCGGCTAAACTATCAGTGACAGGAAAAACCTGGACCCGTTTTAGACTGACCTTTGAAATTGCTATAACCCAACATGAAATTCCGATAACTTAATTAGGATGTCCAGAAAAGAACAATTTCAACTATGGTGGAAAGAGGAGAAGTTCGGAAGATTTCACGAACAGTGTCATGAAATGAAGAAAATCATGAAATGAAGAAAACTGAAAGTTTACTAGGAGAGGTGAGTAGAACACTGAACATTCTGGAAGAGGATCTCTGTACAATTGTTGCTACAACTGCTAATATTTTAAGGGTAAGATTTATTTCGAATATCTAAGCAGAAGCGGCAGCTCAAGTGATGAATACGATAGGAAGAAGTCAAAACATATCAGTCAATAACCCGCAACAATCACATTAAAGGCTGTTATGTCAACAAAGAGAACTATTTTCCGTCACAGTTAAGACTAGATAGAGACTGCGAATTTTACTGTACCACAGAGCTAAGAGTGTGAATTGAACCATATGTTTCTGTGCATCGAACTGTGAATTGTTTTCAAAAGTTAGACTAAGCAACATGAAGCACTATGCTTTAGACAATTTGGTTTTGAGTTAATTAATCAATGGACGATCGACCAGTTAAACTTACTTAGACAGACATAACTGTTGTCAACCTGGCGTATACCGTCTCGCGTCCTATTTGGAAACAGACGTTTTGTCTGCAGTGTCGTTTGTTACTAAACAGTGCGCAGGAACAGCCTCGAGGTCTTATTTCAGTTTTGGTGATTAATTTTTTTAATTAGCGAAATATCCATCGCCATCTGGATGAAAGCCAACGATCTTCAAGAATAATAGACTGCCAGCTTCAGAGAACTTTCTTCATGGCAGCATCAGGTTAGACAAGTGAATATATCAGTGACTTCAAACCCAGCTCGATTTTTTACATTGTGAAACAAACATCCAACAAGCATTTTAGCTAAAGTGTACTAAATAAAAAAACAAACAGTGTTGGCTTACTAGTGTTGCACCAAATATTAGTCCTATTTGCAGCACATAAAGCTCTCTTACATTGAGAATCTTGCAATCATATTACGCAACAGAACTGCATTAGCATTAGAGTTTGACACATAGACTACCATCTTTTTGCGTCTTTTAACGCAGCTTGTCCTAACTACAATAATTTTGTTAAATACATTCGATAATGTGTTTAATGAGATTGAAGTAATAGTAACTTTTGCTCAAACCTATAAGATTAAAACTAGGACTTATTGCAAAATATAACCGAAGCCTAGATGTAGCTCACAGTAACGCTGAATTTAGAACTCATACAGAAGTGACAACCTCATTCCGTGCATTTAAGTGCTAATCCGTATTACAATAAATTAACTCTGGCTAGAAATCACATGGTTGTATGTAGCCACCTTTTACAATAGTCATCACTTTGTTATTGCATTCGACTTGTACACATATTACTTTACACCCATGTAGTAACACACATAAGAAAAACACTTTCGTTCCCTAACTCTTTGCATAAGAGTCGCATAAAGACGTCATTGAGATACTTGTACACATACTCAATTAAAATAACAAAAAGATAGCATCTCGATAATTATTGTTACAGCAAACCTCTCTAGCGCTTATGTATTTATATGTATAAATTTAAGAGTGAATGCAAATGTATGAATGTCTTACATTGCTCATCTCAGTCAGGCATAAAAGGAAAGATAACTATAAAACGATTTCAGATGGTTGTCTGAGTGTTCGGCAAATATCCTGTCTTAAGACGAATCTGCAAAAGAGCACTGTACTAGTTGATTTTCGTTAGTACGGTGTTGTGGAGATGGTGGCATATACTAAAATATTTAGTATCAGTCACATTACACTGAATTCTTGTTATCGGGGCATTCACACAGCATGGTACGTATATGGATTTCTCTTACTTGTTTTTTATAGTCAGAGCTATTGGAGAGCACGGCAATTACTTAAAAGCTCCACAATCTTTTGTACAAAACAGTAACAGTGATTATAATTATTCAGATAGATTGTTAAACCAGTTAGAAACATTTTAACATTATTTACGTATTTTGACGGACATTTTAGATACGAAAATAATATTGGGACATTTGACATAAGCGATGTGCTGATGGTGAAATTTACGTACTTTTGATTAATAATAAAGACATGGCAATAGTGTCAACTACATCTTTTGAATATTTTTGACCTGAAATAGTGACACTTGTCATAAATATTGTGTGTGTTGCTCATTCATTTTCAACATTATTTTAGTTGAGAAAATACTGTAAGCTACACCTTTTGCATATTATTGATGTATTTTTGACATACATTTTAGAGATGGGAATGCTCTAAGTTGAACCCTTTATGTATTTTGAAAGACATTTTACATGTGGCGACGACATTCAGATAACCATTGTGTCTATGCTTACGTATTTTTGTTAAATAGTACATCCTTCTTCTCCTACAAATAATATAGTTTCATTTAGGCCTAGGAAGAAGTGCCAGATACTTTTGTTTAGATGTCGTAATGACATTGACATAGCCATCATTTGTGCTTACTTATGTTGATAGGTAATACAGACAATTTAGAAATGCGGATATTTAGTAAGAGGGTCCTTTGTGCCTTACACCAAGTATGGTCCAATAATGAGGCTGCTTTACATGTGGTATTTAACGTTACCGTAGACGTCGCATATGTGTGTGTGTGTGTGTGTGTGTGTGTGTGTGTGTGTGTGTGTGTGTGTGTGGGTTTACATATTTTTTATACTGAAATAATGATGTAGGTTACTGTTTGAATTATTTTCGGCAAATAATGGAGATTATTCAAATACATCTGAACATAGCACAAAATTCAGATCGTTCAGATACCTGGACTGTGCTATCAGAGGGCTTAGAAAGCACAACTCGGTTAGTTACGCCATCTTGGACCTTCTAAAATTTTCCTCCGTTTTAGACTAAGAGCAAATGGAATAGTCCCATCATCTTGGATTTTTAAAAATTTCCTGGCAGTGTCATCTTGGATATTTTTAAACTTCCTACCATCGTTATCTAGGATTTTTGAATTTTTGGCACTTCCACCTTGAATTTCAGCAAGTGTAGTGTCAACCAGCGGTAGCCACTTCAACAGTGGGAGAAAGTTGCCTATAGCCACACTATTTGTAAACTTTGTCGGAAATCGTTAAGTGCTCTCATTCTCAAGTATTGGGTGAGTATAGTCTAGGTAATTGGCGTGCCGTGAGTTAGTTACCACGAGACATATACATAGATTCTAACATTAATACCTGATTTATTGTGTTAAACTCCTAGCGTAAGACTACGCGTCTTAATGAGTAGATTTCAACAGCATTTTCAATATTTAAATTCGGTCAGTTATTAGGTAAAATGCTGCAAATCAATTTTTTGTTGGACGTGTGTACATAGGCAATCTGCAAATAGCGATGGTGCCCATGGAGACTGATTAAAAAAGATTTTAATCATATCTCCACTTCGAATACAGCGGAGACAAAACCTGGATAGTTGCCCCGTTGTCCCAACAGGATGTATCGCTGGATCACGGATTTATGTGGCAGGGCAGAGAGTTGAGCAGCGGACGTGCCGACCTCGTGGAACGTGCCGTCTGGCCGCATCCCCCCAGGGAGCAGCCGCCTCCCCCACAGTTAGCGATTCCATCGCGGCTCTCGTTCGGCCCACGCCCGGCGCGGTCCCCCCGCCGCCTCCAGACCTGAGGTGGGGGACAATTAACAGACACGATCCGAACCGTGCTCTGTACAAGGCAGTTCAAAGCTGGCGGCAGCCGCGTCACACATGTGCACTGGTAGCCATTAAAAGTGCAATAAACACTGGGATGCCAACATGCAAACAATGCCAAATTGGACAGTATACTTAGTTTCCTTAAATTGTTAACATGTATGGTATAATCATGTCTGTAGTACCCACAATTTATAGTTTTTGACGAAGTTTGTATGGCGAATTACTCTGACTATACGATCAAAATAGCTACTGACACGATTTGTTCACGATACTGTATTTACTCAGATGATCATACTTCACCGAAAGTAATAATCTGATTAAGAAACATCTGCGTTCCGGAGAACCTTACTGAGACTGTGTCGCAAATCGTGAATAACAATAGTTAAATGTGGAGCGACTTCCACTGATAAAAGTAACCAATTCGGTGACTGTCTCCAACATAATGTAGTGACTTCAACTGACATAGTAACAAATTCGGTACTTATGTCTGACGTTGACGGAGAGAAATCGCACATTATGAAAGACAGTGTGAAAGACAACGTTCACACTCTCTGGTCTATATATTCCAGTCTGTCTTCTGCTGCAGTTTTCGCCCTGCTGCCATCAGTGGCTTTTTTTTATTTAGTCCTTCAAATTCTACATGTATAGAATATACACAAGGATATTGGACATGGTTAGGTATTTACAAGATAATATACAGTTTGTATTGCAATCCTAAGGACTAGATATTGAAGTAATTTAGCAAAGAATCATACATACAACAAACATTAGAGGCAACATACAAAGTAGAATATTCATAATGCATCTTTATTTTTGTTGTTTGGCTTCTATGTACTCAGTCAGACTGTAAAAGCAA
Source organism: Schistocerca nitens (assembly GCF_023898315.1). NCBI lineage: Eukaryota > Metazoa > Arthropoda > Insecta > Orthoptera > Acrididae > Schistocerca > Schistocerca nitens. The sequence goes on along the minus strand of NC_064620.1, from coordinate 468,569,409 downwards.
TGATAAATTAAATATGCCGTTAGTTCAGCCTTAAAACTACAGAGTTTACCTACTGATTTAATATGGTTAGGCAGATTATTGTAAATCTTTATCCCAGTATGCAGTGTGGCTTTTTGGCACAATGATGTTCTCACCTGTTTCATATGAAGGTCAGATTTTTGCCTTGTATTGTATGCATGTATATCTTTATTTTTTAATAAGATATCTGGGTGTCTATCAATATATTGTTTGATGAAAACTGATGTTCCGTAGATAAAAATGCAAGGAAGAGCAAGAACTGACAGATTTTTGAATATGGGTCGGCATGATTTTATTTCGTTTACCCCTTCAATAATTCTTAATACTCTCTTTTGCATCCGGAAAAGTTCAATATTTGTTGTTGCATTGCCCCTGAAGATTATACCATATTTAATTACAGAATGCACATAGGAGTAGTATACATTTAACAGGCTGGCTTTGCTGCAACAAGTTTTTAAGATCCTTATCATGTAGCAGGTTTTGCTTAGTTTTCTTTGCAAATATTCAATGTGTACCTCCCATTTTGTGTTGTTATGGAGCCAGAGTCCCAGAGATTTTGTGCAGGTTGTTCTACCCACAAGGGATCCCTTGAGTGTGAAGTTGTCGTAAGTCAACGATGTTTACGGCGTTCGACGCCTCATATATTGCCTACCATGCAACCACAGTATTGGCTGATAATGGCAACAGGTGGCGGGACGAAGGTATCCAGTGGTGAGCGCAGCATAAGGCTGCGGTGTAATAGTTGAACTGCTTAGCCGACGTGTGACTCACAGCAGTGCTGCTGTGATAGTGGCGTTGAAACAAAGCAGAACAATGATAACGGTAAACAAAGCAAACATTGCATTATATACTAAAGAGCCAAAGAAATATCGTGTAGAGCCCTGGTGAGCACGCAGAAGTGTCGCAGCACAGCGGGACATGGACTCGATCAATGTGTGAAGTAGTGCTGGAGCGAACTGAGACCACGAATCCTGCAGAGCTGTCCATAAATCCGTAAGAGTACGAGGGGGAGCAGATCTTTTCCGAACAGCACGTTCCAAGGCATCCCAGATATGCTCAATAATGTTCATGTGTGGGGAGTTTGAAGGCCAGAGGAAGTGTTTAAACTCAGAAGAGTGTTCCTGGAGCTATTCTGTAGCAATTCTGGACGTGGGAGGTATCGCATTGTCCTGCTGGAATTGTCCGTCGCAATGCCCAATGGACATGAAGGGATGCTGGTGATCAAACGGATGCTCACGTTATTGCCACCTATCGAAGTCGTATCTAGACGTATCAGGTGTCCCATATCACTCCAACCGCACCCACCACACACCATTACGGAGCCTCCACCAGCTTGAACACTCCCCTGCTGACATGCAGGGTCCATTGATTCATGAGGTTGTATCCATACCCGTACACGTCCATCCGCTCGATACAATTTGAAACGAGACTCGACTGACCAGGCAGCATGTTTCTAGTCATCAACAGTCCAATGTCGATGTTGATAGCCCAGGCGAGGCATAAAGCTTTGTGTTGCGCAGTCATCAAGGCTCCGAAAGTCCACATCGATAATGTTTCGTTGAATGGTTTTCACGTTGACAATTGTTAATGCCCCAGCACTGACACCTGCAGCAATTTGCGGAAGGGTTGCACTTCTGTCACGTTGAACGATTCTCTTCGGTAGCCGTTGGTCCAGTTCTTGCTGGATCTTTTTTCTGGCCGCAGCGATGTCGGAGATTTGATGTTTTACCGGATTCCTGATATTCACGCTACACTCGCGAAATGATCGTACGGGAAAATCCCCACTTCACCACTACCTCGGAGATGTGTCCCATCGCTCGTGCGCGGACTATGACAACACATTCCAAATCACTTAAATCTTGATTGCGTGTCATTCTAGCAGCAGTAACCGTTGTCTCATATAGGCGTTGCCGACCGCAGCGTCGTGTTCTGCCTATTTATAAATCTCTGTATTTGAACACGCATGCCTATACCAGTTTCTTTGGCGCTTCAATGTCGACCCATGTAGTTCATCATCCTTTCATCCTTGCCGGACAGAGAGCGACGAATGCTGTCTCCAGTGAAAGGTAGTAAAGGACAATTGTTGTACAAGGAACCGGAACAAATCATAATTACGTACTTGGAAAAATCATTCGTTCCTTAGAAAAAAAAAAAAAAAAAAAAAAAAAAAAAAAAAAAAAAACATTATGACCTGATTTCTAACGAGTCCACAGCAATATGACCGTGTAGCGCATAAGAAAAAGTACGGATATTGAAGGGAAGACTATGCGTACTTATCACAACTTCTGATATACTGTATCGGTGGATGTTCAGCGTTTCAAGGATGTTCGATACAATTTACAGGATGGGTATGTTAGTGACCTGCTATTTATGCGTATAAAATTGTCGATGACAAGGATTACAGTGTATCAAGGGAAGTAATGGATGGCTGCATAGCTTCAAACAGTGGTACAGAATTGGAAGACGGAAGATAACGAAATTTCTAAGAAATCATCAACTCGACGGTGCACAGAAATTTGCGGAATCGGCTCTAAAATATATAGATGAGATAAATAACCTTATTGTTCAGTATGAAATTTGTTTTCAACTCTCACCAATCGGGATTCCAAGAAGAAATGCGTATGAAAGAAACTCTGGAAATCAGAGGTACTAAGAGAGTTGTATAAAGATCAACTAACACAACGCCTTAACGCATTCATATATAATTATAGCGACTGTTAATCGCACGGTAAATTGCCTGGAAAGTTATTTCTTGTGTTGCGAAAAGATGAAGGTACTCTGACCCCTACGATCGTTTTTCGTGTGCTTGATCTTACAAGTGCAGTAGGGAATATTTATGTGGTAGCAAGCAAGAGTGGGCAAACCTATGGCACGAGCACAGCTTTTGGCCAGTATAGTCAAAACAACTTGCTTTTGGTTGATTCGTGGTCTGTGTTAAATATCACACGCCTTTAGATCAAACTATTCTTCCTGAAACGTGTGTGGCACTGCAGGTCATACCGCCTAGAACCACTGGACAAATTCATCCTCTGGATGTTTGTTTTTCCGCTCCTATAAAATTTGTCACACTCTCTACAGCTACATCTCTTAAGGGATAGCAAGTTCCACAATAAACTCCACCACAGATTGTTTCCAGCAGCGAGAGGTAGCAGCATGGTCTTGGGTGCCTTGCCACGGTTCGCGCGGTTCCCCACGTCGGAGGTTCAAGTCGTCCATCTGGAATGGGTGTGTGTGTTATCCTTAGCGTAAGTTGGTCTAAGGTAGATTAAATAGTGTGTAAGCCTATGGACCGATGACCTCAGCCGGCCGGTGTGGCCGTGCGGTTCTAGGCGCTTCAGTCTGGAACCGCGTGACCACTACGGTCGCAGGTTCGAATCCTGCCTCGGGCATGGATGTGTGTGATGTCCTTAGGTTAGTTAGGTTTAAGTAGTGCTAAGTTCTAGGGGACTGATGACCACAGATGTTAAGTCCCATAGTGCTCAGAGCCATTTTGAGCCATCGATGACCTCAGCAGTTTGGTGTGATAGGAACTTACCACCAATTACCCCTGTTTCGCATTCGGCTGCATGCCGTCACATATTATCAGTTCTCATCACCCCGTTACAACAATATGATTCTACACGTATGCCTCAAAAGTGGATACCTAGATGGACGTCCTGCACGATTTATAACTCACAAGGCGTTCGCCTAGGATCTTGATGGTGCGAACCTTTGTGGTCATTGTGATGCGCCATTTTTTCATTCGGTGTTCATGGTGCAAGTTAATTGTTTGTTTTGAACATTTCTTGAATGTCCATTATAAGACTTGGATGACATACAACCCATAGAAGCTTGTTTTCTGCACCTCCCGGACAGTTTTTCTGTCACTCTCCAGATGCACATGGCGATTTGCTAGCAGCTAATATATTTCCTATCATAATTGTTAACACAACATTTTCAAATGAGCCTTAATAAGGACTAAACATGTGACCTCGCATTCAAGGGTTTTCAATGCACTCATTTCCCTACCGATTCTCTGGAGCCCTCCTCACTTCTCTATCAACAATCCACTTCATTTTCAGCACCCTTGTTTAACACCACGTTTCAATGCTTCAATTCTCTTCTCTTCCGGTTTGTCCACAGTCCATGGTTCGCTTACATACAATGCTGTGCACCACTCCAAAAATACGTTGTCCGAAATTACTTCAAATTCAGTCCTACTTTTGTCACTAGCAAGCCTCTTTCAGCAACTAATATTCTCTTTGATTATCGCTGTTTCTTATATCCTCTTCTCTACGAACGCCATGCGTTAATTTGCTTCCAAGGTAGCAAGATTCATTAACCGTATCTGTGTCCCAGCTACCAACCATTTCTTTTTAACTTCCACTATTGCTCCTTCCACGTGGAGGTACAACCATACAGTCATTCCTACTTTTATCAAATTTGCATGTATATTCAAAGACACGAGGAAAAAACAAGGGACAAATATATGTACTTTATTTTCAAAATTTTACGATAACGTTGACCAAACATTTAAGACGCACTTTCTCAGTTACTTGCTTCCAGAAACGGTCACTGAGATACGAGGACGTGCTGAAAAACAATGCCCCCAAATTTTTCATTCGGTTCTCAGTATCGGTAAAAGTGTAGATTGTCATGCACATTATTCGGTCGAATTTTCCGCTTCACTGACGCAGGTTGCAAACCTCTGCCGCTAGATGGCTCCGAATTGTGCCGTGTAACATGGCGCTCTGTAACACAGCTAAATCGGTGTATGAGAAACAGCATGCTGTAATCGAGTTTCGAGTTTTTCCACACATGGAACACTCTGTGCTTCGATATAACAATGTCAGACCACACACGAGCGCCACGACATCTGCAACAATCCAGCGCTATTGGTTGTCATAAACCATCCTCCATACAGGCCGGACTTGGATCCAGCCAATTACAAAAATCCTTCGAGGTCTTCATTTTGATAGTGTTGAAGAGGTGCAAGCAGCATCGAGGTTGTGCCTCTGTTAACAGAGTGAAACGTTCTACCATGACAGAATCCACAAACTGGTCTCTCCTTTCGAGAAATTTATTCATCGCCAAAATGACTATGCTGAGAAATAAATATATAGACATGAAGAATAAAGATGGAGAATGTTACTAACGTTTGATTTATTAAAAATTTTTTTAGAGTTTTCACATAAAACAATTGGAGGCATTACTTTTCAGCACGCCCTTGTAACTTTTTCCGCTTATAAAGTACCACAATGAAAATTGCTGCATCATAACACAAAATGGCAACGGCCTTGCCGCAGTGGAGGATGACGCGGCTGTCGGATGGTCCCGACGGGCCACTCGTGGCCTGAAGACGGAGTGCTTTATAACACAAAATAGGGCGAATATTTCCTCGACAGAGTTATGGATGTAAAATAAGGGAACTAGCTTTTCGACTTATCTGGCAGCTTCAGAGACGTTTGTATCAAAACATGACATATTCGTGGTTCTTTACTCGTTAGAATTAGCACCCATTTTATGTAATATGATGTGTCGTCCAAAGTAAAGTAACATGGTACATGATGTCAAGTCGTGTAACATGACACATGTCATCCATCATACCATCCAACATCTCATTGTCACAATGTGCAATATGACACAACGTGTCAAAAATTTAGAAGGCATGCCTCCTCATTCCGGGGTATTTCCTAATACAGATGCCCCCCCTCACTCTAGAATACTTCCTATTATAGATGCATCCTACTTTCTAGATGCACTTCAGTTTGTGTATATTTGTTCTTACACATGCCAGCTTACTTGTAACAGCGGTGAACTTGGAGAGAAATGGTCGCCTCTGGGAAAAAATCAACATCCCGTTCCCACAGAAATAAAAAAATTGTTTAACGTCCTCCCCAGAAACAGATCGTATCCCAGAAATTTTATCAACTCAGAAACACTCTTTTAGCCTTTACATATAGAGAGCATTAATAAAAGGACAAACTACAGGGACAGATTCCCCACTGTAAAAGGATGAAAAAAGGTTCTATGAACATGTGTACGGAAATGCATCGTTTCCACGGTAGATGACGCTGACGAACGAAAGTTCCTATCACCACGTGTCGTGCGTTCCTTCTGTGTTGGTAGCTGTGTGACTGAAAGTGTACTGTAAGCAGCTTAATGGTCCGATATTCATGTCGGGACCAAGACGAGATGGTGTCTGCGTTCGGTCAAGCAGATGGGAAAGTACCCTCACAGACACCAACCACATCACGCAACATTTGAAGCCCCGTTTCGGCGACTGTGTGATCCTGGGTCCCTTCAGATAGAGGAACGTGCAGGGAGGCGTCTGACTGTACGTACACCGGATTCTGCCTCTCGATCGTTCCCATTTGCTTCTCCGTACACAAACACCATCTCGGTTTGTTTCCGTTACCGAACGATTCTGCTACTTATAGTACGCTGCGTCAATCACACGAGGAACACACGGCACGTGGTCAGAGGAGAGCGGTCTAAAGCTATGTTGATTCTCTTGTGCGACTGTGATGATGTTATCCTAACGCATTGCTTTCCTCCACGGCACAATGCACAGTATTACTGTTCGTTTTTTGACGATCACCTGCGACCAGCTATGCAATAAAAGCGGCGACACTTTCTGCGCAACACATCATCATTTTGCACGACAAAGCGCGGGCGCACACATCGCCAGCTGTGGCTGCTCTGTTCGGCCGACGGGACTGGGAAGTACTGTACCATCCACCATACTTCCCGGACTTAAGTCCCTGTGACTTTTATTTGACTTCGAAGATGAAGGAACTACTTCGTGGCATTCGCTTCAGAACTGTTCCAGAGATTCGACAGGCAGTAGACCGCTCCATTCGCTCCCTCAATAGAACAGGCTCTGCTAACGGTATACTACGCCTTCCACATCGCTAGCAACGGGTTCTACACAACGCTGGTGACTACTTTGAAAGACAGTAACAGGTGCAAACATATAAGAACCTTCAACATCGCAGCGCATCAACAATCGTTGGTTAATATATTAAAAAACCAGAAACCCGCCTCGATTGCGAAAAATGCACCTAGTGTTAACCTAGGTTTCGGCGTAGATAACTACACCTTGTTCAGAACAATAAAACCCACAAGTCTTCTTAGGCACTTGTGGGTTTTATTGTTCTGAAGAAGGCGTAGTTATCTACGCCGAAACCTAGGTTAACACTAGGTGCATTTTTCGCAATCGAGGCGGGTTTCTGGTTTTGCAAACAAGTAACTCTTTTGTATCGGTTGTAAATAAATAGTTGTCACTGTTTAAGTTCCAACCCCTGTATATTGTTTGCAATGGCTGGAAAATCTTCTGGACTCTCGGCACAAGACCAGGACCTTGAGTCTATAAATTGCAAGTGCAGGTGTGCCAGCACCAAGCAACTAAGAGAGCTCACTGTGGTGGAAAAGTAGGGTTGGCTCGGAAAGAAGAAAACCTATTTCCCTTCTTTAACATCCATAACTATGTCAATAATATAGTCGCCTGTTTTCTGCTATGATAGAACCATATTTCATTCTGGTTTTGACGTCAGTTCGCCATAGCTGATGCTGATTTTTGTTGGCTCAGGCGACACCCGATCGAATATTAGATTCTTTTATTGTCTTTCGAAATACACTGTTTGAGTTGGGCGTCGTTAGTCTTGCCCTTCTAAGGTTACTTTCCTGGTATGGTTGAACTTGTCCATCCAGTATAGCCTCCTGTGGCCTCACACCACATAAGCCTCACCACCAAGTCAAGGCGACAAACCCATGGGAGACTTTTTGCTTTATTTTTTTATTTTTTTTATTTTTTTCACTTTTTTATTTTCATATTTTTATTATTTATTTTTATATTGTTAAATTTTGTTTAATTTTCTATTGTTTACCTCCTTTCTGTAATTACAAACATTTTATTGGTATACGCTTGATACTGTACACTCAAACAAGTGAAGAATAGCTATAAGTGCTTAATAAAGTCCACAAAATAACAGCAAACATAAATACGATACCGAACAAATATTAAATACTGTGCGAAGTGTATGATAATAATGTATGTAACTGGTTCATATTACGTAGAGAAACTTATTAAACGACCATATTACTTAAATGCTTACTATATAGCATGCTGAACGTTTCGCTCAACAAATAATAAACTGTTGAAAAGCATTATCTTAAAATTTTTATCATTGTTTTTGTAAAGCATGCAATAATAAAAATTGAAAATTAAGAAACCACCGCTAGAAAAGCTCAATTGAATTATTTTAGCGTGAAATGTTGCAACAATCAATCCAAATTAAATATGAGCATGACTGGCTGAAATAATCAGAGGAACTGTGAAACAGTGTATGCACGACAAAACACTATCAACTCTTCAGTCCTGTGCAAAAAACTGAGAAACTTAAGCTTGTTTTGTCCGAAAATAGATTTACTACAAGATAGCTTAGTAGTTTTGAATAAAATTAAAACGTTTTTCATTGCTTAGAACTAAGGTGATCTCTTTTCTGCCAATTTTATTATAGCAATTTTTGTGTTAGTTTAAGTCTCTGTGCGGTGATCGATAAAGGTTTAAATGCTCGATCAAACAGTATATCCTTTGTACAGGCCTAGGCGTAATTCTACTTTGATACATGCATTGTTTTGCACATCCAAAGGTATTTCGATAATTTTAACTCACTGATGAATAAAATATTTAACATACAAACAACGAATCGATGACCAACTGTAATAACTGTTATTTTAATGACATCCAAATGCAACATATTTCTATGAAACACAGTTTCACCAGCAAACGCGTGATTTTTCGCAATTAAAACACAAACATTGAAAGATTTTTGCCAACGCTTCTTATAATTTCCTTAAGAATATATATATATTTTTTTATTAGCATTCGTATCACTCTCAACCGTCTAAGCATGTGCGATTCGCGTAAAATGGGATTTTACGTGAATTTTATGTGCAACTCTAGATCGCTATATTGCGGCAACGTATAAAGGTTTAAAAACCCTGCAGGATGATTACTAATGACACGTATTTGTCTGCCTCCTTACAGACTTTGAACCGATTCTCATACGTTTGAAACATAGGAGCCCACGTAAGAAACTCACAAACAACGTTTCCGTTGACACGTTAAGTCCGAATGAAGCTAGATTTTTGAAATCAACTTTCAATTTTATCGTAACTATGCATTTTTATTATTTTTTAAATTCACTTTAAACGTTTTTTACATGCGACATTTATCTCGACTACAAAACATCGTATCTCGACAACAGATAAATATTATTGGATAATCACATTTCGTTTTGACTTTATGCATTTGTCTACCTTCGTTAAAAGTTTGAACCAATTCGTACAAGTCTAAAGTAAAGAAGTGGCGTGCTTCAGAAACCTCCCAGAATAAGATGTTTCTGCACTTAATATCAAAACGAAGCAAGATTTTTTCAAACGGTTAAAACTTATATTAGACCATGGTGCCATACATTGTGAACCAAATTTGAACCATCAGTCTTGCTCCAGTCCGGAGTTAATTAAGGGTGACTGTTTTTGCGCGTAATATTCGAAAAGTACACATACAAATTGTACCATTAGCTGAGCATTAATTCCTGACTAAGCAAAATATTTTGCTGTAACATAGCTGCAGTAATACGGATGTTCGAATGACTATAGAAATAGCCGCTGGTCCAGGCTAAACAACCTCATCTTCCTAGCTCAGACAGAAACCGAGCACTAAGACCCCCCTCCCTCCCCCCCCTCCTCTCAAACCTCGATTCTGTGCGCGACCTTTTCATACATATTTGTCACAGCACTTCCGCGCCTTAGCGATAATTGTCGATCAAAGTTTTCTGTTTGAGCGCGTTGCTGCAGCGTTTATGCAACACAATGAGACTCCAATGCGGATATAAGCACTGACATGTAGGAAAGGGATTAGCGTGGCAGCATTCGTGTTTTTCCGATGTGCGTGCGGCAAAAGCGGAAGCATCAACTATGGCGATGTTATTACTAAATGAGTCCAAAAACGACCGGCGTGCGGTTGTTCTTCTGTTGGCTCCCGAAGGAGAAATACTGGTAGACACCTGACGGAGAATGAGGAATGCGTAAAGCCGCGTTGGTGCACGGACCGTGTTGTCGAACGTCGACGTTAGGCGTGCCGTGTTCAACGTGCCGCTTAACGCTTAGAGACGATGCGACTTGTGCATACGGTACGCGTGTTGCAGCGTGGTATACCCGATTGCAACTCGTTCCAGCGAAAATTGTCGGCTGTCCATGGCTCGTAAATTACACTGTTTACGACATGGACTGGCGTAAAATTCCTGTACCACCTCTATTAAAACGTACCTTTGTTCCTAGTTCATATGCTAGTCATGTTGCTCTGTCTGTAGTATACATAAATAAAAACTTCAATACCGGTATCCTTGAAAATATTAAAAGGCAAAAAGGAAAGTACCATTTTCAGTCATTAAGGACATGGGCTTTTAAGAGTTCCATTACGGATAGTGCAATACAAATTTCAAATCGTTCTCCACAAGAGATAAACATTATTTCATCGTTTAGTAAAATACTATGGTCATTCTTACTTGATCACAGTTCCTACCCAGCAGCAGAATGTCTACATGTGAATTACAAAACTTAAAAGAAAAAAATGCCAAAATATTTTACTGCATACACCGCAAGGTGTCCTATAGATTAAGCCAATCGAACATACTCGCTCCTCAAAAAGAGCGCACTTACATTTATATTATATGTAATATTATAGTGTATACTTATATTAAACTAATAGGAAAGTATCAAAACCTATTGAAAACACACAGGTTAAGAAAATATTATGGATGTTGTGCGTCGCAAACCACCAGCACTTTCAAATGTGAGCAGAATGCTGTGATGCTACTTTTTTCTTTTTTTTAATTAAATTTTTTAAAGGTATAATAGATCAGGGGGCAGAGTGGACAGGGGTCGTACTTGGAGGCCTGGCCACGGTGTCCCCGTCTCCTGACAGGACAAGGGAGAGGCAGCATGAAGGAAACATTGTACATGTATGTAATTATTTTTTATTACTAACATTATTTTTTATTTTTTTTTATTTTAATGTCCCAGAAGAAAAATCATATATGAAAAAGGAAAGAAATAAATATAGGGCCGAAGTGACATCCTCGTCACTTCACTTGCAGTAATATCCCATCCCTCGGAACTACGTAAACCTCTACTGGTTGCGCTAAGCCATTCACAAATCTTGCATGACGATACCTAGCTTCTTACCATGTTCTGAAAGCTTTAATTGTAATTACATTACTAACTGAAGTTTAAATGAACAAATTGTAGCCGGCCGGAGTAGCCGAGCGGTTAAAGGCGCTACAGTCTGGAACCGCACGACCGCTACGGTCGCAGGTTCGAATCCTGCCTCGGGCATGGATGTGTGTGATGTCCTTAGGTTAGTTAGGTTTAAGTAGTTCTAAGTTCTAGGGGACTTATGACCACAGCAGTTGAGTCCCATAGTGCTCAGAGCCATTTGAACCATTTTTGAACAAATTGTACCCAGAACAACGCGTTTCTAATGGAGCCTCAACAACTCATTGCTTTCAAATGGAATACTCACATAATACGCCAAGTTACAGTAATTATTTTACCAGGAATAGGACGTTTCTCATTTTATTACAACGAATCATACAGTTAACAGCAGGTTTTCGAGAGCACCACAGTTTTATGGTGCTCAAAAACGGTATACATACATACGGGCTTCAAATAGAAGCTAATGTGGCGCCGCACAACTCTACACAGAAGGGAGATGACGTGCATGTGACGTAGGTGGAGTTCTGCTGTCTCATTGGCCAACGTTCATACGCACGTTCAGAATATCTGACATGCTAGATATTACTCTGCAAGTTCGGAAAGACTCCCCAACGTGCTATTACAAGCTATGACGTCAGAAACTCGGCACGTTAAATGTTCGTATGCATGGTCCGTGTGACAGCGGGTTGAGGTGCTTCACGTCCACGAAAACCAACGTCGTAGAATGGCGCACCAAGTTCCGTGATGGTCGCGATTCGACTCAAGATGCCGGTCGATGCTGTAACACACAAGTTACGCCAACTCAAGCTGGAGATACTCGACCACCCGCCCTATAGTTCTGATCTCTCCTGAGGCGATTATCACGGCTTCGGCCCCTTAAAAAAGGCGTTGAAGAGTCGATGATTAGCGTCCGACGAGTATGAGCAGCAGACAGTTCCGGACTTCTTCAAGCAATGGGACACCATGTTCTGCCGAATGAGCATCTTCAACATGGTGCGCGAGTGGGATGATTTGCTCAGTGGTCACAGCGAGTTTACCTGATTGGCAGACTGATTCTGGATTGTACGGCATTCGAACTGAAACTTTTTTCCCACTCTTTGTAATATTCGTAGATAACGGAGGCAGATGTCACAAAAACGATGATGACTTTATACAGTACTTCCTGGATGGTAAACAGTCATTAATTTAGATTAAAACACTTCAAGTTAACGTCTATTAATTTGTGGTAGCTGGATCGAGGCCAACGGCCTTGCCGCAGTGGTAACACCGGTTCCCGTCAGATCACAGAAATTAAGCGCTGTCGGGCTGGGCTAGCACTTGGATGGGTGACCATTCGGTCTGCCGAGAACTGTTGGTAAGCAGGGATCACTCAGCCCTAGTGAGGCAAACTGAGGAGCTACTTGATTGAGAAGTAGCGGCTCCGGTCTCGGAAACTGACATACGGGAGAGCGGTGTGCTGACCACATGCCCCCCCATATCCGAACCCAGTGACGCCTGTGGGCTGAGGATGACACGGCGGCCAGTCGGTACCTTTGGGCCGTCTTGGTCTGCGCGGGACGAGAGAGAGAGCTGGTTCCAGTTAAATAGCCATCTTCATACCATTTTATCCCCAACTCGCGAGATGACATTATATCACGCAGAATCGCACTCCTCTTGTTGCTTAGCAGAACTGTAATGACTGGCTATTGGAAAATCATTATCAGTTTCGTGTATTTCTTGATCTCTATCACTGGCGTCATCCTCAGCCCACAGACTAACAGTTTAATGAAACTTGGGATCGTTAAAATTAACACATTCCTGCGCACACATTTTGAAATATACTGAAGAAAACAGGTATACATGGCGTTAGGCACGGTGTAGGAAACCCAATGCGTATCAGAAACACTAGTGAACAATACGAAAAGGAGCTGATAATGATACTTGCCAAAAATATTGTAGGCGCTACAGTCTGGAACCGCGCTACCGCTACGGTCGCAGGTTCGAATCCTGCCTCGGGCAAAGATGTGTGTGATGTCCTTAGGTTAGTTAGGTTTAAGTAGTTCTAAGTTCTAGGGGACTTATGACCACAGCAGTTGAGTCCCATAGTGCTCAGAGCCATTTTTTGAAAAAAAAGGAGAACTGGGGGGGATATAGAAGCATTCCGCCAGAACTGGCCTTGGAGAGAGAGTTTTCGAAAATTCTCCCGCGGTCTGAGAGACCATTCCTCGTGAGTTAAAGGTTAATATCCACGGCTAGGCGGCAGAGTAGGCAGCATCGACGACATTATAGTTTCATATAAGTATCAGTCAGATGTTACGAGCCAACAACGTTGATATATGGAAGACTATATGACATTCAGCCTAGGAAAACGGGTTTAGAGTAGGTCCACAGTGAACCTCTCCGACCCCCATTTATACAAACAACGGAAACGTAGTATTTCTCGCGGAAAGCTGGGAAACGTGTCTCATTAAAGCAATGGAAAGGGCAAATAAAAGCGCCCGTTTTTACGCGATCAATTTCCGCCTCATGTTTCTCGTTATTTATCTGTAGAGTCCGGGCGGAAACTTTACAATAAATTCGAGCGCGTTTATCCGCAAGTTTAAAATGAGCAAACTTCTTACCGCCGCCGGCCCTGCGCGGGCAATAAGCACGGCAGGCAGCTATGCATCACGGTTACTGCAGCTGCCAGCGGCCAAGCGAGGCCGGAGGGGCGAGGCGTTGGCGCGATTAAGAGGCGCGCGCGCTCTGCATTCTGCAGGCCGGCAACTTGCGGGCCGCGGCGTTGCGGCGTCAGCGCGCAGCGAAATACAGCGGGCTCTGGTCGGCCGTTAAACGAGCCTGTGCGCAGCTGGTGTGGCTTGCAGCGGCTGCGGACTGCACTACGCTGTAGACGTGTACACTAACGGGAAAAAAAACGGCAACACCAAGAAGAAGTTGCCGGCCGTAGTGGCCGAGCGGTTCTAGGCGCTACAGTCTGGAACCGCGCGACCGCTACGGTCTCATGTTCGAATCCTGCATCGGGCATGGAGGTGTGTGATGTCCTTAGGTTAGTTAGGTTTAAGTAGTTCTAAGTTATAGGGGACTGATGACCTCAGAAGTTAAGTCCCATAGTGCTGAGAGCCATTTGAACCCAGAAGGAGCTGTCGGACATAAACGAAAGTTGGTACGCGTGTTTCTACATCTGAAAGATAATGTCTGTTCATATTTCGTGCCAGTCGCATAAGAGTGGCGCTAGTAGCTCCACTATGAGGATACGGATCAGGTTTAATTAAAATACGTTCTTTAACGATTGTGAGCGTTAGTTGCCTCTGAGGTTGGTAGTGGTGAGTTGATGTTAGTCAAGAATGCCTTTAAGGCATTATTAACGCCACACACGGTTTGAACGAGGTCGTGTAATAGGGCTATGAGAAGCTGGATGACTCTTCTGCGATGCTACACAGAGACTTGATAGGAACGTAAGCACTGCACCTGATTGCTGGCAGCGGTGGTCATTAGGATGTATGGTCGAAAGAAGACCGGACTCCGAACGTACATGTGGCACTACATCTACGTTTATACTCCGCAAGCCACCCAACGGTATGTGGCGGACGGCACTTTACGTGCCACTGTCATTACCCCCTTTCCTGTTCCAGTCGCGTATGGTTCGCGGGTAGAACGACTGTCGGAAAGCCTCCGTGCGCGCTCGAATCTCTCTAATTTTACATTCGTAATTTCCTCGGGAGGTATAAGTAGGGAGAAGCAATATATTCGATACCTCATCCAGAAAGCACCCTCTCGAAACCTGAACAGCAAGCTACAGCGCGATGCAGAGCGCCTCTCTTGCAGAGTCTGCCACTTGAGTTTACTAAACGTCTCCATAACGCTAACGCGCTTACCAAATAACCCTGTGACGAAACGCGCCGCTCTTCTTTGGATCTTCTCTATCTCCTGTGTCAACCCGACCTGGTACGGATCCCACACTGATGAGCAATACTCAAATATAGGTCGAACGAGTGTTTTGTATGCCACCTCCTGGACTACATTTTCTAAGGACTGTTCCAACGAATCTCAACCTGGCACCCACCTTACCAACAATTAATTTTATACGATCATTTCACTTCAAATCGTTCCGTACGCATACTCCCAGATATTTCACAGAAATAACTGCTACCAGTGCTTATTCCGCTATTATATAATCATACAATAAAGGATCATTCTTTCTATGTATTAGCAATAAATTACATATGTCGATGTTAAGGGTCAGTTGCCACTCCCTGCACCAAGTGCAGAGAAGTAAGACCATAATGTTCAGCGTACGGTTCTGACAAATCGTACCGTGTCTGTGGCAGTAATTTTTAGCAGTGTTTGCACCACAGTGACACAGGCAACTGTTACAAATCAGTTACTTCAGGGCCAGGTCTGAGATAGACGCCCTCTAGCGTGCTTTCCGCTGACCCCAAACTACCCCATTTGCGACTTCAGTGGCGTCAAGCGAGAGCTCATTGGAGGGCAGCTCGAAGGTTTGTTGTGTTTTCCAATGAAGCCTGGTTCAGCCTCAACGCACTGATGGCCGTGTGCTGACTAGAAGCAGACCAGTTGAGGCCCTGCAACCAACTTTTCTCATGCTAGACACACTGGACCTATACCTGGAGTTGTTGTCTGGGGTGCCCTCTCGTGATTCTCCCATGCAGCCTGACTGCAAATTTACGTGCGATTCTGCTGATTTGGCCTGCTGTACTGCCATTCATGAACAGCACTCCAGTGGCTGTTTCCCAGCAGGATAAGGCCTGTATCACTTCTATTCACAAACAGCTTCCCATGCAATATTTTCCAATAGGATAACGCTCGGCCACAACCCAATATGCTCTACAGGGTGCCGTCTTGTTGCCGTGGCCTGCTCAATCACCAGATTTGTCTCTGGTCAGAGACATATGAAAATAATATCAGACGACAATCCAACGTCATCCACAACCAGCACCGAGTGAGGTGGCGCAGTGGTTAGATACTGGACTCGCATTCGGGAGGACGACGGCTCAATCCCGCGTCCGGCCATCCTGATTTAGGTTTTCCGTGATTTCCCTAAATCGCTACAGGCAAATGCCGGGATGGTTCCTTTCAAATGGCACGGTCGACTTCCTTCCCCGTCCTTCCCTAATCCGATGAGACCGATGACTTCGCTGACTGGTCTCCTTCCCCAAAAAACAACCAACAACCAACCACAACCAGCATTAACCGTCCCTGTATTGATCGACCAAGTGCAACAGGCATGGAACTCTATCCCAGAAACTGACATTCCGAACCTGTACAACACAATTCATGCACGTTTGTATGCTTCCATTCGACATTCTGTCGGTTACGCCCGTTATCTGTGTACCAGCATTTCACATTTTCAGTGGCGTATCTCACTCTTACGTTAGCCTGTGAACTTGCAATGTTAATGACTTGAATGTGTTACCTAGATATTGGTATTCCTGAAATTTCATTTCTCTACATTATTTTTTATGGAGGGGTGGCATTTTTCCGTCAGTGTATTTCAGCTGAAAATACAGTCTGTCCATAAATTCCCGCTATCACTTCAAGAACCCATTCCTCGGAAACTATTAGAGATAAGAGCATCGTGGTTTGTCCTAAACTATTTAGCACCCCTTAAAGTTATCGTTCTGCTGGGCCATAATTATGATGTGTGCCCCACACGTCGCTCGTGGAACACCAAGACGATATTTAAGTCCTGGCCATGCACAGGTCAGCAATAAAGTAGCTTTGATTGCTTCATTGATGCAAGCGCGAAGTGCACCAATGTTGTATGCCTGTACTTTCTACACGCAACCTTTTGTGTAACCTCAGAAAAAGAAATCTAATAGCGTGACATCGGGAAAGTTCGAGTGCCATGTGATGGAACTGTCACATCAGTCCTCCTCTCAGGAAATATGTCATTCACCACACCGCACGTTCAGACTCTGATTTCGAGGTGCATATTAGAGTACACAGTAAATAAAAATGAAAGCAGAGGTGACTCCCTTGATTTGTATGAAGTCAAGCGTTGCGCACGAAGCCACACTGAAACCGAGCAAACGCGAAAAGATTGTGCTTACTACTATGGTTTTTCTCATTACTTCTTTATTTTGGCTCTGGATTACGGCATCCACACAGCCAACAATGGTTATAAGGCTCCAAAGAAACATAATCGCAAGAAAGCAGAACAGCACAGAAGTAAGAAGTTAGCATACAAACACACTGTTAAAGTAAAATAGCAGCGCAGGGTAGCCGCATGGTCTCAGGCGCCTTGCCACGATTCGCGCGGCTCCCCCCGTCGGAGGTTCGAGTAAACCCTCGGGCATGGGGTGTTTGTGTTGTCCTCGGCGTAAGTTAGTTTAAGTTAGATTAAGCAGTGTGTAAGCGTGTGGACCGATGACCTCAGCAGCTTGGTCCCATGGAAACTTACCGCATATTTCCAAATATTTCCAAAAGTAAAATAAAGTTAAACAAACATCAGACAGCCGGCTACAGTGATGACAGTGACATTGGAGTAGAACTACAAATAGCAGCCGGCCGAAGTGGCCGTGCGGTTAAAGGCGCTGTAGTCTGGGACCGCAGGACCGCTACGGTCGCAGGTTCGAATCCTGCCTCGGGCATGGATGTTTGTGATGTCCTTAGGTTAGTTAGGTTTAAGTAGTTCTAAGTTCTAGCGGACTAATGACCTCAGCAGTTGAGTCCCATAGTGCTCAGAGCCATTTGAACCATTTTTTACAAATAGCACTATACAGCAACATTATGACAAATATGCAGGCCGGCCGTTGTGGCCGAGCTGTTCTAGGTGCCTCAGTCCGGAACCACGCGGCTACTACGGTCGCAGGTTCGAATCCTGCTTCGGGCATGGGTGTGTGTGATGTCCTTAGGTTAGTTAGGTTTACGTAGTCCTAAGTCTAGGGAACTGATGACCTCAGTTATTAAGTCCCTTAGGGCTTAGAGCCTTTTCAACGATTTGAACAAACATGCATATGCTCTTAAAGTAAAAGACAAAACCTGAAAGGGCAAACACCGTAGATCATAAGGTAAGTACAACATTAGCTGCAGAACGAAAATGAAAATGACGTCATATAACAGTATGAGAAATGCAACGTACAGACAAACGTACTTAAGGTAAAATAAAAGCCCAAAATAACAACCACAATACAACCAAAGGTATTTACTATAGTGGCAGAATAACAGTGATCTAAAATGCACAAGAGAGCAATAATGAAAATTTAATGTACAAATAGAGATATGTACGCAAATTAAAACACAAAATACGCACGCCAGGTGAAAATGAAGACCTTACAACTCATAAATTAACTTTGAATACCGGTGGCTTTCAAATAGTTTTTGAACAAGTTGCAGTTTTAAAATCGGTAGAGTAAAACTGGGACACTGGTGGGGAGGGGGTAACCACCCGCAGCCAATTTCTTATACAAGACTGATTGTGCAGTTGTGTACTTGTAACATGCCAGTATGATGTGTTTAAGATCCGCTACTGTCGTTGAGTACTTATCGCAGTCTCCAGATGTGGTAATCATCAACAGTTATAGGTACATGGGGTAAAATCCGTGTCCCAGCAAATGATAGAAGTCGCATGACGTCTATGAAGCTGCACCGCGGCGAACCATGGTCGAGAAGAGACGCTCTGTTGTATAACCGCAAAGTGGCCGTCGTAGTGTTGAGAGACATGCCATTCACAGTTCAAACCATGATAAGCAGCCTCCCGTATCGTCGATGTGATATCCGTTTAAGGGATCGGCTTGGGCGTAAGTGGCCTTTTGTGATACTGCTCTTTTCAAGGCGGTAAACAGTTTCATTATGAAAAATGTCATGATGACCTTTAATCCAGAGTAATTGGACGGCAATATTCAAGCTCTGCGCGTTTCTTATGGCCGCCGAGACTTCCAGAATATATCTGTTGGCCTGTTTATCAAACGTGGGATGTTGTAATTTTTGCAACACACTTTGAGCGTCTGTAAATATGAGGATGAACTTGAATGTGCGGATACAATAATAAACAGCTTCCCTGATGACCAGTAGCTCCACAGCGTAGATAGAATATTCAGGCGGACGACCAAAACATTTGGAATGCGCCACTATACGGGCTAAAGAAGGCGTATCCCACAAACACCTCAACTTTGGAATCGTCTATATAGAGGTGAGAGTATTGCGGGTACTGTATGATGAGAAAATGGTCCAGGTCGCGAGTGATGTTGGTCTCCTTTCGGAAATCGGACAGTATGTATGACACTGGAGTTGGAGTCATGAAAAACGAAAATCGAAAAGCGAAAACAGGGGTTTGTGTGTCCTGTAGAGCGAGCGGAGAGAGATGGCGCCATTTCTCGTAGTTGCGGACTAGTAACGTAGTTCTTTTCATTAGTCGTCCAAGAGGTGCCTGTGTGAATCTCCATAATCGAACCACCGCCTTAATAGAGGCACAGTCAGATGTCGAAGATCGACTGAGGACAAAAATATCAGACAACATCTGCCGTCTTATAGACATTACGAACGCTTCTACTAGCAGGGCGTTGGTAGGCGTTGATTTCATGACTCCGAGAACAAGACGAATCACTCTATAGCGGATGACATCGAGCATGAGCAAAACCGATTGCGTTGCATTGCCGTAGACAATATTACCATAATCTAAGACAGAACGGATCAAAACCTTATAATCGTGTCTGCTCTCCACCATACTCGGGCAAGCATACGCAAGATATTCACAGTGTCATCCACCTTGTCGATGAGGTACATATCACGCCGCGTCCACGTGAGTTTGCTGTCGAAGTAGACACCAAGGACTATAGCATGTGACCGAACAGTAAATGTGTACAGGCCAAGCTGAAGTTCGGATGAGAGGTTATTGCGCCGTGTCCCCGTGAATGTCACAGCAACTGATTTGCCAGGCGGCAAAGTGAGCCCATTTTTGAAATCCCATGCAGCCAGCACTCGTCCGCGGAACGTAAACAAGGGACGGTCGCGTGCAGCGCGGTAGCGAGAATGTCCGAACGCCGCGGCAGGCGGAAGTGAACTGCTACTACGGTTCTAAAAGAAATTCTTTTTAGAAATCGAAGTAATCGAACAGACTAAATGAAACCTCTTACGAAAGTAAAAGCTAATGAAACAGGTTTTAATAAAAAGTCAGTTAAATATCTGCCACAAGCTTTTAACATCGTTCCTGTGAAACACAACTAGCTCTTTATTCATATGAAGTGTTGAGTGCTATTGACAAGGGATTTCAGATCGATTACGTATTTCTGGATTTCCGAAAGGCTTTTGACACTGTACCACACAAGCGGCTCGTAGTTAAATTGCCTGCTTATGGAATATCGTCTCAGTTATGTGACTGGAAAAATATGGTTCATATGGCTCTGAGCACTATGGGACTTAACTTCTGAGGTTATCAGTCCCCTAGAACTTAGATCTACTTAAACCTAACTAAGGACATCACACACATCCATGCCCCAGACAGGATTCGAACCTGCGACCGTAGCGGTCGCGCGGTTCCAGACTGTAACGCCTAGAACCGCTCGGCCACTTCGGCCGGCTATGTGACTGGATAGGTGATTTCCACTCAGACGGGTCACAGTTCGCAGTAGTTAACGGAAAGTCATAGAGTAAAACAGAAGTGATTTCTGGCGTTCCCCAAGGTGGTGTTATAGGCCCTTTTCTGTTCCTTATCTATATAAACGATTTGGGAGACAATCTGAACAGCCGTCTTCAGTTGTTTGCAGATGACGCTGTCGTTTATCGACTAATAAAGTCATCAGAAGATCAAAACAAACTGAAAAACGATTAAAAAATATCTGCTTAGTGCGAAAAGTGGCAGTTGACCCTAAATAACGAAAAGTGTGAGGTCATCCACATGAGTGCTAAAAGGAACTCGTTAAACTTCGGTTACACGATAAATCAGTCTAATCTAAAAGCCGTAAATTCAACTAAATACCTAGATGTTGTGGGGAAGGGTAAGCAAAGACTTCGTTTTATTGGTAGGACACTTATAAAATGTAACAGATCTATTAAGGAGACTGCCTACACTATGCTTGTCCGTCCTCTTTTAGAATACTGCTGCGCGGTGTGGGATCCTTACCAGGTAGGACTGACGGAGTACATCGAAAAAGTTCAAAGAAGGGCAGCACGTTTTTTATTATCGCGAAATATCGAAAATCCGTAAATGATACAGGATTTGGGCTAGACGTCATTAAAAGAAAGGCGTTTTTCGTTGCGACGGAATCTTCTCACGAAATTCCAACCAACAGCTTTCTCCTCCGAATGCGAAAATATTTTGTTGACAACTACCTACATAGGGAGGACCGATCAAATGGTTCAAATGGCTCTGAGCACTATGGGACTCAACTGCTGAGGTCATTAGTCCCCTAGAACTTAGAACTAGTTAAACCTAACTAACCTAAGGACATCACACACATCCATGCCCGAGGCAGGATTCGAACCTGCGACCGTAGCGGTCTCGCGGTTCCAGACTGCAGCGCCAGAACCGCGCGGCCACTTCGGCCGGCGAGGACCGATCACCACGATACAATAAGGGAAATCAGAGCTCGTACGGGAAGAGATAGGTGTTCATTCTTTCCGCACGCTACACGAGATTGGAATAATAGAGAATTGTGAAGGTGGTTCGATGAATCCTCTGTCAGACACTTAAATGTGATTTGAAGAGTATCCATGTGGATGTAGATATAAATTCATTACCGTTCGCGTGTCCAAGCTGTGAATTGCCACTGTTTACAGCTTCAGATTACAGTGAAGCTACTTTGTTTTGTAAATATAGGTTTTTCCTTGCAGCAATTTTATTGTACTTCTTAATCTTTCTTTTCTGTGACTTTGACCTGATAAATCAGCTTCATTTCCAATAGAAACAGCTTTATACGACACTCTGCAGGATTTTGTATCATTGTTGGAATTTACATTCATGTAAAGCCTGTAGGCTTGTAGGCTGCATTAAAATTTAACTTAGTCAAATGTTTGAATTAGCTCCAGAGCTACAAGTTTACTCTAAGAAATTAAGTAGTATGAATCACATTCGCTTAATGAACGACAAAGAAATATGAGTTATAACAGTTTTTTGTATTATTTAATTGTTGATGTGGAATGTCTTCTTCATCGTTTTCTTCCAGCATTAAGTACAACAAATCGCGATCACTAATGTGAGAAATGTGCTCTGTTTGGACGAACTGTTCCCGATTGAGCTGCAGGCTAATTGCACGTCGCATCGTCAGGCAGCGCACTTGGCGCCAGCACGTTCAAATAAAATACTTAAACTTCTATTTTCCTCTTACTGTAGGGAAAAGTGGCTTTCTTGACAACTTTAAAAACAATTACATTTGCTACATTTTGCGCACAGGTATATACCACGTAAAATGAACCAATGTAAAGTAGCCAGCGACCACATTTTTCACTGCAAACTCCTCAAATTTTATCCTGCACAGTACTTAGAAATTATCACAGTACTTATGAACAGTATACCCTCCTTCTCCCAGAGCGGATTTTCCTCCTTCCCCCCCTGAGACCCTGCACCCCATCCTCGCCTCTTTCCCTCCCATGTCCCTCCCTACCTGGCCCTCTTCGGCGCGCCCCCTGCCCATCTTCCCCCCTCTCTTCCCCTCCCTGCCTTCTTCCCTTCCCCCTAATCTCCTTGCACGTGGCAGATCCTCCGTTTAGATCATCGTCAGTGTGCCACGTCAGTGTTGTGTTTAGTGCTGTTCTCCTGCGTGTTGAGAGGTGTGATTTTCATTGTGTGCTGGCCTTGTACAGAGTGTTACTGTCAGTGATTGTTATGTGCTACGCCATCTGTCGATACTTTTATGCTCCGGTCATACTGCGCCTTGTGTTCTGTTAATTGTCTCAGTGTGTGGTTTTTTGTCTGCGCTACTTTTTTACAGTTTTTATCTCCATTTTACAGTCGCCCCTTTTTTGTCTATTGTCTTCCATGATGTTCCTCCTTTTTTATATCTATGTACACAATGTTTTCTCCTTTATGTTATTTTTAAATGTCTTCTATTGTTTGTTCTACGTCTTTCGGCTGAAGACCAGCGCATATGCTGCTGCCAGCCTGCCCCGATGGGGAATTGAAATACAATATAGAAAAAAAAGAACAGTATCGAAATAATAGACACTTCATCATGGAGCGGTGATATTAAACTATAAGAAAGAAATCTCTTTTGTCTGCAAATTAGTTTCAACAGAATCAAATGACAGATATTATTCATGGTGCTCATTTTAACTGAAGACATTGAAATATCTTGAAAACTATGCATTGGATCAAAACAATTTGTAGTTCCAATTTGTTTGTCTCAGAGGGGGAAATCCAATGCTGCCACACTCAACCCGCCACCCCACACCGTGCGTGGGTGGCGTGGGACAATTTTGAAATCTTCAACGGGGCCCCAGTTTTTATTGCAGATTACCATTTTACGGCAAAGTCTACAAACGTTCTGTCTGAGGCATTTTCTTCGCTTCGCCACAAATGGCGCTGTAATCTCGGGAATATAAGTGGGTACACAATCGTAAATTACGACGTGCTACTTAATTACCCTTGAATATCTAATGCCAAGTGGGTCCCCTACGTCCATGCTGCGAGGCTAGGACAGGCTAGTTTTTCATAACTTCTAATTGGAATCCCGACAACTACACTGCGATTCGAGTGAGTCCGTAGGTAGTATGGTCACATTACTGCATCGTCATAAGTATCATGCATAGCATGTGTCACTGCATCAAGAACTTTATTGCGTCGATCCCCATAACCGGGTAGTGTTTCGTGGATGAGCATGTCAACCAATGGAAATGACCCCCACAATCATTGCCGTGGTACTATTTTACGGTGAGTCTACATTCACAAACCATTGTAGTGTTAACCGGCATAACATCCATTACTGGAGTGCAGACCACCCCACTGCCTACGGCAAGTTGACCATCAACGTCATTTGTCGGTTAACGTATGGTGGAATCTTGGGGAACAAACTCATTGGTCCTTATTTTATCGATGGCACGTTGAATGGACGCAAATATGGAACCTTTTTAGAACAGGAACTACCGGTACTATTCCAGGATGTTGCCCCGGACGTTCGACAACGTATGTGGTTTCAGCATGACGGTTGCCCAGCGCATTACGCAAGTCAGCACTGGCGGTATTAGACGGTGTTTACACTGGTCGGTGGATCGCCAGAGGTGGCCCAATTAACTGGCCCGCTAGGCCGCTGTATTTGAAGTCGCTGGATTTCTTTCTGTAGGGATATGTAAACGATAAGGCATAACAACAAGTTCTAACAGACCGTGAAGACATGGTATCAGAAACGCCCCACAGATATGCATCTGTCCTGGGGTACGGTCATTTGAAAAGCGGATCACTAAGTGCACTGAAGTTGTTGTTAGAAGGTTTGTACACTCACTCTAATTGGAAAAGTAGAGTAGCGTTCGCCTCGAGCCACGGCCACAGTGACGCGTCGTGTAGTCCCCTGTTCGATATGTCGGAGGAATACAACGCTGCGAACGGGGTTTCCTATTACAGGTTTTAAAATACTGGCCTGTCCTACTCTCGCGGCATGGAGGTTGGGTCCCAAGTGCCATCAGATATTCAAGAGCCATTGAGTAGCATGTAGTAAATTACGATTGCGTATCCATTTCTATTCCTCAGATTACAGAGCCAGCACCATCTGTGACGAAACTAAGAAAATATTTTAACCAAAACGTACGTAGATTTTGGCGTGGAATCTGCAGTAAAAAACGGAGGTTCTCATTGAAGATTTCAAAGTTTCTCCCCCACCACCCACGCACGAGGAGGGGTGGCGGATCGAGTGTGGTATCGTTGAAGGTCCCTTCAAATGGTGCAAATGGCTCTGAGCACAATGGGACTTAACATCTGAGGTCATCAGTCCCCTAGAACTTAGAACTACTTAAACCTAACTAACCTAAGGACATCACACACATCCATGCCCGAGGCAAGATCGAACCTGCGACCGTAGCAGTCGCGCGGTTCCGGACTGAAGCGCCTAGAACCGCTCGGCCACCGCGGCCGACAAAGGTCCCTATCCGGGACTAAGTATTAAAGTCCTAGTGGTTGACTTCCGAAGTATTTGCAAGAAAGTACAAGACACTGAAGCGCTCCCAAAAAACAGTGAAGCTCACATCATGCTACGTATAGAAAGCTGGATAAAATCTGAAGTTGACAACAATAACATTTTCAGAGAAAATTTAAGCATATATCGAAAGGATAGGCTACTGGGAAGTGCAGGTGGTGTATTTGTGTCAGTAGAGAAATAACCTCAAATCCACCGAGATATAAACTGAAACTGCATTCGAGACTGTTTGGACAAGACATTATCAGCGTTTGACCTAAAATTATAGGTGGATCCTTCCATCGACCTCCAAACTCACCTTCTGATGTAACCGAAAACCTTAGCGAAACCCTCAGTTAGATTGTACGTATGTTCCCGTATCATACCGTAATCGTCAGAAATGGCTTTAATCATCCAACAAGCAGTTGGATAATTACAGTTTTGTTTGCGGCGGGCGTGACAAGACATAATAGGACAAGTTATTTAACGTCTTCTCTGAAAACAATTTCCAACTATTTCCAACAGATAGTTCAGCACTCCACTCATGATGGAAGTATATTAGTTGTAACATCAACAAAAAATCAGACCTCAGTGAAGACGTCCATATCGAAAGTGGCATCAGTGCCCATGAAGACCTTGTAACAACAATAATTATCAAACTACAAAGCGCAACTAATACAAACAGAGACATTTATGTGTTCGAATAACGTATCTACGAGGGGCGTTCAGAAAGTAAGCTCCGATCGGTCGCGAAATGGAAACGACTATGAAAATCCGATAAAGCTTTGCACAGATGTGTTGGGTAGTGTCTCTAGTATAACCCCAGTTATCATCACGTCGCTCTTCTCATTTCTGAGCTCGCAGTGCGTGCGTAAAGATGTCTAGAAAATAGTGTCTGCCGCCAAGTACGAGGGCCTGGTGAGAAATTTCGCCTGAAGCTATGCAGCTAACATTACATAACTGTCGTGCTGTTTCTTCTTCAAGACAATTCTCAGCCGCATTCTGCAGGGGCAATGAAGATGCTCCTGCATCGATTTCAAATGGAAATGTGAGATTACCCACAATACAGTCCACAATTGTCTCCCCCTGAGTTTCATCTCTGGTCACACGAACCGCTGTCTTTGAAGACAACATTCTGACACAGACAACGAGGTGTATGCCAGCGTGGAAAATTGGCGGAAAGCACTGGCGGCTGCCTTCTATGATGAGGCTATTGAAAAGTTGGTACAACGCTATGACAAAAGTCTAAGTCAGAACGGCGACTACGTAGAGAAGTAGCTGAAAGGTGTAGCTAATTGTTACAAGTAAAACATTTCTGATGTTCACTGTGGTTTCAATTTGGCAGTCAATCGGAGCTTACTTTCTGAACAGGCCTCGTAGATAAAGAGACAGTAGTGTCATGTCTTGTAGTCTGAGACAGGAACATGAAGACGAACTATGGCCTAAGTTGATAGGTGATCATGCACGGAATAGATATGTCCCCACTTGAACGGTTTATGCTGGAAGGGACCCTCCCACGCCCCCATCAATAACATCAAATTTCTAAAGAAACAGAGTCTACAACATAACAGGTGTAAAACAAAGCCTAGGGCTTCAGATAGAGAGATGTTAAAGAAAACAACCCTCTGAAGAGATCAGTGGGTGAGGTCTTCAGTGACTAACGAAGCATAATACTGCTGAAAGAATTCTCACTAAACCGAAAGAAGTTCTGGTCGTACGTAAAGGCTATTAGAGGCAGCAAAGATAGTGCCCAGTCATTCAGTGATGAGAGAGAAACTGAAACTGAGACCAACGAAACAAAAACAGAAATGTTTAACTTCATTTTCAAATGTTCGTTCACAAAAGGAAAAGCCAGGAATATTGCCCCAATTTAATATTCGTGCCACTGAAAAGCTGAGTGAGACAGATATTACTATCATTGATTGTTGTTTGCAACAGCTGAAATCCTTTAAACTGCACAAAGCTCCAGGGCCCAGTGGAATCCCTATCAGAGTCTATACTACATTAGCCACCGAGCTAGCCTCTATTATAACTACAATCTAACGTAGACTCCTCGAACAAAAACACTGTGCCGAATAGTTGGAAGAAAGCACAGGTCACATCCTCCTACAAGGATGGTGGTAGAAGCGTTCCACAAAACTACTGCTCAGTATCTTTGCCACCCACTTGTTGTAGAACGTTAGAACATATTCTGGCTTCATAAGTCTTGAGGAAAAGAATACTCTCCGAGCTGTGCGGGGTTGGTCTATCTATTTCGCCCCTCGCTGACGATCTTTGTCTAGATACCTTGGAGGTACGCCGGTGGCGCGAGCTTTGGGAACCAAAGCCCAAAGCAGGAAGATTTTGGGCAGTGACTGTGTGGTGTGGGGAGCGAGTTGTACGTGGGCGTGAGAGGTTTGGAGTTCTGGATGGTACAGGAGAGAACGAGTCAGCTCGTGTGAAGGTGCCGAACCTGGGTTTGACCGTCAGTTATCGCCTCCCCTGCGAAGTGGTTTCTGTGAGTGGGCACGATGTTTCGGAAAACACACCAGCGACTTGCAGCTTATTTGGCCGGTTCGACGCTAGTGAATTCGAAATTAGAATTATATTAATACCTTCAGCTGTCGACGGGCGTTGGTATATATCAACGGGGACAGGTGAAAATGTGTGCCCCGTCCGGGACTCGAACCCGGGATCTCCTGCTTACATGGCAGACACTGTATCCATCTGAGCCACCGAAGGCACAGAGGATAGTGCGACTGCAGGGACTATCTCAAGCACCCTCCCGCGAGACCCACATTCTCGCCTTGTATGTCCACACACTACATTCGTAGTGCCCCACCCCATTACACCCATTACTCGTGGAAGACATTCTACCAAGTTCCGTAAGAGTTCGGGGAATATGTGTGCATCCGCACACAAGAAGAAGGTCATGGCCGGTATTGCCAGAACTATATACTTATATGGATATGGTGTCTGTTCTTTCGGACATGTCCGAAAGAAGAGACACCATATCCATATAAGTATCTAGTGAATTCGGTCTGGTCTCTTGGTGGCTTAAGGAGTGGAAGGACGGCAGCCATGCTGTCCAAGTTCCCTACATACCCTTACCTATGATCTTCCACTCCCCCACCTCCCACCCTCACCCCCGCTCTCCACGGTGGAATTTATGCACTACAACACATAATTAATGCCAGCTGTTTAGAAGTCATTTGGTAAGAAATTGATCAGTGAATTTCGGCTAACTCTAGCTGTTTATTCAGCGACTGTTAACTGCGATTTTTTTAAAGTGTGTATTTTGCTTTCTACTGAATGACACTGGGTTCAAAACTAATAGCAGCGGTTTAAAGAATCATTTGCTTAAAATATGATCAGCAAATTTTGGCTAATTGTAGCTACTTGTTCAGCGACTGTTGTTTTTTAAATTCTGTATTATACTGTTTACTGAATGACAGTGGGTTCATAATTAACAGCAGCTGTTTAAACATCTTCTGCTTAAAATTTGATCGGTGAATTTTGGCTAACTGTAACTGCTTATTCAGAAACTATTAATTTTATTTTATTTTTTTAATTCTTTATTGTGCTGCCTACTGAATATCAGTGAGTTTATAATTTATAACAACTGTTTAAAAATTATTTGCTTGAAATCTGATCAGGGAATTTTTTTAACTGTTGTTAACTATTAATTTTTTTTTAATTCTGTATCTTTGGTTCAGTGAGAGTAGTTTCAGAATTAATCGCAGTTGCATAAAGGTCATTTAGTTAAAAAAAAACTCTGCTCGGTAAATATTGGTAACTGCAGTTAATTGTTTTTAAAATTCTTTACTTTTGGTGTATAGTTAATGACTGGTGGCTCATTGTTAATGGTAGCTGTTTAAAAGTGATTTTTCTAAAGTCTGCTCAGTCAACTTTTCTATTGATCATTTGACTTTAATAAAGGCAAGTTGTGTATTAAAGATGATGAATGCTTAAGAAGTTATGTGGGGACCCTAGTCCTTCCATTAGGGTGACCTGATCCCAAATCTTCCCACCCGAATTCCTAGCTATCGCTCTCTTCCATGCCAACCAGTACGGATTTCGGAAACTTCGATCATGACCCAACACGCATTTTTCTCATGTGATGTACTGAAAGCCGTAGATCAAGGCATCTAGTAGATGCAGCATTTCTCAATTTCCGAAAACCATTTGACTCAGTGCCTCATCTATGATCATTATCAAAAGTACTATCGCTTGGTGTATCAAGCGAAATATGTGACTGAATTGAGGATTTCTTGGTGCAAAGGACACACCATGTTACCTTGGGTGGAGAGCCATCAGTAGATATAAAAGTAACTTTGGAAGCGCCCCAGAGAAGTGTGTTGCAATTCTTGTTGTTCACGTTGTCAGTGACTTTGGAAACAGTATTAATAGTAATCTCAGACTTTTCGTGGAAGATGGAGTCATCTATAACGAAGCACAGTCAAAAAGAAGCTGCACAAATACCAAGTCAAATCTTAGCAAGATTTTAAAGTGGTGCAAAGATTGACAACTTGCTTTAAAAATTTATAAATGTGAAAGTGTTTACTTCACTAAACGAAAGAACATACAATCCTCTGACTACAATATCAGTGAGTAACAGGTCGAATCTCTCAGTTCATACAAACACGGAAAGCCTGCATACAACATTTCAACAACTATCTGTAAGTGATGGCTAGGAGCATAGTGCAGCGGCCTACTCATCGCTCTCACAAGAATCGTGAGGACAAGATTAGACTGATTTCAACGCTAGCAGAGGCAATCAGACAGTCATTCTTCCAACGCTCCGTACGTGAATGCAGATGGAAAAGAAGATTGAGGATACGTTAGATGACGATGTTTTTTAATTTAGGAAAGGTAAAGGCAGCAACGAGACAATTCTGACGTTGCGGTTGATAATGAAAACAAGACTAAAGAAAAATCAAACATGTTCATAAAATCTGTCGACCTGGAAATAGCGTTAGACAACGTAAAATGGTGCAAGATGTTCGAAATTCTAAGAAATATAGTGTTAAGCTTTAGGGAGAGGCGAATAATATACAATATGTACAAGAGCCAAGAAGGAATAATAAGAGTGGACAACCAAGAACGAAGTGCTCTATTCAAAAAGGGTGTGAGACAGGAATGTAGTCTTTCGCCCCTACATCGGACAAAGAATCATGAAAATGAAAGAAGAGTGGAATTAAAATGATACGATTCGCTGATAATATTGCCATCCTGAGTGAAAGTGAAGAAGAATTACATGATCAGCTGAATGGAGTCAACAGTTTAATGAGGAAGGAAGAGTAAATCGAAGAACGTCAAAAGTAGTGAGAAGTAGCAGAAATGAGAACAGCGGAAAACTTAACATCGGGATTGATGGCCACAAAGGAGATGAAGTGAAGGTACTCTACTACCTAGGCAGCGAAATAAACAATGGCGGACGGAGCAAGGAGGACATCAATAGGAGATTAGCACTGGAAAAAAGGGCATTCCTGGCCAAGACAAGTCTACTGGTATCAAACATAGGCCTTGATTTGAGGAAGAAATTTCCGAGAATGTACATTTGGAGCACAGCATTGCAAGATAGTGAAACACGGACTTCGGGAAAACCGGAACAGAAGAGAATCGAAGAACTTGAGATGTGGTGCTACAGACGAATGTTGAAAATTAGGTGGACTGATAAGGTAAGGAATGTGGATGTTCTGCTCAGAATCGGAGAGGAAAGGAATATGTGTAAAACACTGACAAGGAGAAGGAACAGGATGATAGGACATCTGTTAAGACACGAGGAAATTACTTACATGGTACTGGAGGGAGCTGTAGAGGGCAAAAACTATAGAGGAAGACAGAGATTGAAATTCATCCAGCAAATACTTGAGGATATAGGTTGCTATTGTTCCTCTCAGATGAAGAAGTTGGTACAGGAGAGGAATTCGTGGGGTGCCGCATCAAACCAATCAGAAGAGTGATGACCAAAACAAAACAAAAAATACTTCATGGAACAGATAAAAGCCCTAATAACTGATACAATGGAACGTACCCTCTGCCGTGCATTTGACAGTGGTTTGCCGAGTATAAATATTCAGGATGGAAGATTTTAATCAATGACGGGGAATAACTCGGGTAGAGATGAGATACAGCAAAATGTTTCAGATGAAGTTGCAGGTGAAAAAGCTGGTTCACGTATTGCTACTAATGGGCGTGATCTTGAACACGATTTTCAAGTTGATTTGAAGGTTAAAGTGATTTTTTAAAATAGGAATCCTAACATTTGATTTAAGATTTGAAAATAGTGGCGCATTTTACGTATAAAATGATGTTTTCTGAACAAAGATAACTATTTCTTGTAGGCAATGCTCAGTTTGAGAAGGCGATAGAAACGGATGAGTTGCCGGCGTGATATTGTTACACAATTCAGAAGTTCGAAGAACGCATTGCATCTTTCCTCTGGACCGTACATCGTCTAGAAGTGCTCACATCAGTAACGTAATCAGATGAAGCCACATTTACAAGTATTGGTGAATTAAACAGACACAACTGTGATTACCGCTCGAATGTCCATCCTTACTGGTACACAGCCGTTGAGAACCAGCTTCATTGGAACCTTAACGTTCGGTGAGAAATCGTCAATAGCTATATGATAGGTCCCTGTTTTTAATGGTAATGTAAATCACCATATTTTTTTACAGTTGTTGAGAGACCATTTACCTAACTTACTTGAAGATGTTGATTTAGAGACCAGACAAACACTGTGGGTGCCATTGGATGGAGTACCGTCACACTACTCATGGATCGTATGGACATTTTTAAATGAACAGTATCCTCACCAATGGATTGGACGTGGTGGTCCCATTCCGTGACCAGTTTGTTCACCCGATTTAACTTCCCTAATTTTTCTCTTTGGGGATATTTAAAAAATATTTGTTAAGAGCAGAAGCCAACGACAAGAGCTTGTGCAGCCATTCGACGAGATGTCCTACTTTCCACAGTCAGACACTTCTTAAGGAGGATTAATTTGTGCATTGAAGCAAATTTTGGTCACTCTAAGTATATGTTCAATGGTTAATTTCAATATACAAAGTGAAAGACACAGTAACTCTTTAAATCAAGAAAGCAGAGGAATGAGAAGTGAAGGGACTCGCTCAACGACATGTAAATCAATGATCTATGTTTTATTTATGTTTGTTGTCTCTTGAGAGAATAACATTTATACGTTTTTATTAACTGAAACTAAAAATTGAAATCTCTCTTCACCCTTTCCAAATACGAAATCACAGATATAGGTTTCCATGAAATAAAGCTCTACTTTCGAATGACCTTCAATGATTACCTTTAAGATGGAGTTGCTGGTAATGATACGTGACCCCTAATGGCCCTGCCAATTTGTATCGAACACTGTGTTTTGCTGTATCCCTCCATTATTTCGAGTTAATCGCTACTAGAAGCAAAAACATATTTGCTTATTTGACCTTCATTTACCCTTGCCATGATTTTGAATAATTTATCATTTTATAGGTAAATATTGCCGCCCTTCTCAAATCTTAAGTTAAGTAGTAGGATTCCCATTTTAAAAAAAAAAATCACTTTAACCTCTAAATCACCTTGAGAACGACATTTAAGGTTATTAGTAGCAATGTGTGAACCTGCTTGCCATTTACAACTTTTATCTAAAACATTTTATTGTACGTTACCTCTGTTCCGAGTTATTCCCCATTATCGATTAAAATGGTCCACCCTGTAGATGTAGATGT
The DNA here is from genome assembly GCF_023898315.1 of Schistocerca nitens. NCBI lineage: Eukaryota > Metazoa > Arthropoda > Insecta > Orthoptera > Acrididae > Schistocerca > Schistocerca nitens. Next base: position 468,536,363 of record NC_064620.1, on the reverse strand, counting down.
ACTTGTGGACTTATTCGATTAGAGTCCTTCGATGTAATCGTGAGATTTTAGCAAGTACCGATCATTTTAACGGCGTTCATACGATTAGGATCAATGACAACGTTCAAGTTAGGTAAAATCGCCTCTGTGTCACTCTGCCTTTTTCATGCGGACTGCCGTGCATAATGCTGGATATTTCTCTCATTTTCACTTCCTTAAGAGTGTTCATTATTCTGTGATATGATGTTAGAAATTCTGACTCGACTTCTTTCTTTCCCACGATGACTAAACTGTATGTATTATCTGCTCGTACATCGTATTGGGTTTCTGATACTTTATTACCTCTAGAATTTATTATCTTACACCATTTTTCTTGATGTAGCAATCCTGTCACATATAATTTGCTTCCATGTTTTCATCTTTAAGCTTGGTGTAATGAACGACGTATTTCGTACACTTTTTGTTCAGGATCTTCATTCCACATGCGAGCCACGCTAGCATAAATTTTTCCTTACAAATTTTGAGCAGTCCAGATAAGTTAACGTTTATGCAGTTCTCCGCTTTATCCGACGGCAGAGATGACGGAATTGCGTGACATCTCATTAACTATACAGGCTATACGTTTACAGGTTAATAGGCACTATAGACGATTCCCGTGGTCAAGGGATAGCTTGTCTGACTAGAAATCAAAACGTCTTGGATACTGGTTGAGAACCACGCCGCTGCTTAAATTTTGAGTAAAAATCATCAGAAATGGCGGTCGAAGATTTCCGGGAAGATAAGTCACCCTCATTCTGCCAACAACCTTGTCAAAGAGGGTGGAAGAACGGGCACATGTTCAGGGCACTCTCTTGTCCTTGGGGTGGGAAATAACACCTAAAAGACGGAAGAATCAGCAGTGGTCAGTGGCATGAGGATGAAGAAGGCAATAGAAACCACTGCATTAGAGACACATAATGTGTATCCACAAGACATGTGGCCTGTAATTGAAAATGTGTCGTGATGATTCGTCCATTGGCAAAGGATTCCGAACTAGTCCCTGAGAGGGAAGTGATCAAGAGGGAATGATCTAACAACCAACGAAAGGATAACAAACGAGTAGGGGTGTAGAATGTCAAAAGTCTGCTTGAGGTAGGTGAGCCGTGTAGCCAATTGACCTATCGTGTCAGGCTTTCGCGTGCGCTTATCTCTGCCTAGAGGCCTCTAAGAGGTCTCTGGCGAGCTCGCTGTCTCTCAGACGAGAGGCGCACGTCGTTCAGCTCGTGGGGTGTGCAGAGCACCTGGCGGTTTGCGTTTGTTGACTGTGCTTTCGACGGCGGGTCGCTTTCTGCCGTAGTTAGTGGTACCCGGGAACAGGGGCCTTTTCCATCGCAGTCTAAGAGCTGGGGTTGCAAACCGCCGTCTGCGCCAGAACTCTACTCAGCGTGCCGCCACTCGAGCGCACGCTTCCTGTTTAAGTCTCTCCTCTAATACCCTGTGAGGAGCTTGAGGTTGTTGCTTATATTTAGCAGAGCAGCAGCGCTGTTGTAACAGCAATTACTACACTTTATACCAGCCGAGTGTCTCGCAAGGTGCGGTGCGCTGGCTTGGGCAATGTTAGTTAAATTGGCGAAGCTGGTATCCGCTAATTATCATCTTTCTATTCAAATCATATGATTCCTTTGGCAAGGTTCAGCCTCCCATGGTAAACCTACCTTTTAATTACAATCTCGCAGTCTGTTGCATTGGTACTTTGGTGAGACAAACTGACATTCAGTAAATTTTGCCATTGTGAACAGTGTAAAATTTGGTGTGGCTTTTACCGCTCCATCTGTATCCTTGCGGCCAGCCTTATGAGGCCGGCCCAGTCTGAGCTCTCGTAGTATTAATGGAATTGTCTATTTAAGACCGGTAGTGTGGGTTTTGCAACCAAAAAAATTTCTTGTGGCTGAAGAAAAATTATATTAGCTTATTTTAGCTCTCTGTAATATCAGCTGATATCGGCTTTTTTTTTTTTTTTTTTACTTGTACTTTCATTTTAAAACAGAGTGGTATTGAAGGACAGGGTGCAAGTAATCCCTAAATCTAATCCCAGGACTGTGTGTTTCAGGTATTTCCTCAAATTGCCCTCCATTACAAAAGTGGAATGCGCTAAACGGCTGTGATATGTCTTTCAAAATGTTAGAGGATAGCAATCAGGCGCCGTTTCCGTTGTAGGTTTATTAAAGCAGACCCAGTTTTCGGCTAGTAAGTAGTCGTTATCAGTGCAGTATTTCAGAGTTTTTAAAGATGCCCTAGTACGTCTACACCTGTTGTTCGAGCTCCTGTCGCAGTCCATCAAGTCTTTAATAAACTGTGACAGGAGCCCGAAAAACAAATGTAGACGTACTAGGGAATCTACAACTCTGAAATACTGCATTTATAATGCTAGTTACAAGCCGAAAATTGGGTCTGCTTTAATAAACCAGAACGGAAATGATTGATTGCTACTCTCTATCATTTTGGAATTCAGGTATTTATTGCCACCCTGTATTGCGCCTGTTGATTTTATTGTGTTTGTAATAACAGTGTTGTGTATGTTTTAGAACCATTTAATTTGGGATACTAGACTGAGTTCTTGTGGGGTGTCACAGTTTCTACCTCCATAGCTTGCAATACCAAAGGGTTAATCCGAATATTTTGGAAAAATTTCGCCTTCAAATTTCTTATTACAGTTGTCGTACATGCTAAAGTTTCATCTTAAGATTTATTATTGCAGTTATAGTATACGTAGAAGTTTCACCTTCAAATTCTTTATTACCCTTGTTGTACACGTCTTTTCTTTAAACGTTCTTATATTTATTTAAATGTCACTGGATGTGCCCAGTTAACCTCTGATTACCAGAATTAAATTGACATTAAGATTCACTATTTTTTTACTTCTACGTGTGGCTTTTCTTCTTATTGAAAATTTGCGCAGGTTCCACAGACAAATTGGTGCACTTATCATATGTGATTTGACTTTTTCTATATTCTCTACACAATGTGTACATCTTCCCCTTTTTCTTTGCTGGTGGCTTCACTGCTCTTCCTGGATCCGTTGCTGCCTAATGAATTCACTGCTATTTGCTTTCCCGAATTGATGATAAATGTCAGACGTCTCATTCTGTATGTATGTATTCATTAGTATTACATCGATCATGTTGAAAAGAACCACCAATGACCAGCGCCTTCCTTTTGTTTTCGCACTGTAGCATCACATCTTGTGTTCGATGATGTCAACGCCGCATTTTGTGACATTGTATATTACAACTTCAGGCTTCTTTACTTGTGATGATGACACCGTTGGTTTGTCATGACGAGAGTTAAGAATGGTGACAACTTCGTTTTTATTAGGAATATAACACGCTAGCATCACATTTGGCTGAAAACAAAATAATGTAGTATACTTCGTGTCCTTTACATAGCATAGCACCCCGTCTTCAGGCCACAAGTGGCCCATCGGGACCATCCTACCGCCGTGTCATCCTCAGTCAAGGATGCGGATAGCAGGGGCGTTTGGTCAGCACACCGCTCTCCCGGTCGTTATGATGGTTTTCTGTGACCGGAGCCGATACTATTCGGTCGAGTAGCTCCCCAATTGGCATCCTGAGACTGAGTGCACCCCGAAAAACGGCAACAGCGCATGGCGGCCCGGATGGTCACCCATCCAAGTGCCAGCCACACCCGACAGCGCTTAACTTCGGTGATGTGAACCGAACCGGTGTATCTACTGCGGCAAGGCCGTTGCCCACTAACGTCCGTTAGGTGTAATAAAATCGGCAGGCAGTTCGCATTTGTTTTCTGGACAGCACCGAGTATTGTCAGATCTTTTGACAGCAAATAATGAGCTAAATCGAGAGATACAAGTAAATAACACAGGTGATATTATGTCCAGACTTTTCATGTTCCGTCACCAGGGTTTTCACAACATTCTCTCCAAGTCGCACGGCTATGGTTTCTTATTCCTTCCCCAAATACACTTTCATCTTCCAGCAATATCTTGTTACACTATCCCAAATTGTCCAGAACTTTATTCTGTATCTATCAGGTTTTGATGGGATGTATTGTCGAAATGGAAAGCGACTTCGAAATTTCGCCAAGTGTTCGTGCACGGTCATGCACCATTCTGGAATGTAGGCATACCTAAGAGTAATTTTCCGCATCTCAGAAACTTCTCTGATTGTTCACAATCTGTCACTTGAGTACATCTCCTACCTTCCAAACTTTACAGAAGCTCTCCTGCGAACCTTGCAGGACTAGCAGTCCTGGAAGAAAGGATGTTGCGGAGACATGGCTTAGACGTCGCGCTGCTGCATTTTCAAGCGAAACACTCTCAGAATAGCATGGAAGCGGCTGCGAGACATAGTTTCATTGAATAGTAGTCGGCCATTCTCAACACTCCAGAACTGACTGGTATCTTCATTTCTTGACGTGTAAACTCAAGTCATGATCAGCACGTCAAGAAACGTTTTCGTTTCAGGCATACCTATATCCACCCAGTCATCGAAAACGATTCGATCTTCAGAATGAGATTTTCACTCTGCAGCGGAGTGTGCGCTGATATGAAACTTCCTAGAAGATTAAAACTGTGTGCTGGACCGAGACTCGAACTCGGGACCCTTGCCTTTCGCGGGCAAGTGCTCTACCATCTGAGCTGCCGCGAAAGCCAAAGGTGCCGAGTTCGATTCTCGGTCCAGCACACAGATTTAACCTGCCAGGAAGTTTCGATTCAATCTTCCTTGTTGGTCCACACACACACTTTGTCAGTGATCGGTACACGAAAATACAACATAAAACAAGATTCTTCATTAACACAGTTCCTAATCGTATTACTTGTAGGTCCCTGGTCTTTCAGTACATAGTTTTTGCTTTGCCTACCGAAAATTCCAGCTTGAGGAGCTGTAGCCCATTTCTCACTCCCATTACGAGGAAACAATAAGTCCCTTCAACACAATTTGTACTAAGTTGTTCTCCATCTTCGTAAAAGGGTCCTTCATGAACATCATCTTCGTGTACTTCTGAGTTTTCAGTGACGTCTACCTTATTATCATCATCATCATTGGAAAATTCGCATTCGCTACGTGGGTTTTCAGAATCAGAAGACTGCAACTCCGCTGTCTCCTCCTTTGGCCAGGCCTTCCTTGCCTTCCTTGTCTTCCTTGTAGAGTCATATTGAAGCGTCTCAGTAGGGAAGCTAGAAAATCTGAAAAGGAAAACACTAAGATTCAATCTAGATGTGGCGGGGGTTAATGAAGTGAAATGGAAATAAGACAAGCATTTCTGGTCAGACGATCATAGGGTAATATCAACAGGTTATGAGTGGGAAAGTAGAGCATAGACAATTACTGTGAACGATACAGTGATAGGGTTGTTCTCTTCACAATCAACAACAATAGTTCAGGAACACATGTCGAAGTCGTAAGCAAAAGATAACGAGACAGAGAACCTAAAAGAGGCTTCTGAAATGGTAATTCTGTACGCAAAGGGGGACGAAAATCTAATAGCCGTGGGAGACTGGAATGCGGTTGTACACAAGGAGTAGAACGAAGGGTTACGGGAGGATATGAGTTTGGCTGTCGGAACGAGAAAGGAGAATAATGTACTTCTGCAAGAAATTGCAGCGAGTGATAACGTTTACTCTGTTCAAGATTCACAAGAGGAAATGGTATAGGCCGTACTTGAAAAATACCGAGAGATATAGAACGATTCTTGGTAAGGCAGAGATTCCGAAATCAGTCATTGGATTGTAAGGCGTACACATGAGTGGATATAGTCTATCACAATTGAGTAATGATGAAGATTAGGCTGAATCTGAAAACGCTAGTCGGAAATAATCAGTGTCCAAAGAAGTGGGATGCGGAAATACTAAGGAATGAAGAGATACGCTTAAAGTTCTCTGAGTCTATAGATAACACGGCAATGAATAGCTCAGTCTACTGGACAGCCAAAAGAAGTGCAGTCACAAAAGTTGAAAAAAATACAGGCACAAGAAAGGTAACTGCGAAGAAACCATGAGTAACGGAGAAAGTACGCAGTTGACCGACGAAAGAAGGAAGTTCAGGGAAATTCAGGAATACAGAGATACATGTTACTTAGGAATAATTTTTTAATTTATGAATTTGGTCAGCTTTGGACAGCGAACAACGTAAGACTTATGGTGTTTCTTTTTCTTCCTTTCTTCCCAGTACTTCTTCATTCTCTCTCCAACTGCTCGTCTCTGCTCATCTGTCCACGCTCTTTTGGGTCGAGGTTTTGGCTCATCTTCTTCATAGTTTGCGTTTTCTATCAGTAACCTGAACGGATTCCTGTCACGCATTCACTTCTTCTGGAACACCTGTTTTGTTGGCGTCCTTTTTTACTGCTGCTATCCATTCTACACTTTTTTCTGCTAACTTACGGAATTAAAAATTTTCTTTGTAATCCGTGTTTCTTCCATTCTTTTTAAATGTCCATAACATTTTAGCCGACTCTTCCTCTCTGTATCTGTGATCTTTTCTGTATTTTTGTATAAAACTTCATTTCACCTTTTAATCCACCTATTTTCATTGTTCTTCTCAGGACCTAGAATTTTACGTCATATTTTACTCTCTCTTTTTCCTAGTTCTCTTAATTCGCCTTTCTTATTCAATGTTAGGCACTCTTACCCATATGTTGCTTACGTCCTAAAAACTGAATTATAATGTCTAATCTTCGCTTGTATGGATATTGATTTTTTGTTGTAGTAGTTTAGTGTTAATTTTTATGCCAATTCTAACTTTTTTATTCTTTCTTTATTTTTGTGTTAGCCACTGTATTGGCTTGGATCCACTCCCCAAGGTATTTGAATACATCAACTATTTTAATTTTTCCATACTTTGTTTCCATAGAATTTCTGTATTATGTTTGTGTTTTTTCTTAGTAAATTCTTAGCCCAATCTTTTCAGCAACTTCGTGTAACAGATTAAGCATAACTCTTACATTTGTTCGGTTTTCAGTTATCATTGCTATATCATCTGCAAACGCTAAACATTTCACTTCAAATTTGGTCTTTCCTTGGCCCATGCTTATACCCTTTGTGCCTCTGTTTTTTAATGTGTTTTCCCATGTTTTTACTATTTCGTCTAAAACCAAGTTAAAGAGAATTGGGGACAGTCCATTTCCTTGTCGAGTTCCTGCTTTGATTTTGAATGGTTCAGAAATTTCGCTTTGAAACTTAATCCTTGAGGTTGTAGCTGTGAGCGTTTGTTCAATAACTCTTCTGGTGTTTTCGTGTATCCCTGATTCATAAAGTATCTGGAATAGTGTTTGTCTGTTAACTGAGTCGTAGGCCTTCCTGAAATCTATGAAAGTAACTACTGTATTTTTATTTTGTATAGTTCTCACTCTCAAAATTGTTCTTAAATTAAGAATCTGTTCTGCACATGATCTACCTTTTCTAAATCCTGCTTGATAATCTCCTATATTAGATCCTGCTTGTTCCTCTGTTCTATTTAAAAGTGCTTTAGACAGTATTTTGTATGTTACTAGTAACAAAGATAAACCCCTGTAGTTGTTGGTGTCTGTTTTATCTCCTTTTTTATGGAGAGGATGGGTCAATGCTCGTTTCCACTGACTGGGTATGATTACTTTTGTCCAAATGTCTTTAATTACTTTGTGAATTTTCTGCCATGCGGATTAAGCCCCCTAGTTTCCACATTTCTGCTACCATCCCATCCTCTCCCGTTCCTTTGTTATTCTTTAATGCTTTGATAATCTTTTCTATTTCTTCTACTGTAGGTGGTTCCGGTGGTGGATTTTCATGTTGTGGTTTTTGAAATTGTAATCCGTCATTATGCTCTTCATAATTTAATAGATTTTGAAAGTATTAAGCTAAAATTTGGCAGTTCTCTTTACTGCTTAAAACCAGTTTTCAATGTTTATCTTTAAAATGTAAACTTGGTGAGTGGAACCCTGGAAACTTCTTTGAAAGTCTTGTAGAAGTCTCTAGTGTTTTCCTTTTAAAGTCTGAATCCATTTCTTCTAATCTGTCTTTGTCATATTTTCTTTTCACTGATCTGCTGATTTTTGTTGTATTTGCCTTTCTTCTTTAAACGCTTCCCAGTATTCATGTTTCTTACTACTGTTTCATTCTTTCCATGCCTTTAGTCGATTGTCAATTGCTTCATCACACAGCTCGTTTCACCACCTGTGTCTTAGTAGTCTTCATGTTTGCCCCATTCCCTTTACTTACTTTAGCATTGTTTGTTTAATTTCTTCCCAATCATCCATTTTTCTTCTGTGTAATATATCACAGAATTTTTCATGATGTTGCGTGAGAAACTTAGTGTTTACTGTTGGAGATCTTTATGGGTTTGGTTTAGGTTTGTTCTGTTGGAACATGGTCTTTATTTCAGTCTGATAATAGTCTGTGTCTATGTTTAGGCCCTTTCTCACTCTGACATCCAAGATTTTCTTGTAGTTACGAGTCGTTATTGCCACATGGTCTAACTGGTATCCACCTTGATTTGGATTAGGAGATACCTACGTTTCTTTCTTTCTTACAAGTTTCCTGAAAAATGTCGACATTAGTTTTAGGTTAAATTGTTTACAAAAATTTATGAATCTTTCCACATTTTTGTTGATTCTTTTATATGCTGGATGATCTCCAGCTACTGATTTAAAATTATTTCTTTGCGAACTTGTGCATTAAAGTCGCCCACTAAAAATTTTGATATGTTCTTTCGGTAATTTGGATGTTTCGTGTTCTAGCATTTCCCAAAAATCTTCCACTTTTTCAACATTTGTTCTGTTATCTTGGTTGATAGGTGCATGTGCATTTATAATACTGAAACGTTTATTGCCTGACTTGAACGACAGAAATGAAATTCGTTCTGATGGGGAGCTAAAATTGGTTATTGATTTCGTAAGTTGCTGTTTGACCATAATTTCTGTCCCTAATATAGCTATATTATGGGAATTTTAATGATTGTTTTTCTTTTGTAGATCCTGTATCCACCTGACTGAAATGCATTTTCATCCAGATACCTTGTTTCTTGAAATGCTAACATAAGTATGTTGCGTTGATTGAGAGTGTCCGTTAGGTGCTTTAGTTTTCCAACTTTCATAAGTGTGTTGATCTTCAGAGTCCCAAGTGTGTATTTTTCTTGGGCCTTATCTTTGAAGAAGTTCTATGAAGCTCCGACTCTTCCTTACATGATGTTCTAGGCTCTCCAGAATCCAAAGGCCTACTTGCACCCTCATGAATAGCGATGGAAGATTGGTTGCTTTCTGGAGTAGTTTTCCTTTTTGAAATTTACCACCACGTATTACGTTAAAGTTTGGGGAAAGGTAGTTGAACCTATCCATGATAACAACTCAAGCAATTAGCTTAGAAATATAAGTGACGCCGCGACTAACATGTGGGACAGACGCCTTTTGTAGCCGCCCACTGTGGAAACAGACGCCGAAGTCTGGTGCTTTTATACAAAAGCCTGCCTCTTCCGCTAGTTACGCCGTTCTGATTATCTTCATCACCGCCTTCAGTGCCATTGAGGACTTCACCGTTTCCCGTGCAAGGGACCATCACGAGGTACTATCACCCGGGTAGGTGAACCAAGGTTTTTTAACGAGTTGTTACTTCTCACCCTCCTCCTTTTTCAACCGGGATTGGGACCGGCTTTGGTGGAGTTACTTAGGAATGATATCAATAGGAAGTGTAGCAAAGCTAAGGGGAAATGAGTGAAAAAAAATCGAAAAAGAAATGATTGTCAGAAGGACTGACTCAGCATGGAGAGAAGTCATAACAACCTTCGACGAAATTATAAGCAAGAGCCGTAACTTTAAAAGAGCAACGGGAATTCCACTTTAAATATAGAGGAAAGAGCGGACAGGTTAAAATGTGCATTGAAGTCCTCTCTGCGGGGGAGATCTTGACTGATGACGTGATGAAACAAGAAACAGGAATCGATAGGGAAGAGACGGGTATTTATTATTAAAATCAAAATTTAAAGAGTAGACTTTAAGACCAAAGGCAGAAGGAACAGATATATTCCATCAGTCATTGGTCATTCCATGGTCTTTGGAAGAAGTGGTAAGAAAACGACTACACACGTTAGTATGTAGAATGTATCAGACTGACGATACAACATCAAACTTTCTGGAAAAAACATCATCCACCCAATTCCGAAAACTGCAACAGGTGACAAATGTAAGAATTATCGCATAATCAACTTCAAAGCTCATGCATCCACTTTTATGACAAGAATAAAACACAGAAGAATGGAAAAGAAAACTTAGAAAATATTATATGAGAATCCCTTTGGTTTTAGAAAAGGTAAAGGCACCAGAGAGGCAGTTCTTACGTTGAGGTTGATAATAGAAGCAAACTGAAGAAAAATCAAGACACCTTCATAGCGGACGTCGACACGGAAAAAGCGTTTGACAATGTAAAATGGTGCAAGATGTTCGATACTATGAGAGAAATAGAAGTAAGCTATAGGAAGATGGATAGTATGTAATACGTACAAGGTTCAAATGGCTCTGAGCGCTATGGGACTCAACTGCTGAGGTCATTAGCCCCCTAGAACTTAGAGCTAGTTAAACCTAACTAACCTAAGGACATCACACACATCCATACCCGAGGCAGGATTCGAACCTGCGACCGCAGCGGTCTTGCGGTTCCAGACTGCAGCTCCTAGAACCGCACGGCCACTTCGGGTGGCAACACGTACAAGAACAAAGAGGGAACAATAAGAGTGAGAGACCAAGAACGAATAGCTCGGATTAAGAACGATGTAAGGCAGGGATGTAGTCTTTCGCCTCTACTGCTCAATCTATACATCGAAAAATCAATGGCGGTAATAAAAGAAAGGTTCAAGAGCGGGCTTAAAATTCAAGGTGATGGGATATCAATGACAAGATCCACTGAAGACATTGCCATCCACAATGAAACTGAGAAAATGAAGAATAATTACACGATTTGTTGAATGCAATGAAGATTCTAATGAGTACAGAATATGGATAGAGAGTAAATCGAAGAATTCGAAATTAATTAGAAGTAGCAGAGTTGAGAATACGAAGAACCTTAACATCAGTACTGATTATCACGAATTAGATGAACTGACCTAAGGAGCAAAAGAACCCATTAAAAGAGGAGCAAGGAGGACTTAAAAAGCAGGCTACCATTTGCAAAATGGGCATTCCTGGCTAAGACAAGTCTGTGAGTATCAAACATAGGTCTTAAATTGAGGAAGAAATTTCTGAGAACGTACCTTTGGAGCAAAGCATTGTATGGTAGTGAAACATGGACATTGGGAAAGCAGGAACAGAAGAGATTCGAAACATCGGAATGTGGTGCTACAGAAGAATGTTGAAAATTGGGTGGACTAACAATGCAGGAAACGAGAAAGATCTCCTCAGAATTGGCGAGGAAAGGGATATATGGAAAACACTGACAACAAGAAATGACAGTATGATAGGACATCCGTTCAGACATCAGGGAATAGCTTCCATGGTAGAGAGTGAAACCTGTAGAGATTGGAATACGTCCATATCAGAGGAAGTAGGTTATAATTGCTATTCAGTCAAGGGGACCATCCGCCCTGTTAGTCACGTATTTTGATCAGTCTTAGGTATATTGTAGAAGGATCCGTCCTGATCACCTGGCTAAGGCTTTTCATATGCCTGCCTCTAGTTTCCGAGAAAATCGTAGTTGAAGTTTAATGTGCACCTCTTACATCTATAACTTTAGACCAGCTGGTCGTGGCGCAGCGGCTAAGCTTAGAAGAACCACGGTGGCGGCACAGGTTCAACTCCCGCCTGTATACTTCCCTTTTTTCCAACTTCATAGTAAAGAAGATCATCAAGTAGTGTATTTCATGCAAAATTATCGAAAACAGCCATTGTCGCCTTAGTAATTTCATTAATAGACTAATAATTACAGGAAAAGTTCTGCAAATGTTTGTTTTATTTGTCACAGAACAGATTACAGAATCGTCTTACTCGTTATCACTTGCTGTGCTAGAACCGGACTCCGGATGGTATTCGTCACAGAAGCCACCGAAATATACTTTCGTATAGTATTACGCACATGTAATGAAAGTTACTGCCTTGCAGGCACACGGAATTTTCAGAAGCTATGCCGGAAAACTCGTTTTGTTTAAATTCAAAAAGAATGTTTTTCTTTCAATCTACTTCGATGCCAACCACGCGTATTTGACCATTCTTGCGAAAGTAGGTTCACTAAATGGATGCAGAATTACAGAATGTATAATTGTGGAATCTTCCCTCGAAGCGATTTCTATATTAGTCTTCAGTAAGGCGAGAGCATTTTGAATTTTTTTGTGAAGATTTTAACCTTCCTGCAGAAATAAACGTTTGGCAAAATGGAGTACCTTTGGATAGAATAATTTTTACGGTGCATGTGCATGCTGGTCTTTAATTCACAAAGATTTGATCTTTAAGTCGTTGATAAGTCTCCCTTCCCAACGAATCAATGTAAAGAAATTTTTCTTGTCCCACGTAAGGAGTAACGAAAATTTCAAAAACTCTTAGTGCAGTACTTTGGGGAACTTCCCTGATTTCGTGCACGTCACAATTACATTTTTTAATTTGAGTCAATTCGCCTACTGTTTTCTTGAACGGCACGACCGAAGTTCCCGGATGTTTCTTCCAAACATAAAAAACGTAAAGGAATATCTTTCTCGACGCAGTTATAGTATACTGTGCTGTGAAGAAAGGACTAATGTTGCTCGTATCGGTTTTCGCCCTAGTTCCGCAAGGGATCTGTTGTACTCCGATCGAAGATGGCAACGGGTTTCATCGGCATTAATTCCATCATCGACGTCAGAATTAGGGCGGAGTACTTTCGCTTGCATCTGGGATCCTTCCGCAGCTGCTAGTAATTCGTCCATCGTTAAGAAACCTTTGGATCTGTCCAAACGTATGGCATTATAGCTACGAACCATAAACGGAATACACATTTGAAGAAAGTTTGTTGCAATGATTGATTTATTAGTGATTTACTACGAGTAAAATGATTATTTTTGAATAATTTTGCAGAATGTATATTATTTATTGATGTACTGTACGATGAGTCTGAAAAATAAGGTACACCGACAGTGTTTGAACATATACCGCCAGCTTGGTAGCTGTGAACCTTAGCTCCTTAGCTACAGTCGCACTGTCAAGACATCTTTGACGTTGCCGGTATAAGAAGTAGAGGTAAAACTTCACAATCGATTTTCTCGCACACTAGGAGCCGTCGTATGAAAATTCGCTAGCCAGGTAGTCACGGCAGGTCCCTCTACAACATACCTAAGACTCATCAAAAGCCGGCCGCGGTGGCCGTGCGGTTCTAGGCACTTCAGTCCGGAACCGCGTGACTGCTACGGTCGCAGTTTCGAATCCTGCCTCGGGCATGGATGTGTGTGATGTCCTTAGGTTAGTTAGGTTTAAGTAGTTCTAAGTTCTAGGGGACTGATGACCTCAGATGTTGAGTCCCATAGTGCTCAGAGCCATTTGAATCATTTTTGAACTAATCAAAATACGCGATTCACTGATGTGTTGGTCCCCTTGCGAAAAGATTGGCACGGTGGAAGAATTCGTGGCTGGCCGCATCAACCCAGTCAGAAGACTGATGAATAAAAAAAAAAAAGAAAAAAAAATGATCCAGGCAGAATAGCAGTTCGATTTTACAGAGGCGACTCTACTACGGCATAGTCCCCTTACTTAGCTTGCATTTATCGCAAATCTCTCGCACAGCGCTAAGTTCCAAGAGACTGTAAAAAAGCGCTGGTTGACCCGTCTGCTCAGTCAAGATGCAGGATTACCAAAATTTTGTTTTTAAGTACAAACTGAAATAAATCATTGGAAAGAACACCGTTAAAATTAACTGGAGCATACGGTCATTGTAGATGGTGGATGCATTTTTGTTAGTGGCCAGATTCACTTATAGAAAAATGCTGTTAAACTTAGAGAAGATTACATCTCTTAATGCCTCCACCAGCTTTCCGGGGTCGGTATCTGTTATTTACGAATGAATTTGAATAGTAGCTTGGAGACTATGGCCAGATCATTTCAGGTTCCACGCTTGCATTCAAGTTTGCAAAACGCTTCGTGATGATCGGCAGTTATTCTCAGGGATGCTGTAATAAGATGCAAATGAATAAATGGCAGAATACTAATTGTATTCGGCCACGGGGACTCCACGCCACTATCCGTTAAGCTCGTACTGGTCGTTGGCTGTAAGAGTAAACATTTCATGTATGTGTTACATATAAGAACTGTTAAAATGAGAACTCATGAGCCTCAACTAATTTACATTTATATAATTAAAATGGGTCTGAAGCTAATACATAATTCAGCAAATTTGTCTACACAAAAGAAAGATTAGTTACTGATACGCAAGGAACGCAGCCATAATGCGTCCCACCAATACAAAGGCTAACAGACAAGAGACAGATACGAGGAAGAACGCTCTTCACTTACTTTCTAAAACAATAAAAAAGTAGTATAATCGGAAATGCGGATCTAGGTCAAATCCCTTTGTTCAAAAATCGAATGACATCTCCTTCAATAAAATTCTTCACGGTATCAGACCGCATCGTCATAATTTAAAATGCGCCAACGTTTCGGCCAGCGTTGCAGCTAGCCTTCATCAGGGCCTTACGTTCACTGCTAAATGAACACACTTGGTTCCTTAAATAGCTGCACGAGAGAACCGTGTCGTTACTTGATTGGCTGTAAAAGGAAGAGGAGGAGGGGTGAAAGGTATGCTTTATTGGTGTTTCCTTTATTATCTGTCATTGGCTGAAATAGCTGTTTTCTATTGGTCTTTATATTAATCCACCCCATTGGAGGAGACGGACGAATAGCGAACAGGTGATGGCTGTGACGTCACACTGTTTCCATGCTGTCCAGAAGTCGGCTGCGGCGTGCCATTGCTTTGTGTGCTCGCGACCACTACTGCGGCTCTCCGCGTGTCTGCATGGGCCGCCACGGCTCTGCCGCCGCTCCGTAGCCCTGCTATTGCAGGCAGCCAAGACCTCGGAAGCTTGTACCCGTCCTCTCTATTCATGTTGGCGGGTCTTTTGGCTATTTCTATCGCCTCTCTGATCTTTCTTTTGAAAGTGAGAGGCTGTTTCGCCAGGACGCGGGCTTCTTGAAAAAATATTGGTTTCCCGCACTCGTCTCGGTGTTCCGCCACTGCTGACTTGGTGTGTTGTTTCAGGCGGATATATCTTTCTTGTTCCGAGAGCCTTGTGCTAATCGGACGTCCCGTCTCACCTATGTAGACTAATCCACACGCACAACCAATTTCATACACGCCAGCTGTGTGTAGTTTGTCAACTGCATCCTTGGTAGAACCGAGCATGTCTGATATTTTGTTACTGCTTCGGAAAATTGGTTTGATGTCGGCTTTTCGTAGAATTTTGCCAATACGTTCGGTGACCCCTTGTACATATGGTAACACAGCAATGCTCTGTGCCTCCTTCTCCTCTTCCCTATTAGTCTTCTCCCTTGTCCACATGGTGCTGTCTATCATCTGCTTCCCATAGCCATTAGTTCCGAAGATGGACCTGAGGCGTTCAAGTTCTGTCTTCAGATGTTCTTCGTCGCTTATCCTGTACGCTCTCTTCGTTAGCGTGTGCAGGGCGGACTTCTTCTGCGTGGGGTGATGGTGGGAGGAGGCGTGAAGATACCTGTCCGTATTGGTTGGTTTCCTGTACACTTTGTGGCCAAGTTTACCATCAGGTTTTCCATCAGGTGGAACCTGATATATGTGAGCTTGTGCGCCACTGTTTGACGACCACCTATTTCAAGTGGAGAGGTCAATTTTATGAACAAACTGATGGTGTAGCTATGGGCTCACCCCTATCGCCTATCGCAGCAGAAATTTTCATGGAGGCATTTGAGGAAACAGCCCTCCAGTCCGCACCATTACGTCTAAATTGTTGGCTTCGCTATGTCGATGATACTTTCGTCATCTGGCCCCACGGAGAAGAGGAGTTACAGAACTTCCACAAGCACCTTAACCAACAGCATAGGAAAATTCAGTTTACAATGGAAACAGAGAAGAATGGGGTTCTGCCTTTTCTCGACGTGGAAGTTTATCGAAAACCTGATGGTAAACTTGGCCACAAAGTGTACAGGAAACCAACCAATACGGACAGGTACCTTCACGCCTCCTCCCACCATCACCCCACGCAGAAGAAGTCCGCCCTGCACACGCTAACGAAGAGAGCGTACAGGATAAGCGACGAAGAACATCTGAAGACAGAACTTGAACGCCTCAGGTCCATCTTCGGAACTAATGGCTATGGGAAGCAGATGATAGACAGCACCATGTGGACAAGGGAGAAGACTAATAGGGAAGAGGAGAAGGAGGCACAGAGCATTGCTGTGTTACCATATGTACAAGGGGTCACCGAACGTATTGGCAAAATTCTACGAAAAGCCGACATCAAACCAATTTTCCGAAGCAGTAACAAAATATCAGACATGCTCGGTTCTACCAAGGATGCAGTTGACAAACTACACACAGCTGGCGTGTATGAAATTGGTTGTGCGTGTGGATTAGTCTACATAGGTGAGACGGGACGTCCGATTAGCACAAGGCTCTCGGAACAAGAAAGATATATCCGCCTGAAACAACACACCAAGTCAGCAGTGGCGGAACACCGAGACGAGTGCGGGAAACCAATATTTTTTCAAGAAGCCCGCGTCCTGGCGAAACAGCCTCTCACTTTCAAAAGAAAGATCAGAGAGGCGATAGAAATAGCCAAAAGACCCGCCAACATGAATAGAGAGGACGGGTACAAGCTTCCGAGGTCTTGGCTGCCTGCAATAGCAGGGCTACGGAGTGGCGGCAGAGCCGTGGCGGCCCATGCAGACACGCGGAGAGCCGCAGTAGTGGTCGCGAGCACACAAAGCAATGGCACGCCGCAGCCGACTTCTGGACAGCATGGAAACAGTGTGACGTCACAGCCATCACCTGTTCGCTATTCGTCCGTCTCCTCCAATGGGGTGGATTAATATAAAGACCAATAGAAAACAGCTATTTCAGCCAATGACAGATAATAAAGGAAACACCAATAAAGCATACCTTTCACCCCTCCTCCTCTTCCTTTTACAGCCAATCAAGTAACGACACGGTTCTCTCGTGCAGCTATTTAAGGAACCAAGTGTGTTCATTTAGCAGTGAACGTAAGGCCCTGATGAAGGCTAGCTGCAACGCTGGCCGAAACGTTGGTGCATTTTAAATTATGACGATGCGGTCTGATACCCTGAAGAATTTTATTGAAGAAGACAACGGCCGCGGAAGCCTACGCTTACACGAATGACATCTGTTGCGCTCCTACTCATAGTAATAAACTCCGCACAATCAAGGACTCTACTGCAGATTGGCGCTCTTCCTTACGCTCCTCTTGGAAGGAGTCCACAGTTTTTGCCGTCTACGCATTGGTCATGCCAGGCTCACCCACTGTTTCCTCCTACGTAACGACTCACCCCCACACTGACGGAATTCCACATATAAGTGGAATGTCCCCTTCTTTTGGCCCTTCGTGCTAAATATAGTCTTCCCGATTCCTTAAATTTAATATTAGCACACGATTAACGGATGGTTGAACTGTACCTCTGTTTCTTCTTAAAATTGGTTTTTATTTCCAGTTATAAGATTCTACTTTAGTCTTGGAGCAGGGGCAAAATGGTTGTGGTTAGGACCTCTTTTTCCTGTCTTTTCGGTCTGGGACCCCATGACTACTCCCCCATGGAAAGACCGCCCCTTTTTTCCAGTTTTTAGATTTGGTCTTACGTTTTATGCCTTTTTATGTGTGTGCTAAATATTTATTATTTTATAATTACATTCCCCTGACTGAATCCGTCCAGTTTCAGCGGACCCCCTTTCTTCCGTGACTAACTTCGCCGTTTGGTCCCGTAACCCCTCTCACTTAATCAACGCATTAAAATCGATTGCAGTCAGCAACAGGCTGACTGTCGCTACATCTTTGAATGTTATGACATTAAAATTACATTTCACAAAATTAATGTACGTAAGTTTTTTAGATTCAAGTTATTTCGATAAAAAGAATGCGTTAGTGCGCATTTTGTGCTTTCCGACGTTTTTGCGACGTTACGTTTACATAAAGCTACGTGAGTCTGTCCATGTAATGCTTCAAGGTAACTTCTCTATATCTATAAGAAGGATAAAAGGGATAAAAGAATGGACCCGCAAAATTTCAGATTAATGTCATCAATATTGGTCTGCTCCTCGTGGTTAAGGTGTGGTTCGCTTATTGCTCTCCAGTAAAAATTAAATGCGGAAATATATGAAAACACGTTACAGCGTTGCGTACTATGTATAAGAGAGCAACAGATACACGATGAAAGTTTGTATTGGCATCCGTGAGGCAATGATTTCTTGACAATAACGTTCCTGAAATGGACTGGCCAGCACAGAGTTCCGACCTTATCCCAGTGGGACAAATGACTTAGAACGTTGACTTCGCTCGAGATCCCAGCATCACTGCCTCCTCTGGTTTCGGCTCTTAAGGAAGTATAGGCTGCCGGTCCTCCTCAGACATTGACACCTCACTGCCTGCAGCCCTGTTCAAGACGCCATATGGACTGTGAGTGGACACACCCCATATTAACGTCCACTAAGAGGTGTCAGGACACTTACTATCGGATAGTGTACGTCTACAGCAGCTACAGAAAGTTTCGGCTGGTCATCAGTGCGCGTGCAGAACAATGTAATCCATTAACTCGAACTCAGGACCTTTGCCTTTCCCGGGCAAGTGCTCTACCATCTGAGATACCCAAGCACGACTCACGCCCCGTCCTCACACAATGGTGACTTTATGCTAACGTAAGGAAAAGAAAGAAATGGCATCAACTTCACGTACAAAGATCTGCGCGCATTCACATAAGATAACATTAAGCATCGGATGGCACAGTGACGGTGTGGTCTGCTACGAATTGCTTCCTCGAGGTGTGACAGTCACTGCTGACATTTCTCAACAACTGAGACGTCTTGCAGATGCAATCCAAGAACAACGACCAGGAAGGCTGCGTGAAATGATGCTGGCCCACCATAACGCCCGTCTGCATCCTGCTAGGCTGACAAAAAACGCTATACAGGAGTTGTCTTGTGATGTCATTCCACCCCCACCTTATTCACCTGACCTTGCGCCACCAGATTTTTATCCTTTCCGGTCTCTATCGAACAGTCTTCAAGGCACTTCCTTTCCGGATGAAAATACGTTCCGAACATGGCTTTGCCTCAAAACCACGTGACTTCTACAGTCGCTGGGTTGAAAAGTTACCCCAGCGTTGGTAGACCGTTCTAAATAGCGAAGGAGAACATATTTTTGATGACCAACGTCTCTGTTGTGTGTATCTGTTGTGTTTATTAAAGTTATCGAAAAACGCTGCAAACTTATAAAGCAACGCGAAATATAACTATGTGAATAAACGCGTAACAGGTGAAACATGCAGTAAGTCGTACAAAGATACGACAGAAAGCAGCTCATAATGCAATAACAGCTCTCTTATCGACTCCACACACGCGCAACATTACTCATCCTCTCACTAGGCCTGTATTGAAAGTTGTGCCGCGAGACGCACACTCTGGACATCGTTATTGTAATTTGATGTTAATGAGGAGTCTTCCATCTCATCATTCGCCCAGAACCACCTGAAACAACTGCTATCGTGAGTGTCAACATTCGCCTATCGGACTCGAGAAAATCCTAATAAATATGTACGTGTATTGGTCGACCAACGCTGAAGCGAGGCGTTACACTATATTGTACCGAATGACCGGTATTGTTCACGAGATATTAATGTCATGCAGCAAGTCCATATACGTAAAACAGAAATCAGCGTATTGTTTCCAGTGCGCTTTGAGAGTACTAAATTGTGCAGTTGAATGGAAGCTATCAAATAATTGCTGGTCCGCTTTATATCGTACGAAGTGTGAGCATCCGGCAAAATTAATTCAATCGGCATTCTCTCTCATGACTGGCGTGATGAATGCGGTCGTGGGTAATCTTTTATTCCCTGTCCCACGATACGTCACTTGGCTTAAAACTCAGATTAATACTGGGGTTATTTCCGATTTATTTATGAATACTGAAATACCTTTCCAGAAGGTAAGGACAATGCCAATAATGGTTATGGCTTATTTCCTTAGTACTCTTACCACGGAACTGTGTGCTGAGTAGTTCAAAAGTGATGATCTCACTTTGGTCTCCGTTTCTAATTACTCGATTCTAGGACCACTCGCTGAAATACATTACTCTTTTTACGTCATTAATCATTACAAACAGGAAACAATCAGAATAGCGTACCACACGGATCTATACGTCATCTTCCACTTTGATTGCCGGCCGTGGTGGCCGAGCGGTTCTAGGCGCTACAGTCTGGAACCGCGCTACCGCTACGGTCGCAGGTTCGAATCCTGCCTCGGGCATGGATGTGAGTGATGTCCTTAGGTTAGTTAGGTTTAAGTAGTTCTAAGTTCTACGGGACTGATGACCTCAGAAGTTAAGTTTCATAGTGCTCAGGGCCATTTTTGAACCAACCACTTTGATTGTCGGATGACGAAAATTTTGTTATTTCTGCTGATAATACAAATATCGGAAGGAAACCAGCGCCAGCTGTCTTACTGAAAGTGCAGCGTATCAAGTATATAAAACCATCTCCAATTACGCCAGAAACATAACATACCCAGAGTGCAAGAAGTAGAGTTGCTAGTCTGCAAAAGTTCATAAACAGCAACTGTATTGGAAAATTGATGTCCTACATTTTAAGAGAAGCAACTTACATTAGCTACATTTGCTGTTTGCTCATCTCCACAGATGTATGAGATCCAAAAAAGAAATAAGAAAAATTATAATTATACTTATTTCCTCTCACTAGTTAGAGAATGAACAGGAAAAGAGATGATGTTTTTAAAGAATTCTATCATTTATCAGGTGCAGAACGCTCATTGACAAGTCTATCTTTCTTTGCAGTACAGAACACAGGGTGTTTCAAAATGATCTTGTTTTGAACGGTAATAATTACGAAACACGGAACGTGCTGACAAGGAAATGTATTTTGTTCGAATGTCCGTGGCCTAGAGCTTCAGAAAATCATCATTGGATGCCAGTCAACGAGTCTTATCAGTTTTCAGTCGGTCAGGAGTAACATAGTGTCCACTCAACAGAAGGCGTTTTGTGTGCTGCAGTTTCCAAAGAGTGAGTCAGTGATTTCGATCCAGCTTGCTTTTCGTCGGCGTTTTGGCACTGATCCACAGGCACCCATAAACATTCGTCGTCGGTTTCGGCAATTGGAAGAGGCAGGATGCTTGTGCAAAGGTAAGAGTCCAGGTCGACCTCACATCCTTATGACATGGTGGAACGAAATCGGCTAACGTGTGAACTGGGTCCATCAAAGTCTACTCGGCGCGTAAGCAGAGAACAGTTAGTGCCTCATATGACTCTCTGGCAAGTGTTAGCGTCGTTTGGTCTCTCTACAATCAGTGCGAGCTCTTCGGGTTGGCCGGCAAGTGTGGCCGAGCGGTTCTAGTCGCTTCATTCTGGAACCGCGAGACCGCTACGGTCGCAGGTTCGAATCCTGCCTCGGGCATGGATGTGTGTGATGTCCTTAGGTTAGTTAGGTTTAAGTAGCTTTAAGTTCTAGGGGACTGATGACCTCAGATGTTAAGTCCCATAGTGCTCAGAGCCATTTGAACCATTTCTTCGGGTTGATGATAAAGGGGACGGGTTGACTTGAGCAATGCTCTGCTAGAGGACATGGAAGACGATATATTTCTACCGAGATTAATACTCAGTGACGAAGCAACATTTCATGTTAGCGGTAAAGTTAAACGACATAACGTGTGCGTAGGGGATCTCCAGGAACCTCATGACATTACTGAGCATGAAAGAGACAAATCTAAAGTGAACGTTTCCTGTGTCATTTCTCGTGAAAATGTGAATAGTCCATTCTTTTTTTAGGAAAACAGTGACTGGAATGACTGTAATCAAATGCTGCAAAGTTGGCTTTTTCTACTACTTCAGGACAACTCCTATGACTTCATTTTCCAACGGAATGGAAGTCAACCAGAATGGCACAACAAGGTAGTCAGATTCTCAGTGACACATTGTCGCAACGCTGGATAGGCGCACGGGACGCCGAGACAAGACCCTGCACTATTGGCCTCCAAGATCGCCAGACATGACCATACGCGATTTTTTTTTTTTTGTGGGGATATGTTAAGGAAGGTGTGTGCATCTCCCCTTTACCTCGTGACATAGAAGTGAAGAACAGAATAACAGCCGCCATAACTTCTGTGAAAGCAGATCCATTGTGTGAAGTGTATGTCGAATTTAGCCGTCTTCTAGATGTTGTTTGTGCTGCTGCTGGTGGTCACGTAGGGCATTTGAAACAGCACAGCTAAGATTTTAAGAGTTCTTGAGTATTTTGCAACCAATCCCACGTTTGCAGCACGTTTTTATCAATAAATATGGAGTTCTGAACTAAAGTCATTCTTTTTGAAACACCCTGTGTTATTACTGTCGTTGCTTAACATCATTTCCATTAATAATTTTCAATAATACTCTGTCTTCCACAATACTTCTTTTCTTTTAAAAAATATAAACTATAATCGCGATCGCGGTCCAATTTCGACTACTACATCGAGAGCTGATTATTCCCGAAGGAGAGGAGTCATACATGCTTTCAGCACTGCATATTAAATGCCGCTTGGATAAGATTGTGGCATTTACAAGAAAATCCAGGAAGCTTTTTAGCCAGCCCCATCTATTCCACTGAAGAATTTGTATAGATACAGTTAATATATTTGCTTATATTTTTAATCACTTAGTCCCAAATTGTAATATTCTGAAACGTGAAAGTATCGTGCTGTCCTAACTTCCACGTGTCTTTGACTGTCTTCGACTGTAACAAACCTTTCCGTTCGAACGATGGAAAGTTATGTAATTCAAAACAGAAAACCATCAGGACAATATCTGTTTACTGTACTAATACAGATGAACATTCCGCCGTTCTTTCACTACTGATGAAATATTCACCACATATCTGATTTCGCTTTAATATTTCGTTGTTACGAGCATTGCTGATACAGGAAGTTTTGGCTGTTTCTCCAAAAATTATTGTCGAATAGCATGCAGTAAGCATAAGGTTTCCTCGAAACGTGGGTATGTAGTGGAATAAAAATAGAGGAGACTTAAAACATAAAAGGGTATTTCTAAATCGGTCTGAGAAGGCTTGATTTACTGGAAGCTAGCTTTTTTTAAATCAGTCTTCTGACGAGTTTGATATTCCTAGGTTTCCAAGAATTTCGAACATCTTGCACCATTTGACAGTGCCTAACGCTGTTACTGCTAGCGGAAATTAAGCGGACGATTTGTCGTCGGAAACTTGAAGGAAATTATTTCCGCAGAGATGTCGTCGAAGCGGGAAGCTTAGCTGGTAATACCGTCGACCGTTCATCCGAAACTCCTTCGTCACATCAGCTTCGGTGATCTCACAGACGAGGACAAATCGTCTGCCTCATTTCCGCCTCCAGTAACAGCTTTCGATAACGTAAAATAATGCAAGATGTTCGTTGTGTTATCGCCGATGCAGTTTCTTCCTCTTTCCAGTTTTCAAGCAGAGTTAACTTACTCTCCGTCAGTTTGTCATGGTAGCCACAGGATTTTGAAGAAGACACCTTGGAAATAATTCAGGTAGTGTGAAATATCACTATTTTGTAAAGTTGTGACCATGATGAGTAAAGAAGTGCTGTAGCACAAAACCTAAATGGTAAAAGTAGCAGCAGTTATCCTTAATATTAGTTTCTGTCGTTCCCGTTTGAATTAAATAAAACAAGCAGACAATTCGTATGATATGGAACACTCGCACAGTTTATTTTCAGACTTCTTTAAAACTTTTTGATGGATATTAACATAAATTGTCACTGCAGGTCCTTGAGATTACTGTACTTAACCGCCACCCCCAAGCCAGTTTATCTACAGGAGTGTGAACCTCCCGAACTGTCAGGAATAATGTTTCTGTTTATCGTAACTTAGAAATAAATTAACAAAACCTGTAAACATTGTGGGAAGAGCAGCAATTGTAACACTTTTTTTCATACGTGGTGACCGATTTCGAACCGATGTGGATGATCTTCGGACGTGTGGAGACGATGCTACGGAACAGCAACTGTGGATACGACCCACTGCTGGCGAAATCAGTGGTTGATATCCACAGCTACTGCTCTGGGCCATAGTCTCCACGCGTCATCAATGGAGTATGGCCCGAAGATGATCCACATTTTCTCAACAGTGGTCATGATTTACAAATAAAGGTATTTTTATGTGATCAAGACTGTTGTGTATAATATTTTGTAACATAAATTAACATACCTACGTCAGTAAGTAGCTTTCAGGTACATTTTTGTGAAAAATAATTTATTCTGTCTGCTGTTCCACGAATGGGAAGATCATCCTTTCAGTTATTAGATGTACACTATCCGCAAGTCTTTAAAGTTATAAGACTGATTTTAGCCTGTCGTGGAAATGACGTCAAGCAGTAACTTCATTGCAGTTAGAACTACAATTTGAACTAACAACAAAAACTAGGGCATCATTCGATCAATCAGATGCGAGCAGGCAGTGTTAAGTAGTGGACGTGCGGCCATACTATGCCAGAGTTTTTATGTCACAAATCGCAACGGAGCAACAAACTCAACTTCTCTAAACCAAATGTTAAAGACATTGTCCGGAATGTTTTGAAGAAGAGAAAACTGTGTGTAAAGTTAGCCCCGCACACCTTGACTCCCGAACAAAAACAGTGACACATGGACGGTTGCCGTGACTATTGACATGCAGACCATGGACAACTATTTTCTCGGAAAATCATCACGTGTGAGGAGACGGTCGCGAAAGAACAAAGTGTAGAAACTCACACAGAGGGTCAACGGTTTGATGCCGTAACCGCCCTTAAAGCCAATGTGATGCACGAATTGAACAACATCCCAAAGAAGAACTTTTCTGACAGTCTGTGAGTTGTAATCAAGTGTGGGGAGGCCATCTCGTGCACATGAGTCATTAAAACCACAACCGTAACTTCTCTCTATATTTTTATTAATTTAGTCTCGAAACTTTTTGGGCTGACGGAGTATATTTAATGATGGACAGTAAATTGTCAGTCGTTTCCAAATTGTTTTGTCGTAAAAGAAACTCCCAACTGCTAACCACTAATTGTCGTAACAACTTAAATACGTGGCATTTTGGATGAGATATGAGTGTGAATGAATTTTTCAATTCCACCATAGATCACTGACGTCTTCAAAGTGGTTAGTGTTACATGCATGTTCTGCCAGAGCTACAAAATTGTTAACCGTGTGACATTTTCGACTAGGTAAGTGATTTGAAACTTTTCAACATGTAGTTCTTTCTAGAGGTCTGTAAATTTTGGCAGACATCGCAGTTGCATGTCAGGAGGTCACGTCGCTATGAGGAAGAGTTTAAAGATTTCCTCACTCTTTTCAGTGACTAGTAGCTGTTAGTCTCAATTAATTCGTTGTGATACTCACAAATAGAAGGAAAGACCTAATATTGTTTGAATTTACGATCGTTTGTCAATCATTGTAAAGGATCACAAGAGCCAGAAATCTGGAAGTATACTTCTTGAGTGCTTTAATGTGCAACTTCGACATAAGTTGTCGGGACGTCAGAGATTTATTGGAAGTACAAATCGTCTGTGGACAATGGCGTGTGCAGAATTTCCATTTGACATAATCATGAGTTTGATTAAGTAATAGCTAAAGTTCCTTAAAGACGATTTTATCTTCATGACTGGTATCAAGTAATCAATTACTCATTAGAGAATGAGTCATATTGCGATAAGTAACTGAAAGCATCATTATGACCTAGGTGTCAAAATTGTTCGTGTTAATAAATACGTCTTTATGCAACTGGAGTAACTATTTAATCAAATTGATTGCTTCAGTTAAGGGTGACCTGTGTCCGAAATGGAGAACATCTTGGTCAACATTATACTCGTATTTTTCAGTACTGTTCATCGATATAGCGTCTTTATTGAGCGAGTTTCATGGAGAGTATAATCTTCAAAGAAGAGTTCACATTTAATCACTGGTTTGTTTAACTGGAATAAAAGTATCACAGACCTGCCAGCAAACTTCTATGTTGGAGACGCTACTTCGTGGAGCAGTTTACCACCCATTCTGAGAGCTTTTTTTGTAATACTAACCAAGAAACCGATTACTTGGTTCTTCTTACAAGTCATATACTGGGTGTTACAAAAAGGTACGGCCAAACTTTCAGGAAACATTCCTCACACACAAATAAAGAAAAGGTGTTATGTGGACATGTGTCCGGAAACGCTTAATTTCCATGTTAGAGTTCATTTTAGTTTCGTCAGTATGTACTGTACTTCCTCGATTCACCGCCAGTTGGCCCAATTGAAGGAAGGTAAGGAAGGTAATGTTGACTTCGGTGCTTGTGTTGACATGCGACTCATTGCACTACAGTACTAGCATCAAGCACATCAGTACGTAGCATCAACAGGTTAGTGTTCATCACGAACGTGGTTTTGCAGTCAGTGCAATGTTTACAAATGCGAGTTGGCAGATGCCCACGTGATGTATGGATTAGCACGGAGCAATAGCCGTGGCGCGGTACGTTTGTATCGAGACAGATTTCCAGAACGAAGGCGTCCCGACAGGAAGACGTTCGAAGCAATTGATTGGCGTCTTAGGGAGCACGGAACATTCCAGCCTATGACTCGCGACTGGGGAAGACCTAGAACGACGAGGACACCTGCAATGGACGAGGCAATTCTTCGTGCAGTTGACGATAACACTAATGTCAGCGTCAGAGAAGTTGGTGCTGTACAAGGTAACGTTGACCACGTCACTGTATGGAGAGTGCTACGGGAGAAACAGTTGTTTCTGTACCATGTACAGCGTGTGCAGGCACTATCAGCAGCTGATTGGCCTCCACGGGTACACTTATGGGAATGGTTCATCCAACAATGTGTCATCCTCATTTCAGTGCAAATGTTCTCTTTACGGATGAGGCTTCATTCCAACGTAATCAAATTGTAAATTTTCACAATCAACACGTGTGGGCTGACGAGAATCCGCACGCAATTGTGCAATCACGTCATCAACACAGATTTTCTGTGAACGTTTGGGCAGGCATTGTTGGTGATGTCTTGATTGGGCCCCATGTTCTTCCACCTACGCTCAATGGAGCACGTTATCATGATTTCGTACGGGATACTCTACCTGTGCTGCTAGAACATGTGCCTTTACAAGTACGACACAACATGTGGTTCATGCACGATGGAGCTCCTGCATATTTCAGTCGAAGTGTTCGTACGCTTCTCAACAACAGATTCGGTGACCGATGGATTGGTAGAGGCCGACCAATTCCATGGCCTCCACGCTCTCCTGACCTCAACCCTCTTGACTTTCATTTATGGGGGCATTTGAAAGCTCTTGTCTACGCAACCCCGTTACCAAATGTATAGACTCTTCGTGCTCGTATTGTGGACGGCTGTGATACAATACGCCATTCTCCAGGGCTGCATCAGCGCATCGGGGATTCCATGCGACGGAGGGTGGATGCATGTGTCCTCGCTAACGGAGGACATTTTGAACATTCCCTGTAACAAAGTGTTTGAAGTCAGGCTGGTGCGTTCTGTTGCTGTGTGTTTCCATTCCATGATTAATGTGATTTGAAGAGAAGTAATAAAATGAGCTCTAACATGGAAAGTAAGCGTTTCCGAACACATGTCCACATAACATATTTTCTTTCTTTGTGTGTGAGGAATGTTTCCTGAAAGTTTGGCCGTACCTTTTTGAAACACCCTGTATATTACAAGCGAAAAGTTACAGAAATTCTAATCCTTACTGAAAATATTTGTGAACGAAAGGTTAATGCTTGTATGCAGAGAAGAAGGAATTAAGAAAAGATATTGTTCAAATATTTAGGGAATTGAGAATAAGTAACAAAAAGCTCTTCCGTTTACATCGTAAACTCTAGACCGGGGCTGATATCGCCAAGTAGTTCATTTACTTTTTGAGTGCTGTGGCGTTAACCGTGTTCGGGCATCATGAAAATGCCACACCGCAAGCTTAAAGAGCTCTGTATTAAATGTCATTCTCTGTTACCACAAGAGAAGCGTTCGTGCCGCAAAGCGTGTGTAAGTAATTAGATGTAAAGGAAAAATAAACTTTGATATAACTCTTCCTTTGAGAAGAGCAAACTGCTTATCAAGACGGAAGGGTCAGCTCGAACTTCCCGCATTAAAGACGTGAAGCGCGTCCACGAGACGTGCAAGTCGCAGAACTTCCTGAGAGATTTCTCGTTAGCATTAATTCGTAAAGTAAACTAATTTTGCAGTCGGACCTCCCTGTGGCTACAACTCTGAGAAATACTTAAAGAAAACATTCGACGCTGTTTCAACCGGAGCAGAGAACTCCATAAATTTGGGAATAATTCAGGAGGAGAGAGTCTCGGTAATATAGACTGGGTAGCTCTCGTTTTCAGCTTTGTTATGTAACCATACTGAAAGAAGAACTGTTTTTGCTAAGCTGTGCTGTCGTAGAGCATTATCTATGTCTTAATTATTTGCAAGTGTAAGAACAGTCAATTGGACGCTAAGCACACTTGCATCAAGCAGTGAAATACGCAAACATGTAAACAATGCGATGTATCATTCTACATTGACTGAGACTGTGGAACAAAGCAAGGTTTTGAGGCGTCTCTGCCCACAATTCTGGTCATTTTACTCATGAGGAGGATTTTTGCAGGACATCTAAGGTGCATTTTAATCGTCCTTGTGAAATCCCTTTTTCTAAATTAATTAATTAAGCTGCCGCTCCACAGATATAACGATGCAACTTACTTAAAAACAATCCGTGAAAGAAGTGATTCTAGCTTCTTTAGCGAGAGATCTTGTCTCGCTCATTCATTCATTCTGCTTCTGTCTTAGCCTCCGGCATAGACGCCCACTTTGAGAGAGATGGTATGAGATTTTCTCATCTTTTGTGTTAAATATATATATGTTAAACTTGGAAATGTTCTTATTTAAAGTAAGGGTATCATACCTACCTTGTCCTAACCCGCATTTCTCTGTTTCACAATTTATCAGACGAGACAACGTGGAAGTCTTGGTAACGTTATGCAATTGATCGGCCACCCTTTGCCTTCATTAATCTTTCATGATTTACGAAGTAAAATTTGTTGTACATATTTTTAAGTACGCCGGCAATGACGACACAAATCTTTATTAGCGATACACGGTGTACCGTCACCCTATTAATGACTGACCACGAAAACCGGCCACGCCGATCATTTAATTTCCTTCGTCAGAACGTCTCGTCTGCCTTAGAGTAATAATAATAATAATAATAATAATAATAATAATAATTCTGCTTTCATTAATCCTATGGCCCAACCACTTTAGATAGTATTGTTATTATATTCTTCACTAATACATAATCACAGTTTTGATTATAGCTCATTTGTCTGCTCAGTACCTAAGTGTTATGTATATAAACAAAAGTCATAGATAGACTGTTGCAATGTTTGTGTACAAAGCATTGTATTGGAAATAATGATTTCTTTGTATCGAAAGATGGCACCTGACAACGAATTACAGTACTCATAGAAAACTTGTAACTAAGGAATCTACCTGACCACACAGGCTGCTCAAGTTCTTTACCTCTTTCTAACGACTAACTGTCTCTCAGAATTCTTGGCCATTTTGAGAGTGGCTTTTAAAATAGAACAATGTACGCATATCTAGCCTGTAATTCCTCACCTTTTCTAAGCTGAAAATAACATTGGACAATAGTGTGATGAGACTGTTCCGTACGCATATTAAACAGCAGTATACAAATATACAGGATGTTAAAAAAAATGGCGAACATTTTGAGCAGTCATGTTATTTACCGAGACAGGAGAAACATGTCAAACAAAATATTCGCAAACTCTTACTTTGTGAGATATGGACGCCTCTTCAAAGCAGAGCCTGAAGTGCTGTTGTTTAGGAATGTCAGCGCAATCCTTGCATTGGAGCGCGGTGGAGAGGGTCAACAGAGTGTTCTGAGGTCTTTTTGTGTTACTGTGTCGTAGACAAACGTTATTCTAATCATTAGTTAGTCAGCAGTCACTGTGTGTTTAGTTCTACTGTAGATTCCCGTCAACCAAATGTAGCATATGTTCCTCATCTCAGGACTGCGGAATAAGCAATGATTTCCGCTTTTTTTACTTTTTGAAGTGCTACAGAACCTACGTTCATAAGGCGCTAAACTGCGACGTGTCTCAAGATAGAGGACACGGGTTCGCACCCCACTTTCATTTTCTAAATCATAGCAGATATCAATCCCGCTAAATCATTTGTTCACCAGTAGGCTTAGATTGCTACCAAGTAATGGAAAAGTAAAGGAGCACTTGTCTGCAATCATAAATAACTAATAATTAATAATAATAAAGAAAAGGATAAAGTCATTTGTGCAAGTAGTAAGACATCATGATACATTTCCAGTTTCGAACATTTTATCATACGATAAAAATCACTGTCACGACTGTAACTACACAACAACAAAATTCGAAGGAAACAACTGATTACGGACCTTCTAAGGATCAGACTAATGTGTACCTAGAGCAAGTGATACAGAGAGACATCAAAATACTCTGTTGAACCCCTTGCCCGAACGTCAATGAAGTGACTGTACTCGCATCCGCAAGCAAAATTCTTTCAGGCTCTCTCACGAACAAGTAGTCATATCTCAGTAAACATGGGTTTTCAGAGCTATGATCATTGGAAACAATTTTCATGATCCAATAGGTACTACCTCTCCTCTAAATCATCGTTGATCCATTATGGGCCCTGGGACAACGGCTGGCATGTATTTCTTGATGCAATAATTTACCAACAGCCGTATGTATTGTAGGAATTTATTTTATGAACTTCTTATGTGCTACCAGTTTCGGCATTACATTGATGCGATCTTCATGCCCCACACGTCGTAGTCGTAAAATCGCTATACACGGAGGAAGCCGTGAATCAAATCGTTATGCAACAGCTCTTGGTGGCCAGGCGACACAGACTGAGGTGGTATGCAAACGACGATGTTTGCTCACCAAACAACCACGCAGTTAACACAAGACACAGTAGAAAACAGCCAAAAATATGTTGCACCACCTTTCTTAGGGAGCATATCCTACAAAATAAGC
Source organism: Schistocerca nitens (assembly GCF_023898315.1). Lineage (NCBI taxonomy): Eukaryota > Metazoa > Arthropoda > Insecta > Orthoptera > Acrididae > Schistocerca > Schistocerca nitens. Next base: position 468,505,161 of record NC_064620.1, on the reverse strand, counting down.
AATCTATTTAAAAATACAAACAACAAACTTCAGGTGATAGCAATTCAAATCTTAAAAAATAATAACTCATACAAAAAAAATCTGGCATAAGCAAACTCAGCTGCCAAAAGTGCCCCTCCTACTCTCCTACTATACAGGACAAACTGAGAGGAGCATTGAGACTCAGTTCAAAGAGGATATAGATGACATACGTTTGAACAACATATCAAAATCCATATTGGCCATGCAAACAACTACTAACAGTCATCGAATAAAGAGCACTGAAGACCACAAACAAGTGTTGCACCGTGCTGAGAAAGGTAGCTTTGTGAATTTGCTTGGAAAGATTGAAATATATGTACATAAAAGCAAATCACCACAAAATCTCCTCAGTTAACATACCGAGTTAGCCAATGCATCCTTCCTTCAAACTTTCATCCACCTGCCCTCCAGTGGGAAGTAAATACTACTCCCACTCCCTCTGACAATGACAACATGCAGACACTAACCCAACTTGAAACAGTGAATAATATACAACAGCTTGCTTTGTCATACAATGCCTTCAGCTAGCTATAGCTTAAAGAAAAAGTGATGTCCAGTCTTATAATATTTATTCCTGTACATCTACTTCAAATCATATAGATTGCTTTCGATGTATGCAATAATATTTACATAATGTGTGCACAGTTTTAATATTTATTTACATACATCTATCCTTATTACTTACTTTGGTTCCAATGTATACCATAATACACTCCTGGAAATTGAAATAAGAACACCGTGAATTCATTGTCCCAGGAAGGGGAAACTTTATTGACACATTCCTGGGGTCAGATACATCACATGATCACACTGACAGAACCACAGGCACATAGACACAGGCAACAGAGCATGCACAATGTCGGCACTAGTACAGTGTATATCCACCTTTCGCAGCAATGCAGGCTGCTATTCTCCCTTGGAGACGATCGTAGAGATGCTGGATGTAGTCCTGTGGAACGGCTTGCCATGCCATTTCCACCTGGCGCCTCAGTTGGACCAGCGTTCGTGCTGGACGTGCAGACCGCGTGAGACGACGCTTCATCCAGTCCCAAACATGCTCAATGGGGGACAGATCCGGAGATCTTGCTGGCCAGGGTAGTTGACTTACACCTTCTAGAGCACGTTGGGTGGCACGGGATACATGCGGACGTGCATTGTCCTGTTGGAACAGCAAGTTCCCTTGCCGGTCTAGGAATGGTAGAACGATGGGTTCGATGACGGTTTGGATGTACCGTGCACTATTCAGTGTCCCCTCGACGATCACCAGTGGTGTACCGCCAGTGTAGGAGATCGCTCCCCACACCATGATGCCGGGTGTTGGCCCTGTGTGCCTCGGTCGTATGCAGTCCTGATTGCGGCGCTCACCTGCACGGCGCCAAACACGCATACGACCATCATTGGCACCAAGGCAGAAGCGACTCTCATCGCTGAAGACGACACGTCTCCCTTCGTCCCTCCATTCACGCCTGTCGCGACACCACTGGAGGCGGGCTGCACGATGTTGGGGCGTGAGCGGAAGACGGCCTAACGGTGTGCGGGACCGTAGCCCAGCTTCATGGAGACGGTTGCGAATGGTCCTCGCCGATACCCCAGGAGCAACAGTGTCCCTAATTTACTGGGAAGTGGCGGTGCGGTCCCCTACGGCACTGCGTAGGATCCTACGGTCTTGGCGTGCATCCGTGCGTCGCTGCGGTCCGGTCCCAGGTCGACGGGCACGTGCACCTTCCGCCGACCACTGGCGACAACATCGATGTACTGTGGAGACCTCACGCCCCACGTGTTGAGCAATTCGGCGGTACGTCCACCCGGCCTCTCGCATGCCCACTATACGCCCTCGCTCAAAGTCCGTCAACTGCACATACGGTCCACGTCCACGCTGTCGGGGCATGCTACCAGTGTTAAAGACTGCGATGGAGCTCCGTATGCCACGGCAAACTGGCTGACACTGACGGCGGCGGTGCACAAATGCTGCGCAGCTAGCGCCATTCGACGGCCAACATCGCGGGTCCTGGTGTGTCCGCTGTGCCGTGCGTGTGATCATTGCTTGTACAGCCCTCTCGCAGTGTCCGGAGCAAGTATGGTGGGTCTGGCACACCGGTGTCAATGTGTTCTTTTTTCCATTTCCAGGAGTGTATTTACATAATATCACTATCGTATCACTTTATAACAAACTGGCTGCTTTAACTGTTTAACTTAATTGTAGTCAGTTTCTTTTAATACAGACAGTAGTTAAGGGAACATAATTAATTTGGAAATTCCTACTGTCACGCACTTGTATACATGCAAATACCTCTGAGAGCTGAAGTCTTTGGCATTGTTATGGTTGCGATATCACCATTTTGTGTACATACTTCCATTTGGTGAAACTTGTTGGTGTTTCAGTGGTGATTCAGATCATGTGTATACATACATTTAAAAAAAAGAGCATCATACAATGGCGCGTTTTTCTCCAACGTAAGTAACCAAGACATCTCCGACAGAATAATTTGTTTACGTCATTTTAAATCGCTGTGGGGGACAATTACAGTTAAAAAGACATTGTCCCACGCCTTGTTATGGTCGTACGATACCATTACCCCAAAAAATTTTATCATCTGGTAAACAAAAAGTGAAAGCTAATGTAAAAAAGTGAAAGCTAATGTAAAATGTACCTTGACTGAAAAGTGAGATAGCAGCTGCCTCAGGACGTTTCCGCCTCTTGCTGTTTACGTGCGTGTTTTATGTTTTCAAGTGGGGTAGCTTCGAACCTCTGTATGATGATATCACTAAAAATTTCAACAGTTGTCTAGATCTTGATCTTAGGAATATATCGTTAAAATTTCAGCGTTTAGCTGTGTATAGCCGGCTTCGAATCCGCGGCTCGGTTTCGGTGCGAAAAAATTGTAAAAAAAATAAAAATAGATTTATTTGGCATTCTCTAAGGAACCGCTTGTGAGCTAATAATCTTAAACCACTGTATTTTGTAAAAGGATAAAGATAAAAAGAAATTTTGAAGTCTGTTTGAGATCGGGATCTTAGGAATATATCGAAAAAATTTCAGACATTTATTATGCATAGCTGTTAATTGGCGTTTCTAAGAAAATACCCACGAACTAACGAAGATTTTGGAAAACAGCAAACAGCATTTTTAGGTAAATACCTAAAGAATATACCGTACAAATTTGAGCAATTTGCTGCATTTGTTTATTACTGAGATTTCATCTCATGCAGGATTTTAGGTGGGTATTTTACGTGTAGAAGTGGGGTAAATTTGAACCTCTGTATCTCGGAAATGGCTAAATATATCGCGAAAGTTTTAGGATGTTGAAGATATGGATCTTAGGAACACATCATAAAATCTTCAGGCATTACCTGGACATAACCGTCTTGGATTCACGACTCAGTTTTCGCACGAAAGAATGGCAAAAAACACTTTGGTTTGCTAAGGAACCGTGCTGTAGTGGTAGTGTCTTTGATTAATAATCAAAACATCCTCGATCTCGGGTTCTAAACGCGCCACTGCTTAAATTTTGATTAATAATCAGCATTTGTGGCCGAAGACTTCCAGCATAGGAAGTTACCCTCATTCTGCCAACGGCCTTGTCAAAGAGGTCGAAGGAGCGGACAGAAGTTCAGCGACCTCTCTTGTCCTAGGTGTGGGAATCTGCCCCTAAAGGCGGAAGAATCATCAATGATCAAATGCATGAGGATGCAGAAAGCAATGGAAACCACTGCATTAAAGACATATATCGTGTATCCACAGGACATGTGGACTGTCATTGAAAAAGTGTCATCGTGATCTCTCCATTGGGAAAAGATTCCGGCATAGTCCCCCATTCGGATATCCGGGAGGGGGCTACCAAGGAGGAGGTGACAGTGAGAACAAAACTGAATGACCAACGAACGGATAACGGTCTACGAGTCGGGGTGTGGAATGACAGAAACTTGAACGTGGTAGGGAAGCTAAAAAATCTGAGGAGGGAAATGGAGAAGCTCAATCTAGACTTAGTAGGGTTCAATGAAATGAAATCGGAAAAAAGACAAAGATTTCTGATTAGATGAGTATAGGGTATTATCAACAGCATCAGAAAACTGTGTAACGGGAGTACGATTCATTATGAATAGGAAGGTATGGTAGAGAATATGTTGTGTTGTGAATAGTTCAGTGAGAGGGTTGTTATCAGAATCGACAGCAAACCAACACCGACAGCGATAGTTCAGGTATACATGGCGATGACGCAAGCTGAACATAAGATACAGGAAGTATATGAGCCTATTGAAAGGGTAATACAGAACGTACAGGAAGACGAAAACCTAATTGTCATGGTGGACTGGAATGCACTTGTAGGGGAAGGAGTAGAAGAAAAGATTACGGGAGAATATGGGCTTGGGAGAAAGAATGAGAGAGGAGAATAATTGAATTCTGTAATAAATTTCAGTTAGTAATAGCGAATACTCTGTTCAACAATTGCAAGAGGAGGAGGTATACTTTGAGAAGGGGGGGGGGGGGCGATACGGAAAGACTTCAGTTAGATTACTTCATGGCCAGGCAGAGATTCCGAAGTCAGATACTGGACTGTAAGGCATGCCCAGCAGCAGGTATAGACTCAGATCACAATGTATTAGCGATGAAGAGTTGGCTGAAGCTTAAGAGATAAGTCAGGAAGAATCAATAAGCAAAGAAGTGGGATACGGAAGTACTAAGGAATGACGAGATACGCTTTTAAGTTCTCTAAGGCTATAGAGACAGCGATAAGGAATGCCTCAATAGGCAGTGCAGTTGTGGACGTTTCTAAAAAGGGCAATCACAGAAGTTGGAAAGAAAACCAAGTACAAAGAAGGTAATTGCAAAGAAACCATGGATAATAGAAGAAATACTTCAATTGATCGATGAAAGGAGGAAGTACAAAAGTGTTCGGGGAAATTCAGGACTACAGGAATACAAGTCGCTGAGAAGTAGGAGGTGCAGGGAAGTTATGGAGAAATGGCTGCATAAAAAATGTGTAGAAATCGAAAAGAAATGATTGTCGGAAGGACTGACTCAGCATATACGACAGTCAAAATAACCTTCCATGAAATCAAAACCAACGGTCGTAGCGTTAAAGAGTGCAACGGGAATTCCACTGTTAAACGCGGAGGAGCGAGGGGATAGATGAACAGGGTACGTTCGAGGTCTCTATGATGGGGAAGATTTGCCTGATGTGGTAGAAGAAGAAACAGGAGTCAATTTGGAAGAGATAGGGGATCCAGCACTAGAATCAGAATTAAAGAAAGCATGGGAGGACTTTAGATCAGATAAGGCAGAAAGGATAGATAACATTCCATCAAAATTTCTAAAATCATTAGGGGAACTGGCAACAAAACGACTATTCACTTTGGTGTGTAGAAAGTATGAGCCTGGCGGCATACGTCTGACTTATTTGTTACCAATACAATTCCGAAGACTGCAAGTGTTGACGAGAATTATCACCTAAACTTACGTATCAAAGTTACTTACAAGAATAATATACAGAAAAACAGAAAAGAAAATCTAGGATGTGTTAGATGGGAACCAGTTTGGCTTTCCGATGACCACAGCTCTGCCCGAGAGTAAATCACTGCCGTTTATGTGATCATGCGATAACCCGATAACCCACCGATAACTATTCCATTCACTTGATAGGTACTTTGTGCGTTGTAGATCTGTTTTTACACATGCTTCTCATTCACGCCAAATACAGAAATCAGTGAGTTCACGTCTACAGGTGTCTTCACTTATTTGTTACCAATCTCCACTATTAGGAATACACAGTCGTCGAAATGCCGTCGATTCCGAACCAGAATTCATTCATTCCATGATCTTAATTCCTTCCATGATTATGGTATCCATGGGACTTCGCTTGCCTGCATTTTCAGGCACCTGTTGGTCATGCTGATCAATGTCGTCTTGCATTTGTGACCGCATGCTGCGTGTGTGACATTCCCTTCCTAATGATGTATCGCCTGGGAGACCTCGTTGTCTTTGGTCACGCATTGCAACCAACTTGTGCACCTTAGCCTCAGGCGATGTCAGTGGTGGCGACAATACTGAGGCGTGGAGATTTACTGGTATTAAGGAAAACGTGGAAGGGATGACCCACCAATGTAAGTTTCTTTTCACACAATCTGTTTATTTAACAATATATAATCATAAATTTGTATACTTTACAAATTAACAAATTTGTGAAATGAATAAGGTTTTACAAGACAATAAAAACAAGAACAACTTGATAATAATTACAAGGGAACCGACCTGCAGCCCACCCGTTATCGGGTGAAACAGCGGTGTTTACTGCCGCATTGGACACAGTTTCTCCTGTGAAATGCCCTTCTGCAACACATGAAAACATATATATAATACTGATGACAAGAGTATTTCAATTATTCAAACAGATGACTTTTTTTTTATTTGGAAACTGTATGTCGAAAATGTTCGGGGTTAAGATGCGCACCTTTGCTTAAAGGTTAAACAAATTAGGAAACACTTATGACAATGATAAGGCTTGCTTCAAAGTGAGCAACCTTTTCATTTCAATCAGCAACCACGGTGCGATTGGATCCCAACCCGTCCCTTCTGACAATGTTATTGTCACTACAGCCGTGCTGACAGTTGGCTGTTAATATGTCAAAAGTTAAAGACCTTGTCAGTTATAAAGGCCGCTCTGAAGGAACGTTTTAAAACATTACGTATGAGCACTTATTACAAGAGAACTCGCTCGGCGGAACCACAAGTTCCATTTAAAAATACATCAATAATTATTCGGTCTTTCAAAGACAGGAACGCACTGCTTAGTACAACAGGTAGTTCAGATTATCTCAAATGCAATTACAACTAAGGAACTGAACCGATTACCATCTAAATCTAACCACAAGATCCCTGTTTGTTTAACGCCAACCTGTGCCTTGGTACAACTGTTCCGACTGTATTTCCAACCAGTAGCTAACTTATTAAAACATTAATGATCGTGTATAAACTAGAAATGAAGGGAAATATAATATCAGAACAAATTTTCAAACGATAACTATCGTCTAGTACAATTCTACGGTCCATATTTACGACCAAAGAGCAGACTGAGTAAAACTCTGGGGGTCGGGTACAAACCAGAAAAACTTAGAAAGTCGGGTAGACAATGACACTAATCACCATTAGGATTACCGAATGTTACTCCCCTTTATCAGCAAGTCTTTCTATGGATCCACGGTGCATCGCGGCGGTTGCTGAGAGATGCCGATGACAGCTAGGTAGAAGCGGGCAGCCAGGCAACGAGCGGTCGACCGACACTAATGATGCCAACCAACCGATGGGATGTCGGCCTGCTGCTTTGTAATTGACGCTAACCCCGGTGAAGTACTCCGGTATCTTTACACTGCGCAGGCCCTCCTTGCGCAGCTTGTGGTTTCGGCCGCTCGGACCTCGTGACCACCTCTTGTCGCGACGCTATCGCCAATCTCACGAAATAAGCATCAATAGAAAAAAACTACAAAGAACAAGACTCGTCTAGCTTGAAGGGGGAAACCAGATGGCGCTATGATTTGCCCGCTAGATGGCGCTGCCATAGGTCAAAAGGATATCAACTGCGTTTTTTTAAATAGCAACCCTCATTTTTATTACGTATTCGTGTAGTACGTAAAGAAATATGAATGTTTTAGTTCGACCACTTTTTTCGCTTTGTGATAGATGGCGCTGTAATAGTCACAAACGTAAATGCCCAACGGGCGTGTGCTATGAATGCTGCTCGGTATCCTGAACGACATCATCCAAGTGTCCGGACCGTTCGCCAGGTAGTTACGTTATTTAAGGAAACAGGACGTGTTCAGCCACATATGAAACGTCAACCACGACCTGCAACAAATGATGATGCCGAAGTAGGTGTTCTAGCTGCTGTCGCGGCTAATGCGCATATCAGTAGCAGACAAACTGCATGAGAATCAGGAATCTCAAAAACGTCGGTGTTGAGAAAGCTACATCAACATCGATTGCACCCGTACCATATTTCTATGCACCAGGAATTGCATTGCGACGACTCTGAACGTCGTGTACAGTTCTGTCACTGGGCACAAGAGAAATTATGGGCCGATGACAGATTTTTTGATCGCGTTCTATTTAGCGACGAAACGTCATTCACCAACAGCGGTAACGTAAACCGGCCTAATATGCACTATTGGGCAACGGAAAATCCACGATGGCTGCGACAAGTGGAACATCAGCGACCTTGGCGGGTTAATGTATGGTGCGGCATTATGGCAGGAAGGATAATTGGCCCCCATTTTATCGATGGCAATCTAAATGGTGCAATGTATGCTGAATTCCTACGTAATGTTCTACCGATGTTACTACAAGATGTTTCACTGCATGACAGAATGGCGACGTACTTCCAACACAATGGATGTCCGGCACATAGCTCGCGTGCAGTTGAAGCGGTACTGAATAGCATATTTCATGACAGGTGGATTGGTCGTCGAAGCACCATACCGTGGAACGCACGTTCTCCGGACCTGATGTCCCCCAATTTCTTTCTATGGGGAAATCAGAAGGCTATTTGCTATTGTGATCCACCGACAACGCCTGACAACATGCGTCAGCGCATTGTCAATGCATGTGCGAACATTACGGAAGGCGAACCACTGGCTGTTGAGAGGAATGTCGTTACATGTATTGCCAAATGCATTGAGGTTGACGGACATCATTTTGAGCATTTATTGCATTAATGTGGCATTTACAGGTAATCACGCTGTAACAGCATGCGTGGTTGAACACTTCCTGTTTCCTTAAATAACGTAACTCTCCGGCGAACGGTCCGGACACTTGGATCATGTCATCCATGATACCGAGCAGCGTACATAGCACACGCCCGTTGGGCATTTTGATCACAATACCCATACATCAACACGATATCGGCCTTTTCCGCAATTCGTAAACGGTCCATTTTAACACGGCTAATGTATCACGAAGCAAATACCGTCCGCACTGGCGGAGTGTTACGTGATACCACGTACTTATACGTTTGTGACTATACAAAGCGAGAAAAGTGGTCCCACTATAACATCACATTTCATTACGTACTACACGAATATGTAATAAAAAATGGGGGTTGCTATTTAAAAAAACGCAGTTGATATCCGTTTTACCTAGCGGGCCAACCATAGCGCCATCTAGTTTCCCCCCTTCAAGCTAGACAAGTTTCGTTCTTTGTAGTTTTTTCGTTTGACGCTTATTTCGTGAGATATTTGGCCCGGTCACGATCAATGGACCACCCTGTATGGCGGCAAGCAAAGAGCTTCTGAACACAAGCCACAGACACCAACTCTTCCTCATAGAAATGGGCAACGGGGCCGCAAGACGGATAGTAAATATTACCCTTGAGCTAACTTAATGGCGCCACGGCTCAAATACATTGCTCTTGCGACTCTCATCTGCAACTTGTTCTATGGTCCGTTGTTTCGTAACGGCCTTGCTCTCTCTGGTCCGGCCCTGCCTCACCTATACCTTCACCGTGAAACGCTATCTCTTGTTTCCCCAGTCCTGTGCAACAATGGCCTTTCATTGCGCTGCACAAATGGTTGTAGAGCTACATTTTCCAACCTCTGTGCACTAGCGTACTCTCTCCTCTGTCTCGCTTGCCCCTCGTGTCGCCTAACGACATTAAGATATCGAGGAACTGTTCCTCCTCAGTTTCACAACGAGTGCACCCTGTACGTGAGATGTGAAGTGTGTTCGCTCTGCACTACACCATCTCCATCTGTCGTTTTGTTATCCAACTAATCTGCCAGCACGATAAAATGGCGCTCCCGCTTCACATACTGCCCCCGATATGCAGAGTGTAATGGGCGTACATGCAGATTTTTGGAATGTGATACCATCTTAATATGTACACTCATCAGTTTGTTATTTCTTTCCCCTGTGTAGAGCAGTCCCTTCCTGGAAACACTTTACATACTTTGCGACCTGATGTTTTGTACATCATCATATCTGCACCACTAAGTGGATTACGCCTGCAATACACACCAACCGTTCTGTGTCCACACAGCAGCACTTCAACACCTGACCTGTTGCCCAGGGAAAGTAAGCACTAATTGCTTGATCTTGCCACATGTATTTGGAGGAACTGTCCAAGCTATAAACATATCACTTATAATAGATACAATTATTAGTTTGCAAATGTCTTAAATACTGATTCAATCTTGTTCCGGAGTGGCCGAGCTGTCCTAGGCGCTACAGTCTGGAACCTCGCGACCGCTACAGTCGCAGGTTCGAATCCTACCTCAGGCATGGATGTGTGTGATGTCCTTAGGTTAGTTAGGTTTAAGTAGTTCTAAGTTCTAGGGGACTGATGACCTTAGAAGTTAAGTCCCATAGTGCTCAGTCCCATTTGAAGCCCAATCTTGTTCAGTACACTGTCCTCGCTAACCAAAATAAATGTCTACACTTATACCCGTTACATCCTGTACGTTCACTTTCACACTTGCCTGTGCGGCCAGTTTCCAGAAAGTCGATAGAAACTTAGTGCAGAAATCTTTGTAAACTGCTGCCCTCTCAAATCGTGGCATTCGACCAGGCAGTTTGCCCCTCATGACGTGTCTGCTTCACTGCAAGTAACATACTGCAATCTGCCTTTCCTCTTATCACAGATGAACATCTAAATTCCATAGTTGTGCCCTCGCGTGAACGCTACATGGTCGATCTAATCTAATAGTTGTATGTCTTTAAACCTGCCTAGTTATTTAGAAATTGATCGCCCAATATAAATTAATGTCATTCACTTTAAACTTTTAGCCAGACCCGCGACGCACTCCCTTCGTAGCTACGTCTCGCTCACTCGCTTCTCTTCAGCACATCGTATGTCAAAAGAGAGAATGTACGTCAAACATTTGGTGACAACGGACCAATGAATTATTCATGAAGAGATTCATTTCTGATGGGCAACGAATAACGACTCTAGGATTCAAGTGAATTTTCGAGAGATATACAGCAAAAAGATAAGATAACGCTGCAAGCAGTGCAATCGGCGAACTAAATTCTAAGAACGCTAAGACTGTTTTTAACACACAGTATTTTTACAGCTCAAGTGACTGGGAAAAGGAGTTGAGATGACGCGTGTGATTATCCATATCAAAGTACATTGTACAAGACTGACTTATTAAGTAACTTTTTAAGCGTAGCTAACATAAAATCCCACGAAATAAAATTCAAAAATAATATGGCGTTTGGTATTCGAAAACTGGTCACTTAACTAGCAGACTTTACTGGGCAAGAGTGAAATTAGATGGGTAAAAATTAGGTGCAGCCCACATTCTGAGGATCTGAGGGGCAAGTTGGATACTAGAATCATTAAAACGTTCATCTATTCAAGGCTAATTAGCAGAATGTTTGGTAGAAAATAGAGGTCACTGGCTAGTATGAGGGAGATTCGCCTAGGTTGGTTGTCGGAATCAACGACCAACAAATGCACGGGCTCAAAAATATAAAAATCGTTAACTGGTAGAAAATGTCCAGAGATGTATATGACCATTTTACTTAGGCATGAATGAGCTGTTTTGACAACTTTCTAAGAGCACACATGCTCACAACACGACCCTGGACAGTAACCGAAAAAACTTTGCCAATTTTCCAAAATTCTGAGGTCTTCATGAACCTTCATTCCATACAATACCATTACCGCATGTGAGAAGAGAGGGGAACATCGACATCTACATCTATACGCTACAAGCCACCTTCTGGTTGGTGGCGTATGGTACATTTCTGTACCAGTGTCACTTACCCGTTTCTCCAATTCCATTTGTATACTGTTCGCAGAAAGAATGTTGACTGGTAAGCCTCCATGTGGGCTCGAATCTCGAATTTTATCTTCAAGATCTTTTTGCGAGGTTTAAAAAGTAGGAAGTCATATTTTGGTTGGCTCTTGTAGGAACCTACCCTCTTCGGACTATGACAGTGGACCATACTGTGGTGCAGAACACCTGTCCTGCAGCGTCTGTCACTGGAGTTAACTGAGCAACTGTGTGACGCTTTCGTGTTTACTAAATGAATCTGTAACGAAATGTGCTGCTCTTCTTTCAATCTTTTCTATTGCTTCTATCAGTCCTGTATGGTATGGGTCCCAGACTGACGAGCAATATTCAAGAACTGGTCGAACGAGTATTTCGTAAGCTACTTCCTTTATGGATGGACTGCATTTTCTGAGGATTCTTCCAATGAATCTGTGCATCACTTGCCTTACCGGCGATTAATTTTGTGCGGTAGTTCCACCTCAAATCGCTTCGTATATATACTCCTAGATATAACGGAAGTTACCGCTCCCAGTGCATGTTTTGCAATCGTGTAGTCATACATTAATTAATATGTATTCGCACTATGTTACATTGATTTTGAGGGTCAGTTGCCACTCCCTGCACCAATAGTCGATGTTCTTCGGGTTTTCCTGAGTTTCTAGCGTTGTGACTTCTCCGTATACAACAGCATCATCCACGAAAAGCCTGATAGAACTTACAACGTTATGTGTTGAGTCATTTACATATATTGTGAAAAGTAATGCTCCTATAACATTTCCAGAATTACATTTACGTCTTAAGAGTTCTCTCCGTTGAGAATAACATGCCGTGTTTTGTTTCCCGGAAATTCTCCAATAGAGTCACACTATTGGTCTAATTCCATATTCTCATATTTTGTTGACAATTTGTGTATCTGCAGTCAGCAGAACGGTGCATCTGCGCTTTCTGACTGGTCAGTGTCCCTGATTGCACCTGACGCGGTCAAACGGTTAGGTTGGCACTACGGGGATGTAAACTAATTGCTGTCAACAAGTTAAGGCACAACTTTCTCTAAACTTTCATGAACTTATTGACCTGTTTGAGAATATACGCTGCATTGGGAACACAGCAGGCAATTTTACGTCGTGACCTGAGTTACAGGGACATTTCCTTGTTGTATTGCAGCCATCTACTGGTCGAGGACAGACTCTTGTTCGTATGTGACTTAATTGCCTACTACTTGTTTATTAAATAAAAAATGTAAAGTAAAAACTTTCAACGTCTAGACCGCAATCGCAATTAAAGTTCGATAACTAGTTTGCTATAGCAACGGATACTAGTTATCGACCATTAATTGTGATAGAAAAATTGCGATCTAGACATGAAAAGTTTTTACTATAAATTTTTTTTTATTTAATTAACCACATAAAGACTGCCGTGTGTCGCCTGCCCCCCCCCCCCCCCCCACCACGACCATGTCAGGTCAGGCTTCACTGACCTACTAGTCACATATAGCGTGTAAATGGATGACTTCTTTTCATTATCCATGCTTGTTGCAACATCCACCATTCTTAAAGTTACTCGTGTTTCCGTACTCGCTACTGTTTTATCACACACGGTTTTCTCCTCGCCCAGAGTATTGTTGACCTTGTGGCGTTTGTCCTGTCGAGAGGTATGTGGGAGATAAAGTTAAAACTGTCTGTCTGTTCACACGCTCCCCACCCTGAGTGTTCATGAACTTACTAAATTCTTTGGCTCATGCGAAGTGACGTAACGTTTAAATCCCCATAATATGTGAAGCGGTTTATTAAATTGCAATGGTAATACTTTGGTCCTGGGTTTTCATCCGACTGTGTTGTGTTCACTTTTCCCTTCGCGAATCTAAAGCTCCTTGGAGATTCTAGCTTTTCTAGGGATAAATGTTTTTCACAATTTTACGAAAGTATTTTCGTATAAAATTATGTATAACACTAATTAACGATCATCATTTAGACTCACTGTTCTTGAATAACACACACAATATCTCCAAATACAATTCAGAAGAGCTGAATTTCTGTAACACATTTTAATTATATTTTTAACTTCAGAGTAGACGGGCTACGGGAGGGTTCAGAGAAGGAACAGGAAAGGCTCTTGGACGTGGTGAAGTCAACTTTCATAGGCAAAATAACCACGAAAACCATGAACAGTTGTAGATGTCATTTCAATCTTTAAAAAAGGTATACAAAATGAATGCAATATTTATCGTGGTATAACGTTAGCGGACGCAGCGTGTAAGACTTACGCCAAGATAAATCAACATCTACAAATTATTGCCCAAAATCTGCTATCTAAAGAACAAAATAGTTTCAGAAAAGCAAGATCCTGTATTTGTTATGTTTCAGACTTAAACAAATTATAGAAAATCAAAGAGAGTTCGACAGGGAAACACACGGCGCATTCATAGACTTAGAGAAAGCCTAGACCATGTGAGTAGGAAAATCTTACACAACATATTACACAGCAAATAATAAAGGTGATAGAAAGGCAATATAAAGGTACAAACACAAGAACAAAGACTAACCACTCTGTATCGGAAGACATTCCGATAATCCAAGGGGTTCGACAAGGGTGTAGCTTATCAACTACACTTTTTAATATATACATGGGCGATACGATTTAAAAACGGAAACAACTTGGTCTGGTCTTGAGATTATTACATAACATGTCTTTTAAAATAATCCTTTTCGCAGACGACCTCGCAGTTGTACAGGATAGCGAGACTTCTCCACAAAGATCCATCTACAGACTGAACCAAATTTCTAAAGAATATAATACGAAAACATCCATCCCAAAAACAAAAATAATGGTTTTCAAAGGTAGAAGACCGCTGAAAACTAAGACCATAATAGGAAACAAAACCGGTGAACAAATTAGGCACTTCAGTTACCTTGGTAATATTATAAGCTACCAGAGTGAACTCGATATTGACAACAAACTACAGAAATATCAGATGATATGCGGAACAATCAATAGAACATTGCGAAATAAAGTGAGAAAAAATACACAAAAATCAAGTTTAATAAGATAATGGCCACACCTACATTGCTCTGTGGAAGGGAAACCTGGACGCCTACTGAAAAGCAAGAATGTAGAATCCAAGCGGCAGAAATGAAATTCCTAAGAGGAGTTAAGGCTTGCACAAGATTAGACTAATAATCGAAGAAATAAGAGCAGAGCTTGTACTATATGATACAAATGAGAAGATCAACTCTAATCGACAAATCAGGCTAGCCCTTCCCGTCGGAGGTTCGAATCATCCCTTGGACATGGTTGTGTGTGTTGTTCTTAGCGTAAGTTAGTTTAAGTAGTGTGTGAGTCTAGGGACCGATGACCTCTGCAGTTTGGTCCCTTAGGAGTTCACAAACATTTGAACATTTGCAATCTGGCTAGAACATCTACAAAGAAAGCCAGATTCAAGACTGACAAAACAACCCTTAAATTTTAAACCCTGATTTACCAGATACGTAGGAAGACCAAGAAAAAGATGGATGAATACTTATGAGACGGAACAGGCCTTTGGCCTAGACGATGACGATAGAAGAAGAATTTTGTACAACACAGGTACTACGCCATATGTTCCCCGACTATCTTTAGTTATTTCAGTTAATATAATAATAACCTTGACCTGGTGCAACATATGACATTATGTGAGCAAGTTACACAGCGCAAAGACTGACCAGGACAACAGTTTCTTTTCCTTTAATTTCTTGACAGCACCATTGGCGTCTTGTTCACCTGGCTGGGTACTATATCTCGGCGGGCACTTACGGATACCGTATGACGTCGCAATAATACCTTTTTCTTTACACAAATTAACACATTATAATCATCATACTTGTAGCTTCATCCAACGACTCAGCAACGTTTTTCAGTACATTATCCTGTCTTAATTATTTATAAGACGAATAAAATTAACGCACTGACGGTCGTCATATGTGAACTGTTACAACCTTCACCCGTATCTTCTCAATTTCCGTACTCAATTAACGCCTGACTTCTTCGATCTAACTATCTCTTCTTTGTAGAGTTTCAGTTCAGCTTCTAACCTAGCTAGTTGTGTCTAATTCTCCTGCCTCATCTGAGAGAATAGTTCCACGACCATTGCAATCACTTGTGTTATCTCGGCTAGCTGCGTCGTGGTGGTAGCTTTTCCTTGTTTTACTTCAGCTAAATAGCCCGTAGTTGTAGCATTTCTGTGTTTCAGTTCGGCAAACTGTTCTGCTGTGGTGGCGCTGCCTTGTTTCGTGCCGGCCGTAGTGACGGAGCTGTTCTAGAGCTTCAATCGGGAACCGCGAGACCAATACGGTCGCAGGTTTGAATCCTGCCTCGGGCATGGATGTGTGTGATGCCGTTAGGTTAGTTAGGTTTAAGTAGTTCTACGTTCTAGGGGACTGATGACCTCCGATGTTAAGTCCCATAGTGATCAGAGCCATTTGAGCCTTGCTTCGTTTTTTGTGATATTTCTTAACATCGCAGGTATATGATTCAATAGACTATGACGTTGTTCACCATCTTCAGATGCGCCCTCTCCTTTCACACATTTCCGAACTTCGTACATTAAGTTTTCAATTTCCGTGTCTAACAACATTTCACATACCAGATGAATAGAAACCGCTACCCTGGAACAAAAGTGCTCACAGAATCAAGTGATATAGACAAAATAACACCGGTGTTAGTGCTAGTAGTAGCATTCCAGAACCATAGAGATACAAACAAAAGCACTAACATTGCAACGGACTTCACATTCTAAATACACTGTTACATCACAAGATGCAGTGGGTGATGTGACAATAGATACTAAATACGCTGCATCTACATCTACTGCATACCGACCATTTACGACCCACACACACACACACACACACATACATACACACACACAAAACACGCGCGCGCAAACACTTAAGTATTTGCCTGACATCGCGTGTAGAAAGGTTAGCGTATTCCACAGATCTATGATAGGTTAATTTTCCCTGTGTTGCGTCTAATTTGGAAGTCCTCACAGTGACAGTTAACAGAGGATGAAATAAAATCGAAGCTCCGCGTTGGGCAACAAAATGTAGTAAACTGAAGCGAGAAATGATGAATAAAATCACCCACAACTGTGAATCAAAATGTAGAAGAAAAAAAAATGGTTCAAATGGCACTGAGCACTATGGGACTTCACATCTGAGGTCACCAGTCCCCTAGATCTTAGAACTACTTAAACCTAACCAACCTAAGGACATCACACATATCCATGCCCGAGGCAGGATTCGAACCTGCGACCGTAGAAGTCGCGTGGTTCCGGACTGAAGCGTATAGAACCGCTCGGCCAAAACGGCCGGCCAATGTAGAAGACTGGGAGTCAAAAATGATAAATACAGTGAAACATGTCCATTTATTATTGTAGTCATTTTCAAATCAGCAATAGATATTAATTAGACAAGTAGCACGGGAACGAGTCGAGGGTGTCAGTGTTACATATTGACGTGTGTGGCTGACGGAACGTCGATGCGACATGTCGATTACTTCTCAAGGTGTTTGTAGCTGTGGGTAGTCAGCCAGTGCTCTGCCGGTTTGGGGCGATACCTTGGGCAATTAAACTCGTCAGTCCCCCCGCTCTCTCGGCCTAATCCCTTCAAGCGGAGAGTGGCTTGGTGCTGACACGTTTTCACTGTCTTTGCACTCACCAACCAACATCTGCAGTGATAACCTCGCAGAGGCAGTGTCAGCATGATATTTGGAAGAGGAAGTCAAGAAAAACGTTGCTGAGTCGCTGGGTGAAGCCACAAGTATGGGGATTATCATGTATTAATTTCTGTAAAAGTAAAATTACAGAAGGAATTATTGCGACGTCATACAGTAAATGGAAATGCCCGGGGAGATATCGTACCCGGCCAGGACTGCGTGTGCGGTGACCGCAGGTGAACAAGACGCCAATGGTGCTGTCCAGAATTTAAAAGAGAAAAAAACTGTTGCTCTGGTCAGTCTTTGCATCAGAAATCCATTCAACGTCGAATGGGATGTGAGTATGTCAGAAAGGAACGACAGACATCTGAATGAGTGCAGGGGCCGGCTGCTGTGGCCGAGCGGTTCTAGGTGCTTCAGTCCGGAACCGCGCATCTGCTAGGGTCGCAGGTTCGAATCCTGCCTCGGGCATGGATGTGTGTGATGTACTTAGGTTAGTTAGGTTTAAGTAGTTCTAAGCCTAGGGGACTGATGACCTCAGATGTTTAGTCCCATAGTGCCTAGAGCCATTTGAACCATTATTGAGTGCAGTGATCTGACTTAAAGTCTGAAAACTAAGTCGACTATAGGCTGACATACCTCCCGAAGGCAAAGTTAGCAAGTTTTTTATGAAGCAGCATGAAAATAGCATTTTATGAAGCAGCAAGAAAATAGCTTCTTCTAAAACACCTCTCTGTCCTTCTCTCACTTATCGACTGACATTATCTTCACTCACTGTCTGTCCGATTTCTCACTGCCCTTTCCATCTCGTCTCTTCTCTTCACCAACCTCTGTCTGTCTACTTGGCTAATTCATCCAGTGCTGCCCTTGATTCGTGCTTTTGAATCTGTTCGTCCACTCTGTCCGCAAAAGAGCGGAATTTCCCGTTGTATTGTCTTTGAACCGTGAATTTACTTTCAAAACCTTTTCTTAATAATTTGCTTTATTTACTAGCGATTCATCAAGAACATTAACACATTCAATCACACTATGTGAGCGTGGAAGTAGTTGCCAGTGGATAACTGATGAAAACAAATTTCTTTCAACAGATGCAAATTTGATGCCGGCCGAGTGGCCAAGCGGTTCTAGGCGCTGCAGTCTGGAACCGCGCGACCGCTGCGGTCGCAGGTTCGAATCTTGCTTCGGGCATGGATGTGTGTGATGTCCTTAGGTTAGTTAGGTTTAAGTAGTTCTAAGTTCTAGTCGACTGATGACCTCATAAGTTAAGTCCCATAGTGCTCAGAGCCATTTTGGATATTTTATTCCTAAAACCCCTTTTTTTAAACCAGATTTAAAATTATAATCAGAAAGCACCCTCAAAATATCAATTTACAATTTTATTCAGAGGCAGAAAGAGCAAATATTGACAATATGAGCTTTCGGGCTGAGAACCTTGCCGCTGCCTTTTGACACGGCCGTAGTCACGACCGCTCACAACAACCTCTGAAAGACTACACTGGTGCAAATCTTCAACATACCAGATCACTTTAAACTAAAAATTTTAACAACTCACACAAGCACATAAACTATGCACCCCGTAGGAGGGATGGAAATGGTACAAAACACCTAACATCAAAAAAATTAACTTGCCACCGAAGGTGCAACTTGATTTTAAAAAAAAAAAAAAACTCTTACGATGGAAGGGTGGCAACTTTATATACTAAAATGACCGTTTAAATAAAAGCCCATGAAATGCAGTCTTACACAAAAATTACAAACATGCTCTACATTACACATATACCGCCTCTCAAGATGATAGGCAAGATAAAAACATATTTCAGGAATTCGGCCGTTACACTTCAAGTAATAAATTCGTTCACACCGAATCCGACAAACATGACAGAGACAGCTATTAACGTACGGTAGACCGACAGACAGACAGACACTAACTGCCTAACAAATGCGGGCCAGAGACAGACGAGCAAGCTGGGGCGAGCGACTAACCAAGAAAACAAGTATAATTTAACAAGTAAATGAAACAACATATCACGAATCACTTAACTTCTAATAAACTGCGATGTCTTGTGAAGATCTGGCGCAGCAGCCCCAAAACATGCTCCCGAAGCGTCCGCTGCCAGCCGCTTCAACGGACGCAGGAAGGCGCGCCGATCTCCCGTCTCACGGCGTCGCAGCTCGCGCTGGCCAGACCGATGTTGTGGGTTGACTCCTGTTGCTCTCGTGTCGGCCGCGAAGCCACTACCCCTCGCTATACGGCGCAGCCCACTGGACTGACGTGGCGACCTCACATGCGCCGACGCTCAAGACGAACAAGTCATCTCGTGTCCCAGTGCGTGACCGACCAACCGATCTATCCAACTGCCAATGACCATTGCCTGAACAACTCGAGCAGACTGGCGGCCTAACACATACTAGCACTCCGGACGACAGACAGACACTGACTGCCCCACACTGACCCGGTTGACCAACTGACCAGACTCGCCCAGACTGCACCGACTCAGACTGACAAACTGCTGAGCTAATTGCGCCCCTTACATACACGTGAACAGGCAACCTATCCACTTTCCCACCAGAGGAGACACCAAAGCTGCGATTGCCACAGCGGCGCCACCGCCAGGAACGGAGGGCGACTGCTTCACACTACACGCTGCGGCGCGCTCTTCAAAACAGCAATTTTTACCACGGCTCAGACTTTGTCATTGACGGACTCAGTTTGCAGCCTTGCCCAATTACCGACCGACATTGTGTAGTCACCCAGTCCAGTTTCACTGAGTGTCCGAAAATTTCCGATATTGTGCTTGGTGGCTTATAACCCGGAGACGAACATGTCACTGTCAGATGTTCATCGCAGCACTATCCAGGACTGGCTGCTGTGTCCGTAGTGGACTGTACACTGCTAGAAATGGCTTCAAGTGTTTCTCTGCGTGACTACACGGCAGCTTCGGCGGAAAAGAAGTCTTTGGAATGTCGTATCCAGCAGAAGAGACACACTCTTCCTTGAGACTAACAAAGAGAGAACCTGCTGTCTCGTAG
This sequence comes from Schistocerca nitens, assembly GCF_023898315.1. Classification (NCBI taxonomy): domain Eukaryota; kingdom Metazoa; phylum Arthropoda; class Insecta; order Orthoptera; family Acrididae; genus Schistocerca; species Schistocerca nitens. The sequence continues at coordinate 468,484,653 of NC_064620.1, read as the reverse complement.
TTGATTGGGTTAGTTCTCCAAACACTAACAGAAGGAAACCCTGACAGAAATCACCAGTTCTCCGGCAGATATGGGACTTAAGGCTGGCAACCCGCTCCATAAAAATACGTCTGTTGCAAAACTTAACAAAGGAAAGCGGGTTTCATTAATGAAGATGCACTTGTCACAGGAAGGGCTGACGGTAATAGACAAACAAATAGGGAGACGAAAAAAAGGAAAGAAAATGTGTAAGTCGGAGCATTAACCAAATTTATGTATTGGGACCTGGACTGTGGGGTCTATGTACCGCCCAGGAGCCTTGAGATTGCTGCTGGATCAAACAACGAAACTGAAACAGAAAATCATAGCACAGCAGTGAGAGGAAGCACGAGTCTGGCACTAAAACATTTGGTAAGGTGGACTCAGTGTGGGATTTTAGAAGAGACAGGAGTTATACAGGGTGATTCAAAAAGAATACCACAACTTTAAAAATGTGTATTTAATGAAAGAAACATAATATAACCTTCTGTTATACATCATTACAAAGAGTATTTAAAAAGGTTTTTTTTCACTCAAAAACAAGTTCAGAGATGTTCAATATGGCCCCCTCCAGACACACGAGCAATATCAACCTGATACTCCAACTCGTTCCACACTCTCTGTAGCATATCAGGCGTAACAGTTTGGATAGCTGCTGTTATTTCTCGTTTCAAATCATCAGTGGTGGCTGGGAGAGGTGGCCGCAACACCATATCCTTAACATACCCCCATAAGAAAAAATCGCAGGGGGTAAGATCAGGGCTTCTTGGAGGCCAGTGATGAAGTGCTCTGTCACGGGCTGCCTGGCGGCCGATCCATCGCCTCAGGTAGTTGACGTCCTTTTTCGTAGGACTCTCCATACAGTTGATTGTGGAATTTGCAGCTCTCTGCTAGCTCTGCGAGTCGATTTTCCTGGGCTGCGAACAAATGCTTGCTGGATGCGTGCTACATTTTCATCACTCGTTCTCGGCCGTCCAGAACTTTTCCCTTTGCACAAACACCCATTCTCTGTAAACTGTTTATACCAACGTTTAATACACCACCTATCAGGAGGTTTAACACCATACTTCGTTCGAAATGCACGCTGAACAACTGTCGTCGATTCACTTCTGCCGTACTCAATAACACTAAAAGCTTTCTGTTGAGCGGTCGCCATCTTAGCATCAACTGACGCTGACGCCTAGTCAACAGCGCCTCAAGCGAACAAATGTACAACTAAATGAAACTTTATAGCTCCCTTAATTCGCCGACAGATAGTGCTTAGCTCTGCCTTTTGTCGTTGCAGAGTTTTAAATTCCTAAAGTTGCGGTATTCTTTTTGAATCACCCTGTATATTGTGCATAAGTTCGTAGTGTTTTTCTCTAATTTTATAATAAACACAACACAGACACATAAGAGAACTTAGTCACCAATAATTCATTCTCATTCACTATTTACAACAGACGGCCTCCGCGGGGATAACTTCTCGATTCCGCGAGTGTAGAAATCACGTGATTGTTTTGAGATGAAGGACTCGTCGAGACATGTTCAGAAAATCATTTTCATCCGGAAAAGAATGTCTTGAAGGTTGTTCGATAGAGAGCGGGAAACCTGAAAATCTGAAGGTGCAAGATATGGTGAATATGATGGGTGCAGAATGATTTCCGCGCCGCGGTGGCCTTGCGGTTCTAGGCGCTTCAGTCCGGAACCGCGAGACTGCTACGGTCGCTGGTTCGAATCCTGCCTCGGGCATGGATGTGTGTAATGTCCTTAGGTTAGTTAGGTTTAAGTAGTTCTAAGTTCTAGGGGACTGATGACCTCAGATGTTAAGTCCCATAGTGCTCAGAGCCATTTTTAGAATGATTTCCCAACCCAGCTCCTGTGTAATGTTTTTTGCCAGTATATCAGAATGAGAAGAATGAGAACCGATGTTATAATCGAGCAGCATCACTTCACGCAGTCTCCATTGTTCATACGGTTCAAATGGCTCTAAGCACTATGGGACTTAACATCTGAGGTCATCAGTCCCCTAGACTCAGATCTACTTAAACCTAACTAACCTAAGGACATCACACATATCCATGCCCGAGGCAGGATCCGAACCTGCGACCGCAGCAGCAGCGCGGTTCCGGACTGAAGCGCCTATAACCGCACGGCCACAGCAGCCGGCTGGTCTTCCTGGTCGTTGTTCTTTGATTTAGAGCATGTGGTACCTGTACACACGATTATGAACTTTACCCATTACATGAAGCCGTCACACAGTGGTGGAATGCTCGCATTTGCGAGTTCTCGTGTACACTGATGTGGATCGTTGTGGATTAATGCGTTTAAACGATGTGCATCAAACCCCGAAGATCTTCCTGACAGTGGACAGTCAATAATGCCTAAAAGACTCTCCTTAAAACGAGAAAAATATTTTCATACCGTGGTCTGTCCAATGGCATTATCCTCATACACGGCGCAAATATTTCTTGCGCCTCCGCTGCTGTCGCTCCTTTAATGAACACAAACAGAAGAATATGTCGGAAATGTTCGGATTTCTCCAATTGGCACCCCACTTTCCAGCATCCATAACTCTACTCACTATCTCCAAATGAGAAAATGATAATATGTAAACTTAAATACATCTACATCTATATGGTTACTCCGCGATTCACACTTAAGTGCCTGGCAGAGGGTTCATCGAACCATCTTCATACTACTTCTCTACCATTCCTCTCTCGAATGGCGCGTGGGAAAAAGGAACACCCAAATCTTTCTCTTATTTTATTATAGTGATCACATCTCCCTACGTAGGTGGGTGTCAACAAAATATTTTCGCATTCGGAAGAGGACGTTGGTGATTGAAATTTCGTAAATAGATCTCTCCGCAAAGAAAACCGCCTTTTTGTCAGTGACTGCCACCCCAACTCGCGTATCGTATCAGTGACACTCTCACCCCTATTGCGCGATAACACGAGCTGCCCTTCTTTGCACTTTTTCCAAGTCCTCCGTCAATCCTACCTGGTAAGGATCCCACAGAGCGCAGCAGTATTCCAGCAGAGGACGGACAAATGTAATGTAGGCTGTCTCTTTAGTGGGTTTGTAGCATCTTCTAAGTGTTCTGCCAACAACGCGCAGTCTTTGTTTCGCCTTCCTCACAATATTGTCTATGTGGCCTTTCCAATTTAAGTTGCTCCTAATTGTAATTCTTAGGTATTTAGTCGAACTGACAGCCCTTAGATTTGTGTGATTTATCCTATACCCAAAATTTATCGTATTTCTTTTAGTACTCATTTGGATGACCCCGCACTTTTCTTTTTTTAGTGCCAATTCCCACTTTTCACACCATACAGAAATTCTCTTTAGATCATTTTGTATTTGGAATTGATCGTCTGATAATTTTACTAGACGGTAAATTACACCATCATCTGCAAACAATCTAAGGGGGCTGCTCAGATTATCACCTAGATCATTTATGTAAATCAGGAACAGCAGAGGGCCTATGACACTACCTTGCGGAACGCCAGATATCACTTCTGTTCTACTAGATTATTTACCGTCTATCACTACGAACTGTGATCTCTCTGAGAGGAAATCATTAATCTAGTCACACAACTGAGACGATACTACATATGCACGCAATTTGATAAATAGTCGCTTGTGAGGAACGGTATCTAAAGCCTTCTGGAAATCTAGCAATATGGAATCGATCTGAGATCCCTTGTCGACAGCACTCATTACTTCATGAGAATAAAGAGTTAGCTGTGTTGCAAAAGAGTGATAGTTTCTGAATCCGTGTTGCTTATGTATCAATAAATCATTTTCTTCAAGGAGATTCATAATGTTCGACTACAGTATACGCTCCAAAATCCTACTGCAAATTAAGGTCAGTGATACGGGTCTCTAATTCAATGGGTTACTCCTATTTCCTTTCTTGAATATTGGTGTGACCTATGCTACTTTCCAGTCCTTAGGAACAGACCTTTCGTCAAGTGAGCGGTTGTACACGATTGCTAAGAAAGGCTCTATTGTGTCTGCATACTCTGACAGGAACCTGATTGGTATACCATCTGGACCGGAAGACTTGCCTTTCTTAAGTGATTTGAGTTGTTTCGCAACACCTAAGATATCTAATTTTATGTCACCCATGCTAACAGCTATTCTGGTTTCGAATTCTGGAATATTTATAGCAACAGTGAACTACGTATGAAAAATTACAATCGATAAATAAGCTCATAGCAACCTGAATACCAACATGCAAAACAAGAACTACGAGCTTATGCACCAACCTAATTTTTTACAGTTGCAGTACGACTTTGGCACTGCGTCCGTCGTACCTCACCAACTAAACATTTACTAAAGGGGTTTACACTTATCAGCCCAAGATTATCAACACTCAGTGTAAAGGGGAAATTCTTTGATTACACTATATCAACGCCCACGTAGCAACGATAGAATTCAAGGAAGAGAAGAAAGATGTACTCTATGAACTTCTGCAAAGAACATACGATGGCTGTCCAGAACACGACGTTGAAATAACAGCTAGTGACCTAAATACTCAGGGGGGGAAAGAAACAATCATTACACCAACAGCTGGATTTCACAACGAAAGTATCGTAAGTAATGCTAACGTAGCAAGACTCACGTTCTTTCCAGTCTCTAGATGTATAGTGGTGCTCCTCATTACGGCGCTACCACGTAACGACATACACAAAAGACCGAGAAAATCAGCAGGTAGAAACATCATAAATCAAATTGACCGCGTGCTGATAGATGAAAGGTATAAATCAGATCTATTGTATATGAAAAGCCTTAGAGGCCCAAATATAGATCCGCATCATTTTCTGGTCTAGGCTGGAGTGAGGGCTGGGATCTTCAATTTAGTGCTATTAACACGACCCAGTATGCCTAAATATGATACAAAAGCTTTACAGTCAGCTGAAAATAGTGACCAGTACACAGAGAGGATAGCACGAATACTTTAAACCGCTGGAAAAAGCTAGGACATCGAAGCCGAATGAGATAGAAACGAAAGAAAAGAATAGGATATATAAAAGAACAGCACGATCACAGTGTACAAGAATGATGGTGGAAGATTATAAGTAAAAAGGGACGTTCAAATGGCTCTGACCACTATGGGACTTAACATCTGAGCTCATCAGTCCCCTAGAACTTAGAATTACTTAAACCTAACTAACATAACGACATCACACACATCCATGCCCGAGGCAGGATTCGAATCTGCGACCGTAGCGGTAACGCGGTTCCAGACTGAAGCGCCTAGAACCGCTGCAAGGGGGCTTAATTAAAAAGAAAAGACTAATATTAATGAATAAATGTAATAATTTTGCTAGCTGTGTGACCGGTTACGAAGTCTCGTGACCGGTTGGCCCACGCAATCTGACTGCATAAAATAAAAATAAAGAATAATAAGGAATTTCCATTAACACAATTGATTAATTAAGTTCCCTGCAACCATAAAAGCTACGAAACAACAAAGCACAAGAGTAACTGTTCTGTGTGTGGTAGTGTGACTCAACGTACATGTATCTGGCCCGGTTCTATCTCAATACGACAAAATATTTTAAACACCATTTACAATGAACGAAGTGAAAAACCGTAAATACTATAATTGCATATAGAAACCAGAATTACGAGTATAATAAATAAACACGAGCCAGATGCTTTGTTGACTGTACCTGTGAGCAAGAGGGATTGTTATTAAAGGAAACTGTAATACCTTTTTACCTCATTATACACTCCTGGAAATTGAAATAAGAACACCGTGAATTCATTGTCCCAGGAAGGGGAAACTTTATTGACACATTCCTGGGGTCAGATACATCACATGATCACACTGACAGAACCACAGGCACATAGACACAGGCAACAGAGCATGCACAATGTCGGCACTAGTACAGTGTATATCCACCTTTCGCAGCAATGCAGGCTGCTATTCTCCAATGGAGACGATCGTAGAGATGCTGGATGTAGTCCTGTGGAACGGCTTGCCATGCCATTTCCACCTGGCGCCTCAGTTGGACCAGCGTTCGTGCTGGACGTGCAGACCGCGTGAGACGACGCTTCATCCAGTCCCAAACATCCAAACATGCTCAATGGGGGACAGATCCGGAGATCTTGCTGGCCAGAGTAGTTGACTTACACCTTCTAGAGCACGTTGGGTGGCACGGGATACATGCGGACGTGCATTGTCCTGTTGGAACAGCAAGTTCCCTTGCCGGTCTAGGAATGGTAGAACGATGGGTTCGATGACGGTTTGGATGTACCGTGCAGTATTCAGTGTCCCCTCGACGATCACCAGTGGTGTACGGCCAGTGTAGGAGATCGCTCCCCACACCATGATGCCGGGTGTTGGCCCTGTGTGCCTCGGTCGTATGCAGTCCTGATTGTGGCGCTCACCTGCACGGCGCCAAACACGCATACGACCATCATTGGCACCAAGGCAGAAGCGACTCTCATCGCTGAAGACGACACGTCTCCATTCGTCCCTCCATTCACGCCTGTCGCGACACCACTGGAGGCGGGCTGCACGATGTTGGGGCGTGAGCGGAGGACGGCCTAACGGTGTGCGGGACCGTAGCCCAGCTTCATGGAGACGGTTGCGAATGGTCCTCGCCGACACCCCAGGAGCAACAGTGTCCCTAATTTGCTGGGAAGTGGCGGTGCGGTCCCCTACGGCACTGCGTAGGATCCTACGGTCTTGGCGTGCATCCGTGCGTCGCTGCGGTCCGGTCCCAGGTCGACGGGCACGTGCACCTTCCGCCGACCACTGGCGACAACATCGATGTACTGTGGAGACCTCACGCCCCACGTGTTGAGCAATTCGGCGGTACGTCCACCCGGCCTCCCGCATGCCCACTATACGCCCTCGCTCAAAGTCCGTCAACTGCACATACGGTTCACGTCCACGCTGTCGCGGCATGCTACCAGTGTTAAAGACTGCGATGGAGCTCCGTATGCCACGGCAAACTGGCTGACACTGACGGCGGCGGTGCACAAATGCTGCGCAGCTAGCGCCATTCGACGGCCAACACCGCGGTTCCTGGTGTGTCCGCTGTGCCGTGCGTGTGATCATTGCTTGTACAGCCCTCTCGCAGTGTCCGGAGCAAGTATGGTGGGTCTGACACACCGGTGTCAATGTGTTCTTTTTTCCATTTCCAGGAGTGTACTTGTTTGCCAGAAAGGCATGCAAGTTAAGCATGGCAGCCTCAGTACAGTGGGAAACTACAGCTTTGAGAGAACTGAGCAACTGAAGTAACTGGGATCAACAGTCACCTACTCGAACGACTATTTTTATGAAACCAAACAGAGACTAGCAGAAGCCAATGGTCTATTTTGCTCCAGGAATAATTCTGCTCTAACAGTCTTCTGACTCATACCACCAAGCTACAAAACGCTTGTAAGAGCAGTGCTCACATATTCATTAGAAACTTGTACTTCACATCAAAATGCTGGACACATTTTAACGAAATATTTTTCGGTGAATCATCGGCCCAATTCGTGGAACAGCAGTATGGGGGGAAAGAAAAATCATGAGTTGCACATAATTCACAAAGACTCACTTATCAAAAGAACAGTAAAATCATCCAGATTGAAGTGGGCTGAGCAATGCAAGCAATGCATCCAATGTGCTGCGAAGGTATCCAGAAATGTCTTACAAGGAAATCCAGGAGGCCAGAGAGGGCGTGGTCGGCAGCGAATTATGCGATAGCATGAAGTCATTGAGAATCTACCGAAGATGGGTTATAGGAATTGGAGAAGTCTAGCAATGGACTGAGATAAATGGCAGAAAACTGTTCAAGAGGCAAAGCGTCTGCGCTCACAGTGAGCTGTAGAGCCACAAAAAAGGTGTTTCGTTGCGTTCCTGCGTGTTTCTCTGCGTTCTTGCTACCAAGAAGGTAGAAACCCAACAACAAACCTGCTTCTTTGTAATGAGAATGTCTGCTTTTCGCTCAGGTGTCTCCAGGCGTTTGAGACTTGGTGGGGTCCCTCTCCTGAGAGTCAGAGTTTTAAATGGGTCAACCTTTTCAGAGCGAAACTGAAATGAGCCAACCCTTTCAGAGCGAATTAAACAATCCACTGAACGATACCTGTCTAGTCCCTGGGAAAGATTGATAAGCAGGTGGGGCCTATGTCCAGCCCATTCCCTGAGTGCCTGGCAGCGAAGAATTACTCTACCGAAGAAATCCAAGCAATTGAAACCAACATTCATACTTACAGTAGGACTCTGAGATGTAAATGACTCAACTTCGAGATTGTGATGTGTCCAGTACCGACTGTTATTGAAACACCCAATACACGCACACACATCCATGTCATAAACATTTCATTTACTGGAGTAAAAAATTTAATATAATATCTAAAGAACCGATTGCTTGATGTAAGTAAATAACATACAAACATGGGCAAGTCCTAAAACCCAAAGTGGAAAAGAAGTGTATAACGTGACTGATTAAAAAACCGTATATCTAAGTCAAAAGACTATTAATTTCATGAATGATTGTAGTATTACGTATTGAAAATAGAAAACTTACTACGTGTGAAGGTAGCCGGATTTAATGAGGTTCATTGCGAATCCCTTTATGATAATGTGATGGAATGTGTTGATTGATATCAACTTAAATAAGGGTTTGTGGTAGATGTCGCATACTATGCCTTTCCCTAACTGTATCGACTTCTTTTTCTTTCTTTCCCTCTCTCTCTTTAATTTTTTTAATTGTGTTGCGTTCCTTTTTTAACAAAGTTGAACGTGACTTTTCAAGTTGTATAACCCTGAACCATCAACTCCTGTTACTGATATAAATACATATTGTGAAAAACAATATTTTAACTGCTCTCTTCCCTCGTTAGCATGAGGTACTGTGAAGGTAGTAAGATATCGTAGAAATGCGTCAGCTGATTGTACGGATATAAGTACTTTCAGTAATTAACATGAGAGGCAAACGTCAAAACTCCACTCTGCAATCTCTGCTCTAAGCTGTTGCAACCCCTTTACTTCAGGCCGATGAAGGACGCCATCAACGACTACTGTAACAAAGTATTATCGAAAAATCTTTCACAAAACCCAAAGGCATTCTGGTCACATGTTAAAGGCTGGTAGCAGAACCAAAGTTAGAGTCTAGATACTCATATGCGATATAAGGACTGAAACTGAACGTATCAAAGCAAATGCAGAAACGTTGAACTTCGTTTTCAAATGTACTTTTACAATGAAAAAACTAGAAGTATTGCCGCTATTTCATCATTGCACCACTACAAACAAGACAAAGGTGTTAGTGTCACTGTTGTTGAGAGACAACAGAAATAGAAAAGTTTGGACAAAGCTCCGGGACCCAATGGAATGTATCAGAGTCTGCGCCGACGTAACGCCTATGGACGTTTATTATGGCGAACGCCAAAGTACATCGTTTATCGATAGAAGCCATGTGTACTGAATGAAATTTGAGATTACACCGAATATTTTTATGCGGATTTCCAAATTGACACTATACATTTTGCAGCTTTCTGCAGCAAAAAATGCTCAAATGTGTGTGAAATCTTTATGGGACTTAACAGCTAAGGTCATCAGTCCCCAAGCTTACACACTACTTAACTTAAATTATCCTAAGGACAAACACGCACATCCATGCCCGAGGGAGGACTCGAACCTCCGCCGGGACCAGCCGCACAGTCCATGGCTGCAGCACTTAAGACCGCTCGGCTAATCCCGCGTGGCTTTCTGCAGCAATTCAGCGGTATCACATGTACATGAACATTACTTGTAACCAGTTCGGACACCTACACTGATTTCAGTAACTTGAACCTTGACTGAAAATGAGACGTTTCCGTCGAAAATGAGACGTTTCGAACTTAGTGCAGTTAAACAGAGCATACATTTTTTTAGGGTACCCTGTAAACTGCGTATCCGTGGAACACAGTTATGTGTCCAGTAGCCTAAAGTAAACAGGTCGCTTCCAACTCCAAGCAGGGTTCCAGAAGCGATCCACTTAACCATCGGTCAATATCGTTGCCATCTATTTTTTGTATGGTCTTATCAAATATTCTGGACTCGAACCTAACGAGGAATCTTGAACAAAACAACATCCTTCATATAAACCAGCATGGATTCCGAATACATCGATCATGTAAATCCTACTCGCACTTATTTCACATAATATTCTGAAAACCATGGGTCAACACGGTCAGTATTTCTTCACCTCCCAAAATCATTTGATTCAGTGTCACACTGACGCTTATTACTAAAATTACAATGATACGGGATTTCAAGAGAAGTTTGTGATTGGATTGAGATTTCTTGATAGCGGTAACGCAGCAAGTTACCTTGGATGGAGAGTCATTAACGGATGTAGAAGTAATTTCAGATGTGCCCCAACGCAATTTGTTGGCACCCAGGCTGTTCTTGCTGTATATTAAACGCCTTGCAGGCTACATTAATAGTAATCTGAGAATTCTTGCAGTACCGTCTGAGAAAAAAAACTGCTCAGATAGTTAGATCCTGATAAGATTTGCAGATGGTACAAAGAATTACTGCTAGCTTTAAGTGTTCAGGTATGTGAAAGCAAACGAGGCTTTGACGATCGAGTACTGGCGGTATAACTGTAACATCGAGTATAGAGGAAATACTGTAACATACGCACTTACGTGAGTTACGAGCTGTGGCTGGTAAAGCTCAGAGATGACAGTTCCATCAGCAGTCTTACCGGCAGGGGACAAGTAACCCGTTCAGGGAATCAGTAACAGTACTTGCAGTACTCAATCTAGCCTCAAAACACTATGGATTACCGGGATACGACATGGACGAGACATAGGAACAAGAGAAAGTAGTTTAATGGGGCTTGGAAAGTTGCCACCTGGCACGTTAGGGGAATTACTTTCAAGGAAATGGAATGAGCCAAACATTTGAAAGAAAGGAAAGAGAATTTTCAGCAATTACGTAGAAAAGAAGAAAACATTTGGAACTAAATATGTAGGCGAATGTAATACGATCTACAGTCGAATAAAACAGGAACAAAGAGCAAGTAAAGGTGTTGTCATCTACATTCATACATCGCGGGAAGATAAAATACTGGACCATGAATATGTAAAGGAACCCATTGCACTAGTAGGAATTAAAGGTCCAGAGGAATCTGAAGAATAATGGCAACTTATGTCTTAAAAGAAGGAAAAATTGACGAGCCCACTGTCTTACAAACAGTTACAAGTGATCTTAAACAGATACAATAAAAGACAAATTTATTTATGGGAGACCTCAATGCTACAATTGTAAATATACCAATTCCAAAAATAATAGTCTCATTTGGAGAAAACGTATGTAATGAAAACGGGAAAATACTCAGAGATTTTGCGACCTTTAATCACTTATAAATTAAGTTGCTTCAGGATGAAAGACAATTACAAATTTACCTGGTTAACAAAAGTTTATAGATCTGTTATAGATTATATAATAATAAATGAGGGATTTCCTGGACGGATTAGAGATACCGGAGTTTAACGAGGAGTGGGTATTAGATCAGATCCCTTCTTACTTGTGTCAATAATTGACGTCTATACAAAATGGAGAAAACCAACGAAACCCATTCAGGATCAAAAGGAAGAACAAGTTCGTAATGTTTACCTTTTACAAGATAGCAGCGTAAGACATCCCTACAAAAAGCGGAAGACAAAAACATTAGCAAATTTAGAAACGGTAGAAGAATTTGGAAGAAGAATGGAAAAACATAAAAACAACCACATCGAACATAGCTAATGATGTTCTGGGAAAGAAAAGGAAATATAGGAAACCCAGAGGACTAAGGATTTGGACACCAGAGAAGGAAACAGCAGTTACAAAAAAACAAGAATCTTTCAAGAAAAGTTTAATGAATAGAAAGAAAGGGAAATAATGCAAAATACATCACTCGGAAAGTGCACGCAGAGTCATAGGCACGCTTTGTTATCAATATAGAACATGATTTACATGACAGACAAACTTTCGCTTATAAAGACATGAAATCACTCAAAAGGCAACAAAATAATTGTATACGTGCTAGTAACATAGGGGAGAAGTAATGGATAAGTTATTATAAAAAATGTAGTCTGATGATACTTTAATTCTGACGTTATCTGAACTGAATGACACAAAAAGCCAGGACGATACTGATATGAGAGGACTGAAGGAAGCTCTAAAAGCTACAAAAAGCAGCAAAGCCACTGGTTTAGTTGGTATTAATGTGGAACTCTGGAAATATGGAGGTTTATTCTTCACATATTTCATCAATGTTGGAGAAATAAGAAGGCACCAAAAGACTGGCTGAGAAGCAAAACAAAATCTGTCTTCAAAGGGCCACTAAAAGAAATGTAGTAACTATTGAGGAATAAGCTTATGAATTCAGCCTAAAAATTCTATCCCAAAATACTTAATGCAAGACTTAAAATATCATGGAGAAGCTAATATCTGAAGAACAATCAGGATTTAGAAAAGTACAATCAGCTATTGACAATGTTTTTACACTGCAACGAATTACAGAGAAGGGACGAGAGTTCAGTAGGAAAACCCATCTTGTTTTTTTGGATTTTGAGAAAGCATTCGATAATGTGAATAGAGAAATGCTACACAATGTCATGGCTGAAGGAGGATCTCCATCTCACCTCGTAAATGGTATTAAGAATCTAATTAAGATAGCCTTCAGATGGGAGTCTATAAATGACAGCAGATAGCCTTAGATTAAATCCTACCATTGTCGGTAGACACAAAGAAAGTGATGACATTTCAGGACAGACTACTAGTAAGATCTGAAACAGTCTTGGACAACAAAATCTTGGAGCAAATAAAACACTTTAAATATCTAGTATGCGACATCGCTTACGAATATAACAATGACGTGGATCAAAATTTAAATAAATTTACTTCGTGGAAAGTTTGCAGAATAAACGCAGGAAAGAAATCCAGCTGATGTTTTATAAAGCAATAGGAGTACCAAACCTTACTTATGAAAGTGAGGCACGGGCAACAACAAGACGTAAAAAAGTAGAATAAAGGCTCAGGAATGAGATTTCTAAGAAGAGTAGAAGGATGTTCAAGGGAACGCCGAAAAAGAAATAAAGATATAAGGATTGGTTTAGGAATATATAACCTAAACGTATAAATAAATGAAAATAAGAGAAAATGGATGGAATATGTAGACCATATCGGTGTTAAAAGATTTCGAGTAACAACTCTCAGTTATAAATGCACTGGAAGAAGAAATGTAGGAACAACACAAGAAAAGAATTTAAAGGCACATTTGCAGACTGGGCGTGGATATCTTGCAAAAACGTAGATATAAGGTCAGAATTTTGAAACTAAGATATTAATTAGTATAAGCACCCCATGAACCATGGACCTTGCCGTTGGTGGGGAGGTTTGCGTGCCTCAGCGATACAGATGGCCGTACCGTAGGTGCAACCACAACGGAGGGGTATCTGTTGAGAGGCCAGACAAACATGTGGTTCCTGAAGAGGGGCAGCAGCCTTTTCAGTAGTTGCAGGGGCAACAGTCTGGATGATTGACTGATCTGGCCTTGTAACATTAACCAAAACGGCCTTGCTGTGCTGGTACTGCGAACGGCTGAAAGCATGGGGAAACTACAGCCGTAATTTTTCCCGAGGACATGCAGCTTTACTGTATGATTAAATGATGATGGCGTCCTCTTGGGTAAAATATTCCGGAGGTAAAATAGTCCCCCATTCGGATCTCCGGGCGGGGACTACTCTAGAGGACGTCGTTATCAGGAGAAAGAAAACTGGCGTTCTATGGATCGGAGCGTGGAATGTCAGATCCCTTAATCGGGCAGGTAGGTTAGAAAATTTAAAAAGGGAAATGGATAGGTTAAAGTTAGATATAGTGGGAATTAGTGAAGTTCGGTGGCAGGAGGAACAAGACTTTTGGTCAGGTGATTACACGGTTATAAATACCAAATCAAATAGGGGTAATGCAGGAGTAGGTTTAATAATGAATAAAAAGATAGGAGTGCGGGTTAGCTACTACAAACAGCATAGTGAACGCATTATTGTGGCCAAGATAGACACAAATCCCATGCCTACTACAGTAGTACAAGTTTATATGCCAACTACCTCTGCGGATGATGAAGAAATAGATGAAAAGTATGATGAGATAAAAGAAATTATTCAGGTAATGAAGGGAGACAAAAATTTAATAGTCATGGGTAACTGGAATTCGTCAGTAGGAAAAGGTAGAGAAGGAAACATAGTAGGTGAATATGGATTGGGGGGATGAAATGAAAGAGGAAGCCGCCTTGTAGAGTTTTGCACAGAGCATAACTTAATCATAGCTAACACTTGGTTCAAGAATCATAAAAGAAGGTTGTATACCAGAAGAAACCTGGAGATACTAAAAGGTATCAGATAGATTATATAATGGTAAGACAGAGATTTAGGAACCAGGTTTTAAATTGTAAGATATTTCCAGGGGCAGATGTGGATTCTGACCACAATCTGTTGGTATGAACTGCAGATTGAAACTGAAGAAACTGCTAAAAGGTGGGAATTTAAGGAGATGGGACCTGGATAAACTGAAAGAACCAGAGGTTGTAGAGAGTTTCAGGGAGAGCATAAGGGAACGATTGACAGGAATGGGGGAAAGAAATACAGTAGAAGAAGAATGGGTAGCTCTGAGGGATGAAGTAGTGAAGGCAGCAGACGATCAAGTAGGTAAAAAGATGAGGGCTAACAGAAATCCTAGGGTAACAGAAGAAATATCGAATTTAATTGATGAAAGGAGAAAATATAAAAATGTAGTAAATGAAGCAGGCAAAAAGCAATACAAACGTCTCAAAAATGATATCGACATGAAGTGCAAAATGGCTAACCAGGGATGGCTAGAGGACAAATGTAAGGATGTAGAGGCTTGTCTCACTAGGGGTAAGATAGATACTGCCTACAGAAAAATTAAAGAGACCTTTGGAGAGAAGAGAACCACTTGTATGAATATCAAGAGCTCAGATGGCAACCCAGTTCTAACCAAAGAAGGGAAGGCAGAAAGGTGGAAGGAGTATATAGAGGGTTTATACAAGGGCGATGTACTTGAGGACAATATTATGGAAATGGAAGAGGATGTAGATGAAGACGAAACGGGAGATAAGTTACTGCGTGAAGAGTTTCACAGAGCACTGAAAGACCTGAGTCGAAACAAGGCCCCGGGAGTAGACAACATTCCATTAGAACTACTGATGGCCTTGGGAGAGCCAGTCATGACAAAACTCTACCATCTGGTGAGCAAGATGTATGAGACAGGCGAAATACCCTCAGACTTCAAGAAGAATATAATAATTCCAATCCCAAAGAAAGCAGGTGTTGACAGATGTGAAAATTACCGAACAATCAGTTTAATAAGTCACAGCTGCAAAATACTAACGCGAATTCTTTACAGACGAATGGAAAAACTGGTAGAAGCGGACCTCGGGGAAGATCAGTTTGGATTCCGTAGAAATGTTGGAACACGTGAGGCAATACTAACCTTACGACTTATCTTAGAAGAAAGATTAAGAAAAGGCAAACCTACGTTTCTAGCATTTGTAGACTTAGAGAAAGCTTTTGACAATGTTAACTGGAATACTCTCTTTCAAATTCTGAAGGTGGCAGGGGTAAAATACAGGGAGCGAAAGGCTATTTACAATTTGTACAGAAACCAGATGGCAGTTATAAGAGTCGAGGGGCATGAAAGGGAAGCAGTGGTTGGGAAAGGAGAGAGACAGGGTTGTAGCCTCTCCCCGATGTTATTCAATCTGTATATTGAGCGAGCAGTAAAGGAAACAAAAGAAAAATTCGGAGTAGGTATTAAAATTCATGGAGAAGAAGTAAAAACTTTGAGGTTCGCCGATAACATTGTAATTCTGTCAGAGACAGCAAAGGACTTGGAAGAGCAGTTGAACGGAATGGACAGTGTCTTGAAAGGAGGATATAAGATGAACATCAACAAAAGCAAAACGAGGATAATGGAATGTAGTCAAATTAAGTCGGGTGATGCTGAGGGAATTAGATTAGGAAATGAGACACTTGAAGTAGTAAAGGAGTTTTGCTATTTAGGGAGTAAAATAACTGATGATGGTCGAAGTAGAGAGGATATAAAATGTAGACTGGCAATAGCAAGGAAAGCGTTTCTCAAGAAGAGAAATTTGTTAAGATCGAGTATAGATTTAAGTGTCAGGAAGTCGTTTCTGAAAGTATTTGTATGGAGTGTAGCCATGTATGGAAGTGAAACATGGACGATAACTAGTTTGGACAAGAAGAGAATAGAAGCTTTCGAAATGTGGTGCTACAGAAGAATGCTGAAGATAAGGTGGGTAGATCACGTAACTAGTGAGGAGGTATTCAATAGGATTGGGGAGAAGAGAAGTTTGTGGCACAACTTGACTAGAAGAAGGGATCGGTTGGTAGGACATGTTTTGAGGCATCAAGGGATCACAAATTTAGCATTGGAGGGCAACGTGGAGGGTAAAAATCATAGAGGGAGACCAAGAGATGAATACACTAAGCAGATTCAGAAGGATGTAGGTTGCAGTAGGTACTGGGAGATGAAGAAGCTTGCACAGGATAGAGTAGCATGGAGAGCTGCATCAAACCAGTCTAAGGACTGAAGACCACAACAACAACAACAAGCGGTTGTATCGATTGTGGATTGCAACGGCTGAAACATTAGAATAATTACGCAGTACAGTTGTCTTGCCGAGAGGATGCCACCTTTTTTGTTCTTGAAGCCGTCCTAATCGGACGCATATTTCCTATCGCTGCAGATAATTATTCGGCACACCGTCATTATTCTATTTTATTGAGACTAAATCTCACTAGGCGTACTCATAGTTGCACACAGAAACAGAATTTATGTAAGCGTCTATGTAATTTAATTCGTATAATTTTTTGTGAATATAGTGATATTATTTAATCTTGTGTTTCATTTATGTTGCAGGCTATTGTTCCAATTAAACGGCGTCCTGGCATGACCTAATGTTCCGTGTTACAAACTTTACAAAGGTTCAGCACGAACCAAAACACTGGAATGATTCGATCTACGAAGTCTGATAAAGAAATATTTCAGAAAAATCACTCACGGTCAAATTTACAATGAACGGACCTTAAGCAAAAAGCCATTGTCAGGTGCCCAAAGTTTGTAAAAACTGATCATATGCTATTATCATTACCTATTATTATTTGTCTGTTCTCTGATATTACCAAACCAGACGATAAATCAAAAGTAGTACCGTGACAGGCACTTTTTCTAATAAGTGAAGTGAAGAAGAAGACTATAATATTTTGCACCTCACCGAACGAAAAAAATGTCGTATCAATAACTAAAACGTTAACGAGGCACAATTGGAATGATTCAACTCAAAAATAACTGGTTGTAACAGTTTTTAGCGATATGAAATGGAACGATCACATAGGGCCAGTAATAGGTAAAGCTTACAAAACAATAGTGGCCCATTATAGAATAGTGTCCCAGCATGTGAAACCCCTAACGGATGGAAAAAAAACCATGGGAGCACACGAAGGGGAGCACACATGGTCACAGAGATGCTGAAGAAATTGAACTACCATACGCTTGAAGATAAATTCTAATTGTACCGGAAAAGCCTACTTAAAAATTTCAAAGAATAAGATTTAAATGATGACCCTACTGCAACGCCAAACGTACGACTCACACAGGGCTCGCGAGGGCAATATTAGACTAATTACAGCGCCCACAGTGGTGTTTAAGCAATCATTCTTCCCTCACTTCATTAGTGAGTTGAACGGGAGGCAGACCGAATAACTGGTACAGCTGGAAGTACACTCTGCCACGCACTTCACAGTGATTTGCAGAATATGGATGTAGATGTATTCCACAAAGGCTACAGACAGGTAAAACACACACACACAATTTATCGCGAGGGTAAAGTTTGCAGTTCCACCGTCCACGTTGTTTGTCGGGCAGTCGCTGAACAAAACGTAAACAGTGACTTCCGTACTGATTACAAAGTAATACGACTGTGCCAGCGGTAGCTGAGGCAGAGCAGTTCCCGCGGGGCGACCTATTGCGAACAGTTTGCGGAGCGCCGACACGGTCTAATTCGAGCGCACAACCGACCGGACTTTCCGTTGTTTGCAACTCCACCTGTACCTGGTATCGACGCAGCGTGCCGTAACACGCGGGCTTTGCAGCGCTCCACAGCCGACAACTGAGATACAGGATGACCAACACTCCAGACCGCGCTGTGCAAGTCCACTCCAGGGCTGTGCCGGCGGGGAATGAACACCGTCGCGTGAGAGACAGCCGTTTGCCAGCCTGTCTCACTACACCACTCTCACCCCACATCCATCCTCCTCTCTCCCTCTGCTCAACCTCCTCCACCCATCGCACCTGTGAATACCTCTTCCTACCTGCTCCGACAATAGCAGGTCCGACAGAAAATCCCAGAAGTATTTATTTTTGAAAACATTATTGGAGAAATCATCCATCACAGTATAATAGTTGAATTTAATTATAACAGTCTAGAGCGGAAGGCACCCTTATGAAAAAAGACCCGTTTCGATCATCTACATCTACATTTATACCCCGCAAGCCACCCAACGGTGTGTGGCGGAGGGCACTTTACGTGCCACTGTCATTACCTCTCTTCCAGTCGCGTATGGTTCGCGGGAAGAACGACTGCGGGAAAGCCTCCGTGCGCGCTCGAATCTAATTTTACATTCGTGGTCTCCTCGGGAGGTATAGGTAGGGGCAAGCAATATACTCGATACCTCATCCAGAAACGCACGCACTAGAAACCTGGCGAGCAAGCTACACCGCGATGCAGAGCGCCTCTCTTGTAGAGTCTGCCACTAGAGTTTGCTAAACATCCCCGTAACGCTATCACGCTTACCAAATAAACCTGTGACGAAACGCGCCGCTCTTCTCTGGATCCTCTCTATCCCCTCCGTCAACCCGACATGGTACGGATCCCACACTGATGAGCAATACTCAAGTAGAGGTCGAACGAGTGTTTTGTAAGCCACCTCCTTTGTTGATGGACTACATTTTCTGAGGACTCTGCCAATGAATCTAAACCTGGCACCCGCCTTACCAACAATTAATTTTATATGATCATTCCACTTCAAATCGTTCCGCACGCATACTCCCAGATATTTTACAGAAGTAACTGCTACCAGTGTTCGTTCCGCTATCATATAATCATAGAATAAAGGATCTTTCTTTCTATGTATTCGCAATACGTTACATTTGTCTATGTTAAGGGTCGGTTGCCACTCCCTGCACCAAGTGCCTATCCGCTGCAGATCTTCCTGCATTTCGCTACAATTTTCTAATGCTGCAACTTCTCTGTATACTACAGCATCATCCGCGAAAAGCCGCATGGAACTTCCGACACTATCTACTAGGTCATTTATATATATTGTGAAAAGCAATGGTTTCATAACACTCACCTGTGGCACGCCAGAGGTTACTTTAACGTCTGTAGACGTCTCTCCATTGAGAACAAGATGCTGTGTTCCGTTTGCTAAAAACCCTTCAACACAGCCACGCAGCTGGTCTGATATTCCGTAGGCTCTTACTTTGTTTATCAGGCGACAGTGCGGAACTGTATCGTACGCCTTCCGGAAGTAAAGGAAAATAGCATCCACCTGGGAGCCTGTATCTAATATTTCCTGGGTCTCATGAACAAATAAAGCGAGTTGGGTCTCACACGATCGCTGTTTCCGGAATCCATGTTGATTCCTGCAGAGTAGATTCTGGGTTTCCAGAAACGATCACCGTCATATTTACAACCACAATGATGAATAATTGCAGTGCATGGAGCAGGAAGCGCTGAATGACGATTGTCAAGTGCTCAAAAGGGTTTAGCCCTCCTCCATTCTACCGAAAAGATTGTGTTGGAGGATGCCTGTCTCCTTACCAAGTTCAGACCGGATGATAACACATCAACTGCTGTTCAAGATTCGAAAGCGTTCACCACCCCATTCAAATATCTCCAGAGACCGAGACCGCCTCTTCGGGATCACATGAGGAAGGACCTGTTCCGGAGCTCTGTACTTCCCGGGCATTCCTGAGTCTGCAGCCTATTCTTCTGTACCCCTAAGTGGCTGCTGATGAGACCCATACCGACGCAAGTTTGCCAATGGAACACGTGGTGGTGGTAAAAGACGTACCGTCAGTTTTCGTTTCCTCTGCTTCTCACTACCCGCACTACCGCCCACCCGTGGAGGAGTGGAGGGTGTCCTCTGCGCCTGATACTGAATTTCCGCAGGATCCCTACACGTTGCCTCGTGCAGCATCTGCTTTCCGTAAAGCCGCAATAAACAGTAAAAAGCGTTTCTAACCTCAGCGTGTGGCGTTGCAAAAATAAATACCTAAATAAATAAAAAGTAAGAAGGTTGGGAAGGAGGAATCCAGCTTTTTACATTCAGATTCATCCGTTGACTCTCCATGGACTGTGATACATGACGGTAAATGTCACTTGCAAGTAATAATCTGAATTGTTTTGGTAATAACTGGATGCAGGCCTATATCTTTCTTACTGTGAATGTGAACAGAATTAGTTTCTATCTTATATTAGCGGCGAGGCCAAAATTTATTTACGGTTCAAGTGCCTATGTTATATTTTTGCAGGAAGTGTTATTTCATCATTTTTTTATTCCCAGCTTTTTTACTTTCTATAATGTGGCTCCTGATCTATCTACTAGTAGGGCTATAACAGTCGCTACATATTATGTCATGGAATCAAAGAGCACCTGAATATACTGCTAGAGAATACTCTGCTACGCGGCTCATAGGATAGGCCACAAAGCATCAACTTTGGCTACAGGAAGGCTTGAATGAACAAGTTGTCGATCGACCATATCCCAGACATGGTCGATGGGTTGCATGTCAGACGAACGGACAAGCCAGAGAAGCAGTGGCATCCATCGTTCTTCGAAGAAGGTTTGCACATTCCTCGCTACATGCGGCTGGGCGATGTCCTGCTGAAATACGACATGAGGAACGGCCTGCAGGAGGGACAGTATCTCGGGCTGTAAAACCTCCATAATGTAGTGGTAACTGTTTAGATTGCCCTCAAGACGTGGGAGGTGAGGTTGCTTGTTATAGGTAATTGTGCCCCGAACCATCACTCTCGGCATTTGTCCGCTATGCCATTCAACAACGAAGTCTGCCCGATTGCTTTACCATAGCGGCATCGAATGCGTGCAGTCATCACTGTAGGATATGTTGAAGCGGGACTCATCCGAAAACACTGTATTTTGCTACTCAGTACGCCAGTGTCGGGGTTCACGTGCCCGCTGCAGTCTGCAGCGTTGTTGCGTTCTGATCAATGAAAGCCGACGCAATGGCATGCGTGCCAGTAGTCCAGCCCACACAGGATGTAGTCGAACCGTTGACGTAGACATGTCCAACCCTTTGCAGTGCTCCAACGTCTCGCCAATCCTGTGGACGAAGCAGTTCAGTCCGTTACAGCCAAGCGGACAAGAAGGAAGTCATCGCTCTGCGCTCTGTGTTAGTTTGTGAGGTCCAGTGCCCTGTCAGCGCTGTGTACGGCCCTATTTTCTGCACTGTTTCTCAATACGTCTCACTATTAAAGCTGCGTACCCTCTACGAGCCACTGTGTCTTTTTCCAAAGCAGTTTCACAGAGGAAGGCTGCGTTGTAGTTTCTTCTCTAGATTGTCGCACAGATGACAAAATGGTAGATATCGAAATAGACGACAGAGGGATAGAAAAACAATTAAAATTTCTCAAAAGAGGAAAGGCCACTGGACCTGACGGGATAGCAGTTCGATTTTACATAGATTACGCGAAGGAACTTGCCCCCCTTCTTGCAGAGCTGTACCGTAGGTCTCTAGAAGAGCGTAGCGTTCCAAAACATTGGAAAAGGGCACAGGTCATCCCCGTTTCCAAGAAGGGACGTCAAACAGATGTGCAGAACTAGAGACCTATATCTCTAATGTCGATCAGTTGAAGAATTTTGGAACACATATTATGCTCCTGTATAATGACTTTTCTGGAGACTAGAATTCTACTCTGTAAGAATCAGCATGGGTTTCGGAAAAGACGATCGTGTGAAACCCAGCTCGCGCTATTCCTCCACGAGACTCAGAGGGCCATAGAAATGGGTTCCCAGTTAGATGCTGTGTTTCTTGACTTCCGCAAGGCGTTTGATACAGTTCCCGACAGTCGTTTAATGAACAAAGTAACAGCATATGGACTATCAGACCAATTGTGTGATTGGATTGAAGAGTTCCTAGATAACAGGACGCAGCATGTCATTCTCAATGTAGAGAAGTCTTCCGAAGTAAGAGTGATTTCAGGTGTACTGCAAGGGAGTGTCGCAGGACCGTTGCTATTCACAATATATATAAATGACCTTGTGGATAACATCGGAAGTTCACTGAGGCTTCTTGCGGATGATGCTGTAGTATATCGAGAGGTTGTAACAATGGAAAATTGTACTGAAATGCAGGAGGATCTGCAACGAATTGAAGCATGGTGCAGGGAATGGCAATTGAATCTCAATGTAGATAAGTGTAACGTGCTGCGAATATATAGAAACAAAGATCCTTTATCATTTAACTACAATATAGCAGGCCAGCAACTGGAAGCAGTTGATTCCATAAATTATCTGGGAGTAGGCATTAGGAGTGATTTAAAATGGAATGACCAAATAAAATTAATAGTTGGTAAAGCGGATGCCAGATTGAGATTCATTGGAAGAGTCATAAGGAAATGCAGTCTGAAAACAAAGGAAGTAGGTTACAGTACACTTGTTCGCCCACTGCTTGAATACTGCTCACCGGTGTGGGATCCGTACCAGATAGGGTTCATAGAAGAGATAGAGAAGATCCAACGGAGAGCAGCACGCTTCGTTATAGGATCATTTAGTAATCGCGAAAGCGTTACGGAGATGATAGATAGACTCCAGTGGAAGACTCTGCAAGAGAGACGCTCAGTAGCTCGGTACGGGCTTTTGTTGAAGTTTCGAGAACATACCTTCACCGAAGAGTCAAGCAGTATATTGCTCCCTCCTACGTATATCTCGCGAAGAGACCATGAGGATAAAATCAGGGAAAAAAATGGTTCAAATGGTTCTGAGCACTATGGGACTCAACTGCTGTGGTTATCAGTCCCCTAGAACTTAGAACTACTTAAACCTAACTAACCTAAGGACATCACACACATCCATGCCCGAGGCAGGATTCGAACCTGCGACCGTAGCAGTCGCACGGTTCCGGACTGCGCGCCTAGAACCGCGAGACCACCGCGGCCGGCAAAATCAGGGAGATTAGAGCCCACACAGAGCCATACCGACAATCCTACTTCCACGAACAATACGAGACTAGAATAGAAGGGAGAACCGATAGAGGTACTCAAGGTACCCTCCGACACTTACCGTCAGGTGACTTGCGCAGTATGGATGTAGATGTAGATGTAGACATGTCCGCCTGCCGGAGACCAATCATTCTGCCCCATTCCCGCGCACTCGCATGCCTACATTCCAGCCTGTGATGTCGGCGAGGAATACTGGCACCTGGTTACGTGAATTTTATATTATAATAAGTTCTGTGGGAGCCGACATTTAATCAACAGATATTTGCTTTTCCGTTGGGGAGCAGAATCAACCCCCTCCCCTGTTGAAATGACCACGCCATTGGTATACTGGAAAACAATGTGGTTTCACGCTAGTCTTCCTCTCCTTCAGAAGGGAGTCGCCTCATCTAGGATCATTCACAATCTGATACGGACCAACGAACGCCTCGATCGTGTTGATCTACGTCCGTCAGGCCTTTTCGATACATGTCATCTACCTGATACATTACCACAAAAGCTTGTCTCTTGTGGCCGGGAATATTCGCGACAGTCGCTTTTCCTTACCGAACCAGCTAATGCTGCCTTCTCGGTCGAAATTGTTCTCTGTCTGACTTTTCCATTTTCCCTCGGACGAAGACTAATACGATCGTGTGGCTCCTGAGACACTATACCCACCATGTAGCCGGGTATGAGAACGATCCTGTCTCCATGTTTTTTGCCAGTTTATGGTGAAGGTTTATTGGAAATGGTAAAGGCTTCCAAGTTATCGTGTTTTATTTGCAAATATGTAGCACCTTGTGTTTAATTGTCAATGTATTGGGAGGCTTTTGTTTTCTTTCCGCTTGTTCTTGAGCCTTCTCTCACTGCCTTCTCCCTAGACAAAAAATTGTTTTCTTTCGAGTCCCGGAATTATGGAATTTGTGTCTCTCAAGATACATTTTCAAAAAAAAAAAAAACACAAAAAAAACAGGACAGTACTATATGAGGGACCAGCACAAAAGCGGAGGCATCGTGACCAGGCCTCGGGATTTGATTCCTGCCCGCCTTGTCTGCACCCAACCTGAAGCTGACTGTTCAAAATGGTTCAAATGGCTCTGAGCACTATGGGACTTAACATCTGAGGTCATCAGTCCTCTAGAATTTAGAACTACTTAAACCTAACTAACCTAAAGACATCACACACATCCATGCCCGAGGCAGGATTCGAACCTGCGACCGTAGCGGTCGCGCGGTTCCAGACTGAAGCGCCTAGAACCGCTCGGCCACACTGGCCGGCTGAAGCTAACTGTGTCCTTTCTTTCGTGTAGTGAAAAGTAAACAAAAGTGGAGGTTACCGAAATGGCGGGAGGTGTGATTAATAACCAAATAAATATATGTAATGTACTGAGAGTTATTTTCAGCGTGATACATGAATCACTACATAGAACTTTCGTAGATGAAGACGCTCGACTGATCCGCACTGTTAAAGTTATAGCACCGAAATGTTCCTCTCTTTGTCAACCGCGTCACGCTTACTTTTTGTGACAGGTACAGAATTTCATTGTACAACTTCAAAACCAAGCGACATCACAGCAGAGCAGAAGATTACAAGATACGGCAGATCTATCAAAATTCATAGGTTAGACCTTAACCAGTTGTCCACCCCTGTCTTTCAAGTTAACGTTTTATACGCATGGTACATCCAAACTCATTTTTGATAGACAGGTTTTTAACGACTTGAATTAGACATGTTTCGTATGAACAATGTGACGGGAAACTTGTGAATGCGGCAAGATTTCGTTTGTGTTTTGCGCATGGTGTGAGAAATATTTACGTTTTGTCTGTTTCTGTGGTAAGTATCACCCCACTGATTGCCAGAACGCTCACGTAACTGATCAGTTAGGATTACGCAATAACATACTTTAGGCGAATTTTTGTACTATCTATCACAATGAAAATAACTGTTAACACATTTTAATGTATGTTTATTTGATTATTAATCACGTCTCCCGATGTTTTACTTCAAAAAAAGGCAAAGAAAAGTATTCCGATTATCATAATATTATCAGGCAAACGGAAAGAAACGTCGTATGACAAAAATGACACAACAGAGAACCGAAGACTGACCAGTAGTTTGGTAGACTAATGCGTTGGCTTATCGACCACCGACCTCGCTGTGCTAGACATACTGAATGACCAATACCCAAGGTACAGCATGAAAACACAAGAACGTTAATAACTCTAACATTATCAACTATGGACCGCGTAATATACTAATAAAAATGTTTGTTTTTAAACGCTATTTCGATGTATAGATCTGAAATTACAATTTTCCATTACCAACTTTGCCCTCAAGTTATTCAAGAAATAGAGATTGCCTAGCAAAAAGCCGAAACACGTGTGTCTCTATTTTCAATATAGGTTGTCCTCGCAAAATCTGATAAAACTCGGTAACCCTAAAATTGCATCCTCCACTTGTGAGCAGGCAGCAACGAACGACTAGGGTGTTCCGTGCGGAGGGGGGGGGGGGGAGGGGGGGAGGTCAGAACTTGGAGGCATGTGTGGAGTGCCCGCGGGCAGCTCCTGACCTGAGCAGTGTATTCAGCGCGTCCTTTATTAATTGCTACGGTGGTTGTGTAGGGTGACAAATACTGATATTCGCACAGTAGTGCTATAATAGGATTGAGCTTTTCGATTAATGTCATGGTTTGTGTTGCTCTTTAAAGATTCTCTCTGGCTGCAGTACATTTTATCGCCTCCAAAGTGTTATTGAAGCCCACTAGTTCTTAGACGATCACAGTATAATTTATCGGTTTTATGAAGTCAGTTTTAGATTCATTGTGTTCCTAAATCGTTAAAGTTTTATGTGCGAGTTTTGTCTTGTAGGCTAAATAAATTTGATTAATGGTTGACCCAAATGCACTTCATCACAACCGAACGCAGTCTTCCACTCCCCAACCTAACTAGCTGGTCTGTTAAGTGCTGGTAAATATTTTGTATAAGCCTTTAGGTCCGTGTAAAGAATTTAAAATAATATCACCGACACTTTAGATCGTTAAAATGACTTCATTTACTATCTCCACGATTGCAGTTTCAGTCTGTCGGCCGTTTTATGAGGAGAAATTTCAAGTTTTAATCTTCTCAGAATTGAGAAGTGTCACACATTGTAACGACGACATGCAATTCACTGTCTAATACTTTTTGACATAAAAGTACGGTCTTGTTCCACTGGAATGTGGCCGAAAGGCTGACAATTAAATCGTGCCGTTTTTAAATAAACTAACATTAACGGTTACAGGCGACATGGGTGTTTTTTAAAATATCTGTTATATTCGTAGATTCAAAACCATAATGAATACATGTATTACCTTTTTATGTAAGATATTTACGATACTCAACTGTTTTAACCAAAACGCTGACTAGAGCTATATTAGAGAGATAGACATGCTAAATATATTACAGAGACCACTGTAGATGGGTACCGACGCCGTAGCTTTGCCTAAAAAAGAAATTTGAATCATATCTGCAGTCAGATCTTAAATAAGCTTGTATGTCAAACCCTGATGTGGAAAGGACTTTGAGTGTTCCGCTGTCAGGAGCTATGTTGAAAATTCAAGAGTGAGAAAGAGAAGTGCCTCTTCTTCTCTGGGCTACTCTATGTTTCTTCTCTCCAAAGAACGCCTGTCAACCGAGTGAGGTGTATCACATGAATTCAGAGCAAATCTCTCTGGTATCCACGTTCACTTTCGGTTCACGCGCGATACATTCGCACTGGTATGAGAAATATTTAATCGTTTTACGTTCGTAGCGTACAACCACACAGAGTCACAGTGAAGCAGCAAGTGTCTGTTAAGTGGGATGAATGCTAACTTTGAATGCGACCATTACAGGCGTGCTGTGTTTTTGACTTGTGAGCTCCTCAACCTAGACGCTATTTAGAGCCCAGCAGTTTGTAAACGACTCTAATGGTACAGCTAGTGAATAAGGCAAAAAAAATCACAGCGAAACAAAGTCCAGAAAATGCAGCAGCTTGCACTCGGAGGTAATTATTAATGCGGTGCGGGAGTGCTGTCAACATGAGAGCGCGCCTTTACGAAAATGCACCTGCATGCACTCTCATTCCTTCCCCCCCCCCCTCTCTCTCTCTCTCTCTCAACGCACACACGCACACACACACACACACGAGCATAGAAGAGGCGCAAGATACGTTATTTCGATTAAGCCGCCTGCTCTCTTCCTCTGTGGCTTGCTGTTACATATTGTTGGCGTTAAGCGTGCGTATGTGTGTATGATGAAGGGAGAGAGAGAGAGACAGAGAGAGACTGTTGACCATTAGAATTTCCACACCAGGAAGGAGAGAAAATTGCAAAATTTTACTTTATTCTGTGTGCACAGTACTGTGGGCAGAAAGCTTGCTTAACTTTGTAGGTGACTTGCGGGTGTATAGTGTGTGGAATTTAGAACACAGTTGTGTCATCTCTGGAACAACTGCCGTAACCGTCTTAGACATGGAGCCGAATTGATCTTGGATGACGTGACAGATATGAGTACGTCGTGCCATGCTACTTTAATTCCATGTCAGAATTCTTCAATCATACTAGTCGGCGAATAGCGGCGTACTGCCCTCTCGGCAAACCGTTACCAGATGTTTTAATTTTGTGGGAGATTTGGAGTACAGTGAAACACACTCAGCATGTCACGGGTAGTAAATGTTCTTGTGTTATCTTCTTGAAAGAGAACATCGCGAAGACCATTTCTACAAACAAACACTATTCAGATAAGATTTCTGATAGAGAAAGTACCTGAATAATCTCTTACGTACAGAATGGCGATAAAGTTGCTCCGGATTGCCCTGTGTGGTTCTGATGAAATGCTAGTCGTTTGCATATCCAAGCGTGTAGTAAGTACACTTCATATCAATTTGATGTTTCTTGCATGTCACCATTACTTCATCACGGTATGGCATGAGTATGGATAGGCAGAAGGATTGAGCCTGATGATTGCGGCATAAACCCCAATATACCAATTTCATCTATCTGTGTTAAAAGACCGGATTTGACTTAGACATAAGATTATAGGCCGGAGACTACGTCAGAAGCTCAGAATTTTTTCTCAACTTTCCCTCCTTTTTCTACCAAAATGTACACTGTCTTATAGCCGTTATAGCACTTATAATGCGGTGACACATGACGGTACTTCGTTCACTATGGTATCTTATGTTATTAGTAGCGTTATGACGCGCTCGACAATTTCATAGCGTCATAAGAAATATCACAGCACTGGATGTATCGAATAGTGTGGAGAACAATATTGGTTTCCACCACTAGTTTTTTGATAGTTAAAATGTATGCGGCTTCTGTTTATTATAGAAAGCAAATACGATAGCAAAAGCTACGTATCATGTGCAGAGTATAGTGATCTTACCAAATTTCAGCCACATTCACCAAGTTACATATTTTCACATTAAATTTAGAAAGTGGTCGATTAAAAATGTTCGCATTAATTTTAAAAAGTGATCCGAGGATTCAAATCTATGTGAACTGAGTACAGTAATTGAAGCACATCATGCGTAATATAATTGTATTTTTCAAAGAAGTTTCCTGTTCTGGGTTGCTAAAATACTGGTGATCGAGAAATTCCCGTACTATGTGCAGCAGCTGCAGGAATTCATTCTTCACTTGCTATCCATGGGAGCTCATCTCAAGCGAGTCCTAGCATGCAAAAAATTCGCTCAAGTTGCATTGGCGTAACTGGGAAGAGATGTGGTGGTACAATTGTAGTCTTACAAACCTCTTTCCCTGTCTAGTTCTAAGCATATGAATATTTATAAGATCTAAACTAACCGCGTTCCGTACGATGGTATTGGAATTGAACTTACTGTCAGGTTTAAGGTAGCCTAAGTTTTTGAGCAAGCTTTCTGATGCAGTGCAGCTTCGGAAAGAGGCTGAAGTATACTAAAAGCTAATATTTGTTTATCTGAGAAGGCAAAGGTGAATTCCTCAGAATGTATTTCATAAGCGACTGGTGTTTCAGCAGCGGCTTCGCCAGCTTACGCGTACATGACATGCATTTCACATATATATTTACCTGATTCTCTGCTGTTTTATACCATGCGACCCCAGTGGGGATGTTAACTCCCTATGGCCAGGTGGCATATCTTCGGGCCCTAAATACACCGACAAATGAACTGGCTCTTTCTCGTGATCTGGGTGACACACTGAGCAACACAAATAATAGCCAAACTGCACTTCATGCTACATTCCAACTCAACTAAACACAGGAATTAAAGACAACAGAGTCATATTCGAACATTTGTACACCCCTCCTCATTCTCACCCAAATCCCCATCCCTAAGGTAAGCGGACAGCTTATATCTATGTTACTTCCTTCTGCTTCCCCACACCTTCTTCATTTGCCACCTGCCCATTACCGCTCTCCACCTTAATACTACCTCTCTGCCCCTTCTAAGCCTCCATTTCCTCCTGCCCACCCCCCACCCCCTGCCCCCTCTCTCTGTCCATCTCCTCGTCCTCCCATATCTGACCATCTTCTCTTCCCACATCTCTACATCTCCTCATACCCCTCTCTCTGTCCATCGTCTCCTCACCCTTTCCCTACCTCTTCCATTTCTCTCTCTCTCTCTCTCTCTCTCTCTTTCTCTGTTCATATCCTCCTGCCATGCTCTTCTCCAACTCTTTCTTCGTATCCTCCTCCCACCTCTGTCCACCTCCTCCTTTCCCCTCTCTCTGCCCATCTTGTCCTTCTCGTCACAATCCATTTCCTGAGTCACCCCGTTTTCAACCACAACCTGTCCCAATGGAGGTAGGTAGTGGTCCCACAGTAGTTATATACACACCTGGAAATTGAAATAAGAACACCGTTAATTCATTGTCCCAGGAAGGGGAAACTTTATTGACACATTCCTGGGGTCAGATACATCACATGATCACACTGACAGCACCACAGGCACATAGACACAGGCAACAGAGCATGCACAATGTCGGCACTAGTACAGTGTATATCCACCTTTCGCAGCAATGCAGGCTGCTATTCTCCCATGGAGACGATCGTAGACATGCTGGATGTAGTCCTGTGGAACGGCTTGCCATGCCATTTCCATCTGGCGCCTCAGTTGGACCAGCGTTCGTGCTGGACGTGCAGACCGCGTGAGACGACGCTTCATCCAGTCCCAAACATGCTCAATGGGGGACAGATCCGGAGATCTTGCTGGCCAGGGTAGTTGACTTACACCTTCTAGAGCACGTTGGGTGGCACGGGATACATGCGGACGTGCATTGTCCTGTTGGAACAGCACGTTCCCTTGCCGGTCTAGGAATGGTAGAACGATGGGTTCGATGACGGTTTGGATGTACCGTGCAGTATTCAGTGTCCCCTCGACGATCACCAGTGGTGTACGGCCAGTGTAGGAGATCGCTCCCCACACCATGATGCCGGGTGTTGGCCCTGTGTGCCTCGGTCGTATGCAGTCCTGATTGTGGCGCTCACCTGCACGGCGCCAAACACGCATACGACCATCATTGGCACCAAGGCAGAAGCGACTCTCATCGCTGAAGACGACACGTCTCCATTCGTCCCTCCATTCACGCCTGTCGCGACACCACTGGAGGCGGGCTGCACGATGTTGGGGCGTGAGCGGAAGACGGCCTAACGGTGTGCGGGACCGTAGCCCAGCTTCATGGAGACGGTTGCGAATGGTCCTCGCCGATACCCCAGGAGCAACAGTGTCCCTAATTTGCTGGGAAGTGGCGGTGCGGTCCCCTACGGCACTGCGTAGGATCCTACGGTCTTGGCGTGCATCCGTGCGTCGCTGCGGTCCGGTCCCAGGTCGACGGGCACGTGCACCTTCCGCCGACCACTGGCGACAACATCGATGTACTGTGGAGACCTCACGCCCCACGTGTTGAGCAATTCGGCGGTACGTCCACCCGGCCTCCCGCATGCCCACTATACGCCCTCGCTCAAAGTCCGTCAACTGCACATACGGTTCACGTCCACGCTGTCGTGGCATGCTACCAGTGTTAAAGACTGCGATGGAGCTCCGTATGCCACGGCAAACTGGCTGACACTGACGGCGGCGGTGCACAAATGCTGCGCAGCTAGCGCCATTCGACGGCCAACTCCGCGGTTCCTGGTGTGTCCGCTGTGCCGTGCGTGTGATCATTGCTTGTACAGCCCTCTCGCAGTGTCCGGAGCAAGTATGGTGGGTCTGACACACCGGTGTCAATGTGTTCTTTTTTCCATTTCCAGGAGTGTATATATCCTCATACACCCCTGGATAGATATCGGCCAAGTTTCATTGTCTGGAAAGAAGTTCCGTAAAACCAATCCTAAGCAAAGAAGGGAAACCTGAAAGGCGGAAGGAATATATATAGCGTATATACGAGGGAGATGAAGACGAAGGTAGTATAATATAAGTGGAACAGGGTGTAGATGAAGTTCAGCTTGATATTCAGACAGCTGCATCTCTTTTCTGCAAATTTAATTTGCCTGTAGATGGTATCTATCTTTCTGCTACTGAAATATGCTTCTAAATCCATGCATTTGTCTTCCAGCTTTCCCTTCTTAGTCATTTTGCACTTCCTGTCAAATTCCTTTTATAGACGTTTGCATTCCGTTTCACGTGCTTCATTTGCTCCATTTTTTCTGCTTTCATCAAATCATCCGTGTTTTCCAAGGATTCCTACAAGGCCTTGTAATGCCATAGCTTACACACCACATACTCTTTGTTGATTCATTTAGCTCTCTGTTTTCTTCAGCATCCCATCGATGAACTTCTGTAATTAGTGTACAATTAATTCGATACTGTAATGAAGTGTAATCTCTGTAAGATGCACAATATGAGCAAATGATCTTTTGTCTTCCTCATATAATCTCTTTGGTTATCTTTAAAATTAAATAATTTTATTCAAATAAGTTTGTGTACAACTGCCAATATATGCAAATGTTCTGTTTTATTTTAAAATGTTTGTTTGCTGTTATGTAAACTGCTAACCTTTACTTAGGGTTCTTAGTTATTTTGTATGTAAAAGGTGTTATGGCTCCCCTCGGGAACGGAACTGTGTAGCGCGCACAAATTGTGGTTTGCCTAGGTAGAGAAGGTGGAATCAAGAGTCAGTCGGGGATGAGCTACTAAACTATTAACTGCTCATGTAAAAGTTGTGTATTGTGCTGGTTCTGAGAGAGGCTTTTCCTGACGCTTTCCAATGCCTTGGATGGATGGATAAAGAGAGGGAACTATTCTGTAATTGGTATCGATCATCACCACCGAGAAATGACAGAGTCCAACAATTCTACCTGCAAATCCACCTACCAACATGCAATCGCCACCACATTGGGCAATCACTGTAATGGAACACTATAGTAATGTACAGTGAAGGATCAGCTCATAGGATGTTATAGTGTACCCAAATATAAGGTAAAATTTTTCTGAACACTTGTACCTACTGTGATTTGTCCTTAGTCACATATCCACATAGTTTGTTCTGTTCTGTCAGATCCAACCTTACCATGAACATACGCAGGTGTCAGAGTTCATTGCACTCTCAGGTGATAAAGTATAGGCTGTGTCTGTCCATTAAAGTTACTTATATCTATTTTCTTGAACAAGAATGTTATTCTTATGCCTAATTAGGCTGGAGACCGTTTTCTTTATCCTTTGAACAGTGTGGATAGGTAAAATATTGTTTGTTACTGTTTAAATATTTATGTAATTTTGACTTTCACTTCCGATAAGCCACCTCTGTTAGGTACAACACGGTCAACATAACAAAATTCCTCTCAGAGGGTAACACTGTTCTGCTTCTTTATACTATAATTGCTTGAATATAAATAATTTCATTATACGAACTGCTTCTAGCTTTGAGGTTATAGTATAGCAGTAGCGTACAGTAGAGTTGTATGTGGCTTTTCCATGACAGGACTATTTGTTCTGTAGCGGCATAGTAAGTAATAAACCAAATTTGGTATTTGGTAGCACACGCTACGTAAAACCGGTTGCAGTGTTATAGCCTTGCTTTTTACTGTTTTTGGTCCCTTGGTGCCTTCACTATTTGATCTCTCAAAGTTACCAATTCCTCTTCTACTGTATTCCTTTCCCCAGTTCTAGTAATCTTTGCCTTAATGATCCCTCTGAAACTCCCACAACCTCTGGTCCTTTCAACCTATCCAGGGCCCATCTCCATAGTTTCCTATCTTTTGCAATTTCTTTAGATTGAAACTACGGTTCATAACCAATAAATTGTGGTCAGAATCTACATCTGCTCCTAGAAATGTCTTACAACTTAAAATCTGGTTCCGATGATTCTGTTTTACCATTTTATAATTTATATAAAATCTTACAATGTCTCCAGGTCCCTTCCACATACACAACCTTCTTTCAAGTTTCTTAAATCAAGTGATGGCTTTGATTAAATTATGCTCTGTGCAAAATTGTACCAGTTGGCTTCTTCTCTTATTCCTTTCCCCCATACCATATTTACCTACTATTTTTCCTTCTGTTCGTCTTCCCACTGTCGAATTCCAGTCCCCATTCACAATTAAATTTTCGCTCCCTTAACTACAAGAATAGTTTCCTTTACCTCATCATACATTTCTTCAATATCTTCATCATCTATGGAGTTAGTTGGCGTATAAACATTTATTAATATGTTGGATGTTGTCTTTGTGTTTGTCTTGGCTGTTGCTACGGTCGCAGGTTCGAATCCTGCCTCGGGCATGGGTGTGTGTGATGTCCTTAGGTTAGTTAGGTTTAAGTAGTTCTAAGTTCTAGGGGACTTATGACCTAAGATGTTGAGTCCCATAGTGCTCAGAGCCATTTTTTTGTCTTGGCTGCAATAATGTTTTCACCGTCCTCTTCGTAGTAGCTTACCACTTTCTATTTTCCTGTTTATTATTTAACCTGCTCCAGGGTTACCCTTATTTGATTTTGTATTTATAACCCTGTATTCACCTGCCCAGAACTTGTAAGTGGGCTGCTTCTGTGTTGGCAGTGCTGTGTAGCGCTTTTAATGGGCTGCTTCTGTGTTGGCAGTGCTGTGTAGCGCTTTGCATTCGATCTCTGACTGCGCTTTCTTTGTAAGAGACTCTGTAGCTGGTTGGACTCGTTGGAAGTTAATCACCAGTAGTGTTCGGCAGTTGGATATTAGTCGTCAGCAGTGATGGGCAGTTGGAGGTAAACAGCCAGCAGTGAAGGAAGTTAGATGTGAGAAGTTACCATTAATGGAGGGTAGATGTCTGAAGTGTTAGCAAAGGCTAACGTTCTGGAAGTATTCGACTTGGAGACTGAAAATTATTCATGATTATATATCTTTGTACTGGATGTAAATGACGATGTATATTCGTGTTTGAACTGGATGTCACATTATTAAGGTAAAAAATACATTATTTGGTTTGCAACAAAATCTTTCCTTTGCTGACCACATGCCTATTAGTAGTTAGTGGCTTTAGTAGTTAGAATCTTTTATTTAGCTGGCAGTATTGATGCTCGCTGTACTGTAGTAGTTCGCGTAATGAAGGTTTTTGTGATATAAGTGCTTAATGAAATGTATAGTTTATTGTTAAGATTTCTTTTTAGTCAGGGACATTCTTTTGAATTAATTATCTGAAGTCAGACTGTAATTTCTTTGAGCGGTCAGGTTGCGTTGGGCTAGAATATTGTGGGTCAGTGTTGACATGATAAGAAAAAGTAAAGAGAAAGTAGGCTCAGTACATTCAATTTTACTCAGCTGTTTCACAATCAAATAACGTAGACGTTTCATCTTCTCAGTCATTCAGCAATTTAAGTGCAAACACATACATTTAAATAAAGAAGTTTCAAAGTTCTGTTCCTCCTGCCACCGAACTTCACTAATTCCCATTATATCTAACTCAGCCGATCCATTATCGTTTTTCATTTTTCTAACTTACCTGTCTGATTAAGGCACCTAACATTGCCCGCTTCGAACCGTTGGACACCAGTTTTGTTTCTTCTGATGAGGACATTTTCCTGAGTAGGCTTCGCCCGGAGACCTGCAAGGAGACTATTTTACCTCCGGAATATTTTACTCAAGAGGATGTCACCATCATTTAAGCATAGAACGGAGCTACATGCCCTCGAAAAAAATTATTGCTGTAATTTCCCCTTCCTTTCAGATGTTCGCAGTACCAGCACAGCAAAGCCTCTCTGGTTGATGTTACAAGGTCAGATGAGTCAATCATTCAAACTATTCCCCCTCCAACTAAGTGTGTGCGACATCTTTACAAATACCCCTCACTCTGGTTGCACTTACGGTGCAGCAATCTGTACCGCAGAGGCACCCCACCGATGGCAAGATCCATAGTTCATGGAGAGTGTAAGCGAATGCTATAATTTCAAAATGAAATAAGGAAATTTATTAAATTTTTATTTGAGAGCGGAAGTCTAAACATTTTCCAAGGTACAACACTCTCCCATAATAAACACATCAAAAAAAGTTTTGCATCACCCCCATTGTGTGGGGCCGACGTACACCGCTGGTGGTGATGGAAGGCGTCGTAACAGCTGTATGATACGTGAATGCAATCCTCCGACCGATAGTGCCACCATATCAACAGAAACTGGCGAGGCATTCGTCTTCATGGACTACAATTCGCGCCCCATCGTGCACATCTTGTGAATGATTTCCTGCAGGATAACGACATCGCTCGACTAGAGTGGCCAGTATGTTCTCCAGGCATGAACCCTATCGAATATGCTTGGGATAGATTGAAAAGGGCTGTTTATGGACGACGTGACCCACGAACCACTCTGAGGGATCTACGTGTAATCGCCGTTGAAGAATGGGACAATCTGGACCAACAGTGCCTTGATGAACTTGTGGATAGTTTGCCACGACGAATACAGGCAAGTATCAATGCGGGAGGACGTGCTACTGGGTATTAGAGGTACCGGTGTACAGCAATCTGGACCACCACCTCTGGAGGTCTCGGTGTATGGTGTAACAACATACAATGTGTGCTTTTCATGACCAATAAAAAGTGCTGAAATGATGTTTATGTTCATATATATTCCACTTTTCTGTACAGTTTCCGGAACTCTCGGAACCGAGATGATGCAAAACTTTTGATGTGTGTGTATATATCACAACAAAGACGTGATAATTCAAAGGATGAAGCTGATATTAAACTCCTTCCAAATCGTCAAAAAACTACAATGGCCGTTACCCCAATAGTAGCAAGTAGGTGAACAGCAAGTGACTGTGAGGGCTATCGACTATATTGGGCCAAGTAAAATTTGTTTCCAAGAGGAGATGGGAGTGCTATTCTTTCCATGTAGAAAAATTGCTGATCCTTGAAGTTTGCCCCGTGTATTCTATGACATTTCAGGAATGAAGCCGAATCCTGTTGATATCTTGCCACAATATTTCGGCTGGCAACCACTCAGCCATCTTCAGGTGTCCGCCCCTGAGGAGTGCTAGCCTTTTTTCCCCTTTACTGTTATTTCATCCCCCCGCGCTCATTATGGGCGGGGTGGGGGGGATGACAGTTAACTAAAAGGACGAAGAATATTTACGATTGAAAAACACAGTTGTGATAAGGTGAAATTCTTCAGTAAGGAAACACTGGAGCGCTGCACTTTCATTGATCCGAAGGACCTGCACAGGGTGAAAAAGTATTGTGGCTGGAAAGAATATGTTCCATAGATGTTCCCTGATGGGGAGGGGGTGTAATGAGATAAGGATCTGTTTCGTAGGGAAACAATGGAGATGAGAGGTAGGAGGCAAAGCAGATAGTAGGAATACAGACATCGGGAAGGACAGAGAGTTGGGAGGAGTAATGGTGTGTGGGAAGAGTAGTGGCACATGAAAAAGGGGTATGGGTGAGTGTAGAGAGAAAAAGAGAGAGGACCCCTGATTTGGAGTGGGATAGGTGGAGGAGGGTTAAAGTTGGTAGGAGGGATAAATATCAGGGGGGATCTGATTGTCTGGGAGAGGGAGTTGGTTGAAGTTGTGTTAGCATAGAATATGAAGTGTGTGGAGGTGCAGGGACGGAGGGAGGTGTTGGTAAAGGCGTGGTAGCATACCAGGGTTGGTGTTCAGAGGGGAGGCAATGGAATTATTGTTGCCTAGTTTGTGGGCAGTATAGGAGATGCTAAGGTGTTCGATATAGTGAGGAGGGTGGAAATTTGATGGTAGAGGATCCAGATGGGGGGAAGGTAAACGAATGCGGAAAGCGAGACGGAAAGCATGCATTTCGAAGATCTGGAAGGGCTTATAGAATTTTGGTGGGGCGGAGATCCATGCAATATTTGCATACCAAAGGGCGGATCGGATGAGACTGCTAGTTCTCGTTATCGGCTTTATAATAAAAAACTGGCGCGGAGACGAATGTTCTGGGTGATCAAAAAGTCAGTATAAATTTGAAAACTTAATAAACCACGGAATAATGTAGATAGAGAGGTGAAAATTGACACACATGCTTGGAATGACATGGGGTTTTATTAGAACCAAAAAAAAAACCTAAGTTCACAAATTGTCCGAGAGATGGCGCTGGACAGCAAAAGGTCAGTGACTGTGCATGACAATCGTGTATAAAATGATCTGTAATGAGAGAGAGAATCAGATGCGCCAGCAGTTGCAGCATGTTGACGTTACCTGAAAAGGTGCTTTTAGTGAAGCTGTATTATCAGAATGGGGAATGTGCTAGTTCAGCGTTACGATCCTATCGCCATAGGAAGGGGATTCGAACGGGTAAAGGTCCACTGACAAATGCAACTGTGGCGAGAATGATTTCGAAGATCGAAGCCACGGGTTGTTTAGACGGTAGACCCCGTAGTGGCCGACCGAGCACAATGCGTAATGCTACTGAGACCGTTCAGGAAGAAATGGAGCCTGTAGCGGGTTCGTCTATGCACGGGGAAGTGAGCGCTCGTGCAGTCGCACGTCGCTCCGGCATTCCATACACTACCGTTTGGTTGGCACTTAAGCGTACCCTCCGATGCTATCCGTACAAAATCCATCGGCACCATGAACTTTTACCTGGCGATTTAGTGAAGCAGAGGGCATTTGCGGTATGGGCGTTTCAAAAGATGGCGGAAGATGACGATTGGTTGAGTAAAGTGTTGTGGACCGACGAAGCTCCTTTCACGCTCCGAGGGTCTGTCAACGCCCACAACTGCAGAATTTGGGCTACCGAAAATCCTAGAAATGTCGTGAAAACTCCATTGCACGACGAGAAAATCACGGTATGGGTTGGATTCACCACATCTACCGTTATTGCGTCTTTTTTCTTCGACGAAATGCGTGATTCTGCTTTTGTAACTGTGATGGGTGAGAGGTACACCGATATGTTACAGAATCGCATCATCCCCAGCCTGGCTGGAACGTACGATGTTTATGCAGGATGGCGCTCCACCCCATATTGCTAGACGCGTGAAAGATCTCTTCCGCGCGTCGTTTGGTGATGATCGTGTGCTCAACCGCCACTTTCGTCATGCTTGGCCTCCCACGTCCCCAGACCTCAGTCCTTGCGATTATTGGCTTTGGGATTACCTGAAGTCGCAAGTGTATCGTGATCGACCGACATCTCTAGGGATGCTGAAAGACAACATCCGACGCCAATGCCTCACCATAACTCCGGACATGCTTTACAGTGCTGTTCACAACATTACTCCTCGACTACAGCTATTGTTGATGAATGATGGTGTACATACTGAGCATTTCCTATAAGCAACATCATCTTTGCTTTGTCCTACTTTGTTATTCTAATTATTGCTATTCTGATCAGATGAAGCGCCATCTATCGGACATTTTTTGAACTTTTGTATTTTTTTGGTTCTAATAAAACCCCATGTTATTCCAAGAATGTGTGTCAATTTGTACCTCTCTGTCTACATTATTCCGTGATTTATTCAGTTTTCAAATTTATACTGAGTTTTTGATCACCCTGTACATTGGCGGCCGTCACAGGAGCGTCCTCTATCGAAGTCCGCACCCTCTGCAAATACTGTTCCATCTCTGACACGCAGATGCATGCGTAAAGCTGAGACTACATGTCCGCCTTCAGCTTGAACGTGCTGGAACGCGCTCTCGCGGTACCAAAAACAAAATCAAATGTCACCAGACATGTCATTATAGATGAAATATTTTCTCTCAGAAGAAATCAAAGAGATCAAAGGGTCCCAGGTCTTGTCCATCATTATTTCTAAGATTTTGTGCTAGACGTTGTAAGTAGTCTGTTAATATGTTTGTATTTTAACACCCCGATAGACTGCATTAATAGCTCTGACAGCGCTGTGCGCCCTCTGTAAGAGACTCTGTGGCTGGTCGGACACGCAGTTCTAGGTGAATAACCAGCAGTGAAGGAGGCTGGAAGTTAATAGTGAGCAGTGATGGAGGTTAGAGGTCTGAAGTGTTATCGCAAGCTGACGATCTGGACTTGTGTCCGTCATGGAAGTGTATTACTGTTGACGATTACAAAATTTTTGGAACTGGATGTTACGGATGATTATATTTTTTTTTAACTGGATGTCACATTATTAAGGTCAAATTTGCTAAATACATTGTTTGCTCTGCAACAAAATCTTTCCTTTGATAACCACATGCCTATTAGTAGCTAGAGCCTACTGTATTAGACTCTTTTCATTAGCTGGCTGTATTGGTGCTTCCAGTATCGCTGTAGTTCGTGTAATGAAGATTTTCTGTGAGGTAAGTGACTTATGAAATGTATAGGTTATTATTACGATTTCTTCTAATTCAGTGCCATTCCTTTGTGTTAATTATTTGCAGTCAGATTCCGTTGCGCTAGGATATTGTGGGACATTAATGAGTAGTATAAGTTTGAGCTGTATTTGTCAGGGCAAATTCTGTAGGTCAGTGTTGAAAC
This sequence comes from Schistocerca nitens, assembly GCF_023898315.1. Lineage (NCBI taxonomy): Eukaryota > Metazoa > Arthropoda > Insecta > Orthoptera > Acrididae > Schistocerca > Schistocerca nitens. Next base: position 468,444,508 of record NC_064620.1, on the reverse strand, counting down.
GGTGAAGACAAGCAAAGTGGCAGTACGTCAATTTCACCTAGCAGTTTCAGAATTAAATAAATAAAGAAATTTCACCTTCTTAGTTATTCTACGTAGTTCAAGTAAAAACATATTAAGAAGTTTCACTTCCGACCCTTAGCCGAGGATACCTCACTGGAATCTTCAGACTTTCTGGTAATTCGAATAATTAGTGCATGATTAGAAATTATTTATTGTTTACTGCTAGCTCGTAGTTGTATATGGAATTCCTTTTGTAGCTGTAGTCTCTTATTGTTGTACTGTATTGTAATGACCAAAGTAGTTGTGGCATGCTTGTAGATCTCCACCAAGTATACAGTTGCTTTTGCAATTAATTAGAATTTATTATTTTCAGTGGTATTTATGCTTCTTATTTTTGCTTCTTAAATTGATTTCTGGGTGTTATCGTATGAAATTCTGTGATAGTCATGGCGAGTGACAATCGCAACGCTAGGCTGAATATAAAGTGAGTAATGAGAGTAACGACGTGCTTAGCTTGTTAGCACCACTTAGTAATGAATTTTTAAAGGTTCAGGATAGTAATTTGGTAGTAGTGCATAGCGACATGAACGAGATAGCAAATAACTGGGTAGAAATGGAAACTATCAGTGAACAGGGAAGTATTGTCAATCGTTCTGTCGGTAACTGTTCGGCTCAGGAATGCGAAACAACACAACCAAATTTTGCAAATACTGTAGATTTAGGTTTTGCGTCATCACCCGTTTCTCAATTAAGTCAAGACACACTCTCTGCTTTTCAAAATACGAATAATGCCGATGCAAATGCACTGCTGAAAAGCACAGAGGAACATGTTTCAGACACTAATGCATTGTTTTTACAATCCGTTCAAAATTTTGATCTAATAGATCTAAAGCTAGACACAATAGACCAAAAGCTTCAAAAGTTAGACACAGTGAAACAATATCAGGAACGAATACTGCAACGGCTCCAAAAATTTAACTCAACTGAACAACCACTTGCACAAACACGTGAAGATTTAACAGCTGAGACACCCGAAATCGAATCGAAATATCAAAAAGTTTCTGAAGATGTAAAAACACGAATTTGTGAATATTTTCAGCCTATCTTTTCGCGACCTGAAGACATATTATAGAATCATGAAGCTGACATAAAAGAACTACAGATTATTGTACATGAAAATCACGACACCTTGCAGGCTAAAACTGACTCAATTGCTTCTACCGATACGATCACGCAACAGATAAAAACTCGGGAAGACCTTAAGGAAACAGAAGATACGATTACAACACAAAAGTCACACGGCAATAATGCATGGTATTTTGGAAATCATTAAAGGGATCTGCAAGGTGCAGCGAGCCTTGAGAAGCAATCGCCGTCGCGACATACGAATGACAGATTTGCAACTCGGCGACACGATGACTTTGACTGTAAGCTGTTCATCACTACGCGTAATTCAGAACATTCAACAGTTCTAGTAATTATATACATCCACAGACTTGGCTTTATCAATATTCTTACTGTTTTCCTCATAATTGGTCATCAGAGACAAAAAATTAACAAAAGATTACATCACATTTCTCGCGTAAACCCGTATATTGAGAAATAGTTTGCTTTCTGGCTTAGTCTTTCAATTAAATCTTCTACTTGAAATTACTGTCACGCTTTGTCACATTTAGCATGCAGCGATATTTTGTAGTTAACTATCTAATCAAGAACCTACGTAACATATTAAGACAGTAATTTTAAGAGTCCACTTTTATAGGGAACAGACGACACAGTATTAGTGTGTGTACACTTTTGCTTGTTAGTTGCACGATTACGTAACGACTAATAGGTTTACATTCTTGGAACATACACTGCTAATCAGGTCTTACTGCAACGTTTTGGTTTACTTGAAAAGGCAATTTTTATTAAAGTTCTTTCTGAGAGGTACCAAATGACACAGTATTTGGGTTTTTTTGCAGCTACACGATTATATTACGACGCTACTAATGAGCGACAAGATTTTCCTTATGGCTTTTGCGCTGTATCTGTTTATGTCAGCACAGTTTTATGCGTTCTTCTGAAAAGTAAAACATGTGGCGTAGCTACAGTGAGACAGGTATTTTTCGTAACACAACAATACGTTACAGTATAGTATTTTCAAGGTCACGGCAACGAACGTATGATACGCAAAGTGCTTTACTTTTCAGTATGACAAGGTAAGTACATCGATTTTTTGGAGAACTTGGCTTATGGACCACGACAACTACGACCCTTGGTACAGTTTTACCGCTAAGCTATGACAGAAATTATCGTACAGCAAGAAGCACAGTTTAGCGCTACATGACACGTATTTGAGTGATTAATTTTGTACCTGGAATATATTTAGAGATATTTTTGAACTACAATTATACAGAGAAGGTTTCCGGTGACACATTTCATTCCACCGTTTAATCTGCAACATCTGAGGCATAAATCAATGGAAAATCCAGGATGAAATGTAACAATATTAGAGGAGGAAAGTTGCTGCTCTCCATGTAGCGGAGAGGAGATGCTGAGTCACGATAGGCACAACAAAGAGATTCACACAATTATAGCTTTCGGCCATTAAGGCCTTTGTCAGCAATAGACACACATATACACACACTCACTCACGCAAATATGCTACATAACTCCCCCCCCCCTTCTACCCCCTCCCCACTTTCTCTCTTGCTCTCTGTCTAAGCTGCAGCACTTCATTGTCTGCTACCCCCACCATAGCATCTCTCCCCTCCCCAACCCAGCCTCCTCCTTACCTCCACCCAGTCGCCACTTCCATCACGCACTGGTGCTGTCGCTTGCAATATGGTTTCAGTTGTCTGAGACTGCAGATGTGTGTGCAAGTGGTGCTTGCGTGTGTGTGTGTGTGTGTGTGTTGCTGACAAAGGCCTTAATGGCCAGAAGCTACAACTGTGTGAATCTTTTTGTTGTGCTTATCGCAAATCAGCATCTCTGCTATATGGTGAGTAGCAACTTTCCTTCTCTAATATTGTTACAGCTGAGGTATAATTACATTATACCTCATGGGGGTACACCTACTTTGTGTACCATGCATGTGGAAAGTGCAAGGAGCCCTAGCTAGTATGGTTTTTGCTTATACAATTTTACACATCGGTACCATACTTCTCTAACACAGAATTACACAGCTATCTGGCAGTTCAATAGAGAGAAATAAAATTTTTTTTACTACATTTTTGGTACATATTTACATAATTACACAGTTCAATTAGTTTGTATTTATGAAATTGTACTTTGTCTGTACTTTGTAAACTGTTCATATATTTTTGGAACCATTGGAGTACTGTAAGAGATTTCTGTGATGTATATTGTATGGGATCATAATTTTTGAAGTACGTTTGAGGTAGATGACACTACTGATACGAGCAAGAGAGCATTTTTTTTTTTAGAGGTTTTGGGATTATTCGAGGATGCTATGACGATTTTGAGATTTGGTTGATGTATTATGATGATATTATTACGGTGACGATGTGTATTATGATGTTGAAGTATGTTTATGATCAATAAGGCAATGCTACATGAGAAATATGACTATGCTATGTGTTTATTATGATGAAGTACTGAAGAAGTATCACCAAATATGTATATATGTAATGAGGCAATGAATAATGAGTAGAGGTTAGGGACTCTGGTTTTTGGAAAAGAATGTTGGAAACCAAGAATAGAACTTTTAGAGTTATGAGATGTGAGTATATATATGTGAATGTGAGTACCACAATGCTGACGGAAATTTTTGGATACTGTTATTGATGAGATTTAGTTTCTAAACTCTCCTCCTGTAATTTTTCAACCTCTGACATTTTTTTATTGGTATGAAACTGTTCTTGTAGCTCAAACTGCTGTCGTAAATATTTCGGTAAAGTGTGTATGTGACCTTGATGTAACGCTACGCCCGGCTGCATGCTAGCCGCTTTGAAATATGTCCATTGTTGTGTGGACTTTCAACTTTACTTGTTGCGCTCTGAAGCTCATCACACTCTCGCAAGCACTTGCAGAGCTGTAGAAAAGATAGGCCATTGACCTCACTATTGCCATTTCTTTGCAGAATGCACCACAAACACGACACACTTTGGATCTTGTACTTTGTGCTACTTACTGAAATGCATATGAAGTGATGAGAAATTGTCTTGTGTCTACACACCTGATTATGACAAGTATCTCACTATGAGAGTTGTGAGAATTTTTACTGACTTATGAAATGATGTTTTCATGCTTTACTTTGTACATATTTCCTTATTTCATTTGATATGTAGTTTCTAGTTGCCCTGCAGCATTGGTTTTACAAAAAAAATTTAATACATATGCTACTGTTCACACGTTCGGTCAACAGATCTATTAAATAATAATTCTATGATCTACATTCTTAAAAATGGAGCACTTGGAAAGGAAAGCACAATAAGAAAGAGAAGGAACTAGTAACAGGAATTGCATACATAATTTTCTTTTCAAGGAGCTGGTAATTTTTTGGTGAAATAAGTTGTTGTGGTGCACCACATTAGTGATAAGATGTGACATACACTTTAAGATGTGAGTAGACATTTCCCTTATCCGCATTGCTGTCTTTAATGTAATATTTTTTCTGCTTGTGCTTTCTCATGTTAAGGTATAAGTTATTGCATTTGCTGCTGCTATTTGTCAGGCATTGTCCTGCTGAATTTTACTTTATATTACACTGATAAGCCAGTTTTACAGCTGACTTATTTTTCTTGTTTGCTGCATATTGCCTTATATTAGTTGTAATTTTGCATTTGATATGCTAATTTAGATATACTACTGCTTGCTTTGCCACTTTGCATTTTTTATTGTTCTTGTTTATGTTAATTGCTTTGTGCTGCTGCATTGCCTCGTTCTCTAGTTTATGTATCTGAACTCAGTAGATTTAAGATAGTTTCAGAGGGGGTATGCTATATAAGAAAACCAGTTGTGATGATTTGGGAAGAAATGCATTGAGAAGCTATAAGAAAAAGGTTCATCCAAAGAGTATTGTACAATGAGGAATTATTATTTTGAAAGAGGAAATGAACAGATAAGTAGGGTATAGTGACAACAAGTTTAGGAAGAATTTTCTTGGAAACATATGATGAGGTAAGAAATATGTAAAAGTTTTTATTTTCATGCTAAAATAGGATTTTTTTAAACAAATGTTGAACTAATGGAGATCTCCGAGAATTAAATGATGTTTTGGTTGGAAATTAAGCACCACAAGTACGGCAGTACCGAATGTTACACTAAAAACATACCCTGTCCTTTCCTTTTGCTTTTTTTGTTATGGTTTTAGGGCGCAAAACTGCTACGGTCATTAGCGCCCAGTCTGTGACTTAGGAAAAGCTAAAAAAACGAAACTGGAAACCAGCAGCAATGGAAGCAAAACTAAAAAAAGTGGGGAAACCAAAATCAGAAGGATAGCTTAAAAAACCACTATGGAAAGGGGTTGTTTGTCCCCAAAAAGAGCTTCAAATTACTGACATCTCACTGGCACTAATGAACTCGAGAACGCCATCGGCTGATCGCGTGTCATCTGCTAAAATGGAAGATATATCAGGCGACAGCTGTAGACTGGCGCGTAACGGAGTAAAATAGGGGCACTCAAGTAAAAGGTGTCTCACCGTCCACAGTTGAGAGCAGTGGGGACAGAGTGGGGGAGGACCGCCGCTTAAAAGATGTTGATGGCTAAAAAACATTGCCCTATCCGGAGGCTAGTTAAAATTACCTCCTCCCGACGACGAGTTCGGGAGGAAGAGGTCCAAGCACAGGGAAGAGCTTTCTTGTACCGCAATTTATTATTGGGAAATGTCGACCAAGTTTATGTGTACCCTTGTGTTTGTGTTCTTCCTGTCTGTGTGTTTACATAATAAAATAAATTTGCTGGAATTTTTTTTCTTCTCATACTAAGCTACATTCACTATGATGAACAAAACTGTTATCCTCAAATGAAATCTGCATTTGTAATATATTCACTACTTTGGGAAGATGTCTAGACATTATTTACTCTGTTATGTTAATGTTTCCAAGAATATTTTAATTTTTCATTTATTTACTTATGTCGTAATACCTGTATTACTGATGTATATACTTATTTCTATTCTTGTGTAAAGCCTGTACTACTGCAAATGTTATCTGTATTATCATGTTCTAGACTGTAATGATGTTTTCTGTACCTTTGTATTTGTATACTTATGCTGCAAAATTGTAATTGTAAAGACACCAGTTCTTCAAGTTAAGTAGGTAGGGATTAATGTTACTGAATTTCTTCTGTTCGTCATGAAATATATATATATATATATATATATATATATATATATATATATATATATATATATATATATATATATATATATAATGTCAGAGGTTATATCACTGTGTGAGTGCTTGCACATGTGTTGAGAATTCAGCAAGGGACTGGTTAACAGCATTGCTGGTTATAACGATATTGTAAAAAATATTTTAAAAAATGTGAGTGCACAAGTGGTGGTTCATGGACTTGCTACATTGTCAACAACACTCTTCAATTGTGATTGTGCACCTGCACAGTCGCAATGGATGGATGGCAGTGGGTCTGAAACTTTGGTGGCCCATGGCTACAACAATTTCTACAACGACTACAGTGGTTCTGCTCTCAGGTGACCTACCAGTTCTACTAATATTCTTCAAGACTTCGATTGTCTCTGTTCTGGGTCTGCTCTGTTGTGGCCTATTACCAATCTTCATGTCTTCACATCACGAGTCAGCATTGTGTTCCTTTGGAGGACAACAGTACTTCTTCAAGACAGCATGCAGGTCCACTACCTACCTGTGCATTTTCTTTTACTGCTTAGATTGTGTGCATAAAACTGTCATAGACTACTCTTCTGATGAATGGTTATGACTACCTTTGAGGACAATTTTTGCTTTATTCGCCATCAGTAAATTATTATTTGTGTGCATATGATCTATTTGATATTGTTATACAAAAATGTTTAACAAATTAATCTTGGGCATTGTCCAAAACACTTTAAAATTTTTGAGAGGAGTCGGTGGGCTATGTAAGTAGCCTGTTTATACGTTTGTATGTTGGCAGTCCGATGGACTGCATTAATAATTCTGACACCACTGTGCACCCTCTGTAAGAGACACTGCGGCTGGTCGGACTGGCAGATGTGAATAGCCGGCAGTGATGGAGGTTGGAAGTTAATAGTTAGGAGTGATGGAGGTTATAGGTCTGAAGTGTTAGCGCAAGCTGACGATCTGGACTTGTGTCCCTCATGGAAATGTAATACTGTTGACGATTACATAATTTTTGGAAATGGATGTTACGGATGATTATATATTTTTTTGAACTGGATGTCACATTATTAAGGTCAAATCTGCTAAATACATTGTTTGCTCTGCAACAAAATCTTTCCTTTGATAACAACATGCCTATTAGTAGTTAGAGCCTACAGTAGTTAGAATCCTTTATTTAGCTGGCTGTATTGATGCTTGCTGTATCGCTGTAGATCGTGTAATGAAGATTTTCTGTGAGATAAGTGACTTACGAAATGTATAGGTTATTGTTAGTTTCACCTAGCAGTTTCAGAATTAAATAAATAAAGAAGTTTCACCTTCTCAGTTATTCCAGTCCAAATAAAAATATACTAAGAAATTTCAACGTATCTGCACAGGTTATTTAATGTATAGAATCCTATTTATTTAACCAGAGATGTGTTTGAAGATCACGAGTAGGATTGATTCTTTCTGAATGAATATTTAAAATGTGTTACGAATTCAAGGGAAAGTGCTACTTAAACTCTAGCTTAGCGGGATCAGGAATACTTGTTATAAACTGTGAATAGTGATTAATTTGGAAAGCAAAGGGACCTGAGGTGGTGTATCAGTGGAAAGCGATCATACCCAACTTTAAAATTAATTTTTTAGTTAAGTGAAGTTCATATTAAGTAGCTAGCCTGTAGCTAGTATTTTGACTCTTTCTATACTACCACAAAAATTTAAAAATTGTTCTCAGTTTTTTTATGTTCACAAGTTGAAGAAGAATCAGGATGTTCCGACTCTGCTTCACATTCTCCTAAATCTGATCCTTCGCTGACTACTTTCTAGTATAGGTCCATCCAAAAGGGCTGAAGGAATGTTCTGTAGCAGAATACGGGCCGTTCGTTAAAATGTCTACTTTCAATCTATTGTTTCTTACGTACGTTTTGAGTCCCATGTATGTTGCAAAGACATTCTATAACAGGTTATCGATTGCTTAATGTATTACAGTCTTTGACCAGTCGACTGAACGCATGTCTGATAGCTCACGTTTTGGAGGCAGCCCGAGCAGGGTGTGTTGCATGTCTGTGAGTGCCTTTGAATGAGGGACAAAGTTTTCTGATTGTTGCTTCTGTTTCTGTCACTGTTCTTAGTCTTGTCTCGGCACTTTCACACTTTTGCGACAGACGACTGGTGTGGTAGCTCGTTTTGAGGCAACTTCTTGACGGGAATTATATTACAGCGAACTTAGAGAAGTTTGGTGAGGTTTCAGCATGCATTCTGCAGCTTTGTGTAATATTTCTCCGCGGAATTTGTGTTTTGACTCTATAATTTGAGCGCAAGCTTCACTGAGAAACTTTAAAATTCACTTCTCTTAGCTATATTTTTATTGGATGAAAATTGCCTAATGCATTTCGATGTTACATCATTTTCGAAGGCTACAGAGAAGGATATACAAGGTATCATACATAGGTAATGGTTACATAAATGTTATATTGGAACTTCTGAAGTTTATGGAGAAATCATACCACATTTTAAATATATAAATAATACTCGTGGTAAAATCCTGTTGACAGAACTGAGATATGGTTCATTGTGTGTCGTAAGTTGTGTAACACAGTCAAGTGCTATCTGATCGTAATGCTATGTGGTCTTAATTCAAGTCACTAAAAACAAGGTGTTAGTGTACGGTAGCGATACATCTGCCAATTACCTGTAGACTTATGTATAGAACTATTTAAAAAATTTAAAATACAAGTAAGTTAATAATAAATTGTCTATTGCAAACTTTCTACAAGTACCTACATTGTAAAAGAATAAAGTGCAGTTACAACACAAAGCGATAGTGTGCTTTGCTTATCGATTCATAGTGCTTGATCTACCTACATGGAGGATCAATTTCACATTCCCAGGACCAGGTTTTGAAACTTCTAGAAGTAACTGTGACCTTAAATTCATTTAAATATTAATAGAAGCCCCATTTATTGGAAAATGTAAGCGTTTCCTTTTCTTGCATATATATTTGTTTGGTCAACAGCTTGTAAAAGAACGGCACATGTTCAGAGAATTCCACTGAAGGTACATGTTCTCAAGCACAAATTACATCTGGCTTACCCTGACAGGATTACAATTTTCGACACTTCCGATTATACATGTGCGGGCAAATTATTCAATTAATTCATGCTCTGTAGTTATTTCATGTTTTGTCCTGTCATTCAGTCTCTGTAAATGTGTAAATCGAAAATTTAATTCCTCCTTTTAAACATATCCCTACAGCTCTTAATTTTGTCTTCCCCTAAATAAAACAAGCATAAAATTAAATAAAATCGGCTATTGGGGATGACTAACTCCTGGGATGAAAGTACCTTTTGCTAAGGCGAAAGAACATCAAATTCAAACGTGAAGAGTTTGAATTCGACTCCGAGCAGTACTGTAAAATCTTACAGTCTGTTGTTGAAAAAATTAAACTTAAGTACTACTGGAAAAATATCAACGAAATCCCGAAAAAATAAAATCAATTCGGCATATTGTCACGTAGAAGAAGGTGTAATTAGATGAATGACGAACACTAACTCCATATAAAGAAGGTTTACTCAGCACTTAAACATACAAGAGCGCGGAGCGAACTGCCTCCGGCCAGAACGCAGAGAGTATATATACAGCTACAGAACATTCCAGTACAATGATTCTTGACATTTGTAGATACTTCTAGAATGTACTCGAACCGAACATAGAAATTAAAATTGTACAGCCCAGGTGAGTTTTGAACGCACGACCTCCATGCAACAGTTTTTTAATTTCATTTTGTTAGCTTTTGTTCGTTGCACGTGCTCGGGGCGGACGTCGTAAGACATCCGTTTTTAAGTTCGTTGTTGATCGATTAACTCAGTTTTTATATTACAGAGGGCGGCCAACCCTCTGACCGAACACGCTGAGCTACCGTGCCGGCATAGTTTAGTATCATAACCACTACACCACATTGCTAATGAGCTTCTTCTGCGATAATTTTGTTAATAAAAAACAACAAAAATACCGATGTGAATGCAACTGTATGTCCAGAAACAAAACCCGTAACAGAAGTAATGAAGCATTTATAAAATCGTCCACTACATTCAATGATTATTTTCTCATATTGGCAGAAAAGATTGCACGCACTGATAAAAAACATAATGGAAAAGCATTAAATTTAATGTAGAAGACTCTACATATACTACCAGTTTCGCAAAGATAAATTGTAAATGATCATGAAATTCATTTGGTCCCTAGACCTCGTCTAGACACTGATGTTCCAGTGAGTGGTTTTCCATCACGTAATTCCATTGTAAGCTCTTGGGACGTCCTTCAAGTGCTATGTAAAATTTAAGATCTCTGAGTCCGCACAAAAAGACATCCATCGTGTTCGGCTTATTGCTCTGGACCGTCATACTACATCTGCAGCACCAATTTCAGCATCAGTTGGCACCACATTGACACAACCAATAATTACAAATCGGTTATTTCAAGGACAACTCCGAGTCAGACGACCTATAGCGTGAATTCCACTGACCTCAAACCACCGCCGTTTGTGACTTCAGTGGTGTCAAGCGAGAGCTCATTTGAGGGTGGGGTGGAAGACCATTGTGTTTTCTGATGAGAGCTGGTTCTGCCTCGGTGCCAGTAACAGCCGTGTGTTGGTTAGGAGGAGGCCAGTTCAGAACCTGCAATCATCCTGTCTGCGTGCTAGGCACACCGGACGTACACCTGTAGTTATGGTCTGTGGTGCTGTTTCGCATGACAGCAGAATCACTCTAGTCGTTATCCACGCTCCCTGACTGCAAATTTGTACGTTAGTCTGGTGATTCGAACGGTTATGGTGACATTCATAAATAACATTTCACGGGGGTTTTCCAACAGGACAAAGCTCGCACACATACCGCTGTCGTAACTCGACACGCTTTGTATTGAGACGATATGTTTCCTTGGCCTGCGCAATCACCAGATCCGTCTCCAGTCGACCACATATGGGACATCATGGGACGACTACTCCAACGACGTACACAAAGAGCAGTAAGCCACCCGGTATTGACCGACCAAGTGCATGGAACTCCATCCCACAAACTGACATCCGGTACCTGTAAAAACAAATGCATGTTTGCATGTCTTTATTCAAAATTCTGGCCGTTACATCGCTTATTAATGTACTAGCATTTCTCATTTCCAATGGCTTCTCTAGCGTTTACATTAACCTGGGATCTTGCAAAGTTAATGACTGAAATATCTACATTTACATTTACATTTATACTCCGCAAGCCACCCAACGGTGTGTGGCGGAGGGCACTTTACTTGCCACTGTCATTACCTCCCTTTCCTGTTCCAGTCGCGTATGGTTCGCGGGAAGAACGACTGTCTGAAAGCCTCCGTGCGCGCTCGAATCTCTCTAATTTTACATTCGTGATCTCCTCGGGAGGTATAAATAGGGGGAAGCAATATATTCGATACCTCATCCAGAAACGCACCCTCTCGAAACCTGGCGAGCAAGCTACACCGCGATGCAGAGCGCCTCTCTTGCAGAGTCTGCCACTTGAGTTTGCTAAACATCTCCGTAACGCTATCACGCTTACCAAATAACCCTGTGACGAAACGCGCCGATCTTCTTTGGATCTTCTCTATCTCCTCTGTCAACCCGACATGGTACGGATCCCACACTGATGAGCAACACTAAAGTATAGGTCGAACGAGTGTTTTGTAAGCCACCTCCTTTGTTGATGGACTACATTTTCTAAGGACTCTCCCAATGAATCTCAACCTGGTACCCGCCTTACCAACAATTAATTTTATATGATCATTCCACTTCAAATCGTTCCGCACGCATACTCCCAGATATTTTACAGAAGTAACTGCTACCAGTGTTCGTTCCGCTATCATATAATCATACAATAAAGGATCCTTCTTTCTGTATATTCGCAATACATTACATTTGTCTATGTTAAGCGTCAGTTGCCACTCGCTGCACCAAGTGCTTATCCGCTGCAGATCTTCCTGCATTTCGCTACAATTTTCTAATGCTACAACTTCTCTGTATACTACAGCATCATCCGCGAAAAGCCGCATGGAACTTCCGACACTATCTACTAGGTCATTTATATATATTGTGAAAAGCAATGGTCCCATAACACTCCCCTGTGGCACGCCAGAGGTTACTTTAACGTCTGTAGACGTCTCTCCATTGATAACAACATTCTGTGTTCTGTTTGCTAAAAACTCTTCAATCCAGCCACACAGCTGGTCTGATATTCCGTAGGCTCTTACTTTGTTTATCAGGCGACAGTGCGGAACTGTATCAAACGCCTTCCGGAAGTCAAGAAAAATAGCATCTACCTGGGAGCCTGTATCTAATATTTTCTGGGTCTCATGAACAAATAAAGCGAGTTGGGTCTCACACGATCGCTATTTCCGGAATCCATGTTGATTCCTACATAGTAGATTCTGGGTTTCCAAAAACGACATGATACTCGAGCAAAAAACATGTTCTAAAATTCTACAACACATCGACGTCAGAGATATAGGTCTATAGTTTTGCGCATCTGCTCGACGAACCTTCTTGAAGACTGGGACTACCTGTGCTATTTTCCAATCATTTGGAACCTTCCGTTCCTCTAGAGACTTGCGGTACACGGCTGTCAGAAGGGGGGCAAGTTCTTCCGCGTACTCTGTGTAGAAACGAATTGGTATCCCGTCAGGTCCAGTGGACTTTCCTCTGTTGAGTGATTCCAGTTGCTTTTCTATTCCTTGGACACTTATTTCGATGTCAGCCATTTTTTCGTTTGTGCGAGGATTTAGAGAAGGAACTGCAGTCCGGTCTTCCTCTGTGAAACAGCTTTGGAAAAAGGTGTTTAGTATTTCAGCTTTACGCGTGTCATCCTCTGTTTCAATGCCATCATCATCCCAGAGTGTCTGGATATGCTGTTTCGAGCCACTTACTGATTTAACGTAAGACCAGAACTTCCTAGGATTTTCTGTTAAGTCGGTACATAGAATTTTACTTTCGAATTCCCTGAACGCTTCACGCATAGCCCTCCTTACGCTAACTTTGACATCGTTTAGGTTCTGTTTGTCTGAGAGGTTTTGGCTGCGTTTAAACTTGGAGTGAAGCTCTCTTTGCTTTCGCAGTAGCTTCCTAACTTTGTTGTTGAACCACGGTGGGTTTTTCCCGTCCCTCACAATTTTACTCGGCACGTACCTGTCTAAAACGCATTTTACAATTGCCTTAAACTTTTTCCATAAACACTCAACATTGTCAGTGTCGGAACAGAAATTTTCGTTTTGATCTGTTAGGTAGTCTGAAATCTGCCTTCTATTACTCTTGCTAAACAGATAAACCTTCCTCCCTTTTTTTACATTCCTATTAAATTCCATATTCAGGGATCCTGCAACGGCCTTATTATCACTGATTCCCTGTTCTGCACTTACAGAGTCGAAAAGTTCGGGTCTGTTTGTTAGCAGCAGGTCCAAGATGTTATCTCCAAGAGCCGGTTCTCTGTTTAATTGCTCGAGGTAATTTTCGGATAGTGCACTCAGTATAATGTCACTCGATGCTCTGTCCCTACCACCTGTCCTAAACATCTGAGTGCCCCAGTCTATATCTGGTAAATTGAAATCTCCACCTAAGATTATAATATGCTGAGAAAATTTATGTGTAATGTATTCCAAATTTTCTCTCAGTTGTTCTGCAACTAATGCTGCTGAGTCGGGAGGTCGGTAAAAGGAGCCAATTATTAACCTAGCTCGGTTGTTGAGTGTAACCTCCACCCATAATATTTGACAGGAACTATCCACTTCTACTACACGACAGGATGAACTACTACTAACAGCGACAAACACTCCACCACCGGTTGCATGCAATCTATCCTTTCTAAACACCGTCTGTACCTTTGTAAAAATTTCGGCAGAATTTATCTCTGGCTTCAGCCAGCTTTCTGTACCTATAACGATTTCAGCTTCGGTGCTTTCTATCAGCGCTTGAAGTTCCGGTACTTTACCAATGCAGCTTCGACAGTTTACAATTACAATACCGATTGCTGCTTGGTCCCCGCATGTCCTGACTTTGCCCCGCACCCTTTGAGGCTGTTGCCCTTTCTGTACTTGCCCGAGGCCATCTAACCTAAAAAGCCGCCCAGTCCACGCCACACAACCCCTGCTTCCCGTGTAGCCGCTTGCTGCGTGTAGTGGACTCCTGACCTATCCGGCGGAACCCGAAACCCGACCACCCTATGGCGCAAGTCGAGGAATCTGCAGCCCACACGGTCGCAGAACCGTCTCAGCCTCTGATTCAGACCCAACACTCGGCTCTGTACCAAAGGTCCGCAGTCAGTCCTGTCGACGATGCTGCAGATGGTGAGCTCTGCTTTCATCCCGCTAGCGAGACTGGCAGTCTTCACCAAATCAGATAGCCGCCGGAAGCCAGAGAGGATTTCCTCCGATCCATAGCGACACACATCATTGGTGCCAACATGAGCGACCACCTGCAGATGGGTGCACCCTGTACCCTTCATGGCATCCGGAAGGACCCTTTCCACATCTGGAATGACTCCCCCCGGTATGCACATTGGTTTTCTTCCCCTCTCTTGCTGCCATTTCCCTAAGGGGCCCCATTACGCGCCTGACGTTGGAGCTCCCAACTACCAGTAAGCCCACCCACTGCGACTGCCCGGATCTTGCAGGCTCAGGGTCAACCTCTGGAACAGGACAAGCAGCCATCTCCGGCCGAACATCAGTATCAGCCGGAGACAGAGCCTGAAACTGGTTCGTCAGACAAACTGGAGAGGCCTTCCGTTCAGCCCTCCGGAATGTCTTTCGCCCCCTGCCACACCTCGAGATGACCTTCCACTCTACCACAGGTGAGGGATCAGCCTCAATGTGGGCAGTATCCCGGGCAACCACAGTCGTAGTCCGATCGGGGGATGCGTGGGACGAGCTGGCCGTCCCCGACAAACCCCCATCCGGAGCCCCACAGTGATGCCCATTGGCAACAGCCTCACGCTGTGTGACCGAAACCAACACTGCCTGAAGCTGGGAGCGAAGGGATGCCAACTCAGCCTGCATCTGAACACAGCAGTTGCAGTCCCTATCCATGCTAAAAACTGTTGTGCAAAGAACGTCTGAACTAATCTACAGAGAGGACAAACAAATTGACACTAAATTTAAACGGTTATTAAAATACAAGATTGCCCAGTAAATGCAGTAATGCTGCTACTTACGCACTGCTGACACACTGCTTGGCGGCGGAAGGACACTACGCGATTTTACACTATTCAGGTACTAAAACGCGATGCTACAACTCTCAAATACTATAATACGCCCGAAATTTATGAATTTGAACAATGCAAGTACCAAAAACACGAAAAGAAATTAAGAATTAAACTATGTAACAAATGAGTGAGCTAGGAGTATACGACTTTCTGCTGGCATCTGCTTATCCAACGGCGGCAGGGGGCACACTGGCTATGACCAACCGACACTGGCCGTTCAAAACAAAAACAGAAGACAGACGACTACACGAATTTACACTATTCAGGTGCTGAAACGCGATGCTACAACTCTCAAATACTATAATACGCCCGAAATTTATGAATTTAAACAATGCAAGTACCAAAAACACGAAAATAAATTAAGAATTAAACTATGTAACAAATGAGTGAGCTAGGAGTATACGACTTTCTGCTGGCAGCTGCTTATCCAACGGCGGCAAACAAATGTATTCCCGAAATTTATTTACTTTATATTAATTTTTTTTTGTGTAACCATTTTTTCCGTCAGTTTACTAATGCTGACAATATAACTCACCTAAAACAACTCGAATTACGAGAAAAGTGGTGGGCATGTAACAAGGCCAGAATACGACTCTAAGGCTGCTTCTCCTGTTTCAGCGAAACATTCGATGATCATCAGTTAGACACCTGCCGACAACCTACTGCTCGTTTTATCTAACGGGTAGTTTGAGTAAAAATCTTGCAAGCTTGACACTTACGAAGTACGAAGACTAAACAGTTTTTCCTGCTATTTCGTTGAATACGTTACACTTCCCATTCCATCACTGCCTAGTGACAAACCCTCAGCCAGCAGCCGCAAAGAAAACGTCTCGCTTCGAAATTCATCAACTGTGGGGCGCAAAAAATATTAGAGAGCCCCAGATTCTATAAACCTGAAGTGCAAAGGCTCTGCTCGCCGCAAAAGAACTAATCGGACCCGCTGGCTGTTTTGAAACGAGGCGGACTCAATATTGGTGCGGCTCAACACCCGCGGCTGGAACGAGCCCTTCAGATGAATTGCCGGCTCTTTCGCCTCCTTAATTACTGCCCCAGCTGCTCAGCCCATTAATCGCGCTTTTTGTCGGCCGAGATCTAGACTTTTCACGGTTTCGTCGAGTAATTAATCTCCTCTACTTACGTTCCGTAAATGTGTGTGGAAACATATTGTCACTCACCGATATTTCATTTATTTGTCCAACCACAAGTTTTTTAATAGAGTCTGACATCATTCAGTATTCTTATTCTCGGAAAGCTACGAACTACTGGCATAGCGTCTACATACATAATTATTTGTCATCTGTGGTGTATGTCCTGAAATTCTTCGCACAGTGCGACGATCCTTCGTTCGTAAATTCCCGTAACAAACTTCTAGATCTTGTACGGGGGAGTGAGGACATAATATTTTAAATAGGAACCCATGTCCAAAAATCTGCCGTTTCCGTTCTACGATGATTTTAATTCAGATGTTCAACTCACCCACATCTACTTGAGCAATTGAATTAGGCTTGACACAGTACGATTATTAGGTAACATTTCGAAAGGAAAAATAATGAAACATCCCTTTATCACTAAAGAACATTTCTTTGTATTAACACTTAAACATTACATATTTAAATTATTCCAAAACTAAAAATAATCCAACATACTGTCCATACAGAACAGTACTGATACATTACAACAGCAGCTCGACGTGGCGACCACCAACTTTGTTAAGGACTTTGTACCTACGAAGCTTGTTCTGGTACGCACCCTCCATCTCACCTTGTCTCTTCGGTTTCTAGTACAGCGGCTAGAACTCGAGCCAGCAGATCTGCCTCTGTCTCTACAGGAGTCTCGTAAATTAAACTTTGCATACGACCCCTCAAGAAATAGTCCATGAGAGTTAAGCCCGGCGATCGCGGCGGACACGCGGTTTGACCACCTCGGCATATCTCTCTTTTTGTACCATACTGTCTGCTGAGATATCTGTGAACAGCACTTTAAATGTGATGTGGTGCACTATCGTGCTAAAATCACATATCCGATGAACAATCAGTGCACAACTTCCAAGAACAGGTCCAATACTTTTTGTAGGAAGACCAAGTATGCAGGACCAGTAGGCTTGAGTGGAAGGAGGTATGGCTCAATCAGATGATCGTCAAGAATACTGCCCACACGTTAATACCAAACCTGTTCTGAACTCCCTGAACATGCGTGGCATGTGGGTTTTCATCTGCCGAGACATGACCCTTTCGAAAATTCAGAGAACAGCCCCAAGTGAACTTACATTCATCTGTGAAAAGAGCTCGACGTGGGAACAAGAATATATCGATGCAGTGGTGCAGGAACCTCGTGCAGTAGGCAACGTGTTCTGTATAATCGCCGTCACCTAAAGCGTGTACCCTTTACAAGTGATACGGAAGTAATTGTTGTTCACGCAGAAAGTCCCGGACGGCACTGTGACTCACACCCATTGTACGCGCAATTGTTCGAGTACTCCTTGACGGGTTCTCTACAGCGCAATGTAGTACATCTTCCTCCAAGTCAGTTGTATGGCTTTGGCGTGGAGCACCACAGTCCTGCCTCCTCACGATGAAGCTACCTGTATCTCGAAGCAGCTGCGTATCTTTGGCAAAGAGTTTGTGCGATGTCGTGCTACAATGCGGAGATCGTTCTTGTACAGTCGACTAGCGGCTCTCCCTTTACCTCGAGCTTCGCCATATATAAGGAGCTTGTCTGTGTACTCCGAAAACGTGTACCGAACTACACTACTGGCCATTAAAATTGCTACACCAAGAAGAAATGCAGATGATAAACGGGTATTCATTGGACAAATATATTATACTAGAACTGACATGTGATTACATTTCCACGCAATTTGGCTGCATACATCCTGAGAAATCAGTACCCAGAACAACCACCTCTGGCCGTAATAACGGCCTTGATACGCCTGGGCATTGAGTCAAACACAGCTTGGATGGCGTGTACAGGTACAGCTGCCAATGCAACTTCAACACGATACCACAGTTCGTCAAGAGTAATGACTGGTGTATTGTGACGAGCCAGTTGCTCGGCCACCATTGACCAGACGTTTTCAATTGGTGAGAGATACGGAGAATGTGCTGGCCAGGGCAGCACTCGAACATTTTCTGTATCCAGAAAGGCCCGTACAGGACCTGCAACATGCGCTCGTGCATTATCCTGCTGAAATGTAGGGTTTTGCAGGGATCGAATGAACGGTAAAGCCACTGGTCGTAACACATCTGAAATGTAACGTCCACTGTTCAAATTGCCGTCAATGCGAACAAGAGGTGACAGAGACGTGTAACCAATGGCACCCCATACCATCACGCCGGGTGATACGCCAGTATGGCGATGACGAATACACGCTTCCAATGTGCGTTCACCGCGATGTCGCCAAAAATGGATGCGACCATCACGATGCTGTTTGTGCATGAGAAATCGGTTGGAAATTTTCCTCATGTCAGCACGTTGTAGGTGTCACCACCGGCGCCAACCTTGTGTGAATGCTTTTAAAAACTAATCATTTGCATATCACAGCATCTTCTTCCTATCGGTTAAATTTCGCGTCTGTAGCACGTCATCTTCGTGGTGTAGCAATTTTAATGGCCAGTAGTGTATGTTTACTGTATCGGAGAGGCACAGGCATTGAATAGGTCTAGCAGCAAGGCAGACGTTGAGTGACACCAGGTGACCGTCCCACGTAGTACACGTCATCCTGACAGTCTTGTTATATACCGGAACAAGCAACCCTGAGACATTTCTCTTTCTCTCAGCAGACGTCGACGCGTTACACAACTGAATTGATATTCCGTAGAAAGGAAACGTAAAATATTACGTACCCACTCTCCTCTACAACTACGTGAAGTTTTTAATAAAAATTTCGGAACACCTGTATTTTGGGTCCAAACATAGGTCATAACTTCACCGAAACCACTGATAATGCGAGCCCGTACTCAAGTTCTTCTCTCATGTTACACTAAGAGATGTGAATAAATTGAACTAGACAATTTCGCGTTTCTCGACACTCGAAGAACTTTAGTATGGGAGGGATGATGACGCAAAGCATTGTTAATGGATGCGTGGTCAGTGTTCAGCTGGACAGAGAATTTCTTAACAAGCGGAGTGTAAAATTTATTCGTGTAAGTATTGGGACAGGTCAACGTGAATCAATTTCAGCAATTTACGTTTTCCTCAACTGTATAGTACACTGAAGTGACAAAAGTTATGGGTTACCTCCTAATATTGTGTCGGAAACTCTTTTACCGTGCGTGGTGCAAAAACTTGACATGGCATAGACTCAGCATGTCTTTGGAGATCCCCTAGAAGAACACCGAGCCATGCTGCCTCTGTAGCCGTCCATTGTTGTGAAAGTGTTGCCGGTGGAGGATTTTGTGTACGAACTGACCTCTCGATTATGTAACATAAATTTTCGATGGGGTCATGTCGGGCGATCTGGGTGGCTAAATCATTCGCTCGAATTCTCCAGAATGTTCTTCAAACCAGTCGCAAACCGCTGCGGCCCAGTGACTTGGTGCATCGTCATCCATAAAAATTCCATCGTTGTTTGGGAACTTGACGTTCATAAAGGGCTGCAGATGGTCTCCAGGTAGCCAGACATAACCATTTCCTGTCAATGATGGGTTCCGTTGGAGCAGAGCAACTGGTCCATTCCACACCAATACAGTCCACACCATGTGGAGCCACCACCAACCTGCACAGTGCCTTGTTGACAAACTGGGTACATGGCTTCGTGGGGTCTGCGCCCCACCGAATTTTACCATCAGCTCTTACCAACTGACATCAGGCCACGGTTTCCCAGTCGTCTATCCGATATGGTAACGAGACCAGGGCAGGCTATGCAGATGAAGTCGTGCTGTTAGCAAAGACACTCAAGTCTTTCGTCTGCTGCCATAGCTCATTAACGCTAAATTTCGCCGCACCGTCCGTTCATCGTACGTCGCACATCGATTTCTGCGGTTATTACACGCAGTACTGACAACTCTACGGAAACCCCTCTGCTTTTGGCGGGTAAGTGCAGGCAGTCGAGCATTGCGTTGTCCCTGCTGAGAGGCAGGGCCTGAAATGTGGTTTTCCCAGAATACTCTTGACGCTGTGTATAACGAAAAATTGAATTCCCTAACTATTTTCGAAACGGTGAAAGGGTACAGTACCGCCCGACATTGAAAATAGGTACAACATACTTCATTATTTTTGTCAGAACAACACATTTTTTTCTAATAATAACTAAATTTCAATTAATACAGCGAAGCCGGATACCAGTGTGGGAAATAATGACAATTTATTTATTTAATTGATCACATGTGCACTCCCACAAAATAAATCCCTACATCCAGTTTGGTGAGATCTGTGAAATGAATGAATGTATGGTCGTCTGCTAACCGCAGATAGTGAATGTGAATATATGATCATCTTTGAGACGATCCTTTGGCCACCTTTGGTGGGACCAAAGAGATGAGATTTACCTGAGCTTTGAGCGCCTGAAATGTGGCTGACCAATATGGTAGCAAGGTGCTCCCCCACCTCGACAGAGGTGCGAGATGACCTAAAGAACGGCCATGTTTCAGCACTCTGCCGCTGGACCTTGTGCTGTTAAGACCTGTTTTAGTTGTGCTCCGTAATGACGAAAGAGTGGAGACATGGTATGCATGTGGAATATTTAAGAGTAGTTTAAAATAATAATTTCTCTATTTCAGGAACTTTTGTGGGGAGAATTAAATGTCAGGCAGGTAATATTAATGGGATTGTAGTAATCTTCGGAAGTGACCAACGGTCACAATGAAACCACGTGTAGCAATAAGTTGAAATACTTCTGTGTGCTTAAGTTAAGCTGAATTACTAGCGTGTGTACCATAAGTTGAAATATTTAAGAAATGGCGTGTGCAGGACTTGTAATTAGAGACGAGTACTTCCACGTGGTGAGTACTGTGTGAGTCTCAAACTGTGTATGAGACAAAAAGATAAAGAGAAGTACTCGTCCATGGTATCAGTTGAGGACTCGCGTGTGTGATGAATACGTTCTTAATATTACTTTGCGTGATGTGATTCCGTGTGACGCTAGATTCAAACTCTGAGAGAGAAGCAAGGTGAGTCGGCCGTCTATCCAGCAACGCCACTTGGCTTGCATTGCACAGAAAGACGTGCATATATCTCCAGAGTTCATAGTAGGAAAGTAGAATTACGAAGTGGGGCAGTGTCGTGTGAAACTGGGATAAATATTAATTGAAGTGGGAAAGCTGAAAGTGATCATGTTGTGACTATTTCTGTGTAGTATTTCATATTGTAGTGTGGTGTATGTCATGTAATTTGGGTATGTGTGGTTTGCATGGGATAGTAGCAAGGTAGTTGCAAAAGATTAGTGGGTTATGCTTCTTCCTTCTGTACTGCTCGGTCTGGAGGATAATTTCGTGATGATGATTCTGAGAGTCGAAGTGTGAGAAATAATAAAAGATCCACCATCCTATCCAGAAAGTGCACTGTAGCGTTAAATAATTACGAGACCATAATATAGAGATTCACCAATGTAAAGCCATGCCCACTGGGCGGAATTTCTCATGTGTTATTGTTGTAGGTTATAGAATTTGTGTGTTTAGGTTATAGAATTTATCGGAATAAATAAGATAGTGAAATGAAAAAGATTGGTGGACTTTTCCTTCGAATTGTATGTTGTCATAATGTCCCGAATTTATAATGTGTGCGCCATTCATATTCAGTGCGGTGGCCACGTGTTGACGAAAGCCGTTAAATAAAAGACAAAAAGAAAATGTGGTATTGCCAGTGCGTAGTGTACAGTCAAAGTTCTGTAAATTACTGATAGTCAGATGTGTGTTTCCGTTGCGTATTATTCATACAGCAGGATAATTTGTAACTTAATTGTGAGTACGAGAGTTCATGTTACTCGATAAATAAGAATGAATCCACTCGCATGGCAGACCACTCATCTTGCAGGCCTGACTGCTTGATGCCACAGTATGAGCAAGGCATGTGGGTGCCTCTCAACGGCATGGCCCATTCGTCTATCTTCAACCACAATTTTGTGTTCAAAGTCTGTTAATTCCCGGCGTGCGGCCCTAATCACGTCGGAAACCTTTCCACACGAATCGCCTCAGTACAAAAGACAGCTCAACCAACGCACTGCACTCTTATACCTCGTGTACGCGATACTACAGCGATCTGTATCAGTTCATAAAATTCGTATAATCATCACTGTTTTGCCCACAAGGACGCTAGCGACTCTAAAATTAATTTGGTACTAAAGCCAGTGTAATTTAGCAAAGCTTTCCCACAACAAACATCTCCCGAACCGTTTAAGGCATCATAATTCTATCTTCATCAAAACGAGTACTAAGAAAAGCCTCATCAAACTGCATATATAGGGTGTATATTTTAAGTGACAAACCACAATAACTCGAAAAGTAAGCTTCACACGAAGAAATGTGTAGAATCCAAAGCTGATTATTTTCGAAGGGAACATCTGCTGGTGCTAAAATTAGGGCGCCACCCCAGCCACTTGTGGGTGGGGCAGGAGGCAACTTTAAAATTTCAAATGTAAACCCCCATTTTTTATTGCAGAATCAGCTTCTACATAAAAAATTACATAGCCTTTTTTCTTAAACATTTGTTTTGATTCTTGGTAGTTGGCGCTGTAATTCAAGAAAATCCATGTTCTCTTTTTTACGTGGAAAATGGTTACGGATAGATAAAATATACTATTTACTTTGTAAATTTTGATTCGCCAAAACTAAAACTCTCCCTCTCTCCCCGTAGGGTGAGGTCTGAGAGATAGGAATTAGAGTTTTACAAATGTTGAATCTGCGGAAAAAATTAATATTTGGGTCAACATTTGTGAAACTCTAATTCCTCTCTCTCAAACCCAACCGTATGGGGAGAGAGGAAGAGTTTTAGTTTGAGCAAATCAAAATTTACGAAATAAGTATTTTTTATTTATCCGTAACCATTTTCCATGTAAAAATGAGAACATGGATTTTCTTGAATTACAGAACCAACTACCAAGAATTAAAACAAATTTTAAGACAAAATGTACGTAGTTTTTTATGTAGAATCTGATTCTGCAATAAAAGAATGGGGGTTCCCACTTGAAATTTTAAAGTTGCCTCCCGCCCCATCCAACAGGGGGTTGGGGGTGGTGGGCTAATTTTAGTACCAGCAGATGTCCCCCTCGAAAATAATCAACTCTGAATGTAGCACATTTTTGTGAAGATTATTTTTCGAGTTATTCTGGTTTTTCAACTTAAATTTCACACCCTGTAGTTGCATTTCATACACATATTAAGTATATTAGGTACTGATACTTCTGTATCAACTTCCCTCATTGAAATATGATTTCAGTAATTACAGTATTCGGAACTTATGATTTATTTGTTTTGAACATGAAACCGAATGCTGTCCTACGCTGAAGATGTTGATTTCATACTGAAAAAGGAAATACTTCTAGTCGGATAAGGATGAAACAGCATTGCTTTGACGTGCTGTAGGTATCGAAGGGACACAGAGAGATTGTAGCTTTAATTCTCTCTGTCTCGTTCAAGTGTGTCGAGTGCTACTTAGCTCGGCAAAAATAATTGTTTCACAATCCAAGAGAAACGAGACATGCGTGTATCCGGAAAATGCAAAGTAAAGCGAAGAGAACAGCTGGATTGTATCCGCAAAGCTATCCCAAAATACGGTTTCCAACAAGAACAGTTCAACGAATGTACAAAAATTGTTGTTGAAGGGGCACTGCAATACTACACAGGTGGTAAGGAAATAGCCTGCAACGATAAGAGTGAAAGAAATAGATGTTCTACCAGCTGTTGCTCGTTATCCACATGTTAGCTCCAGAGAAATCGTGAGTGCCTCTGGAATAAGTCAGCCCAGTGTTTTCGTCTCTGAAATCCCTGCCTTTTCTTAATGTCCTTCTGAATCGTTAAGCCTTCATTCTATTATGTATTCGTCTGCTCAATCACAGAGTTAATTGTTGAAATCAACGGTGGCAGTACAATAGAGCAGTGGCCATACCCTTTGCTTTCAG
This sequence comes from Schistocerca nitens, assembly GCF_023898315.1. Lineage (NCBI taxonomy): Eukaryota > Metazoa > Arthropoda > Insecta > Orthoptera > Acrididae > Schistocerca > Schistocerca nitens. The sequence goes on along the minus strand of NC_064620.1, from coordinate 468,419,905 downwards.
CCCACACCAAACGCTACATATCACACTTACGATGTTAGTGTTTACGTTTCCGTAGAACTTTCGCCTGGTGATGAAAATAACAATCGAGTGTATGTATGGGTGCGTGTGTGTGTGTGTGTGTGTGTGTGTGTGTGTGTGTGTGTGTGTGCGTGCGTGCGTGCGTGCAGTTCTTTGGAAAAGTAGTAATCGTCTCGCGGTCGAAAATCCTAACTGCAAATTACATTTGGGCTGTATATAATTCACTTATAAGTAATTTCAACGTTAATATTGGTTCACAGATGTGTATATCAGAATTATTGAACAGGGTGTTTACACAATTTCCACATAAGTAATTTTTAGGTAGCAGTTTCACGTGGTTCGACTGAGCAACACCTAGCGGTCGCATTGTGGAATTCCGAATAAATCTACTGTGGCACATAGTACTGATGCTACTATACTGTTGGAACAAAGAGCTTGTAATATTTTCGCTCCTACTTGGCATTTCTAGATTTCATCGTTTTTCGTTTATTCATATACTGAACTTCACAGTACTTGTAAGTTGATATGACTTTTAACAATTACACTCCTGGAAATGGAAAAAAGAACACATTGACACCGGTGTGTCAGACCCACCATACTTGCTCCGGACACTGCGAGAGGGCTGTACAAGCAATTATCACACGCACGGCACAGCGGACACACCAGGAACCGCGGTGTTGGCCGTCGAATGGCGCTAGCTGCGCAGCATTTGTGCACCGCCGCCGTCAGTGTCAGCCAGTTTGCCGTGGCATACGGAGCTCCATCGCAGTCTTTAACACTGGTAGCATGCCGCGACAGCGTGGACGTGAACCGTATGTGCAGTTGACGGACTTTGATCGAGGGCGTATAGTGGGCATGCGGGAGGCCGGGTGGACGTACCGCCGAATCGCTCAACACGTGGGGCGTGAGGTCTCCACAGTACATCGATGTTGTCGCCAGTGGTCGGCGGAAGGTGCACGTGCCCGTCGACCTGGGACCGGACCGCAGCGACGCACGGATGCACGCCAAGACCGTAGGATCCTACGCAGTGCCGTAGGGGACCGCACCGCCACTTCCCAGCAAATTAGGGACACTGTTGCTCCTGGGGTATCGGCGAGGACCATTCGCAACCGTCTCCATGAAGCTGGGCTACGGTCCCGCACACCGTTAGGCCGTCTTCCGCTCACGCCCCAACATCGTGCAGCCCGCCTCCAGTGGTGTCGCGACAGGCGTGAATGGAGGGACGAATGGAGACGTGTCGTCTTCAGCGATGAGAGTCGCTTCTGCCTTGGTGCCAATGATGGTCGTATGCGTGTTTGGCGCCGTGCAGGTGAGCGCCACAATCAGGACTGCATACGACCGAGGCACACAGGGCCAACACCCGGCATCATGGTGTGGGGAGCGATCTCCTACACTGGCCGTACACCACTGGTGATCGTCGAGGGGACACTGAATAGTGCACGGTACATCCAAACCGTCATCGAACCCATCGTTCTACCATTCCTAGACCGGCAAGGGAACTTGCTGTTCCAACAGGACAATGCACGTCCGCATGTATCCCGTGCCACCCAACGTGCTCTAGAAGGTGTAAGTCAACTACCCTGGCCAGCAAGATCTCCGGATCTGTCCCCCACTGAGCATGTTTGGGACTGGATGAAGCGTCGTCTCACGCGGTCTGCACGTCCAGCACGAACGCTGGTCCAACTGAGGCGCCAGGTGGAAATGGCATGGCAAGCCGTTCCACAGGACTACATCCAGCATCTCTACGATCGTCTCCATGGGAGAATAGCAGCCTGCATTGCTGCGAAAGGTGGATATACACTGTACTAGTGCCGACATTGTGCATGCTCTGTTGCCTGTGTCTATGTGCCTGTGGTTCTGTCAGTGTGATCATGTGATGTATCTGACCCCAGGAATGTGTCAATAAAGTTTCCCCTTCCTGGGACAATGAATTCACGGTGTTCTTATTTCAATTTCCAGGAGTGTAGTATTCAGCAGTAATGCTAACCTATCCACAGCCTCGACCCACTGTTATATCCATCCCAGGTACCTCGTTAACAATAATTCGCCTAGCGTCATGAAGAACGGGAACGTACTGATATTGCCCAAAACCTTTTTATAGGAAATTTCTTATGCAAACGTGGAACAAATCATAGGGACACTTGAGAAGGTATTTGAATGTTGTTAAGCACGTTAGCATGATATTTTGCACACTGTTTCTTAAACACAAACCCAATTGTAATACCGTGACCATGAAGGTACTACGTAGTAACTGAAGCGAGATGCGCGCCGAAAACAGTCATCATCCCTCTACTTGTATTTTATAATTCATAAACGTAAAATGAAATAGTATCTTGAAAGCATTGTTTGGTATCTGATGATGACACGTCTCATGAGGAATATAACTGTTTTTACTGCAACTAATCGAGAGCAGATTTCTAACATTTCCAGACTAATCAGTTTACTGTATAAATGGGTTTTTTATCTAAAGTATCAGAAGAATTAAGTTTTGAACGCCATAAATCCAAAGTACATGTTCTCTCTCATATGTACATTGGACATGAATAGTATTCAAGTAATTTTTTTTACCTTTCACTCTATTCAAAATTCGTGGTCGTCCAACTTGTTATTTGTTCAAAAAAAGAATTTTCTTCTTAAATATATTTATGTTTAAAATTAATAGTAAAGTGGAATTAGGTTTTTAATTTCCAAAAGAACTCCGAGACAAAAATCAGTTTTGCCTTTGGCACCTAGATAGAGGTATCTGACTTGCAACAAGCGGCAAGTGGTCAGCATCTGTTCACCAGAAGTGCGGCTGGAAACAAATTCCTCAGAGCTAAAAACCCTGACTAACTAAATCAACAAGCAATCAACAGTGGAGATTCACTTTGTAAGATATTTTACCCCACGGAGCACACAATCCAAGGAAATAAAAGGTAGGCTTTCGGATTCTTGAGACCTACATCATGCAAAAGAATGATAGCATTCTGAAACCTACTTTAAATAAGAAACCTGTAAAATCAAACACAGAAACATAAAATACCAGCCACTTTTAATGGGAATTAACTATTAAAAACATGAAATCTTAAAACTCTAATAAACTTTCTAAAGGAAAAAATATAACAGCATTGCAAGGAATATAATTTACTAATGATTTAGAACAATTCAGGGTATTTAAAGGAAAACAGGGAAAAAGAGTTACGCAAACCGTACCCCAAACTGGAATAGATTCTTTCGGAAACAATAATATATTAAACTGAATAATAGAATTTCAATTAATTAATGAAAGGATTTCCACACTATCATTCAAATCATCAAATAATGTTTACGCTATTTTAAATACATATGCACCAACAAATGACAAAAACAGAAGACAGTAAGAGCAAACGGAAATTTTTTAGCAAACTGTGTCAAACACCCTAGATCACATTCCATCCTAAACACAGTATTACTGTTTGGTGACTTTAATGCACAATTTGGCAAAGAAATTCAACATAGATTAACAGCAGGAAAATTCCCTGCACATAAAAGAACCAACGCAACAGGAGAAAGACTCTTAAGCTTGTGCACCGGACATAACCTAATACTAAAATCTACATTCGTCAGAAAACGTCCTAGAAAAACATCATGGGTGCCACTAAATCCGATTTTTGGTGAAAAACAACTCGTTCACGTTGCTATAACTGGTCACTCTGAAATGGAGGTACTCGATGTAGAAATTGCCAAGACTGCTGGTTTAAATTCAGGCCACTATCTCTCTATCATTAATTTCAATACTAAAGCAGAATGTTTGAGATACAGAAGTTATCTAGGTAAAATGATTTCAAAGTTCATATGGAAAAAAAAGATTATCTAAATATTGGGAGCAGCTTCAAAAAGATGTTATTGACACTGCAGAAGAAACTATCCCTCTTAAAAAGGAATGGAAACAAGTTTGGTGAAATGGTGGTTGTGATGAGTTAATTATAAAGAGACAACGAACTTGAAATATCTGGAATGCAAATAAAAATGATAAGAATAGACATAGTAGACAACAGATTACTTTTTAGAGAAGTAAAACAAAAGGCAGGATTTAAGGAAACAAAAAGGAAGAAAGTGGCTCCAGGAAGATAAGGAACGGACCTCTTGAAGGATGAAGGAAAACTGGGACCAACGAAAATTAAATAGAAAGAAACAAAACCAAAGCTGATTTATCGTACGCTCCAAAAGGGATATTCGAATATACACTATGTGATCAAAAGTATCCGGACATCCCCAAAACATACGTTTTTCATATTAGGTGCATTGTGCTGCCAACTACTGCCAGGTACTCCATATCAGCTACCTCAGTAGTCATTAGACATCGTGAAAGAGCAGAATGGGGCGCTCCCCGGAACTCACGGACTTCGGACGTGGTCAGGTAGTTGGGTGTCACTTGCGTCATACGACTATACGCGAGATTTCCACACTCCTAAGTATCCCTAGGTCCACTGTTTCCGATGTGATAGTGAAGTGGAAAAGTGAAGGGACACGCGCAGTACAAAAGCATAGAGGCCGTCCTCGTCTGTAGACTGACAGAGACCGCCGACGGTTGGAGTGGGTCGTAATATGTAATATGCAAACATCTATCCAGACCATCACACAGGAATTCCAAACTGCATCAGGATCCACTGCAAGTTCTATGACAGGTGATAGGTGAGAAAACTTGGATTTCCTTGTCGAGCGGCTGCTCATAAGCCACACATCACACCAGTAAATGCCAAACGACGCCTCGCTTGTAGTAAGGAGCGTAAACATTGGAAGATTCAACAGTGGAGAAACGTTGTATGGAGTGATGAATCACGGTACACAATGTGGCGATCCGATGGCATGGTATGGGTATGGCGAATGCTCGGTGTACGTCATCTGCCAGCGTGTATAGTGTCAACAGTAAAATTCGGAGGTGGTGTGGTCATGTTATTCATGGAGGTGTTTGACGAATTTGCATTGTCTCCTTTTAAGCGCGCACCTGAAGGACAACAAAAACGACCAACTGTAACTTTTACCAGTTGGACATGGGAACGTTCTCACTCCGACGGTGGAGGACCGCCACGTCATCGGAATACGTCGTGTACGTGAGGTAGGGATGACGGCTATCAATGACACATCCGGCTTTCGGATACATCGTTTTTTTTCACGACAGTTAAGCGGTCGGTTAAAATCACTCAAAAGAACCGGTTTCTGAAATAACCGGTTTTCGGTTTTTTATTCGTGTAATGAAAGTAGAAATCGAACAAAAATTAAAACATTTTGATTCAGTTTCAAGATAAATAGAACCAAAATATTATTTTAAATAGGAAACAACACTTAGTGTGTTCTCCGTTCTCTGCTTTTCTCTTAATATAAGTGATTGAATATGAACAAAAAATCACCAGTATTCTCCTACTGTCTAACGCAGAAAACCAACGACAGGCTAGCAGACGTCATTTCCCGATGTAAGTGAGAAATCAAACGAAAATCACCGTAAGTACAAATCATCATACTCTTAACGAAGTGTTTTTCGATCTAAAAGCAAATGGAAATGGAAATAATTTAATTACAGACCACTGATGATGCTTTACCTCAATAAAGCGAAACGCGTCTGGTGAAAAAAATCACGAATTTTTGTAGTTGCAAGGACAGAACAAAAATACCGTCAAGTATTGTTAAGCAACTACGGACGCTATGGCCACACAAATAAAGAATGCATTCTCATATTGATTCCAATTTCTTGAAACTGCTCAAAAATCATGTTATGATCATACCACTATTTTGGGCATTACGAATTCTATTTTTCATGTTAATTTTGACGGTTTTTTAAGCTCATAAATGGATAAAGACATATTGCGTCGATATAGTCATCAGATCAGGTACTTTCTATGTTTATTGTATACAATGGAGTTTTCAATTTGTTATTGTTACCATAATTTCCTTCCTCTTTTATTATCTCACAAAAATGTTAAATTTTTCATTGTTATGTCACTTCATAAAAAATTTTCAAGACTAGTGATGTGCCATTTTGTAATACAACAGATGTCCGACGATGACAACGAGAAACTACTTTATAGTCCAGGTGGCTAACACGTCTTGAGCATTGCACGTACACACACGACCCGAAAAATACCGGTTATTCAGAACTAAAATACCGATATCGGTTTTAACCGGTCGGTTTCTCCCATCCTTACTGTGAGGTTCACACTTAAAAGTTTTAAACGTGACAGCCGATCAGCAACTTGGTGCAAAAGTTGTTCAAGAAACAGAACAAATTAAGACAAAGCAAGCGGACTGCCCTGAGCCACTCCCCGACAGAGAACAACCAGCGGCTTCAGCAGTCCATTGACCGCCATTGACGCTGTAATGAAGTTAGAAAGAACGACACGTACAGGAGCGACAAATCCAACAGGCGATCGAGATACGCATGAGTAGCGCGATCAAATGCCTTAGAAAAATCTAAGCAGGCAAAAGCACAATGAATAGATGTAACAACTGCTACCGAAACCACATCCCTATACAGGATGAGTCATCTAACATTACCGCTGGATATATTTCGTAAACCACATCAAATACTGACGAATCGATTCCACACATGTGGTTTCCGTTTTCAGTTATGAAGTGGAATAGAGTGTGTCCCACTGGAAACGCGTCGACGTATGATGGTGCACCTGCACATTCCGCAATTAACACTAGGCTTGTAAGTAGGCTGTTTAGGTTTTTTTATTGGTAACGCCACCTCAGTATGAAAATCACCGGCTGTGCCGTGTGCAGTCTGTGGCTGCTTTGCATTGTTGTAATACTCAACCATTGTAGTGTTAGGCAGCTGGCTGTGAACAGCGTGTAACGTTGCGCAGTTGGAGGTGAGCCGCCAGCAGTGGTGGATGTGGGGAGAGAGATGGCGGAGTTTTGGAAGTTGTCATGAACTGCTCTATATATATATATATATATATATATATATATATATATATATATATATATATGATGATATAAAGGTAAATACATTCTTTGTTCTCTATTAATATCTTTCATTTGCTAACTATCCCTATCAGTAGTTAGTGCCTTCCATAGTTTGAATCTTTTATTTAGCTGGCAGTAGTGGCGCTCGCTGTATTGCAGTAGCTTGAGCAGCGAAGATTTTTGTGAGGTAAGTGATTTGCGAAAGGTATAGTTTAATGTTAGTCAGGGCCATTCTCTTGTAGAGATTATTGAAAGTCAGATTGCGTTGCGCTAACAAAATATTGTGTGTCAGGTTAAGCACAGTCGTGTAAAATTGTTCAAAGGGGAAGTTTCATATGGCGACCCTGCCAGGATACCTCACTGGAATCTTCTGATTTTTTCTTGTAGTTTGTGTAATTAGTGTAGATTTTGTTTATTGCTAGCGCGTAATTATAGAGAGAATTTCCTTTGTAGTTGCAGTTTTTCATTGTTGTACAGTAAAACAGGTGTGGCATGCATGTAGATTTGCACCAAGTATTTCGCAGCTGCAATTAACTAGATATTATTTTCAGTGTTATGTTAATGCGTTCTCTTATTTTTGCTCTTCAAATTGTGTTTTTCTGTGTTGTCGTGTGAAATACTGTGACAATAATGGCGTGTGAAAAACGTAATACTAGGCTCCAAAGTAAACTGCGAAATGACAGTGAAAACGAAAGCAGTGTGTTAGCGCCACCGAGTAATGAATTAACTGATGTTCAAAGTAATAATTTGGTAATTGTGCATACGGAAATGGAGCGGGCGGCAAACAATGGTGTAGACAGCGAAACAATTAGAGAACAGGGAAGCATTATCGATCGATCGGTCGGCAATAGCTCGGCTCAGGAATCCGAAATGACACGAGACGATCTCACAAATACTGTAGATTCAGGTTTTGGATCCTCACCGTTTTCTCAAATAAGTCAAGACACATTTTCTGCTTGTCAAAATGTGAATGTTGCCGGTGCAAATGCACTGCCGAAAAGCGTAGAGGAACAGATTCCAGACACTAATACATTATTATTGCAATTAATGCAACAAATGGGACAAAATCTTCAAAAGTTAGACACAATGGAACAAAATCTTCAAAAATTAGACACAATTGAGCAAAATCAGAAACAAATGGAACAAAATCTTCAAAAGTTAGACTCCACGGTTGAACAAACACGTGAAGATTTAACTACTGAGTTACATCACATTGAATCGAAATGTCAAAAAGTCTGTAATGACGTAAAAACACAAATTTGTGAGCATTTCCAACCTATTTTTTCGCGTCATGAAAATGCACTACAGAATCACGAAGCAGCCATAAAAGAACTGCAAACTACTGTTCATGAAAATCATGAGACCTTGCAAGCTAAATTTGACTCAGTTGCATCTACCGATTCGGTTATGCAACTTGCAAAAACTCAGGAAAACTTGAAGGACACAGTAGATTCGATTTCAACACAAATGGACACTCTGAAACTTGGTTCAGAAAAACACACTGAGGAAATGTGTTCACTATCGGAGAAAGTAGGCGAACTTTCGGATCAGGTCACTAACTTATCTACAAAGGTAGATGATGATCTGAATGACACAAGACCTGTAGCCTTCACTGACACAGAAGAGTATGAACAAATTAGAAAATTCAAACAAAACCAAAATCAAATTAATACGCAACACCAAAGAGAAATCCGCGAAGTACAAGATCATTTGGCACAAGTAATACAAGAATTACATATTTCAGAGGACACTCGCGCTCCAATACAGGAAGAGGGACATAGAAATACGGAACAACCACAAAATAATAACACAGGACACTTCGGAAATTATAAAAGAAATTGGCAAGGCACACCGAATTTTGAGATGGAACCGCCGACACGACGTAACAATGACCGATATGCGACTCGCCGACATGATGACTTTGACTATAGGCTGTTCATTACTACACGTAAATTCAAAACGTTTAAAAATTCTGCCAACTACATTCATCCACAAGCGTGGCTCCATCAATTCTCTCATTGTTTTCCCCCCAACTGGTCATTAGAACACAGATTAGAATTTATGTGTGGCTATTTAGAGAATGAACCAGCTGTAAGAATGCGTTCGGTCATTCACGATTGTCATAGTGAAGGAGAATTTTACCATGCCTTCCTCTCAGCATATTGGTCTCAAGCCACACAAGACCGAGTAAAACATGGCATCATAATGATGAAACATTTCGAACAATCTGAATTCTCCAGTCTTGTGAAATATTTTGAAGACATGTTGCACAAGAATCAGTACCTGTCAAACCCATACAGCCCCTCAGAACTCATCCGCATTTGCTTAATCAAACTGCCTGAACATTTGCGACATATTATTTTGGCAGGACGTTGCAAAGACGACATTGAAGCATTTCAAGGACTCTTACAAGAACTGGAAATTGACACTGACAATCGCGGAACGCAGGAGCACAACAATTACAGATCACATCCGTCGCAATTCCGCGATGAAAGAAATAATAACTGGACGCGACAAGGCTATTCTCACAACACAAATCGTGACCGAAACAGACACCACCCATATAACAACCGTTGGCAGAGTAGTAATAATTACAGGGAAAGATCACCTCTCCGCGGTAATGACTATCACAGAGACAATCAGAGAAACAGACAATATGGGAACCAAAACAATTATTATTACGAGGGACAGAATAACTTTAGACGCAACGGTCCAGCGCGCAGTTACGATTCAGGGAGAAATTCTCCACCACTTAACCGACAAGAAAGAAACCACAGAAACTACCAACATGACGACAGACGATGTGATCGTAACGACAGACCTGAATTGCATCAGAACTGGCGGGATTTAAACAGGGCAGGGCCGTCTCGTCACGGTGAATTTGTAGAAGTTAGGTCTCCAAACCCCAATAACGACGCGCGCCAACAAAGAGACAATAGGCAGTGACTCATACAGCTGGCAGCCACGAAACGCACGTGTGACACTAACGACGCAGCTGCCGTAGCAAGTAATTACGTAAAAATGGAAGACATTAGGGACATCTTACTCCAAGAACACGACGTAAAACATAACAACATTGCATATCCTGTGATTCACATTACAGTAAATGACGTAAAATTTACGGCAGTACTTGACTCTGGCAGTCCCATTTCAGTAATTAGTGAAACAGCTTTTAGAAAATGCAACATATCGAACGATTGCCCCACACTTCCGTTACGTAAGATTAAATTACAAGGTGCAATCTTTGGAAAAAGTGTAGATGTACGCCAACAAACCTACTTAGAATTCTTTTGTCAAAGCCACAGCTTCTCTATGAACTTTCTTATTGTTCCATTATTGTCGACGGAAATTATACTGGGAGTAGACTTTTTGAATAAATACAAAGCAATCTTAAGCTTTCACGATGCTGAAATAAGTTTAGAAAAAGAAGGTAAGTCAGTAGCTTTGAATTTTGAAGATTGGCTCTCAAACCATGACGAAGAAATTAATCGGCTTTACCTCCTGTTAGACAATAGTTCGGAATTTTCGACGGAACTTGACACTAACAATCACTCTGCAAGTACTGACAGGGGTGATATCGACGGCGCATTTGATACTTATGAGTTAATTCAGAATAAAATTCAAACAATTGAGAATTGTAATGACACTGATAGGCAGGACCTTTTTGAGATTTTACAAGCACATTCCACAGTTTTTACTCATAAAACAGGAACCATCAAGGGATTTCAATACCAATTTCGTGTTCGTGAGCATACTAAATTTTGTGTTAGACGATACGTAATTCCGGCGCATTATAGGGACCGTGTTAGAACAGAAATACAATCTATGCTTGACGAGGGCATTATTGAGCCTGCAGTAAGCTCATACAACAATCCATTACATGTTGTTGAGAAGAAAAATGGATCAATCAGGCTTGTCTTAGATTCGAGACAAATCAATACGATCATTATTCCTGAAACAGACAGGCCGCAAACGTTGGAAGAACTTCTTCAAAATTTTAATGGTGTAAAAGTGTTGTCTTCCATTGATCTCAGATCCAGCTTTTATCAGATCGAACTTCATCCAGAATGTAGAAAATACACAGCTTTCCTTTGTTTCGGCGTTTGTTATCAGTTTCGGAAACTTCCTTTTGGTTTGAACATTTCTTCAGCAGCATTCATTCGCGGGCTAAATTCCATATTACCTGAGTTCTTAAAACGTCACATCACCTTATATGTGGACGATATTCTAATAGCAGAAGCTTCATGGGAACAACATAATCGCATCCTCAACAGTTTGTTACGTATTTTTGCAGAATCTGGAATTACAGTTAACTTGGAAAAGTCTGAATTCGGTAGGTCAAAGGTGAGGTTTTTGGGACATATTATTTCTTCTGAAGGCATTCAGCCGGATCCTGAAAAGTTAGAAGCAATCAGAGCCATTCCAGTTCCATCCACAAAAAGACAAGTCCGCAGTTTCCTAGGTCTCGTAAATTTTTACCGTCGTTTTCTGAATATGCAAATTCTTGTTACACCAAAACTTTGTTCTCTCACTGGAAAAAATACTATTTGGAACTGGGACGAACAAGCACAGTTGGAATTCAATTCTTTGAAAGAATCGCTACTTAACGCGCCAATTCTAGCTCATCCAGATCTGTCACAAGATTTCTGCCTTAGCACGGATTCTTCTAAAGTCGGTCTTGGTGCCCATTTATTTCAAGAAGCCACAGAAAATGACACTACTGTTCAGAAAACCATTGCTTTTGCTAGCCGAGTGCTAACAAAATCTGAAAAAAATTATTCCGTTACTGAATTAGAAGCTTTAGCTATCGTTTGGGCATTTAACAAATTCCGTTTCTTTCTTTCTGGTAAGCACGTAAAAGTATACAGTGATCATCGTGCATTACAATTTCTTATGTCTTCAAAATTAAAACATGACAGGTTAAAACGTTGGGCATTGTTTCTGCAAGAATTCCACTTCACAATAGTCTACATTCCCGGCAAAGAGAACATTGTTGCGGACGCACTGTCACGCGCACCGGCTGGGCTTGAGAAAAGTAACACAGAAGGCAACCTCGAGAAAAATTTCAGTATTCTTTACATTCAGAAAGTCGCCTTTGAAAACTTCATCACCACATCTTTAAAGGACATTGCTCATGAGCAAGATAAAGATCCGATTTGGAAAGACATCAAAAGCAAATGGCATGAAAAGACACACACACAGATTCGGCATTATTATCTGGTTAGAAACAATATACTGTTCAAACGCTGCACTGTTGATGACAAGCTATGGGTACTTTGCATTCCTGACGATTTTGTTAATAAGCTCATTTGGTACATTCATTTCAGCTACGCACATTTTGGTCCACGAAAATGTTATCATATTCTTCGAACGACTTGTTATTTTAACAATATGGAAAAGAGAATTCGAAGAGTTTTGTCTATTTGTAAACTTTGTCAAAAGGCGAAACCATCTACTGTCTCACATCGTGCTCCGTTGTTTCCTATTATTCCTTCTAAATTAAAAGAATTTGCTGCAGTTGATCTATTGGGACCCCTTGTCAGAACATCGAATGGATTTTCGTACGTTCTAGTCGCTGTTGAACTTACTTCCAAATTTGTTTCTTTCACTCCGTTACGTAAAGCCACTGGACGATCTGTATCCAACGCCTTTGTTAAAAATTTCTTACGTGAAGTTGGCCACGTTGCTAAAGTCATTTCAGATAACGGACCGCAATTCAGATCTGCTGTTTGGTCTCGCATGCTTCGCAACCATAAAATCAAACCTGTTTTTATTTCATTGTATTCACCACATTGTAACCCCGCCGAACGGATTATGAAAGAAATCAATAAGCTTTGCAGACTTTATTGTCACAGAAAGCATCAGCATTGGGACAGATATTTACACTTATTTCAAAACGTGCTGAATGAAATGCCTCATGACTCCACTGCTTTACCACCTACTCTTGTGCTGAAGAATGAAAAACCACCGAACAGAATCAGAGAGCTTGTACCTTTCCCGAACACACGTAAACTTCGACACAAAGACATAATTGATTTGGCTCTTAAAAATATAAAATCTGCAGCAGACAAAAGGAGAAAACTACACGGAAAAGCAAACGCAAAGAAATTGTATATTGGTCAGAAAGTTCTCATTAAAGCTCATTCATTGTCACATAAGAAGAAACACTTGAGTCACAAATTCTTTCTAGTTTACAATGGACCTTACAGAATCTGACGTATACCACATGATAATTGCGTTGAAGTTGAAACTCTGCGTACTAGGAAGAGTAAAGGTTTACACCACATTTCACATGTAAGTATCATGAGGTAAGTACATTGACTTCTGCAGAACTTAGCTTTCGGAGGACGATAACTACAAGACTTCCACAGAGATTATCTTACAACATGACGCACAGTTTAGCGCTACAGGACACGTATTTCAGTGATTAATTTTGTACTTAAAACATTTATTTTTAAAGATTTTTGAATTACAAAGAAAGTTTTCCGAGATACATTTCATTCCATTGCTGTAATTTGTAACACCTGAGGGTATAATTACATTTATCCTCAGGGGGGTACACGCTTACTTTGTGTACCATGTGTGTGGCAACCACAAGGAACCCTAGCTAATATGGTATTTGGTTATGCAACTTTACACATCGGTACCATATTTCTCTAACACATAATTACACAGCTATCTGATCATTTAACTGAGAGATAAACATTTTTTTACTACATCAGTGACACATGTTTACGCAATTACACAGTTGAATAACTTCACACTTATGAAAATGTATTTTGTCTGTACTTTGTAAACTGTTCATATTTTTTCGGAACCATTGTGATACAATGAGAGCTTTGAATGATATATTTGGTATGGGATCATGATTTTTGAAGTACGTTTGAGGCAGATGACACTTTTGACATGAGCAGAGAATTTTTTTAGGTTTTGAAATTATTGGAGGAAGCTACGACGATTTTGAGATTTGACTGAGGTATTATGATGTTATTTTTACGACGACGATATGTTTTATGCTGTTGAGGTACGTTTATGAACAATAAGCTGATGCTGTATGAGGAATTTGATTATGTGTCGACGATATATATATGTGTAATAAGGTAAGGAGTAATGAATAGTAATTTAGGGACTCTGATTTGTGATAAAGGTTGTTGGAAACCAAGAATCGTACTTTAAGGGTTGTGAAATGTGTGTAAATGCGTGAATGTATTACAATGCTGACGAATATTTTTTTTTGACACTTATATTTATAGGATTTTGTTTCTACAGATTTGCAACACTAATTCTTGACCTGTGAAATATTTTTATGTGAGACTGTCGTAGCGGAAACTGCTGTCGTAAATATTTCGGTAAGAAAGTTCAGTGACCACCTGCACGTAATGCGTCGTGGGCACGCAGCTGGGCGACAGCCGCCCGAAAAAAAAAAGCCATTAGCCTTCCAGCGGCACAGGTAGAAAAAAAAACAAAGGGAAGGCCATTATAATCGCTATTGACGTTCCTTTGTAGAAAGCATCGCAACATTTCACTGCTATTGTCGTGCTAATTGAGAGAAATGCCATATGGCTAGTGAATGACGTTTCACGCCTTGCTTTGCCCATTTTGTTTAATATCTAGTTTCTAGCTGCACTGCAGCACTGGTTAAAATAAAATTTTATAGATGTACTAATTTAAATATTTTCTGTCTACAGATCTATTAAATAATAATTTTGTAATCCATATTCTTAAAAAAAAAAAGGAGCACTTGGAAAGGAAAGAACAATAAGAAGAGACTAGTAACAGTAACTGCACACACAATTTTCTTTTCAAGTAAATGGTAATATTTTTTTTACAATAAGTTGTTGTGGTGCACCACTTTAATTACTTAGACATTAAGATGTGATTATACATTTCCCTTATCTGCATTGTTATCTTTAGTCTACTATTTTTTCTGCTTGAGCTATGTCATGTTTAGGTATAATTTGCTGCTGTTTGCCAGGCATAGTGTTATTGAATTTGACTTTGTATTATTCTGTTAAGCCAGTTTTACTAATGATTTCTTGTTATTATTTGTTGCACATTACCTTAGATTAGTTGTAATATTACAATTGCTTTGCTAATTTCTAAAATGCTGCTTCCTTTGCAAATCTGCAATTTTTGTCATTGCTGTTTGCGTTTATTGTTTTATGTGTTGCTGCATTGCCTCGTCCCTTAGTTTAATGTCTGAGCTCAGTAGATTTAAGTTAGCTTAAGAGGGGGTAGACTATATAAGAGACTGCGTTGCGATGAATTGGAAGAAATGCATTTAGAAGTTATACGAAAAAATACAGAAAAGAGGTACAGATAGGACTTTTTGGGAATAATGATGAACGAAGGGAGATCTCCAAGAACAAACAAAAGGTTTTGTTCGCAAAATACTGCAGTACCAAAAGTTACACTGAAAACGAACCCTGTCCTTTCCATTGTGTTATCCCCCTATGTGTTTGTGTTCCCTTGTGTATTTATGTTTTTCCTGTATTTATATGTATATCTGATAAGACTTATGTTGTGGAATTTTTCTAATACTAAGCTGCATTCACTATGATGAGGAATCTATCCTCAAATAGAATTGATATTAATAATATGTTATTTAACTTGTAAATATGCTTAGATATTATTTATTATGTTCTGTTCTAATGCTCATGTGCAAAGTTGATGTTTCAAAAGCTATTCTGATCTTTTATGTATGTACTCATGTCATAATTCCTGTAACATTGATGTATATGTTTATTTCTATTGCGTTGTAAAGCCTGTACTACAAATGTTATCTGTATTGTTATGTTCTTTAATGATGTATTTTGTACCTTTGTAATTGTACTCTCATGTTATAATATTGTAATTGACACCAGTTCTTCAAATTAAGTATCATTTCACTGCACACGCTTCTGTTGATCATAGTATATGGACAATATGTGAGAAGTAGGAACTGATAGTGTTTGCACATGTGTTAATAATTCAGCAAGGGACTGGTTAACAGCATTGCTGGTTCTAAGGACAATTCCACAATCTTTGTGAGTGCACAAGTGGTGGTTTATGGACTTGCTATATTATCCGCAAGACTTTTCATTGGTGATTGTGCACCTGCACAGTCACAACAGATGGCTGCTGGCCATCTCTACAAGGACTGCAGTGGGTCTGCTCCTCTACCATTATCTCTACAAGGACTGCAGTGGGTCTGCACCTCTGGTGGCCCACCAATACCGTAATCTCTACCAGGACTACAATGGGTCTGCTCTGTGATGACCTACCCACCAATACTCTTCAAAACTTCGACTGACTCTGTTGTGGGTTTGCTCTGTTGTGGCCCATTACCTGTCTGCATGTCAAGAGTCAACACTGTCTTTCTGTTGGAAGGACAACACTACTTCTTCAAGACTGCATGGAAATCCACTATTTCCGTGTGCATTTTCTTTTACTGCTCAGACTTTGAGAAAAACACTGATATTTCACTGTGATGAACGATTAGGACTGTCTTTATGGACTGTGAGAAAATTTTAGCTTTCGACCAACATTGTATCAATAAGTGTGTGCATTTGATTTCTTTGTTATTGTAATTACGATTATGAAAAATTTTAACAAATATGTATTGGCCAGTGCCCAACAAAATTTGTAAAATTTTTTGTGGGGAGCATGGGGGCTATGTAAGTAGGCTGTTTAGGTTTTTTTATTGGTAACGCCACCTCAGTATGAAAATCACCGGCTGTGCCGTGTGCAGTCTGTGGCTGCTTTGCATTGTTGTAATACTCAACCATTGTAGTGTTAGGCAGCTGGCTGTGAACAGCGTGTAACGTTGCGCAGTTGGAGGTGAGCCGCCAGCAGTGGTGGATGTGGGGAGAGAGATGGCGGAGTTTTGGAAGTTGTCATGAACTGCTCTATATATATATATATATATATATATATATATATATATATATATATATATATATATATATATATATATATATATATATATATATATGATATAAAGGTAAATACATTCTTTGTTCTCTATTAATATCTTTCATTTGCTAACTATCCCTATCAGTAGTTAGTGCCTTCCATAGTTTGAATCTTTTATTTAGCTGGCAGTAGTGGCGCTCGCTGTATTGCAGTAGCTTGAGCAGCGAAGATTTTTGTGAGGTAAGTGATTTGCGAAAGGTATAGTTTAATGTTAGTCAGGGCCATTCTCTTGTAGAGATTATTGAAAGTCAGATTGCGTTGCGCTAACAAAATATTGTGTGTCAGGTTAAGCACAGTCGTGTAAAATTGTTCAAAGGGGAAGTTTCAGGCTGACCCTTGACAGGATGTTCGACGGGCGTTTCATAGGACGTGGAGGACGCATAAATTGGCCAGCCCGTTCTCCTGATCTTACACCCCTGGACTTCTTTCTGTGGGGTACGTTAAAGGAGAATGTGTACCGTGATGTGCCTACAACCCCAGAGGATATGAAACAACGTACTGTGGCAGCCTGCGGCGACATTACACCAGATGTACTGTGGCGTGTACGACATTCATTACGCCAGAGATTGCAATTGTGTGCAGCAAATGATGGCCACCACATTGAACATCTATTGGCCTGACATATCGGGACACACTCTATTCCACTCCGTAATTGAAAACGGAAACCACGTCTGTAAGTGTACCTCACCCCTCATGGTAATGTACATGTGCGTCAGTGAAAAAGACCAATAAAAAGGTGTTAGCATGTGGACGTAATGTGCTGTTCCAGTCTCTTCTGTACCTAAGGTCCATCACCGTTCCCTTTGGATCCCTACGTAATTTGGTGCTCTCCTATACACACGGTCGAACAGCGGAGGAGTGGTACTCAAGCGTCAACTTTAGGTTACAATATCTCCGGATGTAATTAACATTTTACAATGCAACAAACGGCACTGATTACGTATTTGTTTATATGTTCAGATGTGCTAACAAAACTAACGGGGTTCCATTTAAAAAAAACGTAGGTTTGTGTTAAATAACATACTTCCGTGCATTTTTTTATGGTTTGTATTAACCAGTTACACTATCCCCTCTGCTCACGTTCGGTCTGTGGAATCGATTCGTCAGTATTTGATGTGGTTTACGAAATATATCCAGCGGTAACGTTAGGTGACTCACCCTGTATTCTGTCAAAATTGTATGACCATGGAGGCCACATTGATGTTTATCAGTCACACGACCAGCATTAAGCACAATATGGTACTCGCATCCCATGCAACAATCTTGTAGTCAGAAGTGAGTAGTATGAGGGAACGAAAATCAGCCGCTGTTAAAAAAAAATGGCGATAATGCTTCGCTATGAAAACAATTGTCCCCTCCCTGAAGTTTGCAGCCACAGCTCTGCCCCGTATAATCTCGTTTGAAATGCAAGTAAAATTAGAACCCAAGCGATGCCGAAATGTAAATAAAATTCTTTCGGAAGGCCATCTGGACCAGGAGATTTATGGAATGGGGAATTACCGACAAAATCAAACTCTTCATCGTCCTGAAAATCCTTCAAAAACTCAACATTTTGGTAAGGCGTAATCACCTCACCGAGGATAGCAAAACTGGGGATGCCGACGATGGCATATGCTGCATACAACTGTGCATATGTAAAGCTTGAGTCACTTCACCTTGAGCAGCCAACTGACAGCCATCGTACTCGTTGAGGGGAGTAATAAGAGAGCGACGACAACGAGTGAGATGGCGAAGCAGGTGATACAAGGAGGTCAGTTCTTTGTTAACGAAAGAAGGTGGCTTGGAGTTCCCCTCAACCCTCCGATCTGTTGCTTCTTAATCAGCAGCAAAGCAGCAACTTAGCCTTGATCAGCCAAACGTCAGCGATCCTCAGAGAGACAGCGCTTGCTCGTGCATGTAATTGTCGAAGAACGGTATGGTAAAACTCCTATGTGTTCCGATAGTCCCTCGCCCTTGCAGCACAGTAACATATCAGCGTTTTTTTTTTCGGATTCGCGGATTCACACACTCAGACCACCATGCCAATAAGGATGAGTAACGCTCTACCTACTGGAGGCAAAACTCCAAGCACCAATCGCAGCATCAAAGGACCCATGAGATGGGAATCGTTGAGCATCCACTGAGCACGACAATACTTCAAGGGTTGTCACGCAACGTTGATAGTTACTGCAACAGCACCGTAATGAAATGCGCCGGAATGAAGTCAACTATAAGAATCTCATGACACAAAACAACGGACAAATTGAACCTGTTAAGTCTGCTACTAGACGTCTCAGTAAAATGCGTGAATTTCACCAAAGTCGAAAATTTATGCCCCCAAACAGCCCTCAGAGGCATCGTACGAAACAATTCATGCAGATGACGACTATAATTAAAATGAGGGGACTGACCAACGAAACGCAATTCGCAGTTGAAGTCACCGCCCAGCAGAACGTTCCGAGGATTCTCATGCAAACGGTAAGGTAGTTCCTCTGTGCAAAATTCCTAGCGAGCCACCAATTAGAGCCATTCCAGAAGGTGCATAAATCACAACCAGGGTAAGTTAAAAAACACAACCAATCTCGCGGCCTGAATCGAGAACTTTGTCAGCGACGGGAATACCTTCACGATAATATAAAGCACTACCTGCCAAATCTTCAGGCTATACAGTAAAAAGAGCCTGAAATCCTGGGAGAAAAAATGCTGCGTACAAAAATATAATACCTGTACGAGAATCATAAATAAGCTGACAGAGTGGTGAGACGTAACTCAGTTTCAGTGCGATTGACTTTCAGAGTAACAAGGGTGTCAGATTGAGTCACCTACCAAAGTGGGACAAAAGAAAATATGCTTCTGTGCCATATTCCGACCATCAATCCATTTTCTAATCTATAGACGAGTTTGATGGAGGGAAGACTAGTCCCGTGCACTGCAGAACCCTTACACCATGATTTCTTGCGCAAGACAGAGCGATCCGGTTGGAAACGCTGCGTACGCCGGCTGTGAGGCAAATTCGTTTCACCAGCCGGAAGAGCAGGATGAACAAGCTCAAGAACTTGAATCTGCCTGCGCTGGACCAGGAGAAGTAACGTGCACTGCAGGGGGATCATCCGATATGACAGACAGGGACGGAACAACAGGCTCAGCAGGTGAAGGGACAACGACCGCCCCTGTGGAGGGGGGGGGGGCAGGGGAGGGGGGACTCCTGCACTACAAGATTCCCCGGCGGTAGCTCCGAAGGTTTCCTGACACAAACGACGTCGATGGCAGTCGACCCGGAGATAGCGTTGCGTCGCTGTTAGTTGGACTGCCATGTCTGTTGGTAGGTGGGGGTGGAAGGCTGGGCAGCGAGGTGTACAGATCAGACACACCCGGCCTCTACCGCGACTCCGTAAGATCCACGCCAGAGGTCGACCGAACGCCAGAATCCGCCAACACCACAGCCCACACAGGACGGGAGGCCTCTACGCAGTTTGAATTACCAAGAGAGGCCCTTGACGCAGGAGAAGATAACACACGGCAATCCACATCGGAAACGTCTGCATCCTGAGTACGATGTTACTTACGTTTCGGCACCTGAGCTTCAGCACTGGGAGCAGACGGCGGGAACGGGGAAAAATTTCCCTTGAGTAAACTGAAATTGGACAGAGTATTGCCACTACAACTAACACCAGGTGTCATGAGATCGCTACCATCAATTTATGTCGCTGATGGGGAGAATTTTTAGAGCAAAATCCCGCTTCGGAAAATTGAGACGTTGGTGACCACTCTCATTAAATAAGAAGCATGTCCCAACCCGACCACTACAAGTAATATGGACCCGATAACCACATATCTGAAGATGTGACGGGATGTTCCATTTAATGTACGTCTCGAGAGACCTTCTCACCTTCTCCCACTGACATCAGTGTTGACTCGACCAACGTTCCCAAAGAATGTCCGTGACATCACCAGCTTCAAGCAACACAACCATAAGATATTGATCATCTATCCCCGGCGGCAAGTTGAATACACACACAGTGGTATATTCGGCGTCAACAGTGGCAAGGAGGACGACACTAACCAGTCCAACCCTACAGCGGAAAGAAACTTCATTGGGGTGTTAAAGTAACGATCTATCTACTTGGAGGGGATTCAAGAATTTTAGAATGAAAACAGGAAGTTCACTGTCAAAATATGCTTTGTGATAATGATATGAAGAAATATCAAACAATTCCACTAACCAGTCATGAAGGAGCCTGGCTGCAGATTACGGGTAGAATTGTCAAAGGCCAAAACTAACGGTGAGTTTGTGTGGGATCAACTTGCGCGACATGTGGACAACGAAGAATCTCGCGTCCGTCGACCGTCGTAATTTAATACATTATTATTATTATTATTATTATTATTATTTTGATTATTGCCGACTTACGTGGTGTGCCTTAATAAAATGATAGTTCATTCAATTTTGATTTACGATTAAATGCTTTTATAAAGTTCTCCTTTTTTACAATATTAATCTTAAATTATTTGTTACGTTCATGAATGTTAGACTCGCTGAATCTTAAAACATGAGCATATAAGTTGAACAATGGAATAAACTTTTCATATTCATTTCCTCGGCTAGTCAGTTCACTTTAAAGCAAAAACTCATTAGTTATTAATTACAATTGCGGCCCACACACGCGCGAGAGTATTTTTTCTCACCTCCGTTAACCATTGCATTGTAGTCGGAGTCCTGGCCCTGGCTCTCGGCTATGGTACTGAAAATAAGAATCTTAAAGCTACGTACTTCTGCAACTTCGTGCAGCTGTGGAGAAAAATGGATATTATGTTAATACCGGGCGAGTTTTTCGCTTCCGCTAAATTTTTTATAAGTTAATATCGCCACGTAATGGCGTCGTTGGCTGCATCGGCCGCTGCGATTGTTGAACTGTAAATTACTCGAATGCATGTGAATTCAAGGAAGGTGGACATGAAATCGGGATCACCTCTTACAAATTAAAAGTGAACAATAATATTAAATGAATATATTACCTGCTTAATTAGTACAAATACACTTACATTTGCCAGCACTCGCAAGATGTCCGTCTACACGCAATCAAGACAAGGGAAGAAGTGAAGACAACTAAAAAATTAACAAAAGAGCGTATCTTGTCGTCTCTTTAGATCATTTTGTTATATTTCTTTACACTCGAAACTTGCACAGAGAAATTATTATTTTACGGGTACATTATATATATTATTCAATTTTTAAATGTCTCTTCTTTATAAATACTGTTTTTTAAGTCTTTTCGCAATATAGCACTGGGGGACGCTATAAATTGTCAAAGGCCAAAACTAACAGTGTGTTTGCGTGGGATGGGATCAACTTGCGCTACATACCAGGGTCTTGGCACAGACATCTAAACAATGGGACAGCGTCGTTAGAGAGGCTATCAAAATTTGTACCAGGGATGGACTCTCAACAGAGATTGCGGCTATAGCCTCAGCAAGGCATGGGAACCAGCACTGAGTCTAATTAAAAAGAGGCTCAACAAAGAAAACATACCAGCGACCATTGCGGACGAGGCAGTTACACCGACGCCACCACAGACGCCGACGCCAGCGTCTCAGCGAACGCCGACGCGGAGACAAGCCCTCGCGGGTGAAGGGGATTTCGGCCGCCCGCCCTCAAGAGCTCAGTTCGTCAGCGCACCTGACGATGGCGACATGTCTGATCGCCGAAATACTGTGCCCGTTGGACACTACGGACCGGCAGTACACCCGTGGATTGTTCGAGTAAAATGGATATGTTCGGTTACTTGTAGACCATTATCAGCCAAACAACGATGGAATTTCGTGGATGACATTTCGCCATGTCATCAGGCCGCGAATGGTTTGAGCAACATTCTGCAGAATTCGAGAGAATGATTTGGCCTCCCATCGAACAAATACGGGACATAGGCGAGATATCAGTTAGTGCGCAAAATCCTGCACTGGCGATACCTTCGCAGTTGTGGAGTCTGTAGAGCCTGCATGGCTCATTATTTATGCGGCGGATTTCCAATGACTCGTCGAGCCCATGCCATGTCGAGCTTCTGCACTATGCCGTGCGAAAGGAAGTCCGACACGATGTTAGGAGGTATCCAATGTCTTTTTTCACCCCAGTGTACAGTACTACGAGACACACATACCGACGGGAGATACATGTGATATCTTTGAACCAAGAGCTCACCCAGTGAATGGTGCTCGACTGACGTAACAGCCTACATCTTCATCTACATGTCTTCTCTACAAAATACTGTGAAGTGCATGGCAGAGTTTACGTCACATTATACCAGTCAGTATGTTTTTCTCCTGTTCCATTCATGTTTGACGCATGGGATGAATGAGAGTTTAAATGTTGTGTTTAAATGTTATGGTAGGGGTTATGATGTTGTGCTAAATCCACTTTCTCTCAGATACAGCAGATTGGTTTCCTTTGTTAATGCCTCTCTTTCGTTTAGTTTTGCCTTTATATGTCATATTTGTCAGATGACGAAGCTGCCAATGTTTAGGCACTGCTTGTCTTCCATCTACACTGCTGTCGGACTGCTGATTGATAGTTACATCGCCTGGCTTATCAAGTCATCATATGGCCAACAGTATAAACTCCCATGCACGTAACCACCTATTGATCGATCGGAGCGTCTTTTTCGCTGTTTTCTATGGGCGAATGGCGAGACATATAGCAACGACACAATGCCACAACCAAGCACCCCATTCGACTGTCAAGAGTCAGATGCAAAAATAACCAAAAAATGTAGAAGAAACTGTTGTAAAGGGGACTGAGCTTTCCCGAAAATTGTAATAACGCTCGTTGTGTAACCGTTCATAAGGAACTCAAGTGTTATATGCTCTTGAATATCTATGTCAGAAACATAAACTGTACTCAAGGGAATATGTGTGGTGTCACATGCCGACAGCGCTCTACCAACGGAATTGCTAGTTTTCGTCACACGCCAATACTGGTAGTCCAGGACCCATTGGACCCAGTGATGCATGCCAGCTGAGTTATGCCTCCAGTACCTCTGGACTATGAATGCGCTCTGTTGCCGTCATATAGGACAGCCACACAGCCCCCTCACACTTGAAGTCTCCTCAAGTGACGCTGCCTAGACATGGCTGGGACACCATTGATCGTGCTTTAATCATAGAACCTCATCCTTCGTGCTATTGTATGAGTTGGACCATATTCCTTGCTGCACAGTTTGCAATGAGTCTATGTACACTTGCAGAAACACAAGTAAATCTTCTGCTTACTGTGTTAATTTGTTCATTTCCGCTCCTGTCCACTTTCCTTCGATGACAGTTGCTGCACCACTCTCTAGCCCACCTCTCTTTACCATTGTGTATGAAAGTTGTACACAATATTTGATGTCTAATGTTGACTTATAGAAGTGATCGACCTACATGACTAACACCTGATTTTGTAAATTACAATTATGTCATGATGTTTGCATCTTAAGGTATACTCAGAGACTCAAACAATTTAATTCATGTTAATATACATACCAATGTACTTTCTTTAATGCATATACACACACACATCAAAAAAAGTTTTGCATCACCTCGGTTCCGAGAGTTTCGGAACGTGTGCAGAAAATTGGAATAGAGACCAAAATAAACAGTTCCGTCCTTTTCATCGCTCATGAAAACCACACATTGCATGTTGTACCACCACATTGCGAACCCTTCAGAGGTGGTGGTCCAGATTGCTGTACACACCGGTACCTCAAATACGAAGTAGCACGTCCTCTTGAATTGCGTTCGTCGTGCCATACTATCCACAAGTTCATCAAGGCACTGTTCGCCCAGATTGTCCCACTCCTCAATAGCGATTCAACGTAGATCCCTCAGAGTAGTTGGTGGGTCACGTCGTCCTTAAGCAGCCCTTTTCAGTCTGTCCCAGGCATGTTCGATAGGGCTCATGTCTGGAGTACATGCTGACCACTCTAGTCGAGCGATGTCGTTACCGCCGGGCGCGGTGGCCGAGTGGTTCTAAATAGTTTAGTCCAGAACCGCGCGACTGCTACGGTCGCAGGTTCGAATCCTGCCTCGGGCATGGATGTGTGAGATGTACTTAGGGTAGTTAGGTTTAAGTAGTTTAAAATTCTAGGGGTCTGATGACCTCAGATGTTAAGTCCCATAGTGCTCAGAGCAATTTGAACCTTTTTTTATGTCGTTACCCTGAAGGAAGTCATTCACAAAACACAAAATGTGCACTATGGGGGCGCGAATTGTCGCCCATGGAAACGAACTTCTCGCCAATACGCTGCTGATATGGTTGCACTTTCGGTCGGAGGATGACATTCACGAATCGTACAGTCGTTACGGCGCCTTTCATGACCACCAATGGCGTACGTTGGTCCCACATAATGCCACCCCAAAACAGCAGGGAACCTTCACCTTGCTGTACTCTCTGGACAGTGTGTCTAAGGCGTTCAGCCTGACCGGGTTGCCTCAAACCCGTCTCCAACGATTGTCCGGTTGAAGACATATGCGACAGTCATCGGTGAAGAGGACGTGATGCCAATCCTGAGCGGTCCATTCGGCATGTTGTTGGGGCCATCTGCGCCGCACTGCATGGTGTCGTGGTTGCAAAGGACCTCGCCATGGCCGTCGTGAGTTGCGCATCATGCAGCTTATTGTGCCCAGTTTCAGTCGTAACACGACGTCCTGTGACTGCACGAAAAAATTTTCAAATGCATGTGAATTCCTAAGGAACCGAACTGCTTAGGTCATCGGTCCCTAGACGTACACACTACTTAAACTAACTTATGCTAAGAACAACACGCACACCCATGCCCGACGGAGGACTCGAACCTCCGGCGGGAGGGGCCGCGCTGCTATCAGGGTACTCCTGGAGAACATTCACAGAGGTGTCCATGGGTCCAGTGGAGCTCGTGGAAGGCACTACGACAGCAAAGGAATATAGATACAGGGTGGTCCATTGATAGTGACCGGGCCAAATATCTCACGAAATAAGCATCAAACGAAAAAACTACAAAGAACGAAACTCGTCTAGCTTGAAGGGGGAAACCAGATGGCGCTATGGTTGTTCCTCTAGATGGCGCTGCAACAGGTCAAACGGATATAAACTGCGTTTTTTTGAAATAGGAACCCCCATTTTTTATCACATATTCGTGTAGTACATAACGAAATATGAATGTTTTAGTTGGACCACTCTTTTCGCTTTGTGATAGATGGCGCTGTAATAGTCACAAACGTATAAGTACATGATATCACGTAACATTCCGCCACTGCGGACGGTATTTGCTTCCTGATACATTACCCGTGTTAAAATGGACCGTTTACCAATTGCGGAAAAGTTCGATATCGTGTTGATGTATGGCTATTGTGATCAAAATGCCCAACGGGCGTGTGCTATGAATGCTGCTCGGTATCCTGGACGACATCATCCAAGTGTCCGGACCGTTCGCCGGATAGTTACGTTATTTAAGGAAACAGGAAGTGTTCAGCCGCATGTGAAACGTCAACCACGACCTGCAACAAATGATGATGCCCAAGTAGGTGTTTTAGCTACTGTCGCAGCTAATCCGCACATCAGTAGCAGACAAATTGCGCGAGAATCGGGAATCTCAAAAACGTAGATGTTTCAAGGCATGACAGAATGGCGATTACATCCAACATGATGGATGTCCGGCACGTAGCTCGTGTGCGGTTGAAGCGGTATTGAATAGTATATTTCATGACAGGTGGATTGGTCGTCGAAGCA
Source organism: Schistocerca nitens (assembly GCF_023898315.1). Taxonomy (NCBI): domain Eukaryota; kingdom Metazoa; phylum Arthropoda; class Insecta; order Orthoptera; family Acrididae; genus Schistocerca; species Schistocerca nitens. The sequence goes on along the minus strand of NC_064620.1, from coordinate 468,393,288 downwards.
TACCATGGCCCGCACGTTCACCGGATCTGACGTCCCCGGATTTCTATCTGTGGGTAAAGTTGAAGGATATTTGCTATCGTGATCCACCGACAACGCCTGACAACATGCGTCAGCGCTTTGTCAATGCATGTGCGAACATTACGGAAGGCGAGTTACTCGCTGTTGCTAGGAATGTCCTTACACGTATTGCCAAATACATTGAGGTTGACGGACATCATTTTAAGCATTTACTGCCTTAATGTGTTATTTACAGGTAATTACGCTGTAACAGCTCGCGTTCTCAGAAATGATAAGTTCACAAAAGTAGATGTATCACACTGGAGCAACCGAAATAAAATGTTCGAACGTACCTATGTTCTGTATTTTAATTTAAAAACCTACCTGTTACTAACTGTTCGTCTAAAATTGTGAGCCATACGTTTGTGAAAGCGAAAAAAGTGGTTCAACTAAAACATTCATATTTCTTTACGTACTACACAAACATGTAATAAAAAATTGGGGATCCTATTTTAAACAACACAGTTGATATCCGTTTGAACTATGGTAGCGCCATCTAGCGGGCCAACCATAGCGCCATCTGGTTTCCTCCTTCAAGCTAGAAAAGTTTCGTTCTTTGTAGTTTTTAAGTGTGACGCTTATTTCGTGAGATATTTGGCCCGGTTACTAATATATATATATAAAACAGTGTCTACGCGTCACAGCATGCGTGCAGTGAGGCCTTGGTAGATTGCAGGAGGGACTTTGCACTATATCTACATACACAAATCAACTAATTCCCGTAAATTGCAGGGAGCGGGCAATGAGCTCTGATGCCACGTTCAATCACATGCCAGATATGTTCTATCAGGTTCACATCTGGCGAGTTGGAGGGCCAGCATACCAATGGAAACTCTACGCTACGTTCCTTGAACCATCCTATCACACTCCTGGCCTAGTGACATGGCGCATTATCTTATTGCAAAATGCCACTGCCGTCGGGAAACTTGATCGCCATGGAGGGGTGGACGTCGTTTGCAACAGTGTACGATACTCCTTGGCCAGCTTGTCTCCGACCTACAGTACATGTGTCAGAGAGCTATTCCCTGGAAGACGACGAATCCGCGTCCTCCAGTCGGCATGATGAAGAAGATATCAGGGTTCATCAGGCCATACAACGCTCTGGCACTGTGCTTAAGTCCAGTGTCGATGGTCACATGCCCACTAGGAGTGATCAGTGCAGTGTGTGCTCAGACACATTGTACTGTGCCCGGCATTAAATTCGGACGTTGGTTCCGCCACAGTTGGCTGCCTGTCCTGTTTTACCAGTCTGCCCAACCTACGACGTCCGACATCTGTAATGAGCTGCGGCCGCCCAACCCCACAGCGTCTGAAGACGGTTTCACCTTGGTTTCGCCAAGTGTTGATGCCACTCACCACAGCACTCCTCTAAAAGCAGACAAGTCGTGCACTTTCGAAAATGCTCGTGCTGAGCCTCCAGGCCATCACAAGCTGCCCTCAGTCAAACACAAATAGATTGTACGCCTTCCCCATTCTACAAATGGAAATAACGCTCACTGACACTAAATTCATTGTGCGTGTGTCTGACTAGCAGTTATTCCTTGCCACGTGAGACTTCTATCACTTGGACAGGAGTATATTGATAGTAGGTCGGAGGTCATAAAGTTAGGGTTGTTCAGTATACTTCCTGCACAAAAACATTATTTCCCCTCCATGCCCCCATCCATTAAATAAACTTCTTCTTTTATAAACTGTATTCTGGCACAGAGACACCCAACGTAAATCTACTAGTACTTCTGCGGATAAAGCGCTACAGTCAAAACAAGAGTCAAAGTTCCTTCAATACCTTGTTCTAAACATTAACGACCAGTAAAACTACAACACTCTCCTATTCCTTCCAACATCGCTGTTACGTGAAGGAGGTATTTCAAATGAATATTGAAGCGAGACTGACTTTGCTACATATTTTCCACAGTTCTTATAAAGTATCCACTATCATCATGGGCTTCGCAATTATGGGCAACCAGATTTTTCTTTCAGCTGAGCTAACATTTCATAAGCAACTCCTTCAGTAGATATTCAGGGGAGGAAAAGGTCCACTACCAAATCAACATAAAATATGTCTTTGTTATAACGATACCTCTTGCCATAAGTCAAAATTAACACCATCATTGTTAATAAAAGTGAATATGAGAAAAATCACTGAATTTTTTATTTATTAACCATTAAAAACATAAGTCAGAATTTAGACAATTTTGAAAAAGGATTATTGTTTGGAGGCCCAGTTACACAAACAGCAGAAGAAGGTCTCACCTTCTTCTTGATGACCGAGGTGCATCCTACGCCAGAAGAAGCAAAGCTACCTTGGCCACCTTGTGAGGTAGCAGCTACGAACACAGCAGAATCAAGAGTTTGCTTCTCACTGTCAGCCACCTGAAAGGCCAAGGCATCTACTTGGCCACGGTCTGTTATTCCAGCAGTGTGAATTGCAAAAGCTGCATTTTCTTTCTCTGTGTCCATTAATATTACATAAGTTGGAGCTACATCCTCTGTTACAATCTCTTCAGTGAGAGTTTCAGCAACTTCCCGCCCTTCTGTACGGTCAGCAACTATAATTACAGAAGTAGTAGGTTCATCCACTCTGCCACGCTCAAGAATGACAGCGTCACCTCCTTGGCTGCCTTGTGTAGTGTCACCAATTATTGTTGCATCACCAACTATAATTTCACAGGCAGGACCTTCGTCCTCTCTGTGATGCTTAACGATGGCATTTTCACCATCTTGTCCACCTTCAGGAGTGGCATCAACTAATACTGCAGAAGCAGAAGCTTGTTCCTCTGCGTCGCTCCCTTCATTGGCAGTGTCAGCATCTTGGCTGCCTTCTATAGTGTCGGGAGGTACGATTCCACAAGCATGACTTTTCTCCTCTCTGTCACGCTCAGCTACAGCATTCTCCGCATCTTGTCCACGTTCTGTTTTGTCAGCAATTGATATTCCCCAACCAGGGCCTTCCTCCTTTGTATCCGTATCAAGACTGGCAGCGTCACCTTCTTGGCTGCCTTGTGTAGTGTCACCAATTATTGTTGCATCACCAACTATAATTTCACAGGCAGGACCTTCGTCCTCTCTGTGATGCTTAACGATGGCATTTTCACCATCTTGTCCACCTTCAGGAGTGGCATCAACTAATACTGCAGAAGCAGAAGCTTGTTCCTCTGCGTCGCTCCCTTCATTGGCAGTGTCAGCATCTTGGCTGCCTTCTATAGTGTCGGGAGGTACGATTCCACAAGCATGACTTTTCTCCTCTCTGTCACGCTCAGCTACAGCATTCTCCGCATCTTGTCCACGTTCTGTTTTGTCAGCAATTGATATTCCCCAACCAGGGCCTTCCTCCTTTGTATCCGTATCAAGACTGGCAGCGTCACCTTCTTGGCTGCCTTGTGTAGTGTCACCAATTATTGTTGCATCACCAACTATAATTTCACAGGCAGGACCTTCGTCCTCTCTGTGATGCTTAACGATGGCATTTTCACCATCTTGTCCACCTTCAGGAGTGGCATCAACTAATACTGCAGAAGCAGAAGCTTGTTCCTCTGCGTCGCTCCCTTCATTGGCAGTGTCAGCATCTTGGCTGCCTTCTATAGTGTCGGGAGGTACGATTCCACAAGCATGACTTTTCTCCTCTCTGTCACGCTCAGCTACAGCATTCTCCGCATCTTGTCCACGTTCTGTTTTGTCAGCAATTGATATTCCCCAACCATGACCTTCCTCCTTTGTATCCGTATCAAGACTGGCAGCGTCACCTTCTTGGCTGCCTTGTGTAGTGTCACCAATTATTGTTGCATCACCAACTATAATTTCACAGGCAGGACCTTCGTCCTCTCTGTGATGCTTAACGATGGCATTTTCACCATCTTGTCCACCTTCAGGAGTGGCATCAACTAATACTGCAGAAGCAGAAGCTTGTTCCTCTGCGTCGCTCCCTTCATTGGCAGTGTCAGCATCTTGGCTGCCTTCTATAGTGTCGGGAGGTACGATTCCACAAGCATGACTTTTCTCCTCTCTGTCACGCTCAGCTACAGCATTCTCCGCATCTTGTCCACGTTCTGTTTTGTCAGCAATTGATATTCCCCAACCAGGACCTTCCTCCTTTGTATCCGTATCAAGACTGGCAGCGTCACCTTCTTGGCTGCCTTGTGTAGTGTCACCAATTATTGTTGCATCACCAACTATAATTTCACAGGCAGGACCTTCGTCCTCTCTGTGATGCTTAACGATGGCATTTTCACCATCTTTTCCACCTTCAGGAGTGGCATCAACTAATACTGCAGAAGCAGAAGCTTGTTCCTCTGCGTCGCTCCCTTCATTGGCAGTGTCAGCATCTTGGCTGCCTTCTATAGTGTCGGGAGGTACGATTCCACAAGCATGACTTTTCTCCTCTCTGTCACGCTCAGCTACAGCATTCTCCGCATCTTGTCCACGTTCTGTTTTGTCAGCAATTGATATTCCCCAACCATGACCTTCCTCCTTTGTATCCGTATCAAGACTGGCAGCGTCACCTTCTTGGCTGCCTTGTGTAGTGTCACCAATTATTGTTGCATCACCAACTATAATTTCACAGGCAGGACCTTCGTCCTCATTGTGATGCTTAACGATGGCATTGTCACCATCTTGTCCACCTTCAGGAGTGGCATCAACTAATACTGCAGAAGCAGAAGCTTGTTCCTCTGCGTCGCTCCCTTCATTGGCAGTGTCAGCATCTTGGCTGCCTTCTATAGTGTCGGGAGGTACGATTCCACAAGCATGACTTTTCTCCTCTCTGTCACGCTCAGCTACAGCATTCTCCGCATCTTGTCCACGTTCTGTTTTGTCAGCAATTGATATTCCCCAACCATGACCTTCCTCCTTTGTATCCGTATCAAGACTGGCAGCGTCACCTTCTTGGCTGCCTTGTGTAGTGTCACCAATTATTGTTGCATCACCAACTATAATTTCACAGGCAGGACCTTCGTCCTCTCTGTGATGCTTAACGATGGCATTTTCACCATCTTGTCCACCTTCAGGAGTGGCATCAACTAATACTGCAGAAGCAGAAGCTTGTTCCTCTGCGTCGCTCCCTTCATTGGCAGTGTCAGCATCTTGGCTGCCTTCTATAGTGTCGGGAGGTACGATTCCACAAGCATGACTTTTCTCCTCTCTGTCACGCTCAGCTACAGCATTCTCCGCATCTTGTCCACGTTCTGTTTTGTCAGCAATTGATATTCCCCAACCATGACCTTCCTCCTTTGTATCCGTATCAAGACTGGCAGCGTCACCTTCTTGGCTGCCTTGTGTAGTGTCACCAATTATTGTTGCATCACCAACTATAATTTCACAGGCAGGACCTTCGTCCTCTCTGTGATGCTTAACGATGGCATTTTCACCATCTTGTCCACCTTCAGGAGTGGCATCAACTAATACTGCAGAAGCAGAAGCTTGTTCCTCTGCGTCGCTCCCTTCATTGGCAGTGTCAGCATCTTGGCTGCCTTCTATAGTGTCGGGAGGCACGATTCCACAAGCATGACTTTTCTCCTCTCTGTCACGCTCAGCTACAGCATTCTCCGCATCTTGTCCACGTTCTGTTTTGTCAGCAATTGATATTCCCCAACCAGGGCCTTCCTCCTTTGTATCCGTATCAAGACTGGCAGCGTCACCTTCTTGGCTGCCTTGTGTAGTGTCACCAATTATTGTTGCATCACCAACTATAATTTCACAGGCAGGACCTTCGTCCTCTCTGTGATGCTTAACGATGGCATTTTCACCATCTTGTCCACCTTCAGGAGTGGCATCAACTAATACTGCAGAAGCAGAAGCTTGTTCCTCTGCGTCGCTCCCTTCATTGGCAGTGTCAGCATCTTGGCTGCCTTCTATAGTGTCGGGAGGTACGATTCCACAAGCATGACTTTTCTCCTCTCTGTCACGCTCAGCTACAGCATTCTCCGCATCTTGTCCACGTTCTGTTTTGTCAGCAATTGATATTCCCCAACCATGACCTTCCTCCTTTGTATCCGTATCAAGACTGGCAGCGTCACCTTCTTGGCTGCCTTGTGTAGTGTCACCAATTATTGTTGCATCACCAACTATAATTTCACAGGCAGGACCTTCGTCCTCTCTGTGATGCTTAACGATGGCATTTTCACCATCTTGTCCACCTTCAGGAGTGGCATCAACTAATACTGCAGAAGCAGAAGCTTGTTCCTCTGCGTCGCTCCCTTCATTGGCAGTGTCAGCATCTTGGCTGCCTTCTATAGTGTCGGGAGGTACGATTCCACAAGCATGACTTTTCTCCTCTCTGTCACGCTCAGCTACAGCATTCTCCGCATCTTGTCCACGTTCTGTTTTGTCAGCAATTGATATTCCCCAACCAGGGCCTTCCTCCTTTGTATCCGTATCAAGACTGGCAGCGTCACCTTCTTGGCTGCCTTGTGTAGTGTCACCAATTATTGTTGCATCACCAACTATAATTTCACAGGCAGGACCTTCGTCCTCTCTGTGATGCTTAACGATGGCATTTTCACCATCTTGTCCACCTTCAGGAGTGGCATCAACTAATACTGCAGAAGCAGAAGCTTGTTCCTCTGCGTCGCTCCCTTCATTGGCAGTGTCAGCATCTTGGCTGCCTTCTATAGTGTCGGGAGGTACGATTCCACAAGCATGACTTTTCTCCTCTCTGTCACGCTCAGCTACAGCATTCTCATCATCTTGTCCACGTTGCTTCGTGTGACACTCTTGAAAAGCAGTGTCAGCATAGAGACCGTCTCCTGTAGCATCAGCAACCAACAATACAGAAGCAGGAGTTTGCTTTTCTTGTATTCCAGCGTCTGCAACTTTGTCTTCTTCTGAAGTAACAGCAACGAAGTTTTTACTTGGTGGATGTCGCAGGACGGTACGCAGTTCAGTAGCGTTAAATGCCCTGGCAGCTGCTGTCTTTGATTCCTGTTATCAGAGAAAATACGAAAGATCATTGTTGTAATAGAAAGTGTACTATATGTCTGATAAATTAACATCGAATGACTTAAAATAGTTTCTGTTGCGCCAATTACATGAGTCTCCAATATCTATTGAAATTCAGATTATTGTAACAGAACATGGTGTGATTTAGCACCATATACGATAGCATTTAAACAGTTCTTACCTAACTTCACTTCAGAAATTTTAAGTGCACTGTTCCACATGTAGATTTGATGTGTATGTACTAGCCGTGGAGACTCTAATGTATCTGAAAAAGTGTTAGCGCGTTATAGTTTGTATGTGGAATGACCCAGACGGCAAGGAGATAATCTGGCCACAGGAATAAAGTGCTCATTTTTACAACTAAATGAAAGTTCTCGCCGGCCGCGGTGGCCGTGCGGTTCTAGGCGCTTCTGTGCGGAACCGCGCTGCTGCTACGGTCGCAGGTTCGATTCCTGCCTCGGGCATGGATGTGTGTGATGTCCTTAGGTTGGTTAGGTTTAAGTATTTCTAAGATCTAGGGGACTGATGACCTCAGAAGTTAAGTCCCATAGTGCTCAGAGCCATTTGAAAGTTCTCTTTTAAATAACAATCATCTTTATTAGCAGTTGATCTTAATGACAAGATTCTGAAAAACGTTGCCTGATTTTGTGTTCCACAGATTGCTTTGTTTTGTTTGCTGCAGTATCGGTTCTCTCAGTTCCTGCACAGCTGCAGCATGGAAATTCAGATATGATTTAGTGAAAAAGGTAATGTCTCCTGTACTGCCATTGGTTTCCTTGTAATGTCCTAGTCTTCTGGTACTTAAGAGAAGCGAACTATCACAAAACTGATACTCAAATATCCCTTTGTGCTAATTGTGTTAAGAGACGTGAATGGACTCATAAGTTGAACCAGCTTAGGCTGTATTGAGGATGGACAGCACGACATCGCCTCTCCTGGATCGTGACCATATCGGTTGGACCCCAGACGACCGGAATACCGTGGCTTGGTCAGATGAGCCATGATTTCAATTGGTAGGAACTGCTGGTAGGGTTCGGATGTGTCGCAGTCCCAATAAAGCAATGGACCCAAGTTGTCAACAAGGCACAGTGCAAGCTGTTGGTGGATTCACAATGGTGTAGGTTGTGTTTCCGTGCAATGTGCTGAAAAGATCATTCACCGGAAATGGCTACTTGGAGACCATTCCAAAAACAACGATGCGCAGTATAATACGGCTACAATTGTTCGCGATTGCCTTGAAGAACATTTCTGACAGTTCGTGCGAATGATTTGTCCACCAAATTAGCCCGACAAGAAACCCATCGAACATTATGATGCGTGCCCGTCGAGCTTTGGATCGATTTTGCACGTATCGATTGGTCTCGTCTCGAGCCATGGGGCACGGGGGTCTCGGCAACAGCGTGATTTTCATGTGTACGTCAGGGGAGCGGTGGCGGCGGTTGGGACGTGCTGGCTTCATGAGGCTGGTGACCAAGAGAACGAGCGCGAAGCCGTCGCCGTGGTGACAGTCAGTCGTGGCGAGGACGTGCAGCAGGGCGGGAGCCAGCTGCGGGGGCAGCTGTTCGTTTGTGTGCCAGGGTTTGGCGCCTCGATCAGCTTGAGACGGGCTTAGCGCCTGTGCTTTACTTCCAAAGAACTTTAAAAAGAAAAATGTTGTGAAACATTGTGGCTAGTTATTCATTGCTGTATTAATGTTTAAATCTTGAGGACCCCCGGGTGTCTAAATTTGTTACGATTCTGCCTGTCGCTTTGTACCGCGTTAAGGTACATGGTGGGGCAATTATTTATAGACCTGTTTTTGTTATTGAACCTTGTGATGAGAAGTTACAGCTTGTTTAATGGCAAAATGTACACGTTAAGATTTTTTTTTTTTTTTTTTTTTTTTCAAGTTGCCTAGAGACAAGTACTAAGTTGCTTCCTGGCGAAGTGGCTTGTGTGGGGCCAGTCCGATTCCTGTCTGTGGACGAGGCGGCCAAACAGTTGTCTGCTAGTACTGTAAGAACGATAGCATTCGGTAAATGTATTGTGTTTAATTGTTGTTGTTGTTGTGGCCTTCAGTCCTGAGATTGGTTTGGTGCACCTCTCCAAAAATGGTTCAAATGCCTCTGAGCACTATGCGACTTAACTTCTGAGGTCATCAGTCGCCTAGAACGTAGAACTAATTAAACCTAACTAACCTAAGGACATCACACATATCCATGCCCGAGGCAGGATTCGAACCTGCGACCGAAGCGGTCGCTCGGCTCCAGACTGTAGCGCCTAGAACCGCACGGCCACTCCGGTCGGCTTGCAGCTCTCCATACTACCCTATCCTGTGCAAGCTTCTTCATCAACCAGTACTTACTGCAACCTACATCGCCGGCCGCTGGTGGCCGAGCGGTTCTGGCGCTACAGTCTGGAACCGCGCGACCGCTACGGTCGCAGGTTCGAATCCTGCCTCGGGCATGGATGTGTGTGTTGTCCTTAGGTTAGTTAGGTTTAAGTAGTTCTAAGTTCTAGGGGACTTATGACCTCAGTAGTTGAGTCCCATAGTGCTCAGAGCCATTTTGCATCCTACATCCTTCTGAATCTACTTAATGTATTCATGTCTCCCTCTACGATTTTTACCCTCCACGCTGCCCTCCAACGCTAAATTTGTGATCCCTTGATGCCTCAGAACATGTCCTACCGACCGGTCCCTTCTTCTTGTCAAGTTGTGCCACAAAAGCAAAACGAGTGTAATGGAATGTAGTCGAATTAAGTCGGGTGATGCTGAGGGAATTAGATTAGGAAATGAGACACTTAAAGTAGTAAAGGAGTTTTGCTATTTGGGGAGCAAAATAACTGATGATGGTCGAAGTAGAGAGGATATAAAATGTAGACTGGCAATGGCAAGGAAAGCGTTTCTGAAGAAGAGAAATTTGTTAATATCGAGTATAGATTTAAGTGTCAGGAAGTCGTTTCTGAAAGTATTTGTATGGAGTGTAGCCATGTATGGAAGTGATACATGGACGATAAATACTTTGGACAAGAAGAGAATAGAAGCTTTCGAAAAGTGGTGCTACAGGAGAATGCTGAAGATTAGGTGGGTTGATCACATAACTAATGAGGAGGTATTGGATTGTGTGTAATACTTTAACGTGATTTAGCATTCTACTTAATCTTGAATGTTGCCAATCACACACGCTATCCTACCTTGTTATTAAGTAGCGGAGCTAGTGCTCTTATGACGGCATTATTACAATAGCTCTTTGTCTAAGATGCACCGCTGGACTCCTTGGCAAATGACGGATATTCATTGTGGATAGATTTTTAGACAACACAGTTATATGGACATTAACAGCGATTAATTTACTTATAATCAATTATTCAAAATGACAGTCACAATCGCATTATTTATTTTGCCGCCAACCGGTTTCAACCCGCAATGGGGTCATCTTCAGGGCAGTTTACGCCATTTGGTCGCTCGCTGGAATCGTCACCCTGCCTGTGCACGGTTGGTAACTTGTTGATGGCCCAGCATTGAAATCTGTAGCGATTTGCGGAAGGTTTGCACTCCTGTCATGTTGAACGATTCTTTTCAGTCGTCGTTCGTCCCATTCTTGCAGAGTCTTTTTCCGGCCGCAGGGATGTCGGAGATGTGAAGTTTTATCGGATTCCTGATATTCACTGCACACTAGTGAAATGGTCGAACGGAAAAAGCCGCACTTCATCGCTACCTCGGAGATGCTGTGTCCCATCGCTCGTGCGCCGACTAGTTAGCATCCGTGCACAGGCTAGGGGACGACTCCAGCGACGACCAAATGGTGTAAATAGCCCTGAAGATGACCCCATCGCGGGTTGAAACCGGTTGGCGGCAAAATAAATAGTGCGATTGTGACTGTCATTTTGAAATACTTTGGTTAGGTTGGTACTATCAAATCTGTTTAAAAAATTGATATATTAACCTGTAGTTTATATCATTGTCTACGGATATGGCCGTGCTGGATACAAACGTAAATCCAATAGTTAGCCTCTTATTGTTTCGCAAGAATAGTAGGCGAGCTCGGCCAAAGTTGTCACAGGTTAAAAATTAAGCTTTAATACACTCCTGGAAATTGAAATAAGAACACCGTGAATTCATTGTCCCAGGAAGGGGAAACTTTATTGACACATTCCTGGGGTCAGATACATCACATGATCACACTGACAGAACCACAGGCACATAGACACAGGCAACAGAGCATCCACAATGTCGGCACTAGTACAATGTATATCCACATTTCGCAGCAATGCAGGCTGCTATTCTCCCATGGACACGATCGTAGAGATGCTGGATGTAGTCCTGTGGAACGGCTTGCCATGCCATTTCCACCTGGCGCCTCAGTTGGACCAGCGTTCGTGCTGGACGTGCAGACCGCGTGAGACGACGCTTCATCCAGTCCCAAACATGCTCAATGGGGGACAGATCCGGAGATCTTGCTGGCCAGGGTAGTTGACTTACACCTTCTAGAGCACGTTGGGTGGCACGGGATACATGCGGACGTGCATTGTCCTGTTGGAACAGCAAGTTCCCTTGCCGGTCTAGGAATGGTAGAACGATGGGTTCGATGACGGTTTGGATGTACCGTGCACTATTCAGTGTCCCCTCGACGATCACCAGTGGTGTACGACCAGTGTAGGAGATCGCTCCCCACACCATGATGCCGGGTGTTGGCCCTGTGTGCCTCGGTCGTATGCAGTCCTGATTGTGGCGCTCACCTGCACGGCGCCAAACACGCATACGACCATCATTGGCACCAAGGCAGAAGCGACTCTCATTGCTGAAGACGACACGTCTCCATTCGTCCCTCCATTCACGCCTGTCGCGACACCACTGGAGGCGGGCTGCACGATGTTGGGGCGTGAGCGGAAGACGGCCTAACGGTGTGCGGGACCGTAGCCCAGCTTCATGGAGACGGTTGCGAATGGTCCTCGCCGATACCCCAGGAGCAACAGTGTCCCTAATTTGCTGGGAAGTGGCGGTGCGGTCCCCTACGGCACTGCGTAGGATCCTACGGTCTTGGCGTGCATCCGTGCGTCGCTGCGGTCCGGTCCCAGGTCGACGGGCACGTGCACCTTCCGCCGACCACTGGCGACAACATCGATGTACTGTGGAGACCTCACGCCCCACGTGTTGAGCAATTCGGCGGTACGTCCACCCGGCCTCCCGCATGCCCACTATACGCCCTCGCTCAAAGTCCGTCAACTGCACATACGGTTCACGTCCACGCTGTCGCGGCATGCTACCAGTGTTAAAGACTGCGATGGAGCTCCGTATGCCACGGCAAACTGGCTGACACTGACGGCAGCGGTGCACAACTGCTGTGCAGCTAGCGCCATTCGACGGCCAACACCGCGGTTCCTGGTGTGTCCGCTGTGCCGTGCGTGTGATCATTGCTTGTACAGCCCTCTCGCAGTGTCCGGAGTAAGTATGGTGGGTCTGACACACCGGTGTCAATGTGTTCTTTTTTCCATTTCCAGGAGTGTATTTGGATTTCGGTGTGCTTGCTCTGTTCAATATTAAATTTTAAATTTTCTAAAGTCGTTCTTGAGTACCCTTTTTTTTTGTAATTACATTTTGATGGTCTCGTTCTGTTTATGCATGTACTTGAACACTGAAGAGTCAAAGAAACTGGTACACCTGCCTAATATCGTGTAGGGCCCCACGAGTACGCAGAAGTGCCAAACACGACGTGACATGGACTCGACTAATGTCTGAAGTACTGCTGGAGGGATTTGTCACCATGAATCCTGCATGGCGTCCAAAAATCTGTAAGAGTACGAGCGGGTGCAGATCTTTTCTGAATAGCACCTTGCAATGCGTCCCAGATATGTTCAATAATGTTCATGTCTGGGAGTCTGGTGGCCAGCAGAAGTGTCTAAAATCAGAAAAGTGTTCCTGGAGCCACTCTGTAGCAATTCTGGACGTGTGGAGTGTCGCATAGTCCTGCTGGAATTGCCCAAGATCACGTACTTAAGTAGATGCTGGTGATAAGACAGGATGCTTACATACGCGTCACCAGTCAGAATCGTACCTAGACCTATCGGGGGGCCCATATCACTCCAGCTGCACACGCCGTACACCGTTACAGAGCCTCCACGGGCAGGGTCCATGGATTCATGAGGTTGTCTCCATACCAGTACACGCCCATCGGCTCGATATAATTTGAAACGAGACTCGTCCGACCAGGTAACATGTTTCCAATCACCAACAGTCCAATGTCGGTGTTCATGGGCACAGGCGAGGTGCAAAGCTTTGTATCGTCCAGTCATCTGGGGTACACGAGTGTGCCTTCGGCTCCGAATGCCCATTTCGATGATACTTGTTGATGGCCCAATATTGTAATCTGCAGCAATTTGCGGAAGGTTTGCACTTCTGTTATGTTGAACGATTCTTTTCAGTCGTCGTTCGTCCCATTCTTGCAGAGTCTTTTTCCAGGGGCAGGGATGTCGGAGATTTGAAGTTTTATCGGATTCCTGATATTCACTGTACACTTGCGAAATGGTCGTACGGATAAAGCCCCACTTCATCGCTACCTCGGAGATGCTGTGTCCCATCGCTCGTGCGCCGACTATAACACCACGTTCAAACTCTCTCACGTCTTGATAACCTGCCATTGTAGCAGCAGTAAGCGATCTAACAACTGCGCCAGACACTTGTTGCCTTTTATAGGCGTTGCCGACCGCAGCGCCGTATCCTGCCTATTTACATATCTCTGTGTTTGAATACTCATGCCTATACAAGTGCTTCAGTGTATATTAGTGTGCTTGCTCTGTCCTCTCTGAATTCGTTCCTGAGGACGTGGAGCAAGCATTTTCTTTTTTTATATTGACTGTTTTAGGTTTTTTTAATTTTAAATTTGGAATGTAAATTTTAAATTTTAATTTAAATAATTAGCTAAACACTAAGTATTGTGCGGCTAGCGCACTGTGTTGGTGGAAGATATTTTCCTTAATTATTGTGGCCAAATGCTAATATATTTGCATGAACTACAAATAAAAAAATTATTTTGACAAAACATCCTGCCGCTTCCAATCCAGGAACCTTGTTTCCTATATGAGCAGTTTGTAACATTAGTTGGTTGGTTGGTTGTTTGGGGAAGGAGACCAGACAGCGAGGTCATCGGTCTCATCGGATTAGGGAAGGACGGGGAAGGAAGTCGGCCGTGCCCTTTGAAAGGAACCATCCCGGCAGTTGCCTGGAGCGATTTAGGGAAATCACGGAAAACCTAAATCAGGATGGCCGGACGCGGGATTGAACCGTCGTCCTCCCGAATGCGAGTCCACTGTCTAACCACTCCGCCACCTCGCTCGGTGTGTAATATTAGTAATTTTCGTCTCACAAACATTAATATACGCTCAATAGTAAACGCCTGATGGTCTACAGTTATCGAAAAATTGTAAAGTAAAAGAAATGAACCATTGTATGGTAGTGACAGAATCAATTATTCTTATCTTTGCCGTTCTTGTGCGGTGCCTGTAAATCTCTATGTATATGTATCGTTTTATGATATAAAAAAGAATCCTGTTGTTTCAAGACAAATGAGGCAATGGGCGCCTCATCTTTTACTGTTTGTATTCCATGAAAGGCGGACGCGGACTTGCTGCGTTCCGTATCGGTATTTTATATTTTATGTGAAAATATTCAGTCAATATGCTAATTGTTATTTTTACAATCATAAAACATGTAGTTTCTTGTAATTGATTACGAACAGACAGCATCAAGAGGACATTTTGACTGTTATGTATAAAGTATTTAATCACAATGGTCATCTATTGCAATTTAATATGAATAGGTACGTAGCATTAAAAACGTGTGTTAAAGATAAGTGTACTTATTTTAGTAAATTAACCTTGATCATTTCCATCTCCTCATTTACTTGAATGTTAATTATTTTGTGTTAGTTCATCACCATAAATTACGATCACGCTGATGGGCCGAACGCAGCATGAGGCAGAAGAAAGATTATCGTTTTCCTATTATTTCTGAATCAGCTCTTTTTTTTAATTGTGTAGTGTTGCATTTCTTTTAAAGTCTATAAATCTTCTTTTCCCTTAGTGTTGTTCCGGGTATGACTACATCGCGACTATAAAAATGCACAGAAATGATAATGTTTCTTCGGAACGATCTCAAATAAATCAATCTGCTCCCCTTTTTCAAAATAATCCAACCAGGTATTTAATGCTCACCGTTTGTTATTATAATAGTGTAATTAATCCCTGATTCTGTTGCCAAGTAGCCCACCAAAACATTCACTTTTTCGACATTTTTCAAAAAATAGAAAATAACAATTCTTTTTCTTTTCGCCCCCATCCCCCCCAAAAGATCACGCTACAAGTTCAAAGGTCAATTTCCTTTCGCCTTGCGGAAGCGGATTCCAAATGGAGGCGCACAGCGTGATTCTTCTATTTGTTCATTTTTTTTATTTTTTTTTTTTTTTACATGTGCAAGCGTGGCACTTGGCATTTGGAGAATTTAATTAAGGTGCTTTTCAATTGTTAAATTGTTTCTTTGTGGCGGATTTCTATTTAGAGCCCACTGTAAAACTGTATTGTGGTTGTAGTGTTCTCCAACATGGGAGCTAGAAGCGTCCTCGGGGTAAATTACCTGAGGAAGGAACAGCTTCAATATGACTCGCTGGGAGTCCGACCAAGGCAGTGTCGACGAACTGTGTCTATCCTTGTAGCGCGCCTTAGAAAAGCTGGTTGATGTCACGGGCCAATCTGTTGATGAGGTAAGTACCTCCAGTGCGTCATGCTTCACTGAGTTGGGCGTAGTGCGTGACGGGGTAGATTTGTTGGAAGGTACTACGCCGACTGAGGCCAAGATGTTGAGGTTGCACACTCTGATGGATCATGTAGTGAAAAGAATGAATGACCAATCGTTAGATGTCGATCATAAAAGTGCGTCCTCTGTACAGGTCCCGCAAGAGGAGATTATTTTGGTACAGAGGCTCCTCGCCTTCCTGAAGTGGCGGGATGATAGCGAGGTGGAGGAAGACCGAAAGCATACTATTGGGCAAATTTCTGGAAAGCGAGTAGATTGTACTAGTCAGTTCGCAAAGCTTCCCAGCCTGCTTTTGCCTATTATTCAGTGCGTCAGGGATCTTTCAGTTGATATGTATTGTTTAAAAATATTGAAAAAGATTATTGTGGCTCACCGTTGAAATGGAAGAACAGGAGGCCTCTTTGAAGTTTCTGGCACTGTGATTTTTCGTGCAATTTATCCACTAACACAGGTGCGTTTAAGCCGTTTGATAGCCAAAGTACTAGAGGTAGAAGGGGGTTTAGCGGCTCTCCACGAGATAATTCTGGAGCAGTGTCTCGCCTGACGTCGGAGAAAGGACTTTGCTGATCAGTTTTTTTATAGGATGGAAGCCATTGAGGAAGCATTGGCAGAGTATGTCGAGAGGGTGCGGGTAGCCCAGATCGCACTGTCTCTTGACGCCTCTGAAATCGACGCCGTCCACTACATTTTGGAAGGGATGTGTCCATCTGATTGTTCGCGTTCGTCTTTGGCGAGAAACCTACATCGTATTCCGAGCTGGATAAAATGGTTGTTAGAATTGACATCATCAAATATTGTGACAAACAGCGTGGGGTGGCGTCGGGGTCTAGCCGGAACAGGGAATTATTGTGGCAACCTGACACCGAACCTAAGGGGCCTGAAGTAAAGCCGCGGTATTGTTTCAGGTGCTGGAGTGCTGAACACGTTGTATGACAGTGTCGACTACCGCGTGAAGGGGACGCAAATTTACGACGCCAACCACTGCTGACAAGGGACCACGCCAGCAGCATGGGTGTCGTAAGGCGTGTGCTGTCAGGTGACCTCATTATGCGCCAGTGCGGGTACGGAGCCAGTGTATGTCTAGCTAGGTTCCGGAAGCAGTGTCTCTTTATTTGATTTTGATTGGTTTGAGGTTTATAAACATCTGGTGGAGTTCATCAGTAAACACTTCCGGGCTAAGTTGCCGTGGTCGATCTGTAGAACTTCTTCTCCCTGACGTTTCGTTCTCAACTACGGAGAACATCTTCCGAGGTGAGTCGACGACCTGCTGCTAGGAGCTGGGGCTGATGAAGACGCCGGCCGTGAAATCCTACATGGAATGATCTGGTGGAGTGGTCCCAGTTACAACCAGGAAGTGAGGGGTGTTGTACAGCCACTGGGGGCGTTCCTGAGATCACTGGGCAAATCCGAATCAAACTCGGTATTGGGAATTTTACGTGGCCTGTCAACTTGTGTGTGGTGAAAGACTTGGTGGTGAAGTTATTGTTAGGATATGATTTCCTAGTCTGTACCTAGTGTGTATTAGACTACTGGAAGGGCGAGTTGTTCTTCAAGTTCAACCCTGAAGCAAGGTTTAAGTTGAGTAAGCCTCTTACATCTACTAGTGTTTGTGATGTTAGGAAGAGGAAGATGAGTTTGGGGTAGGAAATTTGCCGGCAGATGGAAGGAAGCGAAAATGGTTCAAATGGCTCTGAGGTCATCAGTCCCCTAGAAGTTAGAACTACTTAAACCTAATTAATCTAAGGACTTCACACACATCCACGCCCGAGGCAGGATTCGAACCTGCGACCGTAGCGGTCGCGCGGTTCCAGACTGAAGCGCCTAGAACCGCTCGGTCACAACGGCCGGCTGGAAGGGAGCGCTCGTTGAAATTGTAGCTTCGATTTCCCGAGATGTAGATGGATATGACCAACAAAATAAGAGTACAAGACTAATGCAACTTATCAGATCCATGTCAGGCAGGCCCCCTAACGGCTTTCCCCACACAAAATGCGTGACGTGCGTAAAATCGTAGCACAGCTCTGGTGTCGTTAGACCGTCGGTGTCTCCGTACGCCTCGCCCACATTTTTGGTCCCTAAACCCAATATGGGTGGGTGCCACCCAATAGTAGACGCAATAGTAGATTATCGGCCACTTAACCGGAAGGTAGCCCTGGAATCGGTTCCACTACCGGACTTACACATCTGATCTACATGGTTTTCGGGGACACGAATTTTCTGTTTCGGATCTTAACCAGGCGTGTTATCAGGAGCCTTAGCTAAGGAATCTAAAGCTCTCACCACCTCCTGTAAGGATTATGATTTCTATGAATTCAGCCGGGTGCCTTTTGGGGGTTAGCCACCGAAGCGGCGGTTCTCTCGCACTTCTTAGATAATGTGCTTGGAGATTTTAAGTGAAAGTGTGTATACCGATATTTGGATGATGTTGTGGTGTACAGTGCCAGTTTAGATGAACGTTCAAGGCACCTAGAGCAGGTCTTGGTTCCGCTAAGGGAGGCGGGGCTCACAGCAAAACCAAGTAACGCCATTCTCGCTAGACAAAAGACTTTCTTCTTGGGCCACGTTGTGTCTGCGGCGTGGGTTAAGATAGACCATTCACGCACTAATACTCCTTACAATTTCCCTGCTCCTCGCAACAAGGGCGTCACACCATTTGTAGTGATGACGAATTTTTGTTTCCAACTTTGCTGGTATAGCGGCAACCCTTAACGAGTTAAGGCGCAAAGAGACAAAAATTTGTCTGGGACAAAAGTCAACAAGGGGCGTTCGTAGGGCTGAAGAGGGCCTTTAGCATTGCTCCCGCACGAGGGGCGCGTACATTGTCTAGACGGATGCGTCCTATTCCAGTACTGCGGCCGCTCTTTTGCAAGAGCAAGCGAGGGTGGAGACCATTAACTAACGCATCGTGTTCCGTAACTGATCCTGAGACGTCGAACACTGTATACGAGCTTGAGGCACTCGCGGTTCTCTTCGCACTTGAACGATTTCAGTTTTATCTCGAACGTCGGAGATTTCGGCTTGAAACGGGTAATCAAGCGTTAAGATAGGATTTGGCATGATCGTGCAAGACCGGGAGGGTAGCGCGTTGGGCAATAAAGATTTCCGCGTTCCAGTTTGACGCTGTACGTGTCCGGGGAAGTGAGAATCAGGTGGCCGATACTCTCAGCCGAATGATTTCGCAGGAGCAACAATCGGAGCCACGTGAGGAATGCGAAGCTACAGCTCCGCAGGCACTTCTGAATCGCGTCAGTTAGGGAGTGACGTCCGGCCCATGGATATCCTAACGAGCGTGGGGTGCTTTCTTTTCAAACCCGTAATGATGGGAAACTCAAGATCTGTTTACATCGGGCCTCAGTCCCAGCCATGGAAGGATATGAAACGTGACATCCGTAGTCTGGTGCGGAGCTGCTGGGATTGTAATATGGAGACACATGAGACCATTCCACGGTATGGAAGCTTGCAATCCACACGGATATTCAGACCGCTTGATAAAATTGTCGTCAATTTTTTGGGCCCTCTCCCGCGCACCAAGGATGGCAACCGTTATTTGTTCGTGGCTGTGGACACACCACGTTCGTGGTTACCTAGCCGAGACGTGAAGGCGACTAATGCCATTCAATATCTGTCTTATATTTTCCAACTTTGGGTCACCTAAAGAACTGGTTAGCGGTAACACCCTGGCTTTCACATCCCGCATCTTCAGAAACCTCTGTTTTCGTATTATCCCCAGCCTCCATATGCTAAGCTGATCAATATGAATTTGAAAGCTGTTCTGATTATCTAACATTCTAACTTGCATAGGAAGTGAGACAAATCTCTGGCATTCAACAGACTGTCAAGATATTTTTTTTTTTTTTTTTTTTTTTGCAAGTCATCTAATCATACATACTTGGTATGTTGTAGACAGCATTCGGTAATTATTTTGTGTTTCATGTTTAATGTGATTTAGCGTTCCGCTTAATTTTGAGTGTTGCCGATCACGTACACACGGCCTACCTTGTTATTAAGTAATGTAGCTAGTGTCCTTATGCCCCGTTATTTCAATAGCTGTTTGTCTAAGGCGCGCCGCTTAACTTCTCGGCAAATAACGAATATTTAATGTGGTTAGGTTGTTAATAACAAGGGTGTGGTGAAAAATTTTGGTATATTAGTTTAAAATATTAACTCGTGCCGAACAGGCCATGAAAGCCCAACGGCACCGACCGGCCGCCGTGTCATCCTCATCCATAGGCGTCACTGGATGCGGACAGGGAGGCGCATGTGGACAGCACGCCGCTCTCCTGGCCGTATGTCAGTTTCTGAGACCGGAGCCGCTACTTCTCAGTCAAGTAGCTCCTCAGTTTGCCTCACAAGGGCTGAGTGCACCCCTGCTGCCAACAGCGTTCAGCGGACCGGATGGTCACCCATCCATGTGCTAGGCCAGCCCGACAGCGCTTAACATTGGTGATCTGAGGGGAACCGGTGTTACCACTGCGGAAAGGCCCTTGGCTTTGGTATATTAACCTGTACCTTAAATCATTGTCTGCGGCTACGGCCGTGCTGGTTTAAAGGGAAAATCAGGTAGTTTTCCTATTATTGTTTATCAAGATTATTGGGCGATGTCGGCCGTAGTTTTCACACGTTGAAAATTAAGCTTTAATACTTAGATTTCGCTGTGCTTGCTCTGTTCAATACTAAATTTTAAATCTTCTGAAGTCATTCTTGAGTTCCTAATTTATTATGCCAGAGGCATAATTTTTATAATTGTTTTGCTGACCTCATTACGATTTTTCTTGTATTTGTATTTCGATATGCTTGTTCTGTTCAATATTAAATTTTAAATTTGCTGAAGTAATTCTTGAAAACCTGATTAAAACAATAATTTAATACTGTAAGAAGCTTAATTCTTATAGTTGCATTCTGCTGGTCTTATTATGTTAAATCTTATACTAGTATTTTGGTGTGCTTTCTCTGTTCTTATTAAATTTAAATTTTCTGAAGTCCTTCTTGAGGATCAGGAGCAAGCAGCAATTTAATTCAGCAACAGGCTTAATTTTTAATATTGCCTGTTTTAACTTTTTACCTTAAATTTGGAACCCAAATTTTAAATTTTCATTTAAAGAATTAGCTGAACGCTTACGTGTCACATGGCTAGCGGCGACTGTTGGCAGAAGGTATTTTTCTTAAACATTGTGTCCAAGTGCTAATACAGTTGCATATCTTGAAAATCAAAAAAGGTTTTGTCAGAACATTCTGCCGCTTCCAATCCAGGGACCCTGTTTCCTAACTTGACCGGCTCTCTACGGTCAGTATCCGTTCGCCTCGCGGAAGGGGATTTCACTTTTATGGGCCATAATCGAGAAGTCATTTATTGCACAAAATAAAGTACCCGTAACAGTTTCGCAGCTATGCACAGCTATAGAGACAGCATAGCTCAGTATTTCTGCAGGGGACTTCAAACGAGTAGTTGAGTCCGTGTCACATCGCGCTGCTGGACTAGGCCGGGCGAAAGGAGGAGCGACACGATGTTAGGAGACATCCCGTGATTTGTCTTTGGACAACGGCGGTGCAATGGTGATCTGAACTTCATGATGGCTAGTACGATTAACGAAACCTTTGCACCAAATTACAACGTTTATTGTGCACGTCACACTGGAAAGGATCTCCTCGGAGGGACAGAGAGAGAGAGGGATAGGGAAATGTGAAGGGAGTGAAGTTTCCTTGTGCATGGTGGCTGGGAGGGACCAGATTCATTCCATGTTGACAATCCTCAAAGTATGCAACAACCGGAAATAAAAGTATATCGTTACTGTAGTATGGCCCGTAGTAGTGTGGAGAAGAACATTTATTGCTTTCCAGCGCTGTCCAGGGCATGACGTACTGGGGTATGCTAATTATGATTGGTAGCTGCGGATTATCTGAGAAGTACGCGCAGAACGGTTCAAGCCCTTGCCATTTTCCCACATCACCCGCATTACGATATCCTTTAGAGCACGGGATTCCAGATTATGGTGTTCTGCTTACCACTGGTAGAAGGCAATTACATTAAGGTGGTATGTGAACAACAAAAAACTTACAGAGATAAGCAAAATTATTCCTTTAACGTTACATTATTTTTAAATTGAGAAAACTCATAGATAAACGTAACAATTGTACAATGTTACAGATTAACCGCAGGGCTGTACGCAAGACACGGGAGTGCCGGATAGTATGCTCCCCATCCCTGTCTTCATTAGTCGTCGCTGCCTTGCCCAGTAATAGTTCTTCTGTTTTGACGTTGGCGATATTTTGACCGGGTCCTGTCGATGATTAATCGAAAGGTTTCGTGTCGCTTAGAAACTGCTGCCAACTTACGCAGTGTACCAGTGTGTAGTTTGTACCTGGAACCGGAGCGTGCGTGTTACAACGAGCTGATACTTGACTACTATAATTGTCACTATAGCCGACATATTCCTCTCGAGAGAATCAGCAACTGTATTTACATTTAAAATAATTTTCATTTATTATTCAGTCTCAGTTGCACGTTTTTAATTACGCAACGTGTTTCGATCACTTTGGATTATCTTCAGATCTAAGCAGTTACGTCGGCAACCCGTCTTGTCTATTCAGAATCTCGGGTCTAGTGAAGCAGGGGATACAACCCGTCAGCTTTGAACAATGACGTCAGAAATGGCCAGAGAGCATTTATTACACAGACGAAAGAGCTGACAAGGCTGTTCAGAAACAAAGGAATACGAGAGACGAAAAATATAGTTGACATATATCAATGCAAATAGTATTTTCACGTTAAAGAGATCCTATTATTTCTTTGGAAAAAGAAGGGGAAAAAATGGATGGAAATATTGGTAGCATAGAACACCTCACGTCACATATATATGGGTTGTATCTCGAACCTCATTCGAACCGTATTGGTTAACTGAGCACGGGATACAAGTTTAGCGTATGTCGATTTCTTCGTTTTCGTTAGCATTAATATCCTGTTATTCGGTTGAACTATATCGGTCAACTGAAGCACGAGATACAAATTTTACATGTCTTGTTTCTTTCGTTTCCGCTACCACTTATAATCTGTTCTTGCGTAGATAGTAGTACTACCTATGGCAGAAGGAGCTACGTGTATAATACTTGTATCCCATACTTCAGTTGATCTATGTATATGTACACTGTTAACGAAGACGTGGAAATGGACGTACATCACATTTGCAACCTGTACCTCGCTTGAACTACGCAAAGAAGCAATAAGACGACAGATATACAATTCGTATCCCGTACTTCACTATGAGGTACAGTTTTTTTTTTCGCCTTCGATGCTAACAGTATCGACTGAAAGTTATAGTTTTCATCACAGCAGTGACAATAGTAACCCATTCTTTAGTTGAGCCATATAGCTATACTCAACGTTTGTATCCTGCTCTCCAGTTGGCACATATAGGTAAATCTCATCAGTGTTACATATGTCATTTTCGAATAGGTAATGTCAGTGTAAAGGTCAACTGAAGGAAGGGATGCAAATTTTTGTTGTGGGGGGCTTTTCGCATTTAATATTGCAAGTGCAGATTCGTAAAAAATCGTACTGATACTAGTGCTGGGAAACGAAAGAAGAGCGACGACTGCAAAATTTCTATTACGTAGTGGAATACACGAAAACATACGTAATGGTGTAATACAACAATGAAATGCGTCGGAATAGTCAAATGCAGTAAAAGAAAAAAATGTAAAACTGAACTTACAACACGGGAACTTCTTAAAAGAACCGAAGCTCGCCTAGAAAGACATCAACAAAAATCACATACCCACATACACAACAAAAAAAAAAAAAAAAAAAAACATTACGAAAACACTCACACACACACACACACACACACACACACACACACACACGCACACACGCACAGACACACACACATTCATCCCCCGACCCCCCCATCCTAATGTGAAATTAGCTAACATTATTTCGGATGGTACATTCGCCCAACACGTTTAACGAAACATTTAAATGGAATATTCGTCCAAGTGACTTTGAAGTGTGGAAATCGGGCGTTTCCCCTTCCCTACAAGACGTTTCACAGCTGACCAATAACCCTCTATGCTATTTGCGCAAGCCCCTGTGGTTAATGATCTGAACTCAATATTGTGATCAACTACGAGATGCTGATAACCACTTTCCCCTAAATACCTATACGAAGAAAAACCATCTGAAATTATAATGGAACCCTCTGCAAAGTGATCTTCAATTAAGCTGACCAAAACTTCCTTCCGTCGACTGAGTACTACTTTAAACACTACATCGTCACATTCTTGACCTGAAACTACAGACTCCCAAACATATAATCCCACCGGAGGTTGCCCCCTTGTTGTACTTCCTTTTGCCAACAAACTTCCCTACAAAAAGTGTACCAATCCACAACTGTACGCTTACTCACACGACATTCATGGACACACAGCCACACAGGATATCTCAAACACCAACAGTACGTGTTTTTCATAATGTCTCTTCAGGCGAGCTTAGATTTTTCGAACCACATCCCTCGTCTAATGTATTGCCACAGCCGATCTTTGATGCAGCGCCATACGAATAAGTCGTGAGTATGGCGCATGTACACTTGTGGGCGCATTTATTCGCCGCACTCACGACATCGAACATACTCGGCAACGAGACCACACGTTTGTGATAAACAAATTGTGCTCAGTATGTTTACGCCCATAGCCTCTCTCAAATCATGCACGTTCATCGGAACAGATAAAGCCATACTTACAACCGAAAATGAGATACTAAAAATTGTCCTAAAATAAGAAACTAATAGACCAAATCACCTCAAAATCACTAAGAATGAAATTAAGTACCGAATGAATTGCATATAACCAATTATTTAAATAAACGCACACGAAGAATATTTTGAGCAATATTTAGCGATCTCTTTGAAAATCGCATTCAATTATTTTAATATACAATGATAGCGCTTGTCCGGAACACAGAACTGTTTTATTATCTACAGCTGAAAGTGAAGACATTATTATCTATGAGTAATGTATGACCTCATTGGTCAAAGCCGACGGGTTGTATCCCCTGCTTCACTAGACCCAGAATCTCATACCAGCGTAAACAGTGCTGACGTTACGCAGCGCATATAGTACACTGATATAAGTTTCGAAAGAGACAAGTTCGGTTGCCAACACAACTACTTACCTATGAAGATCCATAGTGATATAAACAAGTCACGTAATTAAAAATGAGAAGAAAGAACGGAGAATAAATGAGAATTGTTTTACTATAATTGTGACGTGAAACTAAAGTTGACTGTGTCAACGTCATGATAGTGTTTTAAGTTAACCATGAAGAGATTTTTAAGACAGGAGTATCCTACGTCCAAGGATGCATTTAAGTCACTTAAACCAATACCTAGACGTAAGTGTGATAATACCTACTGTAAAAGTTTAATGAACGCTTTAAACGTCATTCCTCTCTTACTCATTGAATATTTGTGTCGAAAATGGCTTGATTTAATTTCATTTTATTTGGTGCAAATAAGTGCCACATGTGAACATGAAAGAATCTTTAAATAAGTGCTTCTACGAAACAATATAATGTATCTGTCACATTTCTACCATACATAGCAGTCGAACGACACGAAGGAAAAACTGTATCTGTGTCCTCAGCACTGAGTAAAATGACGAAAATTACCGCCCCCCCCCTCACCATTGCAGCAGTCGTCACTCAAACATCCGCACCCATCACCTTTTCCCACTACAGGGTTCGTTCCAAACTGAACAAGAAATAGTGGTACTCCCAAATATTTAAAAAATGTCAAGTGTTGCATGGTGAAAAAGTCTGCGATCTAGGGCAAATGATAAAATATCGATTTATCGGCGATATTTTACCCCAACATATATCAATATATCGAAATAAAATCGGCAATATCGAGTGCTGATACCTGGGGGAGTGGATCCAAGCCAATGGACTGGATAACACAACAAATAAAGAAAGAATAAAAAAGTTGGAATTTGCATATATATTAACACAAAACTACTACAATAAGAAATCAATATCCATACAAGCATTATAATTCGGTTATTAGGACACAAGCAACATATGGATCAGAGTGCCTAACATTGAATAAGAAAGGCGAATTAAGGGAACTAGAAAAAAGAGAGAGAAAAATATTAAGAAAAATTCTAGGTCCTGAGAAAAACAAGGAAAATAGGTGGATTAAAAGGAGAAAAGAAGACCTATACAAAAATACAGAAAAGATCACAGATACAATGAGGAAGAGACGGCTAAAATTTTATGGACATTTAAAAAGAATGGAAGAAACACGTATTACAAAGAACATTTTTAATTACGTTAGTAAGCTGAAAAAAACTGTAGGATGGATAGAAGCAGTAAAGAAAGACGCCAACAAAATACGTGTTACAGAAGAAATAATACGTGACAGGAATAACTTTAGGCTACTTATAGAAAACGCAAACTATGAAGAAGAAGCGCCAAAAACCTCGACCCAAGAGAGTGTGGACCGATGAGCAGAGACGAGCAGTTGGCGAGAAAATGAAGCAGTACTGGGAAGAACGGAAGAAAAAGAAACACCATAAGTCTTAAGTTGTATGCGGTCCATAGCTGGCTAAATTCATAAATAAACGTATATATATATTTTTTTTAATTTCCGGAAAATATTTAAGTTCTTCTGAAATTATAGTAGAACATAGTCTTACTTTCACTGTATGAAGGAGCCTTACTACTTTTAGAGCTCTCGTAACGTCCAATATTTCTGTTTGACTGTGTGACACTGTGTGTATGTTGCACAAAAGAACACCGATTGCTCTCGAGGGTGGCGGTGCGAATGTAGTAGAAGTAGTAGTAGAGGCAGTAGCTTTATTCATCCGTTGATCTCTTTTTACAAGAATCTAGGACATCTCAAAGTATTTACAAATTTAGACTAATTTAAAATAACCTAATTCGTATACACATATATTTACAGAGTTCTAGTTAGACATAATCATTAGATTTACTCCTGGTATGTTATACTTTTCTTACAAAAAAATTATTAAATAATGTAATGCCACACTGTTCACTCATATCTCACTATCAGTCACTGCACACGCTATATACACATTGTTTCATAACACTTCAAGCACTACACACACACACACACACACACACACATATGGTGATCTCTGGGCCATTTTCTGTGCCGCAATTTGCTATCCTGAAAAACTGAGTCAGCAGCCCTCCATAATGAGTGAGATGTTGAGCTCAGAAAGAGGAAGAGGTGTTAGTATTGTGCTATGCATAGATTGGGGGTAAGTATTTCTAGAAAGGAAGAAAGAAGGAAAAAACATAAAGTGAAGGTGTTGTGTGGAATGTTGGATGTTTTATAATCATTATTATTATTATTTATTTGTGCAACATTTTCTTATCAAACCCCTTCTCTGCTTTATCTAAGTAATCCTTCAATGTATAAAATGTTTTGGATAACACGAACTTTTAGCTGCCTTTTTAAATAAGTGTATTTTTCCAATTTCTTTAATTTCCTTTGGTAATTTATTGTACAGTTTTATTCCTTGGTAGGAAATGCTGTTCTGAATCTTATGTTTATTTTTTCTTGGTAAATATAAGCTGAGTCTGTCTCTTGTTGTCTGGTCATGGACAGAGCTGTTTGTGCAGTAATTGCCAATGTTATTTTTGATATGTATAACTGACTGGTAAATGTATTCACATGGAGCAGTTAAAATCCCCAGTGTTTTGAACATATCTTTACAGTGAGCTCGACTAGTATTTTTGGTTATTATTCTTATGGCCCTTTTATGGAGTTTGAAAATTGTGTTTATATTTTGTGCGTTTGTTCCCCAAAAAAGAATGCCATAGCTACGAACTGAGTGTACTTATGAATAATATTTAACTAAAAGACAGTGCATGTTACACACTGATGATAGGATTCTAAGGGCATAACATGCTGATGACATTCTGTTTGCTAATACCTTTGTGTTTTCACACTACTTCAACTGAGAATCAATCTTCATTCCTAGAAAAGTTGTATTTGTTACACAGTCTATAGAGGTGCTATCTACATTTAATTTAACACTGTCAGTTTCCCTCTTCAATCTGAAATTTATAGCTTTAGTTTCCTTTATGTTAATGTCACTTTATTGCTTATTGACCAATCATAAACTCCCTTGAGAGTTTCATTTCCTTTCTTGGTAAGGAGTTCTCTTGTTTTCTCAGTGACTTTAATGTTGCTGTCATCAGCAAAGAGAATTTTTTCATCGTAAGCAACAGTACTGGGAAAGTCATTGATGTATGTCAGGAACAGTATATGCTACCTTGTGGAACCCCTATATTAATGTATTTTGGTTCTGGTAAGTGTTTTACTAAATGTTTAGATCTATTTGAAACATGTGTTATCTCTACTCTTTGTACCCTATCTGCTAGGTATGATCAAAACCAGTTATTAGCTACCCCTCTTATTCCTAATGCTTCTCGTTTATTTAATAGAATCTTGTGGTAAACTTTATGAAACTGCTTAGAAAGATCCATAAATATGCCTGTGACACATTCATCTTTATCAAGAGCATCAAATACAACTTTTGTGAATTCTATTATGGCTGACTCCCTATTTTCACCACTTTGGAAACCAAACTGTGATTCGCTTAAAAGAGTCTATTTATTCAGTTAATTCAGTAATCTGTCTTTCATAATTGGTTCTATTATTTTTGAGAATGCTGACAACAGGGAAATTGACCAGTAGTTTTCTGTGTCTTTGCATTACCTTTCTTAAGCAAAGTTACAACTCTTGCCTGTTTTAACTGCTCTGGAAATGTCCCTGATGTGAAGGATTCATTTATTATATTTGTTAAGGGGCCTTGTATAACCCCTATGCATTATTTCAGTTCACACATTGGTAATTCATCTAAGCCTACCGATTTTTTTATTTTTTAGTTTTGGAACAGTTTTATTGACTTCATTCTCTGTGGTTGGAAGTAACATCATTTTTGTGGTGCAAGATTTTTTACAGGAGTTATATTTTTTTGTGGAATTTTTGCTGTAACTGCTCTGCAATACTTTAAAAATGTTCATTTACTTAGTTTGCTAAGTGTTGTGGATCATTTATTACCTTAACCCCCTCCCTTAACAGTATGTTATCCTGCGATTGTTTGCCTCTCCCCGTTTCCTTTTTTATAACATCCCAGACTGCATTGCTTTTATTCTCTGCATTATATATTATTTTGTCATTAAATGACTTCTTTTGGAGCAGTCAGCACCTTCCTATAGATATTATTGTATCTGTGATGGAAATTTTAGAATTCTGGATCATTGCAAATATTTTTCATGGAGTTAGGTTTTTAAGTGTTTGGGAGGATTTCTTAATACCCGCTGTTATCCACCTGTTTTTGTGAGATGTTGATACAGACATGCATAGTTTTGGAAATGCCTTTTCAAAGTTCAATTTATACAATGTGAAGAATTTGGAGAATTTCATATTCACATTGGTTTCCTTATAAACATCATCCAGCTTTGTTTTTCTAGTTCTTTTGAAGAATCATTTATTTTTATTTCTGATAGCTGTCGTTTGTAGGCTTGTAGTTTAGGGAATGATTCAATGCCTGATTTTACTGTTGTTATTTTACAGAGATTGTCTGATAGTCCGAGATCTTTTACAGCTACAACATATTTTTTCCCTGTCCATGTATGTGGCCACATGGTCAGTTACTGATGCAGTCATTGCAGCAACCCTTGGTTGCACTATCGACCAATTGACCGATAGGGATATGCCAAAACTTTGAAGGATCTTATGAAGGAGCTGCTGGATTCATTTATGATATTAATGTTGATGTTAATGTCCCCACAAAGAATTATGTTGACCTTTGTACTTGAGACATTATCTAGAACTTTTGTTAATTTATTGAAAAACTGTCTACACTACCACTGGGAGATCTATATACACACAAAATGTTATCAAGCCCTGTTAATTCAATAGCTGATATTTCAAAGTGTTTGTCCTCACTTACTGTACTGAGGTTATGTCTCGATTTAAACTGTGTTCATTTTCTTATATAAGTGCATGATCCTCCACCCCTTGAAGCAGTTCTGCAGTAAGAGTTTGCCCTTTCATACAATGATAATACTACATGTTGGATTTCTGTGTCTCTACACCGGTGCTCAGTAATACAAACTACTGTGCAGTTCAAAGATTGTAGCTTAACTTCTAATAGTTGTATTTTATTTTATATTGATTGCATGTTTTGATGGAGCATTGTTAAGTCTGTGAAATTCCCCATGTTACTCTTTCCAACGGTTTGTTTTACTTTGTGACATATAGTGTGTGATATTTGAAGCGTTAAATTCTGTCTTGTGAGTGATTGTCTCAGTATTTTTTAAACTGCTGGAGATACTCTTTAGGCAGGGGGAACTGTGACATAATATACTTCAAAAACAGTTGCTGAAAATAATGAACAGAAATCTAAGTGACAAGATTGGTCATTGCGGTGGACGGAGACGTGTGAAGGGAAATGCTGAAGCAATCGGCGCTCGGCGCTGCGAACAGAAGCTGCAACATTTAACTTCACCACGCAGCTTTGACGCTACATCCGTTAAGCCGCTGGCGTTGACAGAAGTAAAAAACAGAAAAACAAAAAAAAAGAAAAATAAATGAACAGAAATCTAAGTGACAAGATTGGTCATTGCGGTGGACGGAGACGTGTGAAGGGAAATGCTGACGCAATCGGCGCTCGGCGCTACGAACAGAAACTGCAACATTTAACTTCACCACGCAGCTTTGACGCTACATCCGTTAAGTCGCTGGCGTTGACAGAAATAAAAACCAGGGAAGTCGACATGAAGTGTTACGATGGATCCATCAGACAACTTTTATTATCATGCCCTTTACCTGCAGTTACCAGTGTCAGAAAAGTGGTTATCCCAAGCGCGAACGTGCAGTTCTTGCTCTAAGGGGATTAGGCAGGCTGCTATCTTGTTGATTTTCAGAATATCTAACACTAAATCAATATTAAACTATACAGCTCTAAAAGCGACAGTATATGTACAATGTGCAACCAACATTTTTAGGTCGGACGTCTATATTTTATTTTCTCAGCCGATATATCGATACACCCCCCCCCCACCCTCACCACCCATGAACCATGGACCTTGCCGCTGGTAGGGAGGCTTCCGTGCCTCAGCGATTCGGATAGCCGTATCGTAGGTCCAACCACAACGGAGGGGTATCTGTTGAGAGGCCAGACAAACATGTGGTTCCTGAAGAGGGGCAGCAGCCTTTCCAGTAGTAGCTGAGGACAGTCTGGATCACTGATCTGGCCTTGTAACACTAACCAAAACGGCCCTGGTGTGCTGGTACTGCGAACGGCTGAAAGCAAGGGGAAACTACAGCCGTAATTTTTCCCGAGGGTATGCAGCATTACTGTATGGTTAAATGATGATGGTGTCCTCTTGGGTAAAATATTCCGGAGGGGTAAGGTAGATACTGTGTACAGGAAAGTTAAAGAGACCTTTGGAATAAAGAGAACCACCTGTATGAATATCAGGAGCTCAGACTGAAACCCAGTTCTAAGCAAAGAAGGGAAAACAGAAAGGTGAAAAGAGTGTATAGAGGATCTATACAAGGGCGATGTACTTTGGGACAATATTATGCAAATGGTAGAGGATGAAGATGAAATGGGAGACATGATACTGCATGAGGAGTTTGACAGAGCACAGAAAGGCCTAAGTCGAAACAAGGCCCCAGTAGTAGACAACATCCCATTAGAACTACTGATAGCCTTGGGAGAGCCAGTCCCGACAAAACTCTACCATCTGGTGACCAAGATGTATGAGACAGGCGAAATGCCCTCAGACTTCAACAAGAATATCATAATTCCACTCCCAAAGACAGCAGCTGTTGACAGATGTCAAAATTACCGAACTATCAGTTTGGAGAAGAAGAGAATAGAAGCTTTCGAAATGTGGTGCTACAGAAGAATGCTGAAGATTAGATGGGTAGATCACATAACTAATGAGGAGGTATTGAATAGGATTGGAGAGAAGCTTGCACAGGATAGAGTAGCATGGAGAGCTGCATCAAACCAGTCTCAGGACTGAAGACCACAACAACAACACAGTTTAATAAGCCACGGCTGCAAAATATTAACACGAATTCTTTACAGACGAATGGAAAAACTGGTAGATGCCGACCTCGAGGAGGATCAGTTTAGATTCCGTAGAAATATTGGATCACGTGAGGCAATACTGACCTTACGAGTTATCTTAAAAAATAGATTAAGGAAAGGCAAACCTACGTTTCTAGCATTTGTAGACTTAGAGAAAGCTTTTGACAATGTTGACTGGAATACTCTCTTTCAAAATCTGTAGATGGCAGGGGAAAATACAGTCAGCGAAAGGCTATTTACAATTTGTACAGAAACCAGATGGCAGTTATAAGAGTCGAGGGGCATGAAAGGGAAGCAGTGGTTGGGAAGGGAGAGAGACATGGTTGTAGCCTATCCCCGATGTTATTCAATCTGTATATTGAACAAGCAGTAAAGAAAGCAAAAGAAAAATTCGGTGTAGGAATTAAAATCCATGGAGAAGAAACAAAACCTGTAAGGTTCGCCGATGGCATTGTAATTCTGTCAGAGACAGTAAAAGACCTGCAAGAACAGTTGAACGAAATGGACATGTCTTGAAAGGAGGATATAAGATGAACATCAACAAAAGCAAAACGAGGATAATGGAATGTAGTCGAATTAAAGCGGTTGATGCTGAGGGAATTAGATTAGGAAATAAGACGCTTAAAGTAGTAAATGAGTTTTGCTATTTAGGGAGCAAAATAACTGATGATGGTCGAAGTAGAGAGGATATAAAGTGTAGACTGGAAATGGCAAGGAAAGCGTTTCTGAAGAAGATAAATTTGTTATCCTCGAGTGTAAAGTGTCAGGAAGTCGTTTCTGAAAGTATTTCTATGGAGCGTAGCCACGTATGAACGTAAAACGTGGACGATAAATAGTTTAGACAAAAAGAGAATACAAGCTTTCGAAATGTGGTGCTATAGAAGAATGCTGAAGATTAGATGGGTAGATCACATAACTAATGAAGAGGTATTGAACAGAATTGGAGAGAATAGAAATTTGTGACACAACTTGACTAGAAGAAGGGATCAGTTGATAGGACATTTTCTGAAGCATCAAGGGATCATCAGTTTAGTATTGCAGGACAGCGTGGAGGGTAAAAATCGTAGAGGGAGACCCAGAGATGAACACACTATACAGATTGAGAAGGATGTGGGTTGCAGTAGGTACTGGGAGATGAAGAAGCTTGCATAGGATGGAGTAGCACGAAGAGCTGCATCAAATCAGTCTCAGGACTGAAGACCACAACAACAATATCGATACATCGACGCCGGCCGGGGTGGCCGAGCGGTTCTAGGCGCTACAGTCTGGAACCGCTACGATCGCAGGTTCGAATCCTGCCTCGGGCATGGATGTGTGTGGTGTCCTTAGGTTAGTTAGGTTTAAGAAGTTCTAAGTTCTAGTGGACTGATGAGCTTAGAAGTTAAGTCCCGTAGTGCTCAGAGCCATTTGATACATCGACAATTTTTCAGTATATCGAGAGCCGATGATGTTTTCTTAAATATCGAATAACCAGATTCCCGATATTTTCAAAAATATCAACAATTCTAATGGGAACCCTTGATTCAAACAGCCGTTAGCTGAGTTATCTTCAGCGAACAACGTGTCCTGAACGAACTGTAACCATGCAAGCCTTGCACTGTTGCTCTAAGAGAGACGTGGTTTGGACCACAAAGCCACACGATATTTTTCCTCTGCAGTTTAGTATGACACGACAGACCACACGGCAGGCGACATGTTACACTACTGATTCGATCTTACAACGATCTTTTTCGTGACATTCAATAGCAAGCACTGAATCAGAATTTCCACTCACTTGTAGTCATGTCTGTACCTCGGAGTTCTTCATCGTTTCGGTAGACTGAAATACGGGGATTTGCAAAATTGCGTTAGTAATTGCATCATATATCGCTACTGCAGCTACTAGGGTTGGACAAAAATATGGAAACATCACGAGAAATACATGCAGTTATAGCCAAGTGTGCAGTTTGCGCTGTCGTGTTTGACCACGAACGGTACCTGTGCTATGTCCTCAGGTCAGAACACTGTTCTGTATAGTCTTGAGTGCATTATGTCGGAACTAAGCTATTCGGGAGCGGGCACATTGGTGATGCTCGTAAGATAGGTGCTTCTGTAACCACAACAATCTAAGTGTTTGTTGTTCCAAGAGGTACCGTTCCGAAGATTTATACGCTTACAGGGAAAGTGGGAAACATTTGTCTTCTAACTCGCACGTGGGCGAAAGTGTGAGTTGAGTGGTCGTTACAGACAGTGTTTGTAGAGGACTCTGACGAAAAGTAAGTGGATGAACGCTGCTAAAGTCACTGCAGAACTGAATGTCGCACTCATAAAACCCTGCCAGCAATAAAAGAACACGATGGAAGCTCCATAAACAAGGAATTACAGTGTGAACTGCGATTCAAGAACCACTCCTCAATGAGTCGAATATCCACAACAGGATTCCCGGCGGGGTCAGGGATTTTCTCTGCCTCGTGATGACTGGGTGTTGTGTGATGTCCTTCGGTTAGTTAGGTTTAAGTAGTTATAAGTTCTAGGGGACTGATGACCATAGATGTTAAGCCCCATAGTGCTCAGAGCCGTTTGAACCATTTTTGAACCCACAACAGGGAAGTTTAGTGGCGAAGACGTAAAATCTCTACTATGGAGAAATGGAAGAAATTCATTTAGTCGAATCAGTCTTGATTTCACCTTATTTCTAACTTCAGCACGAGTTTACGTTCCACGAGTGAAACATGGTGGGGGTTCCGTGATAATTGGGGCAGCCATATTACGGTATTCCATGGGCACTACTAAACCAGTCACTGAGGGAAAATTAGGGGAAAAATTCGCGTCGTCGCAAATTGCTGTACGGTAGTATGACGGGAATGTGATGACTAACAAACTAAAAGTCCTGATCGGAGGGGTGTGAGCATGGGGTGGGTATGAAGGGGGGCGGCGTGTAAAGGTCTCTTATTTTATGTTTTTCTTGCCAAACACGAAAACTGCGGCTTCTAGAGAAAATTAAACCACATTAAATTTCCAACAAGAAATGTCTCCAGACTAACAGCTTCCTCATAGTAGAGTATTGAAAGTAGTTGGTTCAAATGGCTCTGAGCACTATGGGACTTAACATCTATGGTCATCAGTCCCCTAGAACTTAGAAAGACTTAAACCTAACTAACCTAAGGACATCACACAACACCCAGTCACCACGAGGCAGAGAAAATCCCTGACCCCGCCGGGAATCGAACCCGGGAATTGAAAGTAGTGTTTTAACAGTATAAAATTAAATTATATTGTTAAATAACTTGGGTTAAGGACAAATATTAAATGTCTGCACCACATCTTACCAAGGGATGAATTGGGTTCCTGGGGTGTAACAGGGTGGGAAGGCAGGGGTGGAAGGTAGAATCACGAGGGTTGGTATGAGGCCCAATTATAGTCAGCCAGTTCCCTCCTTAATAGTTCTGCAAAATAAAGAGCTAGAAGGCAGTTCCCCATTCTCTTTACCATACTATGTCACAAAAAGCAACTACAGGGTGTTTCACAAAGTTCTACAGACCCTTTCGCAGCTCGCCATATGAGTCACTGGCCATGAAGTGAGGAGACGTGGTAGACGCTGTTTATGTTCAACAAACTACGTCAACGCTATACAGAACGCAGATGTGAATTACTAATAATACTAAATAAGAAACGCATATGAACAAAGTCTGTTTAATACTCTGTACACTGTTCTACGATGCTAGAGGGGAAATTGATTCTTAGTCATCCTCTACGACAGCTGTGCGTTCTTCCAGGAAAGGCAACTTCCGACATCATGAGATCCACTCGCTTATCAGTTCACAGACAGATTACATCGCCCTAGAATTTTCTGTCCAGTTCTCTCATGTGAGCAGAGGAGAGAAAATCACTTAGCTCGTATTCATATAGTGGAGCTATTTTCAGTTCATTAGGTGAGTATTTACGTGCAATCGTTGAAAGAGCTATTATCCCCAATAGCTGAAGTTATCAACCGTCTACCACACTCAAGAGCCTGCCGCAGATATAACATGCTGTCAATATCTATTCGACAAAGTCTGTTCCATTGTCTCCACAATCAATGGCTGGAATACTTTTCGCAGCTTGACGAATTCAATTTATTGACTCCAGCCTTAGCTTTCCCAACATCTGAAGAGGCCCTGTAATACTGATATCTGTTTCGATAGCTTAAATAAACTTACATTCGATAATCTAACCATGCAGGTTTCTAAAAGCCACAGAATTTGTGTAAAACTTTCGTAGATGGTCGCTGAGCAGCGAGCACCTGATATTTCAAAGAACATCTTATGCGCCACGGCGCAGAATACGAGTTGTTCATAAATTGTATGGATAGCGATATTCTGTGTTTCTTATTTTTTTGACAGCTGAAGAATTGGAATCCTCTTCTGTTACCACAGCCTTGATATATTTTTTAAAGACGGCGGACGCGTATATGGCGTGGTCCGCAATCACTAATTAGTTACTATAAAATATTACTATTATTCAGTGCTATGTAAGAATTTATATGTGCATATATCATGAAATATCTAAGATAGAACATTAAAACTGTACAGTGCCTATTGTTAGCAATACTAAGGTAATTAAATTGATTATTGTGCTCTCAAATGCTGTAGTGCCTGCTTATTACTTAAAGTATTTCTGTGCTGCCCATCTCCTATTAATTGCAACAGAAATAACGGTGTTTTTATAGTTTTCATACAGCTACCAGGCACCGACTGCATGTCGGCAAACTTCGTAGTCAAGGCAGAAGGCGCATTGCCATTTACCTTGTTTGTGATTTAAATCCAATTTCTTTTAACGTGTGGTGTAGTATAGCAAAGAAAATTTCCAGCTCTGTCTGGTCCCTTAGGTTTCTCTGTTCGTAGTTGCTATGTCTCATATCTGGTCGTGGTCGAACATGATCACGACACAAATAAATTAAGTGGCAGTGCGAACTCTGTTTTTATCTTGAGAACGGTGCGCTTTCTGCTAACGATTTCAGGTGACACATAAACTATCGCATACAGTACTTAAGTTTTTTGAAAAGTCTTTGCTCTTCCCGGCAAGAAGTGGTGCAAAACTCACAACAGGTTTCTGAATCTTCAAAAGAGCATAATAATTTAATCAAAATATAAATAATTAAAAAAAAACACCACATCCCACAGGCCTTAATTGGCTACCATTGTACGGGAAGTATGTCACCTAAGTGTTACGGAACTTCAGACATTTCAACACAGTTTAAACAATGTATTAAAGCAGATTACTATTCTAGTTCTGAACATGATTAATTGTATTCCAACCAGACATATTGACATCCATCTTGGAAGATATACGGTTGATGTGCGGTGAAGGGCTTCACGCAATGCAGCCCACTCTACAAGTGCAAGTTAATTCCTGAATGGAAGAGTTTTACGCAGTCTACAGTAACACAATTACTAATGACGGAAATGCAGTAACTTCCTGGTCATTCATTAATTTACTAACAAGTGACTCAAACAAGATTACATGTCTACATCTACGTAGATACTCCGTAAGCCACAGCACGGTGAGTGGCGGAGGGTACACTGTACCATTACTTGTCATTTCCCTTCCTGTTCGGATCGAAAACAGAGCAAGGGAAAACGACTGTCTATATGCCGCCGTATGGCCACTAATTTATCGTATCTTATCTTCCTGGTCCTTACGCGCAATGTATGTTGGTGGTAGTAGAACCGTTCGGCAGTCAGCTTCAAATGCCGCTTCTCTAAATTCTGTCAATAGTATTTCTCGAAACGAACATCGCCTTCTCTCCGTGGATTCCTGTTTGAATTCCCACAGCATCTCTGTAACATTAGCGTGTTTGCCGGCCGAAGTGGCCGTGCGGTTAAAGGCGCTGCAGTCTGGAACCGCAAGACCGCTACGGTCGCAGGTTCGAATCCTGCCTCGGGCATGGTTGTTTGTGATGTCCTTAGGTTAGTTAGGTTTAACTAGTTCTAAGTTCTAGGGGACTAATGACCTCAGCAGTTGAGTCCCATAGTGCTCAGAGCCATTTGAACCATTTAGCGTGTTGATGGAATCCACCGGTAACAAATCTAGCAGCCCATCTCTGAATTGCTTCGATGTCTTCCTTCAACCCGAACTGGTACCGATCAAAAACTCCCGAGCAGCACACAAAAATAGGTCGCACCAGCGTCCTATACGCGGTCTCCTTTACAGGTGAACCACTCTTTCCTAAAATTCTCCCAATAAACTGAATCGACCATTTGCCTCCCCTGCCACAGTTCACATACTCTTTCCACACCATGTCACTTTGCAACGCTACGCCCAGATATTTAAACGATTGGACTGTGTCAAGCTGGACACTGTTAACACTGTATCCGAACATCACTAGCATTAATTTACATTTTTCCTCATTTAGGCCTAGCTGCCACTCATCACACTTACTGGAAATTTTGTTCAAATCTTCTTGTATCTTGCTAGAGTCACTCAACTTCTACACCTTACCTTACGCCACGGAATCATCAGCAAACAACCGCAGACTGCTGCCCACCCTATCCGCCAAATCATTCATGTATAAAGAGAACAATAGCGGTCCTATTACACTTATCAGAGGCTTTACAGTATGCTGTTAATGACAAATAGCAGCACGTTGCTGTATTTACCAGTCCTGTTCCTTTCCCATCAACAAGACATACATCACTGATAACATCACACTTACAAATTAAGAACTTTTCACTCAATGTTTGTAGAAAGGTATTTTGCATGAAAGCTCGCTTAACAACTGCAAATAATCACTTAATCAACAGAAAATAGCTCCACTATATAGATACGAGTTCAGTGAAGTTAGTATGTCTGCTTGCATAAGATAATTGGACACGAAGTACAGGTGACGTATGGTCTGTCTGTAAACTGAAATGCGACCAGCGCTCGTGATGGAGCAAGTAGCCTTTCTCTGAAGACTGCTACCGCTGCCGTACAGGATGACAAAGAATCAATTTCCCCTCCAGCGGTGTAGAACAGCGTGCACAGATTTACGTAGAATCTGCCCATATGTTTTCTAGCATTGTATTAATAACAGTTCATATCTGTACTGAATGCAGCGTTAATACGCTTTATGGAAAATAAATACCTCCTTCCCGGGAATGTGTGCTCACCGTATCACCAGTTATTCATAAGGCGAGCTGCAGAAATGTCGCTATAGCTATATGAAATACGCTGTAGTTGCCTTTTGTCATGTAATGCGATAGAGAGAATGGAGAACTGCCTGCTCGTTCTTCATTTTGCAGTCCTATGAAGGAGGGAAATGCGTGACCACAAAACGGTCACCTGTCTTCTCTCATGCTTCTAATGTCCACCGCTGCCTTTGTGCCTTGTCACACCCCTAAGAGACAATTTACCGCTTAATACAGTTCTACTATTATTATTTGTGGCATACAAACTAATATGTAAATAAATATATAAATATAATATATAAATAAATATTTGTTCTTAGCCCATTTCATTTATCATTAAACATCAATTTCATACCAATAACACATTTTTGTTAATAAGCTGCTAGTTTTCCATCCCATGCAAGGCGGGAACTATCAGTCCTAGAGAAATATATGAATAGACCCTCCTCATAGGAAATTAAATATAGTTTAATTTTGTGCTATGAAACATTTTCGCTGTAAGCCGTGGGTTTGGAGGTATTCAACAAAAGTGTAAAAAATTGAAATTTACCCTCCCCCTCCCCCCCAACACCATGCTCACACCCCACCAGTTAGAATTTTCAGTGTGTTGTTCATGAGGTTTCCCCTTCCATTGTACAAAAATTAAAATTAGGTATTACATGAATTTCCCCCCCCCCCTAGATGATATTTTCCCCCAGACATTTTTTCGGTCCTCTTTGACTGGGCTATACGGCTACTGTGCAAGTTCACATTACTGCCAAGGATTAAGTGATCATTTTGCCTGATCAGGTCCATTCCATGGTGCAGTGTTTGTCCCACAAAACGGTGATTCCGTGTTCCAAGACGGCAGGGCAACTGTTCGCATGGCTCGCATCGTCCAGGGCTGGTTTTATGAGCGCGAAGGTGAATTGTCTCTCATTCTCCGACCACCACAGCCACCAGACCTCAATATTATTGAACCTTTGTGGTCGACTTTTTGAGAGAAATGTGCGTGACCGTAATCCATCGTTGCCTGAATATGTCACTCTTTCTCAGGAAGAATGATTTAGGGTTCCCTTCACAACCAGACAGAACCTGTATTGATGCATTCTAAGA
Organism: Schistocerca nitens; assembly: GCF_023898315.1. NCBI lineage: Eukaryota > Metazoa > Arthropoda > Insecta > Orthoptera > Acrididae > Schistocerca > Schistocerca nitens. The sequence goes on along the minus strand of NC_064620.1, from coordinate 468,353,154 downwards.
CGAGTTGAGGCTGTTTTGAAAGCCAACGGTTTATTGGGTGTTCCCATATTTATGTCCACCCACTGTATCTAGCCTTTTCATTTGGAAATCCTGTTAAAAATGGCAACGGAACGAAGCTGAAGACCGAATTAGAATCCAGTTGTTCAATTATTCACAATATGGGCTTCAACACTATGGTAAATAATCCATATAAAGGGCAGACGGCATCCGATTTAACCACGAATTCTTTCTGTGTTTTTTATTTGCCAATTGGAAATTACATTCTGATTCTCACGGATCTGATCACTTCTCCTTGGAAATTCAAATAATATTAATTTATGAGGCCTTGACATGATGTAAAGTGAATTTCTGTCCGCAACAACAGACTACTATCCTCCTTTTATTTATTGTAGTCTCGTGTCGCATCCACCTTTATAACTTTGCAGGTTTCATTCTACATTGTAGCATCTTCAGACCCGTAGTGGTTGCTAAGCAACACATATTTGTGAGATGTGCAGCCTCCATAAGCACTAAGACTGGTGTGGAATCACGAGCCAGAATCATTTGTCTGGTGGAGTTCTGCACCACTACATCCGATAACTTTTCAGAGTCTCGACTGCTATAATAGAAGATTGGTTTGGTTTGTTTTGCTTTAGGGCCCAAAAACCAACTGGGGTCATACGCGCCCAGTCAAAACTATAGAACACGAAGACGGAGAGGAGTTAAAAAAGCGACTATGCGTCAATCCAAATTGACATAACAGAAGACAGCTAAAAAACAAACACGTGCAAAAACGGCTAAAAAGACACCATACAGAAACGAAGGTCCAAAACTAAAAATTAAATGGCCTGCGCCATTAGGCGGATAAAAAGTAACACGCGGTCGACATCCCGCGTGTCATTTGCTATAACGGCCGATAACTCTGAAGGCAAACACAAGCGGGAACGTAAATGGTTAAAAAATGGGCATTCCATCAGGAAGTGGCAGACAGTTAAAACTTGGGCGCCATATGTACAAAGTGGTGGAGTAGTACCACTCACCAAATGATGATGGCTAAAAAGGTAGTGCCTGATACGCAGCCTTGTGAACATGGCCTCATCCCGGTGGGAGGGCCGAGAGAAGGTTGTCCAAGCAGCTGGGAGAGGCTTAATAACCCGGAGCTTATTCCCGTGAAGGGAAGACCATTGGCGATGCCAAAGGACACCACCTCCTGGCAGAGGGGAACACAGAGATTATCGGAGGCAATATAGGAACTAACGAGGACTGCAGCCTTGGCAGCAACGCCAGCAGCCTCGTTTCCTGGCAGACCGACATAACAAGGAACCCACAAAAACATCACACTGGCTCCATCACTAGTGAACAAGTGATAGTTTTCCTGGACCGGCTGCACAAAAGGATGGGCGGTGTACAACGCACAAAGATTTTTAAGGGCGCTGAGTGAGTCTGAGCAGAGGACACAATTGGAAATGTTCGCCGGATGTACTCGGTGGTCTGATACATGGCGAAGAGCTCGGCTGTAAATACTGAGTAGTGTGCCAGAAACCGATAATGAATTTGATACTCCTTCTGATGCATTCAATCCTTCATCAACAGGAGACTATTTTCAAGCGTACGGCGACGAAACGCATATGAAATCTGAAAATAATGCAGAATGTCTCTCATGGTGGACACTGATTTCAGTATCTTTTGCAGTCAGAGCCGACAGCGTTGTGATATTGGAGGCAATGAAGCTCTCTAGAAGAATCCAAAAGCAGGCGTCTTGTCTGCAGCGAAAACTGTTGGAACCAGAAACTGGTATATGAAAGAGAGCTGTTTCATTACTGAAATAATAAAGGTGCTTGTGCTGCGTAGAAACCGAAATCAGGCTATGGAAATAGCTTGAGTTAGAGGCAAGGGGGTAACCGACCATGTAAATGCTGACCAGCTGTCTGAAAACCTCGAGGAAATGCGGCCAGGTACATTAGTTTAAATCTACCGATACTTAGACATGTACCCTTGCTGTCACTTTCAATGCATGAACAGGTCTTACCGACTGATGCTCCGCAACATAAAGCCAGTTTAGGAAATACAGTGCAGGCGCAGACTATGCTTGGTGTATCATAATTAATTGTGAGAACTGACACTGGTGAACGTATAAGACAATAGAAACAAACCAACTTCAGCAAATAGCGCTCCGCAAATGAGCCTTTTGCGAGATATTTACAAATGTGTCGTTACGAGCTGCCACACATTTTGCACACTGTCCTAGTTAACATAAATGTATCTAAAATGTAACCTTTTCAGTGAATTCCCCATCATCTTAAGTTGAAATTTCAGCCCTAGCTCATGGTTGACGAATGGGATACATGCATGACGGAACACCGACACATTTTGTTCCTGATGTAAGACGATATCTAATGGTCAAAGCAGGATTTTACTGTCTGGATTCATCTCAAAAGTGAAGTCTTATCATTGGTTTGATGCTGCCCGCCACGTATTCCTCTCTTGTGCCAACAGTTTTATCTTCAGGTAGCACTTTCAACCTATGTCCTCAATTGTTTGCTGGATGTATCCCAATCTCTGCCGTCCTCTACAGGTTTTACCCTCTACAGCTACCTCTAGCAGCATCAGAGTTACACCCTGATGTATCAACAGATGTCCTACCATCCCTTCTCAGTGTTTCCCATATATGCCATTTCTCGCCGATGCAACAGAGAACCTCCTCCTTACTTACCTTACCAGTCCATCTAACTTTCAACATTCTTCCGTAGCATCACGTCTCAAATACTTCTAATCTCCTCCATTTAGGTTTTCCCACAGCCCGTTTCCCAGTACCATACAATGCTATGCTCCAAACGTACAATTTCAGATATTTCTTACTGACATGAGGGCCTGTGCTTCATATAGGAAGATTTCTATTGGCCAGGAATGCTCTATTTGCCAGCGCTAGTCCGCGTTTTATGATCTCCTTCTCCGTCCGTCACGGATTATTTTGCTGCCTACACAGCAGAATTTCTGAACTTCGTTGTCACCAAATGTAATGTTACGCTTCTCGCTCTTCTCATTTCTGCTACTTCTCCTTACTTTCATCTTTCTTCGAGTTCCATATTCTGTATTTACTAGACTGTTCATTCCATTCAATACATTCTGTAAATCTTCTTTATTTTCTTTCAGGACAGGAATTGAATCAGTGAATCTCATCATTGATATCCTTTCACCTTCCATTTTAATCCCAATTTTAAACCTTTCTTTTATTTCCTTCATAACTTCTTCGATTTATAGATTGAAGAACAGGGCCGAAAGACTACATCTCTGCCTTACACCCTATTTGGCGCAGTAGTGCAAAAGTTCAGTAGCGTATTCAAATATCTGTACCACACTCGAAACATTTGCTTCAAAAGATACCAGTGCACAGCAGATTGTAACGCGATGAGTGCTGAATTACTTTGTGTGGCTAGCTGGTTCAATGGTAAGGCAGCACACTCAATCCTATGATTCTTATCTGTTATTAAACACTTGATGCGCATCTTTCAGTATTTGTTAATGTGAAAAACGCCGAGTTGCACCCTGGTTCGAAGTACATGTGGAACTGTAAGTCGTCATTTAAATGACTGGGTAAGTAAGTTCAAAGGTCAGAGGAAGGCAACAGCATAGAGTCTCCAATGTGTAAAGGCACAAACCTAGAAATATGGACTCGATGCCGTAAAGCGTCCACTTGTACCAACGCGTTGATCCAGTATTGCGGCAAGTGCACCACAACATACACTGGGTGTCGGTGTCTGCCTGTTCCGACGATTACCGAAACCAGGAGGCACCTTGGTGTACATTTTACACGACATTGGCAGCCGCAGAAACACTGCAGACTCACTCTGACACGGCTAAATACTGGCTGTTCGTCCAGACAGGTCATTGGAGTGTCTATCGGTCGAATCGCCAACTCACAGAGGTCACCGCCACGCTACAGCCGTCCTGGCAGGATCACCTGCAAGAAGGTCCAGTTGCCGCCAGGTCCAACTGAGGCCCAGCCAGCCACTGAGCAGCCCGCTATACACAGGTCCAGGGTTCATACCCAGATGCTTGTGCCATCTCACACTGGAGCGCCATCAGCCAGCCTCGGCTATGACTGAACAGGCCGTGCCCCCCGAACCACCGGCAGGGCCAAACACCGTCGCTATGACCTGCAGAAATCTGGGTCAGCTTCAGTTGGCGGTACTCAGCGCCCATACAGCACAACGGGGCCCTGCGGCATGCGTAACCTTCGGGAGCGCCGCCTCTGCTCTACAAGATCGTACTAAAAAGTAATGCCTCCGAACTTTTTATTCTGTTCCCAGTGTTGGTTGAGGTATTAAAAGTCATGCATACCAATCGGCTGACCTTCCCGCTAGGCTGATTCAAGTTGCAATTCTCCTGCCGCTAGAGGCCTCCACATTGTAACATGTCACACGGCATTGTGTAACGTAACTACACTCTAAGAGAGAGAGAAAAAAAAAGACGCATCACAAAGAAATTATCCGAATGTGGCGGATGTCGGTAGTTGTACACGTACAGAAAAACTATTACAATTTCTGAGAAATTGCATGATGTATACGAGAGATACTCTTCACAAATAGACCAAGTGAGCAACGCGTTCGTTAATCTCTGGTCCTTATGCAACAATTTATTCGTCTTGACGTTGACTGATAGACTTGTTGGTTTCCCTCCTGAGTGATATCGTGCCAAATTCGGGCCAACTGGCGAGTTATATCAAACTCCCGGATTTGCTGGAGTGCCTTGGGGAGAGACCAGTGATCTGGCTGGTCAAGGTGGGGTTTGGAAGGCATGCAGACAAAGAGTAGCAAATCTCGTTGTCTGTGGGCGGGCATTATCTTACTGAAATATAAGCCCAGGATGGGTTGCCATGAAAGGCAACAGAACAGGGAATACAATATCGTCTATGTACAGGTACGCTATAAGGATGCCGCAGATAGCAGCCAAAGAGGTCCTGCTGTGAAATGAAATGCCACCCCAGACCATCATTCCTGGCTGTTGGGCAGCATAGAGGGTGATAGTCTAGTTGGTATCCCACCACTGTCCAGGACGTCTCAGGACACGTCTTTGCTGGTCAGATGGCTCAAATGTCTCTGAGCACTATGGGACTTAATATCGGAGATCATCAGTCCACTAGAACTTAGGACTACTTAAACCTAACTAACCAAAGGACATCATACATATCCATGCCCGAGGCAGAATTCGAACCTGCGACCGTAGCGGTCGCGCGGTTACAGACTGAAGCGCCTAGAACCGCTCGGACACCACGGCCGGCAGGGTGCCACACTGCTGCACCGTTACGCAGGAAGGTTTAGGTACAATTGAGCCAAATTTCAAACCTATGTGTCGCAATGGGAGACAATTACAGGGTTTCAAAAAAAAGATCCTTTAATTTTGTTTCGCAGATAATTGTGTTGCATAGAGTATTTTACTAACAACGAAAATGTTCCATACTGAATTCAGTGAAATTTCGACAGCAGGCATTCACCATTTTCTCGTAAACGATTCGTTTTCAGACCTACGTTTAGCAGAACACCTTAGATTCTACTATCGCATACATTCACCTATCTCAGTTTTCGCTGCTGTTTATGCTGTGGGCCATGCAGCGAGATACGCTACAAACAACTAACAGCAGACAACTAAAATAAAGATATATCGATGGGAAGCTCTTGTGGGCACATAAAGTAGTGGCGCTCACTTTATGCTTACACTGTTTCACTAGACTAGACGAAGACGAACAGAAGGACCCCAAGCAGAATTTTTTGTTAAACAAACGGGGGGGGGGGGGGGGGAGGGGAGCGGGACTCCGTCATCCTTTGCGACTCGCTTATGTTCCACATACAGCGGTCTTCATTGGTCCAAATCTGGGTCAGCTACAGTGGCTACGCCTTAATGATTTCAGTACTTTACTAAACTCCGACGTGGTATCTCTTTTCACTCATTTCCCACAGGCAGTGTGTTGAGACGAACTGATGCTACATTTACCAACGATCTGATTATTTTGTTCTCACACATGTGAACCGCTACATACTGTTTATTTAGTGGCCATTTTCGTAAACAGTAGTTTCGGCTACCGTTCACACCTTGCAAATGGCATTGCTGATGGTAATAGATATAATAATGAATAGATGAAATATAAGATATTTCAGTCTTATTAACATTGCGTTACGCAATTTCCTAATCACACTCTTGTCGAAATAGAGTAATGAGATCTAACAAAAATGTATGGTGCAAGAATAGCAGGAATTAAATGTGGAGAACAAATTGCCTGGCCAGAGGTAGAATGAAAATAATAAGGTAAGATTAGCGGATGAGATGGAAGGAAGAAAATAGAAATGGACAGATATGAGAAAACTAAGGGTATAGTGTTGATAATGTGACAGTATACTCGTTCATTCTTGCACAGAATGAAAATAGTTGGATCATTCCGAGAAAGAAGTTACGCCGATGGTAACAAAGGTTTAATATCCTCTCAAACAGATTGGTTTTGGATAGGATGCAGGTTATGGGGTACTTTGTTCCAGATTCGTGTGGCCCAAACGCAAGAAGATCTCCCGACAGGAATACAATCCAACATTTATGGAGAATGACCTAGAGGTCAATTGGTGCACAGAATCCTGCACCGGCAATACTTTCGCAATTATGGATGGCTACAGAGGCAGTATGGCTCCGTATTTCTGTAGGGTACTTCCAACGACTTGTTGAGTCCATGCTACGTGGAGTTACTGCACTGTCCCGGGCAAAAGGACGTCTGACACGACATGAGGACGTATCCCACGACTTTCGCCACCTCAGTATAAAGCGCCAAGTTACCTTTGCTAACCATTTGTTTTGGAGGTCTCCTTTTGGTCATTACTGGCAGACGTACCAGACGTACCATGTTATTTGGGTACAAAACGTCGACCATTCCACATTAAAAAGTGAAATATACAGAGCAAAACGAGTGAAGAACGACAGGGAATGGCCCTGTAACATTGCTGCAATGTGTCGCCTGGCCCGAGTTTAAGAGGCAACTTTATTTGGCCTCGATCCTAAGGCACTGTGATGATGCAGACCTCTAACACGTGTTGTATGCCGAAGTCCAAGCAATTACGTCTACATCTACATCTGTGCTCCGCAAGTGATCTTCTGGTTTGTGGTGGAGGACGTTTTGTGCATCAGTATCACTCCCCATTTTGCTGCTCCAGTCGCAAACGTTTCGCGGGAAGAACGATTGTTGATAAGCCTCTGTGTGGTGTCCAATCTCTCTCGTTTTATCTTTAATAGACTTTTCACGAGATATGGATAACAATCAGTCTACTAGTTGGCTCTTCTAGGAAGGTACGCTCTCGGAGCTTCAACAGCAGACCATATCGTGATGCAGAACGCCTGTCTTGCAGGGTAAGCCACTGGAGTTGGCTGAACACCTCCGTGACAATTTGGCATTTGCTAAATGAACGTGTAACAAAACATGCAGCTCTTTGGATCTTATCTATTTCCTCTATCAGTCCTATATTCAAGCACTGGGGGAACGAATGTTTTGTAAGCTAGTTCTTTTGTTGATGGACTACATTACTTGAGCATTCTTCCAAAGAACGTCTGTCTGGCATCTGCCTTACTCGCAATTAGTTTTATGTGGTTGTTCCACTTCAAATCACTCAGCACGCATGCTCATAGGTTTGTGGAAGTAAGTGCTTACAGTGATTGTTCCGCAGTCGTGTAATCAAACACTACAACGTCTTTCTGCTTACGTATTCGTAATGCGTTACAATAGATTATTACAATGAAACGCATACCCCTAGCGGTATACAGGCATTGATATAAGTTAACGGGGACAGTTGAAAATGTGTGCCGCGACGGGGCTCGAATCCGGGATCCCTTGTTTATATGGCAGAAGCTCTATCCATCTGAGCCAGCTGAGACACAGAGGATAGTGCGACTGCAGGGATTTACCTCTGACACGCCTCCCGTGAGACCCGCATTCCCAACTTATTGTCCCGCGCTATATTCATAGTGCCCCTGCCCATTACACTCCTTACTTGCGGCTTTTTGCCGATTCCCGTACGAGTTCGTGAACTGTTTGCGCATCCGCACGGAAGAAGATGGTCAAATGGCCGGTGAGGATATATATATATATATATATATATATATATATATATATATATATATATATATATATATATATATATGTATATACAGGGTGTTTCAAAAATGACCGGTATATTTGAAACGGCAATAAAAACTAAACGAGCAGCGATAGAAATACACCGTTTGTTGCAATATGCTTGGGACAACAGTACATTTTCAGGCGGACAAACTTTCGAAATTACAGTAGTTACAATTTTCAACAACAAATGGCGCTGCAAGTGATGTGAAAGATATAGAAGACAACGCAGTCTGTGGGTGCGCCATTCTGTACGTCGGCTTTCTGCTGTAAGCGTGTGCTGTTCACAACGTGCAAGTGTGCTGTAGACAACATGGTTTATTCCTTAGAACAGAGGATTTTTCTGGTGTTGGAATTCCACCGCCTAGAACACAGTGTTGTTGCAACAAGACGAAGTTTTCAACGGAGGTTTAATGTAACCAAAGGACCGAAAAGCGATACAATAAAGGATCTGTTTGAAAAATTTCAACGGACTGGGAACGTGACGGATGAACGTGCTGGAAAGGTAGGGCGACCGCGTACGGCAACCACAGAGGGCAACGCGCAGCTAGTGCAGCAGGTGATCCAACAGCGGCCTCGGGTTTCCGTTCGCCGTGTTGCAGCTGCGGTCCAAATGACGCCAACGTCCACGTATCGTCTCATGCGCCAGAGTTTACACCTCTATCCATACAAAATTCAAACGCGGCAACGCCTCAGCGCCGCTACCATTGCTGCACGAGAGACATTTGCTAACGATATAGTGCACAGGATTGATGACGGCGATATTCATGTGGGCAGCATTTGGTTTACTGACGAAGCTTATTTTTACCTGCACGGCTTCGTCAATAAACAGAACTGGCGCATATGGGGAACCGAAAAGCCCCATGTTGCAGTCCCATCGTCCCTGCATCCTCAAAAAGTACTGGTCTGGGCCGCCATGTCTTCCAAAGGAATCATTGGCCCATTTTTCAGATCCGAAACGATTTCTGCATCACGCTATCTGGACATTCTTCGTGAATTTGTGGCGGTACAAACTGCCTTAGACGACACTGCGAACACCTCGTGGTTTATGCAAGATGGTGCCCGGCCACATCGCACGGCCGACGTCTTTAATTTCCTGAATGAATATTTCGATGATCGTGTGATTGCTTTGGGCTATCCGAAACATACAGGAGGCGGCGTGGATTGGCCTCCCTATTCGCCAGACATGAACCCCTGTGACTTCTTTCTGTGGGGACACTTGAAAGACCAGGTGTACCGCCAGAATCCAGAAACAATTGAACAGCTGAAGCAGTACATCTCATCTGCATGTGAAGCCATTCCGCCAGACACGTTGTCAAAGGTTTCGGGTAATTTCATTCAGAGACTACGCCATATTATTGCTACGCATGGTGGAAATGTGGAAAATATCGTACTATAGAGTTTCCCACGCCGCAGCGCCATCTGTTGTTGAAAATTGTAACTACTGTAATTTCGAAAGTTTGTCTGCCTCAAAATGTACTGTTGTCCCAAGCATATTGCAACAAACGGTGTATTTCTATCGCTGCTCGTTTAGTTTTTATTGCCGTTTCAAATATACCGGTCATTTTTGAAATATATATATATAGTATCACTTTCGTCTGTGTCCTCGGTGGCTCATTCCATTCCATGTACACACAGCCAACACTAATAATGGAGCCATTACCGGCTTGCACAGTGACTTTTTGCCAACTTGGGTCCATGGCTCCGTAGGGTCTGCGCCACGCTCGAACCTTACCATCAGCTATTACCAACTGAAATCGGGACTCATCTGACCAGAGCACGGTTTTCCAGTCGTCTAGGGTCCAACCGATACGGCGAAGAGCCCAGGAGAAGTGCTGCAGGCTAGCAAAGGCTGTCTACTGCCAGAGCCCATTAACGCCGAACTTGGCCGCTCTGTCCTAACGGATACGTCCGTCGTACGTCCCACATTGATATGTATGGACATTTCACTCATTGTTGCTTGTCTGTTAACACTGACAACTCCACGCAAACGCCGCTGCTCTCGGTCGTTAGGTGAACACCGTCGGCCACTGCGTTGTCCCTGGTGAGAGGTAATCCCAGAAATCTGGTATTCTCAGCACGTTCTTGGCACCGTGGGTATCGGAATACTGAATTCTCTAGCGATTTCAGAAATAGAACGTCCCGTGAATGTACCTCCAACAACCATGTTAACTCCTGTCGTGCGGCCATAGCCACATCGGAAACCTTTCCACTTGAACCACCTGAGTACAAATGACAGCTTCGACAATGCACGTCCCCATTTTAGATTGTGTAGGCGATACTACCACAATCTGTGTATGTGCATATCGCTATCGCATGACTTTTGTCACCACAGTGTGGTCGCTGGTCTGCGATTAGAGCGCCATCCTTGACCATTTGGTTTGTTACCCGCAAAACGTCAGCTGAACACATTGCACCCTTTCAGATATAAATCTGTCGAACTCGTCGGTCTTTTCATAAATCAAAGATCGGTTGCGAGCTACAGATAATTCCAAATACGTTACTTCAGATGATACCTCTTTCGTCAACTACGACATAAAATACTAGCCTGCGTAATAAAAGGTGGTTCTGGTGTAATAGAACAGATTCCTTCGACCATTACATAAAATTGTTTCTAATTATCACTCCCTTACCGTTTAGGTATCTCTGCTTTATTAGCTTTCTTTTTGTGGTTCAAGTTGTCGTGTCTGGTTTTTCGTTCAGAAATTATGCCCAGATTTACTGGCATGTATTGGAATTTAGAACTACCTGCTACTCATAAAAACATAATAGTTTTTGTGGGGGCAGCTTCTCAACTAATCCCGAAACGGCTGATACGAGAGCATTGCTCGTCCTGATTTTGGCATCTTCTTATAGAAAGGCCGTTCGAAGCAACTGACGCATATCGCTCAAACTCGAGGTCAAAATATCTCGATTTTGTGATCAGTTTTTTTTCAAATGCAACACCGCAATTACAATTATTTCATTGAAACACTGACAAAGCTTCAATAAGAGCTGCGGCAATATTTTTCCTATACAAAATAAAATTTGTTTCACAATCCTCCGATCAAACGGAATCGTTCGATATATACCACAGCAGCATTATGTTTTATTTTATTTTGCTATTTCTAGTGATTTTTATTTTCTATGGCCATAGCCCTTCCACTGTCTCTTAATCTAGTTCAGTCAATTTATTATAAAAGCAATATGCATGCGAACAAAAGCAGCAGTTTGTGAGGAACTCCGAGTATTATTTGTATTCGCTGGACTATCCGCACAATAGACCATCAGAATTAATGAATATTACATGAAACTTTATTTGATTCATAAGATACGTCGTACGTGTGAAACGAGAGCTATGGTTAGCAGTGCCCTGTTCTATAATTCCTACATTAACTGGAAATATTCCTACACTAACTGGAAATAAAGTGTTACAACATTAAGCACCTGTTCGGTATTTGTCAAACTTTGTCCAGATGCTCATCAAATAACAGGTATTAAATGGTTTGTAGGGTCGTTACCCACTCTTCTAGCAAATGTAATAAGTATTTTAAGAAAAGTAATAAAAAGTTGTGAGAAATCACCATGAAATACTTCATTATCAGCAGCAAGAAGGTAGCCACAGTGCCGCAACACGTGGGTCTGAATAAATACGCACATAAGGAAACTGCGAGATGAAGTTAGCCGCGGTCAGTCGGAGACTGCACCGTGCACTAGTTTCAGCAGGCAGGTCGATGTCACCACACCACGGCAAGTTTCTTGTTATGGGGAACGTGACTGGGTGCCAGGTTTCAGTGAAAGAAATGCGTCTCCGAGCAGTATATACTACCGGAAAAAAATTAATACACCCTCTAAGACGTTTCCAGTTCACTCAATATTCATTGTTACGACAGTACATATGGAGTACATGAAATTATTACATTTACAGATTAATAGCACAAGCGTTTCTCAGTTACCATGTATCGATCGGCACTGAAACACCCACATTAGTACGCGCTGTAATCTCCACGATATGCAATGCAGGCGCTGACTTTGACATCCAGTCGGTCGTACAGATGGCGAATATTGTCCTGAGGTAGGTTATGCCATGCCTGCTCGACCTGTTCACGACGTTCTGTAAGAGTTGTTTGTTGACTAATCGCACGTGTCACTTCTCGTCCCATCATATCAAACACGTGCTCGATTGCAGACAACTCCGGACATCGTGATGGAGAGGGGAGTTGTTGCACGTCTTGCACAGCACTTTTGAGTTTTATGGACAGTGTACGGGCGAGCATTATCTTGTTGGAACAACACATCATCTTCCCGTTGCAATACCGACAAAACAACGGGGCTAAAAACGTTCTGCCCGCAGCTGGCGCTGGTTAGTGTCCCCTCTAGAAACAGCAAAGGTGGAAGATAAGTGGCCGGCCGTGGTGGCCGAGCGGTTCTAGGCGCTTCAGTCCGGAACCGCGCGACTGCTACGGTCGCACTTTCGAATCTTGCCTCGGGCATAGATGTGTGTGATGTCCTTAGGTTAGTTAGGTTTAAGTTGTTCTAAGTTATAGTGGACTGATGACCTCAGATGTTAAGTACCATAGTGCTCAGAGCCATTTGAACCATTTGAAAGATAGTTGTAGCTTATCACACCCCAGGCGATAAGGCCTGTAGTGGGGCTAGTGTGGTTTGGACGAATGCAATCTACGAAACGGCGTTTATCAGATCTACGTCGTACGCGCAAACTACCATCACTTGAGAGCAGACAGAATCCCTTCATCACTCAAGACCACGGCGCTCCATTCCATCTTCCAGGTGATCCTCTGACGGCAACAATCGAGCCGTGCACGTCGATGCTGCGGCGCGAGTGGAAGACGGGCTACACGCGTGTGTGCCAGCAGTCACGCAGCTAATAACCGGTGTGCAACAATTGGTTTTGACACGTCTGGTCTCACAAGTCCCCATATCTGTGCTGTGGTAACTGCACGATATGTCAGTGCTTCCCTCACAACACGACGATTCTGGTGGGCGTCTAAGTTGCGTAGATATCCAGAATCTCGTCTACGGGTGTGAGAATGTTCACGCGACCACTGACACCAGAATCGTTGCGCAACTGACAGCAGCACGTCCAACTTGTGTGGCAAGTCCCCGAAAGAACCATCCACCACTCGAAATGCATTAGCTGAGTTGGCTGAAGGAAGCAAGAGTGCGTCTCCACTAAGGTGCGTGGCAGAGGGTACCCTGTACCACTACTCGTCATTTCCTCTCCTGTTCCATTCCCAAGTAAATCGAGGGAAAAAGGACTGTCTGTATGCCTCTGTATGTGCCCTAATTTCTCGTATTTTATAGTCGTGGTGCCTACGAGCGAAGTTAAAAATTTGTGCCAGATGAGGACTCGAACCGGAATGATTTACTTCTGTAGAATCATTGCCTCGACCACCTCAGCCATCCAGACACCCTTCCCGTCCAACCCAAACAGCAACCTGTCACGCGAAAGTTGCGCCCCATCCACTGGCCCCACTGCTCGTAGCAATCGATAAGCACTCTTGGGCTTCAAAAGTTATGGTACATCAGCACTGAAAGTAACTATAATCGTCCTCACCGTTGATTTATTTCAATGCCTGTCGGCGGCTGAAGTCCAGATTTCTCTTAATATGGTTTTTTTATTATTTTTTTTATTTTGTATATAGCCGCTTAGCGCCAGTGGTTTCTTTTCTGTCAGGAATGTCCTCCAGAACAGACATCACTTATCTATAAGCGAGTATGGCTCTATATACTTTCAGTGCTGATGCACCATGTGTCACAAACCCCTGTGAGACTTGTCGAATGGTATGAGCAGTGGGCTAATGGATGGGGGTGCTACTTTCGGGTGATAGATTAAGAATTTGGGCTACATAGGAAGCATGTTAAGATAGCCGAGGCAGTTAAGGCAACCGTTCCAGAGATGCGCAGCATCCAATTACAGGTCCCAGTTCGGCACAACATTTTACCCGTCACTACTTATTTCTTTTATAGCTGGTAGACGGCCGAAGTCCTAATTTATCGTAATCTAATAGAAGTATGAAATGACAGTTAAATCACTACGCTTAGCTGCATACAGACGTCGATATACATCAATGGGGACAGGTGAAATTGTGTGCCCCGACCGGGACTCGGAGCTGGGATCTCTTACTTACATTGCAGACGCTCTATCCATCTGAGTCATCGAGGACACAGAGGATAGCGCAACTGCAGGGACATGTCCGAAAGAACAGATACCATCTTCATATGTATATAGTTAAGGTTCACCCGCCATTTGACCATCTTCTTCTGTGCAGATGCAGAAACAGTGCCCGAACTCTTACGGGACTTGGCAAAATGCCACAAGTAGTGAGTATTATGGGCAGGGGCACAACGAATATAGTGCGGGACAATAAGTTGAGAACGTAAGTCTCACGGGAGGCGTAGTCGCGCTATCCTCTGTGTCCTCGGTGGCTCATGTGAATAGAGTGTCTGCCATGTAAGTAGGAGATCCCGGTTTCGAGTCCCGGTCGGGGCACACACTTTCACCTGTCCCCGTTGGTGGTTATCAACGCTTGTATGCAGCCAAGTGTAGTGATTTAATTGTAATTTCATTCTAAAACATTGGGCTGCAAGATCACCGATGGTATCTGTTCTTTCGGACATGTCCGAAAGAACTGATAATTTATATAGTAGAAGTATTGTTTAGCCTTCAACAAAGACTGTTTTTCTTCGAAAAACTACCACCTCAGCCACGTTATCATATCCAGCAGTGGTCCACAACATGATTCCAGGAGTTGGAGAGGTACGTGCCCCTAGAATCACTTCCTCCTGTGATCTTCCAGCAGGCCATCAGTGGATACGTTGGTGTTGGTCTAATCTTCACAGACAGTTGACACTGACTCTACACCATACAAGCCTCTATTGTCGGCGGTACATAGTCAATGGTAAACCGCGCACGTAGACTCGCCCAGTGATTTGCTCACGGCGTTCGCTGTAGCATTAGCCGGATTTCATCTGCTGTCATCCGCACATTCGTCAGCACCAGCCCAAAAATCTTACAGTTCTCTCATGCTGCAGGTAATCTGGAGGGACCCGTGCCTGCTCTTCTTGGAACGCTGTCGTCCTGAGTACTTCTCGCCACCGCTCACGCTGCAGTCACTGCACCACAACCAACTCTCTGTGTGATGTGTCGGTGTGATGCTCCCACGTGTCTCATGCTAATGATTCGACCTTGCCCAAATTGCGAAAGGCGGTGGTCAGTATCGCTCCTACGTCCTCTGGGCCTACAGTCTTCTGATATTTACTATAAAAGTTCCTGAGACATTAGATACAGCCAATAGTTATTTTAGGCCTAATCACACCATTCTTAGATTCTATGAACGGTTTTTTCTGAAGAGAAAATGCCGGAAATTAGTTGGTTTCCATAAATATGGAAATACTGCAGTATCAGCTTGATAGCAATCGATCAAGGCGTTCAAGGTGTTCAAGGTGTAACAATTTCAATATCCGTTACTGTTATTCAGAACTACATACTAAGTTGGCGATCACACTGTGTGCACACGTGGCATGATACACCCCATCGCTAGCGAGCCAATACCCACCTTCGGCAGTTCGGCGTTCATAAGCAACTGGCTCTTAGGCTGCTTATCACCCTTCTTCTTCTTCTTCTTGCATAAACAACTTCCGCAGAGCCTCAACATCTGTGGCAGAAGAGAAACCGTGTCAGTCGCTATCCAACTATCCAACGGTTTACAGTATAATGACACAGGTCTACAGATTTATACTTTGCAATTTTTTCTTAAATATTTAGGTAATTCAAATGTTTTTTTTTATTTGACATGCTAAGTTCAGAAATGCTAAGGATACAAAACATGTCACTCCCGGTTAAAATATTTCGAACACCCATGATAAAGCTATATACTTTATTCCAAGGAACAAACACAGAGTACAAACCAAATAGACCAGCCAAGTCAACTCTCTCTCTCTCTCTCTCTCTCTCTCTCTCTCTCTCTCTCTCACACACACACACACACACACACACACACACATTAAGCACAATACAATATGGTTTATACCTTCGTCTCTTCAAAGTACCCACCCTTTGCGCGAAGAAGAGGTGGAGTAGTGCTGGAGGGCATTGATAACACGAATCCTGCAGGGCTGTTCATAAATCCGTTGGAGATCTATTCTGAACAGCGCATTCCAAGGCACCCCAGATATGCATAATGATGTTCTCGTCTGGGGTGTTTGGTGGCCAGCGGAAATGTTTAAACTCAGAAGAATATTCCTGGAGCCACTCTGTAGCAATTCTGGAAGTATGGGGTGTCGCATTGTCCAACTGGAATTGCCCTAGTCCATTGGAATGCACAATGGACATGAATGAATGCAGGTGATCAGACAGGATGCTTACGTACGAGTTCCCTGTCAGAGTCGTACCTAGACGTATCAGGGATTCCGTATCACTCCAACTGCACACGCCCCACACCATTACAGAGCCTTCACCAGCTTGAACAGTTCCCTGCTGACACGCAGGGCCTATGGATTCATGAGGTTGTCTCCGTACTCGTACACGTCCATCCACTGAATACAATGTCAAACCAGACTTGTCCGACGAGGTAACATGTTTCCAGTCATCAATAGTCCAATATCGGCGTTGACGGGCCCAGGCGAGGCGTAAAGCTTTGTGTAGTGCAGTCATCAAGGATACACTAGTGGGTCTTCGGATCCAAATGGCCGTATTGATGATGTCTCGTTGAATGGTTCGGTGACAGTTGTCGATGGCCCAGCATTGAAATCTGCAGCAATTTGCAGATGGGTTGCACTTCTGTCACGTTGAACGATTCTCTTCAATTGTTGTTGGGCCTGTTCTTGCAGAATCTTTTTCCGGCTGCAACGATGTCGTAGATTTGAAACTTCACCGGACTCCTGATATTCACGGTACACTCGTGAAATCGTCGTACGGGACAATCCCCACTTCGTCGCTACCTCGGAGATGCTGTGTCCCGTCGTTCGTGCGCCGACTGTAACATCACGTTCAAACTCGCTTAAATCTTGATAACCTGCCATTATAGCAACAATAACCGATGTAACAACTTCGCCAAACAGTTTTTGTTTTACATAGGCGCCGTATTCTGCCTCTCTACATATCTGTGATATGAATGTGCATGTCTATACCAGTTTCTTTGGCGTTTCAGTGTATAAACAAAACAGCCAAACGTTGTGATCATTTACTTGACACAGAGTTCCACCATCTTCGAACTCAGTACAGTATCAATTCTGCATGGCAAGGATTCGGCAAGTTCGCGTTATGTATCCAGAGCTCTTCGTCACCCGATGTCTACTCACAGGTCGTGTAATTCTCATAAATTAAGGCCTGTAGTTGGTAGGCACAAAGCTTGCGCCCGATAACGTTCCAGTTGTGTTTCATCAGACTCAGATGAGCCGAATTTGGTGGGCGATGACATCAATGTGAGTTCGCAATAATTCTCCTCAGACATCTTTTGTATGATTCTGACCTTGTAAAACGGACATTTATCCTTCTGGAAGAGGACATGGTCGTTATGATAGACAGCAAGAGTGAAAGGACGTAGATGGCCCGCAATAATCTTCACGCGTCATGCTTTCCACTACTACCACAAGTCCAGCGGATGCTAAGGTCAATATCATTCAAAGCATAATACTGCCCCCGACGGCTTGCTTCTGTGCCGCTGGGAATCTTTCGAGCAGTCGTTCACCTGGATTCATCCTACCAGGTGACACTTTTCCATTAATCCGTGGTTCAATCTCAATGACTCTGTTTCCACTCGGAAAAAAGTAGTGGTCGTCTGCTGCAGATTAGTCTGGGCAAAACGGTGTCCTCCGAAACACTTGTGCCTGCGACAGCATTGGACTTTGTAGTAATATCTGCCACTGACCGCCACCTATCATGCTGTGTACGGCGTACTACCGTCTGGCCTCCACGTTATGTGATGAGGGGTTAATATCCATCACCTCTTCGTCTAATCGTGGTTTCGCCGACCTTCAACCACTTTCATAGTTGCTTGCTGCAGTAACACGCCAATTACGACAAGGTGCCAGGCTATAACAGACTTTATCAGAGTCGCTTTTCCCATTTGCGTTCAGCGTCATCACTAGAATGATTCCCCTTTTCTCTCTGCCCCCCCTTTTGTACTTTCCCCACCGTGTGACGTGCCCACTACAACACGAAGCGGCATTGAGTTTCACGTTGGACTGTATTTATTTCGTTTGGATCATCAATGTATGTGGTTTGAACCAAAATGAATTACGGTACGACAATTTTATTTTAAATTGAGAGCACGAGAGTAGAGTAACGTACAAGACACCTAGAATTTACGGCTGTAAGATGAACTGAGTTGGTTATCCTTCTAATATTTCAGTTGTGTACATACTCTCTCAAGACATAATTTTGCCTCTTGTCGCATGTTTCTTCTCATTTCTTCCCTTTTCATAAAACTTCAGTAGAGGAGAAAGTCAAACAAGTCATAAGCACCAGGCATGGCATGTGTAAATTGCAAGCCTCAGTTATCGGTAAAAAAAAAAAAAACCAACGAGATATTTCGAGGAAGTAGTGATGCGTGCTAATCTTTAACAGAGAGTGGAATAGAGAGTTTTTTGTTGGTTCGAGTGTGATTCAAAATGCTGAAAACTAAACGTTCAATATTCTCGAAAATTAGTATCATGAAATAAAAGTCTCACAAATATTATTCCTGTGAGTTTTTCTTATAATATATGGCTCGTTGGCAACGACATTAAAGGATGAAATGTTCTAGTTTAAATTATGTGATGGAAAATACCATTTATGTATTATAATGAGACGAAAGAACATTGTACTCCACTTTGAATTTCATGCAGAAGTAAGCTTACTGCTTTAAGAACTACAAACAATATTATGATTCAGTTTAAATATAATCTTCTCATTTTGATGTGAATACGAAAGTAAGAATTTTTTTCGGACTGTTGTACGGAGTGTTCAAAATACCATCTGGCTCGTTCTATGTACGGTATCTCCAAGGGTCTACGGTTTTCTGCAATGATCATCCTTTTCTTCGAAGTTTCATTTAATCGATTCTGTTGGATCTGTAAACACTTTAATTTCTTTCGTTTGTTACAAAAACAGGAAGACTGACCACGATAAGTTCCCTCTTCTGTTCCAGGCCATCACCAGGAAATATTTTATTGTGGTACGCCTGACCACCATTGTACCACGACGAAAATTGGGAAATGTTTACCTCAGTAGCAAATTCTGTAGTAAAATATAATTTTTGGTAGTTATAAAACATGTAAATCTATTTCTCTGTGATTGGACTGCGTATGATTTCCTTCCACTATGAAATGAGAAATGTGGTTTTTATGGCACATCCGTAATCTCATAAAACCAGCTAGAACCACTCCTCTGGAATATTGAATCGGTCTAAAATACTCACATGGTTTCGAAATAAACAAAGGTACCTTTTCTAGAATTCTGCTGAACGATACTAATTACATATTAATTACCGATTTGATATTCTAAAATTGCAAGAAAACTGCAGTGGAATGTGGTTCCCTAATCATTTCATCCACAAATATTTGTTCGTAGAACCTACAGCAGGTGATAAGAAATACTTCTGAATCACTGATTTCAGTGTTTAGTTCTGTCTAGGTACCTAAAGGGCACATGACATACGGTACTACAGTACTAGTGAAACCCAGCTAGTTGTCCCGAAGAGTTGAACTGCAGTTATTAGACCCGACTGTGAGTCGTGTTCTATCTTCGGCGGTACGTATAAAAAAGTTTGAACTACACACTGAAAATTGGCATGGTCCCTGTGTAAAAAATACTAGCACAAACGAGAAGAGCATTTTCTGAGAACTATCAGAAGGTTCTCGTTTCAAACCCTGGCCTGGCATACGGTTTTAATCAGTCAGGAAGTTTCAACACTGCTCATATTCCAAAGCAGAGTGAAAGATTATTTCTGGATGTTTGATCCCTGTCAATTATTTTTTCAAATTTTAAACAAAACATACTTTTATTTGAATTCGTATCTGCGGTACATATTATTTGAACTGAAGGTGTGGCGGGGAGAAGAAATGAACTATTGATATCAGCTGCATCGGGACTTCATGTAGAATCGGTGGGAATGAGTGAAAATGTGTGCTTGTCCGGGTCTCGAATCCGAGCTCTTCTGCATACTACGCAGTGTTGCGCTAACTACTGTGCTACCCAGACACACTGTTGAACACAATTGCGCGGTATGACTCTCGGCCGTCCTACATTCCTATCTAGCGCCGCCTATCCACAGTCCCCGCCCATGTCCTCCACGCTCACTATTCAGAGATTCCCGCAGGAGGCCAGACACAGTCGTGCCTCCCGTCGGAAGGTGTTGGGTTCATTGCCCAGAGAGGCGAGTCACTTATATGAATGTGTGAAGTCGGTTACTTCGGACATATCCGAAAGAACAGACACCACGCAGAATGCAGCTGTATTATATACACTGCTCAACAAAAATCTGGAATACTATCGTATAATGTAGTCTACGCACTTCATGCATTATCCGGTTAGAATCCATATACTTTACGGAGTTTACTACCGGCATGTTTTGTGGCCGTTTCCCGGTCACGTAAACATACCTCTACCGCAGCGGCAAACCGCTAGCAGTCCAGTAACAACAACAGCTTCATTCCGTTTGTCTTCAGCAGCGCAGTAACATTCCAAGTAGAGGCATAAACAAGATAGTGGCTTTACTTTTAGTAGCTAATACACAGCAAGATGTTGCCGATCGGTTAAATGCCACTCAAAATGGCGTGTCTAAGGTGCGGAGAAAGTACAGAGAGACAGGAAATGTGCACAATAGACCTCGCAGTGGTCGTCAGCGTATGACTGCATCAACGCAGGATAGTTTCTTCCAACTCTTGGCTCGCAGGCGCTTAACATCAACTGCCAGAAATACTGGAAATGACTTCTGTTCGGCAACAGGGATTCGTACCTCAGACCAGAGTCTTAAAGGTAATGGTGGCAAGTTCCTATGGGACCAAAGTTTTGAGGTCATCGGTCCCTAGGTTTACGCACTACTTAATCTAACTTACGCTAAGGAAAACACACGCACACAGCCATGCCCGATGGAAGACACGAACCTCCGACGGGGAGAGGTGCGCGAACCGTGGCAAGGCGCCTAAGACCACGCGGCTAACCCGCGCTCTCAGACCAGACAGTGTGTAGAATATTGCATCAGGGTGGTCTTCATTCCAGAAGACGGATGAAAAGTTTTACTCTGAACCAGCGGAACCGACGCAGTTGAAGGACCTGGTCTCTTGCACATCACCACTGACAACTGCAGGATGGACTAATATTATGTTTGCTGACGAGACCAGGATTGATTTGCGACTGAACACGAGACGCCTTGGGGTTTGGAGAAGCGCTAGACGACACCAGTAACGCCGATACGTTCAGGAAGTGCACCCGTTCGCAGGTGGAAATCTAAAGTGCCAATTGACCCTGAATAAGGAAAAGTGTGAAGTTATTCACATGAGTACTAAAGGAAATCAGCTAAATTTCGATTACGTGGTAAGCCACACAAATCTGAAGGCTGTAAATTCAACTAAATACTTAGGGATTACAATTACAAATAACATAAATTGGAACGATCACATAGATAATATTGCGGGTAGAGCAAACCAAAGACTCCGATTCATTTGCAGAACACTTAGAAGGCGCAACAGGTCTACTAAAGAGACTGCTTACACCACTCTTGTCCGCCCTATTCTGAAGTATTGCTGTGCGATGTGGGATCCGCATCAGGTGGGACTGACGGATGACATCAAAAAAGTACAAAGAAGGGCAGCTCGTTTTGTATAATGCGAAATAGGGGAGATAGTGTCACAGACATGATACGTGAATTGGAGTGGCAATCATTAAAACAAAGGCGTTTTTCGCTTCGACGGGATCTTCTCATGACATTTCAATCACCAGTTTTCTCCTCCGATTGCGAAAACATTCTGTTGGCACCCATCTACATAGGGAGAAATTATCATCACTATAAAATAAGAGAAATCAGGGCTCGCACAGAAAAATTTAAGTGCTCGTTTTTCCCGCGTGCCGTTCGGGAGTGGAACGGTAGAGAGACAGCTTGAAGGTGGTTCATTGTACCCTCTGCCAGGCACTTTATTATGAGTAGCAGAGTAATCACGTACATGTAGATGTAGATGTAGAATGTTCTAGCCGGCAATAATGATGAGAGGCAGGCCTCTCTAATTCCCATATACGGCAATTTGACTGGTCCACTATACCTCCAAGAAGTCCTACAAACGACTGTAAGGCAGTAAAGACGTGAAGTCGGTGACAGCTTCATGCAAATCGATGTGAATGCAAGACCGCACCGTACTCTAGCATTGTCTCAGTAGCTTCAAAGATGCAACATCAACCGAATGCGTTGACTAGCACAATCCACAGACATGAATTCAATTGAGTATGAAGGTGACCATTGCACAGCATGTAAGCCCAAGTGACAATCTTCAGGGCCTCACTGAAGCTGCGATTGAGGAGTGGGACCACTCGCCTCAAGATCAACTTGATGGTCTCATCCAGTGCATGCCTCGCAGAGTGGAAGAACTCATCCGTGTGCGAGGAGGACATGTTCATTACTAAATACTGATAATCATCATCATCATGAGATAAAGATTTTCACTGTTTTTATTAAGCTGTACACATAGGAAAGAGCCCGTTTTGTTTTGTAATTTTTTGTAACCAACCAAAATCGTTCTTCTTTTTAGAAGGAATTATCTTTCTTTTGTTGATAAGGTATTGTAAACTTGGTGTAATATAAGATGTGGTTGTAGTAAACTCTACGATATTCCAAACTTTTGTTGAGCTGTGTATTACCTAAACTGAAGGTGGAGGGGAATATAGGAAAGAGAAGAGCTATTGATGTCAGCTGCATCGGACTTTATGCGGAATCGGCGGTGACGAGGAAAATGTGTGCCGGACTGGGATTCGAACCCGGTATCTCCTGCTGATAAGATAGTTGCTTTAAGCACTGCGCCATCCGGACACGGTATTTATCGCCATTCCGCGGGCTGTCTAAGCACGCCTATCGGCCAACCCACATTCCCACCAAGTAGCACTTGTCCACAGTGCCTGTCCATGTCCTCCATCCTCGCTACTTTGAGATTCCCGTAAGAAGTCGAGCGTAATGGTGCACCCGCACTGAAAGTGATGGGTTTATTATCCATCGAGGCGAATCAGTTATATGAATTCGTGGTGTCTCTTCTCTCGAATAAGGGGACTGCAAATAGGGAGTACTAGGTGGAAATGTCGGTCGGCCAAGAGGCGTACCCAGGTAGTCTGCGCAATTGCGATAAACATTTTGTCCGGATGGCGCAACTGCCTAGTAAGCAGGGGATCCCAGGTCCGGCACACATTTTCCCTCGTCGCCGCTGATCCCGCATAAAATCCCGATGCAGCTGACACTACTAATAATTCCCTTTCCTTTCTCCCCGTCCACCATCAATTTACATAAAGCACACTTTACAGCTCATACTGAGGAGAAAGTCACATATTTTATGATAGATGATCTCGTAATGGCATCAGTTGGGGTTAGAGGGATCCCCCTCATGTCGTCCAGCCTATCCGTATAACCTATTTCGTAATCTACTTTTCAGACACGGTAATTGACAGGAATTAAGGTAGTATCCAAGAATGATTGCCTATCGAAGTCGCGGCGTCCAAACGATGCATATCGAAAGTGCGATCGTAAATAGATCATGCGACACCGATGGCGGGCGTTATGAGTATGTTTACGGTGGTCGCTACAGCAACGACAAAAGAAGAGCCTTACAAAAATACTTGTAATTGCAAAGGAGACGACTTACCTCACTCGTCGTCGGTGTTGTCATCATGTGAAAGTCTATTACGGTGGTCTGGATGGTTAATTTTTAAGAGTCGAAGCCGGGTGGTGTGGCCGTGCGGTTCTAGGAGCTTCAGTCTTGAACCGCGTGACCGCTACGGTCGCAGGTTCTAATCCTGCCTCGGGCATGGATGTGTGTGATGTCCTTAGTTAGTTAGGTTTAAGTAGTTCAAAGTTCTAGGGGACTGATAACCACAGATGTTAAGTCCCATAGTGCTCAGAGCCATTTGAACCAATTAAAGAGTCGAACCATGCATTCTCCCTGATACTCGTTCATTTTCCACACTGTCCGCAATGAAATCGTAAACGGCATTTCATCATCGAAACTGGTCTTACGAAGTTTTACACACTTCGAACCACCACAGTCTACATAGTCGCTTCTTTTCTAGTCGGGTGGTGCTCCATATTGAGACAAAAAGTAAAACAATTTTCTACGCTGGATAAACATGGAATTAGATTTTTCCATGTGAGAGAATCCGCCGAAGAAAAGTCAAGAACACCAGACATTCCACTCACTAACGACATAAATCGTTTGGGATTCCCTAGCAACTCACAAATAATTCGCGGAGGTATGTAATTTAGAGGAACTAAGGGAACGACTGAAAACAGATAAAAATGACGATCACAAATAATTGATCAGAACGCCCACCACCAGAGTCGCATGATTGATTTACGATCGCACGTTCGATATGTATCGTTTCGAAGCCGCCTTTTCGATAGGCAATCATTCTTGGAAATTACTGGAATTGAACTACAGACTTGTTGGGATGTCCTCTGTGTGTCCTGTGAAACCCACCTTAGACCGTAGACCCGTTGTAAAAAACATTATAACTGTATGATTACTTTGCATGAGAGTTGAGTAATTAGAAAAGTTTCCAGATCGGAACACACAGTCGTTATAGCGTTTTACTTTTAACTTATATACACCCTGTGTCTGCCAAAATGTGGAGCTATATTGCAAAATTTCCTTCGTGCACTGCAGCAGTCGTAGGAAACGGAGCATCTTATGGCATAGTTCCGCACCTTAGCCTTCAGAGTGATTATTGACAGGCAGCATTGGTAATCAATGTAACGATACACAGTTGATGCTTACCTTTCCCTTCTATAGTCTTCCCAGATTATGGAGTCCCGAAATGCGTCACCCTGACCCCGAGAAGTAACAGCAGACAGTTTCTAGGCGACGACACATGGCACCTCCAGCCATCGCCTATTGTTAAGCAGTGAAAAATGATCACCTCCGCGGCGCAGATGAACTTGCTAATTCAGGCATTATTGGTCATACTTATGCGTCGCTGCTAGATAAAGTGACGTAAATCACAAAAGAAGTTGAAAACAATAAATGAAATATACTTAAATATCGCATTTAAAAGCTAGTGCTGGTCCATGTTACGGTAAATATTACGAACGTACTGCTTTGGAGCATACTTATAATGAAATCAGATTCGGAGTTTTTATTTTCAATAGAAAAGCATCAAAACAACCAGCCAGATCCAATACTTCATTTCCTTTTAACAGTCCCACTACACATAACATCCCGCAAAGTAATTGAGGCTCAACATTAATCCAAAACGACTTCTCTGCACGCTTGGCTACACAATTGTGTAGTTGTTCGCAGTTTAATTGGTTTGTCACATGTCATGGACTCCCTGTGTGGCAGTCCTACACTGGCAACAGTTTTGCCTAATCGAAACAACATTCCGTCAAGCTCCTTCGAGTGCTGCGGATCGCCGATTTTAGCACATTGTGGATCCAAGAAATCCACCTTCAAAATCATATCGTGGCCGTCACTTAGTGTGGCACAATTTCTGCACTTTGATTGAACTGAACCGTACCTAAACAGAAATCTGTGTCCACTGACCCCAACGGCCTGAGAACAGTAACCCCCGCTCCACGTAAACTATACCGTGGTGGGTCCCACTGTTTCCGATTCAACACATCCCAACCGCCAACCGACACATTCGCCCCTGTCTCCAACAACACCCTGCAATTCTTGTCTTCTACTGCTCCTTCCACCGCACAATACACATCTACATTCGCCTTCATAGCATCTAATTTTACCGGGAACACCCGTAGATCGACTTCAGGTTTCCTTCGGCGTTTGTTTTTCCCCGGTTCACTATCCCTAAAACTACTGGTATGTTATATAGATCTCTGCTTTTTTCCACTGTTTGGTGCTGGAAACATTACCTCCATACATATCCCATCTGCCCATGCCCATAACACTTTGTATTAGCTGATAATACTTCCCGTCACTCTGCCTCGTGATGACTGGGTGTTGTGTGATGTCCTTAGGTTAGTTAGGTTTAAGTAGTTCTAGGTTCTATGGGAGTGATGACCATAGATGTTAAGTCCCATAGTGCTCAGAGCCATTTGAACCATTTGAACTTCCCGTCAGCCTTGTAATCTGATCTATTCATAAATTTCCTCACATTTTATTGCCAACCTAAGAGTGGCATGCAGATCAACCGGAACTCCCGTTCGTACTCTTCTTGAGGTTTTTGGAGGCAACTCCCTTAAAATTGCCTCAGGCGCCCTTTGCTCAGCCACCCGTAATATTACTCCATTCACTACTGCATCCCTTCTCAACTCGCACGTACAACCATTGTTCTTGCTTACCTTATCTGCAAATTCTTACACCGACTCTCTATGCTTCTACACTAACATTTCATAGTCGTTTTTAACTCCTTTATGGTTTCGTGTTCTATAGTTTTGACTTGGGCGTGTATGACCGCAGTACTTTTTCGCGCCCTAAAGCAAAACAAAACCAAACCGAAACCAAATCAACGCAGCCGAGATTCACTACTATGGTGGGTTGATATACCTATCTATGCCCACGGAGGGCATATTGAACATTTCCTGTGAGAAATAGCTGTATGTGGTATGCTGGTGTGTTCTGTTCATGTGTGTTTCCCATTATTAATGAGTCTGAGAAAATTAATTGTAACATGGAAATAAACCGTTTTCAGACCCGTGTTCATATGGCATAATTTCTTCGTCTCAATATGAGGAATGTACCCTGTAATTTGGGGCATACATTTTTGTTACACCTGTATATCTCTGTAACAAAGAAGAGGTCTGGCTGTCTATCTGGTAAAGATATGTAACAAATTTCGTCTTCGTGATACCTAAAGGAACCAATCTGTCGAGTACATGTTTGTGTCATTGTTTTTAACACAATGACAACGCATGTTATTTGTGCAAGGATAGTGTAGGCTTGGTACACATGATTGGCATTTGTTGTACCATGCTGCATTGCATAATTTATCAAATATTCAAGTGTCTCGCATGTGTTTTGGAATGCTGGTTGGTGTAATACGTTGCACAGCATACAGAGAAAGTGATATCGTTAAATAATGTAATTCTACTAATTGGACACTGTGAGTGTTGTCAACACATTATACATCATGCACACATTAATAATGCAGGAGTGATGTAGATTTGCTATGAAGCAAGAGTTTGTTTAAATATCTTGTTGTGGAAGGTTAACTGTAATTACATGTCTTCTTACTCTTTTTTATTCTGCCTGAGAATGCTGGCTAACTAAAAAATATCACCCATACATAATTTCTAGTATTGAAAGGGGGTATTTGAGGGAGGAGGTTGTGCTTGTTCCATTTTGGTTCAGGGAGAAAGAGAGAAAGAGAGAGATAGAGAGAGAGAGAGAGAGAGAGAGAGAGATAGAGAGAGAGAGGGGGGGGGGGGGTGCGAGCTAGAAGGGCTGAAAGTGCTTGACTCTTAAACTGTTAGCGATGCTTATCTGCAACGTCATCCACAGATTTCCGCTGAGTAGTAGCAGTGTCTTTCCAACTAGCCAACAGTTCATTCATGTCAGAAATGATTACACATAACTGTTAAATTAATGCATATTTCTTTACCATTGCTGGAATAGCGTAGTGCTAGCTGCTCAATTTGGTTCAATCGTGGCCAGAATGCAAACGCTCTATGTGGTGAATGAAGTGTAGCCCACCCTACTGCATTTCTCTTGCCGCTGGCCGCGTCTGTGCTGATCATTTCTTTAGGTACGTATTTGTAGTACTGGCGTGATTCTTACTCATTGACAATCTTTAAAATCGGAAAAACCGCAGTGGTTACAGAATTTTGCCTTTGCGGCACACACTAGTATCTTCCGTCGAATATTTTGCTAATGTTTACCGAGATTTTCGCAATATGCGGTGATGTCATTATTTCTATCAATAGAAACATGAGCTCGTTTTAATACACGCACTATGACGTCACCCACAGTACTGAAGTAGGGATGACTCAAATGGTTCAAATGGCTCTAAGCACTATGGTACTTGACATCTGAGGACGTCAGTCCCCTAGACTTAGAACTACTTAAACCTAACTAACTTAAGGACATCACACACATACACGCCCGAGGCAGGATTAGAACCTGCGACCGTAGCAACAGCGCGGTTTAGGACTGAAGCGCCTAGAACCGCTCGGCCACAGAAGCCGGCAGGGATAACTCAGCAAGAGTTTGTTTATACACTGAAGCGCCAAAGAAACTGGTACGGGCATGCGTATTGAAATACAGTGGTATGTAAGGAGGCATAAAACGCCGCCGCGTTCGTCTGCGACTGCATCAGATAACAAGTGTCTGGCGCAATTGTTAGATCGGTTACTGCTGCTACAATGCCAGGTTATGAAGATTTCAGTAAGTGTGAACGTGGAGTTATAATCGGTGCACGAGCGATGGGACACAGCATCTCCGAAATAGCGATGAAGTGTGGATTTTACTGTACGACCAATTCACGTGAATACCGTGACTATTAGGAATCCGGTAAAACATCAAGTCTCCAACATCAATGCGACCGGGAAAAGATCCTGCAAGAACGGGGCAAGGACCACTGAAGAGAATCGTTCAATGTGACAGAAGGACAATCCTTCAGAAAAATTGCTGCAGATTTCAGTGCTGGACCATCAACAAGTGTGAGCGTGTGAGCCATTCAACGAAACATCCGATATGGGCTTTCGTAGGCGAAGGACCAGTCGTGTACCCTTGATGACTGCACGACACAGAGCTCTATGCCTTGCCTGGTCACGTCAACACCGACATTAGGTTGTTTATGACTGGAGTCATGTTGCCTGGTCGGACGAGTCTCGTTTCAAATTGTATCGAGCGGATGGACGTGTACGGGTATGGAGAAAACCACATGAATCCACGGACCGTGCATGTCAGCAGGGGCTGTTCAAGCTGGTGGAGGCTTTGTAATGGTGTGGGGCGTGTGTAGCTGCAGTGATATGGGACCCCTGATACGTATAGATACGACTCTGGCAAGGGACACGTACGTAAGCATCCTGTCTGATCAACTGCATCCATTCATATCCATTGTAGATTCCATCGTACTTGGGCAATTCCAGCAGGACAATGCGACACCGCACACGTCCAGAATTGCAACAGAGTGGCTCTAGTAACATTCTTCGGAGTTTAAACACTTCCACTGGCCACCAAACTTCACAGACACAAACATTATTGAGCATATCTGGGGTGTCTTGGAACGTGCTATTAGAAGAGATCTCCATCCCCTCGTACTCTTACTGATTTATGGACAGCCCTGCAGGATTCATGGTGTCAATTGCCTCCAGCACTACATCAGACATTAGTCGAGCCCATGGCCTGTCGTGTTGCGCTACTTCTGCGTGCTCTGGGGCCCCTTCACGATATTAGGCAGGTGTAACAGTTTCTTTGGCTCTTCATTATACACTCCTGGAAATTGAAATAAGAACACCGTGAATTCATTGTCCCACGAAGGGGAAACTTTATTGACACATTCCTGGGGTCAGATACATCACATGATCACACTGACAGAACCACAGGCACATACAGGCAACAGAGCATGCACAATGTCGGCACTAGTACAGTGTATATCCACCTTTCGCAGCAATGCAGGCTGCTATTCTCCCATGGAGACGATCGTAGAGATGCTGGATGTAGTCCTGTGGAACGGCTTGCCATGCCATTTCCACCTGGCGCCTCAGTTGGACCAGCGTTCGTGCTGGACGTGCAGACCGCGTGAGACGACGCTTCATCCAGTCCCAAACATGCTCAATGGGGGACAGATCCGGAGATCTTGCTGGCCAGGGTAGTTGACTTACACCTTCTAGAGCACGTTGGGTGGCACGTGCATTGTCCTGTTGGAACAGCAAGTTCCCTTGCCGGTCTAGGAATGGTAGAACGATGGGTTCGATGACGGTTTGGATGTACCGTGCACTACTCAGTGTCCCCTCGACGATCACCAGTGGTGTACGGCCAGTGTAGGAGATCGCTCCCCACACCATGATGCCGCGTGTTGGCCCTGTGTGCCTCGGTCGTATGCAGTCCTGATTGTGGCGCTCACCTGCACGGCGCCAAACACGCATACGACCATCATTGGCACCAAGGCAGATGCGACTCTCATCGCTGAAGACGACACGTCTCCATTCGTCCCTCCATTCACGCCTGTCGCGACACCACTGGAGGCGGGCTGCACGATGTTGGGGCGTGAGCGGAAGACGGCCTGACGGTGTGCGGGACCGTAGCCCAGCTTCATGGAGACGGTTGCGAATGGTCCTCGCCGATACCCCAGGAGCAACAGTGTCCCTAATTTGCTGGGAAGTGGCGGTGCGGTCCCCTACGGCACTGCGTAGGATCCTACGGTCTTGGCGTGCATCCGTGCGTCGCTGCAGTCCGGTCCCAGGTCGACGGGCACGTGCACCTTCCGCTGACCACTGGCGACAACATCGATGTACTGTGGAGACCTCACGCCTCACGTGTTGAGCAATTCAGCGGTACGTCCACCCGGCCTCCCGCATGCCCACTATACGCCCTCGCTCAAAGTCCGTCAACTGCACATACGGTTCACGTCCACGCAGTCGCAGCATACTACCAGTGTTAAAGACTGCGATGGAGCTCCGTATGCCACGGCAAACTGGCTGACACTGACGGCGGCGGTGCACAAATGCTGCGCAGCTAGCGCCATTCGACGGCCAACAACGTGGTTCGTGGTGTGTCCGCTGTGCCGTGCGCGT
Source organism: Schistocerca nitens (assembly GCF_023898315.1). Classification (NCBI taxonomy): domain Eukaryota; kingdom Metazoa; phylum Arthropoda; class Insecta; order Orthoptera; family Acrididae; genus Schistocerca; species Schistocerca nitens. The sequence goes on along the minus strand of NC_064620.1, from coordinate 468,322,158 downwards.
GATCATTGCTTGTACAGCCCTCTCGCAGTGTCCGGAGCAAGTATGGTGGGTCTGACACACCGGTGTCAATGTGTTCTTTTTTCCATTTCCAGGAGTGTATATTGTGCTGTGGTATTTCTTCAACTTCAACGTCTTTGCAAGAGCATATTTGTTGTTAAATACTGCGCTGCTGTAATTTGTTCATATCATATTTATGACACAGAAGATACTTTGTAAAAATCTGGAAAAATTGGAACAAATTATCCGAAATAGCAATTTATTGTGAGTTTACTTACATGTCTTCTTACTGTGCCTGGGGTGGTGGCTGCTCTCTGCTGACGCATCGAATGATGAAATTTGCGTGATTGTAATAATAATAAAATTAATTTGTTATAACAAATAGCCACACCTCAATCTACTCACTACAGAGCACATAATTAGAATTATGAGCAACTGTGCATGCTTGATAAATAATTCAGATCGTTCGGATACTTTTGAGTAAAAAATACATTTCGATTGGATAACGCTATTATGACATCAATATGACATGACACTGATGTGGCACGCTTTTCACCTGACATGACACTGACGTGACGCAACAGCGAGGTGAAGTGATGTAGATAGACGTGTGGTAAAACTTGCACAGTTAGAATAAAAATAAAATTAATTTGTTATTATTATTATTTATACGAGACACCGACACCGTGACCCCGAAAAAATCTGATCCTCTTCGTATGGCGCACAGAACAAGGCTGTCGTCGCCCATTCCATTACGCAAGGAGGGGCGTTTGGGCAGTACGGTGATTCCCCGAGGTGAGCAGAGTGTGATGACCTCTCCCAATTGCTGCACGGCGGTTCTATGTGAGGGAGGGGAGTGGGTGGTGACCTCATCCAGTTGCCTATAGTTCAACTTCGTGCCCCTGATCTTGAGATAGTATCTTTATCTAAACCTTTTTTTCTCGTTAGATAACTACTGGCAACCATAACGTCACATCGTACGCATTATTTTGAAAGATAAACTCGTACCAGTTTTGATTCTGAGTTTTTACCAAATCAGTAATAACACTGTTCGCACTGCATCTATTACGATCGTTCACATGAGAGTATGAGAAACATTTCTTGAAGAGAAAACGAATAAAGTATCGTAAAACCAATTTCTGTTGCTGCAATCGGCACAGCGAAGTAGGGGAGACCGGGGCCGAAATGGCTACTGGGAGAGAACGATCGTCTAATTTGGTCTGCAGGAGCTAGGACGCGCTCACACTGACTAGTATTTAATAAAACAATGTCTGTTTGGTGCAGTAAGGTTGCAACTGCTGTCGCGCGCGAGTTGTGTAGTCTGCCAATAAAAGTGAGAGAATCCGCTGTCCTATTATAACTTTCCGAAACATTTCCAATTGCGGTACGTCCGTCATATTTATTCCTTTACAGTCGACGTTTAGTCCACCTAAATCAGCATGTTCTTATCTATATTTGTATACTATGCAATTGTAAAAAAATTGCTTACGGTGGTTGCTGAATATTTTGTCAATGGATATCCATTTTGGGCTGAATGGTCTACTGGTACAGTCTGTTCCTCCCCGGCCGCCTTTTATTATTCATTTCTTGAATACTACTGCATGGTTTACCTTTCTCGTTTGCAGATGGTATGTCTTTATGCACGGAAGACGGAGACACAAAGTTGGTCCCCGAAAATCATGGATCAAGCAGTTGAATCGGTAATTAATAAAGTGATGACTCACGAAAAGGCATCGAAACAATTTGCCTTGCCTCTGACTACTTTAAAACTATATGTGAAAGTGAAAAAGGACAATGCTCGTTCAAGAACTGACAAAACCAGCGGAAAATGTCGCTGTGTTCTCAATAAGAACTTGTCACATATCTTAAGGATCTGCAAAAGTAACGGCCGGCCGGGGTGGCCCAGCGGTTCTAGGCGCTACAGTCTACAACCGCGCGACCGCTACGGTCGCAGGTTCGAATCATGCCTCGGGCATGGATGTGTGTGATGTCCTTAGGTTAGTTACTTTTAAGTAGTTCTAAGTTCTAGGGGACTGAAGACTTCAGTAGTTAAGTCCCATAGTGCTCAGAGCCATTTGAACCATTTTCTTGCTAAAGCAATGTTTTGGTATGACTATCAAAGAACTGCACAGATTAGTGTATCAACTCTCATAACGAAACGGATGCTCGCACCCACTCCACGACGAAACGAAAATGGCTGGAGAAACGGTGTCCTAGAATGTCTGACTCGTCATTATGACTTACGTTTTAGGAAGCAACTGCAAGCAGTGGGCTCACAATTCGTTTACTGATATCGGTATTGAGAACAATAAAACCCAGCGTACTTGTAATTTCTTCATCGAAGAAAGAAAAAGAAATAAATAAAGAAATAAAAAACGGACTCAAAAGAAACTTATTTAGTTTACTGTTATAACAAATGATTTATATTATTTTATGTTATCATCATTCGCAAATTTCATTGCAGAAACGTTTGAATAAACGCTTCCTAATGTTTCTAATTTTTTTTTTTTTTTTTCATTATTGAAACTTCCAAATTTTGCTGAAAACGTTAGGCGAACCGCTCTGTCCCAATCTACACTACGAACTAAAAAATTATTTATAGTAAATAAATGTCGTCTAGTATTGGAAAATACAAGTAGCAATATAACTCAAGAGGAGGCTGCGGCACATGGTTTAAGATACGTGTAGTTTTCTGTAGTAAATCAGAAAATTTTTACAAGAAGTTTAACTACTTGTCGGAACGAAACCGAATCGAGTTTCGTAAAAACAGCTCTACAGCTTTTATGGAACATACGCACACAGGTCGAACTAAAAAAGTATTTACCATAAATAAATCGTAGCTAGTATCGAAAAACACACTTGCTGGCAACTGCGATACGCGGTAACAAATATTTGTATGTATGAGTAGTAAAACAAAACTGTTATAAATCACACAAGAAATATTACAGGTTAGCTGAAAGATCATAAACCTAATACTGCGAAAAAGCTGTATAGCTGTAGTGAGGACCACAATAAACAGTATGAATTCTAAAAAAAGGATCGTAAAACAAGGGCTGATAAATTGACTAGATATTACAATTCACTCTGTAACGGAAGAGACAGTATTTTGTTTCTAATACACAGAAGAGTCAAGACAGAACAGTTAAGAAAGGGAGACCAAGAACGATGTGCTCGGATTAAAAAGGGTCTAAGACAGACAAAACATTTCGAAAGATTCTCTTCCCTTCCAGTTTCTTTGAAATCCCTATATAAGACTACACTCTTTCAGAAAGAAGCTTTCTAAGACGTAAATTTTGATTCGATGCCGACATATTTCACGTTTACGTAACAAAGACGTTTCTTCCTTCAGTCTGCAGTTCAATTCCTTTTTATTTCCGCCGTAAACATTTACTTTGCACCCCAAACAGGAAAAATTAGTCTACTACATTTGGAGTCTCATCTAATCCAAGTCTCCCAGCGTCTCTTGGTTAATTCTACTACCGTCCACTACGATGAGTCACTGATTTTCATCGAGTTACTGACGACATTGTAATTCTATCAGAGACGATGGAGGATCTGTTAGAGCAGTTAAACGGAATGGATGGCATCTTGAAAGGAGTTCATAATATTAACAAACGGAAACCAAGGGAAATTTAATTTAATCAAATTAAATCAGATGGTGCTGATAGATTTACATTAGGAGATGAGACACACAAACTAGGGGATGAGTTTCAGCAAAATAACTGACGATGACCGAAGTACAAAGTGCAATTTAGCAGACTACCGTCTGCCATGACCTTCACAGTGGCTTGCAGAACATAGATGTACTTGTAGAAAGAAAAGTGTTCCTGAAACAGACAAACTTGTTAACATCGAATATAAATCTAAGTATTAGGAAGTCTTTTCTGAAAGTATTTGTAGTGTGTGTAGCCTTGTACGGGAGTGAAATTTGGACGATAAACAGTTTAGACAAAAAGAGAGTGGAAAATTGTGAAATGTGTTGCTATATAAGAACGCCGAAAATTTGATGGGTGAATAGGACAACTAATGAAGTTGTAATGAATCGAACTGCGGAGAAAAGAAATTTGTAGATCAACTTGACTAACAGGAGAGATCGGTTCATAGGACACATCTCGAGGCTTCAGGGAATCGTTAATGTGGCAATGGCTGAAAGTTACGTAAAAATTTAGAGGGTGACCAAGGCTTGGACCCAGCAATCAGGTTCAAAAGGCTGTAGGTTGCAGTACTCATGCAGAAACGAAGAGGCCTGCACAGCAAAGACCGACGTTGTAGCTGCGTCATACCAGACTTAAGACTGAAGACCAAAACAATACTCAGTTCCGTTCTTCTAGCTTTTAAAATAAACTTTTGTAATTCGATATGTCGGTGACATAACTATTACGCACATACAAAGTTGATTTGTATGCTAAGAATTTCAATTTTTAATTGTAATTTCTTTTAAAATGTGCGAAGTGCGAATCGTGGTCCTGCAGATGTTGCGACTTTCGTATGTTCTCTTTCATGAGAACGAAAGTGGCGGTAGGCGTTTTGGAAATTAAAATGGCTACCTGACTTCCAGTTCCCAATTGACCTGCAAATCTTCTACTGTCTTGACCGTGGACAACATCGAACTCACGTCTTCTAGCAGGGGTTTCTGGTTTTTAATTAAAAGAACGTAGAAGGCAAAAGATGAATTCTACGGACCAGAAGTGGGACAGATCTGTAAAAACCTTGCGTTTATTTCCGTAAAGACAAACATGGAAATGCGAGGTAGCATGTCACAGTTAAAATGTCGTATACTACACGCACAGGAATAGCACAAACCTCATACACAGAACGTCTTGCTACAGGACAAGCCAAAGGGAACAATCTGGAATATGAACGAGCGTTCTGTTAATTCGTCCAGCCCTTGATCAGGGAGAGAGAGAGCGTGCACACTGAGAGAGAAAATATAGTGATTATCATCCACGCCAGAGAATAAACTGAAGCTCATATGGGGCAGTAGAGAGTACTATCGAGCAAGCATGGTTAGAGCCTATCGATCGACGCGCAAACCAGTGCATTTGTGATGGTTCACGACAGAAATAATCACGACTGTTAATGAGAACAGTTGGAACCGTAGCTGTAAGGTCCATGGCTGCTACTGGGAACAGTAGGCACCCAGGAAGACATACAAATGGCGGCTATTTCTGTACTTCTGAACTCCAAGGACCTGCTCCTACCAACCACTGCAAGCAACTGAAACTAGACGGCCTCTCCCGTCTGATGTGTTACCGAGAGTATCACATCAGAGTAAGCGTCCACCGGCAGAAAGAGGAGCGCATTTTCATCCTAACCTTAGTGACGGTTAAGGTTTCTTCCGGCCCACAATGCCTGGCCTCACGGTTCCGAAGTTGGGATCCCTGGAGTGGTGGCAACTCGTCCAAAGAGGAGGAACAGACTGGTGTCCCACCACCACGAAGATTCTGTGGTCTGGAACTCAAAATGACGGCCCGAGCAGCCTTTGTGGCTTTTCGCCATATTGCAAATTTCTGGGAATATTTAAATAAAGGCTTAGAATATTACTCAACCCACACGAGAAAACAATCCTCTAGTTAGGCAAACCTGTATTAGTGTCTGACTGCCGGGGAAAATTAGTTTGATAGGTTTATTTAACTGTTAATTTCATCGACTTTCTGAGTATTAATCGGATTTACCTTTGTGGTATACCAAATGATTCGTAACTTTGCTTATAGTTTGAATCCGCTGTCACAGAAGTAAAATGTATTTTGTTATGAAACCCTCTGTTTGCTAGAGAGAATGGGAAAGGTGGAAGTTGCTCCCACTACACATCTTGTTGCAGACCAGAGAAAAGTCTTTCTCTACAGTCACCTTTATCTTCCTGCCTGGAGCGATTAGACTATCAGGACATGTAATTATTGCACTCCTCAGAATCGTTTTGAAATAAGTAATTATACACTGAAGAGCCAAAGAAACTGGTACACCTGTCTAATATCGTGTACGGCCCCCAGAGCACTCAGAAGTGCCGCAACACGACGTGGCACGGACTCGACTGATGTCTGAAGCAGGGCTGTCCATAAATTCGTAAGAGTGCGAGGGGGTGGAGATTTCTCCTGAAAGCACATTGCATGGAATCCAACATATTCTTAATATTGTTCATATCTGGGGAGTCTGGTAGCCAGCGGAACTGTTTAAACTCAGAATAGTGTTCTTGGAGCCGCTCTGTAACAACTCGGGACGTGTGGGGTGTCGCATTATACTGCTGGAATTCGTCAAGTCCGTCGGAATATACAATGGACATGAATGGATGCAGGTGATCAGACACCATATTTACGTACGTGTCACCTGTCTGAGCCATATCTAGACTTATCAGGAGCCCCATATCATACCAACTACACAAGCCCACACCATTACAGAGCCTCCACGAACTTGAACAGCCCCTGCTGACATGTAGGGTCCACGGATTCATGAGTTTATCTCCTAACGCGTCCACGTCCGTCAATTCGATGCAATTTCAAACGAGACTCGTCCGACCAGGCAACATTTCTCCAGTCATCAACAGTCCAATGACCGTGTTTGTAACACGCCGGGGGGTACAATTGGGTGGGGTGGTACCTTAAACTGGTTGTCGTGTCTGCTATTCTTGACCGTGCGCCCTGTCCACACCACGTACCTGATAATCCCGCGGCGGTCGTACTGTTCTGCTCCACACTACTGCTGGCTTGCCTGAAATTATCTATCTAAATATGCAAGCGAGTTTAGGGGAGCCACTCAACGTTAAAACAACACTCTCTTACGTTTGGTATGAACAACTACACTCCTGGAAATGGAAAAAAGAACACATTGACACCGGTGTGTCAGACCCACCATACTTGCTCCGGACACTGCGAGAGAGCTGTACAAGCAATGATCACACGCACGGCACAGCGGACACACCAGGAACCGCGGTGTTGGCCGTCGAATGGCGCTAGCTGCGCAGCATTTGTGCACCGCCGCCGTCAGTGTCAGCCAGTTTGCCGTGGCATACGGAGCTCCATCGCAGTCTTTAACACTGGTAGCATGCCGCGACAGCGTGGACGTGAACCGTATGTGCAGTTGACGGACTTTGAGCGAGGGCGTATAGTGGGCATGCGGGAGGCCGGGTGGACGTACCGCCGAATTGCTCAACACGTGGGGCGTGAGGTCTCCACAGTACATCGATGTTGTCGCCAGTGGTCGGCGGAAGGTGCACGTGCCCGTCGACCTGGGACCGGACCGCAGCGACGCACGGATGCACGCCAAGACCGTAGGATCCTACGCAGTGCCGTAGGGGACCGCACCGCCACTTCCCAGCAAATTAGGGACACTGTTGCTCCTGGGGTATCGGCGAGGACCATTCGCAACCGTCTCCATGAAGCTGGGCTACGGTCCCGCACACCGTTAGGCCGTCTTCCGCTCACGCCCCAACATCGTGCAGCCCGCCTCCAGTGGTGTCGCGACAGGCGTGAATGGAGGGACGAATGGAGACGTGTCGTCTTCAGCGATGAGAGTCGCTTCTGCCTTGGTGCCAATGATGGTCGTATGCGTGTTTGGCGCCGTGCAGGTGAGCGCCACAATCAGGACTGCATACGACCGAGGCACACAGGGCCAACACCCGGCATCATGGTGTGGGGAGCGATCTCCTACACTGGCCGTACACCACTGGTGATCGTCGAGGGGACACTGAATAGTGCACGGTACATCCAAACCGTCATCGAACCCATCGTTCTACCATTCCTAGACCGGCAAGGGCACTTGCTGTTCCAACAGGACAATGCACGTCCGCATGTATCCCGTGCCACCCAACGTGCTCTAGAAGGTGTAAGTCAACTACCCTGGCCAGCAAGATCTCCGGATCTGTCCCCCATTGAGCATGTTTGGGACTGGATGAAGCGTCGTCTCACGCGGTCTGCACGTCCAGCACGAACGCTGGTCCAACTGAGGCGCCAGGTGGAAATGGCATGGCAAGCCGTTCCACAGGACTACATCCAGCATCTCTACGATCGTCTCCATGGGAGAATAGCAGCCTGCATTGCTGCGAAAGGTGGATATACACTGTACTAGTGCCGACATTGTGCATGCTCTGTTGCCTGTGTCTATGTGCCTGTGGTTCTGTCAGTGTGATCATGTGATGTATCTGACCCCAGGAATGTGTCAATAAAGTTTCCCCTTCCTGGGACAATGAATTCACGGTGTTCTTATTTCAATTTCCAGGAGTGCATATTCCGAGACGATAAAAGAAAAACGCAGGTTGCACTGTCATTCTAATTCAGAAGTTTTATCCCAATTAACGGATGATTAACAGTCCACAATACCATTCGGACGAACGTACGCGTAACCGACACGACGCGGGTGATTGCTGATGATGCGGAAGCCGAATGATCGCACGAAAGTTCTTACGCTCGTCACGCATACATAGATATTTGGTACCTGTCCTCCTTGACGCTAGTAATGATATTTTAACACTGTTCACAAAGTTAAATTTACAGTTCACAGTTCTCAGTTGTACGAGCGCGCGCGTAACCGTCGCGGCGCGGCTGATCGTTGATAATGCGGAACGCGATGATCGAACGCATGTTCTTACGCTCGCTACAAGACACTGGCACTTGACTGCACTCTTTTATGGTAACTAATTTTTACTGATTCACATTGGTTCATTCTGGGAGACCGAACACGGAGCGTATGATCGCTGCTGTGCGATAGGCAACGAGAGGACACATAAATACGTTATCGACAGCACTGGTCGTTTTTTAATTACTTCTTGACGCACTTTCCTCTGAATCACTTCCATATTTCATCACTTTACTGTAACAGCACTTGTTGCAACACTTCAACCTGAATACTAACAAAGCCTCTCACATGCAGAGCTACACACTACACAACATAACAGTACCGTGTCCGGCGCTCGACTCTCCCCACGTGGCTGCCCGCAAAGATACTCCATAACTAAGCCAGCGATATGGCAGTATACTTACATGTTGACGGGCCTAGGCGAGGTGTAAAGCTTTGTGTCATGCAGTCATCAAGAGTAAACGAGTGGGCCTTCGGCTCCGTAAGCTCATATCGATGATGTCTCGTTGAATGGTTCGCACGCCGGCATTTGTTGATGGAGCAGCATTGACTTCTGCAGCAATTTGCGGAAGGGTTTAACTTCTGTCTGGTTGAGCGATTCTCTTCAGTCGTCTTTGGTCCTGATCTTGCATGATCTTTTTCTGGCCGCAGAGATATCGGAGGTTTGATGCTTTACCGTATTCCTGATATTCACGGTACACTCGTGATACGGTCGTACGGGAAAATCCTTACTTCATCGTTACCTCGCAGATGCTGTGTCCCATCGCTCGTGCGCTAACTACAACACCACATTCAAACTCAGTTAAATCTTGATAACCTGCCATTGTAGCAGCAGTAACCAATCTAACAACTGTGGCAGACCCTTTTTGTCATATATAGGCGTTACCGACCGCAGCGCCGTATTCGGTCAGTTTACATATCTCTGTATTTGAAAACGCATTCCTATACCAGTTTCATTGGCGCTTCAGCGTACAACTTAATTATGTTCCACATGAAAGTACTCCTCTAAACGATGATTTATTTTGTGTATTTTTTCGCCTGTTAAATTGATTGGAAGCGGTCGGTTTGGTGCCACAACAATGACGAGCCATAAGCGTGCCATCCTTTTCAAGTTACGACGTACATCATTCGAGTATATAATTTTATCTTAGTCCGACCATTATTACTGTTATCATTCAAATCATCATTTGCATTGAAACCAAACACACAACACGGTACTGTGTCACCAAGTACTGTGTCACCAAGCTTTCTCACTCTCCAACAACGACTTGTGTGTCTGATTTAGTTTCATAAAGAGAACAGCTATTTAATTAACCTCAAAGTGACACCAATCAGGTATATTTTATTTCAACTCATTAATTCTAAAACATACGTTTTCATGATTTCATTATTCTCTTGCTATTGTCATGTTATGCGGCCTTGCTTTGTGAACGTTTTATTTTGTATTTTGAAATATTTAAGATGCCTGCACCGGTATGAAGTAGGCAGCGTTATATCTTCGAAGTCTTTTTCCGTCTGTGAGGAAACAGCAGGGTTGTCGGCCAACCTTAAAGTAATTATATCGTCTTCCTTATCTTTAAATCCTTCAAAATGGTTTGCTTTACTACTTTCAATATATACAGACTGGGTAACAGAATGGATCGGTTGCAACCGTGTCTCAGATACTGCCCCAGTTGATGTCCTTCGACTATTGTAACTGGAATGTAGTTTCTGAAAAGCTGTTGATAAACTTCCCCTCCAGGATATTTATCCTTGAGAATTCCTGAATACATTTTGCATTTCAGTTAATATTGACAAATGTTATTGTTTCAAAATTTTCAAATGCTAAAAATGTGAGTTGCTTTTTGTTCAGCTTCTTACGTAAGTAGTCTGGGTATTGCAGTCTTCATTCCTGCATTTCTCCGTAACGCAAACTGATCTTCCTCCAGGTCGTTAAACTATTCATATTAATAAATATGTTACGACATTTTCTGACGCATGGAAAAACTCTTAGTACAAATATGGTCTATGACGGCAAAATGACCCTCTACGCAAATTGGTTACTGATTGATATTCGAATAAGTGTCGACGTAAAATGCAGAACTGTAAACTTTGGGCCGGCTGGGATGGCCGTGCGCTTCTAGGCGCTTCAGTCTGGAACCGCGCGACCGCTACGGTCGCACGTTCGAATCCTGCCTCGAGCATGGATGTGTGTGACGTCATTAGGTTAATTAGGTTTAAGTAGTTCTAAGTTCTAGGGGACTGATGACCTCAGAAGTTAGGTCCCATAGTGCTCAGAGCCATTTGAACCATTTTTGAAAACTTTGGTGGCGAGTTTAAGCATGTGTGAAGCTGCAGCGCACTTTCACCGCGCAGTTGGCAAGAGTAGTAAACAAGGAACGTGACGATACCAGAGCGTACAGCCTTTGCGAATTTCATTCCGTATACTCAGTAGTACAGTAACTATGCCTCGTAGAAAGGCGCGTGAGCAATATAAGCAGATGTACGCATTTGAGTCGGGCTCGAATAAGCCAGTTGGAGTAATCGCTAAATCACTCGACATTTGAATAACTGCGATGCCACTACTTGACGATGCTGGCCAAAACGGGTGAACGCCGAACACAGCGACAAGGACCAAGCGGTCGACCAAGAGAGAAGACGGAACGGGAGGACCGAGCAATCGCCAAGGAGGCACTGAGAGCGTCGGGTTCATCTTTATCATCGATCTGACGTGCAAATGATGCTTCAAAGACCCCAATCATCATTAACGGGCGGCTCACAGAAAAGACGGCTGAACTCACGGCGCCCCTTTCACTGATTGCCATTGACCTCTGCAGACTATCAAGCCCGTTTGAAGGGGTGTCGAGCACATTCGGCCTGGAGTCTCACTGACTGGAGTAGGTCTCCAGTTAAGAGACCCACTTCGAACAGAGCCTCGATGACCAGGGACGACCTGCCTGGAGATGAACCAGTCATCGCTGGGACACCAATCTGCCTCTCACCATAAGGCCCTTTCGTTGTCATCCGCAGCACCCATACAGCACAGCGGAACGTCGACGACATGCTGCGCCCCATTTCGTTGTCCTTCATGGCAAGTCATCCTCGGTCTACAGGTCAGCAAGATAATGCCCGTCCGCACTCGGCGAGAGTTTCGACTGCTTGTCTTCGTGCTTTCCAAACCCTGTCATGACCAAGCAAAGTCGTCAGGTCTCTCCCCAATCGAGAACGTTCGGAGCATTAAGTGCTGGGCCTCCAACCAGCTCTGGACTGACGATCTAATGCGCCAATTGGACAGAATTTCGCACGATATCCCTGAGTAAGACATCCAACAACTCTACAAATGGCAAGCCGAATAGCTCTTTGCATAAGGGCCATCGGTGGACCAACGCGTTATTGACTTTCTGAATTTGTGATACTCTTTCTCTTGAATAAATCAACCAGTTTTTCTGAAATTGTAACTGAACAGTGAATTTAATTTTTTTTTCAAAAAATATTCTTAAAAATTTATTTTATTTACTAGTGCTTCATCAAGAACATTAACACATTTAATCACACTATGTGAGCGTGGAAGTAGTTGCCTGGGAGTAACTGATGAAATCATAAACAAATGGTAATTTATTCACTTTAATGGTGACTAAAGCATTTTTTAAAAGAAAGATTTAAAATTATAATCAGAAAGCACCCTCTAAATATCAAGTTACAATTTATTCAGAGGCAGAAAGAACAAATTTTTGAGTGTATGAGCTTTCGGGCTGAGAACCTTGCCGCTCCCTTTTGACATGGCTGTAGTCATGACCGCTCACAACAGCCTCTGAAAGACTACACTGGTGCAAATCTCCAACACACCAGATTACTTTAAACTAAAAGTTTTAACAATTCACACAAGCACATAAACTATACACCCTGTAGGGATGGAAATGGTACAAAACACTAAAATTAAAATATTAACTTGCCACCGAATGTGCAATTTGATTTTAACTTCTAAGAAAAGTCTTACAGTGGAAGGGTGGCAACTTTATACTAAAATGACCATATAAATACAAGCCCATGAAATTCAATCTCACATAAAATTATACAGGGTTGGCCAAACATGCTCTACAGTACACATATACCGCCTCTCATGATGATAGACAAGATCAAAACATGTTTCAGGAATCAGGCCGTTACACTACAAGCAATAAATTCGTTAACACACCGAATCTGACAAACATGACAGAACAGCTATTAACGTACGGCAGATTGATAGGGAGATTACCAAACACCCCGAACCGCAGGTTGCTCTAACCCGCCCCCACATCACAAGGGAAAAACGGACCACCCAACTCATAAATAACCACCTTTCCGCGGGTGGGCGAACGAAGAAGAATGGTGGGACGATCCCAAAACAAAGCGGCTGGTGACCTCACTAAGAAAACAAGTAGAATTTAACAAGTAAATGAAACAACATATCACCAATCACTTCACTTCTAATAAACTGCGATTTCTGGCGAAGACCTGGCGCAGCACACCCAAAACGCTCTCCCGAACCGTCCGCTGCCAGCCGCTTCAACGGACGCAGGAAGGCGCGCCGATCTCCCGTCTCACGGCGTCGCAGCCCGCACCGGCCAGACCGATGTCGTGGGTTGACTCCTGTTGCTCTCTTGTCGGCCGTGAAGCCACTACCCCTCGCTATACGGCGCGGCCCACTGGACTGACGTGGCGACCTCACATGCGCCGATCGATCCAACCGCCAATGACCCTTGCCTGAGCAACTCGAGCAGACTGGCGGCCTAACGCGCAGACTCAAATGCAGGAACTAAGCCCCCGACCGGGCGACCACCCGTTGAGTTCTCTCAATGCGCCACAAATTCGGACGAGAGACAGACTAGCAAGCTGGGGACGAAAGACTGACATCAGACTGACTCCAGACTCACCCAGACTAACTCACTGACACACTGACGAGCTCATAGCACCCCTTAAATGCACGTGAACAGCCACCAGAGGGAGACGTCAAAGCTGCGATTGCCACAGCGGCGCCACCGCCAAAACGGAGGGCGACTGCTTCATACTATGCGCTGCGGCGCGCTCTTCAAAATAGCAATTTTTACCACGGTTCAGTAATCATTTGATTGTCTGGACGCGTACATCACATCTACCGATTTCCGTTCCATTCTGAAAATTCCTACGTGGTGCATCTTGTTTTGATTTTTATCGTCATTTTAAAAGTGTGTGATATTCAGGCAACTGCACAGCAAACGAATAAAGCAAGATTTGAACATCGCACATTCAGAACCAATATTTGTGCATTTGGAAGCCATGTCTAATCGTTCAGAGTCTGATTACTCAAGATTATATGAAAATGTCTAAAAGTTGAAGGAAACCATGATTAATTTCAGTCTTTGTTCGCTTTTCTGTGCTGCCAGTCAGAAGCTTTTCAACTCCAAGTGCTACAACTGAGGTCTTCCATTTCAGTAGCAGTTTTTAATAGGCTACTGTTCGGAGCTAGTTCTGCTTGCCGTCCAGCATTACTTGATGGTCGCTCTACGCAGCTAGAGCTGGTGGCAGCGAGTGCGTAGTTTGTGTGACATGCTGCTGCACACACATTTCCAACACAAATACGACTGAAATGAGGTTTCCCGCCCAGGCGTCGAAATTCATACTACGCCTCGACGACCACTTGCGCTGCCATTAACAACATTCTGTCTTTCATTCCCTGTACTCTGGACGAATCACATCAATTCATTCAACGCGTCTTTATGTTTGAGGACGTTAGCACCGGGAATGTTTTACAGAAAATGTCATCCCACAGCAGCACAAGAAGTACTGCTACAAATATCACAGCATTTCCAGTACGACGCGTTCATTAATAATCCGTAATCAGCCAACAATAACTATATCACTCACTATGTTCCGCTCCTATTAGTACAAGTGTTTAGATGCAGCAATGATGCTTATCAGGATTCCACCGCTGGTCCTAAAACTGATTCTTACGAAAGAGTTGGAAATATTCTCATCTGTAAGAGTGATGGAAAACAGACAGCAGGATATCTGAGCATCCAAATTCGTGTGTTCAGCTCTTAGGATGAAGATGTCGAGAACATGTGCATAAGCAACGCTGCCAAAGACCCGTTGTGTTTCAATAAATGTGATACAACGTTGCTGGTAAAGCAAAAAGAGTTTAGCACATGTAAATCTATGTCAAAGCCTTCCTGACAAAATCTGAGGCAGACAAAATGAGCGTAAGTAGAGAAAAGTGAAAGGCGTGTAATAAATTCGAAAGTAAAATTTTGATAACTGATCTAAGAGAAATTTTATTTTACGTGTAGGCATTAGGCGTGCATTAATTATCTGTTAGATCGCTCAGTGACTATATTGGCCTCGAAATGGATTGATTCGAAACGGAAGAACACAGAGAGAGAAGGTCAATATAATGTTTTCGGTCCTCTGAAATAGTTTCACTGCGCAGAATCGTAAAACGGTTCCTCCTTTCAATTGTAGCACAAACGTAAGCGCATTTATATAAGTGATTGCTGAATATAAAATCAACTACAATAGCTCAACAGCAGAAAGGGATCTTTGACAAGTGAGATACCTGGAAGACTCTATACGCATTATGCGGAAGAACTTGCTCCCCTCATACCAGGAGTCTATTGCTGGCTCAAGGAGCGAAAAAGAGCACCAGACGATTAGAAAAAATCACAGGTCGATCGTTATCAACATGGGTTATCATACAGATACACATAATTACCGGAATACATCACTATCACCAGTCTGTTTTACAATTCTGGAACATCTTTTATACTCACCCATTACGACCTCCTTGAAGAAAGTGTCCATTATAAAATTCAACGTACGAGGGCATTCAGAAAAGTAATGCTACCGAGTTTTTTATGTGAAAATCCTTAAAGCTTTTTACACTTCTAGCCACTAAAATTGCCTCACCAAGAAGAAATGCAGATGATAAATGGGTATTCATTGGACAAACATATTATACTAGGAGTGACATGTGATTACATTTTCACGCAATTTGGGTGCATAGATCCTGAGAAATCAGTACCCAGAACAACCACCTCTGGCCGTAATAACGGCCTTAATACGCCTGGGAATTGAGTCAAACAGAGTATGGATGACGTGTACAGGTACAGCTGCCCATGCAGCTTCAAACAATACCACAGTTCATCACGAGTAGTAACTGGCGTATTGTGACGAGCCAGTTGCTCGGCCACCATTGACCAGACGTTTTCAATTGGTGAGAGATCTGGAGAATGCGCAGGCCAGGGCAGCAGTCGAACATTTTCTGTGTCCAGAAAGGCCCGTACAGTACCTGCAACATGTATCGTCCACTGTTCAAAGTGCCGTCAATGCGAACAAGAGGTGACCGAGACGTGTAACCAATGGCACCCCATACCATCAAGCCAGGTGATACGCCAGTATGGCTATGACGAATACACCCTTCCAATGTGCGTTCACCGCGATGTCGCCAAACACGGATGCGACCACCATGATGCTGTAAACAGAACCTGGATTCATTCGAAAAAAATGACGTTTTGCCATTCGTGCACCCAGGTTCATTGTTGAGTACACCATCGCAGGCGCTCCTGTCTGTGATGCAGCGTCAAGGGTAGCCGCAGCCATGATCTCGGATCTGATAGTCCATGCTGCTGCAAACGTCGTCGAACTGTTCGTGCAGATGATTGTTGTCTTGCAAACGTCCCCATCTATTGACTCAGGGATCGAGACGTGGCTGCACGATCCGTTACAGCCATGCGGATATGTGCCTGTCATCTCGACTGCTAGTGATACGAGGCCGTTGGAATCCAGCACGGCGTTCCGTATTACCCTCCTGAACCCACCGATTCCATATTCTGCTATCAGTCATTGGATCTCGACCAATGCGAGCAGCAATGTCGCGATACGATAAACCGCAATCGCGATAGGCTACAATCTGACCTTTATCAAAGTCGGAAACGTGATGGTACGCATTTCTCCTCCTTACACGAGGCATCACAACAACGTTTCACCAGGAAACGCCGGTCAACTGCTGTTTGTGTATAATAAATCGGTTGGAAACTTTCCTAATGTCGGCACGTTGTAGGTGTCGCCACCGGCGCCAACCTTGTGTGAATGCTCTGAAAAGCTAATAATTTGCATATCACAGCATCTTTTTCCTGTCGGTTAAATTTCGCGTCTGTAGCACGTCATCTTCGTGGTGTAGCAATTTTAATGGCCAGGAGTGTAAATAAAACAAACGTTATTAACATTGTATGTATTTATTCTTCAATTCTACAAAATTACTTCTCAACATAGTCACTCTGGCAACGAACACATTTCTCCCGTCGATAGACCTGTTTGTTGACACCGTCACTGTAGAATGTCTGACTTTGTTCACGAAGCCACAACTTCAGCATTGCAGCTCTGCACCTCTGCTCGCACCGCTTCGTCACTATCAAAGAGAATTCTCAAATGTGGTATCTAAGTTTCGGAAACAGATGAAAATCGGGGGCCAAGTCGGGACCGTATGGAGAACGGTAGATGACAATGAACCCAAGGCGTCGCATGGTCGCAGATGTCACTATGTAGTCCTATTCTCATGCTGAAAGAGAAGCACCTCCATGTGTGGACGAATTCTTAAAACTCGAAACTGGAACTCAGCACGCTGTTTCTCCACCCACCGTCATAGTTACGGAACATACGGCCAAGCCACAAGCTACAATCCTACGCGCTACATTTTAGGGCCCTCCAGAGGCAGAGGGCTGCATATATTCAAACATGAAGAATAAAGATTTAGAATTTTAATAACGTTTGTTTTATTTAAAAAGCTTCAAGAGTACCCACGTACAAAATTCGGAGGCATTACTCTTCATTTCGCACTTGTAGATGCCGCAAACAAGGATCTAGTCAAACAGTTCGCTTTGTTCGTCCGTGGGATCCAGTATCCAGTAGCCAACGCCACCTGTCTTGATGTCCTGTTCCTCGGAATTATGAAGAATTTCGATAGTTCCGCACTAACGTTGTAAGTAGCGTGAATAAAAAGATGCTATGTGCAAGAAGCATGAAGCGCCCTTTGAATGTATCCTGATAGCTAAAAGAGCCACGCGCACTTTGAATAAGAAAATGCTATTTGACACTGAAATAAATATAAAAGATAGGGTCGCCACCAACTCTAGCCACACGAAAAAGAAGAGGTAGCACTGAGTCGCAAAATTACTTAATTTATTAATAAGAAAAACTCACAAAAGAACATTCATTGTAAAGTCATTGATAAAGAATGGGATGTAGTTATTAATATGATCCAGGCATTCTTCCCGTGAATCAAATATTGAGTAAAGTAAAGAGGGCGTGAACACCATGCGTAAGTGCAGCCTGCAGCAAGATTCGTGAAAACACGATCTATTCCAGAGCATTTGTTTCAGATAAAAAAAGGGACACTAATCACTACACCTGTGCACATGGAAACGCTATAGGTGGGCCAACAAAGAAAACTACAAGGTAAATGGCGAAGGTAACGGCGACGTAACATCGGTACACAAGATAAGATTGAAGGCAAAATTATTTATTCCTTAAAACATTGATGTAGTGCATCTATAGACTGCTGTTGCATGCTAACTATGTACAATTGCTTGTGAAATACTACACGTTTCATGACAGACTCGCGTGCCCACTCGGTCCGCGGAGACAATTTCTATGGACCGTGGCCAAATTTTAATCACATGAGACAAAGAAAATTCACAAATACACAAAAATTACCAAGATCCGGAAAAGATTAGAAGCATACACACACAGTTGTAGGCACATAAACATTCACACTGAACCGAGGGCACTTCAACATATGCAACTCCTTTGTGCTGCGTTCCTCTCACGGATCAAAGTCAAGACTGCATTGGGAATCAAACTGAAAGTCTACAAAAGCCTTGCATTCCCTGCTGCAACCCAGCAAATAAATCTTTATAAGACGAAATTCGAGACCAAAAGCTAAAAGCTCCCCTCTCTATGTGACAACGCGCCACGCGGTCAGTCCAACTCACCCTTCTTCGACTGGAGCACAGCTGTGTACGCTTCCCGTACCGGCGGCAGACTGCCTCCCGCTTCTCCAGCCTCTTCCACGCTCCGCGTGGACCGGAAAACCCCAGGATGCCATTTCCGCCACCAACCTAACGCAGGTGGATTTCTCACAAGTAGCGGAAACCTCTTTGCCGACTTGACCACTACGAGAGTTGGCAATGAAAGGTGGCTACAGGACCCTTTCATCACCCCAAACGTCCCGGAGAAGACTGTGCCGCGAATTTTCTCGCCATGCTAGGAGATTCGCCAACAGTCTTCGAAACAAACATACCCTAACGAGTAACAATTGCAACAGTAAACAGCAGCACAAAGGAGTTGATTAATCTCTTATATCCAAGTGAGCTTTATCTGACCTTAGACAATAATTGTGACCTCATGTGGTCCGCAAAGCAAACAGAACAAATTAAATTAAGCGTGATATACTACGCTAACATCATGTCATCTGACCTACTACGACCACAACCATGAGATATTATTTTAAAATTGCTTTAACCAACTATCAAAAGTTAACATAGAGACATAGGTGAACAGGTACATAATATATATAAATATATAAACAAATACAATGATGCAAAATCATTATCACGAACCAAAGCAGTATCATCTGGTGCTGACATATATAAAAACATGCAAGTGAAAGTGCAAAATACAATATTCACAACAAATACAGTGATACAAAATCATTAATGAACCCAATGGTATGACAGCTGGTAAATAATCACCAATGGAAAATAAGACATGAGTACAAAAACACATCCAGAAATCAACTCGTTGACACGCTGTAATTTTTCAGTTTCGCCACATGGTTGTTTCACTGGGTATTCTCTTTAGGTGCTGGGGTGGGCGTCTCTTCTAAAGGCGACTTGGAGAATAAGCTACTAGGGGACCACAACACTGAACTGGGGAGTTCGCAGCGGCGTTGATTGTAACGTCCGTTGTAACCCAGGTTGTTCATCCTAGACAGCACCCCGCGACGTTGCCTCGTGCCCGTTTCCATCCTCTGCGTCCATACTGTGGGATGGTTCGGCGTTGCAGATTTGCAGGACATCGCCACTTGTGGGCCCTGCCTCATCATCGAGAAGGCGGCTTGGCGGTCGTCGTCCGTGTGTTGTGGAGGAATGTGTTTTACCGACACACGCCCCCGTCTCCTGTCGTGTCAATGGGGAGACACGTGCTCTTCTGCGTCGCATCGAGGTCGACGTAAACTCGTGCGGGTGTCGGGCTTGAGACCCGCTTATCACCTCTTTGCACCGTCTCAGCTGATGCGTCAGTGGTGGGACCCGAACTCGTACAGGACTTGGTAGATTAATCTGCCACGAGTAATGAGTATGATGGGCAAACATCTATTAGGCGCACTACGAATGTAGAGGTGTGGACATGTTGGGAATGTGGATCTCACGGGGAGCGTGCAAGGGATAAGTCCCTGCAGACGCACTATCGTCTGTGCCCGCGGTGGCTCCGGTTCATAGAGCGCCTGCCATGTAAGCAGGAGATCCCGGGTTCGAGTCCCGGTCGGGGCACACATTTTCAACATGTCCCCAATGTAGTACATCAACGCCTGTTTGCAGCTAGGGTGTCCATTTAATTATCATTTCATTTCTAGCAAAGCTGCATGGTCATCCACGGTAACTGTTCTTTCGGGAACAGATACTACCGTCATATATAACATGTTATTTGATTGCTGTAATCATGGAAATTCAGATTGGACACCATTGAAGTTAAATACTCAATTGGTCCGTGTAATAAAGTATATTTTAGCCACGTGTTCATTTTGTGTTGTTGTGAGAGGAAACAGGCCGTCCACCTATCATATCACCCTCTCCTTATCCAGGCAGGAAGCACAAAACATCACAGGAGGCACAGCCACAACAGCTGGTTTCAGGGCATCCAATCAGATGCAGCTCTACACGTCGGTGCGGCTGATCTCGGCGGAGGTTCGAGTCATCCCTTGGGCATGGGTGTGTGCGTTTGTCCTTAGGATAATTTAGGTTAAGTAGTGTGTAAGCTTAGGGACTGATGACCTTAGCAGTTAAGTCCCATAAGATTTCACACACATTTGAACATTTTTTTCTACACGTCGTTCTTGAAGGGAGGAAGTGTTTTAGTTTGCAGTATATATTGATGAACCAAAACATTTTGAACACCGCCCTCCATGAGACTGAATACCGCTTGCCCGCATTGTGGGCACGTGGCGCCGTGAGGAAATTACGAGGGTCACTCCAAAAGAAATGCACACTATTTTTTTTAAATCTACCTTTTATTCTACATGTTTGAAAGTTTTACAGTGTGTAGATACAT
Source organism: Schistocerca nitens (assembly GCF_023898315.1). Lineage (NCBI taxonomy): Eukaryota > Metazoa > Arthropoda > Insecta > Orthoptera > Acrididae > Schistocerca > Schistocerca nitens. The sequence continues at coordinate 468,301,275 of NC_064620.1, read as the reverse complement.
CCCTTAGGAACAACATTTTCATTTCGCCACGTAATTTCCATCCCTCTCAACTGCCTTACGCCAACTTGGAACCAGCGCCTGGATACCCGCATGGTAAAATTCTGGACCAAGCTGTCAGAGCCACTGTTAGGCAGCGTGCACATGGGAGTCGTCATCTTCAAACCTTGTTCCACGAAGAGAGTCTTTCAGTTTCCCAAAGAGATGATAGCCACATGGAACCAGGTCAGGGCTGTAAGGCGGGTGCTTCAGAGTTGTCCATCCGAGTTTTGTGATCGCTTCCATGGTTTTTTGACTGACATGTAGCCGTGCATTGTCGTGCAACAGCAAAACATCCTGCTTTTGCCGATGTGGTCGAACACGACTCAGTCGAGCTTAAAGTTTCTTCAGTGTCGCCACATATGCATCAGAATTTATGGTGGTTCCACTTGGCATGATGTCCACAAGCAAGAGTCCTTCGGAATCGAAAAACACCATAGCCATGACTTATCCAGCAGAAGGTGTGGTTTTGAATTTTTTTTCTTGGATAAATTTGCCTGATGCCACTCCATTGATTGCCTCTTCGTCTCTGGTGAAAAATGATGGAGCCATGTTTCATCACCTGACACAATTCTTCCTAGAAATTCATCTCCACCATTCTCGTACTGTTCCAGAAGTTCGCTGCATAACGTTTTTCTTGTTTCTTCGTGAGCCACTGTCAACAACCTCTGAACCCACCTGGCACAAACCTTTTTTAACGCCAACACTTTCAGTATTCTGCAAACACTGCCTTCCCCTATCCCAACGTTGCGTGACAATTCGTTAACTGTGATGCGTCTGTCAGCAGTCACCAATTTGTTCACTCTCTGCACATTGTCTGGGGTGTGTGCAGTATGAGGCCTGCCGCTGCGAGGACAATCCTCAATGTTGCCGTCCCCGCTTTCATCACGTAACCTGCTTGCCCACCGACTAACTGTACTGCGATCGGCAGCAGCATCTCCATACAACTTTTTCAACCTCTTGTGGATGTTTCCCACTATCTCGTTTTCACAGCACAGGAATTCTATGACAGGACGTTGCTTCTGACGAACGTCAAGTGTAGCAGCCATCTTGAAGACATGCTGTGACGGCGCCACTCACGGGAACAGGTTGAACTAAGTTTGAAAACAAGCGGGGAGGATGGATCTACACACTGTGAAACTTTCACACATGCAGAAAGAAAACTGTATTTTTACAATAATAGTGTGCATTTATTTTGGAGTGACCCTCGTACGTTAGCGGAGTGGAGGCGAATAGGTAACCACTCTATCGACCTTACGGACCGCAGAGAGGGAAATCCACTGACAAACGCGAATGCGGCGAATGGCAGATTGTTACGTCTTGTGCTAGGAAACGAACCTTCCGGAAACGGCGAAGTTGTTCGGCTACTCGTATACCACCATCGTGAGTAGTGTGGACCGATTACCATGTGATAATTTGCTACAGCACACAGTAAAAATTTACTAAAATTATGCCGTTTCTCTTCAAAGGCGATCCGGAAATCGCACTGAAATTACGTCATCTCTCTTAAAATGCTATCCCCAAATCGCCCTAAAATTCAGCCATTTCCCTTCGAATGCGTGCTGGCATGCAACTAAAACCGACAATATCATATTTGGTAGTGCTTTCTCCGCGATAACTAGAAACCAGTGTCCGGTGCCGGATTTTATGGTTAGCTGTGCTATGACAGCCGGCCGCGGTGTCCGAGCGGTTCTAGGCCCTTCAGTCCGGAACCGCGCGACTGCTACGGTCGCAGGATCGAATCCTGCCTTGGCCATGGATGTGTGTGATGTCCTTAGGTTAGTTAGGTGTAACTAGTTCTAAGTTCTAGGGGACTGATGACCTCAGATGTTAAGTCCCATAGTGCTCAGAGCCATTTGAACTATTTGTGCTATGACAGAATGCAGCTGCCTATTCTAGACTGCGCATGCTCTGATGTGATGCTGGTCGCAGAACGAGGTAAGTTTTTTTTCTGTTTTTGAACGATTTTTGAGGAGCAGTTGACGTTATTGTGTCGTTGCCAACTGGTCAAGTGCACTGACTAACAATCTGTCAGCTCAGATTCGATTCCCGCTGCTTCCATCTTTCTTTATTCCTCGTGATGTTAAACTATTAATTATAAAAATTAAATATAATTAAATAATTCAATTTATATACGTAAAATTAATATATTCAGCTTAGTTACAATTACTACCCTTGTAAGTCAAAACCATATAGCCAGAACATAGTAGCACATATAAAATTTTTCACGAATTGCCATTGGTGAAATGAAATGTCGTGTGGCTAGGGCTTCCCATCGGGTAGACCGCTCGCCTGGTGCAAGTCTTTGGAGTTGCCACCACTTCGGCGACTTGCGTGTTGATGGGGATGATGTGATGATGATGAAGGCAACACAACAACCAGTCCATGAGCGGAGAAAATCTCCAACCCAGGCCGGAATCCAACCCGGGCCCCTTTGCATGGCTTTCTGTCGCGCTGACCACTCAGTTATCGAGGCGGACATTGCCACTGCTCATCAGCATCTATGGAATACGGTTCAAAGTCGGTGAATCCAAGAGCAAGTAACAAAGCATGTCCACACCTCACCACAGAACGTGAAAATCAGAGGTCTGTGCGCTCCTTAAAGCAGGATAGGCGACGATCTTTGGTAGATCTAGTGACAGGGTACAGTGCAAAAACAAGTGTTTCGGAGCAAAGCGTACAGAGCACGTTGTTTCACATGGGACTGCCAAACATACGACCCGTAGGTGTCCCCATGTTGACACAACGACGTCGTCAGTTACAGTGTCAGGGGCCACGGGACATCGAAAATTTACCATGGCTTAATGGATACGTGTCGCTTGGTTGGCTGGATCACATTAGTTGTAATAGGGGACATCAGCTGGTAAGTAATTTTCAATGTCAATGAAATTCACGAACAGCTGTATACTGTAAGATATTTTATTTTATTCTGAAAGCAACCAGTTTCGGCATTTCATTTTGCCATCTTCAGACCCCATACGCTTCTATCCAAATAAATTAACTTGTCATATAGTGCCATAAATCACTGGATATCGGGAATTCCAATACAATTGCTTCATACGAAGACCTGACAGAACTGCTGTCGAATGATTTATGGCGCTATATCACAAGTTCGTTTATTTGGATAGAAGCGTATGGGACCTGAAGACAAATGAAGTGCCGAAACTGGTTGCTTTCAGAATAAAGTAAAATATCTTAAGCTATGCGGCTGCTGGTGAATTTTATTGACTTCGAAAATCAGTTGTAATAGGTAGACAGTCGTGTACAGATACGCCATCATACAAGCAAATAGTTGCTCGTAACACGCATCGAGGCACTAGACGCCGGTGGTGGCAGTATTATGCTACAGGGGACGTTCATCCATGCATTCAGTGGACCTGCTGCAGTAATCGAAACTACCATGCGAACCACTATGCGAACATTATTGCGGGCCATTTTCACCCCTTCCTGCGTGATATCTTCCCCAATGGCGATGGAATCTCCAAGTAGGGTAGGTGTCAGTGTCACAAGGTTCAAATGGTTCAAATGGCTCTGAGCACTATGGGACTTTACATCTGAGGTCATCAGTGCTGTAGAACTTAGAACTACTTAAACCTAATTAATCTAAGGACATCACACACATCCATGCCCGAGGCAGGATTCGAACCTGCGACCGTAGCGGTCGCGTGGTTCCAGACAGAAGCGCCTAGAACCGCTCAGCCACTCCGGCCGGCAGTGTCACAAGGTCAGAATCGTTCTGCAGTGGTATGATGAACCAAGTGGAACACGCCTGGGTCGCTATCAGGGGTCATCTTCATGCCCACGAACCACTCGCCTCTAATTTATGGGAATTGCAGATCGACGATTCGTCGAGGGATGATAGTTGACCCCGAAACTAAATATGTGTAACATACTGCACATTATTAGTCAGAAGCATTACTCTTCGTTTACACTATTGGTGATAAGTCGCTGTAAACAGTACGGTCATAAAATACAGAAGTTGATGTACAGAAGCAGATGTACAACAGTGTAAGATGTTGTGGTCAGGCCGGCCGAAGTGGCCGTGCGGTTAAAGGCGCTGCAGTCTGGAACCGCGAGACCGCTACGGTCGCAGGTTCGAATCCTGCCTCGGGCATGGATGTTTGTGATGTCCTTAGGTTAGTTAGGTTTAACTAGTTCTAAGTTCTAGGGGACTAATGACCTCAGCAGTTGAGTCCCATAGTGCTCAGAGCCATTTGAACCATTGTTGTGGTCACCTGACCTTCATTGCTTACATATTCCACCCTCACAATTATATTCCGCACATCAAGACACTTCATTCGAACCCAAACTCGGTAAGATAAAGTCAGTGTTGTATGAATTCATGCAAACGATATGCAAATAACAAGTAAATCGCAAATGCGCACCATGGTTGAAATACTTGAGGCTGGCATACACACACACATTCAAGACACGACAGTCACAAAAGGTTTTAGTTCAGGAGAGGGAAACCGCAAGCCAGGAGGCCAGTCCCTTCACAGGATGAGTCAACCTATCTACGTCGACCGGTGACCGCCCATAGAGCAGACTGCGTTTGCCCGAGTGGAAGGGAGAACAACCCCGTGTTCGGCTTAAAAGCAAATTCCACTACATTGTGTGGGAGCGCCCAGACTACGCATTCTTTATAATTATATCATGCAGTTTCAGAGGTTTTCACAGGGACACAGCAAATGCCAAACGCCGATGCTACAGATTTCCGGACGGGTCGCCTTAAACGAAACGTCATTCTCCCGTTTTAGAAGAACAATGCTGATTGGCAGACGATATTCCTGACGCCTTGAGCTGAAGTAGTGATGGAAGAGACCAAAAGATATACCCCTTCACGTCTGGCGTGGAGAGGGGCCGTTCCGTTGTCACTCTTGGTGCAAGAACACATACCGAGAGCGTGTGCGCTCGTACTTGTACTCAAAGAGCGAGGAGCAAGTCTCTCCTCAGTACTTCACTCGGAGGGCACCTCTGTCGAGAGCGAATCGAAGTGCGACTCTATACTCGCGCAGAAATCGAAATAGAAAACCCCAATTAAAGTAATACATGACATGCCACAGGACCAGGCACAGTATCTAGAAAAATGGACACATACATTCAGCCGACACCAATCGAAAGACAGGCAACTGAACCAGTAAATCCAATGACACAACATAATAGCAGCACAGGTACTATAACACGAACGACGAGGGTAGAAACACACGAACAACACTTTTGTTCACCAATGATACGATATGACACGGATATGAGTCAGGAAATTGAGAATAGGCATACAGGCAGTAGATTACCAGAGAATAAACACGTTGACACAAGCAGTGGTAGATTATTTGAGTCTATGGATCAGCCACAAACCGGATTTATGAGTAGATATGACACAGACCACTTCCTTACAGTTAGAAAATTTCAACATTTCAAGGAAGCTTGCATTCACACACATTCCTCGATCAGTTTCAAGTAGGCTTACCAAACCACTGGAGTGTAGCTCACAAACTTGACTTCATTTGTGCACACATGTCAGAGACAGTAGCAGAGGTGATGCAAAAGATCGTGGCTACCTGTACATCTTACCTACAGTTCAGAACAGCATTTCTCGAAAGATATTGGTCTAAGGAGGCGCAAAACAAAATTATATACGAGTTACTTCAGATGACACCATATGAAAACTCAGGAGAGAAAAGCGCAGTAAAATTCTTTGATACAATGGACAAAAAGAATCAATGCTTAGACAAACCATACAGTAACGGACAGCTGATACGTCTATGTAGAATGAAATTACCGGTAAAGTATCAACAGGCGACAGTAGGAAAAAATGAAAATTCCGAATAATTCAAAGAGGTTTCAAGGGAACTTGAATTTATGTTAAAAGAAGACGAGGTGAAAGCAAAAATAAAGGAAAGGGAACAGCAAAAGGAGAGGACTAGGAACCAATATTCCAATAATAATAATCGTAATCCTAAACCCAATAATTTCAGGCAATTTAACAGACAAGGACAGTGGCACAATGGAGACAATTGGCATAGAAACGATAACCAGAATAATTGGTACCGAAACAGGAACGGTAATGGAAACTCATACAGTGGCGGATATGGGTTTAGGAATCAAAATGCCAACGGTCAAGGGTACTTTGAAAGAGGTCACGATGTTAGAAACAGCAACTGGCGAGACCAGGGCGCGAATAATTGCTGGGAAATTATGGTCCACAGAGACAAGAACAACACAGCAAAGAGAAACCAGAAGTAGAAGTTAGGCCACCGAATACTGCAAAACGTAAAGATTGACGTGAAAAATGCGGAAGAGGTTAGACAAACTAACGTCCACCCTATCTTATACTAAGCACTAAATCAAAAAAATAAATCAAAAATCAACAAAATAACACATTAATTAAAAGAAAAAGAGACACAATACATACTAACAATCTCTTGTAGCATCAAGTACACTACAACATGCGTACAAACAATAAATAGTACACAACAATTAAAAGAATGAAGAAGTGGTAGGCTATAAAAATGATAGATATATGGTTTAATTAAATTATCATATGAGAAATAAATAATAATTTTCTTCATTTCTATAAACATTGAGCCAAAATCTCTTGTTGTTTTTATAAAACAAAACAATGTAAAAAAATTTCTCTACACGAAAAAACGGACATCGCCACCAACACCAATCACCAGTTCCCTTTACACCAGATGCTTCGAGATAGTGATGGAGAGGGTACAGAAACCTTGATAAAGCACTTAGGGCAATAACAACAACATGAAGACCAACGCCACACTGGAATTGCAGGCTGCAACCAGGTTGGACTTCAGGAGGACAACGCGCAGCACGGACATTTCATATGTCACGACACTGCTACACAACTGAAAAGCATGGGGAGAATCGTAATACGACAAGACGACAATGAAGGTACAAAAAATTACTAAAAGCTACAAACTCATCAAGTAGTATTTGGAAAGGCAGTCAGATCCTACAAATCCTATCTCACTCCTACATTAAAATCCACATATTCCTAGCCCAAGAAGAACAGAAGAATGCAAGATAGAAGAGAAAAACAAAAGATGCAAGGTGAAGGGCAGAAGACAGCAAGATACCTTTCTCTCCTATCCTACAAAGAAAATTGCTACAAACGTATTTCCATGAACTTTGAGGCGTGGCAACTACTACAACCACCTCTCCAAAAAGAAACCTTGAATCGTCAAGCAAATACAAGCGAACGGCAAAGGGAATATTAAGTAGTACCAACCAACATTGTCTAGAAATAGATTAAGCAAAATGAACAGTATTCTCCCTACCACATCATCAAATTTCCATACCGAACCAGGTGTGAAGTAGCAAGACATCACAGTACAATATTGGGTCACAATCGTCGGTAGTCAACTACAATCATTGAACTGCCATACCGTCCCAGATCTCATGATCTGTAACAACCATACAAATTAGTCGACGCCTTCCAGTATTTCAGTGGGAATCGTTGAGCACAGAAACTGACGCATCACAAAACAAAAAGACTGATAAAATACAAATGTAGAGTTAAGAAAATGATATATTTGTAAAAATATTTTTTCCTTTTTTGTAAAAGTTATTATTTTATCATATATGTAAAGCCCATAATGTGATAGAGACCTTAAAATATTATGTAAAGAAAATTAATTAGTATAAGTAGATAATCTCAAAAATTCCTGCAGAGCCAAGTTCGTTTTTCATATAAAAAAGGTTTTGGTTAATCATAGGTTGAAAGAGGATAGAATAAGGAAAAAAACACTTTTTCACTCTTAAAATAGTGACAAAAAAAGAAGAAGAAAAATAATGCCTAAATAAATAAAACAAAGTCCCACAACAGAGCTTTTGCGAACATTCACGCGAAGCTTAACTAAAGAAAAGATATAACCGCACTAAAACATGATACACTGTACACTAACAAGTATAGAAAAATTAATATTGTAAAAACAATTATTGGAAATGAAAAGGAAAAACAGAGACATGTACTGGCAACGACAAGGAATAACAAACTTTGTAAAGTCTGTATTTGTCAAACAAAAAAACATAAATTGTAGAACTAAAAAATAGAAACAATAGCTATAAAGAAATTATTAGAAATAATTCTTAAGAATGACTGAGAAAAGTTTATCGGAAAATCTAAAAGAACAATTTTTGCCTGAATTTGTCAATGTTTTCCTCGGCATTGACAAACCCCAGACAAAAATTTTGTCAGAAGGAGGGAGGTATGTAAGACATTGTGGTCTCCTGACCTTCATTGCTTACATATTCCACCCTCACAATTATATTCTGCACATCAAGACACTTCATTCGAAACCAAGCTCGATGAGATAAAGTCAGTGTTGTATGAATTCATGCAAACGATATGCAAATAACAAGTAAATCGCAAATACGCACCGTGGTGGAAATATTTGAGGCTGGCATACACACACACATTCAAGACAGGACGGTCAAAAACGCTTTTAGTTCTGGATAAGCAAACCGCACGCCAGGAGGCCGGTCCCTTCAGAGGATAAGTCAACCTATCTAAGTCTGCCAGCGACCGCCTGTAGAGCAGACAGCGTTTGCGTGAGTGAAAAGGAGAACAACCCTGTGTTCAGCTTAAAAGCAAATTCCGCTACATTGTGTGGGAGCACTCAGCCTACGCATTCATTATAAATATATCATGCAGTTTCAGAGGTTTTCACAGGGAGAGAGCAAACGCCAAATGCCGATGCTACAGATTTCCGGACTGGTCGCCCTAAACGAAACGTCATTCTCCCGTTTTAGAAGAGCAATGCTGATTGGCAGACGATATTCCTGACACCTTGAGCTGAAGTAGTGATGGAAGGGACCAAAATATATACCCCTTCACGTCTGGCGTGGAGAGGGGCCATTCCGTTGTCACTCTTGGAGGGAGAACACATAACGAGAGCGTGTGCATTCGTACGTGTACTCAAAGAGCGAGGAACAAGTCTCTCCTCAGTACTTCACTGGGAGAGCACCTCTGTCGAGATCGAATCGGAGTGCGACTCTATATTGAGTCCTTACGATTAAGCTTTGTTTATTGTGTTGGCCGCCACACGTATTGTGCAGTGTGAACGGACAGAGTTATAGTTAAACGCCTGCGAGCGAATTTTTGAGTGGCATCGCGGTGGACTAGTTATCTGACCAGTGTACCACGCCAATAGTTAGACTAGGGGTGAGTAGGCATCCTTGACTTTATCAAGGCGTATGGAGAGTTTGAATGGCGAAGGTCAATCCTGATAGAACGAGAGTTATCTTATTTTTCAGCAGCGAGTGGCACAGACAGCAGTCATCACAGCTTACGGTATTGTACGCTACAGCTCTTGAGAGCCCCAAATTTTCTCCACAACAATATACTTCTTTGCATTTCACACACGACAGCCTCAACCGTACCTAGCAACATTCTAAAGGATAATTGTTCAAGTTGAGTAGGCGCGGCTCTCAGCCATTCTGCCAAGTCAATAACAATCTTAAACTTTGTATAGAATTTTCATTAGTGAATCCTATCCTTGAGAGGTAACTTCACATTCCAAAAAGAACCTGGAAATAACTTTTTCATTTCATAATTAAAAGCGCCATTGTGATTTCTCAGAATGTTTGCAAAATAAATAATAATTTACGTTAGTATCATGTTTTTCTTACACTAACTAACACTCCTCCAGTACCCAAGTATCCCACTAATTACGTAAGAAATTCTGTGAATTTTTGTGTCATTTCCTTACAGCGGACGACACCAGAAGATATTATTGCTGAAAGTTTTTCAGGCATTTCTCTTTAGAACGTTAGGAGCGTCTGTCTGACTTCTGTAGTAGTGTGGGGTGGAAATTGCATCTTGCAGGAGTCACAGGGTAAAGGGTACATCTCAGATTAATCCGTTGTGCAGAATGACAGAATAGCACCCACACACTCACAACAGTAGTCGGTGGATCGAGATCTGTACAATTAGCGATTTATTATAACCATACAGGTGAACCTACATTATAAGACAAAAAAAGGGACGCACCACAAATGAATTATCCGAATGGGACAGAAATCGGTAGACGTGATGTACATGCACACAGATGATCACAATTTCAGGAAATTCGGATTTTTTTTTCAAGAGTTCAAAAGAAAGAGCTTTACAAGTCGAACATGTCAATAACGCGTTGGTCCACCTCTGGCCCCTACGCAAGCAGTTATTCCGCTTTGCACTGATTGGTAGAGTTGTTGGATGTGCCCCCAGAGGATATCATGCTAAATTATGTCTAGTTGGGGCATCAGATCGTTAAAATCTGTGACTGGTTAGAGGCCCCTGCCCTTAATGCTCCATAAGTTCCCAATTTTGGAGTGATTAGGTTACCTTGCTCCTCACGACAGGGTTTGGCAAGCAAGAAGACAAGCAGTAGAAGTTCTCGGCATGTGTGGGTGATCATTATGATGCTGAAGTGTAAGGCCAGGATGGCTTACCATTAAGAGCAACAAAACGGGGCGTAGAATATCGTGAATATGCCGCTGTGCTGTAAAGATGCCGCTGGTGACAACTAAAAGGGTCCTGCTATAAAATGAAACGGCATCCCAGACCATCACTCCTGGTTGTCGGGCTGTATGGGGAGGTGACGATCAGGTTGGCGTCTCCAGACAAATCTTAGGCCTGGACTCTCCTCACTGCCTTCAGCGATGAGTCCTGCTTCGAACTGAGCCACTATGACTGACGTGGATGGGTCTGGATACCCCGCAGACCGCGTGGAATACCAGCCTGACTGTCGCCCACCAAATGGCCCGACCAGCTAGGAGTGATAGTCTGGGCTGCCATTCACTTCATAGCAGGACACCTTTTGATGTCATCCACAACACCCTTACAGCACAGTGGTACGCCAACGATATTCTATGCCCCATTTTGTTGCCCCTCACAGCCCACACACGTCGAAAATTGCCATTCGGATACCTTCTCAGTGGACAATTCTCCTTTTTTTTTTTTTTTTGTCTGAAAGTGTGTACCAATGTGAGTAAGCACAACTGGTAAACACCTTTTAAACGGCACCCAGTATGAATAATCCTAGGACACATGGGATAATTCCTAATAGCAGCTTGTACAGTCTGCACATTAAGGTGCTCACCAGACGACCCCATATAGCTTATCCATTCCACTTTGCACAGAATTTCTGCAGTTACCAAACAAAAGACGCAGTAGCACGTTCATCTTCCATCAAACCCGAGCGACTCGTTTCTCAGGCATGTAAACTGACAGTTAACCTACACACAGTCTCAAAGTAATATTCATTTCCGGCAGTTGCTTGTCGATTCCATGTTCCACATAACTGCCAGCACTTTCCGTTGGATGGTCATCCTGTAGTCACAGGTGATCAACAAGTTGACCTAACTCATTCGGGTCGCTTTTATGTCAGAGCGACAGAGCGCCTGCCCCTGGCGGGACGCAAATGATCCCATTGCTTAGCTACGGTTAAAGGTGTTTTCGATTTCATATCAAAAGAGCGCACTGATCAGATAATGCCCAATCCACTAGTGGCGAGGAATGTGCAAAAGTTCTTCGAAGAACGACAGGTACCTCTGCTTCCCTTGCCTGAACGTCCGCCTGTCATGTTGCCCAGCGAATATGTCTGCGATATGGTCAGTCGGCACCTTGTTCGTTCTTGTCCTGTCTTTGAATTTTTGTTCCCATCTACAAACCGCTTGGCAGTGCGTTACCCAGATGCTTCGACTCTATACCGAGACATCTAAAGGCTCTGATTTCATAACATGGCGTCACACCTCAGTGAATTCTCACGGTCTTTGTCCATGTCCAGTTATGTACTTCCAATAAATTGTGTATTGATGTGTCCCTAATCTGTGGAATAAATTTCGTTGAATTCACTTTTCTTCTTCTTGGTGCTGTGACAAGCAATAGTGTACACTCAATTTAATACCACACTTGACCTAAATGGGAGACGAAGCCCCTGAAACGACACGAATTACGAAGGAAACTATCAAGGGGTTGCGAAAAGAAGTGAGATGCATATTTTTCACTGGTATGCACAGGAACTCGCAGGTAAGATGAGCTAGAGGACTTGCGGACGCTATACCTATCTGTAGCGGATTACGTACACGATGACAGCTAGCCGGGACAACGTGCTGGAAGGGATGTCATTGGAAGCACATTCTGTGCCTCGGTGCCCAGTGATTTGTACGGAGCACATTTTTTTAGGTTGACACTGTTATAATTTGGCCACAGCGAAGATCAGATTGAAACAGTTCTGATCCAGCTTAAGTCTCTTCATAAGAACAGGAAAGATGGTTGTGTGACGTTCCTGAATGTTCCTGTTAAGATGAAAACATTACGAGTGTCAGGGTCATTCAGCTTACCATTGTGAAATGTCTCAGGAGTGCAGGTCGTGACAAATGACAGGCCTCGTGTGCAAAGACACAGAATCACGAAACACACACTACTGACGACAGTTCTGTCGGTCGTCACTACATAGCAAGCACACACAGCCGCGTGATGCGCTCGCGCGATGCAGTAGTTCGCCTGCTGACCTCTAGGTGCGCTAGCAGGTTTTCGTCTAGAAATTCAGTTTTCGAGTGGGATACCGCCCACTACTTGCATAAAAAAATCATACTATGTATTTCATATGTTTCTTTCAGCTAGGATACGATTGGCCATTCGTAAATAGGTATAAGTGTGTTTCATACCCCAACACTGTTGCTGGATGATTTCTGTGTATAGGAAGCAGGGATTTATAACAACGCTCCCCACAGTTCTTTGTTCCCCTCCTTTCCCCATTTTTCCCAACAACTATTAGTGTCACTAATTCGTCTCTCTATTCCACCTCTGCTCTGTCCAAGCAACCACTCCTACTCCATGGCTGCTACGCACCTGTCCTCCATCCTTCTATTACCACATTCCTATCCTCATCACCAGCCAACCTTTCACTGTTCAGTGGCACACTCCCTATCCCAGGGTAGGTTCTTAAAGCTTTTAGTGACAGGAAAGTCCTTCTTTTAAATATCAGTCTCTTGGCATGTTTTAGTTGTTTTTACCTTTTATTATTGCTGTTTTTAACTACCACAGTGAGAAATCATCTATCATGTCGCTAAAATCTTCCATTTTATTTTTCACCTTTACAAAGTCTTAAGTTATATGTAACTATCTCCGCTGTGTGTTGTTTTTTTTTTACTTATTTACTTATTTATGTAGGGCTCCGTGGTATGAAATAACAATAAAGAAAAAATAGCATCACTGGTACAGTGGGCTGCTGATCTAATATTATTTCCCATTCTTATGGCTCTACCAGCAGCTGTTCACTTGTAGACTGGCAGGAGGTTACTCCCATTTATTTCAATGATAGTTTGCCATCCTATTATTATTATTATTATTATTATTATTACTATTTTGCTTCCTTATGTCTCTCCCAGCTACTAATCACTTGTAGATCAGAAGGAGGCTACTACCCTCTACTTCAGTAAAAGTCTGCTGTCCTATTATCGCGCATCCTTTCATAGTACTACCATTGCCTGCTGTTATGTTACAATTTGGAGCAACCTCTGGTGACAGAATTGTGAACATCAAAGTGAATACATAAAGTGCGTTTCCCACTAGGTTTTCAGCCATGACATCACGATCAGGTGATTCGATGCAGTGTCGCCAGGTTGTGTTCACTGCTCTCTGGTTGCAGTATTGCCAAGTAGGTCAGTCGGTCCTCACACATCATGGTGCACATACACACACACACACACACACACACACACAATAAAAAAATTTAGTAAGCAATTTCCAAGAGGATAACAGCCCGAAATATAAAAAAGAAAAATCCACCCTGTGTCCTTCCACACCAATAGCTCAGCACAGGTGGGAAGGGGGCAGGTTGTGAGGATTGGGCATAGGACAGGGTGGAAAGGGGCGTGGGGAGGTATTGGGGGAAGTTGAAAGAGAGGAATGGGGATAAACCACGACATCATCCACTGATGTCATCAGTGCAACATTGCCACATCTACTACCACCATCTTGAATAAATTTGGCAAGAATGCAGACTGTGCCAGCTTCAACTCTGTTTCCCTACTTGCTGAAAGGGGTGGAATACCTTCCCATCGATGCTGTGCAACTTTCTTGTGGTTTTCTGCGAATTTAGAGAGGAATTTTAATACGCTCAAGGTTCCATGGCGTGTAATTTTTCAGATGTTATATCCATTGTGTCGAGGCTCATTGGCCGACAGGGTTAATGTTGTCCTGGTGGACCATAAAAGTCTGTGGGAGTTGAGCACTAGGAGCCTGAGGAGAGGTTTTTGGCCAGGGTTAGAAGTGACTTAATTAACGAATACCTTTTCCCTTTTTCGTGCTCAACACATGGGAGAGCCATTCACCTAATACACATATGAAATGTACGAACGGCAGGACTTGTTTCTGTCGTACAACTCTCAGAGCCTGAGATGGCAGCTACTATTGTGCAGGTCATGAAGCCGGAGGGTAGCTCTCGTGTTTTATTGGCTGAGAGGCCAGACAGTTACATGACCTAGACCGTTTGGTGACTAGCACTGAGGGCGCAAAGCAAGCTGATGTGAGACGCAGGCGCTAAGGGGAACCCGTTTAGTTGAACGACAACGACTCTAGTAAAGGCGGCGCCGCGGTAACGCTAATGGCGCTAATGGGTCCTGCTACCACTGCGGTGAGCGGCTTACCACGTTCGCGCTTGCCGTGCCAGGCACAAAAAAGTCGAACAACTGACGCCAAAGGGGCGCAGGCGGATGTGTCTTGAGTTTTTCCGGAATTCTCGCAACAGGGCCTGGACGATGACTGAGAGTTCGCTACCCCTTGTGTGCCCTAATCTTAATCAAGAGCCTGTATGTGCATTACTAGACTCAGGGAGCAGTATTTCTAGGTTTGGCCCTTGGACGTATTGGTGGCGAAAGGTTTCATCACTGACTTGCTGTTAGTATGTAACTTCGTCAAAAAGATTCGAGTAGTTTCGGATTATTCAAGTTGGGTTTTCTATTTTAAGTTATGTTTATCTGTTCAAATGGCTCTGAGCACTATGCGACTTAACTTCTGAGGTCATCAGTCGCCTAGAACTTAGAACTAATTAAACCTAACAAACCTAAGGACATCACACACATCCATGCCCGAGGCAGGATTCGAACCTGCGACCGTAGCGGTCGCTCGCTTCCAGACTGCAGCGCCTAGAAGCGCACGGCCACTCCGGCCGGCTCAATAGCTGCTAATCGTGGTGGGTTCAATGTGACTGACTTGCACAAGGAACAAGCCCAAGCCTTACTCGAAGTGTTACAGGAGTTTCCAGAGATTTTGGCAGATAGGTTCAGTATGATTAATAAAACTGAATATCGTATCCGGTTGACAGATGAGGTGCCCGTTAGACTGTCTTCTTATAACCTGTCACCCCCTAAAATGAGGGCGTTGAGTCAGGTGGTTGAAAACAGATTGAGTGACTTATCTGGCCCTATACTTTTCCTTATGCCTCTACGATCCTCTTGGTGGCTAAGAGCGATGGTGGAGGATATACGTCAGTAGTTCATTACCAGGCTTTGTATCATAACATGTTTGTAGAATCTGTTCCCTTTCTAGATTTATATTATTGCTTTACTTGGATCGTTCGGTTCGGTACTTCACTGTGATTTGAACCAAGCGTATTCCCAAATCGCTCTGGCAGAGGAATCCGAGGTGCCTATAGCATTTACCACCGATTGGAACTTACACGAGTCCACCGAGTGCCCTTCGGTTTGTCGACAGGAGCAGCAGTTTTGTCTAGGCTGTTCGGTTCTGTGCTGGGCGACGTTAACTTCTGATTCCTGTACAATCATCTGGACGAGGTTGTGGTTTGCAGTAGGTCATTACTTGAACATGTGGAACATCTTCGTCAGGTTCTGACGTGATTGTGGGAGACGGGACTGATAGTAAAACCCTCCAAAGGTTTCTTTGCTGGGGATCTGATATCGGCCAACGGCGTGAGGATTGACTACTCAGCCTATATACAACGTTCGGCCACGCAAAAGTAAGAACGGAGTAGCCTGATTCGTGGGGACGATTTTTTTGTTCCAAATATTCATCACTAAGTTCTGGTGCGTCGGAAGGGGAGCCCTTTCAAATAGACTAAGAACCACCCGGTGGCCTTTGATGGGTTAAATAACTCGTTAAGCAGTACTCCTGTGTTTATCGTCCCAGACTTCGAATTTCCTTTCATCCTACAAAAGGATGCTACCAGCTCATATGTACAGGCAGTATTGTTGCAGAAGTAGGGGTGGAACGCAGGCCAGTGGTGCATGTGGTCCGTTCGTTGACTCCCGCTGAAGGTAGACGTTCGTCGTTTGAACTCCAGGACTTCGCCATTCTGTTTGTTACCAAGAAATTCAAGTTTTATTTAGGACATAGCAAATTTGCGCTTGAAAGGGTCGACCAAGCTCTAACTTGGTTTTTTACGAGCCCTCGTAAAGCTGGACACGTTGCATGAATCTTCGCTTTCAAATTATCAGTCAGTCTTGAGAGAATGTGGGCAACGCTCTCAGTCGAATGTTCGAAGAGGACGAGTGTCCTTGCTTGCTCGGAACACCGTGGAGGGGGTGGGGGGGGGGGAGAAGGTTGCTAGCAGGGTGCTGACTGGGGTGCCAAGCTTGTTTGTGGATCCATGCGAGCAGCAGGAACAGGATTCGGAGTTGGGGTTTATCAAGTGGGCTACACCACGTGACATCTTGAAGGCGGAAGTAATCTCCTAACGAGGCACCATTAAAGATACTGGGTGAGCAAGTTTTTAAATGGTTCACTAAAATTTAAACGCCATGCGGCGTCTTTCCCAGTTCTGCTTTCACGTCCTGTAATATCACCTGCACGTCCCCCAGCTGTGTGTTTGTCTAGAGCGTGCTTAGATGCTAAACACCAAGCATTTTTATTAGTTGCTTATTTAACGCCTTCATCTTCATATATGTATTTACTGACGTATTTGGAGGTTCTCGAATTTGACGACTGCTATTAACAGCCCCAACGCCTAGCTTCTGAATTTCACTACTTGCCTGCGACTACCTAAATGTTGACATATTTATTTATTAATGTACTTCAGGTTTATAAATTTGATAGTTTTATTAACTACATTCACGCCTGGTTTTGGATTTCACTATTTGCTTCTGACCGCTCGCGCGGGAAGTTGTTACTACGCAATCACCAGATGGCGTTACTTGCCTTATGTACGTGAATTGTTCTGTTTGTGACTGTCATTTAGTATAAATAAATATCCCCGTTTCGTTGTGCAATATAGATTCCTTTACCTACCCTGTGAAGAACTGATTGCATGATAATGTGTACCTTTTCCCTTATTTTCGAAATTGTATTTTATGTGTGTTTCAGAGGCAGCTAATCTGATTGCTCAGACGGGCTGTTGCGAGGTATGTTGCTTAGTCAAATCCACTTCCGGAGATGCTCTGGGAATTTAATGCCGATTTTACGACATTTACCTTTCTCGGAACTTGAAGCCTTATTCAGCGTATTTATTATTAACTCCTACGCAATATGTTGTGCTTCTTCCGGAGGTCTACTAATTTATTATTTAGCGTTTGTTGCTCTTGAGATTTACTGTTCTGTTTGGCTCCTCATATAATATTACACGTCTTAATGGAGGTATCTGCTGTTCTCTATAGCCAAAACAAGGGAAATTATTATCTGGAATCTTATATGCTACTGTGTTTATATTTGGAAATAAATGGTATTCAGTACTGTTCTTGGAACGAATGGTGTTCATTGCCCATTCGTAGAGTACTTCCTCGTCCGAACTCAATAAACGTTTATGGAATGCAACAACTACTCCTTTGAATTTAATTCACATCTGCTCTACTCCTACATAATCAGATGGAAGGAGACTGTCTCTTTGAGAGGCGTCAAGCGAATTTTTATCTGAATTGTTAAAAAGATATCTTTTGCGTTTCTTTTTGATGGATTTAGATGTTACGATATTCAGACTTGCAAAAAGTATCTAGTGGTCGCCAGTTCCAGTAACCACTATGATTCTCCCTATTTCCTCAAGATTATATGTTGCTAAGAGGTCAAGTCTGTTCCTCAAGCATTTACACTTCGAGTGGTCTACTGAACTAACTGTTCAAAATAATTATTTGAGACAGGGTTCAGTACGATTTCGGATGACGTTTCTTGCCTACCACCGACTTTAAACATGTATTTTCACCAACATATGGAGGGTAGGTTTCAGTCACTACCAACTATAATTGCGTGAGTGGGATACCCATTTGAAATGAGGCGCAGTTTTCTCTCTCTCTCTTTTTTTGACTGTTCAGCACTCTCTATCGTCTGAAGCGGACGGGCCGTTAGAAGGAACCAATTATTAATTTATTACGGTTGTCAAATATAACCTCTACCCATACTAACAGAGCTATCTCCTTTAACTTCACTGCAAGGAAACTACTTCCGACAGCAATTAACACTCCACCACCAACTGTATCTAATCTTTTTAAAGAGCAAACCACCATTTCACCGTGTAACATTATATTTTTATCTTTTGTCTTATCCATATTTCGGTTTTTATGCCATTATAGAGTACAATACTAAAAGTTACTAGACCATTATTAAGTCATTAGCATTTAAGACAGTCCATAGCAGGAAAAAAAATCTAACTCATGTCTTGAAGATGTAATTGTCGACGCCGCCAATGCTCTTACTACCTCCAAAGATGACAATAGCCACAGTGAAGTTACTAGACCATTATTAAGTCATTATCAATTAAGACAGTCCAGAGCAGGAAAAAAAATCTAACTCATGTCTTGAAGATGTAATTGTCGACGCCGCCAATGCTCTTACCACCTCCAAAGATGACAATAGCCACAGTAAGCCATCCAGAACCATGACTAAACTTATAATCCTTTACATGGGAAAAATTCAAAATACCGCCTGCAAGACAGCTTGGGATGAATGTCTTTCACCTTCATTTTATTTTTCTCCTTGATCACATCAGTAATTTCATTATTATCAATCGCCTTGTAAATAGTAGTCTTTGACAGTTACATCTTAAAGACATGTGTTAGCCTTATTTCACTAGTGTGGACTGCCTTAAGAGATATGACTTAATAATAGTCTAACAAATTTTAGTATTGTACTTAATAATGGCATAAAAGCCGAAATCTGGATAGTTCAAAAAATAAATGCAATAATACACACTCAGATGGCTGTTTGCTCCTTTAAACGTATTGCATGACTATGGCCCTTTCTGCACAAAGTTAGGGCCTTTGTTAAAGTGTCGGCTGAACTACTCTGCGGCTTTCGCCAGCTTTCCGTAGCTACAATGATTTGAGCTTCAGTACTTTTCATTAGCGCTTGGAGATGGGGTTGTTTCCCAACACATCTGCAACAATTTACAATTACAACATTGATTGGTTGCGACGTCTAACCTCGTCCTGCGCTTGCCCTGTACCCTTTTAGACTGACGCCCTTTCTGTAGTATCCCAACACACTGTAACCCAAAAAACCGCCCAATCCTCTCCTCACAGCCCCTGCTACCCATGTAGCTGATTCCTATGTGTAGCGGGCCCCTGAATTATTAAGCGACTCGCGAAAACCCATCACCCTATGGCGTACGTCAAGAAATCTGCAGCCTACACGGTCGCAGAATCGCCTGCGTCTCTCAGTCAGACGCTTCTCTCGGCTTTGTACCAAAGTAGTCGAGCCTGTCGACGATGCTACGGATGGTGACGTTCGCCTACATCCCACAAGCAAAACTGGCAGTCTTTACCACTTCAGCTAGCCCTCCAAAACCACAGAGAATCTCTTCTAATCCAAACCATCCCTGCACATGGGATTCCTTCCCCACGTTTCAGTCATATGCCCAAGGTCCCATTACGCACGTGACGTTGTAGCCCCCCAATTACTGGTAATTACACGCTCTGTGACTGCCCAAATCATGCATATCGACAACCTTCCCTGAAACAAGGCAAGCGATTGCTTCTGGCTCAGGATGTTCATCAGACAGACAGCGCCTGAAACACTTTCGTCAGACGAACTGGGTCCTCCGGATCGGCCACTCAGAAAGACTTTCGCTGCCTGCCACACCTTGGAAAGACCTCTTTTGCCCATAAATTAAGATTTCGCAACTTGTCAGGTGGGTGAAAGGTACTTTATTATTGCCGAAGGCTGGAGTACATGAAATACCTTGCCTGTGGATTATGGCGTGTCTAGGTCAGAGCACTAACACCGTGAACGGCGATAGTTAGAACGTCAACGCTGTACTCACATTTTTTAACCCACAAAGAATGCCACTGCTGAATATCATACGACAAACTGCAGGGACAGGTCCCTGACTGGAAAAAAGATCCCATGAACACGTGTCCAGAAACATCGTTGCCACGTTAGATGGCGCTGACGAATGACAGTTCCTCTGACCACGTGCCGTGTGTTCCTTGTGTATTGCAGGCTGTGTGATTGACGCGCCTTACTGTAAGCAGCAGAATCGTCCGTTATTCATGTCGGGAACAGACCGAGATAATATTTGTGGACGTCCAAGCAAGCGGAAAATGTAGATAGGCAGCACAGCTGTACCAAAACAAGTACCCTTGCAGACACCAACTGCATTGCGCAACATTTCAAGCCCTTTATGGGCATTTGTGTAATCATGCATCCTTTCAGACAGACAAACGTAAAGGGTGGCGGTGGACTGTGCATACACCAGATTCGGAGGATTAGATTCTACAGGACATTGAGACGAACTCTAGTAAAGCTACAGGCAAGTAGCCTGTCAACATGGTCTAAGTCAAAGTACGATAATGTGTCCTGCATGACAACCGTTGCTATCTCTATCACCCGCAATCCCATGGGGGCTACTTTGAACATCTGTTGTGACGTGCGATGCTGCTCTGTACTGTGTTTCGGGACGATTTGTTATCACTGCACGCACTCCGTCCACTTCCAGACACATGTTTAAGGAGGGCGCTACGGAAATGACGAACGGGTCTAGGCCTGGTCTGCCACGGATACGAAGCAAAAATTCTGAACCACTTTATCTGTACTAGAGAAGTACGGTCGGGTGGAAATAAATGAAGGGCTATCGTAGGGAGGGACGTAGGGACAGAGAACTGAACAGGTGTTCTAGTTTGCGGACTGAAGAGAGGCTTACTACAACTTAAAAATTATTCCAGTGTTGGAGTGGCTTTCATAAGCACGAATAAAACTTAATTTCGCTAAGCACACACGGAAACCAGTTGAATAAAAGTAAATAAAGGCTATTTTGTACTTCTGTTTCTTCTGATGCGTCTACTTCGTTGTTCTTATTTAACCCTCTTGATACTTCTATTTTTCATCGGACTTCTGAGTGCCTTGATGCGGTCCGCCAAGAATTTCCCTCCTGTGCCAACCTCTTCACCTCAGAGAAACACCTGCACTCAACATCCTCAATTATTTGTTGGTTATATTCCAATCACTGTTTTCCCTGGGAGATTTTTATCCTCTGCCGCTTAGTCAACTAACATGGAATTTATTCCTAGATGTCTTTTCACATGCTCTATAACTGTGTCCCTTCTTCTTGCCAGTATTTTACATGTGTTCTTCTCCTCGTCGCTTCTGCATAGAACCTCCTAATATCTTATCTTATCACTCTGCCTAATTTCCTACATCCTTATAGAGCCCCACTTTTCAAGTGCTGCGATTGTCTTCTGTCTTTCCCAGCAATATCCTCCTCATGTCAAGATGTCTTTCTTTTCGCAAAAATATTCTCTTTGCCTTTTTCAGTCTCCTTTTTATGTCCTCCTTGCATTTACAGTCGTGTGTTATTTGGCTTACAAGGTATTTGTGGCGTATATATCACTGTCCGTCACATGTCACTAGACTTCGTTTTATTTTCGGATCAGAGAGCAGCGGCAGAATTGCTGACAGGTCTGCCTCAATCTTAAGCAAGATTGGGAAAAATGTCGGTAAGGTTTTAAGGTATTCAGATACGTCTCACTTGTTTCCAAAAATCGTAGGGAGATGTTCTTCTTTGTTGACAGAGTGATTGGCTCACTCTTTTTTTTTTTTTTTTTTGGTAAGTGGTAAGCCAGTCACATTACCCCGTGCTATTATTTTATCTCATCTGTCGTTTCCTTTGTTGCTTAATCCCAGGAATAGCACCTTCCATCCTTTCTCCATCGTCTCCCAGCGTTTGAGAGTGATGGTGTGGGTCAACGTGAGGTGAGTGAGTGTGTGTGTGTGTGTGTGTGTGTGTGTGTGTGTGTGTAAGTTTACTCATTTTTAACCCTTTTACTTACATTCGTTTCTTTTAGCATTCGTAAGGGCACTTCCAAGGTATCACAATTCCTTGCCTTTGTTTACTTCGAGGTCCCCAATTCTGAAGACAAGTTTATCGCTAATATTATTCCTTCTGCTCTTCATTACTTTCGTCTTTCTTCGGATCATTCTCTGTCATCAATAGACTCCAATCCGTTCAACAGTCCTCCACGTTTTCACTGATGATAGCAACATCATCAGTAAACCCTACCATTGATATCCTTTCACCCTTAATCTTAGTCAACCTACTGAACGTTTCTTTTGTTTTCGTCATTCTTTCTTTGATGTATTGATCCAACAGTATGGGCGCACTATGAGACTTAACATCTGTGGTCATCAGTCCCCTAGAACTTAGAACTACTTAAACCCAACCAACCTAAGGACATCACACACATCCATGCCCGAGGCAGGATTCGAACCTGCGACCGTAGCGGTCGCGCGGTTCCAGACTGAAGGGCCTAGAACCGGTCGGCCTCATCGGCCGGCTGGGCGGACGACTACGTTCCTGTCTTACAGCCTTTCTCATAAGAGCACTTCGTTCTTGGTCTCCCATTCTCATCATTCCTTCTTCGTTCTTGTTCGTGTTGAATCTCACTCGTCTTTCCCTATTGCGTTTGCACATATTTTTCTCAGAATTTCAAACATCTTGTGCCATTTTAAATTTGCCTAACGTTTTTTTTCTAGGTCGACGAGTCCTGTGACCCTGTATTCATTTTTCGTAATACTTGTTATTATTGTCAACTTCAGAGACTTTAATATTGCTAAAGAAAACTGATCTTCACCTAACAGATCTTCAAATTACTTTCCCGTTCTTCTGTACATTATTCTACTCAGCAACTTCAATAACTGAGTTATTAGGCAGATTTTTCTATAGTTCTTGCAGCTATCTACCCTTTCTATCTTCGCGACTATGTTAATAATATTTTTTTCGAAAGTCTTATAGTATGCTCCAAGACCAAAATACGACGCACCACGAAGAAATTATCCGAATGGAACGGCAATCGGCAGATGAAATGTACATGTACAGACAAACAAATGTTTACAATTTCAGAAAAATTGAATGATTTATGAAAGAGGAAGAGCATTGGGCCACCTCTGGCTTTTAGGTAGGCAGTTATCCGGCTTGGCATTGATTGACAGAATTGCTGGATGTCCTCCACAGGGATATCGTGCCAACTTTTGTCCCACGGCGCGTTAGATCGTCGACATCTCGAGCCGGTTGGACAGCCCTGCCCGTAATCCTCCAAATGCTCTCAACTGCGGAGAGATCCGGCGAACTTGCTTGCCAAGGTAAGGTATGGAAAGTAAGAAGACAGGCACCAGAACTCTACCGATTTCCGACCCACTCGGATAATCCCTCAATGGTGCGTAGTTTTTTTTCCTTTGTGTTAGAGTGCAAATCTCCAGACTCATGGATTCTACAAACTATGTTGGTTGTCACTTTCCCCAACGATTATAGAAATTCCGAAGAAATATCGTCGATGTCGTCCGCCTTATTTAATTGCAAATCTTCAAAAGCTTTGCAAAAATGCTCTTATTTCTTCTATCAGGTCATCAATCCCAACTTCTCTTCCCCCCCCCCCCCTTCCACCGTCGTAGAGGCCTTCAGTGCACTCGTTTCTCTTTCCGCTCTCTTCTCTGCACTTAAAAGTTCCCTTTAGTGTGATTATAATATTTTATAGCGGCCGATGTGTTCGGTGCTACCCTCCCCTCACTTCTCCAGTACAACGACAGAATTACAGTTTTTAGAGTTTGAATTATTCAGAGGGCAAAAGAAAGCCTAGTTGATAACTCTTATGTGACCAGGGTTTTGAGTATGAAGATAGGCTACGGACCCAAATATGCCACGAACAAGATATGGGGAGAACAGTCATAGGGTGATTTGCTACGTTAATGAGCTCTGCGACTGGTGTCTTAAACCAAAATGGTATCGTTTGGAAAGTGTATAAGGTTGGAAAGAACAGCGTGTTACAGCAGTTACGTTTCATTATTGGTTTAGAACTTTGTGGTTAAAAAGACCGGGAAGTAATTTACGCATTTAACACCAATAATTGCTTCTTCTTTATATTTTGGCATTCTAGTAGATAACGTAGTACAAGTTTATATGCCAACTAGCTCCGCAGATGACGAAGAGATTGAAGAAATGTACGATGAGATAAAAGAAATTATTCAGATACTGAAGGGAGACGAAAATTTAACAGTCATTGGGGACTTGAATTCGATAGTAGGAGAAGGAAGATAAGGAAAAGTAATGAGTAAATATGGAATGGGGGTAATAAATGAAAGAGGAAGCCGCCTGGTAGAATTTTGCACTGAGCTAACAGTTGGTTTAAGAATCATGAAAGAAGATTATATACGTGGAAGAGGCCTGGAGATACTAGAAGGTTCTAGATAGATTATATAATGGTAAGACAGAGATTTAGGAAACAGGTTTTAACTTGTAAGACATTTCCAGGGGCAGATCTAGACTCTGACCACAATCTATTGGCTATGAACTATAGATTAAAACTGAATAAATTGCAAAAAGATGGGAATTTAAGGAGATGGGACCTGGATAAACTGACAGAAGCAGAGGTTGTAGAGAGTTTCAGGGAGAGCATTAGGGAACGATTGACGAGAATGGGGGAAAGAAATACAGTAGAAGAAGAATGGGTAGCTTTGAGAGATGAAATAGTGAAGACAGCAGAGGATAAAGTTGGTAAAAAGACGAGGGCTAGTAGAAATCCTTGGGTAACAGAAGATATACTAAATTTAATTGATGAAAGGAGAAAATATAAAAATGCAGTAAATGAAACCGGCAAAAAGAAGTACAAACGTCTCAAAAATGAGATCGACAGGTAGTACAAAATGGCTAAAGGGGGATGGCTAGAAGACAAATGTAAGGATGTATAGGCATGTATCACTAGCGGTAAGGTAGATGCTGCCTACATGAAAATTAAAGAGACCTTTGGAATAAAGAGAACCACCAGTATGAATGTCAGGAGCTCAGAAGGAAAGCCAGTTCGAAGCAAAGAAGGGAAAGCAGAAACTGGAAGGAATATATAGAGGGTTTATACAAGGGCGATGTACTTGAGGGCAATATTATGGAAATGGAAGAGACCGTAGACGAAGATGAAATGGGAGATATGATACTGCGTGAAGAGTTTGACAGAGCACTGAAAGACCTAAGTCGAAACAAGGCCCCGGGAGTAGACACCATTCAGTTCGAGCTACTGATAGCATTGGGAGAGCCAGCCATGACAAAACTCTACCATCTGATGAGCAAGATGTATGAGATAGGCGAAATACCTTCAGACTTCAAGAAGAAGATGATAATAATTCTAATCCCAAAGGAAGCAGGTGTTGACAGGTGTGAAAATTACCAAACTATCGGTTTGATAATTCACGGCTGCAGCGGTAAAGTACAGGGCGCGAAAGGCTACTTACAATTTCCACAGAAACCAGATGGCAGTTACAAGAGTAGAGGATCATGAAAGGGAAGCAGTGGTTGGGAAGGGAGTGAGACAGGGTTGTAGCCTATGCCCGATGTTATTCAATCTGTATATTGAGCAAGCAGTAGAGGAAACAAAAGAAAAATTTGGAGTAGGAATTAAAATCCATGGGGAAGAAACAAGAACTATGAGGTTTGCCGATTACATTCCAATTCTGTCAGAGACAGCAACGGACTTGGAAGAGCAGTTGAACAGAATGGACAGTGTCTTGAAAGGAGGTTATAAGATGAATTAGATTAGGAAATTAGACACTTAAATTAATAGATGAGTTTTGCTATTCGAGGAGAAAAATTACTGATGAATGCCGAAGTAGAGAGGATATAGAATGTAGACTGACAATGGCAAGGAAAGCGTTTCTGAAGAAGAGAAATTTGTTAAAATCGAGTGTAGATTTGTCAGGAAGTCTTTTCTGAAAGCATTTGTATGGAGTGTAGTCCTGTACAGAAGTGAAACATGGACGGCAGTTAGTTTAGACAAGAAGAGAATACAAGCTTTCGAAATGTGGTGCTACATGGTTAGATGGGCAGGTCACGCATCTAATGAGGAGGTACTGGACAGAATTGTGGAGAAGAGAAATTTGTGGCACAAGTTGACTAGAAGAAGGTGTCAGTTGATAGGACATGATCTGACTCATCAAGGGATCGCCAATTTAGTATTGTATGGCAGCTTGGAGGTAAAAATCGTAGAGGGAGACCAAGAGATGAATACACTAAGCAGATTCAGAAGGATGTAGGTTGTAGTAGGTACTTTGAGAAGAAGAAGCTTGCACGGGATAGAGTAGCATGGAGAGTCTCTGGACTGAATAC
Organism: Schistocerca nitens; assembly: GCF_023898315.1. Lineage (NCBI taxonomy): Eukaryota > Metazoa > Arthropoda > Insecta > Orthoptera > Acrididae > Schistocerca > Schistocerca nitens. The sequence continues at coordinate 468,274,708 of NC_064620.1, read as the reverse complement.
CACAACAACAACAGTAAATAGTCCAAGAAATTCATTTTCGTCTGTTCTCTCTTACCATTGTTTTTCATTGAGCAAACATATTGTTACGCTCCACTTGAAAACTCATGAGGTTTTGTGATTTTGTTCAAAATCATGTGATTCGCTGTGTCTATTTCTGTCATCTCCTTTTCTCTTCTGTTGACTTAATGGATGTCATTTTCTCAAGCATAAACAACAATGGAAATTAATTTGTTCAGTCTACTACGTAGACAGTGAACCTAACTTGGCTTTTGCATATGGTATAGAATATATGCCCTTATTATCCTTGTTGACTTCGTTATTCCTTCAGTGTTCATATTTTCCTTCTCTGTTTTTATTCGCATCAAGATTTTTCTTAAAATCTTTCAAACTTTCTCTTCAGTTCTCCTTCTTTGCCTCCTGGAATAAATGAAAACGTGTATTCTCCAATATTAACGTCTATCTCTTTCACTGCTGTACTGTAGTGGCTGGTTTTGGTATTGACTGATATTATTTTTACAGGAGTTATCTCTACCAAATTATAAAGCTGATTTTGTTTGTCTAAACTGCTGTATTCCAGAATTTAAAGTGTTTCTTTTATCAAAATTGTGAATTGTTTTCCATATTCCGTGATGCAGGTTTTGGTGACATTGCTAAAATGATCTTGAATATACGTTCCCAAAAACGTATTTAATGTTTACCAGCGACTATTTTTTAAATATTTTGATTGGTTCAATTACTGTAACAAATTTTTGTTTAAAATCTATCACTATAATGAGCAAGTAAGTAGTAATTACCACTTAATCATCAGTACCTAACCTCCAAAATATTCACCCATCGTGACTTACCTGATAATATTATTATAGGCCCTGTTAAGGAAGTTCATTTCCGAATACTGTTACTTAGAAAAGTTCCAAGCAGCGGCTCCGCCTGGCACACGTAGCATCGAAATATTATCTCGTTTCCATTGTTTTCAAGTCTGATTACATCCATGGCGTGATAAAAAAAGAACTGTGATTTCGAGATGTCTTCTGACAAGAAACACTTTTTTACAGAGAGGAAATTGTATTGTCACATTTTTTTAATTAAAAGTGTTGTTAGTGCTTTATTCCTACCATGGTAATGCAGTAATATCAAACACCCATCAAATGGGGTTATTTCGGACGGTTTTGTCGTTATTTTGATTGTAACTTTCGCATATATTGTTAGATTAAATTAATTGTTATGGAAGTGGTAGGGTATATGTGTAACGAATAAAATATCCCATAACCAGAAAGTGTATGTGTAAGTATATTTATCTGAGGCAGTTAAATTAAGTGTCCGAAGTCACTCCATGGATTGGGGTGATTTCGGACACATGTGTTTTTTAAATCTCTGTCCGAAGTTACAGTATGTAGAGGGCGATTTCGGACAGTTACTGCCTTTTTTTAAATTCCACATGCTTTTTATTTGATTTTGGTGACATACTACACATTTTAAGTGAGCCCATTGTTACGAATAAGTGATATGGAATGATATAATGAATTTTATATATTACAGATAAGTTTTTAATTAGCAAGAATTTAAATAAACAGTCTCTTTGTTCATTTCTGCACAAGCTCGTTTAATATTTAATGGAATATTTAATGGAAAGATCTTCTGACTGTCGTTTGAGGAATAAATGCACACATTGTTCTCCTGGTAAGATATTACGAAATTTCTTCTCTTTTCGGCTAGATTTATCAAGGTAGCCTTTAACTAAATATCTAATATCCAACTTAGTGAAGGGAAATCCCCAATGTGCAGCCCTCAAGATACCTTGGTTCAACATTTCTTCTTCTTTATTTAGCACTGGCTGTCCTTCCATTTTTTTTCGGATGTGCACTTTATTTTGTAGGGTTGATTTAGGTATACCAGACAAATCACATGCTTTTCTGTACGATAGTTTACCACTCTGAATATCACGAACAGCTTTATCTAAAAGTTCCAGGTCATAACTACACCGAACTGTAGCACCTCTCCTGCTCTTATACGTTCTTGGCATTGTCCGAAATCGCCAAACACTGTACACAGTTTTACAAAAACCGTCGTTATTTTATAACCTTATACGAGAAACTCGACAAACTTGTACAGAAATTGTCTCAATGCTGTTAGCTACTGAGCGCGTCGACAATTACGGTTACGATAACTTCCCGCTCGGCGCAACAATAGAAAGTTTCCACTTTACGATAATGCAAGGATTTTTAACACTGAGACTGTTCGTCAATTATTCACCTAGGGAAACAATTGAGACAAAATAAAAGTTGTGGAAAGCGATAAATGCAACCTTGCGCTTAAAATAACTGGCGCACGGACGTTAAAATAAGTAACTCTTTGTTTCTATGCAGTAGCAAAGAGCAAATAAGCCATACTGTCCGAATTCGCCCTGGTGTCCAAAATCACCCCGTTTGACGGCATTTAGGTCTACGCGTTTCACTACGCACCTACAAGCGCACTTTAAACGGGAACGTCAGCTCTAAAGCTTTATGTCAGGTTGTACACATAGAGTGTCGGCAAATTCAGATTTCGACATAACCTCTGATGGCCATGTTGGCAGCGGTTCGTTTCGTTGCTATATACCACTTCAAAAGGAAGCAGCGATTTTATGGCGCTCACGGCAGATTTAGTTTTTGTGCTCCGAAAATCAGGTTGTTGGAGGTCGAGGCGCTTTCTATTGAAAGAGCGAAAAACGAATATTTTGTTCCTCACGTATAGCTTCTTCCACACCGGTGAACACAGATGATTGCACAATAACTTCATAAAGGCCACGTGACATATCAGCTCAAAAGTGAACTGCCTATAGCGGCCGAAATTTGTTGGTCATCGCAGTAGACATAATTAACTCTCTGAACTTTCTTAACGTATGCTTTCCTTTACAATATTCAAGCAATAGAATTTGTTTATGTTGAAAAAGCGTTCGATAATGTAAAGACTCGCAAGATGTTTAAAAAGACAAGAAATATACGAACACGCTATAGGGAAAATAGGTAACACGAAATTTATACAAGAACCAAAAATGTAACGGCAGAAAAGGAAGAACAAGATTCAAATATTGAGGACATGCAGAATAAAAATTTAATGTCATAACTGGGAATGGTGTAGTAAGGAAAGTGAAGGAATTCTGCTACCTTGAGCGCTGAGTAAGCCATGACGGCGGAGCAAGGACAACATAAGCACATTAGTGCAGGCAACCAGAGCGTTCTACTAGTATTACATATAGACTTTAATGTGAGAAATAAATTCATAGGAATGCACATCTGAAACAAAGTATTGTCTTGAAGAGAATTATGAAAACGGGAAAGAAACGTGTCAATGAACTTGAGATATGGTTTCTAGAATGATGCTGAAAATGAAGTAATGTGATATACCTCTGGGCGCTGTCCTCATAACAGGCGAGGGAAGCAAATATGAGGGAGAAAATAAGTAAGAGAAGCAACAGAATGATAAGACATGTGTTACGATACCGGGGATTAACTTTCATGATACTAAAGGGTGGTGTAGAGAGAATACGTTGTGCAGCATAGCATAGTTTGGAATACATAGGGTGAGTTTTTTATTCCTGAGACGACGAAATATCTCATAAACTACTAAAAAACGTAAAAATGTGTGTGCAATAATTTTAAAAATTCTATCCGGCGATACCTGCACTGGTGGGTCGGTGTGGGAGGGAAAACTCTGAAACCTAAAACCGGAACAACCCATTTTTATTGTAGATTCGGTTTCTAGGGGGAAAAAATATGTAACAATTTGTCCATTTTATTTGGACTGTTGAGCTCCGTGGCCGTGGATAATGATATTTTACTATAAAAATACAGCGACCAGCCACTTATTTTAATGCGTTTTATTTATGCCAATATGCATTTTGGGTTTGCACCCATCTTCAGCTGGCAAATTACATGTATCTTCAGTTTCTACAGTGGTACAATATCGACAGTAGTTTGGATGCGGCAGCTGCAATCTCCTCTCCTTACTTTTTTTTGCCTCCCTTCTTTTTTGTAACAGCACAAACACTTTTTGTCATGTGTCGACAACATGGCGGATAACGCAGTGCGCCTGTGTAAAAAACGTGACAAAAAGTGTTTGTGCTGTTACAAAAAAGAAGAAAAGCCAAGAAAAAATAAGGAGAGGAGAATTCCAGCTGCAGCATCCAAACTGCTGTCCATATTGTACCACTGTAGAAACTAAAGATACATGTAATTTTCCAGCTGAAGATGGGTGCAAACCCGAAATGCATATTGGCATAAATAAAACGCATTAAAATAAGTGGCTGGTCGCTGTATTTTATAGTAAAAAAGATACGTAACTTTTGTATGTAAAACTTCTGTCGTTGCATGATAGCTGGCACTCTAATCATCAAATAACACAACTGAGTTGCAAAACGGTGTTACCTCGAGAAAAAATTCCTTGGGTCAAAACATGAAAAACAGATGTTTGTGGAAAGCGACTAAGTCTTTTGCAGTTTTCTCTGTGTAACTTTATGAGACAATCATTCGTTCATTCATTCATTCTTTATTTGACTTGAATTCATTTCGTGCACGTCATCCGTAATTTCTTAAATATGTTCCTTCATAACCTGATGGCCGTCCCCGGTTGCTGAGTGGTCAGCGCGACAGAATCTCAATCCTAAGGGCCCGAGTTCGATTCCCGGATGGCTCTGAGATTTTCTTCGCTCATGGACTGGGTGTTGTGTTGTCCTAATCATCATCATTTCATCTCCATCGACGCGCAAGTCGCCGAAATTGAAAGACCTGCACCAGAAGGGAGGCTCTAGTCACACGACATTTACATGACCTGACTGCCTTATTGGTTAGACTGCAGGTTATTACTATAAAACTGAAATGGCTTACATTTGTGGAGAAAGTAGCAGAAATGTCGACAATACTTTAACCTTTTATGGTCAACATTTTCCAAACAGGGTGGAATAACATGCGTCTTTTTGTCGCTTTATTCGACAATTTTCCACCGATGGAATTGTGCAAACACGAAAAAGCAATCGTCCAAGAACAGTTGCTGGAGAGAATAATGAAACTGCGATATAAGCTAGAGTCAATCATAACCCCCACGTTAGCATTCGGTAATTAAATCGGGAATCGGGAATTAGACTACGTAGCAAATACAGTCCGTTTCATACTTCCCTCCATCAGGAACCTCATGGCAATGATCTCCAGAATAGATAATATTTTGCCAGTGGTCGCTTCAGTAAATACAGAGACCTCAACTTCTTTGGTCGAGTATTCTTCTCTGACGAGCCGACTTTCACGAACCACGGTACGATTAATCGACACATCCATTATTGTAATGTGGAAAACCCACATTGGTTACTCCAGTTGAACATCAACATCCGTGAAATGTGACTGTTTAGTGTGGAATAACTGGTGACCAACTCATTGGTCCATTCTTGATCGATAACACATTAAATGTTGATAACTGTCGATCACTTCTAGTACTGCTTCCAGACTTTCCCTTGGTCATGCCACAAACAGTGTGATTTCAACATGATGGTTGTCCAAAACATTATTCTGTAGGAGAATGGGAAGTATTAGATCGCGCGTACGATCGTCTCTGGATCGAAGGAGGCGGCCCTGTCTCTTGGCCTGCAGGATCGCCAGATCTTGTATTGTACTGAACTGTATGGTACTGAACTGGTGACGTAGAAACGACGGAGAGGCTTCGTCCCCACCGAGGCTTCAGTGGTACACTAAAGGCTACAGCAATCCACTCACCCCACCGCCACCCCACACCGAACCCAGGGTTGTTGTGCGGTTCAGCCCCCGGTAGACCCTCCCGGGAACGTCTCACACCAGACGAGTGTAACCTCAATGTTTGCGTTTTGCGCAACAGTCGCCGGCGTAGTGTAACTGAGGCGGAATAAGAGGAACCAGCCAGCATTCGCCGAGGCAGATGGAAAACAGCCTTAAAAACCATCCACAGACTGGTCGTCACACCGAACCTCGACACTAATCCGCCGGGCGGATTCGTGCCGGGGACAGGCACGCCTTCGCACCCGGAAAGCAGTGCGTAAGACCACACGGCTAACCGGGCGGGAAATTCGCCAGACCTTACTTCGCCTGCTTTTGTTTGTAGGTTACTGGAAGACTGAAGCTTATAATGAAGAGCCGGCATCGCGCGATAATGTGACACAACGTATGATCAATGCATGTCAGCTGATTACAACGAAAACAGTTCCCATCTGTATCGAATCTTCACACGCGGATAAATCAGTTCACCGAAGTAGCGACATTTTTTAGCCATGAACAGTGAAAAAAATTATTACAAACAAGCACACCGTTTGCGAGATAATACACTTCAAACAAATTTTTTCACAATTACGTCTGGTTATGTTTTTTGACTCATTTCATTTTTCTTGAGACACCATAGTTTTGGAACTCAGCTGTGTGATTAGTAGATTACAGTGTCATCCATCACGCAGCGACAAAAGTGTATTTTTCCTCTAGAATCTGAATCTACAATAACAATAGGATGTTTCTATTAAGGCTGAAAATTTGCCCCGATCCACTGCCTGGAGGTGGGACAAGGGGTTCAAGACATTGAACATAACTTTTCCATTTTTTAATTCAATGCGTAGTTGTTGGGATATTTCATTGTCTCAAGATAAAATAATTCACCCCGTCTATACCGGCTAATTCAGGATGTTTCATGTAGGTACCGTCATAACGTTAAGAGATTGGTACATGAAAAAAAATCGTGGAAGACCGCATCAAATCAATTAGAACACTGATAAAAAAATGAAGATGAAAGTTTCATTTTACAGTGCATATTCAAAAATCCAACATGAGATGTTAAGCTGTTAACATCTGTGGTTCAGAAAAAAGTCAGGTGCCGGTATCAGGGTGCATTTATGACATAGCGATGTGTCATAGGTTTGAACAAATACGAAGGTTTATGGCCAGGAAGATTTTTTATCACCCTTAAGTGACTAAGTATGGTGCCTGTACTGCTACCCGTTCTTGTATACACAGATTTCAGAATGTTTGCCTGTCACCCGCCTTACTATGCATGTCTGTGATAACTGACCGGACTGACTATCATGTGAGGAATAAAAATATTTGTTTTGCGAAATACTGAAGTTCAACGAAATTTAATTACAGAATGTATGTATAGCCGCCTCGGCTGCATAAAATTGTTGTCAAATTGACCATGGTGTCGACATCACTAAGGCTGTCTTCATCAGAATAAAAATTAAGTAGAATTACCTAGAAAATACAGGGTGATCACAAAGTCTTGCCCTGATTATAACAATTTATTACAGAATAACCGTTTGACATAATTTATATTGAATGTCGTTACACAGGTTAGTGTTAGTAGGTTTTTTTAAGACCACTTACGTTAGTAAACCTCAACGTGTGCTCCCTTGATAGCTTGGAGAATGTCGAGGCGGTATTCCAGTTCCCGTCAGGTGTTCCGTAACATGTGTTCTGTCACAGTACCTACAGCACAGTTAGCCTTCAGTTCGTCGACGTCAGCAACTGGTGTGACGAAAAGTCTGTGCTTGATATAACCCTAGAAAAAAGGAACGTAATGTCTGGAGAGCGGGGTGGCCAGGGTGTTGGACCGTTCCTTTCAATCCACCGATTCGGAAATGTTTCATCCAGGAAATCACGCACCATCAAGCCCAATGGAGGGGGAGGGGGGGCGTGCTCCATCTTGCTGGAAAATTATCAATGGTTGATATTCACCTAACTGTGGAGTAATGAACTGTTGCAAAACGTCTAAGTAAATGTTAGCAGTAATGGATTTTTCGGCGAAGAAAAACGGTTCAAAAACCATGATATGCATGAGTCCGTACCAAACACTCACTTTTTCGCTGTCTCGCTGTAACTGTACCGTAGCATGTGGAGACTCTGAACCCCATACACGGACATTATGCTCATTTACCATTCCACTAACATGAAAGGTGGATTCATCGGTAAAGCATATGCGATTTAAGTAATCGTTAGCGCCATCAATCCTGTTGAGATTCTCAGTTGCAAATTCAGCACGTGTCAGCAAATGATTCGGTTGCAAGGCCTGCACGATTTGCACTTTGTAAGCATGCAACCTAAGCCTTTCATGAAGAATCTTCACCAAACTTTCTTGCGGTATTTGAAGTTTACCTGATGCTTGAAGTGTTGATTTAGACGGACTCCGTTGAAACGATTGCCGACGCGACCAACAGTTGCATCACTCACACCAGGCCTGCCACTTCGAGGATGATATTCAACGCTGCCTGTTTCGTTAAACTTTGCATGATTTAACGTCAGGAGGGCTGCGTCCATAAGAAGCCCAAAAGTTACGCTGAACACTGATGGGCGATTTCGTTTCGTGAAACCAAAATCACACATTGCGCTTTCTCCTGCTTCGACCCCATTTCGCCAGCAACTAACGTGACCTAACAGAGGACGTCGGTGTTGTGGAGCACTAGCACCATCTATTGGTCACAACAACTAGTAACACTAACCTATGTAACGGCATCAAATGTAACTTATTATGTCAAACGGTCATTCTGTTATAAATTTTTATAATCGGTGCAAAACTTTGTGCTCACCCTGTATAATAACATGGCCCAAAAATACAATATACTTAATAGGATTACTTCCATAAAACGAACAAACAGTGCACTTACGTAGAATCACCCCATAGGTTAAAAACATCTGAGCAAAAATGCTTTCAATTTGAAATTGTCAGAAGAATAAAAATTAAACTGTAAAAATATAACATGTTTGACAGTTGGAATAAAATGTTCCATCGAAATACAATGGCAGTCTCGAGTTCGTTTAGGGCCAAGAACTGCATCAAACCGCCGCTATCGTCACACTAGACGGCTAACAGGCCAAGGCAGCCACGAGTTGGACATGAAAACAGATTCGCGCCATCTAGCAAGAAGTGTTCGAATTACAAACAAGAGCAAATGAGGCACTGCATAGACAATTTAACATTACAGGCAACAACAGGAACCAGTGCATGAAAGATACAACATACCGTAACGGTCTTATTTTACAAAAGAAATATAGTTCAAGGAATGTACATAGAAAATATAAAAATGGAAAGGACAACGATGTTTAAGAGTCTGCTTTGAGGAGAATATCGCCATTCAGGCCATTTCTAACTAGCCGCTCTATACCTTAAAAAACGTTTTTGTTTCGTAATTGCAACTGTTCGTTAAGAACGAGACCGTCCTTCAGAGACAGGTGTTTAAAAATTTGTAGCTTTTCTAAGATGTTAAGCCTAAAGCCTTTTTTCTCCGAGTGCAAGATCTGGATGTCCCCTACATCTATAGGATTATGTCCTGTAATTAACAAATAGTCAGCAAAAGCTGAATTGTGAACATTGGTGCCGTTTTCCAAGAAAAAGTTCCTTAAATCTTTTCGAAATACACTCCTGGAAATGGAAAAAAGAACACATTGACACCGGTGTGTCAGACCCACCATACTTGCTCCGGACACTGCGAGAGGGCTGTACAAGCAATGATCACACGCACGGCACAGCGGACACACCAGGAACCGCGGTGTTGGCCGTCGAATGGCGCTAGCTGCGCAGCATTTGTGCACCGCCGCCGTCAGTGTCAGCCAGTTTGCCGTGGCATACGGAGCTCCATCGCAGTCTTTAACACTGGTAGCATGCCGCGACAGCGTGGACGTGAACCGTATGTGCAGTTGACGGACTTTGAGCGAGGGCGTATAGTGGGCATGCGGGAGGCCGGGTGGACGTACCGCCGAATTGCTCAACACGTGGGGCGTGAGGTCCCCACAGTACATCGATGTTGTCGCCAGTGGTCGGCGGAAGGTGCACGTGCCCGTCGAGCTGGGACCGGACCGCAGCGACGCACGGATGCACGCCAAGACCGTAGGATCCTACGCAGTGCCGTAGGGGACCGCACCGCCACTTCCCAGCAAATTAGGGACACTGTTGCTCCTGGAGTATCGGCGAGGACCATTCGCAACCGTCTCCATGAAGCTGGGCTACGGTCCCGCACACCGTTAGGCCGTCTTCCGCTCACGCCCCAACATCGTGCAGCCCGCCTCCAGTGGTGTCGCGACAGGCGTGAATGGAGGGACGAATGGAGACGTGTCGTCTTCAGCGATGAGAGTCGCTTCTGCCTTGGTGCCAATGATGGTCGTATGCGTGTTTGGCGCCGTGCAGGTGAGCGCCACAATCAGGACTGCATACGACCGAGGCACACAGGGCCAACACCCGGCATCATGGTGTGGGGAGCGATCTCCTACACTGGCCGTACACCACTGGTGATCGTCGAGGGGACACTGAATAGTGCACGGTACATCCAAACCGTCATCGAACCCATCGTTCTACCATTCCTAGACCGGCAAGGGAACTTGCTGTTCCAACAGGACAATGCACGTCCGCATGTATCCCGTGCCACCCAACGTGCTCTAGAAGGTGTAAGTCAACTACCCTGGCCAGCAAGATCTCCGGATCTGCCCCCATTGAGCATGTTTGGGACTGGATGAAGCGTCGTCTCACGCGGTCTGCACGTCCAGCACGAACGCTGGTCCAACTGAGGCGCCAGGTGGAAATGGCATGGCAAGCCGTTCCACAGGACTACATCCAGCATCTCTACGATCGTCTCCATTGGAGAATAGCAGCCTGCATTGCTGCGAAAGGTGGATATACACTGTACTAGTGCCGACATTGTGCATGCTCTGTTGCCTGTGTCTATGTGCCTGTGGTTCTGTCAGTGTGATCATGTGATGTATCTGACCCCAGGAATGTGTCAAGAAAGTTTCCCCTTCCTGGGACAATGAATTCACGGTGTTCTTATTTCAATTTCCAGGAGTGTAGCTCAGCCTGTTTCCACTATGTAATAGGCAGGACAACTGCCGCAAATAATTTTATGGACACCAGAATTCTGCAGAGGGGAAAGCGTAGGTTACAAGTTGTGTATGATATTACTTTTTAAGGAACTATCAGTGGAGTAGGTTACTCTATAGTTAAATTTATTTTGTAGTAAACGCTGTATCCTGTAAGAAATTGGACCCAGAAATGGTATAGAGAAAAATTTTTTTCTTTTCGTTAGGTTCGTTGTTAGAAAGGCCTAGGGTGGTGACTCTCTTATTGGTTTCCCTACTAAATGTGAACACAAAGAGAGCGTAGCGCGTTAAAAGCCACTCTCGTTAGGCGAGCAGAGAAGATCGATGGTAGTGTTAGAAGTGAGAGTTTGCTGAAGCTACTTTTGAACTGTTGGAGTAGACAATTTGTAGCGACTTAATTAGTTCTCCGCAGAGTATGTGATAATTAAAAGAAGATAAATAAGATGCATGTTATATGACTCTAATGAATAATAAACTGTCTACTAGTTCACTAACCAAACATAATTATTACGGAAATTACACCGAGAATGAACTTGAGCTTTAGAGCTATTCTTAAACAAACGTCTATTGTTAACATTTTTCGCGTGACGATGGATAAGCGTGCCAGAGAAAAACTAGTCACCCCCAGGAGATACCCGGTACCGTGTAAGACAGCTCTGTCATGAATATTGGCCACAGATCGTCAAGGAAAAGTTTAGTCAGGTATGTAACTATCAGTCCTGAATGTATCGCGAAAATCTACCAAACTGTAGTGATGTACAGGTGGCCACTAAGTCCTCTTATCCCCTATAACAGGGCCTGCCACGACGCGCCAGACTTCACGTGGACATGGTGTGCGAGAAGCGTGCGGGTCACGCCTCCGCCTGTCTCGGCTTTGTTCGTAACTTCCCGGAACTACTCGGAACAACGCGACATTTCATTTACACTCGTGTCCAAAATTAAAGCAACAAACCGAAATTTTGCAAGTTTGCGTTTATTTTGCCACAAAACAGTATAAACAAGTGATAGTAAAGGAGAAACAATATAAAGAATACAGAATGTTCAACTGCAATATGCATAACGGTAGACAAAAATATTCTTCGTTTTTTCCAGCTTAACAGATGTGCATACGCATTCCGACAACTGGTTAATACGCTCAGTATAGGATATAACCACCTCTGGCAGCAACACAGAAGTGACACACGGAGTATGCTTCGAGTGAAGTCATCAGTCTCAAGTTGAGGCAACAACGCCCATTCTTCCTTAGAGAGTGGTTGGTGCATGCAGACGTGATGCAACCCGTGTTCCTAGTGCATCCCATACGTGCTGTACGGGATTAAAAATGGGAGAGCGAGCAAGCCACGCCATGCGTCCAATATCTTCCGTTTTCAAGAAAACATCAACGACGCGTGCTCTATGAGGTCGAGCATTATCGTCCAGCAGTACCAAGTCTGGTCCCACAGCACCACGCAACAACCACACATGAGTCACAAGGTGTCGTCACGATACCTGACAGCCGTTAAACCTTGCCCATTTAACAGTGCAATTTCATGAAGAGGTGTTCGACTGATCAACATAATACCTGCCCACACCATTGGGGACCCTCATCGATGTCGGTCCCTTTCCACAATGTTTCGGTCCGGAATCATGTTTCACGTTCCCTCCAGATGCGAATCCGTCGAGAACCACTATCGAGCCCAAATCGGGACTAATCTGTTAAAAGAGCATTGGCCCACTGTCCGACAATGTAGGTGGCATGTTGACGACTCCACTCTAGACGTTCCCATCTGTGAAGACACATCAGAGGTACACATACAGCAGGACTCCAACAACAAAATCCACTCTCCCGAAGCCTTCTGTACACCGTTTGCCTCGCTGTAACACCTTCCAACAATAGCACCACTTGGAAAGTAGGTTAGAAATCAGATTAATAATGTTGCTCACGCAGCATATGTTCGCTTTATCGGGCAACAACTAAGTTATTGACTGTGGATGGTATCGTCAGAATGGAAATATGAAGTCACTGTAAAAAAAGTCATTAATTTTGGCACTTATCTTGAATGGATTCCCACGTAGAGTTCGTCGAAGTTGTTATGTCTCATCTTGTGGATTGTAGGGTGATTCCACTTTGACTGCTAGAAGGTCCAGATCTGTATTTTAGCAATATTTGAAGACCTAAAAAATGCGATTTTCAGGAAATTCTTAATGATCAAACAATCCCAGATCAGAACAATGATATGGCAAAAATAATGTTTGACTTGGTGTTCACGATCCACATTTTTATTAAACTTCTTGTAAATTCACATATACTTCTTCTTAATTGTCATATCATCAAGAAAACAGTTTTATATCAATCTTCATATATTTAATTTCCACTGTAACCAAACACAATACTTGACTGTTCTTTTACAAAGCGAAATAACGACTTAACTTCTGCAAAGTGAAAACAAAGACTGCTCTGTGCGCATTCGCGCCAAAAACGGTTACAAGTAAGTCAAAGATTATGACAGTCTCACAGAAATGTATACACACAAGAACCATATCACTGTAATATATCGATACATCGGAGTAACTATACATTAATTAAACCAAATGTGAATATTGTCACAAAAATATGTCTGTTACTTCGCAGAAAAGTAGTGCGATATTACTGGTATCGAGAACTGAGGTTGGAGTGCCGTAATGGTCACGTAAATAAAGAACCATTACAACCTTCAGTGGATAACGCGAAGTCAGATGCCAGTTGCTGCGCAGTATGGTTCAAATGGCTCTGAGCACTACGGGACTTAACTTCTGAGGTCATCAGTCCCCTAGAACTTAGAACTACTTAAACCTAACTAACCTAAGGACATCACACACATCCACGCCCGAGGCAGGATTCGAACCTGCGACCGTAGTGGTCGCGCGGTTCCAGACTGTGGCGCCTAGAACCGCTCGGCCACCCCGGCCGGCACTGCGCAGTACTAAGGCGGTACCGTGGACTCTCTTTCTGATGCTACACGTGGTCGCCCCGCGCCGGTGTTTGAGATGCAGTATCGATCAGCTGTTGCTACATCCGAAAGCCAACATGATGATTCAGATTAAGCCATCGGGCCACATTAGTTTGCGACAGTCCTTCCATTCTTCCCATGGCCCCTCCGCCGCAGAAAACCTGGAAGGCGTCTTCTCTGTGCTATACTGCACCGTCTGTGACTGTGTACACAGCGATTGTGGATGTGGGATTACCCGCAAACAGTATTCCGCTTGATAGATGCCCTGATGTCATCGTTGGCGTGATTTTCCGTTGACCGGAATGCCATCTTCCTTGTAGGACACGATCGTACGGACATCTATTGACAGTTTGTATGATTGTATCGTGAATTAGACACAGGTCGGGAAGCTAGTGTTCGTTGCTTTAATTTTGGACACCAGTGCAGGACTCCGCTGTGGTATTTTTCGGTCGTCACAACACCCTTCAGTTCGGCAGAATCGCGTTGTCAGCGTGGTTTACCATTCGCTAGCTGTTAAGGTATGAAGGACATTCACAGGTTCAGTGGGTGTTTGCGCAAAAAGACAGTCTAGGGATCTATCGTCACAAGCGTTCAAAAATGAATGGAAAAGACAGACGACAGAGATGGGTATTCTGTATGTACTATGCCGTCGCATAAGCGACGGATACTGAGATTTTTCCGTACAGCGATATTAGAATACCGAGCAGAATTAATTTAAAGATTTAGTTTTCAATGAAGCAGCAAAGAATTGCAACAATTGACAGACGGGGTTGGTTGTTAGTACATCAAGAAACACCTTGTGCTGTATTTTCAGGCATAAAACACGTGAAGGAACAAGCGGTAGTACTTAAATTTATGAAGTTGTGTGCATTATTCCAGTGTCAGTTGCAACAGTTTTCGATGGAACTGAACGAATAGTATGGAGACATTACACTGAGATGACAAAAGTCGTGGGATGCCTTTTAATATCTGGTCTGACCCCCTTTTGCCCAGCGTAGCGCATCAGCTCTACGTGGCGTGGACTCACCAAGTTCTTGGAAACCCTGCAGAAATAGTGACCCATGTTACCTCTATAGCCGTCGATGACTGCGAAAATGTTGCCGGTGCAGGATTTTGTGCACGAACTGATCTCTCAGTTATAACCCATAAATGTTCACTGCGATTCATGTTGGGGGGGGGGGGGGGGGGGGGGAGCTGAGTGGCCAAATGATTCACTGTAATTGTCCAAGGTGTTCTTAAACCAATCGCGAACAGTGGTGGCCCTGTGACAAGGCGCATTGTTATCCATGAAAATTGCATCTTTGTTTGGGAACACGAGGACTATGAATGGCTGCATATTGATCTCGAAGAAGCCAAATACAACCGTTTCCAGTCAGTGGTCGTTTCAGTTGGACCAGAGGACGCAGTTCATTCCGTGCAAAACCAGCCCACACCATTATGGAGCAATGCAAAGCACCTTGTTGACAACTTGGGTCCATGGCTTCGTGGGGTCTGCACCATACGGAAACCCTACCATCATCTTGTAGCACCTTGAATCGGGAACACCATTCCGAGGTATCCAATTCTATCCTATTAATCAGATTTTATTCTGAATTATAATAGTTCAAAAATGGTTCAAATGGCTCTGAGCACTATGGGACTTAACATCTATGGTCATCGGTCCCCTAGAACTTAGAACTACTTAAACCTAACTAACCTAAGGACAGCACACAACACCCAGTCATCACGAGGCAGAGAAAATCCCTGACCCCGCCGGCAATCGAACCCGGGAACCCAGGCGTGGGAAGCGAGAACGCTACCGCACGACCACGAGCTGCGGACTTATAATAGTTGTTGTATGTTTATTAACATGAATTGGTAAACGACTATCTGGTGAGGTTACGGTTGGCCAGTCGTCCAGGGTCCACTCGATATCTTAACGAGCACAGGACAGGCGCTGCAGCCGTTGTTCCCTGTTAGCAAAGGCACTCGCGTCCGTCGTCTGCTCCTGTTGCCCATTAACGCCTCATTCCTCCTCATACATTGATCGTATGTCCTAAATTGATTTCTGCGGTTATTTCACGATGTGTTGCTTGTCTATTAGCACTGATAACTCCACGCGAACTCCGCTGTTCTCGGTCATTAAGTGAAAGTTGTCGGCCACTGCGTTGTCCGTGGTGAGATGTATTGCCTGAAATTTGGTATTCTCGGCACACTCATGACATTGTGGATCTCGTAACACTGAATTCCCTAACGATTTCCGAAAAGGAATGTCCCATGCATATAGTACGAACTACCACTCCATGTGCAAAGTCTGTAGTCGTGCGCCTGTAATCTGTTGGAAACCTTTTCACGTGAAATCACCTGAGTACAAATGATAACTCCGCCAATGTAATGCCCTTCTATGCCTTGTGTACGTGATATTACCTCCATCTGTACATGAGCATTTCGCTATCCCATCATATGTCTTGCGCCTTTGTCCCGCATTTCGCGCGGGGTGGGCGTGGTTAAATCGACTTTGGCATGTTAATGTGAAGGTGGCCAGATGCCCTTCCTGCTGCCACCCCATATCCCCCGGGACGGAATCAGAGTACCCCATTCGTCAGCACCTAGTGTAACTCATGGAAAGGTGCAGATGTGTTTCAAATGTCTGTGAGTCGTCTAACTTTGGCGGTACGTGGGGACCATCCCGGTATTCACCTAGAGGGCTGTAGAAAACCGCCTAAAAACCACATCCAGGCTGGCTGGCACACTGGCCCTCATCGTTAATCCGGCGGGTGGATTCGAACCGGGGCCGGCGCGCCTACCCGAATCCAGGAAGCAGCGCATTAGCGCTCTCGGCTAACCTGGCGGGTCCACCTCATTATATACATTACCGCCAATTACTTTGGTTAAGTCAAGAGGCATGCCGGAAACGATTTAAAACTTGCTATGGTGGAATTTATGAAGGAAAAAGGAGTGCATGAACAACAATTAGAACACTGGGAATCGATTGCAGACATCGAATTCTATGTGGACTTGACTGCACACTGTCCACAGTAAGACAATGCAACCATGAAAAACAACTTCTTTCGGTTTTGATGGGGATGTATTTTTTAAAAAAATATGACGTTGTAGATGGGACACTTTCCGACAACACAGTCCAGTTCCCTAAGCTCACTTCCGTTAAAAAGCCCGAGGTTCGAAGAATTCGTTGTAACCTAGAAAGAATTAAAACCATAGTCTCCTAAACATTTTATTGGACACTGTCATCTTACACCTACTCTCGAGCTGTTCGCTAGACTGTTTGCCATTTCAGCTGAAAGCATCCCTGTGCATCTGCAGATGTGACTGATTGATATGCGAACTAATTCCCGTTTTAATGACAGTCCGGACGTCTACATTGCTTTCCTCAGGTAGCTTCTCCATAATGAGGTTCCAAAAATGCTGCAATGTTTCGATCGGCATATTTGAGTGAAAGGCACGATTACGTGTCAACCTGAGTGCGAAAAGCTGTGAAATTGTCTGCGTCTGTCGGTATGTCGACAGCTTATACCACATGACAATCATACTACGCTTACAGAGCGTCAAAATTAACTAAACAGCACTGGAAATTTGATTTGTTTGTGACCTGTGCTGTTGAAAAATGTGAAATACACAAGCAAGTGGTGTCTGTGCATACTGTCCGTACCGTCAAACCAGTCAGTTTGAAAGAGGGGCCATTATTGGCATGAGAGAATGTGATGCGTCTATCCGGGAAATTTCTGCTCGTATGGGGCGAAGTGTTTCGGCAGTGCACCGAATGTGGGCAGAATGGTTCACGGAAGGCCGTAGAACGCGACGAGATTGGTCGGGTCGCACCACTCAGACGATCCCCGAGAAGATCGACAGCTCATCCGAATCGCACTGCAGGATAGATCTGCGTCCTCCTCGACTCTGGCGCAACGGTAGAAAAGTGTAACACATCGTACACTGTCATAGGTGACAGTCCGTCGCCGTTTATTACGGCATGGGCTACGTGCGCGTCGTTTAGTTCTCCACCAATTTGTGACGGAATGTGTAGAAGTATCCTAGACGTCAATGGTGCACGGAGAGGCATCATATAGTGTTTTCTGACGAATCTAGGTTCTGTTTGTTTGAAAGTGAGGGCTACGTGTTGGTTCGCCGCAGACAGGGGCAGTGACATCACTGTAACTGCATTCGCACAAAACATACAGCGCCAACGCAAGACCTTAAGGTGTGGGGTGCTGTTGGGTGCACCACAAATCACGACTGGTGCATGTCCAAGGCACTGTGACCAGCGTGACCTACGTGAATGATCTCCTACCACCCGTAGCCATACTATTTCTGCACAACACCACATACGCCATTTTTCAGCAAGACAATGCACGACCACTTGTTGCTGCACGAACACGTGCCTTCTTGGTATCACAGGATTTCAGCCGTTTGCCCTGGCCCGCCAGGTCACCAGACTTGTCACCAGTCGAAAATGGATGGGATATGGTGAAAAGACGAGTACAGTGCTTTGACCCAATGCTAACCACAACAGATGAACTTTGGAACCAGGTGAATGCATCATGGATGGCTATACCACAGGACTTCATTTGCGCCTTATACCGCGTCAGTGCCATAAAACGTGGAACAAGTTATCAAGACCCATGTCGGACCCTGTGCCTACTAGGCAACGGGACACATGCTAAACCTAGGTGACTTTAACGCTAATCATATCTGCATAGCTTCCTAATGTACATGTCCTGTGAATATGGAGATCCTATCTCTAGTCGTTAAAAACGTTTTGAGTGTATAATGCATTGTTTGCTTTGTTTATCGTTGCCATTCCTCTCTCTGCTTTGCATCAACACCACTAGAACTGTCGCACTGTTGTGAGTTACTCGTCCACTAAGCAGTTCAATGCTCCGTAGCCTCTTGCTAAGCTCACCACTGGATACCTCCAATCCCGCTCCCTGTTGCTATTTGCGGTCAATATTGTATTGTAGTGGGGCGTCGAATGCAGCAAAAATCATTGGCCTTCTGCTGTCTCAAACTCAAGGGATTCCTTGCAAGAGAGGTTTTTAAGCAAGCTGCTTTCTAGACTGACTGCATTTTTCTAGCTTTCTACCAATCAATGGAAATCTGCCACCTGCTTTACCTACAACTGAGCTGATGTGATCGCTTCATTTCCAATCCCCATAATTAATTACAGGCAATTATTTATATGAGTTTACAGACTTCAACTGTGACTTATTCATATTGTACTCACAGGATACTACTATGTTTCATCTTGTTGAAAGAAAAATATTATATTTCTTAAAATTTGCCAATCTTTGTGCCATTTGTGAAATTTTATTGGTGTAGCTTTCTTCAGACAATACATCATTATAAATAACTGCATCATCTTCAAAAAGAATAATCTGCAGGGTCATTAATATACAAAACGAACAACAAGGGTCTCAGCGCACTTCTCTGTGGCTCGCCCAAAGTCACTTGCTGATGACTCTCCATCCAAGAGAACATGCTGCATCCTTACTGAAACGTTTTCCGGAAGTCAAGGAATAACGCATCTACTTCACTGCCTTGATCTATGGCTTCCTGGAATTCATGTGAGGTAAGTGTGAGTTGGGCTGCACATCATAGATGATTTAGGAATTCGTGCTGATTGGCATATTGTAGGTCAATCTGCTCGAGGTGTCCCATCAAATTTGAGATCAGAGTATGTTCTATCATTCTCCAATAAATGAATATCAAGTTGATTAGGGGGTAGTTCTGTGCTTCATTTCTGCTGCCGTTCTTGTTGACGAATGTGACCAATGGGTACGATTTTTTTTCGAGAGAACTACGGCATATTATGGTTAGATGGGCTACCTCAGTGGCAGCTTCGGTATATAATTTCGTACGGATTATGTAGGAGCTAGGAACGTTGTTCAATGTTAACGATTTCAGCTGAACTACTGAGCTTAATATCTATTTCATTCATCTTTTCAGTTACACAAGACGTAAATGGTCCTGGATTTTCGTTTGTAAAGGAAAATTTCCGTCCTGGAATTTAGGAGATAAAAGCTAGATGTCGACCTGATAGGTGAAGTGATGTCATTAAGAAACAGACAGAAAAACATGAATGCGTATGGACGATATCTCCAGTGCACGCGTACGTCTAGATGATGGCTTTATTCAGCAGTGTACGCCAATGGGGTGATGATTATGTTGATCATGATGACCTAATAAACTTAGGTGTAACGAATTAGTGATTTTTTTTATTACTTACTCATAACTAAACCATAATCGAATTCATTTTTGTTTCGTCTTTCCGCTTTTCACAAGAGAGTGATTTCCCCCATCAGGAGATCACGCGGAAGAGTTGTCGTCACAAGAGGGAACACACGCAATGATTGTAGCTGATGTCTCGAGACATCAAGACTTTGCAAAGTGGGTTTCACTGCAAATGAAAAATAAGGCATTCTGTATGCTAAACATCATCCACTTAGTAAATGGTGGCAGTGTCTCCTGGATTCATTGCGTTTTTCAATAGTGGTTGTTGCTGCTCGAGATAAGTCCTCAGTGGCATACTCCACAGTGTAACAGCTGAGAATTAAGCAATTGTCTACGGGACATCATTACATCCTCTTTGCAATAATGCGTAAAACTCACGATGGATGGAGCGCCTCTGTTCATCACGTCCCACACTAACTTGTACGATAAATAACTGCTGAAACCTGCTGGTCTTTTCAGCACAAATAACCTCCAGATTCTTTATACGTTATAGAAGCTGTTCTTAATAAGGCTACTTGAAGTGACAGTTGCACAAAGAATAGTGGGGTCATTTGTGATGTTCAGGTATGTTGTTCGCCATAGGACTTAGGAACAGGTTTTGTCAAGATCGGTAACGGTAGCTGCTGCCCAATTGGCGCCGTCTTGAGAGGAGATATCTAACAAGGGAACCTCCCCATCGCACCCCCCTCAGATTTAGTTATAAGTTGGCACAGTGGATAGGCCTTGAAAACCTGAACACAGATCAATCGAGAAAACAGGAAGAAGTTGTGTGGAACTATGAAAGAAATAAGCAAAATATACAAACTGAGTAGTCCATGCGCAAATAAGCAACATCAAGGAGAATCTGGGCTCAGTAGCGCAAGTTTCGCCGCGTCAGCCGTGCTGTGCGGACGTGTGCTGAGTTTCGTGCGCCGCGGTCTGCTGTACTTCGGCGTGGTAAGTCGCAGTGCTTCTTGCATCGTTGCAGAGCTTCTACGCATATTGAAATTTGAAATATGAATCCGTGATGGCCCACTTGAACAGACAAGATACTTTGAAATTCTCGTTTGATCGTAATTACGCCCGACCTACACTACACGAAATCGAAGATTGGTTGGAATACGAAGTGAAAGTTGATTCAGAGGATGTCATTGGAATGCATCTTTCGATAGTGAGCAGCGTTGTATTTGTGAAATTGAGGAATGCTAACTTATGTGACAAAATAGTTGAGTCTTGCGGAGGAATTATGAAATTTAAACATTGTGATGGAAACGTAGGCGAAGTCACCGTAACGCATGCAGGGTTTGGAATACGAACTATCAGGATATTCGAACTACCATTCGAAGTACCGGCAGAACAAATAAACGCAGTGATAGCGCCGTACGGTAAAGTTCTCAGCAACGTTGCCGAACGGTGGTCCAACGCGCGCAAATTCCAAGTTCTCAACGGAGTGAGGCAATTAAAGGTCGATTTGCACAAACATGTACCGTCATACATCAGCGTCTGTGGATACCGAGGTATCGTTATATACGACGGCCAGCCGAGGACGTGCGCGGCGTGCAACTCTCCCGGCCACGTCCGCGCGGAGTGTTTACAGCGGCGAGTGGCGCAGCTGCCGGCTGGCGAGGCGCCGCGACCGCCGGCTATGACTGCGCTGCCGGCGACTTACGCTACGGCTGCCCGCGGCCAAGTCTTGACCCCAAGCCCTGATGTGAATTCGGAGAACCAACCAACCCGAGAAGAAGCCCAGATTTCCACCACTGACACAACAGAAGCTAGACCACCCGAACCTAAGGAAATCGTGACAGCTGTAACGGTTTCAACACAACAGACACCGAAAGATATTGGGAGCCACAGCAAATTCTCCGATTCCTCCGCTGTTGAGAATGACATGCAAGAACCATCCCGGAATGAGCAACCTCATAGTGAACCGATTTCTCTATTGACACCATCATCCACCAAGAGCACGGTCGACAATTTAGCTCGAAACACCACCCGCTTAGAAGATTTGAAGAATGCTGAGGAAGACAACATCAGACAGCAGCCGGTGAAACCTAAACGGCAAACACGAAAACAGAGCCCTGAAGAGATTCAAGAACTGGAGAAAAAACTCTCCCGTACCAAAAAAATTCTTAAAACAGATCGAAGCGGAAAGCAAGGCGTGGTAGACATCGGAAAACCAGACATCCCCAACCCGAATGAGGACGTACAGATGAACCTCGCCCCTCCAATTGAAGAACCAATGGACACTGTTGACCGCTGCGGAACTGATACTGGGACAGCATGGTCTGACGACACTGAATGCGCTTAGTTGGACTACCGAATGACGCAGGCGTATAAAATCGCTACGCTCAATGTAAACAGAATAGTTTCGGACGTAAAGTTACAATCTGTGAAGGACTACTTATATGCCGACGACATTGACATAGCGATGTTACAAGAGGTAGTTACGACCAAAATAGCGGATGTGTACGGATATGAGGCGATCTTAAACATAGGCAATGAATGTGGAACAGGAATACTGTTCAAACACGGCATACCATGTACAGCAAAAGCAATACTTGAATCTGGACGAGGCATAACTGCACAAATATATGATCTGCTTCTTGTTAATCTATATGCTTCCTCTGGATCCAGCGGAAAACGAGCAAGGGGCAACCTGTTCCGGGACGAAATTGTCCCATTAATAACGGATCCTCGACTGCACATAATTTTGGGTGGAGATTTTAATTGCGTATTGCGTCCCGAAGATCAAATCCCGAACTTCAACTTTTGTGAGGAGCTGTTGCTGTTAATTAACGGGCTAGATATGATAGATGCTTGGTGCCACCTTCGCCCGCACACCCGAGGATACACGTACGTATCCAGTACTTCGGCAAGCAGACTAGACAGGCTGTATGTAACGAAAGGTTTTATCCATAATGTAACTGACTGTGAAATTTGGCCTCTTAACTTCTCGGATCACTGCGCATTTCATATAACCGCGAAGCATACTAAACAAAAAACATTCCTGGGAAGGGGCGTATGGCAGCTAAACGTGTCACTTTTGGAGGACGCAGTACTGAAACAGGAGGTCCATGCTACATGGCAGCATTGTCTTCGGATGCAATCCAGATATCCAACACGCATCATGTGGTGGCTACAGTCTGCGAAACCGCAGATAAAAAAATGCATCGCACGATATGGTCGCATGAAAGCATACTGGCGAAAACGCACCCTGGAGTATCACTTTCTTTGCCTCCGCGAACTATATGATGACCCCATGGGATTATTAGCAAACAGCTCTAGAATAAAACGCACTAAAGCACGAATAACGGCGTTGGTACGACAATCACTAGAGGGGAAAAAAGTTCGATCGCGTCCTCCGATCGAACTGACGCAGGAGAATACGTCCGTATATCACGTGATACGGGAAGCCAAGAGAGGTAAACAAAAGTTAATCCACACTCTCAGTGATGAACAGGGGAACAAATACGATCAACAAGTCACAGTAAAAAACTACGTGGTGCAACATTATACAGATTTTTACTCCGCATCGGCGACTGACGCGACGGCAAGTGAGCCGCTTTTATCCAACATTTAATCCACGGTCCATCCGACTGACAACGCCGACCTTGTAGCCCACATAACTGAGGAAGAAGTATGTGCCATAATCAAAGACTCGCCTACAAAGAAATCTGCTGGTTTAGATGGCCTACCCATAGAATTTTATGCTTGTTTTTGGCACATCATAGGACCGGAATTCACCAAAATATGCAATGAATTATTGGGAGACGTGCAGATGCCATCTCAGTTTACCGAAGGAATGATTGTACTGATCCCCAAAAAAACCACGTAGCGCTACGTTGAAGGATTTTCGACCACTAACACTCCTCAATTCCGACTATAAAATCTTCACCCGACTTATAAACTGTAGACTGAAGACGGTACTGCCGAAAGTACTTGGCCCTTATCAAATGAGTGCTGTCCCAGGGAGATCAATGTCGAATGCCTTATGTGAATATAGAGACATAATATATTTGTCGTGGCTATGCAAATGCAATGTTGGTCTCATGTTTTTAGACTTCGATAAGGCTTTTGACCGCATCAACCACCACTTTCTGCTAACTGTAATGCAACGGATGGGATTCAGTGCTCATTTTATTCAGATCATACGCAAATGTATAGTCGGCACTTCCTCTCGAATCAAAATTAATGGTCAGCTAAGTTCACCAGTCCCGATCAAGCAATCAGTGAGACAAGGCTGCCCCCTTTCTATGGCACTATACGCAATCGCCGTAGAACCGTTACTGTTAAACCTGCATCACAGGTTACAAGGTCTACAGGTGTTGGGTACAAAAACCGTGTGTCACGCTTATGCTGATGACGTCAGTGTAGTAGTTAACACGTACTCAGAAATGGAAGTCGTTCAACAAATAATCCACGCTTACGCCACTTCTTCCGGAGCCAAACTCAATTAACAAAAATCGAAATTTTACCTGTCGGACCCCATATGGAGACCATTCAAAGAACATGGCTACAAAGAACAGAGAAGACGAACCACTTAGGTATGATTCTAATGGCCAACCCAAGAGAGATGACAGTAGCCAACTGGGACCATAAACTACATATATTCAGGGCTACTCTCCGTGAACACAAAACTAGAACGCTCAATCGGATACAGAGATCTCTATTGACTAACAGCTATGCGCTAAGCAAAATATATCACATCGCAGCAGTGTTGCCAGTACCCAAGGATACAGCGCAAAAGCTTTTAGCTGCAGCGTATTGGTTCATATGGAGCGGAAACATCTTGAAAGTCGCCATGCCAACCATAGTGTTAACCCGCGCCGCTGGTGCTTTGGGCGTCAAAGACATCAAGAACCAATGCACTGCCGTATACATGGACCGAATCCGCAAAATACTGCAGTCACCCCATCCGACTCTTACGAAAACGTTATTCAACAGGTTAGCCCCAACGAGCAAAAAGGCCCCAGTCGATGTTGGTCGCATCAGCGCTCAACTCGATCACGTCCATTACCTGGAAATGAGCTATATTCAAGATACTTCACAGCTGCTTAACACCAGAAGGACCTATTACCACCTCACGAGACACCATAGGCAAAACCCAATTGAAGCGAAATATCCAGCAGTCAACTGGAGTAACGTCTGGAAAAACATTAACAATCCCATCCTCCACTCCAAAGTAGTGTCCACGTGGTATGACATTGTGAACGAGAAGGTCCCCACAGGTGAAAAGTTGCACAATATCAAACTGAAGCAGAATCCGTATTGCGATCATTGCCATGCTGTAGATACCCTGGCACACATTCTCATCTGCCGCGACCAATACCACATATGGAACTGGACTAGAAAAAAACTCGCAATAATTACTAGAACCACAGACTCTGCTATAACACTTAAAGATGTACTTCAACCAGACTGGCATTTCTTTCCTGCAACAAAGCACAATAGCTATGCTTGGATTATCGGCCAGTTTGCATATTTTGCAGTTACGAATACACATGCGAGTATAGACGAGTACATACAGTATATAATGGAAGAGCACCACAACCTTAACACGAGTCGGAAATACAAAGCTTTGTTTCAAAATTTCTTACTTCACACTTTGCCATAATGAAGCGGTAATTTTTTTTTTTTTTTTTTTTTTTTTTTTTGGTTGGTGCACAACACTACAGCGAGTCGATACTAATTGTGCTTCATTATAATTAAGTTGGCATTTATTCATTTATTTATTTATTTTTATAGTACAGCAGGTGAAAGTGCCTCAGGAAAACTCATTTTGGACAGATTGTCACGGCAAGAAGATTTATTCAGTTCCTTTATATATTATTTAGAAAAAAATAATGAAAAAATAAATAAAAAAGTAGGTTAAGTTAGGGTGAAAGTGGCGGTGGCAACAGATTTTTTTTTAAGGTTAGATAGGATTTTGGGGGTGATATGGATGATAGGGGCCAACGCCTGAAGTGGAAGAGGTCCAGGAAAAAAAAAAGTAGCGCCGTGGTCCCGTGGTTAGCGTGAGCAACTGCGGAACGAAAGGTCCTTGGTTCAAATCTTCCCTGGAGTGAAAAGTTTAATTTTTTTTATTTTCAGACAATTATCAAAGTTCAGGTTCTCACACATAATCAACTTCGCTCTCCAAAATTCCAGGACATGTTCAGATTTGCTTGGACATATGCAGGCTTTGACAGTCTACACACGGAAAAATTTAAAACGTTAAAAACATATGCTTTGACAGAGCACAGGGAAAACTGTGTGACTGTGAAACTGTTGCAGTCATTTGTTGCCGTTTATGTGACAAACTCTTACGTTTTCATCACTTTTTTGGGAGTGATTATGACATCCACAAGAAAACCTAAATCGGGTAAGGTAGAAGAATCTTTTCACCCATTCGCCAAGTGTACAAGTTAGGTGGGTCGACAACATATTCCTGTCATGTGACGCACATGCCGTCACCAGTGTCGTGTAGAGTATACCAGACGTGTTTTCCTGTGGAGGAATCGGTTGACCTATGACCTTGCGATCAAATGTTTTCGGTTCCCATTGGAGAGGCACGTCCATTCGTCTACTAATCCCACGGTTTTGCGGTGCGGTCGCAAAACACGGACACTAAACTTATTACAGTGAACAGAGACGTCAATGAACGAACGGACAGATCATTACTTTGCGAAAATTAAGAAAGTAAAAATTTTCACTCGAGGGAAGACTTGAACCAAGGACAGTTCATTCCGCAGCTGCTCACGCTAACCACGGGACCACGGCGCTACTGAGCCTACACTCTCCTTGATGTTGCTTATCTTGCGCATAAACTACTCAGTTTGTATATTTTGCTTATTTTTTTTTTTACAGTTCCACACAACTTCTTCCTGTTTTGTCGATTGATCTGTGTTCAGTTTTTCAAGGCCTATCCACTGTGCCAACTTATAACTAAATCTGAGGGGGGTGCGATGGGGAGGTTTCCTTGTAAGTAATATCGTGTGACTAGGGCAGGTCCGGCCAGATATTCTGCACGCGTGCGGTTCTCCTGCCCGTGTGCAACTTCCGGGTCACAGCGTGCACGCCGCAGCCGTCAGCGTTCATGTAGTGCGTGTTTCTACGCACAGATGTCGCTTTATCCACTTGCTGGTATAATCTGTACCGGCGCATTCTAGTGCTCTTTCCACAGCTTGCAAGCCAACCATGGGAAGGTATTTCGCGTATTAAACATTTAAAATACTGTCACAGTCTACTCATTGAGACGTCTGCTTTTATGTTAACAGTTTAACCCCCAGTTAACAACCGTGTTTTTTTTATTTTTTTTTAAGGCAGCTTGATTGACGGCACGTAAATACGCGTAATGTTTTTGATCTAGTATTTAAAAAAGAGAGCACTTACCGACTTCCAACGAACCTTATTCATGATTTCAAATAACATTAAACTAATGCAAGGTTTCCTATAACTAATTCTGCCATCAGTTACACCCACATAATTTATGTCTCACTGACCTCTGAACAGAATAACCGCAGACCTCTCGATGATCACCTGTTATTTCAATACCATTATTGCTATATCTTTCATCAGTTACGTCTGAAATCTGCATAATAACCTACAATTAGATGAATGTTATGTTTTATCGACTTCAGCTGAGCGTAGCCCTTGACACACTAAAAAAAAAATCCCTAACATTGGAACAATCGATTTAATGACCAACTTTCCTGATAATAATGTAACATGGAGCAGAATGAGGCAATAATGCACAGTTAGTATACAATAATTTTTAATTATGAAAGGAATAAATCCAAACAAGTTTATCACTGGTCATGAGAATTGATAATCGAGTTTATGTTTCTCATCCATTTTCTTAGGGACATTTAATTTTGCTTGCCGTTCTTCACTGTTGAGTACACTACATTCGTCTTTGTGATATTTATTGTAGTGTCTTTCAATTGAAAACTTACGCTGGCCGCCTATTATTCGGCGGCACAGCAAACATTGTGAGTTTTCACCAACGGATACAAAAAAGAATTGCAGTTCCCAGTCATTTTTAAACGACTGAGAACATATATCTCGCGTCCTTTGCTTTTCACAGTACCTGGCATTTCTCAGTACTTCTCTGTTAAGGTTACGGTTACCAGGGGTAAACGAGACTGGGTATGTTGCGCTCTTGCTTGCACCACATAAACAGGGAAGTCGAGCCGCCGCCGTTCATTTAGGACACATGTCTAATAACAGATGTCGCTGTAGCTCGCTGTCGCACACGTGCGCACACGTGCGCACATGTGCAGCACTTCCGCACGTCTGCACACTGTGCAGCGTTTGGCCGGCCCTGGACTAGGGCCTCCCGTCGGGTAGACCGTTCGCCGGGTGCAAGTCTTTCGATTTGACACCACTTGAGCGACTTGCGCGTCGACGGGGATGAAATGATGATGATTAGGACACCACAACACCCAGTCCCTGAGTGGAGAAAATCTCCGACCCAGCCGGGAATCGAACCCGGGCCCGTAGGATTGACATTCTGTCGCGCTGGTCACTCAGATACCGGGGCGGAAATATCTAAGTATAACGATGGTTTGGTGTAGCCAAAGATTAGGTGTTATCGTGCTTTCAGTACTATAGTCCCTGCATCATTAATACTACCCCTGTTCAATTATACTTCCAGTTAACACCAAGAGAACCGTCGAATTCCCTTTCATGTTGGACAGCTTTAGTTCGAAATCGATAGAATGTTCGGTGCTCAGTCTGGTGATTCGATACTGGTTGAGCCTTTCATCTTGACAAATATCGCTTGTGACTTTTCCCCCCATTTTCATGTCGAGGGTCAACACACTAACCTGACACGAAGGTTAGTACCACACTTCACTGGCCTATTGAAGTAAACCGATTTTTTGCGTAACAATACCGTGGGAGGGAGTGGCTATCGTCAGATGATGTTTAACGCTTTAAGGCTTTACTTCCATTTTGTAAAAGCGCAGTAACCTTAGTTCAGTGGTATTCTTTGAGGCACTTGACAGAGACGACAGCGGGTATAATTGCATGCCACTCCAGGCTACACATGCATCTCAAGTAGGTAATGCGCTTTTTAGATTTCTGTACGTCAGTCGGTAAAAACGGAACACCTGTACACGGTCCACTCACATTAATGCGACCACCTGTTAAAAGCCTGAATAAGCACCCGTTGCAGCGCGAGAAATGCAAGAAGAGTCATTCCGTTTCTGAAAGGTATCGACAGGGATGTGGAGTCATGCCGACTCCAGCGCCGCTGCCAGTTGCGTCGGGTTTCTCGGTTGAGGATCCATGGCGCAAACCACCTGATAGAGATTATTTCACAGATTCTCCATTGGATTTTAATCCAGGGAGTTTGGTGGCTAGGGGAATGTGGTAAATTCATCCTAGTGTTCTTTGAATCACGCAACCCCTGAGAGCTGTGACACATTGCATTGTCCTACTGGTAAATGCCTTCTTTCCGAGGAAAATCAAACAGTAAACGGGGGTGGACATGGTCCCCAAGAAAAGATACACACATGTGTTCATCCATTGGGCCTCCCAGGATGACGAGATCACCCAGGGAATGCCACGAAAACGTTCCCCTGACCATAACGCTCCCTCGTCTGCCCTGGATTCTTCCAAAGATTGTTGTAGGGCCACACACGCCAACGGCCATCTGTCCGATGCAACATAAAATTTGGTTCATCTGTGAAACACGTATGTACCAGCGATGGCGAGGCATGACAGAATCTCTGACCAGAGACTTATTTATTGTGGCTAGTCTGCGCTTGACCGCGCGAGAGTTCGGTAGTGTGTGGCGAGTGGGCAGAGAGAGTAGACAGTCGGATAGTAGTAGCAGTCTGGTTCAGTTGCGTGTACCGAGTCGGCAGCAGCAGTTGCGAGTTGTACTCTGTCTGTAGTAGAAGTCGGATACAGTTGTGTGTGGCGGGTCGGCATGCGTCCGCGGTGTGCACTGCCCACGAGTCTGGTCAGGAATGTGGTGGACGATGTGTAATTATTGTAGAAGGTAATGAAGCAGCATTGCGCTCAGCTAATAACGTATGTTAATTGTAATTAATTTGTTCAAGAAATGCCCCAATAATAATTTTTTATAAAGTAAATCTTTTTAAAGAAAAGTAATCATTTTAATTTAAAGAATTTTTCCACTCTTTTGAAGAAAAAGCATTCATTACAATTTAAAGAATATTTTCCTATGCATTTCCTCCAAGAATCAGGATTAAATATGGGCCAGCATTGCACGGAGCTGTGCCGAAAAATAAGAGCAGATATAGATGCAGTTTTCCTGGGGTAAGAATTCATCAGGTTTAATTATTTCACAGGGCCGAAGGTCAGCGCAGCTGCCCTTATAAAATTTATCAGGTTTAATCATTGCTGTTGAGATGTTACATTCAGTTCCTAGATCATTATTTAATTAACATTATTGTGGGTTTAATGATCAAATATTATTCTTTAATTTTGGAAGGAGGTTACGCTTGGCTCATTTTTATTATTCAGTTTTGTGCGAAGACAACATCTGGCACATTTTTTATATAATCATTGACTTTTTAATTTCTTGCGGGAAGGTTACACTTGGCTCCAATTTGCATTATTATTTATCTAAATTTCACGGGGAGGTTACATCTGAAAATGCACCTATTCACTTTGTGGACATCTGATATGGAAATTCCAGCCTTCGTCGCCGCTAAAGAGCAGTCAACGTGGGTGCATAAACCAGGAGCCTGCTGTAAAGGTCCATATGCAGCAGCGTTCGATGGACGGTCGTTGAGGAGACGCAGCTGTAGACTCTTGCTTATTCTGGGTCGTCAACAGTTTCACAGTTACTTCGGCACCGGTTTTGAACAAAGCCGGCCGAAGTGGCCGTGCGGTTAAAGGCGCTGCAGTCTGGAACCGCAAGACCGCTACGGTCGCAGGTTCGACTCCTGCCTCGGGCATGGATGTTTGTGATGTCCTTAGGTTAGTTGGGTTTAACTAGTTCTAAGTTCTAGGGGACTAATGACCTCAGCAGTTGAGTCCCATAGTGCTCAGAGCCGGTTTTGAACAGCGTATATTTGTCACGCACGGTATACTACATCCTCGGCGGCAGGCGAACTGTTGAAAACTTAGCTTTCACCCTTGGCCTCCCATCTGGACGTCAGAAAAATTGCTGCGTTTCAGCATCACAAAAACTGCACTGTTTTTGGCGTCCCGCAACAGCTTTAAATTCCCTCCACTGCTAGTGCTCTCACCAGCCCTCTGTGAGTAGTTATAACATATTGACGTCGAAAATTGAAGGTGGTTCATTATTGTGGATGGACCTTATACTGTTACTATTATCACTACTACTGCTACTGTAAGTATTGCTACTACGAATAATACAGGGTGGCGCACGAAATGTGTCACCATTTTGTTTTTGAGTATAAATTTTATTGTCAATACAATCCGAAAGGAACGTATACTACAATGAAGAGCCGTCCATGGAAATTTGTTCTAACTCAGCACATGCTCAATATGTCCACCATTTCGTTTCCTAACTTCCTTCAAACGAACACTGAAGTTAGTGATTACCCTACGGCACATATCTTCCGTAATTTCACTGCAAGCTTGAAGAATAAGTCTTCTGAACTCCATTAAATCACGTGGACGTTTCGGGAAAATTTTTTCCTTTAGGTATCCCCAAAGAAAAAAGTCACATGGATTGAGGTCTGGACTATTGGGGGGGGGGGGGGGGGACAATTTTGTACGTCATTGAAGTGACCTGGAAACCTGAGTGAAATGATCCGCATGTCGAAATTCTCGTGTAAAAACTCCAACACAGTGTTTGCAGTATGTGGCCTTGCTCCATCTTGCATGAACCACTGCGTGTTGAAGGGCAAGGCAGTAGCAAGAAGCTGCGAAATTTAATGGAGCTCAGAAGACTTATTCTTCAAGCTTGCCGTGAAATTACGGAAGACATGTGTCGTAGGGTAATCACTAACTTCAGTGTTCGTTTGAAGGAAGTTAGGAAACGAAATGGTGGACATATTGAGCATGTGCTGAGTTAGAACAAATCTTCATGGACGGGTCTTCCTTGCAGTATGTGTTCCTTTGAGATTGTATTGACAATAAAGTTTATATTCAAAAACAAAATGGTAACGCATTTCGTGCCCCACCCTGTAGTAAGCCTTATTACTACCACCATCGCACTGATGATGCTACATCAGAACGTAGTATTATACTCCTAAAATGATTATTGTAAAAGATATATTTGTCAGTTACCCTCAGAGCCCAGTTGAGTAGTATATTGTTTGCATCACTACACCCATTTTCTCTTCATTATAGACTGACATTGACACACATTTTGTTGTTGATTGTATTTAGTTTCTCAATTTCTATACCGGATCGTCCATACTACTGGGTACAGCAGTAACTTGTTGCCTTCGGGTTTCATGGCGGCGCATCATAATGGACCGATTATCATAATATTGACAATCATTGATTTTTCTTGGGTGTTCCTGTGTCCATTTCTCTTTACTCTTCCGTCACTCCAAGAATTTTCTCCAGTTCCTTGGGTTATCTATTTCACCTAGCCGAAACTCTCACATTTGCTATCTGTTCAGTAAAGCTATAGATTTACTGTAACTGAAACAGTATCGGTTAGAACATTTAGAATATGATAGTCCGCTTTTATTGTATGTCGTAAACAGTTTTCCCTCTTAAAGTTATTCTAGCGGCCCCTCCTGAGACTTCAGCTAAGGGAAATTCCCGTCAGATATTATAGGGTGTGTCCATTTCACCAAGTCAAAGATGGTCGATATTCTCCTACACCATTCCTGTTCAGATGCATTGTTATCTAAGCTCGTTTTGCGGCGTGATTCCCAGTTTCATTCCTGATTATGTCAGCAACTGATTATTCTGTGTCAGGCGAATCTCCGTTTTTGGGTCTTACTGAAGCAGTTACTCCAAACTGGATAGCTGAAATTGGAAATTATGAATTGTGGTAAGGGCTATGGGACCAAACAGCTGAGGTCGTCGGTCCCTAGGCTTACACCCTACTTAATCTAACTTAAACTAACTTATGCTAAGGACAACACACACACCCATGCCCGAGGGAGGACTCGAACCTCCGACGGGGGGAAGCCGGGAGGAGGGTGACAAGGCGCCCAACACCGCGCGACTACCCCGCGCGACGACTGAAATCAGCAAACACTTCACTAATGAGTGGCAATGCTGACCGAGAATGCAGTCTTTCTAATATGCAGAAGTCATATAATTAATGTTTTTGTGGCGTATATGTTACGTTGGTCTTCTTTGAAATGTAAGAAACTGTATGCCTGACCACGCCTTCTGGGCGCCTGGAATTCACTAAAAGTTTTTTTTCGATACATTAATGTTCTGTTCTATAATATTGCATCGAGATACAACTGTTATCATTCGGCGTTCTTCACCGCCAACGTATTTCTTCAAGAGTTATTTTACGTGTTCAAAATCTATAGAAACATTGATTCTAACTCTTGCTTTGTTCCCAGAATTAAACAAGTGTGAGGGGTGAATCTACACGCAAGAATACGTATGGCATCGGACTTCCGACCCAACGAATTGTGGCCGACTGGAAACGGTATTGCACTCGGGAGAGCGGTATCTCTTCCTAAACGGACAGGACTGCACATTATTCTTGGCGGAACGATAAGATGTTCCCGATACTGGAGTAAAAGATTGGAACGCCTTGTGCTGATACGACCGAAGGGCTCGCATGGCAAATTCTTTCCACTCCCTTGCACTAAAAACGGTGTTGATATAGGCTAGCGAATGTCCCGGAATAGAAACGCACCGCTTTCGGTCTTCATTGCTGGAAAACAACAGAAACGTGTTGCGATTTCTTAATTAACATGTTATTTCCGTTATTGCAAATAAATATTATAGCCGTACCTATTCCGGTAAGACATTCATAAAATAGCAGCTTATTTATTTATTCTAACAACTCTTTTGGAGCGTACGAAACATCAACTTTGGTTTTATTTCCTTGCATTTAATTTTCGTTGCTCGCAGACTTCCTCCATACTTGAGAGAGACGCTCCTTTTCTTCCTGGATCCACTTCCTTCATTTTGCAGACCTCTTTCTTTCATGAGATCCTGCATTTTTTGTTGCTGCTCTAAAAAGCATTGTGTTATCTATTATGTCCATTCTAATTCCTGTGTTATCCATATATTTGTCAATTTCTGTGTACCATTTGGATTTACATTGGTAGGTGTTTAGTGAAATGATGCTTCGTTAATCTGTTACATTTATTCTGTATATGTGGCCATAATACTTTAGTCTTATTTCCCTCATTTCATCAGATAGGTTTTCCATTTTCAAATGAGCTATCTGTTTGATATTAATTTGTTTTCAACATTCCTATTACTTGAAGGTGTCAGTATTTTCCTTGTAATTCTTCTTTCAACTTTTTCCAGTTTTACAAGATCACCAAATCTTGTTGGTTTATGTGCTTCTGGTGCATACAGTTTTTCAGGCTACGCCACTGTTTGGTAGTGTCTTAGTTTCGTATTCCAGGACAAAGCTTTTTTTGTTAATTATTTTTTGGCCGTTTGGAATACCCTTTCCATTTTATGTAATCTACTTTCTACAGTTATTTTTTCTTTTGCCTTGCTTGTTGCCCGTTCTCCTAGGTATTTACAACAGTATGTTTTAGATATTGCGTTGTTGTGAATTTTAAGATTGGGAGGGGCATCACTAATATTCGTAGTGAAATGCGTTTTTTCAAATGATATTTTTAGCCCTGTTTTGTCTGCTTGTTTCTGTAGTTCAGTGATTTGTTCTTTGGCACTATCCAGTGATTCTGTAATTAATGCCATATCATCTGAATAGCTAAATAAACTGGTG
Source organism: Schistocerca nitens (assembly GCF_023898315.1). Lineage (NCBI taxonomy): Eukaryota > Metazoa > Arthropoda > Insecta > Orthoptera > Acrididae > Schistocerca > Schistocerca nitens. Next base: position 468,239,870 of record NC_064620.1, on the reverse strand, counting down.
ATTTTTTTAGGGTTTCTTCATAGTTGGATACCATTAGTATTGATGGATGTTTTCCATTCTCTCACTACCTTCTCTAACGCACAGTTAAAAAGTAGGGGTGATAAACCATCTCCCTGTCTTAGTTATGATTTTATTTTAAAAGGTTTTGGTAGTTCACCTATAAATTTTACTTTTGCTGTTGTGTTTCTTAAAGTTCCTTTAATTATTTATGATGTTTTACTGTCGAGTCCAAATTCCTTTATAATGCTGTCTAGTGCATTTCTATCAATTGAGTCATATGCTTCTTTAAAATCTACGGGAGTTATCACATATTTTAGTTTGTGGTTTTCCTCATTTCTGTTGTGTTATTTAGATTTAGTATTTGCTTTTCACAATACTTTCCCTTCCTAAATTCTGCTTGATACTCTTCTAAATGTAGGTCTAGTATTCCTTTAGCTCTCTTTAGAAGTGCCATGGATGAGATCTTATATGTCACTGGTAAGAGGGAGATACTTCTATAATTGTTGGGATCAGTTTTCTTTCCTTTTTTATGTAATAGATATATTAATGCCGATATCCATTCTGCTGGGGAGCCGTTAGTTTTTTGAATTTCATTAATGTTTTCTATTAGACATAAAAGAATGTTGTCACTAGAGAGTTTCCACAATTCAACAACTATATTGTCTACTCTTTATGTTTTATTACTTTTAATTTGTTTCATGATTTCTCCGATTTCCTCTATTGTTTGCGGCTTTGAATCTGGTTGTATTTGGGTTACATGATCAAAATGAAATTCTTCTTTTGGTGGATCGCAGTTGAGTAATTCTTACAAGTGTTCTGCAAGTATTCTGAAGTTCTCTATATTATTATACACAGCTTTTTGTGTTTTTGGACATAAAAGCTGTGAACTTCGTGGTGTATACGTCTTCGATACTTTTTATCGAATATTTTATAAAAGTTCCTCGTGATGTTCTGGTTAAAGTGTGCCTCTAATGACGTTAGTTGCTCTTTTATTAGTTGTAGTCTGATCTTTTTCAGACCTTTTGATGCATATTTCCTCGCTTCTATAATTTTTTTTTTGTTTTGTGTTCCAGATATTCCAAGCTCCTTGTCTCTTTATAATTAACTCAACACGATCATCATTCCACCAAGCATGTTTCCATTTCTTTTTAAGAGCAATAGTTTCTTCTGCAGTCTCAATAATGTCTTTTTGAAGTTGTTTTCAATATTTAGGTCTTCTTTTTTCCAACTGCATTTTGTAATCACTTTCTCTAGGTAGCTTCTGAATGACAAATATTCTGGGTTGTATTGGTTCCTTTTTCTAAATATTGGTCTAACCTTGAATTTAATGATAGACAGGTAGTGGTCTGAATCTAAACCAGCGCTCTTAGCAACTTTTACGATAAGTACGTCCATTGCTGTGTGTCTGCATACAGCAACGTGATCGAGTTGTTTTTCACCACAAATCGCATTTGGTGATACCTACGTAGTTTGTTTTCTGGTGATACCTACGTAGTTTGTTTTCTACGAATTTCTTTGAAGAACTTAGATTTTAGTACTGTGCTATGCTGCATGCGCAGCCAGGAGTTTTTCTCCGTTTAGCTTGGTTCTTTTATGTGCAGTAAATTTTCCTACTACTGATCTGTTCTGATGTTCTTCGCTATTTTTGTGCGTTAAAGTCTCCAAGTATTAAAACTGTGTTTTTCGATGGAATGTAATCTAGGGTGTTTGACATAGTTTGTCAAAAATTTTCTGTTCGCTCTTTCTGTGTTCTGTTTTTCTCATTTGTTGGTGCATGTGCATTTAAAATAGTGCAAACTTTGTATGATGATTTAAATGTTAGTGTGGAAAGTCTTTCATTAATTGATTTAAATTCTCTTACTTAGTTTAATATGTTTTTGTTTACAATGAAACCTGTTCCAAATTGGGGTACGTTTTTCATAACTCTATTTCCTGGTTTTTCCTTAAATATACTTAATGTTGGCCATAATAATTAGATACGCTCACAAACGCAGCTCACATGCACATTACCACAGTCTCTGTCTGCCAAGGTCAATCTACGTGTGTGTTTCTGTGCATATAAGAGAGTCAAGTCGATGACTTCACATGTGTTACAGTAACTAGTTATCGATGTGTACTGTAGAACTGTTGAATAAGAATAAAGTTCCAAACAAAAGACTAAGTTTCCTTCCAGTTCAGTTTGACCCACCCGTATAAGCACACTTTCGTGAAAAAAGAAAATTCCCCGAGGAAAGTATAATTCTGTAGTTTGTGATACGTATATAAGAGGAACTGCAGAATGGCCGAATGTAATTCCGTATGCAAGCGCACTGATATACGCCAGTCAGAGAACTTCCGTGAGGTAAATTAGGCACAAACGCCTTCCATATTTCATCGTGTTTCCATCGTGGCGCAAACAAGCGAATATGGTGAAGCCTTAGGCGAGAAATACATACAGACCGCGCATCCCAGTATATTTGCCATTCTGAGCTTTGAAACCAACATCAGAGACACTCGATGTGGAATAATGCAAGTCCCTGTTATTATGCACAAAAATAACTGAGGTTGACAGTCATTTTTTTTCTTATTTATAGCAGAGCTCTGATTTTTATAACTGCACAAGTTACCATATTAGTGTTACGGGTATACCTCTACAACCAACGTGATCTCTGCGAAATTCACAACGTTAATGCAACGGTTATTGTTTTAATATTTTAGTAAAAGCGTAATAAACAAAGGCTGAAAGGTGATATCTGCAGTTCCTCTTATATACGTATCACAAAATAGAGAATTTTACTTTTCTCAGGGAATTTTCTTTTTTCACGGAAGTGTGCTTTTATGGGTGGGTCAAACTGAACTGGAAGGAAACTTATTATTTTTTTTGAACTTTTTTCTTCTTCTCTGTTTTCGGAAAGAGTCGTAAAAATACCTGTGTAATATTTTTTATGTATTATCGGTAATTATATCCGCTTTTATCCACCTCATACGATTTTTACAAAAAAAAATATGAGAGTTAATAAATCTAGCTCAGATCTCAAACACCTTTATGACAAGAATCCTAAAGTATTATATAATGTAACTGGTAAAATTGTAGTACTGGGTCATATCGTTAACATTTTGTCGCCTCAAAATTTTCGTAATTCTTTGAGTTCTATGTGTGAGAGTCGATATAAATCACAGAATTCTGCACTGTTTCTCAACACATTTATGTAGAGTAGGATTTCGGTGAAGTGGGATTCGGGCTTGTGGTTGGGCAGAGATGCGGTTACTTTGACAAAGATATTTAGTAAACAAAATTATTATCAATTGATTAAATTTTCTTCAGCAAAGTAACAAAATAATTTGAAGTTAATGCCTTCCCAGTAACACTAAGATTGGAGGCAATAACAAGAACACAAACATTTCACAAAATTCCATATCGTAGCCCCAAAAAATAATAAGAACAAAATGAAAAAATATTGGAAAAAATGGGAAAATATTTCGTGAAATCATTTGTCTAAAAATAAGAAATAAAATAGATCAGAGACACATCTGACGAGCCTTTCAATGATGTTCTACATCAGGTATAGCAAATGAGATGCCGATTCAGAATTTAAAGTTCAATGTTGTTCTTATAATCTTAGAATTCCTGACAGTACTAGAGGATATTTGTCTAGTAGATTTTCCTTAATTACCTAATTATATTGAATGAGTTAAATCTTCCTCAGAATGAGTTTTCACTCTGGAACAAAGTAAAGTTTGCGCTTGTTTGAAGCTTCCTGACAGCTATAACTGTCTGCCAGATAGGGTCTCGAACATGCAAGCTTTGTACTCTGTGGACAACTGCTCTACCCAAGCACGACTCACGACCGATCCTCAGAGCTAACCTTCCGCCAGTATTTCATCTCGTACCTTCCAAGCTTATATTCTTTCTTCCAGGAGTGCTAGCAGAACATTTGTGAAGTTTGGGAGGTGGAGGATGAAGTACTGGTGGAAGTAAAGCTCTTGGGCCGATCATGCGTCGTGCTTGTATAGTTTAGTCGGTAGCGCATTTGCCCCCAAAATGGAAGATGCCATGAAGATTCAATTAAAATTTTTTTACAAAACTAAACGTCGTGCTGGTCAGTTTGATACCCCATTTGTCCATTTCCCACTCTTAAATTAGCAATGAAACTCGGACTAAAATTTTTGCTCATAACATTAATTACATTTTATTAATTACCTTGACTACTTTCAAGCAATCAATTTTTTTTTTTACAAGAACAGACCACAGACTGGTCACTTTGATATCCCATTTGTCAATTTACTCCTCCTTCTTTAGCAACTAAAATTGAGGCAAAATTTTTCCCTCAAATCAGTAATTAAAGTTTTCTTAATTACTCTGATTATAGAAACTAAATCCTTCTTTGCAAAACTAGGCATCCTGCTGGTCTACTTGATGCCCCATTTGCCCATTTCCCATCCTTCATTCGGCTACGAAAATTCGGACGAAAACGCATTGTATTATTAAAAGGGAGTAATGTTTTCGTTGTCCGGCACCACAGCTGAGTGGTCGGCACGGCTTGTGACGTTTGCCTGCTTTAGTCCTCCGTTGATAGTCCTCGGTGCCGACGTACTGATTGTTATACTGCCTAAAAAATGGGGGGTGGAAGTTCAACACTGACTACTCTAAATGATCTAGCCGACAGTTGCACGTTTTTTTCACAGTTCTTTACTTTCGCTGTTCACAACCCCGCCCCCCTCGGCCCCATATTACACAGTTATATGGCCAGTTCACCATTGGTAAATGATAACCCTCATTAATAGTTTGCAGACAAACATCAGCATACTGCTGCAATAGTTTGCTGTTGAACATCTATGAGCAGTAAATACCTAACCACACAGTTCTCAATTATTACAGAATAACAGGGTACGTGTGACATTACTTCTCAAATAAATTGAACAGACAATGTCATTGTTTTAACACATGACATATTTCTGTTATACTAATTCCACTGTTAAGTTAATGCATTATTGTTACTCCAACTGATACAGACTTCCCGTCTGAGAATTGGCTGTGAACTGACTTTGTAGAGACCAAAAATCCGTTCTTTATATTTCCTCACAATAATAGGCACTGAAACTATACATTGTTCGATGTTTAAGTTACAGAAATTACAATTAAAACATAGCTCATACAATGAACTGCATACATCGAAAAATTCCTCCTTTTTAACAGTTCCTTCTAGCACAAAGATTAGGTCGAATTATTTGTGTAAATAATGAAATTAACAGATATAGTTATGCAAACAGTACTTTTGGCAAACGTGGTATTTATTTTGGAATAAATGAAAGGCTGGCTTTGCTGATATGTTTTTCAATACAGCCAAATAAATACTTTAAGAATCCTAGTAGTTCTTCTTCCAAATGTTTATAATTACTACACAATTTATATTTGTTTATAAGTCAACAATAGAATCTAAGTCACGAAATAATTACTGATTTCACCCTGTAACAAAAGATATTAAGTAGCAATGGTCAAAATAAATTAGGAAATAAATTACATACACAAAAATAAGCACAAAATTAGATCTGATGCTATATTTCATAAGACTGAGGGCCAGCCTTTCTCTTTTACGAAAATGCGGATTATACTCATGTATGTTAATGGTAATTAGTCAAAAATGAAAAAATTAATTTAAGGAGGCAGATAGCAAAACAAGAGAGGGAGTAAAGAGACCCCAGCTTGCTATGTCACAGACTGACTGCTACACAGACAATAAAATCATAATTCAGGCTCTCTGACTTTATAATAGGGCATCCCTATGTTTGTGATGAAACCAAATACTACATATAATAACCACTTCCTCCAACAGCTACTCACTACTAGTAACACTACTGTTAACCGACTAGAATATTACCTGCAGAAAATTGCCAATTATATTTCTCTGTACAAATAAATATACAATCTCTGCTATACGGTCAGCATAATGATTACTAATGGGATTTATAAAGCTCTCGTTTGGAGACAACCACCTCAAGCCCTGCGGTCAGGCAAAAGTATGAAATAGCAATCCATTTGAAATTTTTTATTTACCTCGTATAACACTTATTTTTATATATGTTTAAGTGAACTGTAAATGCTCTTTTTATTTTATTGCGCTAAATAAAGCATGGAGCAATTTATTAGTTATTGCACAAAATCACATACTTTTGTTTGAGTTTTTAAATAGTACACATAAATAGACTGTTTGAGAACAGAAGTTTACAATCTGGAAAATTATACTATCTCTGTAGCAAGTAAATTTCTACATAAAACAACGCTCTAGGTTTTATATTTGCACATAAATACTCCACTCGGTAGGTACAGAAAAAAATGTGCAAAACTGACATTTAATGCTGGATATCTCTTTTTCCTTATTATCATCCAGAACACATTTGATTTTAACAAAGACATTGCTGCTACGTCTTCGGCCAAAACAGAAACAGCCCATCAGAATTGTCCTGAAGTTCTTCCCTTGAGTAATACTCTTGTTCCATAAAAGAGCTGTGATCACTGACTATTGTAATGTTGTTGTCTCTTTAGTTTATTTCTTTATCTGTATCACACTCGAGAAAGTTAAAACTGACATGTTCCTGCGAACACATTTTGTTGGCTGGTTGGTTGTTTTGTGGGAGGGAACCAAACAGCGAGGTCATCGGAGTAGGGAGGGAAAGGGAAGGAAGTCGGCCGTGCCCTTTCAAAGGAACCATCCCGGCATTTTCCTGAAGTGATACAGGGAAATCATAGAAACCCAAATCAGAATGGCCGGACGTGGGTTTGAACTGTCGTCCTCCCGAATGTGAGTCCAGCACATTTTGTACTATGCGGTACCATACTGAAGAAAACAGGTACGTAGTTCACTAGGCGCGGTCCATTAGACCCCAGAACTTGTCAGTAACACGTGTCGGCAACAAACAAAGAAAGCGATATCTGAACCGATAGCAAAACATTGTAGGATTGGCAGCTTAAGAAGGGCAATGGGAGTATAGAAGCATTCCTCCACAACTGAGAGACCACACCTGGTGAGACAAGGGCTAGAAAAATTGGTACACTCAGTGCACTGAACACTGTATACCTCTCTGAATGAAATCAACCAGTCTGATTTCAGTTTCAGTCACCGAAGCACACTGCAGGTGTTCCTCTTGTAATACGGAAGCCTGAGCCCAGGATCTTGTGGTATCGCTGCCCTCTCGTTTGCTAGAGACAACAGGTGCCTGCTCCATATTATGCGGCCACACACTGCATCGGCCGTAAGGGGATTAGAAGTCGCAGCTCCACAGTAGAGTAGGTGTCCGCCGACTGACTCATTATTCCGTCCCCCCTTGCAGCTCCCACTGCAGCTACTGCGACGCCTTCGACCTCCTACGTTGCTTCAAATGAGTCAGGCTAACGCCCAAGTCCAGGTCCCTCATTATCCCAGGACTCGTCAATCGCTCGCACCACAGCTACCGGTGGAGGCACGTCACTGCACCTCCCACCCCACTGTCCCCAAGTGCAGCTTGCTTCGATCAGCCTCGACCGTCACCACCAAGCACAGCCATGCCCTACATGGCTGTGGCCGAAGTGGCCGTGCGGTTAAAGGCGCTGCAGTCTGGAACCGCAAGACCGCTACGGTGGCAGGTTCGAGTCCTGCCTAGGGCATGGATGTTTGTGATGTCCTTAGGTTAGGTAGGTTTAACTAGTTCTAAGTTCTAGGGGACTAATGACCTCAGCAGTTGAGTCCCATAGTGCTCAGAGCCATTTGAACCATTTGAGCCTACATGGCTGTGTACTACCTCCAAACACGGCTTGTACATCACATGTAAAGTTCAAACGGAGTCCACGAAATACGTTTGGACCTCCAATTAATTGTTGTTTATTGAACTGTCCAGAAAGATCAATGTCTATCGCCTTCAAAGCACGATATACAGGAACGCTGCGCCGCCAGCGACGACGGTAACCACGTCGCCGAGGCATTGCTGTGGCACGTTAATACAGGTAAACGTAGCAAGCCAACGCCCAGCGAGACACCCAGGGCTATGCGTCCGCACTCCCCGACGTTTACCTGTATTAACGTGCCACAGCAATGCCTCGGCGACGTGGTTACCGTCGTCGCTGGCGGCGCAGCGTTCCTGTATATCGTGCTTTGATGACTATAGACATCGATCTTTCTGGACAGTTCAATAAACAACAATTAATTGGAGGTCCAAACGTATTTCGTGGACTCCGTTTGAACTTTACATGTGATGTACAAGCCGTGTTTGGAGGTAGTACATGGCTCACACTTGCTATAGTATGGGTCAATCATTGTGATTATGGTGGCCTTGAAGCTTTCCCAGATGCAAATATTCTTACATGGAAGACATGGAGTATAGCAGAGACAACAGGACTCTTAGCAAAAGTTCCATATAGTACACTTGTTCCCAGTATGCCATTTGTGTTGAGTACTAGAAGGAAGAAGAAACTAAATGCCGATGAGTATCTGTTTATATGGGCTAAAGTTGGTAATGGAAATTGTAAAATAAAAATCAATGGTGACTGTTGTGTCGATTCCCTAAGGTCTCGACACAATGAGTGGCTAGGTGCACGCGAAACTAACGCAGACGGGCGTAAATTCTGAAACAGGAGACTGGATGAAAACTATAAAGAAAAGAAGAGAGATTTTAATATACTTAACTTTAATGTAGTCTTGTTCTTGTTGAAATACATCTCTTGCATAGTAGTAAGCAATTAGCACTGATACCATTGGCGCCTTGCTAGGTAGTAGCGATGAACTAGCTGAAGGCTATTTAATCTGTCTCTCGGCAATTGAGAGGAATACTTGGTAGGTCTAGTCGCAAGCTATGTCGTCCGTACAACTGGGGCGAGGTCAAGTCCGTGTCTTGTGACCTGCCCTGTGGTGGCGCTACGTTTGCGAATACACAGTGGCGACACGCGGGTCCGACATGTACTACAGGACCGCGGCCGATTTAAGTTACCACCTAGCAAGTGTGGTGTCTAGCGGTGACACCACATTCCTCCCCCGCAAATCGGCGAACGGTCGTGAGATAAGGCTTCCGCCCGCCGTGGGGAGGACCCCATGTTGACGTATGCGATGAGGTGGGGAGCCTAACAACAGGCGAGGCTGTGCCACCCGCACCCGGCCATTCGGTCCGAGGGGAGCTAGGAAACGCCTGCAAACCTAGTCCAGGGTGCACGTCAACATGAGGTGTTTGCGCACGGAATGAAACAGAAGGGTCGACCTCCATGGGGTCGGAGCACCCGACGGGCGAAGACGACATCTGGTCCGGAGCGGGCAAGAGGTCCATGGCGGAGGACGGCTGGTCACGGGAAGCAAGCGGCGGCGCGTGACCCAGGGAGGCGCGAGGCGGCTGCAGCGAAGCGGCCGCTGCGGGCGGCGCCGGCGGCGGCTGCGGCGGCGCGACGCCATGAGGCAAAATGGAAGGCATCGTCGGTAACACCTGGGGATGAGGCGAGCCAGTAGATGGGTCCCCAAGGCGCTGACCTGACGGCTCCGTCGCTGAAAGCAGACGGGGAGCGGCAGAACCCAGGCGACGACAGAGGCGCAGCTGATTGAGATGCCGACGCACCTCACCAGAGGCCCCCAAAACCAAATACATCGCGCGGCCGAGGCAGCGAAGAATGCGCCCTGCGAGCCAACGCTGTGAACCGCGATAGTTGCGATAATAGACAACGTCGCCAGGAGCAAAAGCAGGAGTCTGCCGCTGCACAGGAACCTGATGTGGCGGATGCAGCAAAGACATCAGAGTTCGATGAGGACGACCATGGAGCAACTCAGCCGGCGAGCGACCATCGCGGGGCTGAGAGCGATATGAGGACAAAAAGAGCAACAAAGCGTCCTCCCGAGAATGCGACTCTTTCAACTTCAACATCTGTGACTTGAAAGTCCGGACCAATCGTTCCGCGGCACCGTTTGACTGAGGCGAAAACGGCGCGGATGTCAGATGTTGAATACCATTGGCCTTGCAGAATGACTGAAATTCTGCGGACATGAATTGTGGGCCATTGTCGGAAACAATAGTCTGCGGAAGACCTTCAATGCAAAAGATAGCAGACAAGGCTTGGATGGTGGCAGAAGACGTCGTGGAAGACATCCGGACAACAAAAGGAAAATTACTGAAAGCATCGACCACAACCAACCATCGAGCATTCCAGAATGGACCAGCAAAATCGATGTGCAAGCGTTGCCAAGGGGAAGTGGCTTTCGGCCATGCAAAGAATTTCCGCGGCGGTGCGGATTGTGGTTCGGCACACGCCACGCAAGAGGAGCACATATTCGTAATCGCAGCATCGATTCCGAACCAAGTACAGTGCTGACGAGCAAGCTGTTTCGTTCGCACTATACCCCAATGTCCTTGGTGAAGAAGCTTTAAGACAGAGGACTGTAACGAACGTGGGACCACGACTCGGGATTGATCATTATCGGAACGCAACAACAAAACACCACGTCGGACAAAAAGTCTCTCCTTGTGAGCAAAAAAACGGCGAACCAAAGGATCCTCGATCCGTGACTTTGACAAGGGCCATTGCGTAGCAACAAAACGCAAAACGGAAGCAAGGACAGGGTCAGCAGCTGTGGCAGTAGCTACACGACGAAAATCAATCGGAAACGATGCGACCACGTCATCGGCTTCCGAATCAATGAACATGCAAGCAAGTTCGGAAGAATCGAATGCTTTATCCTCAGCAACAGGCAAACGGGACAACGCATCAGCGTTTCCGTGCTTAGCAGTGGACCGATACAAGATATCGTAGCGGTACTGCGAGAGAAAAAGTGACCAGCGAATGAATTTCTGCGCTGTACGTGGAGGTACAGGCTTGTTCGGATGAAAAAGTGATGTCAACGGTTTGTGGTCCGTGATGATGGTAAAGTGACGACCATACAAGAAGTCGTGAAACTTTGTGACACCAAACACAAGAGCCAAAGCTTCCTTCTCTATTTGGGAATAATTGCGTTGCGCAGATGAGAGCAATTTGGACGCAAAGGCAATAGGGCGATCATGCGAGCCATCCTTGTGCGCAAGCACAGCACCGATCCCGAAATCCGATGCATCTACCATCAACAAAAGGGGTTTTCGGGGATCGAATGGCGTAAGGCAAGTATTTGAAAGTAACGCCGATTTCAACTGGCGAAAGGCGCGTTCGCATTCCGTCGTCCAGACGAACGGAACACCTTTACGGCGCAAGCGATGAAGCGGAGCTGAAATGGAAGAAGCATTGCGCACAAACCTATGATAATAAGTGACCTTACCCAGCACACTCTGTAGCTGTTTTAAGTTCTGCGGTGACGGCAAGTCCGGAATGGCACGAAGGTGCTCTGGACTCGGATGTATACCTTGGGCGTTAAGGACATGGCCCAGGTACGGTAAGTCACGAGCAAAAAACACACATTTGTCCTTCCTCAAGCTAAGCCCATTCTGACGCAAGACCTGAAATAATGTTCGGAGATTTTGCAAATGTTCTGCTTCTGTCTTTCCTGAGATCACAATATCGTCCAGATAGTTCGCAGCAGTAGGGACCGACGCACAAATAGTTTGTAAATATTGCTGAAATAAAGCAGGGGCGGATGCACACCCGAATGGCAGTCTTTTGAAGCGATACAAGCCAAGATGCGTGTTTACCACCAAGACGCGCTGGGATTCTTTGTCCACAGGTATCTGCAAGTACGCATCTGCTAGGTCCAATTTTGAAAAATACTTTCCCGGGCACAGTTTGTCAAAAAGATCTTCCGGGCGGGGCAAAGGAAAAGTAGCAGTCACAAGTTGTGGATTCACAGTTGCCTTGAAGTCCACACAAAGTCTCAATTTTCCGGAAGGTTTTGGCAAAATTACTAAGGGTGAGGCCCAGAGAGAAGCCTGCACACGTTCAATTACACCTTGAGATTCTAAATCGTGCAATGTTCTTGCGACCTCATCACGCAATGCGTGGGGAACATTGCGCGCTCTGAAAAATTTCGGTTGCGCGTTGTCTTTCAGTTCCAAATGCGCTTCATAGTTCTTAGTGCAACCAAGGCCCGGTGCAAAAATGTCTGCAAATTCTTCACAAAGACTAGAAACACTGGCGGAAGGCACAGTCTGATTCACTGATAGGACCTGATTCACTATAGACAAATTAAACAATTGAAACAAATCTAAACCAAACAAGTTCACTGCACTAGAAGAACGAAGAACGTAAAATGATACAAGTTTTGTCTGTCCCCTGTATGTTGCAATAAGGCTGCACTGTCCTAACACAGGTATATGCTGTCCTGAGTAACTAGTTAACGTAACATTTGCGGCACGCAATGGCGGTTTGCCCAGTTGTTTGTATGTGTCGTGATTGAGCAATGAAACTGCAGCTCCGGTATCGAGCTGGAATGGTATCACTTTTCCTGCAAAGTCTAAGTCCACAAAAAGTTTATTGTCTTGTTGACGACAAGAGCGACTGTCTCGTGCAATTTGAACTGATACAGGTCCAGAAGCACTTGCAACTTTACGGGATTTCCGGCGACGTCGACGCACACTTTGGGGGGGACGAACACAGTCACTGTTAGCTAAAGTGTCACTGGACGGGTGGGAATGAACGACATGAATGTCCATGGGCGAAGGTCCACGAGCCTGATTGTCCTGGGTTCGATTCCGGCGCGAAGCAAAGGGCCTGGAATTTGTGTGATTGTCTGATCTAAGCTTTTTCTGGCAAACACTTTGTACATGTCCTTTCTTTTGACAGTAAAAGCAAATAGCTTGGCGTGACGGGCAATTTTCACGCGAATGTCTAGTTGCACACCGCGGGCAAGATTTCACTGCATTTGCTTGCTTACGCGTCGCACGTGGTTGCAAGCTAGGCGGCCGCAGCGAAGTCGGGCGCGAGGGCCGCTTAGCGTCCCGTGCAGCGGGCCCGGCGGGCCGATTAATGTGACACACTGCAGGCGAAGTTTCAAATGATGCCTGAGCAAAGTCAAGTGTGTCTTGCCTGTCCAATATATCTATCACTTGTTGCAGGGAGGGATTAACTAGTTTCAAAATCTGTTCCCTTATGCGAACATCAGCAACGTTCTGTGCAATTGCATCACGCACCATAGTATCTGAATATGGGAGGCCACATTCACAGGCAAACGCGCAGTCTCTAGTAAGTCCTTGCAAAGTTGCTACCCACTCCCTGTTAGTCTGACCGGCCGTACGTTTTGTACGAAAAAACGTATACCGTTTGGCAACTACATTTACTGTTTCTTTGAAATAGGCATCTAAAGCCGACAAAATTTCCTCGTAGGTCAGAGTTGCTACGTCGCGTCGGGGAAACAATTTCACTATCACACGGTAGGTAGACACACCGACACAAGAAAGCAAAAACGGCTGCCGCTCTTTACCTTGAATTCCATAAGCAGTGAGGTGGAAGTTGAACTGATCGGCCCACTCAGTCCAGCTTTCGGTTGTGGCCTCAAAGGGCCTAAATGGCGGTGCGACAGCGTTGTGTGGCTGCGGTAGCGAAGAAGCGGCTGCCGCCGCATCGGTTTGCAGCGCACGTTGACCCTGGACGAGCTGTCCAAGGGCTTCCAATAACGCCTGCGTCTGCTGATTCTGCAAGCGAAAAAATTCGGACAGTACATCTGGAGAATGCGGCGAAGCCATGACACAAGCAAATTAGAGCAAGTATAACACAAAGACTGCAACGTGGGCGCGGCACCACTCCTCGGCGCCAAAATATTGTTGTGTCGATTCCCTAAGGTCTCGACACAATGAGTGGCTAGGTGCACGCGAAACTAACGCAGACGGGCGTAAATTCTGAAACAGGAGACTGGATGAAAACTATAAAGAAAAGAAGAGAGATTTTAATATACTTAACTTTAATGTAGTCTTGTTCTTGTTGAAATACATCTCTTGCATAGTAGTAAGCAATTAGCACTGATACCATTGGCGCCTTGCTAGGTAGTAGCGATGAACTAGCTGAAGGCTATTTAATCTGTCTCTCGGCAATTGAGAGGAATACTTGGTAGGTCTAGTCGCAAGCTATGTCGTCCGTACAACTGGGGCGAGGTCAAGTCCGTGTCTTGTGACCTGCCCTGTGGTGGCGCTACGTTTGCGAATACACAGTGGCGACACGCGGGTCCGACATGTACTACAGGACCGCGGCCGATTTAAGTTACCACCTAGCAAGTGTGGTGTCTAGCGGTGACACCACAGTGACTGTATGTTATATTAAAGACAATAAAGTTTGTCCTACCCGAGAACCATCCTTATCTATCCCGTGAGATTTTTTTTTTAATTAAAAACAATATTCACTTATAAGTTGGTGGCCGTGCCCGTTCTGGTTACTCGCTAGGCGGGTGACCTTGAAGCGGACTTAGCCGCTGCGCTCGCTGCCGCGCGGCTTGTGATTTGCTTGGTAGCCTGTGGCGCTCGATTCAAACGGCCACACATCGCAGGCTTTCCAACTGCTCACCGTGGTCACAGCGCTCGCTTCCGGGAGGTGTTTCCTCACTGTGAGCAGACCAGCTGACTGGCCTCCAATCTTCAGCACTTTGCCAGCTAACCTGAACGCAGCACTAGCAGCGCCAGGGACTCTGCGCCAGGGCAGCTCCACCACAGGAACTGGGCTGCAAGGAAGTGTTACATGTCAAGAATTTTAAATTCACGGCGCATTTTGCATCATACGTTACAGCTACAAGGGGCGTTCATTAAGTGATGTAAAACTTTTTTTTCTAAAGCAAGGTTGTTTTAATCATCATATTGTTCCCCTCTCTTTTGGATGCAAAACAATATTTTTCAACATAGTGTCCGTTCAACGCAACAGCCTTTCACGACCTTACTGAGAGGGCTAGCATGGTACCACTCTACTGGTTGACGTCGGAACCAACGTTTTCGCTGCATCAATAACCACCTCATCGCCCAAATACAGCTAACCGCAGAGTGTATCCTTCATTGGGCCAAACACACGGAAGTCGGAAGGTGCGAGGTCCAGGCTGTGGAGTCGATGAGGAAGAACAGTCAAATGAAGTTTTGTGAGATCCTGTCGGATGTGCTGACTTGTTTGAGGCCTTGCGTTGTTGTAGAGAAGGAGAAGTTCACTTTCAGCTTTGTGGTGATTTCTTCAATTTTCTGAGGGTAACACAATACACTTCAGAGTTCATCGTTGCACCATGGGAGAGGACAACAAACAGCGTAATCCCTTCAGAGTTCCACAAGACCGTCGCCATAACTTTACCAATTGATGGTGTGGTTTTAAATTTTTCTTCGGAGGAGACGTGGTATGTCGCCACTCCATGGACTGCAGTTTTGCTCCTGGCTCCGTGTGATGAAACCATATTTCATTGCCTGTGACGATTTTTTACAGTGAATTTTCACAATCTGCCTTGCAACGCACAAGCAGTTCGATACAGATAGTTCTTCATTGTTCTTTACGATCATCTGTCGGGCAGCGAGGAGCTCAATGGGCACACATCTTTGAATAGAGCAACTGGTGGACGAATGTGTCAGCACAGCCAACAGAGACGTCCGGTTACGTACAGCGAGTTGTCTGATTGCGATTCGTCGAAATATTCGAATAATGAGAGTGTCCGCATTTTCCAGCATTGGTGGAGTGACAGCTGTATACGTCCGACCGGCACATAGAAGGTCACGTAGTTTTGTTCGATGATGACAGACGCCTCGCCCAAAGACTCACTGTGCTTTTGTTCACTGCCAGGTCTCCGTAGACATTCCGCAAGCACCTCTGGATACCTGGGATGCTCTCGTTTTCCGCCAAAAGAAACTTAATGACAGCTCTCCGCTTGAAATGTACCTCCGTTACAGACGCCATTTTGACTGCTTTGTATAGCGCCTCCACCTATCGGAAATTCATGAAACTATAGTGGCTGAAGCGGTAATATGTCACGATTTCCCACAATAAATTCCGCATTTTTCAACCCAACCTTGTCGAGAAAAAAAGTGTTGCATTACTTTACACTCTGCTACTCAAGTTTTCCTCACAGCATCTTATCTGTCAATAGTCTGATAACATCCATTCAAATTCAACAATTCTGATCTTGGTCCTTCATGTATATTTTTGTACAAACTAAACTGTAGTTAAATGTAGTTTCAAATGTAAGGAAACTAAAAATTTATGCGCTTAAAACTTGGGAGTAAAAATTTTCCTTGTCTTTATATTGATGAATCGATCGATAAAATGCATCTTACAGTTCACTGTGTAGCCGAGGAAAAACTTCTTGCATATTTCTATGAAATAGCGCGTTTCTCTGTTTTCCCTTAGGTGTTAAACGTAAAGAAAAATTATAGATTGGTAGCACCTCATCTGACTTTCATTCAATGCCAACGGACTTAGTGTCAAAGAGTTCAGTGAAAAATCTTACTCTTTCCATAATAGCTGACGATAATTTATATTTCATTTTCGAGACAAGATCCAAAATAGTCCTTCGTCCTTCAGTGGGAAAACCGTTACCCATATTACTGATTCTGCAAAAATGAGTTACTGAGTTCATATTCGAGACGAAAGAAATAATGTAATTAATGTTTAATAGAGTCCATATGTGCTCTTATGAGTTCGATGAATGATGGTCATTGTCAATAACAATGTAACATTTACTCACAAATAAATATTCTTAAACAGAACACTACTGCTGCTGTGCGTGATAATGATATCACTCCTTAATCTCAGCCCATAGTTCAGTTACTTGAGTTCCAGAAATGTGGCAGAAAAATATTGGTGGTTTAAAAACTAACTTCTTTGAACGAATTACTACTTTTTTACATACCTCCCCTTGAAAATAATACCTACAAAACACTTCACCCTAATAAGATCCAAAAATCTTTACTGCAACTGCTGCAGTAAAGAAACATTGAGTTTATTCGACAAGTAACCTGTAACTAGCATCAAAAGTGATCAGTATCCGGTTCCAAAACTATTTCATGCATTATCTATATCATCTTTCTCTATGGGTGAAATACCTCTTCCATAAACTGATATTCTGATTTTTAAGAATGCAACTTTAAGAAATAAAAGGTTTCAGATTTGTTACACTGAATTATAGTGTGTGCATTGAAAACAGTGTTAAACGTGTTCAGTTTCAAAATAACATCACGTAACTAGGATGTCTTTTCGAAATGTGGTCCAAATAAATAGGATACTTTGTACACACACTAACCAGCAATGTACTTTCTCTCAAAATAAAAGACACAGATACTAGGAAAAACACTGTTAATTTTACTCAGCGTTAACTGTTATTAATCTTCAGCACTATCCGAAATTGATTCTGGCTTTGGTTTCCGGTACTGAATGTGGTATCATTATTTGTCTAATTTATTGACACAAATAAATGAGCTGGCAACATCCTTAGAATTACACTTGGTGCGAATTTGACACCGAGTATAGCTATGTAAACTCGGTAATACGCAAGGTTTTGCAAAAGTTTGTGATTTAACTAGTATAATTCCAAACAAAAGTTTAACAATGAAGTTACTGAAACACAGCGGTTAACCTTGTCACCAGTCTGAAATAACTGTCAGTGCACTACTTCTGAATGCTCAAACAGACCAAATAATATCACTAACATTCTACAGGGTGTTTCAAAAATGACCGGTATATTTGAAACGGCAATAAAAACTAAACGAGCAGCGATAGAAATACACCGTTTGTTGCAATATGCTTGGGACAACAGTACATATTCAGGCGGACAAACTTTCGAAATTACAGTAGTTACAATTTTCAACAACAGATGGCGCTGCAAGTGATGTGAAAGATATAGAAGACAACGCAGTCTGTGGGTGCGCCATTCTGTACGTCGTCTTTCTGCTGTAAGCATGTGCTGTTCACAACGTGCAAGTGTGCTGTAGACAACATGGTTTATTCCTTAGAACAGAGGATTTTTCTGGTGTTGGAATTCCACCGCCTAGAACACAGTGTTGCTGCAACAAGACGACGTTTTCAACGGAGGTTTAATGTAACCAAAGGACCGAAAAGCGATACAATAAAGGATCTGTTTGAAAAATTTCAACGGACTGGGAACGTGACGGATGAACGTGCTGGAAAGGTAGGGCGACTGCGTACGGCAACCACAGAGGGCAACGCGCAGCTAGTGCAGCAGGTGATCCAACAGCGGCCTCGGGTTTCCGTTCGTCGTGTTGCAGCTGCGGTCCAAATGACGCCAACGTCCACGTATCGTCTCATGCGCCAGAGTTTACACCTCTATCCATACAAAATTCAAACGCAGCAACCCCTCAGCGCCGCTACCATTGCTGCACGAGAGACATTCGCTAACGATATAGTGCACAGGATTGATGACGGCGATATGCATGTGGGCAGCATTTGGTTTACTGACGAAGCTTATTTTTACCTGGACGGCTTCGTCAATAAACAGAACTGGCGCATATGGGGAACCGAAAAGCCCCATGTTGCAGTCCCATCGTCCCTGCAGCCTCAAAAAGTACTGGTCTGGGCCGCCATTTCTTCCAAAGGAATCATTGGCCCATTTTTCAGATCCGAAACGATTACTGCATCACGCTATCTGGACATTCTTCGTGAATTTGTGGCGGTACAAACTGCCTTAGACGACACTGCGAACACCTCGTGGTTTATGCAAGATGGTGCCCGGCCACATCGCACGGCCGACGTCTTTAATTTCCTGAATGAATATTTCGATGATCGTGTGATTGCTTTGGGCTATCCGAAACATACAGGAGGCGGCGTGGATTGGCCTCCCTATTCGCCAGACATGAACCCCTGTGACTTCTTTCTGTGGGGACACTTGAAAGACCAGGTGTACCGCCAGAATCCAGAAACAATTGAACAGCTGAAGCAGTACATCTCATCTGCATGTGAAGCCATTCCGCCAGACACGTTGTCAAAGGTTTCGGGTAATTTCATTCAGAGACTACGCCATATTATTGCTACGCATGGTGGATATGTGGAAAATATCGTACTATAGAGTTTCCCAGACCGCAGCGCCATCTGTTGTTGAAAATTGTAACTACTGTAATTTCGAAAGTTTGTCTGCCTGAAAATGTACTGTTGTCCCAAGCATATTGCATATTTCTATCGC
This sequence comes from Schistocerca nitens, assembly GCF_023898315.1. Lineage (NCBI taxonomy): Eukaryota > Metazoa > Arthropoda > Insecta > Orthoptera > Acrididae > Schistocerca > Schistocerca nitens. The sequence goes on along the minus strand of NC_064620.1, from coordinate 468,220,881 downwards.
TGCTCGTTTAGTTTTTATTGCCGTTTCAAATATACCGGTCATTTTTGAAACACCCTGTATGTTCACCGTTTACGAAAGTGAAGCTATATCAAAAAATTTTAGTGACTTCACTCAATTAGGGAGACACTCAATATTTCTTATATATACGGACAACGAGATGGTACAACGCTTCATAAACAAATTCAGTTGTTACATGCCACCTTATCACTAATATGACATGCAACATATTTTTTATTGTAATATACACATCCCAGAAGTCAATCTATTATTTCACTAATGTGACATGCAACATATTTTTTATTGTAATATACACATCCCAAAAGTCATCTATCCTTTAATATCATATCATAACTGCAGACGATATTCACTACTGGCAATGGTTGCAAAGTTAATTACTTCTTCTTTTCCTTTCCTTTTGTAACAGTGAAAGTGACTTGTTATTTTCTGCAGCCTTGGGAGCGCTTCCTAGCTGACTGTGGATATGGAAGTCAACTTAAAAGAACCAGGAAGTCATAAAATTGGTCGGATCTGAAAGTAGCTCTTCCCAGCATTTTTATGGCAAATAATCCACTAAGCACCATTTTGACACAGCAGGTGCCTCGAGGCACCCTGTTTTCCTTAAAATGCATTGTGTGAAACGTTAGACGTCCTTTTACGAAAGATAAAATCTTTAAATCAATGTGTACCCCACAGAACAGTAGATCGAGGGCTGGCGTCTTTTCCCGCACGTGTCTATATGTAAGCCTTCTCGTTAGCCGGGGTTAGAAATCTATCATGGTGTGGGGGAGATTTTTTGCCTTTCTCCCTGCCCCGGATCATCATCCCTTAAAGATGACAAAATCCACAAGAGTAGGAGTTCGTCAAATTTATTTTTAAAATTGTTGTTAGTCCGAACTTGCAAGGCCTGCTGCAATTGGTCGGCGAGACTCCTATACTGACAAATCCAGTCAAACTTCAGGGAGTTAGTCAGTGGACACTTGATGCTGGGAGATCGATGAGTATAAGCTTCCTGCCAATGCGTCACAGAGAGGGATGTGTCCATCTTCTGTGTCCATCTTCTACACATGTACCATTTAGGACTGAGGAGAATGAGCCGACAATGCTATCTCTCGGTCGAGGGGGACACTAGGCTAGCTAACTTGTATCAGCTCAGCGTTTAACTGAACATACTTAAGCGTTTGGAGACAGCGAATTCTTCGATCATGCACTTGGGCGAATCTTCTAATATTCATACTTACTTTTACAGGCTTCTTTCTTTAAACCATTAACCTTTTTCACAGCATTGGCCATATCTGTGATATAGTTTCATGTTATGCTTTCATTTGTTCACCCACCTATGCCAAGGCTATGTGTCATATCTACCATCCTTTTATCCACTTGTTAAATGCTGTCATAGTTCAGCGGGTAATTCATTTTCTTGATATTTTGTGGACATATTCTAAATTGCTTTAGTAACTGCTAGTTTCTTTTGAAGTTAGATGATCCCTCTCACTAATATGCCCTTGTGTGGTGTACCCATACTTTTACGCTTAATTGGGCCATCCATAGTAGTTTTCCTTCAATAAAACGTTTCCATTGCGTGACTTTGTTTTTTTCTTAAATTTTCATGATGTTACGAGGAGTTTCCCCTCCCTGTAGGTCACTGTCGATCGGCCTTACAGTGCCTCAACGCTGTGCTAAACAGTTCAGCCACCATTTCACACAGTCAAGGGCATATTTGAAACATCATTTGCGTTTTTCAACACTTAACTGAGTTGTTGGGAACAACCGATTTACATTTATATATACTGTGTACAGACGAAGATCATGTGTGGTTATCCAGTCTACTTTTTAGGTGTGGTGAGAAAGATGGTTCCAAAACACGGTATGGCACGGTAAAACATAGGTCAGGTGAATCTCAGTGTGTTTCTTACATTCGAATGTAATGCCTCAGAGGTGTACTTTTTCTGATTACCAGCACACCAAAGCTCCATAAAAATGAGCACGTTGTCCTTCTCCCAAAAGAACGCAACGTACAACGAGCAATATCTTATCCCTGATTTCGATTCAGCCAAGAACACGCCTCACCTAGAGGTTGGAATTTGCTCAGTGACCCTGCTAAACGGTTCATCTCAAAGAGATCTGGAAGCAGTTTGGGAATCGTACTTCTGTTTTAGCGTAGGTGATCTCTGAGAAAGTCCGCAAATGACTTACAGCCTCTTTTAATAACTGTATTAATTACAGAGACATCGATATCAACTTCAATGTTTCAAATGGGAGTATAGCAATTTCCTGGGCTATTAATCTGGTTTTAGCAGTGTTCAACCGTGTTTCACTCTTGAGAATCTGATTACTAGTTTCCGAATAATTACAATGTTTAGAACTTATAATTTATTTGTTTTTAACATGGGACCGAGTGTTCTATTGTGCGAAAGTTCGTGATTTCGCACCGAAATGAGGAAATACGTAAAGTCGGATAAGAAGAAAACACAGTGTTGCACGGTCGCCATACCGATGCAAAAGGAGCGCAGAGAAAATGTACCTTTCATTCTACCTGTGCCGTTTGCGTGTGTCGCGTCATGACTAGTTTGTAAAATAAATGTTTAGAAGTGCTAGTTCAAAAATGGTTCAAATGGCTCTGAGCACTATGGGACTTAACATCTATGGTCATCAGTCTCCTACAACTTAGAACTACTTAAACATAACCAACCTAAGGACAGCACACAACACCCAGTCATCACGAGGCAGAGAAAATCCCTGACCCCGCCGGGAATCGAACCCGGGAACCCGGGCGTGGGAAGCGAGAACGCCACCGCACGACCACGAGATGCGGACGGAAGAAGTGCTAGTTCTTTATCCCAAGTGTAGATGGAACGCGACGACGACACATGATTTATACTCACAAAGGTATACCGACAGATGATGTACATTCAGCGAATATGTAAAAAATCGTTTTTGGAAGGGCGATGAAACATTGTCCAGAGGATAAGGAACAAGTCTGTAACGAGCAAAATGAAAGAAATAAATGTTCTGGGAGATAAATGTAGGATATGCCGTTAGTGACACTGTACCATTCGGCAGTAAATAGTATCGCTTATTGGCAGCTATTGTGGATGTGTTGTATAGACATCATCGGTAATGAAACGCTTTTCTTTTACACTTCCAAATGACCCGCTTCTAGTCAGAAACCACTACTATGTCAGAAACTATGTCTTCCTCACGTACAGTTACTGGGTCTACGTCATCCACTCCATTCAGCATGGACAGCAAGAGTTCTATGGTTACATCTCAGAAAGTTAGACTACACCTATAACATTCTGGGCAGCACTTGCTCATATGGTTTATTCCATTTAGCTGCTGAGCTAGCCGCTGAATATTTCATCATTCACGGTAGTCCACTGGGATGCTGTACAGGCATTCAGTGATTTCCAAATCTTTCCACTCGTCGAATTTGGTAGACCCCCAGAGGTCGTCAATGATGTCTATGGAGTCCACTATAAAACCAACTGTATATTTTCTAGGGGTGCCACACTAAAAACAATTTTTAGCACCTGAAACAAATTTTAACTTTTCTGCACTCGGATCAATAGTCTGTTGCAATCCGTAAAGTTTTCTGTGTACTTTTGAAGTGCTCATATGCCTGTCACACTCTGTTACTGTCCACCCCTCCCCACTTCGACCATTTCAGGAGAATACAGAGGGATTAGTCAAAATTTGACTTCCCAAAGAAGCAGCATGTGTGACTGAATCGCTGCAGAATGAACTGGTATGCTGCACAATTTCCAGCGAACCTTCGTCTTGACAACCTACTGTAATCTCATCAGGAGATCTCGGTAGTATATTCCTATGATTGTATGCCCCACTGTAGCATAATTTGTTGACATGACGCTATGGCAGTCCAGAAAGACACAGAGCCCGGTCGTCTTTTTTTTTGCGGTGGTGGGAAATCCATTTGTTTTAACTACTTGCTTTACTCCTTTTTCTCGGGCTCATAGTGATACACTTGTCACTCTTTCGTGGCGATTAGGCGGCGAAAATTGTTTCACATTGTCCTGAACATCTGTAACATAACTGCTGCTGCCACAGTATGACAGGCCCTTAGAATGGACGCAAGTATTTGTGGAACGCAAATGGGTGGGAGGGTTTCTGTCGTGATGAAAATGTCATGCAAGATTTGAAAACTGATTCATGACTTCATGCCTGACTTTCATTTTTCCCAGTACTGCTTTGATTATGATACCTCAGCCTTCGACGACCAGGATCCGATTCCTCTTGTGATTCGTGGCTCTTCTCAGAGATATAACTTGTCACTTCGTTGTGTTTTGCAGCAGAGCAGTATGTTTGGTGCAACCAGAAAATTTCCGAAGTCCTTCCCCGGGTAGGCCAGAGGCAGAGCAGAATGTGTCAATAGCCAGGCAGAATTTCAGGCAGGAAGAGTCCTCGATGGTGCAGCAGCAAACATGGAATCTGTTGTGACGTCTGAATGAAGTCAGCGCTCGAGCAAATGAGAGCAAAATAACACCATGACAACAGATAGATATTATCATAATTGTAACAGTGGAAAGTGTCACAAGAAAACTTAAGTTAGACACCACTCAGCAAACTGACGTGGCAGAAAGAGTGAAAGGTGAAGTGATATACTGAAGCATCCAAGAGAGCTGACCAAATGAGAAAAGCAAGGCATATGATGTCGTTTCTGCCTCGCTACATCAGAACACACGTGCCCCTCCTTCATAAGTACTACTTCTGTTCATGTGGAGCTGTATTCAGTTTGCAGCCATATTGTGAGAGGGGAGGCCTATGTCGGGCTGCCCTCTGCTCAGTTACTCACCTTCGACTTCCATGGAGCAGTAAGTCTTGTCTAGAGGAGCATAGTCGCTGTACACTTCCACCAACTCAGTATATATTGATACAGCGTTGCTTTGCTTCACGAATTTTCAAATGATATTCCACTCTGTCAATGGGCTGCTCTAGAGCATGCTACGGTACTATGCTGTGGGAATTTGAACGTGAACCTGGATTGCAGAGGTGCACCTACAAACAAACAAAAATTTCGTTGCAATTAAAGCAATAAAAATCTTTTGACTACGACTCATGCGTTCTTTTGATGTCTATCACTTACTGTGTTTACGAGGTGCGACAATAAAGTAATGAGACTGCTATTAAAACAAATGTTCCTTACTCTTTTAGTCAAGTTTATTGTTGTTTCCTTCAAAGTAGTTCTCTTCTGATTGCACACACTTTTTCCAGCACTTCTGCCATTGATCGTAACATTTCTTGAACTCATCTTCTGTAATATCCTCCAAGACCCTCGTCACACCTTTTTGGACATCTTTTGTTGTTTGAAAAGGGTGTCCCTTGACCGCCGTTTGACTCTTGGAAATACAAAAAAGTCGCACGGAGCGATATCTGGTGAATAAAGTGGCTCTAGTAGACTGACATTTGTGTTGAGGTTAAAAATTGCTGTACTGTCAGAGCAGTATGGGATGGCGCATTATCGTGATGCAGAATCCAATTATCAGCAATGTTGGCATGGACACGAAGAACTCTTTTACGAAGTCTATCTAAAATTTCTTTGTATTAATATTGGTTAACTGTTTCTCCAGGAGGAACCCACTCTTTATGAACAATTCCCTTGGAATCAAAGAAGCACACAAGCATGCATTGTCGTCCACTGCGGTCTTCAACATTAGTTCTGCCTTCATTAAACATTTTATGCCTATGAAAAATTCGAGATCTTGTCATAACCTCCTCTCCAAAAGCCTTCTGAAGCTCACCGTAAGTTGCTGTCGCGTTTTCACCCAATTTAAAACAAAAAGTAATGGCATACCGTTGCGCAATATTATTAGGTTCCATACCTTTGACAAGAGACTCGAACACGTGTTAACTTATTACAGCACAACTCACAACTGAGCAGTTGCATCGATGTGCCGCTTGGACTAGAAGCCTTATACACCAAGGTCAAATAAGCTTACCATAAGTTGTCGTCGAGTTATCACCCAATTTAAAGCAAAAAGAAATGGCATACCGTTGCGCAATATTATTAGGTTTCATATCCTTGACGTGTTAACTTATTACAGCACAACTCACAACTGAGCAGTTGCATCGCTGTGCCACTTGGACTTATAGGCGAAGGTCAAAGATATTGTGCCTACGCAAGACTGTAGAGTTGCCACATCTTGCAAAGAAAATCAGTCTCATTACTTTATTGCCGGCCAGTGTAGCCGAACGGTCCTGGGCGCTTCAGTCTGGAACCGCGCGACCGCTAGGGGCGCAGGTTCGAATCCTGCTTCGGGCATGGAGATGTGTGATGTCCTTAGGGTAGCTCTAAGTTCTAGGGGACTGATGACCTCAGATGTTAAGTCCCATAGTGCTCAGAGGCATTTGAACCATTACTTTATTGTCGCACCTCGTATGTGTACAGCTACAGATATTCCACATCAGTTGGTAGTTTGTGACTTTAAAGCAAACGCTGGTCTCGCACACTAGAGATGGCGATGCAAATCTCGGCTCAGATATCCAGATTTAGAAAAAATTTAGAAATTTGTGGTAAGGTATTATGGGACAAAACTGCTGAGGTCATCGGTCCCTAAGCTTACACACTATTTAATCTAACTTAAACTAACTTACGTTAAGGACCACACACATAACCATGCCCGAGGGAGGACTCGAACCTCCGATGAGGGGAGCCGCGCAGACTGTGACAAGACGTCCCAGACCACGCGGCTATCCCGCACGGCTCCAGATTTAGATTTTCCATGATTTCCATAACTTGCTAAATGCAGGAGGAGGTTCTGATAAAAGACCAATTTCTTTCTCCATCTGTCCGTAATCCTAACTTGTGCTCCGTACCTAACAACCTCGTCGTTGAAGAGGTATTAAATTAAAATCTTCCGTATTTCTTAATTATGGTGAGCTAACATTGCAAGGCTCTGTGTTCCATATAATTAGCGACATTATACCGTTTCCCCAATAGTTATCCCAGTTTCGCTGTATAGACCGCTCGACCCCTGTATCACCAGCTACGGATTTATCACTTTCATTTCATAAGTGTGTGATATCTGTTGGGACGCACTAGATCATTTCTCCATACTTCCACGACTTTCAGTGACAGGGCTTCTTGCTGCATGCTATTTTTCATTAGTTTGTGATATCTGGTTTTTTGTGGTCCACATCGTAAAAGCATACGAGGTACGTCCAGAAAGTATTTCTTTCCGCAGCTGCTGTACAATCGCAGTTCGGCGCATGTGCGGTAGTTGCTTTGAGTCAAGGAAATGACATCATTTTGTGTTCTCAGTGTGGTTTTTATGCTGTACAGTGCTTGTTTAGAATGGTGAAGTTGCCTAACAGCTCTGCCGCTTCTTAGGTTACGTCTGTAATTTGTTTTCTGAACGCGAAGAACACCAAATGAAGTCGACATCCATCAACAGATTTCCTAGGTTTACGGAGAAAATGCGTAAGTGATCCAGTAGTAAAGACATTGTCCGACAATTCAACGAAGAACGTGATCAAGAGAACGATGGCGAAAGCATAGGGTGTCCATATTTGGTTAATGACGAATTGGTTCGTGCAGCTGAAGAAATTGTAAAGAAAAAGCACAAGTTTACAGTACCTGGTAATTCTGAGAACTCCTCGTAAATTTGAAGATCACTTCTTTATGAAATTATTTCTGAATACTGAATATTCGAAAACTGTGTGCTCATTGGATGCCAAAAACTCTCACAGAGTTGGGCAGCACACTTGACTTCTAGAGACTTTACAACAAAGATGATGATGATTTTCTAAGCAAGGTGGTGACCAAAGAAGAGATTTGGGCCTCTTATAAAGCCCTTTCGTAACGACGATCAATGGAATGCATGCTCACAGCTTCACAAAAGTCATACCTCGAAAACTTATGTGCGCAATCTTTCGGGATGGACATGGCATTCGCTGGTGTATTTTTTACTGTGACCTGAAATAATAAACGCCAACGTTAACTGTGAGACGCTTATGAAATTACATTGCAAATACAAAATAAGTGTGGCAGAAAGCTCACAAACGGTATTGTTTTGTTCCATGACAATGCCCAACCTTACAAAGCGAACAAGGCACGACAGCTCTTACAGGACTTCGACTGATCATAGTTTGCCCACTCTCTGTACGGCCCTTACCTTGTCCTCAGTGACTTCCACATCTTTTCCCCTGAAAACTTTTCTTGATTGACAATACAGGCAGCAATGTTCTATGAGAAAGGTATACAAAAATATGTTCACGCTGTGACAAGTGCCAGTGAAATGGTGGGAGCCATGTAGAAAAATTGTTTAAATTTTGAGTTTTTTTCAGTAAATAGTTATCTTCAAGGAAAATTCTCATTTATTACTCCGTCTCAGTTGTACATTATGTCGAATATTGTTTAAATAGCTTTTCTGGACCTGTATATATTTCGTATTTGTTACCAAACGGAATTTATTTTCCGGACACACGTCTTATAACCAGACACTGAGGTTCACTTCAGATTCCGCCGTTAATATTTACCATAGTGAGTTTCCACTAAAAGATTAATAGATTGAAGAAGATATTGTTCTCTGCTGAAATATCTTGACTCACTGTTTCTGGTGTGTCCGCCGAAGGAGACACAAGAAAACTACGGAAGTAGCATATGATTATGAAATTTATTTTAAAACACACAAACAATGTTCTAAAACAGAAGCTAGTTTGGAAAACAGCAACTGAAAACAAGACACTTCTTGAGTAGTGAAAGAACAATAATAGCATCTAAAATATCTGAAAATGCCGCAATGAAACGGAAGTTCCAAAATCCAATCTCCACACGATAAGCATGTCACAATCAAAGCCCAGGTGGGACGTGCAGAGATTAAATTCCAAAGAGGAAGGGCAAAATTTAAAGTCCCGAAAGGATGCACAAAAGTTTAAGTCCAGCATATTGCACATGGAACACAAAGACAAAAGTCCAATTGCTAAACACAGAATCGGAGGCCATGTCTCTTAGCCGTACAGACCACAAACGGTCTAGCTCTGTAGCTGGCTGCTCGTAGAGGTCGTCTTCGTTGCGAGGGCTCCAGAATGTCATCCTGATTGTGAGAATGCTTTTGCAGTCAGCGCCTGGCGCAGGAAACTCACTTGGAGTGAACTCCTGTAACGTAGCCCAGGCGCCAGCCTGTATACCGCCGGATGCCAGGATACTGCAGGTACTAATTTCGGTCACGGAGACCATGGAGGACAAAAAGCCCAAGGGGCCAGTGACCTCTGGCAGGGCTTGGGTTGCTGCCTGGTGTTTGGGTGAAAAATGTCCATTCCTTTTCCGTCGTCTGAATAGTTGACCCTGGGAAGTCCGTTCCCACATAACCCGTTTGTGTAGTTGGTTGCTGACTCGACAGATGTAAGGCCTCGACACAGCGACAATTTTTCAAACCATTTATACTGTGGATATGACTATTGATAGTTTTAAAAATAACGGGAATCCGATGCATCAATATTTAAAAAATTCACTGCAGGCTCTCGATATATTGGATAAAAGTATCGATATATCGACGAAAAAAATATGGACGTACCTGCCTATAAAAATATCAGCTGTACATTGTAAAAGTACTGCCAGTTTTAGAACTGTATATCGATTTATTATTGGATATTCTGTAAATCAACAACCTAGAGGCCTGACTGTACCCCTTAGAACAAGAATTAAAAATAAAACGATGCATTTTCATGCTTGGCGGTAACCACTTTGCTACCAATGGTAACTGCATAAGAAAATGGAAATGAAGTCCCATGCTTCTTTACAGAGCGTAGGGGAACGATGCGGGAAACCCGCACCGCCTTACTAGTCAAGGTCCTAATGGAGGTGGTTTGCCGTTGCCTTCCTCCGACCGTAATGGGGATGAATGGTGATGATGAAGACGACACAACAGCACCCAGTCATCTCGAGGCAGGAAAAATCCGTGACCTCGCCGGGAATCGAACCCGGGACCCCGTGCTCGGGAAGCGAGAACGCTACCGCGAGACTACGAGGGGCGGACAACTGCATATAAGAGACACAATAAAAGGTGTCTGATGGGTCCGTCGTTCGGTTTCGCTCAGGACACCCCATGTCGACTTCCCTGTTTTTTTTTGTTTGTTTGTTTGTTTTTTTCATTTCTGCAAACACTGGAAACACCAGCGCCCTAGTAGTGGCAGTGTCGGAATTGCGTGGTGAAGCTAAACGTTGCAGTTTCTGTTGGTAGTGCCGAAGGCTGATTACGTCATCACTTTCTTTCACACATCTCCACCCACTGCAATGGCCAATCTTGTCATTTAGATTTTTGTTCATCATTTTCAGAATGTCGACGAGAAGAAACATCACACTGGTTGGGTTAAAATTGTTTTTAATGAATCTGGTGTGCTGTTTCTTCACTTCGGAAATCTTGTTATTTCATTCACACCGCCACCCGCCAGTGCAATCGGTGTTTTTCTTTTATGCCACATATACTTGCTTCACACAGTCAAAGAGAACGTGATGAAAGCTCAAGAAGTAGTAAGACTCCTTCACGCAGTAAAATTAAAATTATACCTTACTACAATTTCAAAAGAACAAATTCATATATTTTCCGATATTTGTGAAAAAATATAATATAAAATAAAAAAATATTGGCGCTCGATTTGCCGTTTTTGTATCGATATATCGGGGTAAAAAATATAGCGAGCGCATACAGATATTTTTTGGAAGATATATCGATATTTTATCAACAGCCCTATGTGGACCCATTAAATTATTCAATAAGATATTCAGTTCGTCGTCGGAGGGCCGGCCGGTGTGGCCGATCATTTCTAGGCGCTTCAGTCTGGAACCGCGTGACCGCTACGGTCGCAGGTTCGAATCCTGCCTCGGGCATGGATGTGTGTGATGTCCTTAGGTTAGTCAGATTTAAGTAGTTCTAAGTTCTAGGGGAATGATGACCACAGATGTTAAGTCCCACAGTGCTCAGAGCCATTTGAACCATTTCGTCGGAGGCATCAGTTCACAGCATACACTACTTTTTTCAACCAGCACCAACCGCCGTTCGTAAGCACTTATATATTACCAACATTGTAATTCTTTGGACAACATTAATCCATGTTGCTTTGAATGTACGCCACAACCTTTCACGATTAGAAGGTATAAGATGTATTTGAAGACAACTCATATATGAATATCTGTCTTCGTTTCTCTCACTACCTCTGTGAAACTTGCTGCATCCTTGGTCAGAAAAACAGGAAGGTTGTTAACGCCAGATACCTTCGGTAGTATTTCTTTGCTTTGCTGTGGGTGACATGACATGACATCTGACGACTTCCACCATGTTTACAAAGTTGAATACAAGTTGTTCCAAACCATTCTTCTGTGGTTTTCCATAGGACCAGTCGCAGGGGCACCATGCATCCAGCAACGCATGTTTACATTTAAGGTAATCTCTGCAAATCAGATTTAATTGTACAATTTTTTCACCATATTTAAACGCATTTCGCATTTGAGTACGATTTTATTTGTCTCAATGTGGCAACAGTTTAGGAATTTGAACCACACACTGATTTATGACGGGTTTGTGTCCCTCGTTTTGGTTTCCCTGACGTACTGTTTCTGATAATTCTGTACTTCATAATAGAAAACTTTTGCTTTAATGTCATCGTCAACACCCAGGTGCAGGTTTAGAAATCCTTCCAATTTAGTATACCTCTTGTGATCAGTATTGTCACAAACCCTGTTAGCTTTGCAAAATACACGCAATGTTTGTCCTACATCCACGATATATTATCGCCTTGTCCACATTCACAACCATTTAGTTTGCATCTCTGCATGTATAACATTTGTCAAATGTATGATCTACAAAGGGATCGAAACTGGTCCATGAGCACTTTTGCACGTTTGTGTTCGATTAAAGTGAGCCGTCAGCTGCTTCATTTTTTCTCATTCTTTTTAAATAACGTTCCCTCTATATCATGATTTTCTGCGAGCAAACACTTATGAATAGAAAGTGCTGCTTTTTGATATGGGTCACTATTTTTCTAAATTGCAACTGCTCTCATTGTTTTCCCTTTATTTAAATCCACATATGTAAGTATGTATGTAACCATTTTACAGCATGATAATGCAGTTGTTACAGAACAGAGTCGCAGATGGACCCGTCGTTCAACTATATGATTTAAATTAATCCAGGCGAAATCTTACTGACATGATATACCTGTTAGTGATAAATGTACTGAAATCACTTCCGCCGCGCGGGATTAGCCGAGCGGTCTGGGGCGCTACAGTCATGGACTGGGCGGCTGATCCCGGCGGAGGTTCGAGTCCTCCCTCGGGCCTGGGTGTGTGTGTTTGTCCTTAAGATAATTTAGGTTAAGTAGTGTGTAAGCTTAGGGACTGATGACCTTAGCAGTTAAGTCCCATAAGATTTCACACACATTTGAACGTTTTTTGAAATCACTTCCAAGCTTGTATATGTACAGGGACGTTCTATATTCAGTCATGCATGCAAAGTTCACACAAACTGTACATGATGGTGAGATTAGGCCCCAGCACACACATACATCTTGAAGTAGGAACGGAATAACGACTGGTAGCCTTGGTGGGCAAAAATTGGAAACATCATTAACACATTACCACGCGTAATAGGGTGTAGGAAAACCATTGGCATTCAAAACAGTTTCCAGTAGTGTCGTAATTGATAAATACAGGTTCTGTACGGTTTTCGAGGGTATGTTATACAACTCTTCCCTAAAAATGATGGCAAGTTAAGGTGGTGGTGGTGAAGGTGGATAGTAGTCACATACCCTTGTCTCTAAAGCAGAGCACAAAGGGTCAATAATACTGAGACCTGGTGACCGTGGCGGTCAGAATAGAGGAGACAGTTTATTCTCGTGCTCACAGAACAACACCCGGACGATGTGAGCTGCATGAAAAGGGATCCCGTTATAACACTCCTGTCCGCTACTGCTATACCATAACCTTAAAGTTGGAGCCAGGTCGTGAAATAAAACTAGCTTGTTAAAGCAATTATGGTATAAACAACACAGCAGTGTTACCCTCTGAGAGGAATTTTGTTATGTTGACCGAGTTTTACCTAACGGAGGTGGCTTATCGGAAGTGAAAGTCAGAATTAGGTAAATATTTGAACAGTAACAAACAATATTTTTGCCTAGCTATACTGTTTAAAGAATAAGGAAAACGGTCGCCAGCCTACTTAGGCAAGAGAAAGATTAACGTTCTCGTTTAAGAAAGTAGGTATGAGTAACTTCAACGGACAAACACAACCTAGACTTGGCCACACGCGAGTGCAATGAACTCTGATACATACATATGTTTACGGTAAGATTGAATCTAACAGCTAGAGCAGCACAAACTATTTTCATAAATATAACAAATAACGAAACACACTATTACTTTCAGTGCTTATTCAAACTGAATGGTCTCTATAACGTTATTATTACTATTCACTGCACAATCATTAATTTCACATAGGTTCAGTACTATCGTTCAAACATTTTCCTAACTGACATAAAATTATGAACGTAGTTCACTGCAAAATTAAGAACTGGTCACAGGTTAAATATCTCTCAACTAAATACTATTCTATTTAGGATGAAAGTTAAATGGAATTCAGTAACAAGTTACTTCTCACTGTCTTTTGAATAAAGAAATTATTGTTTTCATAAATAGTGGTCTTCCCGTTACTTGTTACCTAGCATTAGCACAATAGACAAACTGCGGATCCTGTTATACTATTAATATGCACTTCCAATACACAAGAGAGACAAACACTTAGAAATCATGAACATATAATTTTCTACTATTGCAGTTTTCCACTTTTACAACAGTGAAACACAATGTTGACAAAATTGCAAGAAAATGACTCACCTTTTAGATTTTACTACAGGCAGCAATGTGATATTGTACTAAGCAAAACTTTATAAGCCTCAGTTTTAAGAGCTTTTAATCTTTAAAAGAAACTGCAAATTGTCTTTATTACCACAGTCTTCTACTTGCAAGTAAATGATTAAATAGGAGACTTTGAAACTCGACAAAACTTTAAATTAGACTGTTTCCATCCCTGGGAGGCTTTCACAAGGCTACATTTACTACCTCCCACAATTTCACTAAATCCACAGTAAATCTGAATGCTCCCTTCTTACCAAAGATCAAACAACATTATTCATTTTTTCCACAAACTAGGGCACTCGGTAATCATAGTTCAAATGGAGAGGAACCTGAGAGGTGTTGTGATAGGGAGAAAATTAAGGTAGGTACATGAATTCAGTTATAGGTTACCCTATATTCGTGCTCACTAAAACATCCAATAAGCTGATCCTTCACTGTACATTATTATAGTATTTCGTTACAGTGATTGCGCAATGTGGCGGCAACTGCATGTTGGTAGGTGGATTTGCAGGCAGAATTGCTGGACTCTGTCCCTTCTTGGTGGCGATGATGGATACCAATTCCAGAATCGTTCCAGCTATTTATCCACCCATCCGAGGCATTTGGAAGTAGCAGAAGAAGCCTCTCTCGGAACCAGCACAGTATACAACTTTTACATGGCAGTGCTCAGTTTAGTAGCTCGTCCCCGACTGACTCTTGTTCCACCTTTTCTACCTAGGCCAACCACAATTCGCGCGCGCTAACAGTTCCGTTCCCGATGGGAACCACAACAACTTTTACACACAGAATAACTAAGAATCCTAAGTGAAGGTCAGCAGTTTACATAACAGCAAACAAATACATTAAATAAAACAGAACATTTGCACATATTGACATTTCTACCAAAAATTATTCACACAAAATTACAATTATATACAGTAAGTTTTGTTCCCTCCAAATGGGACAAAGAATTTAAATGACAGATACACTACGTTCCATAGAATCAAACCATGATATCAAAGTTTTTATAAAGAAAGGAGTATACAATTTTGTGTTATCGATTCAATCAAATACATTTACAGAAGCTCAACGAAGTAACATTAAATAAAACAAATGCCAAATAAGTCAGTAGAGTATTAGAGCTATGGTGTTACACCGTCGCCTTGGAACACAGCATCACAATTCGGGAACAAACATTATACCATGGGATGGAACTGATCAGCCAAAATGATCACATAATCCTTTGGCAGTATCGTTACCTTGCGGAGTACCCATGGTAACCACAGAATACCACGATATGGCTGCCCAAATCATAACCGAAAACCCGCCACGTTTCTCTCTTGGGACGTAAACTCAGCTAAAAGTTGAAAGCAGTGTGCAACAAGCGTCATTCGACCAAATGACTTTCTTCCACTGCTCCATAGTCGAAGTTCTATGGCTTCGGCAACGCATTTCCCTGTTGCATGCATTTTCCTCACTGATAATTAGTTTTGGAATTCCATGTCGCCCTGCTATTCGCTGCTTGTGCAACTCGCTTCGTGATGTTTTTGTGCTGACGGTGTCCGCGACGGCAACATTCAGTTCTGCAGTGTTATTTTTCGTCACAATCCTCTTCAGTGAGTGTGTCGTCTCATTATCACTCATCACATATTTCCGTCCACGTTGTGATGACGTTCTTCGGCTCTCCCAGTATGCGATGTAAATCTTCAGTATGGTGCCTCTTGAATCACCAACACTTCGGGTACCTTGGTTACGGAGACACCCACCATAAGAGCACCAACAATTTGACCACTTTCGAAAACACTTATCTCCGGCACAATGGACTCACAGTGTGTTCTGCCAACGCCTGACACTTAACGTATTGATGACATTATGTAGGGGCAGTTTGTGGGCAGATTTTTTTTTTTTGTGTCATCAGTGTTCTGACTGGTTTGATGCGGCCCGTCACGATTTTCTCTCCTGTGCCAACTTCTTCATCTCAGAATAGCACTTGCAACTTTCGTCCGCAGTTATTTTCCGGGTTTATTCCAATATCTGCCTTTCTCTAGAGTTATTGCCCTCTGCAGCTCCCTGTAGTACCATGGAAGTCATCCCCTTATGTGTTAACAGGTATCCCATCATCCTGTCCCTTCTCCTTGTTAGCGTGATCCAAATAATTCTTTCCTGTTCGATTCTGCGCAGAACCTCCTCATTCCTTACCTTATCAGTTCACCTAATTTTCAGCATTCGTCTGTAGTACCATGTCTCAAATGCTTCGATTTTCTTCTATTCCGGTTTTCCCACAGTTCATGTTTCACTAGCATACAATGCTGAGTTCCAAAAGTACATTTTCAGAAATTTCTTCCTCGAATTGACAGCTGTGTTTGATACTAGTAGACTTGCTTGGCCGGGAATACCATTTTTGTCGATGCCAGTCTGCATTTTTTGTCCGTCTTGCTTCATCCGTCTTGGGTTATTTTGCTTCCGAAATAGAAGAATTCCTTAACTTCGTTTATCTTGTGACCACCAATTTTCATCTTAAGTTCCTCATCATTCTCATCTCTGCTGGTTCTCATTACTTTTGTCTTTTACCAGTTCCCTCTCAGTCCATATTCTGAACTCACTAGACTGTCCATTCCATTCAGCAGATCATTTACACTACTGGCCATTAAAATTCCTGCATCAAGAAGAAATGAAGATGATAAACGGGTATTCATTGGACAAATACATTATACTAGAACTGACATGTTATTACATTTTCACGCAATTTGGGTGCATAGATCCTGAGAAATCAGTACCCAGAACAACCACCTCTGGCCGTAATAACCGTCTTGATACGCCTGGGTATTGAGTCAAACAGAGCTTGGATGGAGTGTACAGGTACAGCTGCCCATGCAGCTTCAACACGATATCACAGTTCATCAAGAGTAGTGACTGGCGTATTGTGACGAGCCAGTTGCAAGTCCATGCTGCTGCAAACGTCGTCGAACTGTTCGTGCAGATGGTTCTTGTCTTGCAAACGTCCAGACCCGTTGACTATGGCATCGAGACGTGGCTGCACGATCCGTTACAGCCATGCGGATCAGATGTCTCTCATCTCGACTGCTAGTGATAAGAGGCCTTTGGGATCCAGCACAGCGTTCCGTATTACCCTCCTGAACCCACCGATTCCATATTCTGTTAACAGTTATTGGATCTCGATCAACGCGAGCAGCAATGTCGCGATACGATAATCCGCAATCGCAATAGGCTACAATCCGACCTTTATCAAACTCGGAAACGTGATGGTACGCATTTCTCCTCCTTACACGAGGCATCACAACAATGTTTCACCAGGCAACGCCGGTCAACTGCTGTTTGTGTATGAGTAATCGGTTGGGAACTTTCCTCATGTCAGCACGTTGTAAGTGTCGCCACCGACGCCAGCCTTGTGTGAATGCTCTGAAAAGCTAATAATTTGCATATCACAGCATCTTCTTTCTGTCGGTTAAATTTCGCGTCTGTAGCACGTCATGTTCGTGGTGTAGCAATTTTAATGGCCAGTAGCGTAATTCTTGTTCACTTTCACTTAGGATAGCAAAGGCATCAGCAAATCGTATCATTGATACCCATTCACCTTAGATTTTAATTCCACTCCTGAACCTTTCTTTTATCTCCATCATTGCTTCTTCGATGTACAGATTGAACAGAAGGATGGGAATACTACTTCCCTGTCTTAGACCCTTTTTTATCCCAGCACTTCATTCTCCGTTGTCCACTCTTATTATTCGCTTTTGGCTCTAGTGGATATTGTATATTACCCGTCTCTCCCTATAGCGTACTCCTATTTTTCTCACAATATCGAACATCTTACAACATTTTACATTGTCGAAAGCTTTTTCCAGGTCGAGAAATCCTATGAACGTTTTTTTGTTGTTTTTTTTTCCTTCAGTTTCGCTTACATTATCACCCGAAACGTCAAAATTGCCTCTCTGGTGCCTCTAAAGCTAAAACTCCGTCCGAACAGGCCTTGGAACGCCCAACGGTACTGACCGGCCGCCGTGTTATCCTCAGCCCACAGGCGTCACTGGATGTGGATATGGAGTTGCATGTGGTCAGCACACAGCTCTCCCTGCCGTGTGTCAGTTTACGAGACCGGAGCCGCTACTTCTCAATCAAGTAGCTCCTGAGTTTGCCCCTCAAGGATTGAGTGTACCCCGCTTGCCTCAGCGCTCGGACCGGATGGTCACCAGCCCGACAGCGCTGCACTTCGGTGATCCGACGGGAACCGGTGTTACCACTGTGGCAAGGCCGTTGGTCCTCTGGTGCCTCTATCTTCCTTAAGGCCAAACTGATTGTCATCTAACGCTTCCTCAATTTTCTTTCCCATTTTCTGTACATTATTGTTGTGAGCCACTTGGATGCATGAGCTGCTAAGTTGATTGTGCAACAATTTTCGCACTTCTCACCTCTTGCAATCTTCGGAATTGTGTGGATGATATTTTTCCGAAAGTCAGATAGTATGTAGCCACTCTCATACATTCTACACACCAATGTGAATAGTCGTTTTGTTGCCACTTCCTCCAATGGTTTTGGAAACTCTGATAGAATGATATCTATCCCTTCAGTCTTCTTTGATCTTAAGTCGTCTAAAGCTCTCTTAAATTCTGACCTCTTCTAAATCGACTCCTGTTTCTCTTCTACCATACCTTTAGTGTACTCTTTCCACCTACCCACTCTGTCCTCTGCAATTAACAGTGGAATTCCCATTGCACTCTTTAAAAAATGGTTCAAATTGCTCTGAGCACTATAGGACTTAACATCTTAGGTCATCAGTCCCCTAGAACTTAGAACTACTTAAACCTAAGTAAACTGAGGACATCACACACATCCATGCCCAAGGCAGGATTCGAACCTGTAACCGTAGCAGACGCGCGGTTCGGGACTGAAGCGCCCAGAACCGCTCGGCCACCACGGCCGGCTTGCACTCTTAATGTTTCAATCTTGCTTTTAATTTCACCGATGGTTGTTTCGAATTTCCTATTTGCTGAGTCAGTCCTTCTGACAACTTTGTCAGACAGTGTATACCATGCACATTATGTCACAAGAGAATTTAGAATTTATACATCAGCAATAATTTTCTTGCTCCACGACTGTTGGGACTGTTATACAAACTGCGTAAATCCCAGCTTTGCAAATGCTACGTCAGACTCAGAAAGTTTTGAAATAAGTGCATCATGCACGGTCGTTCTGGCTGGACGGCAAGTAGTGCGCTGGGAACTAAATTCGCGTGTAGGATGTACAGCCGCTACAAGAGGCCAGGATTTATACTCTTATAAAAGAGCCGAGGCGACTTTTAGCTCCGGAGAACACTTGTTTGCTGGAGGGAGGCGGACATGGCCGACCCGGCAGCCAGCGGGAGGCGGGAATAACTTGGCGGGCCGCCTCATAAAAGTCTCCGGAGTTATCAGGGGCGGCCAGTGGCGCAGCGCCGGGTCCGTGCTGCCCCTGCCTGCGGCCGGAGA
This sequence comes from Schistocerca nitens, assembly GCF_023898315.1. Classification (NCBI taxonomy): domain Eukaryota; kingdom Metazoa; phylum Arthropoda; class Insecta; order Orthoptera; family Acrididae; genus Schistocerca; species Schistocerca nitens. The sequence continues at coordinate 468,201,555 of NC_064620.1, read as the reverse complement.
GCTCAGGGATGGGAAGGAGGTGGGGTGTGGGGTGGGCAGCAGCAAGCAACCCTTCTTTAAGGGCAGCGATGGGTTAATGTTCACTGAACCAACAACTTCACATTTACGTCGCATGCCTGATAAAATAAATTCCAACACCACGAAAGCAGCCCGTAACAAACGTCAAATCAGCAGTAAGTTTACTGCGTTTCTTGTTGTTTGCTGGTTACTTCCAAGACTTGTTTGATGAACTTTCTAACGTAAACTCTTTTAAATAATGACAGAACAGAGCATTAAAAATATCGATTTGCAAATCTCATTTTTTCGCAGTGCACTGATTTGCGAGCGTGCTTTTAAATTCCTTAAAAACAGAACAAAAGTGAATATAGTTGGGATTGCTATTTTGATTTTAACCTAAATATTAGTGACTGAATTTTTATTTATCTTTTTAACGATGTCCTTTACAGCTGCTTCCTATTCTTGGCACAGTTGGTGTAGGAGTATGACTTTTTCCTGCTTGTTGAACAAGGTTATTGGGTTAATTCTTTCTCGTATGAATTAATTTCTGAACAAAAAGTCAAAAGAAGTTAATTTTATTCTTCATTCTTTTCAGTTAATCCTTTACAGTTTCATAACACCAGATAATGGAATGTAGTCGAATTAAGTCGGGTGATGCTGAGGGAATTATATTAGGAAATGAGACAAAGTAGTAAAGGAGTATTGCTATTTGGGGAGCAAAATAACTGATGATGGTCGAAGTAGGGAGGATATAAAATGTAGACTGGCAATGGCAAGGAAAGCGTTTCTCAAGAAGAGAAATCTGTTAACATCGAGTATAGATTTAAATGTCAGGAAGTCGTTTCTGAAAGCATTTGTATGGAGTGTAGCCATGTATGGAAGTGAAACGTGGACGTTAAATAGTTTAGACAAGAAGAGAATAGACGCTTTCGAAATGTGGTGCTACAGAAAAATGCTGAAGATTAGATGGTTAGATCACATAACTATTGAAGAGGTATTGAATAGGATTGGGGAGAAGAGGAGTTTGTGGCACAACTTGACTAGAAGAAGGGATCGGTTGGTAGGACACGTTCTGAGGCATCAAGCGATCACCAATTTAGTTCAAATGGCTCTGTGCACTATGCGACTTAACGTCTGAGGTCATCAGTCGCCTAGAACTTAGAACTAATTAAACCTAACTAACCTAAGGACATTACACACATCTATGCCCGAGGCAGGATTCGAACCTGCGACCGTAGCGGTCGCTCGGTTCCAGACTGTAGCGGCCAGAACCGCACGGCCACTCCGGCCGGCACCAATTTAGTATTGGAGGGCAGCGTGGAGGGTAAAAATCGTAGAGGGAGACCAAGAGATAAACATACTAAGCAGATTCAGAAGGATGTAGGCTGCAGTACGTGCTGGGAGATGAAGAAGTTTGCATATGATAGAGTAGCATGGACAGCTGCATCAATCCAGTCTCAGGACTGAAGACCACAACAACAACAACAACACCAGATACAACATGTTCGACTTGTTCGTACAAAAAGAACGTAACATAAACTACTCCTTACCCACAAATACCCGAGCCTGCCAAAATAAAACTGATGAGACATATACGTAGCTATACAGAAATGCTATCTGATAATAACATAAAATTATCATTGTCTGTTATACGTTTACAATTTTGTATTGAATATTTTTACTTTTACATTCAAAATTAATACTTTAAGTGTTGCGAAAATTGTAAAAATAACAATAATAAACATTACTGATACTTTCAAGATTACATGTATTTTCACATTCGTAAATAAACAAACATAATTTTAGCATCTGTTTGGAAGCAAATGAAAATCAAAAATATAGTTCTGCAAAAAGCTCATGGATACTTTATTGAACACATCACTCTACTCCGTCGTGTACAAGCCTCTGTAGTTCTGCTACACAATGGAACCTACGGTCATTTGAACTGCTTACTGTATTTAAGCCTTGGTATCCCTCTAAACTTTTTGTCTCTCACACTTACTTCCATTACGAAATTGACGATTCCTTGATGTATCCTATCAAAGGATACCTTCTTTTAGCCAGATTGTGCCATAAATTTCTCTCTCTTCGATTCAATACCTCCTCTTCAGTTATTCTACCTACCCAATTAATCTTCTGTTTATCTCTGTAGCATCAGATTTCAAAAGCTTCTGTTCCCCTTTTATCAGAACTGTTTATCATCCACATTTACTTCTGCATAAAGCTAAACTCCAAAAAATTCATTTAGAATAAACTTGTGAACACTAAAATGTTTATTCCACAACAACAGATTTCTCTTTTTCAAAAATGAGTTTCTTGGTTCCAGTCTGCATACTACATCCGCTTTCGTCTGCATACTACATCCTCTTTCGTTCTCCATCAGTTATTTTGCTATCAAAATATCAGTATTTATCTATTACTTTTAGTGTCTAATTTTTAATCTAATTCTAACAGCATCACCTGATTTAATTTAATTACATTCGATTACCATTATGTTACTTTTGTTTCCATTAATCGTATAACCACTTTTCAAGACATTATGTTAAGTAAAGTAACTTAACTGCTTTTTCAAGTCCTTCGGCAACTCTGACAGAACTACACTGTAATCAGAAAACGACAAGGTTTTTGTTTCTTCTCACTGAAGTTTAATTCCATTTACAGATTTCTACTTAGTTTCCTCATTGCTTGCGTAGTGTACAGACTGAAAAACATTGGGGAGAGGCTATACCACTGACTCATTCCTTTCTCACTACTGCTTCCTTTCCACGTCCATATACTCTTATGCAGTGACGAGCCAAAACATATGACCACCTGTTTAATAATTTGCTTGTTCGTCTTTAGAACGAAATTCATCACTGATTCTGCGACACAGGGATCCGACAGTTTGTTGGTGGGTTTGTGGCATCAGAGGTCATGTACTTCGCGTAAATAACGGACCGCTGGTTTGTGAACGCGGTGATGGCGCCCGATAGCGACCCAGTTGGGCTCCATAGTAGTTTCATCACGCGAATTTGGTCGCTGAAACATCAATAAGAGTTCATTACAACGCTCCTCAAACCACTTAGCACGGTTCTGGCTCGGAGACACGGACAATTATACTGCTGAAAGATGACATCGCCATAGGGGAAAACATCAAGTACGAAGAGCTGCAGGTGGTTCGCAGCTGTCAGTGCGTCTTCGATTACTACCACAGCTTCCATGCAAGTGCAGAAGAATGTCTCCCACAGCATAATACTGCTCCCACCAGCCTGCATCCGTTGGTTGGTTCGCTTGAGGAAGAGACCAAACTACGAGGACATCGGCCTCATCGGATTAGGGAAGGGCGGGGACGGAAGTCGGCCGTGCCCTTTCAAAGGAACCATCCCGGCATTTTCCTGGAGCGATTTACGGAAATCACGGAAAACCTAAATCAGGATGGCCGGAGGCCGGATTGAACTGTCGTCCTCCCGAATTCGAGTCCAGTGTCCTGCGTCCGTGGCGTGCTACACATGTCGAGCCGCCGTTCACCTCGACGACTTCGTATGAGACGACCAGCGACCTAGTGCACCAAAAATGTGATTCACCCGAAGAACGGACAGGTTACCGCTAATCGATGGTCAAATTCCGATGCTCCCGTGCCAAGTGCGATCGTAATTGACAATGTCAGTGGGTCAACATGTGAACACGTAGGGGTGGTCTGCTGCGGAACTCCATGTTCAACAATATACGATAAACAGTGTGCTCCGAAACAGTTGTACTGTAACAACAACAACGTTATACTATTGTACATATAAAAATTTTTTCTTCTGATTTTCGATAAATTAATGTAATCGATGTTCTAATTTCATTTCTTTTTCTTTTCATGCCATTATGTCAAAGGAACTGTAAACAATTTTCGATGTGAATATTAATATTTATGTCAAATTGCAAGCAACATTATAACAAAATGGAAATGTAGGAAATGTTGAAACTATTGTAAGATGTCGAAGTTGTAATTGTGCGTCTGGTCCATACATAGGCAATGTATTAGGATATGTAGAATGCAAAACCTTTGGTGAATACCCTGTCTGTAGGGGAGCGGTAAAAGGTGGATGGCAGGCGAGCGCGGGAAAACACACATGGGCGCGGCACGGCATAACGGGCTCCGCAGTAGTAGTCGGAGTTGGGCATCGGTCTGAGAAACACGTTCTGGATCTAGGAGGCTCTCCTGGAAATCGTGATTTCGTTGAGCCTCGGATGTGCCGTTTCCGACGACTATACAGCATGGCAAAATTCCATAGGCACTAAATGGAAAAATATTGCGACGCTATGAAGAAGTAAAGTGCCGATACATCAAGAGCCATAGCTGTGATTGTATGTCTGCTCTGCGCCTCGCCATCTCGCCGCCCGCCAACCGCCGCATCGATACGAACAGGTTGAAACTTTTAGTACTGTATTCGTGTGGACCAGTGTTACTTTTGTTCCTTACTGTTCAATAACAACTTAACTTTTACCAGAACTGTCCTATCATTTAATTATCCTCATCACTAACGTAGACAGGGTCCTTTCCACATGTTGTGCAATCCGAGTGTCCCGAGATGAAGATTTAAAGTTTATGTTAATAATAATTACCTGCAGACCTATCTATGTTAGAAAATTGTTTAAAGAACTTTGTTGTTAAAGAATATATAAGCTAATAATATAGGTCTGACGAAGTTGGAAGATAATGTTGAAATTGGTTCAGTAATGAAGGCTAATTAATTTGAGACAAAAATAATGGTAGTTAAATGAGCAAGAAATAAGACAAAAAGAGTAGTAAATCATATATTGGAAATCTTGAGTGCTTAATGATTTAAATAACCAAAATTTCAGTACAGTGATCATAACAGTTTCAGGCCACCCCCCCCCCTTCCACCCTTTTCTTTTCTATTCATTTAAATTCTGAAGTGTACTGAACTGATTTGACCAGCAAAGTCAAAGTCAATATAAAAATCAAAATTTATTAGTGTTTTACCTTTTTCAAAATTGACATTGTGTGTGTGGTTCGAAAGTGCTGTTTCTAGGGTAACCTATGCCCGATTTTAATCAGATCAATAGACAGTACGAAGTTTGTAGTAAACATTATAGTGTATTGTTGTGTATTTTTGGCTTGTCCATATTAGTACAGAAAGTGAAATTATTAGTTCAGTAGATTTTCTGGTTCTAAAATTTACCATATTATGCAGTGTAGTTACGTGGTTGTTTTGTATGAACGTACTTCAACTTGTACTGGGAAGAAACTCAGTTAATGCCTAATTAGGCTGGCGACCGTATTATTAACAATTTGGTAGCATCTGCAGTGTTGTTTCTTGTCCGTCCTAACGTGTAGTTGCACTTCAGACTTGCTTGACGTATCAATGTTGTTACTGAGTGGGTGAAAGTCTGATTTTGCCTCCATTCAGGTACACGCGGTCAGCATATATACCAAAATCCTTTCTTATAAGGTGAAGCCCATCAACTTACCATAGTACAGGCTTTAATAAGTATCGTGCGCAGTAGCGTAGTGTTACAAGTGGCTTCCCGGTGACAGGACATCCAGTTGTTGTCGGTCACAAATTAAAGTGAATACCGAACAGTGGATGTTCAGTGGCACGAATTGTAATAATATTCAGTAAAGTAAATAGCAGTGAACGTCAAGCACAGTGGAGAGGTGTAATTGGCATTCAGTATGGACAAGAACGTAGAAACAGTAGATGTGCCGAGCGAAATGGAAAATGCGGCTGGCAATGACAGGAGTGTACGCGGCCAGATAACAGATGGCGTTAGTGGAAGACAATTGGCGTACATACAATATCACGAACATGTTAACGAACAGATTGAAATGTCGAGATTGCCTCGAACACAACAAGGGATAAAACAGGAAGTAGAGGATGACTTTGTAGATGATAGTGGGTACATGAATCCACTGACATGTTTGATTCTCCACAGATAAAGAAAGAACCGAAAGAAACTTTTGAAGTAGGATTGGAACACACCGATTCCGTAGAACAAAATAGTGTGAAAATTTTAAGCATGAACGATTTATTTGAACAATTAACCAAACAAATTGCAGGGCAGAATAATCAGCTTAAAACACATGTTGATCACCAGCTCAAAACACAAAGTAATCAGCTCAAAACACCGAATGATCAGCTTAATACACACGTTGCCGAGCAGCTCAAAACGCAGCATGATCAGCTTCAAAAACAAGTTAGCAGTCAGGTTACTCAGCTTAAAACACACGTAGACGAGCAGCTTAAAACACAAGTGGGTCAGATTAAAGCACAGGTCGAAGAACAAGGAATTAAAATTAGTAAACAAATAGAACAGGTAGAACAAAAAGTGGGTAATTTAAGCTCTGTAGTAAATACTATGAAGTTTGAAATTGACACTATTAATAAAAATGTGGATACTATGCAGGAGGAAATTGACAACATTAACAGTAGGTTTGATGTTGAAATTCTCAACATCCAAGAGAAAGTAGAGCCTCTGGTTGAAACAAAAGTAGATGAAAAAGTTTTTGGTCTTAAAACTGAGATCGTAAACAAATGTCAACATGGAATATCACAGTTGAAAAAGGCAGTATCAGACACTGAAAGAGATTTAGGGGAAAAAGTGACTGGATTGTACAAAAGCGTGAACAAAATACTTCGAAAATTCAAGGCAAAATTTTCGATCTTGAGAGTAAAATTAAAGATAGACCTGGTGTTGTCTGTAATGGCACACCAATTACGAAGCTGTTAGAAGGTGAGGAACGCTTCGATCCCGCCAAGAAACATAACGGATGGCATCCGTTAGATTTCATCAAAAATTGCGAGACGATATTTCCTGAACACTTGTCTGATCAGGAAAAGATAAACGTAGTAATTAGCGCCTTAGCAGGTGACGCTAAGCGCTGGGGAATTAATTTGAATACCGAACGAATGACGTTCGAAGAATTTAAGCAAAGGTTTACGGAAGAATATTGCTCCGAACAAAAACAGGATCATTTGTGGCGCGAGTTTATCATGGCCAAGCTTCATGATAACAGGGGCAGGAATTCTTTGAAAGATTTCTGCGAATATTGGTACCGGAAGTTAACGCATTTAAGAGGAAGAAGATCCGATTCAGAAATCATCTGGGAACTATATAAAAAGCTTCCAGAAGATTCAAAGAGATACGTGGGAAGCAATCATCGCAGCTTCCAAGCATTTCTCGAAAGGGTCGAAGACGAAGACCACTGGCGCGAAAGTCGTGCCAATTATCAAAATTTTGGTAACCGAAATAATCGTAATAATGACGAAAGAAATTACGGCGATGGATTTCGCGTCAACGTAATACAGAGAGGAAGAGGCAGAGGCAGAGGCAGAGGGAGTTATCCTGGTCGCGGTAGAGGGTACACCGCGCAAAATAATAACGACGCGGGAAACTGATTTCCGCGAACGTTGCGGGCCAAACGGAAGCGGACAGTATATACCGGCCCCGATTTAAGAAATGTTACCGAACTGACAGTAAAGTTATGAGACAGGTTAGAGACAGGCTTGGAACGACGCAACGTGTCGTTGCGGAGCAAGCGTCAGGTGCGCACACAGATGACTCATCTTCGCTGCGCAGAGTACTACATGTTAACAGGCGAGTGGAGCATCAGAGGGCAACGGTCCAGTCTAGCAGAACAGCTGTTCAGAGAGAAGCCGCTAGCAATGCGGCAGCATTAGGTACGAACTTTGCCGTAAGAACTGGTGAATACATTTCGAGTGGTAATTCCGTGGCGAAGGAAATAATAGATGAAACTGTGAATACACAGAGAGGTGCGGTTAGCAGTGTTAGCAATAAAGTAAAAGGCGAGAATGAATTAGCGGAAGTAAGTAATTGGCGTGTGCAGATCGACGATCTGTACAAAGGCCTCAAGCAATGTGAGTCGGAGGATTTTAAGAAGGAGTATGACGCAAAGAAATTAGTTAGTGGAAAAGGAGATAGTAGGGACGTCGATAAGGTGACGTGGCCCGAATTTAAAGAGGAGAGAGTAAATAGCGCCGCGCAAAGTACGCGTGCTGCCGATAGGTCGAAGATTAAAGATAGGAAGGATTGGAGGATGAAATCCTAAGCATTGACGAGGAAGTAAATTCTGTTAACAATCCGCCAACAGTACAAGCTGCTACCGAAAGGCACCGTGGGGAAGAGGCAGATAATTACCTAAAAGTAATTGAAGTCCACGAGGATTACACTAAATATGAAGTAACAGTGGATGTGAGTAAAGCTGATAATGAGGCCGTTTCGCCAAAAGAGGATATTGAATTAAAATTAAAGCCTGACGAAAATGCAGAGGGAGAACTTAGTGCATGTCTCAGAAAAGCTTTTATGTTAGAATCTGAAAGCGATCCAGAATGGTCAGATTCTGACGATAGTTCAGATGACGAATATTGCGGTACTAGCGAAAATAATGGGAATATAGCTAATTGTGATATTGTACCTAATGATGACGAAGTTTCAAAACAAAATCCAGATGTTGAGACTGAACAAAGAAAGAAAGAGCCACCGGACGACTCAGGATCTATTTTACAGAGAGTTCAAGTAATTAATGACTTTGAACTCCCGGAAGCAAAGGAACCGCCAGATATAGGTGAGGTGAATGTTAAAAGCATATCTTGGGACGATGTTATCGTCGACCCGGATTTGCTTAGGGAAGACCACAACAATGAAAAACATTCGACGGTTAAACAAACTGTAATACCAGTTGAAATTTATAATGTGAAATTGCAAGTACTTCTTGATACTGGATCTCAGATAAGCGCAATCTCCCAGTCGTTTTTCGAACACATTTGTGATAAGCCTGGACTAGTAATTATGTCAGTGACGGGTGTAAAAATTGTTGGTGCTACGGGCAAGACTAGCAAGCCGGTAAAGAACCAGATTTTGGTTGAATTTAGTATAAAAGGACAAAAATTTGAACACGATTTTTTGGTTGTGCCAGACTTGAGTACTGAAATGATTCTGGGAATAGATTGGTTAGATAAAGAAAAGGTGATTATTGATTGTAGCCAGGAAGTGATTAAAATTAATAATGCATCTATGAATTTGGAATTAAAATTTGAGGAAAATGGGAAGGTGTTCGATTCAGAAATTGATTCTTTATTGTTGGAGATCGACCAAGGGAATGATGCTTTGACAAACATGTATGAGGTGTACCATGGCCAGAGGTTAATAGATGAGAGTGACAACCAGGGGCATAATTTTAAAGTAATTGTGGAAAATTTGAAGGAGATATCTCCTGATCAGAAAACAGAATTGCTTGGTATTTTAGAAAGTAATAGCACCGTATTTTCGGACAAACTTGGCCTAGTTAAGAACTTCGAATACCAGATTGAGACAATAGAGCATAAACCCTTCTTTGTAAGACCGTTTTCGGTACCCATATCAGAGAGGCAGGCTGTGCAAGTGGAAATAGATAAAATGATAGAATGGGGTGTAATCGAACGGAGTAGCAGCGAATATAATAGTCCCCTTATCATCGTGAACAAAAGGGATGGGGAGTGAGAGTAGTTATCGACGCCAGGACTTTGAACAAAATTGTAAAGAAGGAAATAGACAGACCTGAAAATCTGGACGAAATGCTTCAAAAATTTTATAATGTGAAGTATTTAACCAGTCTGGACATGACCGCCGGATACTGGCAAACACCATTGAGCAAAGAATCCCGTAAATATACCGCTTTTCTATTCGCCAGGAAATGCTATCAGTATAAAGTAGTGCCATTTGGGCCTAGCACTTCTGTGGCAGTATTTATTAGGGCACTGGACTTTGTATTAGGGAGAGAATTGAGTTCCTGGCTAACCATTTATGTAGATGATTCACTGATTGCTACAGAAGAATGGCAAGAGCATTGTGAATTATTGCAGAAAGTTTTTGTTGCTCTACAAGCAGGGGGCATGACACTTAAGTGGAAGAAATGTGAATTTGTGAAGTCGGAAATAAAGTTTCTGGGACACATTATTACTACGACCGGTATGGGCAAGGACCCAGAAAAGTTAAGTGCAATAGCAGGATGTCCAGCTCCTAGAAATAGAAAACAGTTGAAAGTCTTTTTAGGTTTATGTGGGTTCTATAGAAAATTCGTCAAGGGGTAAGTTTTTAATAGTCCTCATTTGAATAATCTACTTAAGAAAAATAGTGCTTTTGTGTGGACTGAAGGGTGTATGAGAGACTTCGAAAAATTAAAAAGTGAACTTTTGAATGACAATATTTTGCATCACCCCATACTGTCAAAACCTTTCCACATGAGTACTGACAACAGTGCATATGGAATTGGTATAGAAGTTTTCCAAGAAATCTGTGAGGGCAAAGACGTCGAACACAGGACTATCGCGTTTGCAAGTAGAACTCTAACAAAATACGTGAGAAACTACATTATATCGGAAAAGGAAGCTTTAGCCATTATATGGGGGTTAAAGAAATTCAGAAATTATCTGTGGGGCCATAAGCTCATCATACGTACTGACCACAAAGCTTTAACTTTTCTTAAAGATTGTCGTTTACATAATGGCAGGCTAACTCGTTGGGCTTTGTACCTGCAACAATTTGATTACGAGATTTGCTATGTTAAGGGTACTGAGAATTATGTGGCAGATGCTTTATCTCGATTGCCTAATGGTATGAGTGAAGTGCCCAATGAAAATGGTGAAGAGGGTACTTTTCAGATAAGATATATGAAAGAGGTTTCAGGAAAAAGGAAAATTGAGCAAATATGTAAAAATATGAGATACCATCAGAATGAGGATCCGACATGGAAATCTGTGAAGGTATATTTTGACAGTGTACAGTATCCTCAAATTAAGAAATATTACAAAATCTTTAAAGGCATTTTATATAGGAGGAAAGATTTAGCCACTGAGGAATGGAGAGTATGTTGGCCACACCAGTTTGATACTGATGTCATAGACTATTTTCATTTAGCATTGGGGCATAGTGGGCCAAAGAAATGTTTGGATAAATTGAATAATGTAGTAGTGATTGCTGGTAGTGTCAGTAAGAAGGTAAAAGAACGAATTAAGTCGTCTGATGTCTGTCAAAGGGCCAAAGTACCGAACAGAACTAGTAGAGGTCCAATGCAAAGTACATTACCTGAAGACACCCTAGAATTATTATCAGTAGATCTGTATGGTCCCCTCCCAAAGACTTCGGGAAATTGTGCATATATTTTAGTAATTTTGGAAGTATTCTCAAAGTTTGTGAAATTATACCCCTTGAAAAAAAGCAACAGCAAAAGCTGTATTTAGTAGGATGGTTGAATACTTCAGAACCATCGGGAAACCCAAGGCAGTACTATCTGACAATGGTCCCCAGTTCATATCCAAAATTTGGAAAGAAGGAATGGAGCAAAATGGTGTGGAGGTTAAATATATCGCAGCCTACCATCCTGCTAGCAACCCAGTTGAAAGAAACATGCGAGAAATCGGGAGATTGTGTAGAACATACTGCAGTCATAACCATAGAGCCTGGGGTAGATTTACATTGGATTTTGAGAATGTCATGAACACCTTACATCATGAAACTACTGGGTTCCCACCGGAAGAAATTTTGTTAGGCAGCAGGAGTAAAAGTTTAATTGAAGAAAAACTAGAGTTTCCACCTTGTACAAGTTTGGGGTTGAGTCAAAAGAAAGAATTAGTCAGAAAAAGGGCAAAGCAAAAAGCTGAATCTAGATCTAAAAGACATGATAAAAATCTGAAAGTTTCAAAATTTAAAATTGGGGATTATGTTCTTTTAAAAACCCACGAAAAGTCTAGTGAACTGAACCATGAAATTTCCAAATTTAAATATATTTATAATGGACCGTATATAATACAGAACATTCCACACGATAATGCTTACTACCTGATCTACCCAAAATCCAAAAGACCTTTAGATGTAAGAAATGTTGTGGACCTGAAACTGTATGTTCCTAGGAGTGAGTAACCTAAGTACAATCAGAAAGCAATTTGCAGTAAATGTCCTGTATATTATGCTGAAACTATTTTATTCCAAATATAACAAATCTTTGTAAATATATGTGTACCAATATCAGTGTGCTAATGTACTTATGTGAGTTTCAGATTACCAAATGTACTGTAAATGTAAAGATGTATGGAAAAAGGGCTGAAAAGAAAGGGTAAATGCTGCAAGCCAAATAAAAGATGGGACTGTCAAAAGCCAAAGTGGGCAGTATATGAGTCATAATATAAAGGACGGCCAAACACCAATGAGGGCAGCTAAATAGTCAATGGAGAATTGTAAGTGTGGTACCGGTGATGTGGTAAAATGATGCGAAATGGACTGCCCAAATCCGAATAATAGGCAGCAAATATGTGTAGTAAATTTTCTGAATATTATTGTGTGTTTATTAGTAAGTAAGGAAATGGACTGCCATTCAATGCAAGCAGCAACAAATTGTCTTATAGTGTATATAGATATTTGCATTTGCTTTTGTAGTTAAATGTTTGTGTTCCGGATTTTGAAATTATTTCTTTGAGAAATTTAGTAAAAATGAGTAATCTGCTATTTAAATCATGTGATAGGAGGTTGGACTGTGCCAAAGGCACTTAAGTAAATGATAAGTAAATGTTCTTGATATGTTAAAAAGTGTAGACCTATATAATGTGAGGGAAAGGAAGTTTGTAGTATAAATTTTTTTTGGAACATTCACACAAAGATTCAGAACCACTGTATAAATGTAAAATTTAGTGTTCCCATTAAATTTGCACTTAGTGAAATTTACTGGAAACAGAGGCATGTGTAACAACAACAACGTTATACTATTGTACATATAAAAATTTTTTCTTCTGATTTTCGATAAATTAATGTAATCGATGTTCTAATTTCATTTCTTTTTCTTTTCATGCCATTATGTCAAAGGAACTGTAAACAATTTTCGATGTGAATATTAATATTTATGTCAAATTGCAAGCAACATTATAACAAAATGGAAATGTAGGAAATGTTGAAACTATTGTAAGATGTCGAAGTTGTAATTGTGCGTCTGGTCCATACATAGGCAATGTATTAGGATATGTAGAATGCAAAACCTTTGGTGAATACCCTGTCTGTAGGGGAGCGGTAAAAGGTGGATGGCAGGCGAGCGCGGGAAAACACACATGGGCGCGGCACGGCATAACGGGCTCCGCAGTAGTAGTCGGAGTTGGGCATCGGTCTGAGAAACACGTTCTGGATCTAGGAGGCTCTCCTGGAAATCGTGATTTCGTTGAGCCTCGGATGTGCCGTTTCCGACGACTATACAGCATGGCAAAATTCCATAGGCACTAAATGGAAAAATATTGCGACGCTATGAAGAAGTAAAGTGCCGATACATCAAGAGCCATAGCTGTGATTGTATGTCTGCTCTGCGCCTCGCCATCTCGCCGCCCGCCAACCGCCGCATCGATACGAACAGGTTGAAACTTTTAGTACTGTATTCGTGTGGACCAGTGTTACTTTTGTTCCTTACTGTTCAATAACAACTTAACTTTTACCAGAACTGTCCTATCATTTAATTATCCTCATCACTAACGTAGACAGGGTCCTTTCCACATGTTGTGCAATCCGAGTGTCCCGAGATGAAGATTTAAAGTTTATGTTAATAATAATTACCTGCAGACCTATCTATGTTAGAAAATTGTTTAAAGAACTTTGTTGTTAAAGAATATATAAGCTAATAATATAGGTCTGACGAAGTTGGAAGATAATGTTGAAATTGGTTCAGTAATGAAGGCTAATTAATTTGAGACAAAAATAATGGTAGTTAAATGAGCAAGAAATAAGACAAAAAGAGTAGTAAATCATATATTGGAAATCTTGAGTGCTTAATGATTTAAATAACCAAAATTTCAGTACAGTGATCATAACAGTTTCAGGCCACCCCCCCCCCTTCCACCCTTTTCTTTTCTATTCATTTAAATTCTGAAGTGTACTGAACTGATTTGACCAGCAAAGTCAAAGTCAATATAAAAATCAAAATTTATTAGTGTTTTACCTTTTTCAAAATTGACATTGTATGTGTGGTTCGAAAGTGGTTTCTAGGGTAACCTATGCCCGATTTTAATCAGATCAATAGACAGTACGAAGTTTGTAGTAAACATTATAGTGTATTGTTGTGTATTTTTGGCTTGTCCATATTAGTACAGAAAGTGAAATTATTAGTTCAGTAGATTTTCTGGTTCTAAAATTTACCATATTATGCAGTGTAGTTACGTGGTTGTTTTGTATGAACGTACTTCAACTTGTACTGGGAAGAAACTCAGTTAATGCCTAATTAGGCTGGCGACCGTATTATTAACAATTTGGTAGCATCTGCAGTGTTGTTTCTTGTCCGTCCTAACGTGTAGTTGCACTTCAGACTTGCTTGACGTATCAATGTTGTTACTGAGTGGGTGAAAGTCTGATTTTGCCTCCATTCAGGTACACGCGGTCAGCATATATACCAAAATCCTTTCTTATAAGGTGAAGCCCATCAACTTACCATAGTACAGGCTTTAATAAGTATCGTGCGCAGTAGCGTAGTGTTACAGTACGTGCACCTGCACTGTGCTCATTCAGCAGAGACGCCACTTTATAGAACAGGTAAGCCTCTGAACCCCACGTTCTGTGAAGAGTCGTGGACGTACAACAATTTAGCGGCTAGTGGTAGTTTCACTGCCCTTCTACCTCTTTCCGTAGTTGCTCACGACAGTAGCATGTCATCGTTCGACCAGCTTCACCGTTTCGAGATACTCGTTCACAGGCTCTACGTAATAATAATACACCCTTCGCCAGAGTTACTTCTCTCAAGCGATTTTCCCATTTGCAGCCCATATATTCGCTAGCCAGACACCTGTGCAAGTCTTCTCCAGTAACACACTGTTGTACGCAATGCCACCAGGCGGCATGCAACGCCATGGTGGGCGTATGTGACAGTAACAGTTGAACATTGCGGTATGAACGTAAGTCAAATATAATGACAAAAGTTTCTCAGTGTGTATGCTAACAGAAACTTGTATTCGAAGTTCCATATCATAAATCGGAAATCCAGAGATGAAGAAGAGGGAAGTATTTAATTTATGGATGTGGAAGAATGTTAAACATTATGTAGGCAGATATAATACGAAGTGAAGAACTATTTAAGAGAATGAGTGTGATGAAAATGTAGAAGACACTTACCCCAAGAAACCTTGGTTGGGCGTATGCAACGACATCCAATGATCGTGAACAAATCCTTGTAGGGAGTAAGAGATGGGACACGTAGTAGACAGAGCGGTTATCCTAACAAACCATGCCAACTAATCCAGACGGCGTATTTCTTCACTACAGCGATTAGAATATCTAAGAAATTATAAAGGGCGCTAAATGTAACAGTTACTTAGAGAATTAGAAAGTAGCACAAGAAGAAAAATATGGAGAAAACCACAAAACTAATAGAAAGATTGAAGACAAAAAGGGTCTTCTTACCTGTTTAAGTTCAGTACTCTTTCTCTTAGTGTGAGTGGCGATTTAAGTGAGTCAAATAGTTACAATGTTACTTTACTTAACATAGTTACATTTATTAATATAACAGGTGGTAAAATTCTAAGTCAATACTATCTGTAACTAGGAGTAGGTTACACACTTCAAAAAATTTTGCAATGGATTTCCGAGTCTCCCGTAAACAATATTTTAATCAATTTAGGGTACTAACAACAGCTTTTCTGTAAAGACATTTACTTCATGGTGAAGTTTGTCATCTACATTGGATCATCAGAACAACAGTAGTTTTAAATACTATAATGGAAATCTACATCTACATCCATACTCTGCAAGCCACCCGACGGTGCGTGGCGGAGGGTACTTTGAGTACCTCTATCGGTTCTCCCTTCTATTCCAGTCTCGTATTGTTCGTGGAAAGAAAGATTGTGGGTATGCCTCCGTGTGGGCTCTACTCTCTCTGATTTTATCCTCATGGTCTCTTCGCGAGATATACGTAGGAGGGAGCAATATACTGTATGACTCCTCGGTGAAGGTATGTTCTCGAAACCACAACAAAAGCCCGTACCGAGCTACTGAGCGTCTCTCCTGCAGAGTCTTCCACTGGAGTTTATTTATCATCTACGTAACGCTTTCGCGATTACTAAATGATCCTGTAACGAAGCACGCTGCTCTCCGTTGGATCTTTTCTATCTCTTCCATCAACCTTATCTGGTACGGATCCCACACTGCTGAGCAATATTCAAGCAGTGGGTGAACAAGTGTACTGTAACCTACTTCCTTTGTTTTCGGATTGCATTTCCTTAGGATTCTTCCGATGAATCTCAGTCTGGCATCTGCTTTACCGACGATCAACTTTATATGATCATTCCATTTTAAATCACTCCTAATGCCTACTCCCAGATAATTAATGGAATTACCTGCTTCCAGTTGCTGACCTGCTATATTGTAGCTAAATGATAAAGGATCTTTCTTTCTATGTATTCGCAGCACATTACACTTGTCTACATTGAGATTCAATTGCCATTCCCTGCACCATGCGTCAATTCGTTGCAGATCCTCCTGCATTTCAGTACAGTAAATAAAACAAAATCTTCCACTAGTCACAACATAAGCTCACTACTCTCGAGACACTGCTCGCATCATGCTTGTCGATGTAATAGTCACGTGATATTATATGTGACACTAAAGCCCAGGACTTGGTCGACTTCATTTTTATGCGCTTGGGTGTGCTACACTCGTCCTGTACTCATTAGACTTCAGCTGTTAAACATTAAATCCTGCTGTAAAGTGACTTCAGTTCGTTCAAAATTGAAACTGCTGACGCTACTGTGTCTTTTTACATATCTTCCACACTACAAACGAATATTTTCTTTCTTTTTCACCATGTAGAGACACTACACTAATGAATGATATTTACAAATAATAGAATGCACACTGGAAAATAGTTTCATTGCAAAATGGTTACTTTGGATGATGGTTACACTGCAAAATGATTACACTGAAAAACTGTTATGCTAGAGGACAATTTGTTATAGCGCTGCTGTAACATCAGTCAATTTCGTACAGTTTGCTGTAACGTGACTAGCTGAATCTAGTCGGAAGTAGTAGTAACAACTTGGAATTGTTTGGAACTATTTGTAATTTTCTCACTGGTATAAGGGACATTGTGCCAAGATGTGTACACATGCTTATCCAGAGGAATGGTAGTCACCGTGTATCACCATGACTTACACTTAGCAGCCTTCTAAATTTAGGATGCATAGTCGGAATTATACTATTTAATCAATATGATTGCAATTATAAACGAATTTAGAAGGCACAACCTGAAGTGACACCACGATCATGTGATTGAAAGTGCTGCCATCTTGTATTTTCGTGTATGAAATAACTCTTGATAGCTGTAACTTAACGGTTTTCTGTGGTAGCACATCGTGTCAACATCGCTACCGCTAACATTCTGGACATCCCTCAGCTATTAGGGAGGAAGATGAGATCGACCATCAAACGCTTTGTTTTGTAGTTATTAATGGAGAACCTGGAAAATCTTTTTAGTGGTTTTGGTAACATAAATTATGCCGAAAATGGTAGGTTCGTTAGCAAGAAGAATTCAAATGTGCTTACACCCGTTACAAAATCGCTTTGTGACAACATTATGCTGTTTACAATCTGTGATCAAGTGGACTGCCAAAAACATGTAAAGGAGGGACAGTCTGCAGTGTTAAGGAAAGAGATGTGTGGAGCGTTTATCAACGATGAAAGTGGTAAATTCAGCAAGATCATCTCTAAAAGACATGGCATCAAGACAAAACTACTACTTTTCCTGCACAGGACAACAATGTGGCAGCAAGAGGGATATTGGAAAAAATCGCCTAGGAAACACTGCAAACTATTTCGACGAAACAAAAAAAAATCCTGTGCTTGTACCATATAAAATGGAATTCGCTGACGTTAAAGAGGATGTTCTAATGAACAAACTGCCTGGAACATTGCAGGAGCTCCAGGCCCTGATATAAGGCAAGATTTTGTTTGCGACTTTTAGAGAATGCAGATGTACGATTTCCTAACATTAAAGCATGACTTCTGTGTACAAGAAAACGACTAAGAAAACTGAAGCGTGATTGTAAATGGCAATAAGACACTGGGGCCAGACTGTTTAGTGTGGATGAGCTCTATCCCTAAACATACTTATACCAAATTTAAATGTCTCATTAAAAGCCCAGGAGCGAACAAAGTTATTGGTAACCATCTTATCAATTTTATAATTTGCCCTTATTCGCATCTATGAGAAACTTTTATATCTTTCTTGGTTAGATAACATGGGATTACCAGACCGGAAGCTACGATTTATTGCTACAGAATGGATGGTGTATTTGACCTTGGGGATGTGACTTAACACCGTCAAACAGTAGTTACTATGTGCTCCTCTGTACCCTGCATCAGTCACCTCCACAGAGTGTAAATTATCAAACAGCTTACAGAACTTTTACTGCGTTGTGTTTTACACTGCTCTGCAGTTTGTCTAGTGGGGTTATAAGAATACATGAAACTTGACTGGTTGAATAGTGTTAGGGGGACTAACTAGAAATGTGATATATATTGGAAATCTTAATAAAAATTTACTACTTAAATAATTAAAAGGAAAATTTTGAAAGAAGGATTAGAAAGGATATTCTGGGTGACCTTAACTGGTACTAATATAAACAGACCTTCAAAACTGAATACAGATATTCAGTATCTAACATTCTTAAATTTACGTACATCCGTTTTGTTACAGCTATTGTGGATGGAGATTGGTATGACAGTACTGGTTCCGGATCGCCCCCTCCCCCCCCCCCCCCCCCTCTCTGCTCACACGAATTGTTCTTGTTAGTTTAGATTCTCTTGATGCAGCATTCTCGGCGAGTCGCGGAATAATGAACAGGAAATAATTGTGCGAATAAACTTTGTTACCTTGATAATACTTTTACTGTCAATTGGAATACATGTCTTATACGTATAAAAAGAAATGAACGAGAAACAAAAGAAAATAATAATAATAATATGATTCTTCACATGGTGTGCAAGTCAACCTCATAGACAATCACGACCAAGAAAAGATTATAAACTATTTTTGTCTGCCTATAATTACAATTATTTACCTGTAAACTATGTGGAGATTGCTAACACAAACGCCAATAAAGATGAAATAAGTATTACACATTGGCGTTATATTAAAGCTGGAGAAAGATATTTTTCTCAATCGAGGACATTGTTGCCCACAGACTTTTAAATATATACATTAGCAAATTAGATTGGTTCCCATAAATAATGTTATTCCACAGGTCTTAAAAAAACAAGAAATGTGTCATACAGACTTATACCATTCCCTGTTACAGAAATTTCTTCTTTAAGTACAGTTAGCACGTAACTGAAGAGGTCAGGTTCAAAAATTTAAAACTGCAGTATATGGTGAGAGCAACTGCCTTGATGGAACAATATAAACTGCAATTGGAAAAAGAAGGAGCCATTGCATATTTGCAAATAAGATATACAAATTAAACAATCTGCACACAACTACAGAATATCGTATATGAGCATTTACTGTAAATAGAAATCGAAAGTGGCCATAGATCTGAGTATTGGGAGAAAATGATGGATCCAAGGACATTTATTATGTTAAAGGATACATGAACAATCTGTTTACAAACCTCCATTTTTGTCTGGATCTGCTTAAAAATATTGATTACATTATGTCTAAATGCAGTTGACTGATTATTGTGCAACTAGCAACAGAAAGGTCGTTTCAAAAATAATGAACTTAAAATTCGATACGGGAAATCTGCAAGAGTGTGGGTGAGAGGAGTTCGTAATGCACACTAAGAAGATGTGGAATCCTTTAACGATAGTGTAATGTAGGAAATAAAAGGCAAAATTTAACTTCCTGAATGCTCTCAGCTAGAATAATTGCAAAAAGGAAAGGAACTAATTGTTAAGGCCGTATTTCAGAACATATATCCTTTTTGTGTTGCTTGCGGCTTTCCCGACGGACATGTTATATATATGGTTCTCGGGCGAGACGTCGAATGTCATAGTGAAAACTCCTCAATATTTCATCAGCGCAACTGGCCGACATCTTCAGGTGCGACGAACACACTGCCTAGGCATGACTAGAGCCCCCTATTTATGCCAGCGACAAAATCCGATGGCCAATAGCGACGATATCAACCGACAGCTGGAAGGACAGCAACGCCACCTGCAAGATGACGAACCAAAGACTTCGGCGCACGCGTGGAGGCTGCCGCTGCTGCTCTGCGCTGCCATCGGCCGCCCCAGCGACCTCTGTCGGAAGCCGCAAGCAAAGATGCGCGTCCGCGTAAGGCACGTGACTATCCTCCCGTGGTCAAAGAATATTTATGTTGCTGTCGAATCGGCATCCGTCGTATGACCAATAGTACTCCTCTCGATGCGACTTCAATATGGCCACTGCTGGATCCCAAGCTGTACTGAGCTGAAAGCCCGTGCCTCTGTTTACAAGATTCGTCGAGCTACGTATTTCCACTGCTTCCTTAATAACACTGTCCCAGTACGAACTCGAAGACGCGAGAATTTTGGTGTGTTGATAATTCATAGAATTTCCTGTACTGAGACAATGCTCGGCCACTGCAGACTTCTCTGGTTGCTCCAAACGAGTGTAGCGTCGGTGTTCAGTACATCTCTCTTCTACAGTGCGACAAGTTTGTAGATGGTGAGAAATTCAAAATAGGCCATTTTTGCTACGAATAAATGACGGAAAATTCAAAAATTGGCGGGAAATTTAAAAATCAAAAATGGTGGATGATAGTAAATTAAAAAATAGCGGTAAAATTTAAAACATTGAAGCTGTTGGTGGTGAGAAATTAAAAAATTGGTGCAAAACTTTTTAAAATTCCAATACAGTGAAACTGGCTCGATTGTGCTTTATACCCAAACCCTCGTCCTCCTCCTCTCCAGCCAATCAGTGTGTAGTATTAAAATCAGGTGTAAAAAAACTCCTAGTTATATTTGTTCCATGATACTTGTAAACACTTACATACTTCTAGCGCAATATTAAATTGACTTGTAAAAACGACACCACGACTGAAGATGTGCATTATTAACCTGAATGTCAAAGATATTTATATACCCATAGGCCTACGTGTCTCTAGCATAATATTAAAATAATGTATAAAAATGGTAACAAATAGCATTATTTCTATTATACTTATATAAAACTGCATAAATATACAAGTGGTGTAATATTAAGATTGTACAACCTCTCTCCCCTATCCTCCAGAGCCCAGTATTTTAACTGTCAATAAAGTAAGAGTCAATTACAGTGTAGCTCCTTTTTCTCTATGCTCAAAAAATTTGAATTATTTGTTATTAAAATACACTCCTGGAAATTGAAATAAGAACACTGTGAATTCATTGTCCCAGGAAGGGGAAACTTTATTGACACATTCCTGGGGTCAGATACATCACATGATCACACTGACAGAACCACAGGCACATAGACACAGGCAACAGAGCATGCACAATGTCGGCACTAGTACAGTGTATATCCACCTTTCGCAGCAATGCAGGCTGCTATTCTCCCATGTAGGCGATCGTAGAGATGCTGGATGTAGTCCTGTGGAACGGCTTGCCATGCCATTTCCACCTGGCGCCTCAGTTGGACCAGCGTTCGTGCTGGACGTACAGACCGCGTGAGACGACGCTTCATCCAGTCCCAAGCATGCTCAATGGGGGACAGATCCGGAGATCTTGCTGGCCAGGGTAGTTGACTTACACCTTCTAGAGCACGTTGGGTGGCACGGGATACATGCGGACGTGCATTGTCCTGTTGGAACAGCAAGTTCCCTTGCCGGTCTAGGAATGGTAGAACGATGGGTTCGATGACGGTTTGGATGTACCGTGCACTATTCAGTGTCCCCTCGACGATCACCAGTGGTGTACGGCCAGTGTAGGAGATCGCTCCCCACACCATGATGCCGGGTGTTGGCCCTGTGTGCCTCGGTCGTATGCAGTCCTGATTGTGGCGCTCACCTGCACGGCGCCAAACACGCATACGACCATCATTGGCACCAAGGCAGAAGCGACTCTCATCGCTGAAGACGACACGTCTCCATTCGTGCCTCCATTCACGCCTGTCGCGACACCACTGGAGGCGGGCTGCACGATGTTGGGGCGTGAGCGGAAGACGGCCTAACGGTGTGCGGGACGGTAGCCCAGCTTCATGGAGACGGTTGCGAATGGTCCTCGCCGATACCCCAGGAGCAACAGTGTCCCTAATTTGCTGGGAAGTGGCGGTGCGGTCCCCTACGGCACTGCGTAGGATCCTACGGTCTTGGCGTGCATCCGTGCGTCGCTGCGGTCCGGTCCCAGGTCGACGGGCACGTGCACCTTCCGCCGACCACTGGCGACAACATCGATGTACTGTGGAGACCTCACGCCCCACGTGTTGAGCAATTCGGCGGTACGTCCACCCGGCCTCCCGCATGCCCACTATACGCCCTCGCTCAAAGTCCGTCAACTGCACATACGGTTCACGTCCACGCTGTCGCGGCATGCTACCAGTGTTAAAGACTGCGATGGAGCTCCATATGCCACGGCAAACTGGCTGACACTGACGGCGGCGGTGCACAAATGCTGCGCAGCTAGCGCCATTCGACGGCCAACACCGCGGTTCCTGGTGTGTCCGCTGTGCCGTGCGTGTGATCATTGCTTGTACAGCCCTCTCGCAGTGTCCGGAGCAAGTATGGTGGGTCTGACACACCGGTGTCAATGTGTTCTTTTTTCCATTTCCAGGAGTGTACATATGCAATATTTCCACATCTAAAATGTGTACACCCATGAGAACTGCGGAAAATGACGCCTTAAATATTTTCAGTTATATTCTCATACATTTATGGACTGGCTTGCCATTTTGCATGCGTGAATTCCATTGAAACCAGAATATCATTCGCTGTGGAATAAGAGAAGGAGTATAAAACATACCCTCCATCACCAGATAGCAACAACATTTGCTCATGCAATGTAATTAATGAATTAGTAGTACATAGTTGTCAAACATGAAGTTCACCTTAAATAATATTTTGTAGACTGTTAAAAGCGTGAAATGAAATCAACAACCAGTTTATGTCCATTGTTACATGCCTTGCAAACAGATGGCTGCAGGTGTAAGCATTCAAACTTCGATTGCTGAACCGTAGTGTAATAATCAACAGGGACTCAACTATTTACCACATCTATTATTCTTGTCAAATGTGTCAGAGACACAAAAATGTCCTGCATTTACGTCAAATATCACAAAGTTTACACCAAGTATCATGATGTTATTGAATTAATATGACTATGTAATTTAAATGCAATGTCCAAAAAGGTTTATGTAATAACATGTAGTAAACACGTTGGTCTATTCTGGGCGATTAGGTGCTTTGAACAGTCAAAGAGCACATTTGAAGCAGGGAACAACGTCACAGGGCGCAGACGACATAGTGCTGTTGACTCTGGTACAAGCTCTTGCGCATTGGAGTTTGACAGAAGCGCTCAGGCGTGGTGGTTGCTAGCAGCATTTAGTGTGGCACATTCTAAGGTACCAAACTGGGAGAGTTGTATGTTATGGCCAGGTGTAATTACGGTGTTAATTGAGCACATTGCAAAAAGCATCAAGAGGAATTAAGGTGACAGAAGAGCACTGTGGGCCCGGAGTTGTTTATTGCAAAGCGACGCTAAGAAGAGCCTGTTGCCATGCGTTGTCGGCGATTATCACCTTACTCAACAACAGCAGCCGCTCACTGACGTAATATCAGACCAACTTTAACATTTAGAAGTGTATCAAGGCTAGCCAGCGTCGCAGTTTCATTTGTGATTAATTACCACCTAAACAGTAACGCTGTGTTACAAGTGCTTAAATCTGAACAGTTACCAAGTAGGGTCCTATCCAACGATTATTAATTACATCCGAGGATCACTGCTGATGATAAAAAAATTTGCTGAGCTAATTTAATTTTTATAATTTCTTTAAAAAGTGAAATTTATCAAATCTTAAAAAATAATTCGGACTGATAACTACTGGACTTTGTTGCTCAGAGAAGTCTTCACTAAGTATTAATATTCAGTGATTATGAAAAAGTGATTTCAGTGAAATTTTAAAGATTATTGTAGATCAGAATGGTTATTCCCTTTGTTTGATCAATAATTTCTGCTCTCCTTTCCAAATTACGTTAGCAGTGTTAAGCAGTTATTTAATGAAAGCTATGTACTAATAAGACACAAGCTGCTCAACGGAAAATATTCGTCTAAGAACAATTACAACGGTGGAAATATAAACAAAAGGTACTATGATAGAATGCGTGAAGTTATTTATTACATAAACCGAGAACCAAACAATTAACAGTCAAGTGCATATACTTAAGAATTTGTTTTACTGATTTCACGATTAGATTTATTTAATGTTGTGAGCAGTGATTTTGAATCTGAGCTCGAGTGAATGTTATTGTGCCCATTCCCACCTGACTGTCTTGCATTAATTATTACATAAATTCTTTTCCAATTTGATTAGCAAATATACGACATTGTTCACTCACACCATGATCTGGCGACCGCTTTCCATAAATATTGCAATCACAGCTGAAAAATATGTAACTTCGTTATCTGAAATTTCGCTAACTACTATATATCGTTTGTCAAAGTACTTTTGATCGTTATTGTGTAGAAGTAGTCACGCAACGACGGATCTGTTATGAGTGATTCTACATTTCTTTTGGAATAAATTTGTTCTTCGGAACCGATGCTTTTTCCCAGACAACTGGGACATTAGGAACACGTATCATCGATTATTTCGGTTATCAGAAAGTGAAGGTCCATTATACGTCCATTATATGATAGAACATATCTTAATCTTGGAATTGTCCAGTGGCCGAACTTTGCAAATTTTGGTTGTGAGATTAATATTAGTTAGTGGAATTTTCGATCAAACAATAGAGAAACCAAAAATCCTGAAATCTACAATGTAGACGGAGCTGCAACAACAGGAATGTTTGACGGCGAGTTGACTAATGACAGTGGAATGGGTGGCTCAAAAAACATTGCAGTTCTAAGTAACGTGACAATAAAGCAAGAGATCGACAATTCTTACCAAGAAAATAATAAGAGATGTTCTCAAAGGGCGCAGGTCAAGCCGATGAGTTCAAAACAAAACCAGAAATAAAACCGGTACTGAATAAGGCCGGTGATGTGCAGTTGGGCGTTTTGAATTAATTGAAAGGAATTATATTAAGGATGTGTAAGATCTGAAAAATTAAATATCTTCGTCAAGTTAGGCATTGAATTACAAAATCGATTCATCAAGTCAGTTACTGGATAATAAAATGAGTTTGTTGGGTATTAAAATTGGCGAATAGATAAAAACTCTGACCCAACAAAGGACGATAAAATAACTAGCAAAATAAATGAGGTAGGCGGTAAATTTAACAGTAAAATTGAGGCTTTAAAGAAGTGGGGAAACCATGAAATCAAAAGACAAAGAGGAGAACTGTACGCTGCAATAAACAGTAAAATAACAAAATATCCACGGGTGTACTGCCGGTCTACAGTGTCCAACGGGCACAATATTTCGGCGATCATACATGTCGCCATCATCAGGAGAACTGACGGACTGAGCTCCTGTGAACGTGCCGGCACGGAGATCCGTACACTATGGCTGCTCAGGGGGAACTGGATTCGGTCGCGGCGGCGGCCGATTTAAAAACCCTCCGCCCGTGGCGCGCTCACTCCGCCGTCCGCGCCCCGCGCCACGGTCGCGCGGTGGAACAGATTGCGACGGCGTCTGAGATGACGTCAGTGTGATGGCTCTGTCCGCCGTGGTCGTCACAACTATACATTTGCTCGATTTACTCTTGATTAACCCAATCGCTGGTTCCCAAGCCTTGCTAAGATTATAGCCACAGTCACGGTTTATGAGGTCGTCATTGGTGCGAATTTCGATGGCCTCTCTAACAACGCTGTCCCAGTATCTTGACGTCTGTACCAGAATCCTCGTGCGTTCATACTCCATAGCGTGATTTTCCGACAAACAATGTTCAGCGACCGACATCAGTCGAGTGTGCCTCTGGTGTTCACGGCATCGATCCTCGACGGTACGCATCGTCTGACCAATATACGACTTGCCACACTGACACGGAATCTGGTACACGACGGCCTTCCTCAAACCGAGGTCATCTTTGGCGCTCCCCACCAGTGCACGAGTTTTATTCGGAGGACAAAACACAGTTCCGACCCGGTGTTTCTTCAAAATGCGGGCGATTTTCCCCGAGAGTGCGCCTGTATATGGGATAAACGCAGTGCCTACCTCGTCCCTCGTGATTTCATCCATCTCCACAGGTTGTGCTGTAGTGGGTGGGCGGAGAGGACGTTGAATCTGCCACTCTGAGTACCCATTTTTTTTTTTTTTTCGAAATACAGTTCTCAGATGTTCCAATTCCTGAGGTAGACTCTCTGTGTCAGAGATAGTGCGCGCCCTATGTACTAGAGATTTAAGCACCCCATTCCTCTGTGAAGGGTGATGGCAGCTGTCTGCGTGCAAATACAGATCAGTGAGCGTTGTCTTCCGATACAACCCATGGCCCAGAGTGCCGTCAGGCCTTCTCTTGACCAAGACGTCAAGGAAAGGTAGTTTACCCTCCGTTTCTGTCTCCATAGTGAATTTGATGTTGGGGTGTATGGAGTTTAGATGTGTAAGGAAGCCAAGGAGTTTATCCATACCATGTGGCCAGATGACGAACGTGTCGTCCACGTAACGGAAAAAGCAAGTAGGTTTCCATTCGGATGACGACAGGGCTTCCTCCTCGAAGTTCTCCATATACAAATTCGCTACAACCGGTGAGAGTGGGCTACCCATGGCGACTCCCTCCGTCTGTTCGTAGTATTCTCCATTAAAAAGAAAATACGTGGAAGTCAAGACATGCCTAAAAAGTTCAGTGGTCTTCTCGTCAAACTTCTGACTAATCAATTCTAGTGACTCTCGCAGGGGTACCCTCGTGAACAAGGAAACGACGTCAAAACTCACTATGATATCTGACTCACCCAACGTGAAGCTATCAAGGCGTTTAACAAAATCCACGGAATTACGGATGTGATGAGGGCATTTACCCACATAAGGACTTAACTTCGCTCCCACCCCCAAGTTCACTCCGGTCGCAGAAACTGTTAGTGCTGTTGAACAGGTTGCAGCTCGACTCCCGCCTGAATCAGCTGAGGAAATACGTCGTGAATCTTGTCGTGCGTTGACGAAATCCAAGCCGATGAAGTCAAATATCACTAGTAAAGAGAGGGCGGCCATTCGTGATCTGAGGGAGCGCTCTGAAATTGTTGTCTTACCGGCTGACAAAGGCAATGCTACAGTTGCTGTCTCCCATAAGGACTACACCGACAAGATGCACAGCCTGCTAAATGACGATTCCTACCGGAAGATCAGCGTTGACCCTACAAAGAAGGTGGACAACAAGACGAGGACGCTTCTCAAGGACGCAGATTTACCGGAGGGTGACGCTAAGAAATTGTTACCCCAAGGTCCGGTACCGTCTAGACTATATGGACTCCCGAAGGTTCACAAAGAGGGGGTACCATTACGCCCCATTGTCAGCAACATCAGGGCACCTACATATTTGTTGGCCAAATACCTGACGGGAATATTAAGTCCTTATGTGGGTAAATGCCCTCATCACATCCGTAATTCCGTGGATTTTGTTAAACGCCTTGATAGCTTCACGTTGGGTGAGTCAGATATCATAGTGAGTTTTGACGTCGTTTCCTTGTTCACGAGGGTACCCCTGCGAGAGTCATTAGAATTGATTAGTCAGAAGTTTGACGAGAAGACCACTGAACTTTTTAGGCATGTCTTGACTTCCACGTATTTTCTTTTTAATGGAGAATACTACGAACAAACGGAGGGAGTCGCCATGGGTAGCCCACTCTCACTGGTGGTAGCGAATTTGTATATGGAGAACTTCGAGGAGGAAGCCCTGTCGTCATCCGAATGGAAACCTACTTGCTTTTTCCGTTACGTGGACGACACGTTCGTCATCTGGCCACATGGTATGGATAAACTCCTTGGCTTCCTTACACATCTAAACTCCATACACCCCAACATCAAATTCACTATGGAGACAGAAACGGAGGGTAAACTACCTTTCCTTGACGTCTTGGTCAAGAGAAGGCCTGACGGCACCCTAGGCCATGGGGTGTATCGGAAGACAACGCTCACTGATCTGTATTTGCACGCAGACAGCTGCCATCACCCTTCACAGAGGAATGGGGTGCTTAAAACTCTAGTACATAGGGCGCGCATTATCTCTGACGCAGAGAGTCTACCTCAGGGATTGGAACATCTGAGAACTGTATTTCGAAAAAAAAAATGGGTACTCAGAGTGGCAGATTCAACGTCCTCTCCGCCCACCCACTACAGCACAACCTGTGGAGATGGATGAAATCACGAGGGACGAGGTAGGCACTGCGTTTATCCCATATACAGGCGCACTCTCGGGGAAAATCGCCCGCATTTTGAAGAAACACCGGGTCGGAACTGTGTTTTGTCCTCCGAATAAAACTCGTGCACTGGTGGGGAGCGCCAAAGATGACCTCGGTTTGAGGAAGGCCGTCGTGTACCAGATTCCGTGTCAGTGTGGCAAGTCGTATATTGGTCAGACGATGCGTACCGTCGAGGATCGATGCCGTGAACACCAGAGGCACACTCGACTGATGTCGGTCGCTGAACATTGTTTGTCGGAAAATCACGCTATGGAGTATGAACGCACGAGGATTCTGGTACAGACGTCAAGATACTGGGACAGCGTTGTTAGAGAGGCCATCGAAATTCGCACCAATGACGACCTCATAAACCGTGACTGTGGCTATAATCTTAGCGAGGCTTGGGAACCAGCGATTGGGTTAATCAAGAGTAAATCGAGCAAATGTATAGTTGTGACGACCACGGCGGACAGAGCCATCACACTGACGTCATCTCAGACGCCGTCGCAATCTGTTCCACCGCGCGACCGTGGCGCGGGGCGCGGACGGCGGAGTGAGCGCGCCGCGGGCGGAGGGTATTTAAATCGGCCGCCGCCGCGACCGAATCCAGTTCCCTCTGAGCAGCCATAGTGTACGGATCTCCGTGCCGGCACGTTCACAGGAGCTCAGTCCGTCAGTTCACCTGATGATGGCGACATGTATGATCGCCGAAATATTGTGCCCGTTGGACACTGTAGACCGGCAGTGCACCCGTGGATATTTTGATTATCAAATACGCCGGGAGAAACTCAAGAATGACAGTAAAATAACAATATCTTGACGCTATTCGTGGGATTTAAAGACGAAAGTAGACTAAGAAATTAAAATTGTAAATGATAAGCAGGAAAAATTCGTCGCGACGTAGATCAGTCTGTTCAAACGTTGAAGGGACAGACTTGGAAAGTTAAAGACGAGACAGAGACCAAATTACAAGAAACCGTATCTCAGGCGTTAGAATTAGCGGAAATCACAAACTGGTGGAATTTAAAAATAAAGAAGTAAAGAGTTGGAGATCTCAAAGTAATAAAACCAAGAACAAATGAAAAAAAACTAGAGAATGTGATAAATTTGGGTGCTACATTTACAATAGTAGTAGCTCTCCCAAAACACGTAAATTTCGAAATAGAAAAGTACCACCCAGAGAGCAGAGTCCATCCTGTTCTTTTTATGGACGCATGCAGGAAAATAATTCGTTCAGTATTACCTGAAGAGGACCGAAGTAGAATAGCGCGAACAAAGTTAACTGGGGGCGTGAGTAGCAGTGTAGTCCACTCTACGGACATTTACCGGATTTTACAAGACTTTAATAAGTCTGAGGAGAAATACTGGTTTGTAGAGAAACAGGACGAAGCATTGCATGAATTTGTGCAAGCCTCTCCATACCAGCCAGGCCAAGAAACAAACATGAAATCGTACTGCGAGGAATTTTTTAAAAAGGTCGATTACGTAAAAGACCAGATATCAGAAAAGTGCTTGTAACGGTGCTGCGCGGAAAATTACAGTGGAGTGTCCGAGGTTACTTAATGAGCGAAAATGACGAAACATCTGTTCTGAAAAAAGTAGGCGACATTGATGCTTAGTACGGAGACAATGAAAATCGGTATCAAATCAAAAACAACAATCATTTTTAATAAGTGTTGCGATTCCATGCTTTTCATTGCCTTTGGAGGCAACTGTGGTAAATCTTTGCACTTTAAGCTGCTAAGTTGAACTCTCATCAGTATGAGTTTCTTGAAGTGCCAGTACGTCTACCTCATTTTCTTTCATAATTTTGGAGGGGATATCACCTTTGTCTCTGCTATAGCCTTCAACGTCGGCTTGGCATATTCTTAGAACATGCCTAATTTTTGGTTTTCTAATGGGCCGCATTCTGCTAGCCTTCGAGTAGCGCATCTGGCAGGGCCGGAAGGTACGAGTACGTCCGGCCATCGCTTGGGGGTGATATTCGCTTCGTGTTTCACTCATCTTCTTCTCACCAAATCGAAACACTACTAGGGGAGTGGGCCACGTCGAGGCTGTCACCTTGCGAACAAGAACTGGAATAGTGAGACCTACCCCAACACCATGGCTCTCCGTGCTGGCAAATATTGAACCTCCCTCACTCCGCAGACAAAATGGCTCTGAGCACTATGGGACTCAACATCTTAGGTCATAAGTCCCCTAGAACTTAGAACTACTTAAACCTAACTAACCTAAGGACATCACACACATCCATGCCCGAGGCAGGATTCGAACCTGCGACCGTAGCAGTCCCGCGGTTCCGGACTGCAGCGCCAGAACCGCTAGACCACCGCGGCCGGCTCACTCCGCAGACAACACGCAATCCAAAGATAAATGCAAAAAAATTGCTGCTGACACCACACTCCCAATACACGCTTATCTGCATGATTAAAGTCAAGAAATCCCTTCTGGAGCCACTTCTCGAACAATCGGGACACCATAGCAGAATGGAAACACCTACGGCAACAAGAAAATGTTAACAATGGACACCTCATTAAGAACCCGGTTGATCTTGTTCCTAGTTCCTGGATGGCAATAAACAGAATAAGCACTGGTGCTGGACGGTGCAACGAGCTGATGGACAAGTGGGGCTACGTGGGCGATCCTCACTGAGACTGCGGCGAAATACAGACGATGAAGCACATAATCGAGTGTGAAATTCATGGTTTTCGGGACGGTTCACTAGACTCTCATAGACTCATAGACTGTGCCATTTCTTGGCTTTGTAATTTAATTGTTTCTCTTTAGTCGTTAATTTTTTTTGACAGATTGCAACATGTATGCACTATAGGTTTATAAGTACTGTAATATGTATAACTAAATTTATGATGAATAATGTTTTGTTACATTTGCATGTTAATTAACTTTCCCATGCTGAACGTGTACAGTACTGTAAGGCATCTGGCACGTCGAACGCAAAATAAAATAAAACGACAGTCATCAAAATATGAATAACTTTAACCACAACAACCTGAACAATAACCGTTGTAGTGAATGCGAGGTGATTAGATTAGATTAGATTAATACTAGTTCCATGGATCATGAATACGATATTTCGTAATGATGTGGAACGAGTCGAATTTTCCAATACATGACATAATTAGGATAATTTAACAACATACTTAAGTTAATATAACAACTTTATTATTTTTGTGTTTTTTTGTTTCTCTTTATTTTTTTATTTTTTTTATATTTTTTTTCTTAATTTATATCTAAAAATTCCTCTATGGAGTAGAAGGAGTTGTCATTCAGAAATTCTTTTAATTTCTTCTTAAATGCTTGTTGGTTATCTGTCAGACTTTTGATACTATTTGGTAAGTGACCAGAGACTTTAGTGCCAGTATAATTCACCCCTTTCTGTGCCAAAGTTAGATTTAATCTTGAATAGTGAAGATCATCCTTTCTCCTAGTATTGTAGTTATGCACACTGCTATTACTTTTGAATTGGGTTTGGTTGTTAATAACAAATTTCATAAGAGAGTATACATACTGAGAAGCTACTGTGAATATCCCTAGATCCTTAAATAAATGTCTGCAGGATGATCTTGGGTGGACTCCAGCTATTATTCAGATTACACGCTTTTGAGCAATAAATACTTTATTCCTCGGTGATGAATTACCCCAAAATATGATGCCATATGAAAGCAATGAGTGAAAATAGGCGTAGTAAGCTAATTTACTAAGATGTCCTCGCGTACAAAGAGATAGGAGGGGAGGAAGCGGTGGCGGTCGCTGAATGAGAAAACAGAACGGACGGATGTGCGAAAATCACTGTTCGAGAAACGGAGATCCAAAGCAATAATGGGGCACACCGATGCGGAGAGCAGTAGGCGGTCCCGCCTTCAAAAACAGTGTTACTGTAGCAATTATATGCTCTAGGGTCGCTTAACGTGGACACCATATCGCCGTGATCTTAAGAAGCTGGAACGCTTCAACCAACAGAAGCTTCGATGCATTATGAACATTAAATGGGATGACTTCGTATCAAACACTACAGTTCTTGAGAAGACAAAGGGGTATAGTGGAGAAGCCACCGTTATTGGTCACCAACTCAGATGGTTGAGTTTACCCTGCGGGTAAGAAACAACTGTCTTTCTCGACAAATTTTACTTAATGAAGTGAGCACAGCTATAACACCGAGTGGTGCTCCTCCGAAGCGCTCCAAGGACTGGATCGAGAAGAACCTAAAGAGTCCAAACATTGACCCAAGGACTTGGTGCGCCGCAGCAGAAGACCGTAATCATTGACGCACAAATACACTCCTGGAAATGGAAAAAAGAACACATTGACACCGGTGTGTCAGACCCACCATACTTGCTCCGGACACTGCGAGAGGGCTGTACAAGCAATGATCACACGCACGGCACAGCGGACACACCAGGAACCGCGGTGTTGGCCGTCGAATGGCGCTAGCTGCGCAGCATTTGTGCACCGCCGCCGTCAGTGTCAGCCAGTTTGCCGTGGCATACGGAGCTCCATCGCAGTCTTTAACACTGGTAGCATGCCGCGACAGCGTGGACGTGAACCGTATGTGCGGTTGACGGACTTTGAGCGAGGACGTATAGTGGGCATGCGGGAGGCCGGGTGGACGTACCGCCGAATTGCTCAACACGTGGGGCGTGAGGTCTCCACAGTACATCGATGTTGTCGCCAGTGGTCGGCGGAAGGTGCACGTGCCCGTCGACCTGGGACCGGACCGCAGCGACGCACGGATGCACGCCAAGACCGTAGGATCCTACGCAGTGCCGTAGGGGACCGCACCGCCACTTCCCAGCAAATTAGGGACACTGTTGCTCCTGGGGTATCGGCGAGGACCATTCGCAACCGTCTCCATGAAGCTGGGCTACGGTCCCGCACACCGTTAGGCCGTCTTCCGCTCACGCCCCAACATCGTGCAGCCCGCCTCCAGTGGTGTCGCGACAGGCGTGAATGGAGGGACGAATGGAGACGTGCCGTCTTCAGCGATGAGAGTCGCTTCTGCCTTGGTGCCAATGATGGTCGTATGCGTGTTTGGCGCCGTGCAGGTGAGCGCCACAATCAGGACTGCATACGACCGAGGCACACAGGGCCAACACCCGGCATCATGGTGTGGGGAGCGATCTCCTACACTGGCCGTACACCACTGGTGATCGTCGAGGGGACACTGAATAGTGCACGGTACATCCAAACCGTCATCGAACCCATCGTTCTACCATTCCTAGACCGGCAAGGGAACTTGCTGTTCCAACAGGACAATGCACGTCCGCATGTATCCCGTGCCACCCAACGTGCTCTAGAAGGTGTAAGTCAACTACCCTGGCCAGCAAGATCTCCGGATCTGTCCCCCATTGAGCATGTTTGGGACTGGATGAAGCGTCGTCTCACGCGGTCTGCACGTCCGGCACGAACGCTGGTCCAACTGAGGCGCCAGGTGGAAATGGCATGGCAAGCCGTTCCACAGGACTACATCCAGCATCTCTGCAATCGTCTCCATGGGAGAATAGCAGCCTGCATTGCTGCGAAAGGTGGATATACACTGTACTAGTGCTGACTTTGTGCATGCTCTGTTGCCTGTGTCTATGTGCCTGTGGTTCTGTCAGTGTGATCATGAGATGTATCTGACCCCAGGAATGTGTCAATAAAGTTTCCCCTTCCTGGGACAATGAATTCACGGTGTTCTTATTTCAATTTCCAGGAGTGTACTTCAGCTGCTGTCATACATTTTGAGCAGGAACGTCGGAGGCAGGAAGATGAAAAATGTAAGAGATGCAAACTTCGCCAGGCTCAGCTACGCCCTCCACCCTCTACTATGTGTAATGTTTGTGCCCGCATGTTCCATGCCGGGATTGGTCTGCTAAGCCATCATAGGCGTCTCCGTGCCTGAACTGCCATAATGGAAATGCTGGAGAAAAATGAAAACTCGGATACGAGTAGCAGCTGGCGCCGCAGACGGCGACGGCCAATAACAGAGTGCTCGGTAACCAACAAAGAGCAGCATTAAATACGAGCACGTTCAGGTATGAAACAATGATCATGAATATCAATGCAATTTCGAGGACAAGGTAAATCAAATGCGGCAGCAAATCGTAAGTGTTGTCGAAGCGACGTCGGGTTCAAATGGCTGTGGTCTCTTCAGTTCAATCTGTATACCGAAGAAGAAATGAAGGAAATAAAAGAAAGCTTCAACAGCTGGATAAAAATTCAAGTTGAGGCGATATCAATGATAAGATTCACTGATGGCATTGCTATCCTCCGTGAAATTGAGGAAGATGGTTCAAATGGCTCTGAGCGCTATGGGACTTAACATCTGAGGTCATCAGTCTCCTAGAACTTAGAACTACTTACACCTAACTAACCTAAGGATATCACACACATCCATGGCCGAAGCAGGATTCGAACCTGCGACCGTAGCAGTTGCGCGGTTCCGGACTGGAGCGCCTAGAACCGCTCGGCAACAGCTGCCGGCCGACGTCGGGTCCGACGCGTAGAAATGGTACTGCGGCGCCGATAATGGACCAGTGTCCGGTCGCGAAGAAGAGTGTTGTCGTTGTTAAGCAAGTCGAATCAGTAGTAAAGGAGAAGGAATAGCTAATGCAGTTAAGTAAAATGTATGATGGGAAGAGAAGTAGGAAAATAAGTTTCAGAGAGAAGATAATTAAGGGTAGTGATAATTATGAAATGCTTGAGACGAAGGGGACGATCATTCTGAGAGAGAAGCTATGCGATGTAGGCGAAGTTAATGAGTGTACAATGAGTAATATCGATGACATTAATGAACAGAGTGAGGAGGAGGGGAACGTGACGTGTGAGTGAGTAAGAATTTTACGGATGTCATTTCCAATTCATTCGAAATCGACTGATTTAATTAGACAATCGGAAACTGTAATACACGGCGACAGTATGTACCTTCTGACAACCGAGTGAAATTAATAAGCAAAATAGATGGTTGCAGTGTGTACGAAGTCAGGGTTGATGTGATACGTTCAGATGACAGTGATAATAAAACTGAACCTGCTGATTACTTAGATACATCCTTGGTTAAACGTGTCTTATGTCAAAAGGAGGAAGGGGGAAGGGCAGACCAACAAAAAACAAAAAAAACGGATAAATAAGTTGAAAGAAATAACGTTTTGTGGAACAACCTGGAAGTGGAGCAAGACTTGTTGTGGGAAGACGAAGGAAATGAATGGAAGATTGTAAAGCAGAATTTAGTAAATTAGGAGACGATTCTTCGTAAAGATGGGGAAACCGAAAACTATATTCTCGAACAATGGACCTCAGTTCATTTGGAATGAAAGCATGAAGGAAAAAGGTGTAGAAGCCTATTACCCGTCGGAGAACCCTTTGGAACACTATATACGTGAATCAAGCAAATATTTTAGGACATGTTACCACAATAACAACATCGTGTGGGGCAATTAGATGGATGACGTCGAAAAAACGGTGAACTCAGTGTCTCATTATAGTACAGGTTTTACACCTGAGGAAATTATGTTCCGTGCTAAAACAAAGAGTATAATAAAGAAGCTACTCGATTTTCCACGTAGATAAGACCTAGACATTGTGCAAAAGCAAAGAGATACTACGAGACAAAGAGACACTACGAGAAAAAATGACGAAGCGTGGTGAGGCACGAATTAAAAGATACGATGCTAATCTGAAACCAGTAAAGCATAAGTTAGGGAAAATTGTCTTTCTAAAAGCACCTGAAAAATCTAGTAAGATAGCTAATGAAATCTCCGAATTCAAGTTTATTTACAAGAAACCATTTAAAGTTGAGAGCATTCTTCACCTGCTTACTGTTTGATATACCCTCAATCAGGTGTGCTAAACGTTGTAGATTTGAAAAGTATCAGAGCAAAAATGGTTAATTTTTCGCTGACTGTAAATAATCATGAATAATTAGTGTAATAAAGACTTTTGACTTTTTCATTTAAGATCGGCAATGCTGATGCCATACTAAACAATTGTATATAATGCTAATGTTTTGTGTTGTAAATAGTAATTAGTTTTAAGGAGACGAACGTAAATTGTAACTTCAGTTTCAGGTGAAAATCCGAAATAAATGGACGCTTATTTAAGTACGGAATTTTGTGTTGCCTGTCAAAAAGAGAAACAGAAAATGAAATACAAAAGATTGTACTTATGAACATGGATGACATGGAAGCACAAGAGTCAAATATGATGAATATTGATGAGGTAGCGCATCTCCAATAATGTGTTTTTATTTTCAGGAAGTAAAGATACATATAATATTTACGTGAACTTTGTAATTTGAAAAGTGTAGTACTAGTTTTTTTAAAAATTCACGTGGACACAGATAACATTAGAAATCTGGGATAAATTTCATAAATTCTTTGAGTAATAGTAGTTCAAATGCATAATACAGTAGTTAATGAGAATTTGTAATGAGATTTAAAAAATATACGATGTCTTTACCTATGTGTGATTACACAATCCATTTGCTTTGCAATGAAACGATTCATTAAAAAGTGACTTGTGTAATATAAGCCAGATGTACGTTCCTGTGTGTGGGAAAAAAGATTTTTTAGTAGACAAGATGGTTGCTGCAAAAGAATGTCACGTAAATAGGGTGAAATATTTCAAGCAGAAGACAGTGAACGATTAAAATAATTAATTAGATTTTTAATATTTTGCTAATAAAACATTAACAATCAAAGCAACTGATTATGGATGTTTGGTCGTTTCCTTGAATCTATGCTTGCCAATACAGATCAATGAAACGTGGGGAATGTGTAACACAACAAGGCAGAAGAAATTTTCGACATACTAATGCTGTAATTTTGAAAAATGGAGTAACTATTTATGTATTATGTTTTCTCACTATTTTGTAAATATTTTCCAATGAATCAATATGATAATGTAAATTGAATACAATAACTAAAAAACAATTACCTAATACTATCTAGTAAACATGCTGATCTAGTCAGGGCGATTTGTTGTTGTGAACAGTCAAAGAGTACTCGTACGTTTGAAGTAGGGAACATTGTCGCTGGGTGCGGAGCGAACAGTGCAGTTGAGTCTGGCGTGAGCTCTTTTGCAGTAGAGTTTGACAGAAGCGCTCAGGCGTTTTGGTTGCTAGTTGCATGTAGTACAGCACAGTCTAGGGTACCAAACTGGGAGAACTGTATGTTATGGCCAGGCGTAATTACAGTGTTAATTGAACACAGTGCAAAAAGCATCAAGAGCAATTAATATGAAAGAAGAGCACTGTGGGCCCGAAATTGTTTATTGCAAAGCGACGTTAAGAAGAGCCTGTTGCCATGCATTGTCGGCAATTATCACCTTTCGCGGCACTAGCAACCACTCACTGAAGTAAGGCCGGACCAACTTTAAAATTTAGAAATGTATGAAGGCTAGCCAGCGTCGTAGTTTCATTTTGTGAATAATTACCCACTTCACGTTAACGCTGTGTTACGACTGCTTAAACATGAACAGTTACCAAGGAGGGTCCTATCATGTTATTATTAATTATAACTGAGTGGCAATGTTGATGATAAAAAGACTAAAATTTATTTATTTCTTATAATTTGTTTAAAAAGTGAAAGTTATCAAAAATCAAAAAATAATTGAGACTGATAGGTAAAGATATTGAACTTCGTTGCTCACGAAAATCTTCACTTTAAAAACCGATATTAATATTCAGTGATTATAAAAAGTAATTTCAGTGAATTTTTGAAGATTATTGTGGAGCAGAATGTTTATTTTCATTGTGTAATTCCACAACAAGTAACAGTGTTACGCAAAAGTTAATTTGCAGTTAGTTAATGGAAGTTATGCACTAACAAGGCATATTCTGCTCAACAGAAGATATTTATTTAAGAACAGTGCAATAGTAGAAATATTAACAGTTAGGCTGCGTAAAGTTATTTGTTACGCAAACTAAGTGTCAAAGAATTAGCAGTCAAGTGCATATGCTTAGCTGCTTAGCGAAATTTGCTTTATTGAATTCACGATTAGATTTATTTCATCTTGCTAACTGTGATTTTGAATCTGAGTCTGTGTTATTGTTGTTTATTCTAATATTGGCCGCTTCTTTTATAACAGAATCCCGTTATGATGACGCGTGAGCCAACACTCTCGTATTATCGTATTGTATCTAATGGCTTCTCTCCATACAATGATAGCGCCGGCGGTCAGCTACAGGCTGAGTTTCAATATTTGAGACGCATGTTCAAGGGGAATGATTACAGCAAAGGAGGCATTGAAAATGCTTTCAGGTGATATTGACGAAGCTTGAATAGGCCAAGCCGATTGCATTCCTGCCATACCATTGGGCTCGAGCAGCAAGTTAAGCCAAGAGCTCCAGAGGATTATACGAGGGTGAGTCAAATGAAAACCTTAAATATTTTTTTAAATATTATTTATTGTGCAGAAGTGGTACAAAGCTGTATCACTTTTCAACATAATCTCCCCCACGCTCAATTCAAGTCCTCCGGCGCTTACAAAGTGCATTAATTCCTTTAGGGAAAAAAATGGTTCAAATGGCTCTGAGCACTATGGGACTCAACTGCTGAGGTCATTAGTCCCCTAGAACTTAGAACTAGTTAAACCTAACTAACCTAAGGACATCACAAACATCCATGCCCGAGGCAGGATTCGAACCTGCGACCGTAGCGGTCTTGCGGTTCCAGACTGCAGCGCCTTTAACCGCACGGCCACTCCGGCCGGCTTTAGAAAAAAGTTCTTTTGGTAGTCCGCGCAACCACTCCTGCACCGCGTGGCGTACCTCTTCATCAGAACGAAACT
This sequence comes from Schistocerca nitens, assembly GCF_023898315.1. Taxonomy (NCBI): domain Eukaryota; kingdom Metazoa; phylum Arthropoda; class Insecta; order Orthoptera; family Acrididae; genus Schistocerca; species Schistocerca nitens. Next base: position 468,162,321 of record NC_064620.1, on the reverse strand, counting down.
TCTTTCCTCCCATTGAGTCTTTGAATGGTCCAGACATATGGAAATCACTTGGTGATGAGAAATGGCGCCATTCCTTGCTCGATCTCTTCGTTGGTGGAAGTGAACCCAGGTCCGTCCCCAGTAACGATTTTTCAAGGAAGCCATCACCTTCTCGTTCAAAGCGCCGAAGTTCTTCACAAGCATCAACACGTCGTTCTCTCATTTCAGGAGTCAGCTGCCGTGGCACCCATCTTGCAGACACTTTGTGAATCTGGAGCACATCATGCACAATGTGGTGTGCTGACCCATGACTAATCTGTAAACATGCTGAAATGTGATTCAGTGTCACTCGGCGGTTTTCCTTCACTATGGCTTCAACTGCTGGAATGTTCTGCCGGCCGCGGTGGCCGAGCGGTTCGAGGCACTTCAGTCCGGAATCGTGCGACCGCTACGGACGCAGGTTCGAATCCTGCCTCGGGCATGGATGTGTGTGATGTTCTTAGGTTAGTTAGGTTTAACTAGGTCTAAGTTCTAGGGGACTGATGACCTCAGATGTTAAGTCCCATAGTGTTCAGAGCCTGGAATGTCTGTGGAGTCACAACTCGTTGTGCCTGACCTGGACGAGGAGCATCTTCCACTGAAGTCACACCATTTGAGAACTTCCTGCTCCATGCATAGACTTGCCGCTGTGACAAACATGCGTCACCGTACTGAACCTTCATTCGTCGATGAATTTCAATAGATTTCACACCTTCACAACGCAAAAACCGAATGCTGTTCTTTCCTGGTGCAAGTCGCAAGTGTGGCGGCCATATTTTACTGATACTGCGACGGTATGCGTGCGTCTGTACTATGCTGCCACCTACATGCCATTCTGCACGCTATTTGTAGCACGCTTACCATCTTACAGGATAACGACGCGAAATTTCGATTTGTTATTACAAATTTAAGGTTTTCGTTTGACTCACCCTCGTATGAGACCAGTGTTCCGGCCCACCACAAGATACGAGATATATTACTCCCTGTTTATGACGACATAACTGTTTGAATGCCCAGTGTGTATTGTGTCCATTGCGAATGTGGCATCTTGTACCTATATCAAGCAATTCGCACTGTTGCGGAGGATCGTACTGAGCACAAGTGGCGTAATAACAAAGGTAGCTTGAAAAGTCGGCGATAGCTGATCACTGTCTGGAAAACAGACATAAAATACAGTCTCAAAAAACGAGGGTCTTGTCCCATGCGTCATATATGAGATTCAGTTATAATGGAGGTGGCCGAGAGTAGAAGAAACAGTTTTAACAGAGACCAAGTGTACACACTCAGTCCGCCACTGAGTTGGGCTTTTGATATCGAGCGAAAACAAGGCGGATGCTTGACGACTGAAGGAGGGGGGGAGCGGCAGTTCCGATTGCGGCGCCCTCACACCGAGGCCCACGAGAAAGACAGACCGCGGTGCATGCGTTACGAAGCTCAGCAGACAAAATGCGTTTCTAAACCTGTTAACTCGCTGCTGGGCATGTAAGTTCTAACGAGAATTGCATCTACCACTGGAATCTGCTATTATGAAGTCTTACTGATTAACAGTACTACAGCAAAACTTAATTTAAGATCAATACTCGATATAAATGGTGTAAAGGCTTGTTTATAGCAGTTACTCTCTTCTGTTTAACAGTACTCATTACATGCAGGAATTGGTGCCTTATGTAACTGATAATCATTTTAGCATGATTTTGTTTGATTGTACGGCAGTACAGCCGTAACAAATTACAAGTAGACCCATGGACTTCCCATCATTATAGGACTAATAACAGTAAGATTCCATAATAGCGGATTCCAGTATAATATTCAGTTATCGTTTGAACGGACAAGCCTAGTTACGAGTTAACTGGTGTGGAAACGTAGTCTGTCTGCTGATTTGAGCGAGCGAGCGAGCGCAGGACTACCTTCGTGACGTACGCGCCGCGGCCTGTCTTTCTCGTAGGCCTCGCCTCACACCACCTGACGTCATTGGTCCCGCGAAGGACCGGAGCTGCTACAAGCTGCGCAGTTTGCCTTCTGTCTACACCTCACTTCGGCCTTCTGTAATTGGTTTCAGATGCTGCAGTCGTGCCATATAAGCGGAACGCCACATCAGCCCCGGCAGTCAGTGGTTTTTACTCCTGATGACGACTTCGGAGAGAGCCATTGAAAGATCAAGAGCTTTATTCAAAATTATTCCGCTTGTAAACGTATAGCTTCTTCTGGTATGCCACGACTGGGACCCAGAGGACACAAACTTATGTTGGTCGTACATTGTTAAAATGCATTTGCTTGGTCACTTGCAAGTGTACTAGTGTACTGGGGTAGTACAGTAATAAATCGAGACCAGGGGCAAATGAGCTGTTTGCCCCGTTACGAGATGTAAGTTTGACGTTGTTTCCCTAGTGTCACCATAATTCTTAACCTGCGACTAATTATCATTCGCGTATTTGTGACTTGTGTCTCTATTGAGACAGAGCGAGGTGGCGCAGTGGTTAGCACACTGAACTCACATTCGAGAGGACGACGTTTCAAACCCGCGTCCGCCCATCCTGATTAAAATTTTCCGTGATTTCCCTAAATCGCTTCAGGCAGATGCCGGGACGGTTTCTTTTAAAGGGCACGGCCGACTTTCTTCCCCTTCCTTCCCTAATCCGATGGGACCGACGACTTCGCTGTTTGGCCCCCTCCCCCAAATCAACCAACCAACCAGTCTCTACCGAGGAGAAGAAAAAGTATCCGGACATTTATTAGTGAACATTATTAATATAGGGTGAGTTCACCCTTCGGTTTTATGATGAATTGAATTCTCCTGGGGACCCTCTCAGTAAGGTGTCTGAATGTCGATAGAGGAGTGGCAGCCCAGTCTTTCTGAAGAGGTGAAACCAGGGAAGGCACTAGTGCAGAACGCTGGGGTCTGGAGCAAAGTCCTTGTTCACACTCACTCCAAAATTGTTACATTGGGTTCAGGTTAGGACTCCTGTCAAGACTGACATTGTACATAAAACATTGCCTCACAGAAGTTGCTTTATAACAGCGCACATTTTCATGCTAATAGAAACAATCTCCGTCTGGAAACTGTTCCTTTCCTGTACGCAGTACACATTGCTGTAAAATGTGTTCGTATCCTTCGGCATTTAGCGTTTTCTTAGGGGCAGTAAGGGGACTACATCCTAACTAAGAAAAATACCCATTACCGTAACACCGCCTCCAATGTACATAACTCTTGACATCACACATGATGGCAGATAATTTTCTCTAGGCGTTCGCCAAACCCAAACCTTTCCATAGGATTTCCATATGGTTTAGTGTGATTCGTCACTCCAAATCACTCATTTCCCCTCATCCAATGCTCATTGGTGACGCTCTTTATACCGCATCAAGCGTTTCTTATCACTGATTACAGAAATGTGTGTGTTAGGAGGAACTGCTCGATCATTGTACAAGCTGGACTGATGGTACCACTTTGTAACTCAAGAATTTGTCCTTCAGCTAATTTCATACGATTTTTTACAATCATTCTACGCAATGTTTAACGATCCCTGTCCGTCGGTACGTGAAGTTTCGCTGGTCTTGGATTAACTATGATCATTCCTTCGCATTTCCACTTCACAGTCACATAACGAACAATCGACTTTGGCAGCTTCATATAGGTGTCAATGTCCCTGCTGGATCTGTTACTTGGGTGACGTCTAATGACTTGTCCACGTTCGAAGTTACTGTGCTCTTATGACGGACCCATTCCGCTGCTATTGCTTCTCTTCTGACGGTACAATACATCCGCCCTCTTTTCGTAACGGCGGGAGAGCCTCTCGTGACGTGTAGTGGTCAATACCGTATTACACAGGAGTGTCTGGATACAATTCCCAGATAGTGTATTATTGCTGAATAACAACAGAAACAGTTCTTAATGCGAGAGCTGCCATGGCTCATTACTTTACAAAATACGCGTAATTTTTTACTGTTCATTTCAGTTGCATAAATACATGCAAGAAAACTACTTGTTGCTATCGGCTAAGATATCTTTTTGAGACATCGAGTTGACTTTATTTCAGTTATTTTGCTGTAGATGCCAGTGAAATAATGAAAAAATTATATATTCGTTCGCAATTAGACATGAAAAATGGAATGTAGTAAGAAACTCAGACTGACGTTTGAATGCTTCGTCGAAACCCGCACCAGTGACAGAGTACAGGTTTAGATGGGACAAGAAAGAGGAAGGAAATCGACCACAGCCTTTTCAGAATAGCCACTCAGGAACTCGCTTTAAGATATTTGGGGGAAAAAAATCAAGGAAAATGTAAATGCAGACGACGAGATGGTGATCTGAACTAAGCTTCTTCCGAATTCCGGCTTAGTGCTCAAACCAATGTGCCACCTTGCTCGTTAAGCAATAATAAGTCGTTTTTACTGCGTCCGCTGCGTTAAGCCGCTACTGATACTAAAAGTCTAGAAGCCAGTCTGAATCCCCGTGGAAGTGGAGACGTGTCCTCTTTATGGATGTTCCTTGAGGCGCAATTCATAATTCTAAGGAAATTAAGTTTAGTACCCGGTTGTTAATTTTGTTAACGGCATTTATATGACGTCTGCGACTTCTCTCAATCAGGGAGAATAACTGGAATGGCTTTCGAATGATATAAATTTACGTTTACGCTCCAACGCAGCCATTCCGTACCCTGCTCTTCAACATTCGATGCCGTACTCCAGCCTGAACGTAATTGCAGAAAACATTATTAAAATTGTTGTAGTAGAACCGATTTCATATCAGGACAATTGTAGACTCTGTGAAGAGTCTTCATAAAAATGAATTACGTGGCAGAGATAAAATCTTTGTTGACATGCAGATATTAAGGATGAGATCTCTCTCACCAATTGTATTTGTTTTGGGTAATGTTTCATTAAAAGCGTAATTTTTTTTCCAAATACTTATTGTTTCATTACCTGCTCCTCTTAGATCTAAACCCACACTTGTTTGCAATTATACAGATAGTACAAAGCTTATTCTGAACAGTTTCGTTAAATATTTGACCACTTCAAAAAAGTATCTTGGATGAATTTGTGTGGTCCTTCGTCATCCAGAGTATGAAGTGAAAGCACATAACGTTTATGCTAACTGTATGAAGAACACAAGTTACTGATATACAAATTCAGTGAAACACCCAGAATGGGAGGAGGAAACTAAATGTGATGTTACTTCAGTAATTACAAAATGATTCAGATTTCCATGACAGGATAAGCCCACTAATCATTGTGACGCTGTACTTCCTCTCACCTGCACGTGTGCTATGATTTGGCAGGACAGATCTTCGTAAGGCCGCTGTATCCTCTTCTGAGGAAAGCTGACCCACAACTGTTGCCACTGGCCCTTGACATCCTGGATGCCTGCACTGGGAATGACTTGACGTCCGAGCTCATTCTCTCGAGGGTGTATCTGTGATTCTTGCTCGCCATATGAGTACACAGCATCATGCAGACAGGTGTCAATTGTGGACGAGCAATTTTGAACAATGGCATCACAATACCGTCGCTTTAGAGGACGCAGGATGTCTGTGGCGCACCATTGTGCCATCATAGCTCCCTCAATACCAGCCGTGATGTGAAGTCATACCCGATGGCTTCCCCATCATGACGCCAGGATTAACGCCACATGCCCTCCCCAAACCACTGGAAGAATGACAATTCTCTCCAAGTCATCGCCAAACTCACAGACCGTGGTCATCCGCGGTAGTGCCGAAACCCGATTCATCGCTGAAGACAATAAGACATTCATCAGCACTCCATATTTTCCAGTAACGGCACCACACCACTTTGTGATGGCAGTGGCACCCATCACGCAGGACGGTAGTTACCTAGTCTGGCTGCTGCTGGTCTCTGACCAAAGGTGCGGAATGACACAGAATGTTGCACAGACGTCACAACTTGTGCCCGCGTGGCCGGCTCGAATGTGAAGGTCTTATGATGTGCCTGGTGAACAATACGACGATCCTTCGGTCAGGTGTGGTCCACCGGAAGCTGGACGACGAGTGTGTCTACCTTCATGTTCCCGTGTAACTCCACAACATCCAAATGGATATTGGATGTTGCACGATTAGACCATCCGACCAAATGAAAATCCGCAATGAGGCCCCGTTTAAAACTCTCTCTGCTGCTGATAAAGCTATCACACATGAGAACGCGGCAACTCCATGTCTTTCACGATGATCACTCAATACCTGACACTGTCCGGACCAGGTAACAACATTAACCACGAATAACAGTAATGCAAGCGAATGCATGCAGCTTTTCGCGGATGATGCTGTAGTATACAGAGAAGTTGCAGTATTAGAAAATTGCAGCGAAATGCAGGAAGATCTGTCGCGGATAGGCACTTGGTGCAGGGAGTGGCAACTGACCCTTAACATAGACAAATGTAATGTATTGCGAATACATAGAAAGAAGGATCCATTATTGTATGATTATATAATAGCGGAACAAACACTGGTAGCAGTTACTTCTGTAAAATATCTGGGAGTATGCGTAAGCAACGATTTGAAGTGGAATGATCATATAAAATTAATTGTTGGTAAGGCGGATGCCAACTTGAGATTCATTGGAAGAGTCCTTAGAAAATGTAGTCCATCAACAAAGGAGGTGGCTTACAAAACACTCGTTCGACCTATACTTGAGTATTGCTCATCAGTGTGGGATCCGTACCAGGTCGGGTTGACGGAGGAGATAGAGAAGATCAAAAGAAGAGCGGCGCGTTTCGTCACAGGGTTATTTGGTAAGCGTGATAGCGTAACGGAGATGTTTAGCAAACCCAAGTGGCAGACTCTGCAAGAGAGGCGCTCTGCATCGCGGTGTAGCTTGCTGGCCAGGTTTCGAGAGGGTACGTTTCTGGATGAGGTATCGAATATATTGCTTCCCCCTATTTATACCTCCCGAGGAGATCACGAACGTAAAATTAGAGAGATTCGAGCGCGCACAGAGGCTTTCCGGCAGTATTTCTTCCCGCGAACCATACGCGACTGGAACAGGAAACGGATGTAACGACAGTGGCACGTGAAGTTCCCTCCGCCTCACACCGTTGGGTGGCTTGCGGGGTATAAATGTAGATGTAGATGTAGATGTAGATGTCCATGCAACCAGTGACAGATAATTGCGATTGTAGTCACTTACATATCCATTGACGATGTGTACCTGTGCGAAGTTACATTGACGTTCTACCTGTCTTCTGGGTGTTTCTTTCTCATGCAACGTATCTACGAGACGCATTTCTTAGGTTTAACCTCAGGCAGACCTACTAGCCTGAACAGCAATTGTACACGAGGAAGATTGTATGACTTTCCAACTGCTTCTGTGGGGATAGTTAAGGTACCAGTCACAGACCAGTACATGATTTCCGTCGTTCAGGATTGATTGTGGCGTGTAAAACTTCTGTCTATTGCAATTAGCGCCTTCAGCATTGACACAAGGCCATGGTAGTGTATTTAGAGTACCACCCTCCATATTTATGGAATGTGAGTCCACAATGCACCACCACTGGTTGCTCGAGCATCGTAATCTACATACTGCCAATTAGTCATAGCCCAGACATGTGCAACATGCGACGTATTCCGTTAACTTACGGGAATGCAGCCCAATATTTCAACCGGATGGACTAACTCAGCTGACAAATCTTGAGGTCCGAGACGACTTGGCACCTCTGAACAAAGGTACGAAGTACGCCTTCACTTTGAGCCAGGTGGTGACAACTGTCAGCCGGCAGATAAGTCAGTGTGAGCACGCAGGTTTCAAAGCAGTCAACTCCAAGGCACGTTCCTATAAATCTTTCATAAACACATTGGCAGTAACAGGTGAAAACGGGCTTCCCGTCGCATCTCCATCTACCTGCTCGTAGTACTAGTCGTTGAATAAAAAGTACGTGGTGCCAACACATGTCGAAATGAGTTTGTTAATTCACCAAGCCTGACCTCAATCAACCGTAACGATACAGAGAGAGGAACACGACTGAAGAGAGACCACATAATCACTTAATAGAATATCAAACTCATTCAAACGCTTTGCCTCTAAACGGCGCAAGAAACACGGCGAGTTGTTAATGTGGTGCTCACACGGCCAAGTATAGGGCTCAAGAGAGCTGCAAGTTGTGTCGTGATCAAAATATTGTTCCAACGTTTGCCAAAGTTGCTGCCTAGATAGAAGAATTCCTAAATCATCCACTTTGTGATCACCAGTCCTGACGTTAAGTTTCTCACTGTTCTGATTGCTGCTGCTCCTCGTTATTGTCGTATTTCTTCGATTTATTCTCAATCCATGTTCTGTACTCATTAGACTGTTTATTCTGTGTAAAAGATCCCGTAATTCCTCTTCTCTTTCTCTGAGGATAGCAATGTCAACAACGAAGCTTACCATTGATCTCCTTTCACCTTGATTTAATTCCAGTCTTGAATCTTTTCCATCATTGACTCTTCGATATATACACTGCTGGCCACCGTAAATGCAACACCCTGAAGGAAGCATCCGAATCAAGTGAAATTTACACCATGAGTTTTCAGCGATGAGATATGCAACTGATTAGAATTTCAGCGCAGACGCACATCACGCGCGCCTGTGGCGCCACCTCGTAGCGCCATTTAAGGCTTGGCGATTTCGACGAGTGTACGTTCGGCACGTGTGTTTACCTTGTGGTTGTTTCACAAGACGATCAGTTATGCCTCGTAGACAACAGCGAACATCTTTTGATCAAGTATCCGAGTTCGACAGAGGAAGGATAGTGGCTTACTGAGATTGTGGATTATCATACAGAGAAATCGCTAGTCGTGTAGGACAAAACCAAACAACTGTAATGCGGATATGTGACCGTTGGATGCAGGAGGGTACGACGGACCGACGTGGTCGATCGCATTCACCTCGGTGCACCACTGCACGTGCTGATAGGCAAATTGTGCGCATGGCAGGGACGGATCGCTCAGTGACATCCCGAACCATAGCACAGCACATTGCGTCTGTAACGCATCATCCAGTGTCTGCGCGTACTATTCGACGCCGTTTACAGCAGAGTGGTCTGTACGCAAGCCGTCCATTGCTTCGTCTACCATTGACGCAGAACCACAGACGTCTCCGTCGCCAATGGTGTGATGACAGACGGATGTGGATGGCAGAATGGAATGACGTTGTCTTTACTGACAAGGCACGCTTCTGTCTGCAGCACCACGATGATCGGATTCGAGTGTGGAGACACCGTGGAGAGAGGATGCTGGACAGCTGCATTATGCACCGCCACACTGGTCTTGCACCGGGTATTATGGTATGGGGCGATATTGGATATTACTCTCGCACGCCTCTAGTACGCATTGCCGGTACTTTAAATAGCCGGCGCTACATATCCGAGGTGCTGGAGCCAGTTGTCCTTCCTTACCTTCAGGGCTCGGCCACAGCCATATTTCAACAGGATAATGCGCGACCACACGTGGCACGCATTGTCCAAAGGTTCTTCGTCAATAACCAGATTGAATTGCTTCCCTGGCCGGCTCGCTCTCCGGATCTTTCGCCGATAGAAAACATGTGGTCCATGGTTGCTCAACGAGTGACCCAGATTACATCCCCAGCTGCCACACCAGATGATCTTTGGCAACGTGTGGAAGCTGCTTGGGCTGCTGTACCCCAGGAACACATCCAACGTCTCTTTGACTCAATGCCGAGACGTGTGGCAGCGGTGATCTCCAACAATGGCGGCTACTCTGGCTACTGATTCTGGCAGGAACCACATGTCACAGACGTCTGTAAACGTAATCATTTGATACTTGGTCAACATGTTATCTACAAAATAAATTTTGTTGTGCTACCTCTTGTCTTTCTTGGTGTTGCATTTACGGTGGCCAGCAGTGTAGATCAAACAGTAGGACAAAATACTAAATTCCTGTCTTACAATCTTTTCAATCCGGTCAATTCGTTCTTGGTCTTCCACTCTTCTTGTTTCCTCTTTGCCCTTGTACATTTGCATATACCTATCTTTCCGTATAGCTTACCCCTATTTTCCTTAGAATTTCGGACATCTTGCACCATTTTACATTATCGAACTCTTTTTTTTTCCAGGTCGATAAATTCTATGAACGTGTCTTGATTTTTCTGTACTCTTGCTTCCAATATCAACCGCAACTTCAGAACTACCGCTCTGGTGCCAAGCCAAATTGATAGTCATCTAACACATCCTCAATTTTCTTTTCCATTTTTCCGAATATTAGTCTTGTCAGCAATTTGGATACATGAGCCGTTAAGACCATTGTGCAGTAATTCTCGCATTTGTCAGCTCTTGCAATCATCGGAACTGTGTGTATGATATTTTTCGAAAGTCAGATGATATATTGCCGTACTCATATATTCTACACGCCAATGTGAACAGACTTTAAGTTGCCACGTCCCCCAATGATTCTAGAAATTCTAATGAATTTTTATCTATCCTTCTACCATATTCGATCTTAAGTCTTCCAAAGCTCTTTCAAATTTTAATACTGGACCCCGTACCTCTTCTTTATTGACTGCCGTTTCTTTTTCTATCACGCCATCAAACAAATGTTCCCCGTCATAGAGGCTCTCAGTGTACTCTATCCACGTATCCGCTCTCTTCTCTGCATTTAACAGTGGAATTACCATTGCACTCTTAATGTTATCACCCTTGATTTTAACTTCACCGAAGGTTATTTCGACTATTCTATCCGCTCTCTCAGTCCTTCGGAGAACCATTTCTTTTTCGATTTCTTCACATTTTTTCCTGCAGCCATTTCGCCTTACCTTACTTGAAGTTCCTTTATATTTCATTCCTAAGTGACCTGTATTTCTGTATTGCTGAACTGCTCTGAACATTTTTTTACTGTCTTCTTTCATCGATCAACTGAAGTATTTCCTCTGTTACTCATGGTTTCTTCGCAGTTACTTTCTTTGTACCCACGTTTTTCTTTCCAGCTTCTGTGATTGCCCTTCTTAGAGGTGACCACTCCTCTAGAATTCTGCTGCCTACTGAGCTATTCCTTATCGCAGAATCTGTAGCCTTGGAGAACTTCAAGCTTATCTCGTCATTCCTTAGTACTTCCCTATCCCACTTCTATGCGCATTGATTCTTCCGGACTAGTCTATTAAATTTCAACCTACTCTTCACTATAACTACATTGCGATCTGAGTCTGCATCTGCTCCTGGGTACGCCTTACATTTCAGTACCTAATTTCCGAAACTCTGTCTGATCACGATGTAATCTAACAGAAATGTTTCCGTATCTCCCGGCCTCTTCCAAACGTATCTCCTTCTCTTGTGATTCTTGAACAGAATATTCTCTACTACTAGCTGAAATATGTTGCAGAACCCATTAGTCTTTCTCCTCTCTCATTCATAGTAACACGTCCATATTCTCCCGTAACCTTTTCTCCTATTCCTTCTCCTACAGTCACATTCCAACCCCCATGGCTATTAGATTTTTGTCCCCCTTTACGTACTGAATTACCCGTTCAATGTCCTCGTATATTTTCGCTGTCTCTTCGTCTTCCGCTTGCAAAGTCGGAATGTATACCTGAACTATCATCGTAAGTGTTGGTTTGTTGTCGAGTCTGATGAGAACAAGCCTGTCACTGAATCACAGTAACTCACTCTCCGCCGTATCTGCCTACTCATAGCGAATCCTACTCCCTTTATAGCATTTTCTGCTGCTTTAGATATTATCCTACACTCATCAGACCAGAAACTCTTGTTTCTTTCCATTTCACTTCACTGACACCAACTATGTCTAGACTGAGCGTTAGAGTTTCCCTTTTAAGATTTTTTTAGGTTCTCTGCCACTTCTAAAGTTCCACGCCCCGACTCAACTTCGCCTTTTCTGAAGTTCGCCTCCTCGTTGGAAGACCCCTCCCGCACATCCGAAAGGGAGACTATCTCGGAGTCTTTTGCCTGTGGAGAGAGAACCATGACGCTTTTTCAGTTATAGGCCACACTTGTTGTTACACAACACGTGCCTTTAATGCAGTGGTTTTCGTTGCTTTCTGCATCCTTATCATTGCTGATTCTTCCTCTTTTAGGGGCAATTTCCCAGCCCAAGGATGAGAAGTGCCCTGAAACACTGTCCGCTCTGTCACCCTCTTTGACAAGGCCTTGGCAGCCTTCGGCCGCCATTACCGATGACATTTATTGAAAATTTAAGCGGTGGTGAGTTTCGAATCCAGACCGAAAACGTTTCGATTTCTAATCAAAGACGCTATCCCTAGACTACGGATCGCTGTCAACTATTACTGCAAATTTCTTTATGAAAGATTTTGAGGAACTTGCCTTAGCGTCGGCGACTTTGAAACCTGCGTTTTTGCGTTGTTTTTTTTCAGACATCTAGGCGATACTTTGACTCTTTGGGGTCATTTTAGTGAGAATTTGAACGACTTCTTAGAACACCCGAATTCAATCCACCCGAATATTTGCGTCACGATGGAGGTGAAAAAGGTTGATTGCCTTCCCTTCCCTGATGTTTTGGTCAGGAGGAGAGTGGATGGTACGATGGTAGATGTCCTCTACAGGAAGCATACTCACACTAACTTGTATCTGTCGGCTGACAGTTGTCACCATCTGGCTCAACGTGAAGGCGTACTTTGTACCTTTGCTCACAGGACCCACATCGTCTCGGACTCCGAGAGTTTTCCAGCTGAATTAGCCCATCTCGAAGTCACTTTTCGTCGGCATAGTTATAGTGAGGGACAGACCAGACGTGCGTTGCGCTATAGACCAACTGCGCACCGATGTCACACAAAGCTCCAAGGCCTTTTTGCCTTACGCAGGGAGCATTTGGAACAGGATTGGTCCTATTTTGCGGAAATGTGATGTGAAGTGTGTTTTTCGATCACCTTCTAAGATCAGGATCCTTTTAGAATCCCTAAAGGATGATCTTAGTTTATGTGAGGCGGGTGTCTACCGTATTCCTTACAGTTGTGGCATGCCACATATTGGTCAGACTATCAGGACCACAGAGGACCGATGTACTGAGCATAAGCAGCAAACGCGGTTACAACAGCCGAGCAAATCCACCGTTGCAAAAGAGTGTCTTGGCACGGTCATCCTATGGAATATAGCACGGAGATTCTGGCTTGCGCTTACAGCTATTGGTTCAAAAATTTCGGTTCCAGACTGAAAAGCCTAGAACCGCTCGGCCACACCGGCCGGCCCAGCTATTGCGATAGTGTTGTTAAGGAAACTGCTAAAATTAAATTAGCAAGTAAGTGTATAGATAGAAATGGTGGTTTTTGTTTAAATTCTGCATGGAATCCTGGTCTCTCAATCCCGGTCTCTCCGTTGTCAAAAAACAGAGGGACAGAGTTTATGCTATTTCACCCACTGATTATTAATTTCGCTATCGATAACTTCTGATGTCGTTCTGTTTTGTGATGGCGCTAGTGTTTACAGTGTGTGTGTGTGTGTGTGTGTGTGTTGTTTTTCCGGTTTTTTTCTAAAAACCGTGGTATTAAATTCCCTGGCACAGCACTTACTTTCTGCACTTTTACGTTGACAATGGCAGGGTGTACTCCTGTAGAAATATCGGCGGTTGTCGATGTCACCCGGGTGCATTCCCGTAAGTTATTTGAACACTGTATACGCCGGAAGAAATTTTTCATGTGATGTTGCAAGTATAGCACCAGCACATTACAGTACGGCATTGTGTTAAGCTCATTGCAAGAGATTTAACGGTACTTAAAAGTAAAACAACTGCCAGTCCGCAATGAATGAGCTTCAACTGCATAGGTGATATATCGTTGTTGTTGGGTTACTGTTGTTGTTGTGTCCTTCAGTCTGAATACTGATTCGATGCAACACCCCCAGAAAGTCTGCACTGTACGTAGCCAACATCGACTTGAATCTGCTTACTACAGTAAAGTCTTGGTCTGCGTAAGCAATTTTTAGCTCCAAAAAGTCCTTTCAGTGCCAAACCGACGAGTGTTTGATGCCTCTGGATACGTCCAGTAAACCAGTCTGTTCCGCCAGTTAAGTAATGTCATAACGTTTTTCTCTCCATAAATGGTTAAAATGGCTCTGAGCACTATGGGACTTAACATCTGAGGTCATCACTCCCCTAGAACGTAGAACTACTTATACCTAACTAACCTAAGGACATCACACACAGCCGGCCGGAGTGGCCGAGCGGTTCTAGGCGCTACAGTCTGGAACAGCGCGACCGCTACGGTCGCAGGTTCGAATCCTGCCTCGGGCATGGATGTGTGTGATGTCCTTAGGTTAGTTAGGTTTAAGTAGTTCTAAGCTCTAGAACCTCCATGAACCATAGACCTTGCCGTTGGTGGGGAGGCTTGCGTGCCTCAGCGATACAGATGGCCGTACCGTAGGTGCCACCACAACGGAGGGGTATCTTTTGAGAGGCCAGACAAACATGTGGTTCCTGAAGAGGGGCAGCAGCCTTTTCAGTAGTTGTAGGGGCAACAGTCTGGATGATTGACTGATCTGGCGTTGTAACATTAACCAAAACGGCCTTGCTGTGCTGGTACTGCGAACGGCTGAAAGCAAGGGGAAACTACAGTCGTAATTTTTCCCGAGGACATGCAGCTTTACTGTATGATTAAATGATGATGGCGTCCTCTTGGGTAAAATATTCCGGAGGTAAAATAGTCCCCCATTCGGATCTCCGGGCGGGGACTACTCAAGAGGACGTCGTTACCAGGAGAAAGAAAACTGGCGTTCTACGGATCGGAGCGTGGAATGTCAGATCCCTTAATCGGGCAGGTAGGTTAGAAAATTTAGAAAGGGAAATGGATAGGTTAAAGTTAGATATAGTGGGAATTAGTGAAGTTCGGTGCCAGGAGGAACAAGACTTTTGGTCAGGTGAATACAGGGTTATAAATACAAAATCAAATAGGGGTAATGCAGGAGTAGGTTTAATAATGAATAAAAAAATAGGAGTGCGGGTTAGCTACTACAAACAGCATAGTGAACGCATTATTGTGGCCAAGATAGACACAAAGCCCATGCCTACTACAGTAGTACAAGTTTATATGCCAACTAGCTCTGCAGATGATGAAGAAATAGATGAAATGTATGACGAGGTAAAAGAAATTATTCAGGTAGTGAAGGGAGACGGAAATTTAATAGTCATGGGTGACTGGAATTCGTCGGTAGGAAAAGGGAGAGAAGGAAACATAGTAGGTGAATATGGATTGGGGGGAAGAAATGAAAGAGGAAGCCGCCTTGTAGAATTTTGCGCAGAGCATGACTTAATCATAGCTAACACTTGGTTCAAGAATCATAAAAGAAGGTTGTATACCTGGAAGAATCCTGGAGATACTAAAAGGTATCAGATAGATTATATAATGGTAAGACAGAGATTTAGGAACCAGGTTTTAAATTGTAAGACATTTCCAGGGGCAGATGTGGACTCTGACCACAATCTATTGGTTATGAACTGCAGATTGAAACTGAAGAAATTGCAAAAAGGTGGGAATTTAAGGAGATGGGACCTGGATAAACTGAAAGAACCAGAGGTTGTAGAGAGTTTCAGGGAGAGCATAAGGGAACAATTGACAGGAATGGGGGAAAGAAATACAGTAGAAGAAGAATGGGTAGCTCTGAGGGATGAAGTAGTGAAGGCAGCAGACGATCAAGTAGGTAAAAAGACGAGGGCTAATAGAAATCCTTGGGTAACAGAAGAAATATTGAATTTAACTGATGAAAGGAGAAAATATAAAAATGCAGTAAATGAAGCTGGCAAAAAGGAATACAAACGTCTCAAAAATGAGATTGACAGGAAGTGCAAAATGGCTAAGCAGGGATGGCTAGAGGACAAATGTAAGGATGTAGAGGCTTGTCTCACTAGGGGTAAGATAGATACTGCCTACAGGAAAATTAAAGAGACCCTTGGAGAGAAGAGAACCACTTGTATGAATATCAAGAGCTCAGATGGAAACCCAGTTCTAAGCAAAGAAGGGAAGGCAGAAAGGTGGAAGGAGTATATAGAGGGTTTATACAAGGGAGATGTACTTGAGGAAAATATTATGGAAATGGAAGAGGATGTAGATGAAGATGAAATGGGAGATACGATACTGCGTGAAGAGTTTGACAGAGCACTGAAAGACCTGAGTCGAAACAAGGCCCCGGGAGTAGACAACATTCCATTAGAACTACTGATGGCCTCGGGAGAGCCAGTCCTGACAAAACTCTACCATCTGGTGAGCAAGATGTATGAGACAGGCGAAATACCCTCAGACTTCAAGAAGAATATAATAATTCCAATCCCAAAGAAAGCAGGTGTTGACAGATGTGAAAATTACCGAACTATCAGTTTAATAAGTCACAGCTGCAAAATACTAACGCGAATTCTTTACAGACGAATGGAAAAACTGGTAGAAGCCGACCTCGGGGATGATCAGTTTGGATTCCGTAGAAATGTTGGAACACGCGAGGCAATACTGACCTTACGACTTATCTTGGAAAAAAGATTAAGAAAAGGCAAACCTACGTTTCTAGCATTTGTAGACTTAGAGAAAGCTTTTGACAATGTTAACTGGAATACTCTCTTTCAAATTCTGAAGGTGGCAGGGGTAAAATACAGGGAGCGAAAGGCTATTTACAATTTGTACAGAAACCAGGTGGCAGTTATAAGAGTCGAGGGGCATGAAAGGGAAGCAGTGGTTGGGAAAGGAGTGAGACAGGGTTGTAGCCTCTCCCCGATGTTATTCAATCTGTATATTGAGCAAGCAGTAAAGGAAACAAAAGAAAAATTTGGAGTAGGTATTAAAATTCATGGAGAAGAAGTAAAAACTTTGAGGTTCGCCGATGACATTGTAATTCTGTCAGAGACAGCAAAGGACTTGGAAGAGCAGTTGAACGGAATGGACATTGTCTTGAAAGGAGGATATAAGATGAACATCAACAAAAGCAAAACGAGGATAATGGAATGTAGTCAAATTAAATCGGGTCATGCTGAGGGAATTAAATTAGGAAATGAGACACTTAAAGTAGTGAAGGAGTTTTGCTATTTAGGGAGTAAAATAACTGATGATGGTCGAAGTAGAGAGGATATAAAATGTAGACTGGCAATGGCAAGGAAATCGTTTCTGAAGAAGAGAAATTTGTTAACGTCGAGTATAGATTTAAGTGTCAGGAAGTCGTTTCTGAAAGTATTTGTATGGAGTGTAGCCATGTATGGAAGTGAAACATGGACGATAACTAGTTTGGACAAGAAGAGAATAGAAGCTTTCGAAATGTGGTGCTACAGAAGAATGCTGAAGATCACGTAACTAATGAGGAGGTATTGAATAGGATTGGGGAGAAGAGAAGTTTGTGGCCTAACTTAACTAGAAGAAGGGATCGGTTGGTAGGACATGTCCTGAGGCATCAAGGGA
The DNA here is from genome assembly GCF_023898315.1 of Schistocerca nitens. Lineage (NCBI taxonomy): Eukaryota > Metazoa > Arthropoda > Insecta > Orthoptera > Acrididae > Schistocerca > Schistocerca nitens. The sequence goes on along the minus strand of NC_064620.1, from coordinate 468,144,969 downwards.
TCACAAATTTAGCATTGGAGGGCAGCGTGGAGGGTAAAAATCGTAGAGGGAGACCAAGAGATGAATACACTAAGCAGATTCAGAAGGATGTAGGTTGCAATAGGTACTGGGAGATGAAGAAGCTTGGACAGGATAGAGTAGCATGGAGAGCTGCATCAAACCAGTCTCAGGACTGAAGACCACAACAACAACAACAAGCTCTAGGAGACTGATGACCTCAGAAGTTAAGTCCCATAGTGCTCAGAGCCATTTGAACCATTTGAACATCACACACATCTATTCCCGAGGCAGGATGCGAACCTGCGACCGTAGCAGTCGCGCGGTTCCGGACTGAAGCGCCTAGAACCGCTCGGCCACCGCGGCCGGCTTCCTCTCCACAGTTAGACCCAGTTATTCCTTATGAGTTCTTTGATCTTAAACGTTCTCCTGTGGCCCTATATTTCAGAAGTTAGTATTATCTTATCTGTACTGTATGTCACCCATGTTTCGTTTCCTAACAAGAGCATACTGCAAGCAAATACTTTCAGCAAAGACTTCCTTATAATTAAATTTACATTCGATGGTAAGAAATATGCCCTTTACTTCTGCTATCATCGATAATTTTACCGCTAAGGCAGCGGAACATGTACTAATCTTATTATATTCTATCTCTTTTCTTAAAATCACTTTATTTACTTTGATTAGTTCCATTATCCTTTTTCTAGTTTATTTGATGTTCAACAAATAACCAATTTTATAAACGCTTTCCATTCTTTTCAAATGATATTCTAAGTGTTATACTGTATCTGGGCGAATTACAATGTCATCAGGTAATCTTACTGTCTTTCCTCCCTGAAGTTTAATTCTTCTTTAGTTTCCTTTAATGAAATCTAATGACTACGAATTACATACATTTACATGTTTTGGGACATCACATAACAAACTCAGAGCTAGAGTACACAAGATGTAGCACTTACTAGTAAAAATATACTGCCAATGAAGCAACAGAAAATAATTTGTACAGTTCTACCACATGAAATGATGAGATTTCCACGTGAAATGTGTGTGTGTGTGTGTGTGTGTGTGTGTGTGTGTGTGTGTGTGTGTGTGTGTGTGTTTGTGTTTGTTTGTTAGTCAGTGTTGGTGTGAACTGATTTGGGTCCTGATGGGTTCTGCAATCTTTATCACGAACTTTTTCTGTATTCTCTGTTCTTCTTTGATGTGTTCAAGTGTTTCGTCAGTTATCTTGCTCCTGGTTATCTCTTTATTTTGAATTATAGTTTCCCTGGAGTTTTTGTGACGCTACTAGAGTAGTTATGTAAACGGCCTTGCCGCGGTGGATACACCGGTTCCCGTCAGATCACCGAAGTTAAGTTCTGTCGGGCGTGGCCGGTACTTGGATGGGTGACCATCCGGGCCGCCATGCGCTGTTGCCATTTTTCGGGGTGCACTCAGCCACGTGATGCCAATTGAGGAGCTACTCGACCGAATAGTAGCGGCTCCGGTCAAAGAAAACCATCATAACGACCGGGAGAGCGGTGCGCTGACCACACGCCCCTCCTATCCTTATCCTCATCTGAGGATGACACGGCGGCCGAATGGTACCGATGGACCACTTGTGGTCCGTAGACGGCGTGAGTTAAGTTGATTTACTAGAGTAGATGTCGACACTGTTAAGAGACTGACCCATGCTACCAAATAAAAAATTTTTCGCAAAATTCAATGTTCTGAATCCGTTTCTTGTTAGTCCATCTAAATGAAAAGTTGCTCAGTATGACATAAAATACAGTCAGGCGAGCCCAAGAGATAGTCTGTATATGTGATCAAGTTTTGTAAATTAATGTATTTCAAGAGGAGCCTGTTTGCCGTAAACGTATGTTGATAATTATGATACCATTGCAAACCTGATTTAGTCTTTTCCATTTCCTGTAAGTACCAGTTGGGTGTGTAACTTTGTTATTAATGAGAAGTATTTATTTCTTCGTCTCCAGCTATTTGGTGTACTTGAAAATGTCTCCAGTCCAAAAGGAATATTTGCTAGCATGGAGTGAACTGGAATTTTGTTCAGACTACGTAAATACGAAAATGCAGAGGTAAAAATGTATCATACCATGTCAGTCTGACAATCATGGTTAGCCTTTATCTGTTAGTCTATGTGCCACCATAAAACCATTTATTATATGTTTTCTTTAATGCCAAAAAACCAGAAATATAAACTCCTTCAGATGACTGAGCTACACTTCGCCTCACAAGCAGGACTAAAAATACCCATCACAGTTAGGAACATAACAGACACAGTTGCTAGAAACCGAAATGTTCCGACCACCATCCAAAATAATGTATCAATGTCTACCACTAAAACCGCGCTATCCTTTAAAATCCTATCCTTTGCATAGGTTATTACACAGAGCAGTGGAAACCAATTAAGTCCTTCCGTTTCCTAAAATCATATAAACTTCCTCTTGTAACTTATTCTATATGTCCATCAACCACATGTCTGCAGTCAGCAAGATCCTACAACGACTCTCTACGCAACCAATCTTTCAGTACATATCAACATTCCTATCCAATCATTACACTCTGAGAACTCGATAAATGATCTAACTTTTCACTTTACTGAGATCATTTGCATTAATTAGTCTCCCTTGACATTCAAAGAACCTAGACCAGAATCGGCATTCTCAAGTATTTTTCAGACTACAGAGTTACAGTCTCCATGTTAGCTGCACTATTGCATTCTTCCCCCACCATTGTCCTGCACCTGTCACAATCAGCCACACGTCTTACCGTATCTTGTATCCTACTACTATCATGCGTCAAGATTTTGCCCAGTCCACTTTCCTAAATATTATGCAAACAGCATACGGTAGGCAAACCTACGCCCCTCACCTGCCACTTCAGATTATCCGGCAACACTTCCCACTTCCCATGGCGTTCACGAACTCCCCCACGTTTCCCTCCTAAATTACTTCTATCTCATTATCGATTGGTTAAAAAATGTAAATTGTAAATTAATCCAGATAAGTTTTTCTCCTCACGATCAGACGATTTAGTGGTTCAGGTCTCCTCTCGTCCATCAACGAGGGACACAGTATAATACGAGAGACAAAACTGATGTAGAAATGAAATAGTTTGTAGGAGGAGTTTTTTACTTCTATGATTTCAGGTTGGCATCACTTGTATGAGCTGAGAATAGCTGATTGGTAAAATTGTTTTGTTTATTACCCCAATATGACATTTCAAGAATGGTGTGTCGGCTTGAAGTTTCCACATTACTTTGCTATCTGAAGTTGAAAATCCGGCTACAATCTTTTATCGAATGATTTGACAGCATGGTGAAAGTTGTACGAACATCGTAAATTTTTATAAGAGGGTATAAGAGGCAACGTACTAGCCGGCCAGTTGAAGTGTCAGCTCTTTCGCTTGAAACCCCCATTGACGACACTATTCGTGAAGACTAAAGTGTTGCTGTTGAACATGTAGCAAAAAACAAAACGTTTGTAGTAAGTGTTGGTATAGTTCAAAAAGTTATCAGTAACGAGTTCAAGTACAGCAAAAGAAGTAGAAAGTCGGTCCCGAAACCACACAAGATTACTAGAATCAAAGTGTGTACAGACCTGAAAAACGCTATGAAGGGGAAGGTGGCCCATGAACATTTTAACGTGCGATGAAACTTGTCCAAAAGCCAAAGCATAAAGTGGAAGAAAATCAGCTCACCTGCCCGAAAGAAATTCAGGACGCAAGCTTCTGCGGGGAAAGTCATGTTGAACGTCTTTCGGGATGCCCAAGGTGTCGCCTTTTGTGATTATTTGGAAGATAAGAACACAATCAACAGTACCTACTTGTTAGACATGCTGATGAACAAGGCCGTGCGGTTCTGGGCGCTACAGTCTGGAACCGAGCGACCGCTAGGGTCGCAGGTTCGAATCCTGCCTCGGGCATGGATGTGTGTGATATCCTTAGGTTAGTTAGGTTTAATTAGTTCTAAGTTCTAGGCGACTGATGACCTGAGAAGTTAAGTCGCATAGTGCTCAGAGCCATTTGAACCATTTGAACAAAATGCAACCAGCAACGAGAGAAAAACTTCGCGGATCCCAAAGACATGATATTGCTACAAGACAATTGTCGCCCTCGCACCACCCAGCTGATCCAACACACATTTAAAAAGATGGTGGGAGATACTGTCTGATCGTCCCTACAGTCCAGATTTGGCACCCTCCAGTTTTCACTTTTTTGATGCACTCAAGGAGTCATTGCGAGGAAAAATGTTCAGAAAAGACGAGGCGGGTAAAGAATTTGTGGGAAAGGTGGCTCAAACACCAAGAAAAAAACTTCTTTTCATGAGTTATAAGAAAACTAGTTCATCTTTCATACTGCTAAGTATTTCGGACTAGCCCTTACCATGCACCAATAATTCTTAACTAACAAGTTTTCTCCATGGTGTCTGCATCCTTATAGCTACAAAACTCTTTATTTCCTCCACCCTAATTAATACCAAAGCTACCTATATCTCTGCACACCCTAAACCTACAAATCCCTTGAAGGGATGAACTTCGACTCGTCTTCTGCATCCACTCCAACTCACACTTTTCTTCAAGTCGTCCAGTTCCTACACTTCCTTCTCTTTCATCTTCGAAATCTGCATATTAGCCTTAATACCTACCTAGTCCACACAGCCAATATTCAATACTATAATCTGCAAAAAAAATGGTTCAAATGGCTCTCAGCACTATGGGACTCAACTGCTGTGGTCATAAGTCCCCTAGAACTTAGAACTACTTAAACCTAACTAACCTAAGGACAGCACACAACACCCAGCCATCACGAGGCAGACAAAATCCCTGACCCCGCCGGGAATCGAACCCGCGAACCCGGGCGTGGGAAGCGAGAACGCTACCGCACGACCACGAGATGCGGGCTATAATCTGCAATCGAAGTATTCTGTTGCGCTATGAGCGTAACACCCCATTTTCCATACCATGTCCATCATCTTCCGCTATAAACCTATATGTATTCTAAATTAAATTCCCCCGGCGCATTTTGCTGTCTCCATGAGGAAGCTCATCCCAGGAACTACCGTAGGGATTTTGGTATGGTTTTAACTAATAGATAGACTAATTTACGAGGAAGGTTTGTTTATATATAATTCATTAACACTACGCCAGAAAAGTCGCCATGGAAAATTGCTAATTTAATACACGTTCATTCCCAAAAATGCAGTCAGCAATGACATACACACTTTTGTGCACCTAAAAATAGCACAACGTCAGCGTATTCCATCATGTCTCCATCCTCATGTTCCCTAATCATCGTTAGCTGTTTCCCGCCACGTTTTCTAAGGTCCTGTTACAGAAAATGTGTTTCAGATCAATTGTGAATATGGCCATCTTCGTACATCACTAACCCCGTCACATAATGACAGTATCAACATCACTGTCTTCGTTTCACTACTGTGTAAAACAATCTGGGTATTTTAGTAATTCGACAATATGTCTGTCATCTAAGTACAGTTCAAAACCACAAATATCACCTCAGTTGTCTTACGCGCGTTTAGTTAACTATATTCCCTTTTGTCTCGCGTGAAACTCAGCTCGCTCTTTCTTCACACGATATACTGCAAACAAGGGATGGAGGGCAACAGGCGTATTCCATATTTCTAGATTTCTGGAAAGCATTTGACACGGTACCCCATTGCAGACAAAGAATGTACGAGCATATGGAATAAGTTATCAGATGTGTGAGTGGCTCGAGGTCTTCTTAAGTACGAGGGCAGTTCAATAAGTAATGCAACACATTTTTTTTCTCGGCCAATTTTGGTTGAAAAAACCGGAAATTTCTTGTGGAATATTTTCAAACATTCCCGCTTCGTCTCGTATAGTTTCATTGACTTCCGACAGGTGGCAGCGCTGTACGGAGCTGTTAAAATGGCGTCTGTAACGGATGTGCGTTGCAAACAACGGGCAGTGATCGAGTTTCTTTTGGCGGAAAACCAGGGCATCTCAGATATTCATAGGCGCTTGCAGAATGTCTACGGTGATCTGGCAGTGGACAAAAGCACGGTGAGTCGTTGGGCAAAGCGTGTGTCATCATCGCCGCAAGGTCAAGCAAGACTGTCTGATCTCCCGCGTGCGGGCCGGCCGTGCACAGCTGTGACTCCTGCAATGGCGGAGCGTGCGAACACACTCGTTCGAGATGATCGACGGATCACCATCAAACAACTCAGTGCTCAACTTGACATCTCTGTTGGTAGTGCTGTCACAATTGTTCACCAGTTGGGATATTCAAAGGTTTGTTCCCGCTGGGTCCCTCGTTGTCTAACCGAACACCATAAAGAGCGAAGGAGAACCATCTGTACGGAATTGCTTGCTCGTCATGTGGCTGAGGGTGACAATTTCTTGTCAAAGATTGTTACAGGCGATGAAACATGGGTTCATCACTTCGAACCTGAAACAAAACGGCAATCAATGGAGTGGCGCCACACCCACTCCCCTGCCAAGAAAAAGTTTAAAGCCATACCCTCAGCCGGTAAAGTCATGGTTACAGTCTTCTGGGACGCTGAAGCGGTTATTCTGTTCGATGTCCTCCCCCATGGTCAAACGATCAACTCTGAAGTGTATTGTGCTACTCTTCAGAAATTGAAGAAACGACTTCAGCGTGTTCGTAGGCACAAAAATCTGAACGAACTTCTCCTTCTTCATGACAACGCAAGACCTCACACAAGTCTTCGCACCCGAGAGGAGATCACAAAACTTCAGTGGACTGTTCTTCCTCATGCACCCTACAGCCCCGATCTCGCACCGTCGGATTTCCATATGTTTGGCCCAATGAAGGACGCAATCCGTGGGACGCACTACGCGGATGATGAAGAAGTTATTGATGCAGTACGACGTTGGCTCCGACATCGACCAGTGGAATGGTACCGTGCAGGCATACAGGCCCTCATTTCAAGGTGGCGTAAGGCCGTAGCATTGAATGGAGATTACGTTGAAAAATAGTGTTGTGTAGCTAAAAGATTGGGGAATAACCTGGTGTATTTCAATGCTGAATAAAACAACCCCTGTTTCAGAAAAAAAATGTGTTGCATTACTTATTGAACTGCCCTCGTAATAAAACCCAATATGTTGTCCTCGACGGCGAGTGTTAATCAGAAGCAAGGGTATCTTCAGGAGTGCCGCAGGGAAGTGTAATAGGGCCGCTGTTGTTATCTATACGCATAAATGATTTGGCGGACAAGGTGGGCAGTAATCTGCGATTGTTTGCTGATGACGCGCGGTGTACGGTAAAGTGCCGAAGTTGAAAGACGGTACGAAGATACAAGACGACATAGACAATATTTCCAGTTGGTTTGATGATTGACAGATAGCTGTAAATGTGGAAAATTTTAAAGTAATGCGGAGGAGTTTGGAAGAACAAACCTGTAATGTTCAGATACATTATAACTCATGTCCTGCATGCCACAGTCAAGTCGTTTAAAAATTACTGGGAGAATTTTAGGAGAGAGTGGTTCACCTGTAAATGAGACCGCAGATAGGACGCTGGTGCGACCTGTTCTTGAGTACTGTTCGAGTGTTTGGTGTCCTGACCAAGTCGGATTGAAGAAAGACGTCGAAGCAGTTCAGAGACGGGCTGCTAGATTTGTTACCAGTAGAATCGAACAAAACGTAAGTGTTATGGAGATGCTTCGCGAACTCAAATGGTAAAAGAAGACGCCGCGGTCCCCCAGACCTCCAGCCAAAAGGATGGACATGCAAAAACAGGAAATTTTGGCCTGAGGATAGGAAATGAACCAATTCTGGGAGAACGAGGCTACTATGATAACAAAGGAATGGTAAAAGAAAATTTTCAAATGCCACTGAATGGTACAGTAGGATCTTAACGTAAATAATAATTCGCAATATTTCAGCATCATACAGTTAGATAAAGAATATACATAACGAACGAAAATGTGCCACCTTTATGATTACAAGATGTACAGACATAACATAATTCAAGAAATTTATGTTATTTAAAGAACTTACAAGGGACACGAAAGAGACGTCAGCCGTTGCTGATATTTCCAGAGGCTCTGTGCGTCTGTCGTCCTTGGCTGAAGCGCCGTGTTGGAAGCGTACGGCGGGATGAAACTCGGCAGCCAGCGCTTGTCGTTCCGCGCTGCTCTCGAGGGACGACTGATGAATGTAGGCCTAATGGCCGCAGCATTCACGTCCGAAAAAAAAAAAATCTCGTTATCAAAGGAAGACGCTGTAGGGGTGCCAGGAAAAGACGTTACGTATCTGCAAACTCCAATTGCTGCCAGAATTCGGAGGCAACAGCGATCATTAGAGTTCCATTTGTGGGGGAAATGTAAGCGTCGTTGTCGACAAATACTCTAACTACGTCTCTTCAAAAACTGCTCCGCTTTGTGTTGTATCTAGATACAGTAGGAATAGTTTGTTTCAGAACCTACCGTGGGGCTTGATCATATCCGTTTTCAAATTAGAAACTCGATTGAAGAGGTGGCAGAGACTGTGAGAAAGGCTTATTTTAAAGTGACTTCCAATGTCTAGTTACTAGTGTTGTGCTCTCTACCGTAGCAAAGAACACTGGGTTCCTAAAGGGTTATATACACTACTGGCCATTAAAGTTTCTACACCACGAAGATGACGTGCTACAGACGCGAAATTTAACCGACAGGAAGAAGCTGCTGCGATATGCAAATGATTAGCTTTTCAGACCATTCACACAAGTTTGGCGCCGGTGGCGACACCTACAATGTGCTGACATGAGGAAAGTTTCCAACCTATTTCTCATACACAAACAGCAGTTGACCGGCGTTGCCTTTTGAAAAGTTGTTGTGATGCCTCGTGTAAAGAGGAGGAATGCGTACCATCACGTTTCCGACTTTCATAAAGGTCGGATTGTAGCTTATCGCGATTGCTGTTTATCGTATCGCGACATTGCTGCTCGCGTTGGTCGAGATCCAATGACTGTTAGCAGAATATGGAATCGGTGGGTTCAGGAGGGTAATACGGGAAGCCGTGCTGGATCCCAACGGCGTCGTATCACTAGCAGTCGAGATGACAGGCATCTTATCCACCTGGCTGTAACGGATCGTGCAACCACGTCTCGATCCCTGAGTCAACACATGTGGACGTTTGCAAGACAACAACCATCTGCACGAACAGTTCGACGACGTTTGCAGCAGTATGGAGAGTCAGCTCGGAGACCATGGCTGCGGTTACCCTTGACGCAGCATTATAGACAGGAGCGCCTGCGATGGTGTACCCAACGACGAACCTGAGTGCACGAATGGCAAAACGTCATTTTATCGGATGAATCCACTTTCTGTTCATAGCATCACGAAGGTCGCATCCGTGTTTGGCGACATCGCTGTGAACGCACATTGGAAGCGTGTATTCGTCATCGCCATACTGGGTATCACCCGGCGTGATGGTATGGGGTGGCATTGGTTACACGTCTCGGTCACCTCTTGTTCGCATTGACGTCACTTTGAACAGTGGACGTTACATTTCAGATGTGTTACGATCCATGGCTCTACCCTTCATTCGATCCCTGAAAAACCCTACATGTCAGCAGGATAATGCACGGCCGCATGTTGCAGGTCCTATACGGACCTTTCTGGATACAGAAAATGTTCGACTGCTGCCCTGGCCAGCACATTCTCCAGATCTCTCACCAACTGAAAACGTCTGGTCAGTGGTGGCCGAACAACTGGTTCGCCACAATACGCCAGTCACTACTCTTAATGAACTGTTGTATCGTGCATGGGTAGCTGTACCTGTACACGCCATCTCAGCTATGTTTGATTCAATGCCCAGGCGTATCAAGGCCATTATTACGGCCAGAGGTGGTTGTTCTGGGTACTGATTTCTCAGGATCTATGCACCCAAATTGCGTGAAAATGTAATCACGTGCCAGTTCTAGTATAATATATTTGTCCAATGAATACCCGTTTTTCATCTGCATTTGTTCTTGGTGTAGCAATTTTAATGGCCAGTAGTGTATGTACGAACTTGTGAATGATTTAGGTCTATAAATGACCCCTCAGGACTTCTAGGAATATTTGTCGTCTTTAAGCTTTCAATTTATATGTGAATGATGGTAGCATATCTACACGGTCCAGTCACATTAATGAGACAACCATCTACGTTCGACGTCAATGAGCAATAACCACTCACAGACGTAGGCGGAAGCACGAGCAATGGAGGGTGTATAAAGCGAGTAGCGATGATGCGGCAAACGGTGCGATTTACCTGACTCCCAAAAGTGCATGATCATTGACCTTCTGGCCATGGGTGGAAGAATTTCCTAAACAGTTAAGTTCACAAGCGGTTCGCGTTCCGCTTTAGTTAAAGTATACCGTGTTTGGCAAAATCGGCGCCAAGGCAACTGTGGAGCACCACCGGCCACAGATGACAGTGGTGACCGACAGCTGGGCAGAAGTGTATGGGCGAGTAGACTTGCAACTGTTGAGCAACTGACCGTCCAGATGAACCAAGGGGCAACCAACAGTGTCTCCTCACAGACCGTTCACTGAACATTGCTTTGTATGGGTCGTTGCAGTAGGCGGCTGGTTCATGCCCCAATCCTGACTGCTGTTCATTGGTTTTATGCTCCACTAAACAGAGAGGCACGGAATGTCTGACAGCTATGTTGCAGCCACATGTAGTAATCGTTGCTTCACACAGTGGAGAATGGGAAAACAGAGGCACGCCGGCGACCGAGACGTTGCAAAATAGGCAGGCACAGATAGCCTTGCTGACAGCAACAGTCTACCAACAGGTTGACACAAGGACGTGCACAGACCGAGCGCCAAGCGAAGCCTGGAGAGTGCTGAGTAGGGGGAAGTGAGGCCAGCATGCTAAGTTACACTGTAATATACTGCAAAAGTAATAACAAAAAACTACCACCGAGGGTAAAAAAAACGTCCTCCTGCTGGATATAAATAGTGGAGCGCAGACAGCAACAGACAGAAGCCATTAGGAAGCAGTTCGGATCTGAGGACGGATATGGTCCGCGTCCGAATGTTCAATCTTCGTAGGTGACGTTTCTGGAAGTCTGTTCCAGCTCGCAGGAGTCACCCTTACGCCACCAGATGTCAACTTCAGGTCTGGAGGTCGGCCCGAGTTCGGTCGGCACCATGGCTGACTAACTACAGCGAGAACTTCCAGCAGGACCGGCCGCAGCGCGGTCTTGATCACAGGCGCCGCTGGGGACTAACGCCCGGACTTCACGGCAACCCGGCCCCACAGCGCGTGGTCCATACATGATGGGACCTCGCGGAAATGGTGACTGACGGCTTCCCAGCCGCCAGTGCAGCAGGCGTCGGCAGATGACCTCACGGCAAGGTGGCTCCGTGGGCGTGTCGTACTGGGGCGCTGGACGGCGACGAGTTCATCTCAACCACAGGGCATCCTGGTTTCAGGGGAGCACTGGTGGCCTGCGGCTCCCGAGTGCGATCAGCGGCGCGCGTTGCGCGCATTGTCGGAGAGTCTACACAGCAGCAGCCAGGTGGAGGGATCCGCAGGGCTGGGCACCGACGACGAGGGAGAAATTGTAAAGAAAGTTCAATAAATAATTGTAAAACTCCACACTGTCTCAGTCTTTGGCGCAGCCACTGTGTCTGCTGTTAACAAGTGGTACAGAAGTCGTAACAGCTAATACTCTACAACAATTGTGGGAAGAATCCAGGCCCAAGGAGGGAGCATTATAATCTGGGGAATGTTTTCGTGACATGCCCTGTGCGATCTCGTCATTCTGGAAGGCACAGTGGATCTATATAAGAATACGTTTCATTTTCCTCGGCAAGATGGCAGGACAAAGCAACGTGTCACAAAACTCGCTGTGTACCTTTAGGATTCGAAGAGCGCTATGACGAGCTTACCGTACTCCCGTGGCCACCAGACTCTCCAGATTTAACGCAGTCGAGAATCTGTGGCACCACCCCGATCGGGCTGTTCGCGCCATGGATCTTCAGCCGAGGAAATTAGCGGAGCTGGCCACGACACTGGAGTCGGCAGGACTCTACATCCCTGTCGGTACCTTCCAGAATCACACTGATTCTCTTCCTGCACCTCCTGCAGCGATCCACACTGTAAAAGGCGATTATTCTGGCTTTTGACCGGTGGTCACATTAATATGACGGGACTGTGTACAGTGCCTGGCAAAAAAAGGTGATGCTTCATGAAGAGGAGGAGGAAGCGAAACGAAACCTCACGAGTCGAGACGGTATGTGAAATTATTTCAGTAGTTTTGCCTGAGATTTCTGTTGCTTCAGTGGTGCTATCTCTAAATACTGCTAAATAACATTTCGCATCTACATATTCACTCCTGATGTAAATTTTTGTAGTTGAAAGTTCACAATCCAGTTAATAATTTTCAATTGTTCATTACATAATACAGTTTAAAGAAGGCTGCCAAAAAACTGAACTAGAATCAATATGGCTTTCTTTTATCTCAGAATTTTGAGTATAAGGCACGGTTAATAATTTTTTTTTTAAATTCACAACAAATTTTAAAATTAGTTGAATGTAAATTAGGTCCATCACAACTTGGCGACCATAATAACCTAGACATAAATTTGTTTCAGAGAATTTAGAAAGGTAAGATACAGTCATTTTTTCTCCACCTGCGAGACAAGCTCATCAATGGATCGAATGGATTCACAGTATCAAAACGACACTGGAGGTAGGAAGTTATATAATAAGGCAATGTCTTGTAATAGAGGGCGGATTTTATGATGGAGCCCTTGCACTCATCAGTTACTTCGGAACTGACAGTCTATCGCCTTAATTGTTCAACAACAATCCATTAATACGCACAGGATTCAGATAATAAAGGAAGGAGTTAACACTATCGTTACTTGTCCAAGTAAGTACGAAGGGTGTTCAAAAAGTTTTGCATGGTCGTCTCTAATTTTTTTTATTTTTTGCAGGTGGAGAATGAAATTTTTTGTGAACATACTTGCAACATTTAGCTATACATTGAGCCTACTCAATGTAGCCTCCATCAGATGTGACACACTGGCCCAACGTTCTTTCCATGATGTAAATGCACTTTGGTAAAATTCTAGGGATTGACTTTTACATAATCGCTTGACACAGGAATTAGTCTTTCTCACTATCAAATGTTTTACCGCGCAGGTGGGCCTTCAGACGACCAAAGAGGTAAGAATCAGACGGCGCCAAGTCCAGACTGCAGGGAGGATGAGGAACAATTTTCAACCCATTTTCCTGATTTTCTCCTGCATCATAATGGCTGTTTGGGGTTTGGCATTGTCATGGTGTAGCCTGATGAGCTGACCCTGAAGCTGTGGTCTGTGGGTCTTGATGGCACGTCGCAGCTTGTCCAGTGACAAACAGTAATGGTCGCGGTTAACTGTGGAGCCAGGTTCCAAAAGTCAACTGATCCCAGAAGAAGGAGGCCATCACCTTTCGGCCTGCTGTTCGTGAAAGTCTTGGTTTCTTCTGTAAGAGGAACCCGGATGACGACACTCCATGGGTTGGGTTTCTAGTGACTGTACCAGTGATACCACACTGCCCAATGACAAACGAGTCATTTCAGCAATCTGTCGTGTCTTCACACATCTGTCATTTTGGATGATTTGATCAATGGTCTCCTTATTCACATTACTCACTGCCGTCGGTGGTCTACCGCATTGTCGATTGTCCAGTAGAGAGAAATCACCTTCTTTAAACCTCTGCTACCACCGCTGGATACTGCTGCGATCCACTGTGTTCTCCCCATAAACAGGGAGCAACTTCCTGTGAATCGATGTGGCAGAATCATCGCCGGTCTTGAAGAGGAACTCCATCACCGACCATTGTCGCAACGTGGCATCTACTTCACGGTCCATTATTCTGTAAATAAACCAACTTATAGCTAAATGTTCCAAGTATGTTCACAAAAAATTTCATTGTCCTCCTCCAAAAAATTAGAGACGACTTTGCAAAACTTTTTGAACGCCCTTTGTATAATGTAATTACTCCAGTCAGTGATGACGCGAATCTTGTCCACACTACAACTTGATAACTCCTGCGAAGACTAAAAATTACGATCTGATCATGCACAAAGCTTATGCACATGGTGGGTACAACGTCCGATTTAGCGAGCAGCGGCCAGTGACAGAAAACAATAGCTTTCGTAATTCAGTATAAAAATTTTGACCATACTTGCTGCATTTAAACTATATTAACATATGCATCAAACATAAGACCAACTGGTCACATAAAATACGATAATTGTCACACAAGAAACGTTAAGTGATTGCACGCAATTTATTGCGACTTAAAAGCACCAACTGGGTTTACGTAAAGTCGTGAGAGTTTGATCACACGTGGCGAACGTGACAAGACTTGACAATAATCGGTTGCTTTGGTCTGTGTTACGTGTAACCTTCAATAACACGTGATTTGAGTGACAGAAATTTCCTCAAATTTTGTTTCATAGACAAGTAACTGCACAGTGACGTAACTTAAAGTGATTGTAATAGATTCTGCTGAAGAACAGGGACGCAAAATTGCAAAGCAGTGGCAGAAAACTGCTCACAAACGTTGCGAAAAATTTTATTGGAGTGTAATGGCAAGGCAGGAAAGCGAATATCGAAACTGGAAATTAAACCGTGATAAATAAGTGGTAACAGAATTAAAAATGGAACCGAAAAGTGACACAGCAGATGGTAACAATGTACGTACACGTGAACGTGAAAGGTCCACCCGATTACCAACAGATGATACCTGTAGTGAAATGTATAGCTGCGAGTGGGGTCGATGACCTAGGATTTGAAGAAAGTTTTTTTCTTTTTTCAGAAATAAATTCAAAACCGGTCACTCCAGGTTATTGAATGTGAAAAAGGTACATTATACTCACTAACCATATAACGGGGTACTAGATCAGAGAACAGTAGCGGTGCAACAACCTTTCGAGGCTGAAATAATGCAAGTGTTATGGGACATGAATGGCCATATGAGCGTCGTGACAGGAAATATGAATACGTTAAATAGCAATACGGGTGTTCTCCATACTCAGTTCACAGCTCAAATGGAAGAAAATAGCAAGAAAATGGAGGCTAATGGTGATCATAAGATTAAGGAACTGAAAGCTAATTTTACTAGTGCAATGAATTAATTAAAAAACAATAGTAAGACATTAGAAGACAAACTGGAAGTGAAGGTATCTATTTTGACTCAACAAAGCGATAGAACAACAAAGCTTGATAAATCTATGAGTTCTATGAAAAAGGAAATATCAGTTGTTACTGGTATCAACGGTTTATGTATGCATAAAATTATTGTCTTTGTCAAATATCTGACTCTATCCTGAAGAGATTTTGTAAGAAAGGAAATCCGAATGTTTAGTTGAAAAGCTGACAGGGTTCCCTCCATGTTCAGCAAGTACCATTGACGAAAAGAAAGAGATGCTTCAAACTAAGATGAGTAAGCAAGCAGAAGTCAGGAACTATAGCCATGATTACAAGTTAAAGAGGAGAAAATTTAATATTGGGAATTTAGTTTTGGTTAATACGCATGAAAAATTAAGTGAGTTCAACTAAGAGATAAGTAAGTTCCAGTGCTTGCTGTAATAGCCCATTTGTAGTTGTAAACTGTCCCAATACCACTGCATATTACTAATAGTTTCCTATACAAAGAAAACTGCTGGGACTATGGAACATTACAGGCCTAATAAAATATAAGCCAAGAACTGTGAGTGATAATAATCAGAATTAAAAGAATAATCTGAATAGAAGATGTAACTGACAATTCGAACTTTTTTTTTTTTTTTTTTTTTTTTTACAACACAACTTTTATTGACGTGAGTTTACATGGAAATGACTGAATAACAACGAAAAGTCACAATCACAAAGCCAGTAAGAATTTCCTACTGGAGGCAACAAGAGATAACTTCTAAGTTTCCCACAAAACTCCGTTGTAATATACATACACTTAATTCCAAGTTCTATTCCTATGTCGAAGACGTAGTCTTCTGCGGAGATGTCCTTGAGGTCGGTATTCGGCGTGAAGTGACGTCCAGTGTTTTTTTCTTCTTTATTGTGATTTCATTCCCCTGCCCCATATGGGCAGGGGAAGGCTCTCAGCGGCACAATCCGCCGCTCTTCAGCCGAGTGACACGACAACTAAAATAAGAATAAAATGATACACGCATAGGGAGACAAAAAAGGAGAACATAAAACACAGTAAGGGGAGAAAATAGAGGTAAAAATACACTGATATGGAGACATTCATGGGGGACAGTTAAAAAAGTCACCAGAAAGTTAAAAAACACAGTTGGCGATTCTTAAAACACAGAGAAGACACTGAATGCGCATGCACAGGTTAAAAGTAGGCCACAGTATTAAAAACACTCTGGAACAACATACTTAAAACCCACTTGGAGCACACACGACAAAGAATAAAACTGCCAGGTGGGACCTGCCGAGGGAAAGGTCAGAGAGGGCGGAAAAGGGGGGGAGAGCATGGGGCAGCTGGGGAAGCGGCGGAATGAAGAGAGGAGGGGCATCAGTGGGTTCACGAAGAGGCAGGAGACATGTGGGGCGAGAGAGGAAGAGGGAAGACAGGGCAGGAGGGAACACAGAGACACTGAAAGGAGGCAAAAGAGATGGAGTGGGAGTAGGAGGGGGAAGCCGCTCAGGAGGAGGGAGGGGGAGGAGAGGGAGCCCTGAGGAGGGAGCAGGAAGATGGGGTTAGAGTTGGTAGGAATGGTAGATGTCAGGGCGAAGCTCATCATTCAGGAGGGGTAGACAGTTGTGTTGGGAAAGGAGATGGAGGGCGTGGAGATGGAGAGAGGGTGGGACACAACGGTAAAGGCATGGCAACTGGTTGGGGGTGGAGAGGAAGGGAGACACCAGGGGGTGAGGGGGATCAAGGCAGTGGACAATATATAGTGTGCGGATGTGTTCAAGGAAAAGGAGAAGGTGGGGGAAGGGGACGAATTCATAGAGGATGCGCGTGGGGGACGAAAGGGGAATGCGGAAGGCGAGGCAGAGCGCATGGCGTTCGAGGATTTGGAGAGCTTTATAGAACCGGGGAGGGGCAGAAATCCAAGCGACGCTGGCATAACAGAGGATGGGGTGGATCAAGGATTTGTAAGTGTGAAGGATGGTGAAATGATGCAGACCCCACGTCCGGCCAGACAGGAGTTTCAGGAGGCGGAGGCAGTTGTGAGCTCTGTTTTGGATGGTAAGGAGATGGGGAGTCCAGGTAAGGTGGCGGTCGAGTGTGAGGCCAAGGTATTTGAGGGTAGGAGTGAGGTGGATAGGATGGCCATAAATGGTGAGGTAGAAGTCATGGAAGCGGAAGGAGTGGGTCGTGCAGCCTATGATGATCGCCTGGGTCTTGGAGGGATTAACACGGAGGAACCACTCGTTGCAACAAGTGGTGAACTGGTCAAGGTGGGTTTGGAGGGTACGTTGGGACCGTTGAAGGGTAGGATAAAGGGCTAGGAAGGCGGTGTCATCAGCAAACTGGAGAAGAGGAACAGGAGGGGGAGGTTTGGGCATATCAGCAGTGTACAGGAGACAGAGGAGGGGAAAGGACAGAATCTTGGGGCACGCCGGCAGATGTATAGAAAGTACGGGAGTTGGAATTGTGGATAGTCACGTAGGAGGGACGATGGGAGAGGAAGGAAGCAACGAGATGGACGAAGTTTATGGGGAGAGCATAAGTCCGGAGTTTGAAGAGGAGCCCGGGATGCCAGACATGGTCATAGGCGTTCTGGAGATCAAGGGAGACAAAGATAGCGGAGCGACAGGCGTTAAGTTGGAGGGAAAGAAGATTGGTAATGTTAAGGAGCTGGTCGTCGGCAGAGAAGGAAGGCTGAAAGCCACATTGCATAAGAGGAAGGAGGCGGTGCTGGTTAAGGTGGCGGTGAATATGGCGAGAGAGGATGGCTTCGAAGACCTTACTGAACACAGAGGTGAGGCAGATTGGACGATAGGAAGAGGTATCAGAGGGGGGTTTGTTAGGTTTAGGGAACAGCAGGATACGGGAAGTCTTCCACAGGTCAGGGTAAAATCGAGTGGAGAGGAGGACGTTGTACAGGGTAGCAAGGACAGACAGGAAGGATGGAGGGGATTCCTTGAGGTGACGGTAGGTGACGCCATCATGACCAGGGGCGGTGTTGCGTTTGGAGCAAAGGACAAGTGTGATGTCTTGTGTGGTGATGGGAGTGTTGATGTCTGAGGGGGGTAACCGATCCAAGTACTGGAAGCTGGAGGCGAGCAGGGGAACAGAGGTGTCAGTGCGGTCAAGGACGGTGGGGAAGAGGGAGTAATCTAAATGGGGATCGTCAGGAATGGAGAAGACCTCGGATAGGTGGGAAGCAAAATGGTTAGCCTTACTGAGGTTGTCAGGAAAGGGTCGATCGTCATGGAGGATGGGGTAATGCAGGGTGGGATGGCTACCAGTAAGGCGGTGGAAGGCTGACCAGTACTTGGAGGAGTTGACAGGGAGGGTAGAGTTGAGGCGTGTGCATGTCTGGCGCCACTCCTGGCGTTTCTTTGCTGTAAGGAGGTTCCGGATATGTCGCTGTAATTGCCGGTGGTGGGTGAGAGTATCCCGGTCATGAGTGCGGAGGAAGGAGCGGTAGAGTCTGCGGGATTCATGCAGAAGAAGGACGGCCTGTGGAGGAAGCGTAGGGCGGTGAGGGTGGATGAGTTTGGTAGGGACACAAGCCTCCACAGCATCAGTGATGGTCTTCTGAAGGAAGGAAGAGGCATGGGTGATGTCATCAGGGTGGTGAAAGGTGAGGGGGTGGCTTTCGACCTGTAAGGCAATGGATTCTCGGTAGGCATCCCAACTGGCACGGTGGTAGTCATGGACAGACTTTGGAGGGCCAGCTGGGCGGGTGGCTGCAGTGCCGGGACAGGTAGAGGAAATGGTGAGAAGGTCACTGCCGACGGGATCGAGGACATCAACGGCGATGCGACCAAGGAGATTGGGGGAAGCGAGGATAACATCGGGGCTGGAGTTACTTTCAGGATGGGTGTGCTGTGGAAGAGGAACAAGGTCACCATGGAGGGTGGCAAGGGACAGATGCCACTGCCGAAGGGTGGCAGGGACATGGCTGTGGATATTGAGGTCAGCGGCGATCACATAGATGGAGCAGGTACCGTCAACATGGGAAATGAAGTCAAAGGGGAGAGGAGCTGTGGAGCGGATATAGATAGTGGCACAGGTGACGGTGAGGGAGGGAAAAAATAGGCTGAGGAGAAGGTGTTCGGTCGGGTCATTGAGGAGGGGTTGTGGCCGGACAGGAGATGCCTGAGGTGGCCTATAGCAACCCCGCCTCAGGCTAGGGGAAGGGGATTGTCAGTGCGGTGAAGGAGATAAGGTGAGGTGTGAACACATGGTGGGGTTGGAGGAAGGTTTCATTAAGGATGAAGGAGTCAACCTGGTGCTGGAAGATGGTATGCATGAAGAGGTATTTGTTTGCAGGGAGGGAGCGAATGTTGAGGTAGAGGAGATGATACTGTTGACGCGCCAGGAGGTTGGAGGTGGGAAGGGTGCGGGAAGGGGAGAGAGGAGCTTAAACTAGGGTGTCTAGGTGGGTGAAGGTAAAGTGGGCCTGGTTGTGGGAGTATGTGGCGTAGGTGTTTAAGTGGAAAACAGAGCGGGTGGCAAGGGAAGTCTGCTGGAGTGTGTGGGGGTGCTGGAAGGCATGGATGCTCTGCAGTACGATGGTGAGGAACCGGATGATGTCTTCTGCTGTAGGGGGAGGGCGGAGGGAATTGTTAGGGTGAATTGGTGGGTCAATGGGGCGAACGGGGACAGTGAGTTCAGGTTTGGTGGGAGGGGGCTTGGCTTTGCATTTGGAGGAATAGGTGGGGTGAGGTTCATTGCAGGTGTTGCAGGACAGGGGGGGAGGCGAGGTTGGGACACTGTTTAAGGAAGTGGGAGGCTTTACAATGGGGGCAGGTGGGTTGGTTCTTGCAGTTTTGGGTGAGGTGGTCGTTGTACAGAAGACAACGCTGGCAGCGGTAGGATTGAGGAGGGGAATGGGACGGGTCAACAGGGTGGCGGCGGTTGAAAATCAGGGCTCCCTGCGTGAGGAGGTGGTCGATGGAGGAGGCGGACTCTGTAAAGATACGCATGAGGAAAGTAGGGCCAGAGGAGTTGTAAATACGGCGGGTGGAGCGGACTTCCAGAGTGGGGTGGGCATTCAGTTCCGCCAACACCTCAGCCTCCGTGACCACAGGGCTGAGTTTTGTGATGAAGGCGGTGAGGATCGGCGGACGACAAGGCGGTAGGGGCTGACGAGGAGAGGAGGATGTAAGGAATGGGGTGAGGGATGCATGGGGCCCAAAGGCGATGCAGGGAAAGCGCCGGAGGAGATCAATATGGAAGGATTGAGAGGCAGACTTGATGAGAACAGAGTCTCTGTGAGGGATAAGTTGGGTGATGGGTGCACTGGGGATGTACTTCCGGATTTCAAGGGTGAGGGTGCGGGCATCCAGGAATTTCGGATCAGGGTTGGCTAGGACAAAGGTATGCAGGGAGGGGGCTGGAGAGGAGGGAGGTGGGGTGATATCCATGTGGGGTCAGCGGGAGGTGGGGCGGACAGTGGCTTTTTGGATGAGGGAGTAGAGGAGCGGTCGCCACTGGGCCGTTTGGAAGATTTTTTGGCGGGTGTTGCCTGGGAGGAGGGGTGAGGGAAAGGAGGGATGGGGAGGTGGTGGGAGGCAGGGCCCTCCTGTGAGGCAGTAGCACATGAGGAGAGGGTAGGGCGCTATGTGGTGGCGACTGTGGCGCGGCGGGCGGTGACTCGGGCAGGGGAAGCAGTGGTAATTGCAGGGGGGAGAGGGGGAAAGTCGTCTCGTTGGCAGAGGCAGGAGCAGGAGTAGCAGCAGGTGCAGTAGCAGGAGGGACAGACAGGTGGGGATACAGTGATGGAGAGGAGATAGATGCTGAGGAGACTGTGAATAGGGGAGGTGGCGTCCATGATTGCAGGCAGCAGTTAACACCGAGAGACGGCGGCAGCGGCGGCGGCGGCGGCAGAAGAAGCGGCGAGCACCGAGAGACGGCGACCAGGCGGCGGGGCGGCAAGCACCGGGCGACGGCGGGCAGCAGTGACGGCGTGCAGACGGGCAACAACACGAGTGGCACGGTTGGGGCTCTTCCACGTCGAAATTACACCCTGAGAGTAGCCCAGGCAGTGCGAGTCCTCGATGAGGAAGTGAGGGAATCCAACCCTAGAATGACGTCCAGTGCTGGTTCTAGCCTTTAAGTAGTATTGGCCAGCCAATCAGATGTTGGTATAGTAATACTTCCTGCAGGCCATCTCGAACTCCCTCTGCAGGAAGTAGTACATGGAATGTCTGTTTCCAAAACAGCCGATGTTTACCATTGCTTACGCCTTTGGGCATAGGCAATCTCGGTCCTGTGTCGTGTTAGATGTATTTCAGGCCCGCAGGGGCTACCTTGGCGAAGGCGTAACAGAAGATACGTAAATTAACATGTTATATTAATGTAGCAATATATGAAAAAATATTTTAAATGTTTCAGATGCTATACTAGTACATATGCATAAAATCATTGACTTTGTCAAGTTTCTGAAATACTTCTTGTAGCTTTCAGTCAGTGATAAAGTGGTGTATATGATTCTACAAAGATGGCATAATCTAGTTGATGGTTGGAGATGCGACATCGTTGTTACAGGCCGTCTGCGAAAATCAGTTCATAGATGTTGGCCACTGATGAATCGTGTATATGGCTGGAGTTAACCCCCTCAGCAAGGCCTGAAGATGGTGCACTGAAGCACCGGAACTGGTATCCACAAAATAAATAATATCGGAAGGACGGCTGAAGGTGTTCCATTTTATTACATAACTGAGCTGCTGAAGTCCCTCAGACCTCCATTCAGAAGGATGGTCATACAAAAACTTCTAACGTATTCGTCAAACTGGGAATTCCCTTGCCCACAGGTGTTACGAATCTTCCCCGACAGCCAGAAATCTACATTCACATTGCAAGATACTTTCAAGAGATGGACATTCGTCTCTAAATTCCAAGATGAGAGGACACCGAACCACGGTAATTACAATGCTTGGTAGGCTGAACAAGTGCACACCAGCAATTGATACCAGAAGATGAAAAGTTTGTAGTCATTTTGTAACTGGTTATTTCTATACAGTGTTAATCTCTGTCCTGTGTAATTTTTTCCAAAGATGAACCCCATAAAACTTACTCCAGTGAAATACGATATCCAGATATTAAAATTCTCAGTGTACGAATAAGAAAGTTTACGCGACTTTGTTATTTATAGCGATACTCTGTAATTAAAAAATAGTGAGGTGTATCGAAAACTCAATTTTAACGTAAAAAAGAAAGTATTACTGTAAATATATTAATAACTGGCTAAATATCTGGGCAGCTAGAGGTCAAATAAAAACGATAATTTAGAAAAAAATCTACCCAGACCATGAAGCGGTTGTACACCTGCCACCAGAGAGCCATTGCCTACTGCCGTGGAACTGTTTAGATGTTGGATATTGATTCTGGTTTACTTGCATGTGGTTTCTGTCGAAGAGTTACGCTTAGGCTACCAGTACCAGTCAACAATTATCGATGTTTCAGTCGTATTTTGTGATTTAAAAGGGATTTGTCAACTGCGTTGTCTACCCAGAACCTGCTCTCTTAAAAAAGATAGTTATACAATGTTCAGTCACATTAATGTGACCACCTTGTACATTCTTCCTCAACGTGCAATAACCACTCACAGACTAGCAATAGGGGGTTTATAATATGCGTCGGAGGTGGGAGGGGGGGAGGGGGCGCGGAAAAACAGTACAGTCGTTGTTGTAATGCGGAAACAGAACAATTTGTCTGACGTCCAGAAGGGCAGTATCACTGACTTCCGGGCTATGGGTGGAAGCATTTCCGAAACTGCGAAGTTTGTAAACTGTTGGCGTGCCGCCATTGTCAAAGTATACCGTACATGGCAAAATGGCGCTCTCAAAAATGGGCGCCGAAGAAGTAGTGGTGTGCCATGAGCCATAGATAACAGGGGTGTACGACATGTGTACGGGCTAACAGACACGCAACTGTTGAGCAATTGACCGTCCATATGAACCAGTGCGCTGCCGACAGTGTCTTCTCAGCAACCGTTCAGCGAATGTTGCTGCCTATAGGCCTCTGCGGCAGGAGTCTGATTCATGCACCCATGCTAACTGCTTATCATCGGCGACGAAACCAACTGGACGACCAGTGAGTGACTACAGGTGACCTTTTCAGATGAATCGCGTTTTATGCTTCATCTGATAGAGGCCATTGACAAGTGCGGCGTGAAACGTCTGGAGGGAAACATTATACAACCGTCAGAAGGGTCCAGGCTGGAGGAGGGAGTGTTATGGACTGGGGAATATTTTCATGGTATTCCCTAGGTGATCTCGTCATTTGGGAAGGCACAGTGGATCAATACATGTATGCATCAACCCGTGGGACCAGGTAAAACCACATCATGCAATCTGATTTTCCTTGGTACGGTGGCATCTATCAGCAGAACGATGTAACGTGTCACATAGCTTGCAGTGTACAGGTGTGGTTCGAAGAGCATCAGGATGAGTTTGCCGTGCTGCCCTGGCCACCATATTCCCCGGTTTAAGCCCAATCGAGAACCTGCGGGACCAAGTCTATCGGGAAGATGGCACTATGGACTCTCAACCGGTCAGCCCACGGCAGGAGTCGGCGTGGCTCCCCATCCCTGTCTGTACCTTCCAGAACATCATTGACTCTCTTCCTAGACGTCTATCAGCCGTCCGCGTTGCAGGATGTGATTACTCAGTCTTTTCACATGTGTTCACATTAATGTGACTGGACGTTATATCTGAGTCACTAACAGAGGTTTCGGTTATATGTATTTCCATCGGAAATACATGTTAAACTGATGGTGAAGATGTCCGCCGACCGCAAGACAGTAACTAGAAAAGAATAAGATGGAATTGCATTTTTCTCTACCTTTCTGGCTAAATTATCTCGTACTTACTCTGGCTTTTCTAACAGTAGCTCTCTACTGGGTAGATTGATACAGAGCGATGCATCAACCAGAAGGCTGATATTATCATTACAGAGCTTGAAAAGTCATTCTGTTACGTTTGTGCCATGCATGCATGTTCAATGACGAAATTTCGAAAAACCAGCTTCCTCATTACATTGTAATAGATCTGTATTTAACGACGAAATTGTGAGAAACCAGCTTTCTCGTTTCATTGTAACAGATCTTTATTTTATTGTGAAATATGTAATAAGAAAACTGATGTTCTCCAACATGCACAATATACTCCAGAAAGCTTGAGAATCACTTTAAGGATCTCATACGTCACCGGGTGAGCTGCTAACTGAAATGTTCATAAATTAACCAGCTGAATCATCAACTCACATTTCTTTTGCAAGCAGTAAGTCTAACGTCGGAGTAAAAAAGTAAAAGATAATATACATATAAATGCTTCACAAAATTAAAACGAAGAGATACTTAAAACAAAAAGTTTAACAGGAATATTTATCCCGTTAACTCAACTATCACCTCTTAAATGGATATCGCTTTGCAACACTTCATTAATTAAACCCTTTTGGCATTTCTAGCTTCATTTTCATCACAGAGTCTGATAACCATAACTTAATAAACGTTGAGATAACTCTCATACAATGCTTGACGTTGCTTTAAGGGTATCACTTTGGCAATAAATTTCTCAAGATATTTCTTCTCGGTGGGAAGCTTCGAAGGCAGGGCAGGCTGTAATTAATAACCTTCCTCGGAACAGCTCGTAAAGCTCTAAATTCGCTTCTGTTCTTCCGAAATGGCTCCCCTGACATGCAAGTAATAGCTGTTCTCCGGCTTGAGTGGAAAATTAGTTTTATCCGACATTTTATACAACGGCGTCTTCTTTAGATAGGTTAAGGGCAGCGATGAGCTCACTTGGCTTTGCATACTGAAAGCTTAGACGCCCCTATCACCGCGACCGACTTTCGAAATACTAGCGCCTACATAAAATGGGAATATTCTAAATGGCGAACCAATTCATTTTGTTTCTAAAAGGCGAGTTTTGAGTGATTTACAACTAAGGTTGCTGAAATTCAAGATCACTATTAGAGTATATTTCAAATTTGTAATTTTGCTGTTTCTAGTCCATAATTCTGTCATTCAGGCAACATCAATCCACTTTCCTTCAGTAAGTTTGAATAGTTTATTCACAGTGTTTAACTGACCGTAACCAACATTTCATTTGGATCGGTCCATCTTGGTAGTGTAGAGTAAAAGACACTATTTTCCTCCAAGAATCGGGCATGTGTTCAAGATATAGTTGCAGATTCATCTTCAAAATAAAAAATTGGGCTGCTACGGACTGTTCGCTGATTTGAAACTGCCTGCACATCAAAACCGTGTGCCGAACCGTACACTCCCCTGGCGAGCGAGAATTTATCCTGGAAAAGAGCCTCCAGGCTGGAGCTAAGCCATGTTTCCGCAATATCCTTTCGTCCAGGGCTGTTAGCGCCGCAAGGAATGCGGGACAAATTCTGTGAGGTCTGGAAGGTGGGAAATGAGGTACAGGCGGAAGTAAACCACTGATGGTGGATTCTGAGTCGTGGATGAACAGCTCCGTCGTTAGAGAACTCGCCCGCGAAACAAAAACGTCCGAGTTTCGAGTTCCGGTCGCTTTCACAATCTTCATCTGCCGTGTAGTTTTACCCGGCACACACTTCGTCGCACAGCGAATATTCGTTCTGGGCCCACGTAGTTGCCTATTGACACTTGTCGTCGGGTGTCACTACTGACCAGTGTCTAAATTAGCTTTGTTTTGGAGGGTACAGTTTTTTAACAGAATGATGCACCTGTGTTAGTATTCGAAACTGCATATGATGCTGGTGGTCAGTAGTCCTATTCTTGGCAACCGTCAGACTGACTGGCTGCTGGCTGATAAAAAGACTCTTGTAACTGCAGGCTGGTTAGCTTCTAGGTACAGCCTGCGTTGAACCGAGTTATTCAGAACAAGAAAAACATCCACAGATAGTCTCGATGACTTAATGTCTTCCTTTCCTTTCCTTTACCCGATTCATTCTCTACATAGGAATGAGTTGGTACATGCTCTCCAGCTACTTCTACATCTACATAGATACTCAGCAAGCCACCGTACGCTGCTTGGCGGAGGCTACCCTGTACCACTACTTGTCATTTCCTTTCCCATTCCACTCGTAAATAGAACGAGGGAGAAACGACTGTCTCTATGCATTTGTATGAGACCTAATTTCTCGTATCTTACCTTCGTGGTCCTTACGCGCAATGTTGTTGGCGGCAGTAGAATCATTTGGCAGTCAGCTTCAAATGCCGATTCTCAGAATTTCTTCAATCTTGAAAAGAACGGCGTCTTACCTTCAGACCAACATAACTGGTTTACACAGAATATCTGTTTGCATAAACCAGTTATGTTGGCCGCAGATGAATCGTATATGTGGATCGTGATAACCCCTTCAACATCAACTACGGCCTGAAGATCGCGCATCGAAGCGCCGAAACTGATACCTACACAATAAATAAGATGGTAAGGACGGCTGTGGGCGTTTCATTTTCTTATAAATATTTCCGGTGTTCTTGTAATTTCTTCTGTGTGTCCGACTCTCCTGGCATGAACTTTCAGTCCTTACTCCTATATCGTAGTTTCAAGTTGCTTTATCCCAGGTTGCTTCGTAGTCTTAATATGCCCAAAGAATTTTAGGACTCGGCTTTTTAATGTACGTGTAAATTTTGGTATACTTTTGAACTATCTTATTTGCTATTGACACCAGGGCTACCGTGGCCAAGAGCTAGCGTCACTGATTGGTAACCAAAACGTACTTGCACCTACGTTCGATTCCAGTCACTGTTCAAATACTGAATAAAAATCTGCCGCAGTGGCGACCTAAGAGTTTGGGTAGAAGGTTTCACCCTAGTTCTCCCAACAGCCTTGTCAAAGAGGACAGAGGAGCGGACGGGAGTTCGAGGCAACTTTTTGCATATTGGGTGCCCTAAAAGGTGGAAGAATCAGTAATAGCCGTATGAGGATTCAAAAGGCTATGGAAATCACTGCATTAAAGTCGCACTTGAGTATCTGACAGTAAGTTGAAGAATTAAAACCTGTTTTGGAAAAATCGTTGTTGTTATTACACAGGTGATGTGCACTTCAAAATGCTTACCAGACAGATGTACCGATCAAAATTGATGGAATGAGGAACTGTCACCCGAGATACTCCTGTGCCATAGCAACGAGTTCAAATGGTTCAAATGGCTCTGAGCACTATGGGACTTAACTTCTCAGGTTATCAGTCCCCTAGAACTTAGAACTACTTAAACCTAACTAACCTAATGACATCACACACATCCATGCCCGAGGCAGGATTCGAACCTGCTACCGTAGCAGTCGCGCGGTTCCGGACTGCGCGCCTAGAACCGCTAGACCACCGCGGCCGGCTAGCAACGAGTGTCCACATACTACACTAATGACCATTAAAATTGCTACACTATGAAAATGACGTGCTACAGACGCGAAATTTAACCGACAGGAAGAAGATGCTGTGATATGCAAATGATTAGCTTTTCAGAGCATTCAACAAGGTTGGCGCCGGTGGCGACACCTACAACGTGCTGACATGAGGAAAGTTTCCAACCGATTTCTCATACACAAACAGCAGCTGACCGGCGTTGCCTGGTGAAACGTTGTTGTGATGCCTCATGTAAGGAAGAGAAATGCGTACCATCACGTTTCCGCGAATCCGGTTTATCGTATTGCGACATTTCTGCTCGTGTTGGTCGAGATCCAATGACTGTTAGCGTAATATGGAATCGATGGGTTCAGGAGGGTAATACGGAACGCCGTGCTGGATCGCAACGGCCTCGTATCACTAGCAGTCGAGATGACAAGCATCTTATCCGCATGGCTGTAACGGATCGTGCAGCCACATCTCGATCCCTGAGTCAACAGATGGGGACGTTTACAAGGCAACAACCATCTCCACGAACAGTTCGACGACGTTTGCAGCAGCATGGAGCGGCTCGGAGACTATGGCTGCGGTTACCCTTGACGCTGCATCACAGACAGGAGCGCCTGCGATGGTGTACTCAACGACGAACCTGGGTCACGAATGGCTAAGCGTAATTTTTTCGGATGAAACCAGGATCTGTTTACAGCATCGTGATGATCGCATCTGTGTTTGGCGACATCGCGGTGAACGCACATTGGAAGCGTATATTCGTTATAGCCATTCTGGCGTATCACCCGGCGTGATGGTATGGGGTGCCATTGGTTACACGTCTCGGTCACCTCTTGTTCGCGTTGACGACACTTTGAACAGTGGACGTTACATTTCACATGTGTTACGATCCATGGCTGTACCCTTCATTCGATCCCTGCAAAATCCTACAATTCAGCAGGATAATGCACGGCCGCATGTTGCAGGTCCTATACGGGCCTTTCTGGATACAGAAAATGTTCGACTGCTGCCCTGGCCAGCACATTCTCCAGATCTCTCATCAATTGAAAACGTTTTTTCAATGGTGGCCGAGCAACTGGCTCGTCACAATACGCCAGTCACTACTCTCGATGAACTGTGGTATCGTGTTGAAGCTGCATAGGCAGCTGTACCTGTACACGCCATCCAAGCTCTGTTTGACTCAATGCCCAGGCGTATCAAGGCCGTTATTACGGCCATAGGTGGTTGTTCTGGGTACTGATTTCTCAGGATCTATGCTCCCAAATTGCGTGAAAATGTAATTACATGTCAGTTGTAGTATAGTATATTTGTCCAATGAATACCCGTTTATCATCTGCATTTCTTCTTGGTGTAGCAGTTTTAATGGCCAGTAGTGTATGTATGTTGTTGGCGGCAGTAGAATCATTTGGCGGTCATCTTCAAATGCCGATTCTGAATTTCTTCAATAGTGTTTCTCGAAAAGAACAGCGTCTTCCCTTCAGGCCAACATAGTAGGTTTACACAGACTACCATCGATACTGCAATTACATTGTGAACTATTTGACCATCCGTCCTACAGTCCTGACTCCACACTCAGACATTAGTTTCCCAATTTGCGTCTAAAACAATGGCTTGGCGGGTAATAGTTTGAAGATGACGAGAAACGGAAGCATGGAAATAATTCTTGACATTGTTGTACCTGTTTTTCCAAGTTGGCACCTTTTTCTTTTTCCTCGTCCTTAACTCTTCATGACATATATCTCTTCTGTGACCCCACTGCTGAATATAGAGTTTTGGCCTCAAACAGTTTGTTATGGAAGACTTGGACCTCAAGTGCACTGTTGTGTGGTTGTGCTAGTCTTTTAATTTGCACCATGTAATCGAAAAATAATTAAATTACAATTTAAGTGCTGCAAATTCTGTTTTAACGTCTGATATATAGATTTCCTATTCAGGCAACTTTGACAGCCCTTAACAAATACATAATAAAATTCATGTTGCTAATAGGATAACATTTATGATTTCCATCATTTCACTGTCTGTATGATAAATATTCTCATCCGATGTGTTATATATTTACTTGATTCATATCTACGTAGAATATTGTTAAGTCATCAGCAATTTAATTTTCGATACTAGTTGCATGTTCTGTAAATAAAAAATCGTAGAGAGATACTAAATCAAATTGTACATTTCTTAACTGATTAGGATCTGACAAACCCGACATTGCCTGGAATTCATTTTGCTAATTTTCTTTTAGAAACGGAAACAAAAAAGAACTGCGTTTGTAGGGTACCCAAAATATACAAAAAATTTGATTTCCATGTATTCGTGCAAACACCTTTGAAATTATGCAGTAAAAAAAGGTGAGATGATCCGGGGTCGTTTCTGTACGCTGGACGCAGCTGCAACGCGTGGCCGGCCGGAGTTTCCGAGCGGTTCTAGGCGCTACAGTCTGATCCCGCGAGACCGCTACGGTCGCAGGTTCGAATCCTGCCTCGGGCATGGATGTGTGTGATGTCCTTAGGTTAGTTAGGTTTAAGTAGTTCTAAGTTCTAGGGGACTGATGACCTGAGAAGTTAAATCCCATAATGCTCAGAGCCATTTGATTTTTGCAACGCGTGTCTACAAGACGATTTTGCAAATGTCTCTGAGGCAGCGCCTCTCTAAAGCTCTGTTGACGGCTATTGTTTCCACCTACAGCAGTTGGCGCTTCGCAGTTGAAACCTGTCAAACACGCTGCCAGGTATCAGGGATTTCTTTAAGTTAACTCTACTAGGAGCGTCTTAGCAGTAAAGAATAAATGTAACAAAACTCCATGCAGGATGCGGCATTTTTTCATATATCTCAGTGTTTAGGACGTCACACACCTCTTGAACTACTCGTATGTGTCGTACAATGGTGCATTTGTGTAGGTACATTTTGCGGCATATGTGAATACTGTCTGGGACACCTGTTGCGAATAGAGCTTGTAGCAAAGAAGTAGACGACGTGTATGATGCGACAGTTCTTCACGCAACTCGATGTTTATATCTCCTGAACTATGGCAGATAGTTTGTTCTTACACCCATAGCGAGTGTTGCCTGACAGTAACTGATACGTGCACCAAGTTAGGTTGAAACTGGTTCGGTGGTCTGGGAGAAGATGTGGAACACACACACACACACACACACACACTGCATTATTACCATAAATATCATTAAGGATATTATTTAGATCATCTACTAATGCCTGTGGTATTTCAATAATATTATCACCAAACTATGGAAATTTCCTTACTTGGTCATTAAAAACTTGTTTCAAAAAATCCACGAACTCTACTCCATGTGGCATAGCCCTCATATTTTGAGTTAAAGTATCATGATAAAATTTATGACCCTCATTCCAACTCGTATTCCGTTATTAAGAAAACAGTGTGTGACGTTAGAGAAGGGTATGCTGTTTCTTGAAGGGAACAACATGAGAATCGATAAATTACTAAAATGATTTTTCATAATTTTTATCACGTATCGACACTGCATTTCTAACTTTTTTCTTGGGATTTTCGCCTTTAGGATATGTGGTAACTCATTTCTTTAGGTATCAATCAATACATTCCACCCTTGTTCACAAATAACATAATTATAAATTATTCAAATGAAATTTGGGACTCTGTGAATTCATCTTCAAGGGCTCTCGTTTCAACCATCTACACTCTTCTTCTTACACAGCTACTAGTGTCAACGTGACAATGTAACGCGGATAAAATAGAAATCCTGTAATTTATAAAGCACAAAACGATTATTAATCACAACACTTAAATTGTGGATACTACAGAATCTGATTTTCTGTAATATATCTTCAAGAAAGTAGAAATCACGTCCCTGTTCAAACTACCACATTTGCGATCCTATCGCCAGGATTTAAAAAACCAACAACAGCAGACGATGTAGAACAAACATGTCAAAACTTAAACACCAAAGCTTAGCAATCAATAGCATTCTAATATAAACATTTGGCAAACATTCTCGTTCCGTTAACTAAAGCTTCTCTCGTATTATATTTCTAATAAGAAGAACACTATTTTAAATTGTAATTTGTATGGTGGTAAACCACTTACAGACAGAGAATTCAAAAACTCTACTGGGTAGTAATTATTTAATCATTAATTTTGTATTCATCATCACGAATTATTTTATCATAGCTGTGATAAACTTTTGCTTCACCTTGCTTAGAACTGAGTGTATTGTATTTTATTATTGTACAATCTTCATTTTTTGGTGCTAGAATAATTGAATTTAACATTTATTGTGATAAAATGTTTCCTGCATTATTACCATAAATACCATTGATATTATTTTGATTATCTACTAATGCCTGTGGTATTTCAATAATATCACCAAACTATGGAAATTTCCTTACTTGGTCATTAAAAACTCTACTACATGTGGCATAGCCCTCATATTTTGAGTTAAAGTATCATGATAAAATTTATGACACTCATTCCAACTCGTAATGCAGTTCTCAAGTAAATTTTTGTGTGATCCATGTGGAACAACAGGTAAAATTTGCGAAAATCACTGCACAAAACAAGTTTTACCACCAAAAGTTTTATGTCTACTACATTCATCTGTACCCAGACCTCTAAATAATCTGTCTATAAGTTGAAATACTTGAAGTGGACTCATGGAAACTTCATCACTAAGAATCAACGAATATGAATTAATGTATTGACGACAGTCATTGTTGATTTTATATCGGACCCTGAATGTTCCAAAATTGGAACGGGCAATTTAAAGGCATTATGCAAGGTTCTACTTGCAACTAGAAGAGTTGAAACAATGCCACTTAAGTCTGTTGCAGTGAAACGATAATTCAGTGTATTTAATTTACGAATAACTGCCGTTTGTGTGAATGTTTTACCGCATCCTGCATGAGCAGTCCAGCAAAACACATTTGAGCCTGTGTCATGGTACTGAACTTAACGAACAACACGGTCAATAACAATACGCTATTCACAGTTAGCTCGTTCGCCAAGTTCATTGAATTGTAATTCTTCATGGGTTCCAGTAAATTCTGGCATTAACGTTGGAACAGGTAATTCGGAAAATTGATATGTCAAACTATGACCATTCAAAATATCATCAGTTTATAATAGTGTTGTGCTGTGAGAAATTTCTTTATTCTATTCCCTTAAGAAATCTCCGCAATGAAATATTCTAAATTGAAGCCACAATACTAAGGCATCTGCTGGTATGTTCAACGCACAAAGTACACCACATAAACGATGCGTTTGCTTTGGCGAATTCAGTTACTTTGTTTCATTTAAACGTTCACGCCATTCATTGTCATTTGGAGCAATAATGCGAGCGAGACATTCTGCTGCAAAAACCTTGTAACGAATTCCATTATGAGTTCTAATGTCTTCAAATGATTTAGGACCACAAAACTGGAATAATAGCAAACGTAAATGAAAAGTTCTAACTCCCTTGGATACACTACATACATGTGTTTACTCATTTTATCATAGCCACATACTCTCTTATTCCACTTTTAGCATCTACGCAAACATAGTGCAAAGACATGTCAGTATAACAGTAAACATTCGCCAACGGATCGGTTTCATTTAGTGCAAAGAATAACAATTTTCAACTCCATCCCACTCTTGTCCTACTCCGAAGTAAACATTTTGTCTATGTGGCAAATGAATATCAACCCTAATAGTGGTGTGCGACTGAAAATACAATGTAAATTCACAAATACACCTTACCACTTCAGCTGATCTGACAATACGGCAATTCACATCAGTCTGATCTACATTACTATGTATCCTTTAACTGCTTACTTCTACAGGTGCACAATCGTATCCTTTAGGGTACAGTGTGGCTATTCTGCTACGGAGCTAATCCTCCTGAAACAAGAAACGCAAAAGTACGCTAGTTCCTCACAGAGTCAAGGTGGTTTTGGCTTCAGTGTGCGCCAGTACCTCTGTGCAGCCCCCGCATGTGGTTCTGTCACAAATTTGACAGGACAGAAGGGAAATCTCTAGAGGTAAGCAAATTATGGTGGATTATTGCCATAGTTAGAGAATACAACGTAACAAATTAAGGCGTACCATGCACAACAAAGTGAAACTCTAAAATCTCATTTATCCTTGTGTAATAACACAGGTTATGCAGTGTATGTATCAACAAACATTGCTCGCTTTTCCCGCAAATGTCTGATACGCCGCGTTTTTGCACACGGGTCCACTTCGACCCACACACGTAGGGCTATTCCCGCTCAGTCAAATAATCAGTTTAACTGATATTTTACTGCGAAATTCTAGACAACACATTTTCTTGGTTTCTTTTCAGACGGTCTGTACATACAAAAGTAAATAGCTAAGTGTTTCATGAACCAAGCAAGATATAAAACAAGCCGCAACAAGTGTTGTAGGCAGCTCCTCTGTATAAAGTGCTTTCACGAAGTATGTCTGGATGCAAAAGGACGAAAAATGTTTACTTGTGGAAAAGTAGACTACGATGGTATAAATCAGTGGACATTGTAAGGAAGAATGGTGTAAACTGGAGGGATAGAAGGCTGATAAAAAAATCTATATCTGGAAGAGAAATTATGAGTACAGAGATGACAGAGGAAAGCACAATTGGAAGGGGAGTTAGGAAAGTCTGCTGCGTATCCCAATATGGTTTAACGTATATTTGGAGCAAATTATTCAGAAATGTTTGAAACAAAATAGAGGAGCCCAGGTTGGTGATAATAGGATAGAATGTATTCAATTTACAGATGACATCGTGTTATTCGCAGAGCGAAGGAACTGTGACTTTAATGCTAAAAGAATTAAATAACACCTGCGACGAATTCGGAATGAGAAATAATAAGAAAAATACAAAATGTACGGTGATAAGTGTAAGAGAAGTAAGGACAGTTATAAAATTAGGACGTGAAGGTAAAGTACAAGTTAGTGCTTTCAGATGCCCGGGAAATAAATATTGTTAGAGATGACATGAGATGTGATAAGGAGGTGAAAACACGTATAGCAATTGCCAAGGAGGCATTTAATAAGAAGAGGAGGCTTATATGTGAGTGCATGGACAGGGACCTGAGCAAGAAATTCATATGGAGCGTGGCATTCTACAGAGGGAGATGTGGACACTGAAGAAAGAGGAGGAAAGAAGAAGAGATGCATTTGAGATGTGGATTTGGAGGAGGATAGCAGGGATGAAATGGGTAGACAGAGCGAGAAATGAAGAGGTGTTGAGAAGAGTGGGAGAAGAGAGAAAAATTTTATAGGTAAAGGAAGAGGAAACACAATTGGTTTGGACACTGCATGAAAAGAAATTGTTTACTGATGGATGCTATGGAAATAACGGTGAGTGGAAGAAGAAGACACAGAAGATACCAGATGGTGGATAATATGAGGATGGGAAATGATTATGAGAAAACGAAGAGGGTAGCAAATGACAAGACTTCATGGAAAGTTATATGAGAAGGCCTGGTATAGGACGGAACACTGATGATGATGATGATGATGATGTGGTAAATGTTTGTGATTTTGACACCGAAATACAATGGGTGGAATATCCTCTTGACTGGATGTAATAGCCCCATCATTCTTATATATTGTAATTTCTGTCTACTTCAGATCTTTAATGCTCTGTTCGTGTAAAGGAATTTCGATCTTGTATGTACCGGTACGTATCCACTAATGACATCACATTCAAAGTTTTTTTTAAGTTTCATGTCATATTATATAGAGCTTACCGTTGAAGTGAGTGGAATAGCCCCGCTGTACTCTATATATGTATTTATAAATTTATTTGACACTTCCAGCTGTAGTGGATACTTCAACATTCACATGACTATCAAATTTAGAAAGTAAATGTGGATTGTATGGTACAACGTAATGATTGTCAAGTGACTGTTCTCGAACATTAACGCTGACACGATTATCACGCCGTGTGTACAATGGATGTCCATTAACTGATTATCATGCGATTTCACAGAAATCCTTAGGAATTTTATTTTGTGCATTTTCCATCTCCCATAGACACAGAATTTTGATTAACTGAACAGCGTGGTCCATGCATCATATGTTTCACAGCGTGTTCGTATAGTTCGACTATCCGGAATTTCTGCAAATAGGACTTTATCAGTATCACTAATGCCTATTATTTTATCGGTTTCACATAAGTGGTTAAAATATGGGCCTGTGGCAACCCTCTTTTTTGAAATTCAGTAATGTAAATGAGTGCCTGAATTTTACCAAAAATACGTTTCATTACTACTGTATCAAATAATTATTTCACTTGAATACGTGCACAATAATTCCGAAACGAAAATTATCAGATGTATGTGGATCAATGTTGCTAATAATTTTCGGTCAGTTAGGATTGAAATTCGTTGCAACAAATAATGAAGGCTTCCCAAAACGTTGAACAATGTTCATTGCATCGAAATAATTGTTATACATATTTCTTGGAGAAGGCAAAATAACTCTTCTTCTAAAAATTTACAGTATCATTGGGGTTAGTTGGTAAATGATCGCATTAACAGACTGATTTTGCCTTACGAAATGGTTTATCGTACCTTCAATAAGTACATGGATATCAACAATCCACTGCAAAAATAATTCTATGAATGATGTAAATGGCTGAAATCATCTGTAGTTGAAAGGCAATAGCATACACATTGCAACATAGTAAACTCATTTCTAGACTGTGGATGTATTTTGTGTATTATGGAATAAATTAACATGCCAACCAGTGTCTCCATTACGAAATAACAATTGATATACTAATGGATCTAATGAGGAATATAAAACGGAGATGTATCTGAATGCACCAGTGTTTTTTTTAAACACCGTATTTATTGCGTAACTCTGCGTTTTTCACTCCGACCCGTTAGCGTTATCCTTTTGGGCATAGCCTAAAGCAAATACGGTTTCCGTATGGTAAGTGAAGTCAGAAGTAGTAGTTACACAAAATGAGAAATTAAAAATTACGAGCTTACTTCGAATTTTCTGGCAACGACGGCAAATGACCACGAAGTTACTGTAACAGAAAAGTAAAGGAAATAATGACGCCAATATATAACGTAATTTACAGGATTCATTACTATGATAGTTTGATTTCCAGTGTGAACACATCGATCCATCGGTGGACGCATCGTAGCTGCCCGGTATGCATGTGTTACTGCAAATGAACCAGGTAAACATGAACGTCCCTAGAATGCGATTCCAGGAAACGTTGTTACTTGCGTGTGTCATTTCTACAGTGATACCTCATCGTCATACAGGGTAGAGGTTGGTAGAACTTCCATTATCGATGTACACATATTGGAGATTTTAATGCATGATAGAGAAATCGGTCTGCAAATTTAAATACCTGGGGTCGTACATACAGAGGGACGGAGGAATGGGAAGCGAGATACAACACCGAATAAATTGCTGTTGGAACAACTGGAGGAAAATGAGTGGAGTGTTGTGGGACAAGAAGGTGAGCATTGGGTTGAAAGGGAAAGTGTACAAGTCGGTGGTAAGGCCTGCTGTGATATACGGGGCAGAGACATGGGCAGTCACAGTAGCTCAGGAAAGGAAGATGGAAGTGGCGGAAATGAGGATGCTGAGGTGGACGTGTGGGGTAACAATGAAGGACAAGATTAGAAATTAATTTGTTAGAGGAGCTGTGAAAATGGGGCCCATGGGGAAAAAGATAAAAGAGAGCAGACTAAGGTGGTTCGGACACTTACAGAGAAAAGGGGAAGAGTATATCGGAAACAGAGTTGAAGATATAATGATTGAAGGAGCGAGAAGGAGAGGGAGACCGAAGATGAGGTGGAAGGATAAGATATCCGGGGACCTAAGGGAGAAAGGATGGAAGAAGGAAGAGGCAATGAATAGAGTACTGTTGAGGAGAAGGATCCAGAAGAGCAACGCCCACCCTACGTGACGTGGGACAAAGCGACGATAAAGAAGAGGAAGAAGAAGAAGAAGAAGAGAAGGTATCTTCAGAGGTACGAATATAAAAGCCTCTACTTCCTCTTACCACTCTTAACGAATACATTCATACATGATAATTTTCTTTGTGCATATCTATAGCAAAGTGCCTTTCGAATGATGTAAGTTTCATTGACTTCCTTGAATAATTCATATTAAACATCGGTACTTCAATTTTCGTGTTCAAGTATTAATACCATGATTTTGTTACCTGTTTTAGTAGTCGTCAGTTCAACATCTACGTTGGCGAGCAGGGAAGGCGGACCGTGATTGAACGGAGTATAATGCAACAAAATTATTTGGATTGCACTAGAAAACGTGAATCGGAGTTCGTTACATAAATTTAAACTGCAAAGGTTCGACTTTATTTATATGTTGCAAATCTGCACGGTGACAAGTCACCAAATTGATCGCGCTCAACGTAATTAGCACTGAAACATGAAAAAAGATTTCACACTGCTTTAGTAACGGGTAGTAACATCATTTTGGTGAATAAAACATAGACGAAGTTTTTTTATGGTTGTTATTTCAAATATGTTACGAGCAAATAACATGTGATACTTATAGTATGATAATCGAACAAGGAAGACAGGCAAGAGACAGGAGGCGAATCATGCCTCAAACATTTCTAAAATGAACATCGAAATTTATCAGAGATCTTAGATAATCACAGGATTGCACTGCACTTCGAACTTTTTTAATTACACTAAATTAATTTATTACACTATGGTCTATGCAATAACCAAACAGGGGACTTACCTCTACGCTCATATAGGCAAATTCCAGTGTGTACCCACGCGTCCACCACTGACATTCAAACGAAAAAAACTGTAAAAACATTGAAAGGCAATGAACACAATTTGTAGAATGAAACTTATTACATTGTAATATCACATATCATCCAACTTTCCCCCCTCACCGTTTTTTGGCAAAAATATATTTTTATTTCAGGAACTGGCGACTCCTCCCCTGCAGTGGCTTCTACTAAGGGAGAAAATTTGACAGCGAGCCACTGGGAGGCAGTCGGCTGTCGAATAAGTTGCCACACCGGAAAAGCGCAGGAACATCTCGTTTCAAAAGGGCGTGTCACCTCGTCATGTGAGTGACTTCTAATGAATAAGATACGGGGAAAATAGTTTTTCCAAAGGCACTCGGCTGAGAATCATATGTTACGCTAATGGAAATCTTTTTAACATGCGTGAAGACGACCCAAAAGCCTACACAATCATATAGAACAAAATCATTTACTGTTATAGTGTGAGAATGCCGTAGGTGCACTGAAGGGAGTGAAAGTAAATTTCGGTTGAGGAATAAAAATTCAAGGGGAAGGGAATCCAGTGTTCACGTTCATAGACTGCCTAGCCCTCCTGACAGTGTAAGGAAAACTTTGACCTTCTGAGAGCCGCACTGAGAACATACACTACCTGGTCAAAAGTATCAGGACAGTTATTAGGGCAGAATAAAATGGGGTAGTCCACCAGCCACAATTGTGACGGTTACAGCTTCACTGGGGACACTTTGAATGAGGCATCTGAATGTCAGTGGGGGAGTGGCAACCCATTCTTCTTACAGACCCGGAACCTACGAAGATAATGTTGCACTGGGTTCAAATCCGCACTCCGGGTACGTTCCACTTCGGGAATGTTACTGTCGACAAACCACAGCCTCACAGATGCTGTATTACGACAGAGTCCATTGTCACTCTGATACAATCATTTATCTCTCCGAACTGTTCCTCAAGTGTATGCAGTGAACAATGCTGTAAACTGCCTTCGTATCCCTCATCATTTAGGGTTTTCTTATGCGCTACAAGCTGACTATACCTTAACAACAAAAACACCCCACACCTTAACATTGTCTTCTCCGTACTTCACTGTCGGCACCACACGTGATGGCATAAAAACTTTCCTCGGCGTTCGGCAAACCCAAAACCTTCTATCGCATTGCCATGGGATACGGTGCGGTTAATCGCTCCAAGTCATTCGTTTCCTCTGATCCACTGTCCAGTGGCGTCGCTTAGGATTAACTGCCGAAAAGCGTATCTTATGACCAGCTGCTCGACCATTGCACCCTTCTCTTTTTAACTCCCTATATACAGTCATTCTGCTACCTGGACTGCTGGTAGCACTTTTGGATCTCACGAGTGACTCCATTCGCTGATTTCATGCAACCTCCTTGCGCAACATTCGGCGGTCGCTATCAGTCAGTACGTGACGTCTTCCTGTCTTTGTTTAAGAGCATTTGTTTATTAGAATTACATTAACACCTTCAGCTGCTAACGAGCGTTGACATGTATCAATGGTGACAGGTGAAAATGTGTGCCCCGACAGGGACTCGAACCTGGGATCTCCTGCTTACATGGCAGACGCTCTATCCATCTGAGCCACCGAGGGCACAGAGGATAGCGCGACTGCAGCGACTATCTCGCACACGCCTCCCGCGAGACCTACATACTCATCTTGTATGTCCGAAAGAACAGACACCATATCCATATAAGTATTTATTTATGGTTCATTTAAATTTTTATAATTTTTTTGTTTTAAAATTTTCAGATATTGGTACTATATTTTCTGTATATGTAAAGTGTACTATACTGGAGATTGAAGTTCTTTGGATCGTATAGGAGCAATGTATGCAAAATATTATGTAAATTGTTTATTACGTTAAATAATTTTCTTGTGAAATTTTGTATTTAAAATATTTGTGTCTATAAACAGTGGATGTTGATTTAAATTTGACAATTTAAAAAATGGTCACGCTTAGGAACAATATAAGAAATAGGTGTTTTGAAAAAGCCAGTGTGCTTTTGTTTGAAAAGTAACTGGCTCTGGGGAGTGAAAAAGATGGCAAGGGTGAATTGGTGCGCTACCTAGAGCAAGCGCGGGAAGCAAGTCACACAACACAGTCTGTAGGCAGCAGTGATTGTGGCAACACCTTTGTGGAGCAGGAGAAGCTTTGCCTGCAGATTTGCACAATAATGCCCCCGATGAAGACTGAAAACGGCTGACGGCATAGCTAAGAGTTGTAGTGCAACTGTATGTAAAACTGAACGACGCCAAGAAGAGAAATTGAGCCCATACAGCAAGATGCTTTCAGGCCGTACTGTGGGTAGTGTAGCCGCCATAATTGTTCGCCGCACCCAAGCCTACAGCCACCAGATAAGATATTTTTTGTATTTCTACTTTTGTACAGCGTGAACTATTAATTTAAACTGTGTTTTAATCTCATTCTTGAACTTTAAAGAAACTGGTACACCCTGATCACTCTAAGCTTGTGGTTATAGCTTGATACCAGTGCCTACCAATTTTAATTGTATATTACAGCACTAAGTGACCGAAAATCGATTTTGCTGACAATAAAACAACAAAATACGGCCAATGCTGATTTTCCTTCCAATTCTGTCCACTATTTGGTCGTGGTGCACACAACACGCCATGGAGTCGCCAATGAATAGTCTGATTTACTTATCCGTTAGACACAACACACGCTCAAATCCTGTAAAAAGGGTAATTCTATTGATTAGATTTTCCTATGAACAAGACTATCCATCATAATATACTTTATGTGGAAACTAATCTAAATTCTTGTAAGAGGGCTATACGTGGCAACATAGAGACAGGGTTTCTATTATTTAAGTAGAAGCATATTAAATTGCGATAGTAGTGGTAGGATTATACTTGGTTCCACTGTGATTATTCATTCACGCACAGACACAGTACCGAAAGTCGACTAGGGCGGCCTTAGAAAGTTTGAAATGTCCCTGATGGACTCAGATGACATCCAACGACTAGTCGCCGTCCTAAGACACTTATCTCTGCTGACCGACCCACACTGTTGTTACTGTTTGTTTACTGGCAACAAAATACTCCCTACCTCCTTTTATACTAGAAGGTCCGTCCCTTGTGACATCCAGTGGTCGATTCCGCAGGGCTGTCCGGATACATTTGATCAAATAGTGTATACTGCTACTCATTAAATTTGCAGCACTTGGGTATATGATAGGAATTAAAAGCATTTACTTATTGTTCGTGTGCAGCATAGAAGAAATAATAAACGATTAAAATTATGATATGGGTGTGTATGGGATCCATCTCGGCAGCAATAATGGCTCTACCTCAGCTGGCCATCGAGTCAGACTGAATTTGGATGACCGTCAGACCATGCCATTTCAGCTCTATCCTAGAGTTCATCAGCTGGAGGGTCATGGTGAACCAGCCTTTCGTCATGATCAGATGTTTTTAATACGTGAGAGAGCTGGAAGAGACGTTGAGCAGGTAAAAAGAATCGAAAACGCTTTATATCCATGTGAGTCAATGCTTAAAGGGCAATATGTGAGCTTGTTGAGGGAATCACGGTATCTCGAAGGTCCTGCACTGCCATCAGCTTTAACATATAATGTCCAAGTTACTGGCTATGCGAACCAGAGATGGTCGTCTTGTATGCATTAAAATCACTGCCTTCAAGAAAAACAACAATGAAATACGATTTCTGAACTAGAAACTTCGCTGCGCAATCCTTTCTTATATGCAGAATGTGGAAGTTGTAACTCCTACAAACTTTGTACTGTTGATTTGAAATGTTACTTATTTAAACATCTAAAACAGTTTCGCGTTTGCTGCATTCCGTCTTCACGAGGTTGCAGTTTCAATGGACTCAGCACAAAAAATAGCTTAAGATTAATCAACGCAGAGGCGAAGGTGATGAAGGGTGGGAGAAACTAGAATAGCGACTTGCGTAGTATGAAAGATGGAAACGACACAGTAATGTAAGAAGTAAAAAAATCATCCAGTCTAAGAACTGAGACTATTAAGGTTGACCAAAGCGAGGAACGCATCAGAACTGGCGCAGGTAAATTTAGCTTTCTTCACTAAAAGAGCTCTGCTGATACCCGATACTCATACGGAAAAGAGGAACACAACGTTATATGTAACTGAAATGAGGAACTTCGAAATACCTAAGAAGAAGAAGGTGAATTGATTCAAAATGCGGTACTAAGGACAAACGTTAAAAATTAAGTGGACAGATACACTGATGGGTCAAAAAATTATGACCATCTTGTCAATAGCTTGTTTGTCCGTCTTTGGAAAGAAATGCGTCACTTGTTCTGCGTATCAGAGACCCGTCAGTTTGTTGGTAGGTTTTTGGAGGTATATGGCATTAGATGTCTATTCACAGGTCATGTAATTGGGTTAAATACCGTGACGCTGATTTGCGCACGCGGTGATGCCGCCCGATAGCCACACAGATGGGTTCCATAGGAGTTACATCGGGCGAATTTGGTCGCCGAGACATCAACGTGTGTTCCCTCTCATGCTTCTCTAACCCCTGTAGTAGGATTCTGGCTCAGAGTCCAGACAATTATATGCTAAAAGATGACGTCGCCGTCGGGAAAAACATCAAGCATAAAGGGATGCAGATGGTTCGCAGCTGTCTTTGATTACAACAACAGGTCCCGTGCGAGCACAGGAGAATGTCTCCAAGAGCATAATACTGCTCCGACGAGCCTGCGCTGCACGTTTCGAGCCGCCGTTCACCTCGATGACGGCGTTTGTGGAGACGACCGTCGACCTAGTGTAGCAGAAATGTGATTCACTCGAAGAGCCGACACGTTTCCATTGATCGACGATCGAATTCCGAATGTCCCGTTCCCACTGCAGTCGTAATTGAGAATGTCGTTGGGTCAACAGGTCAATACGTAGGGCTGGCCTGCTGCGGAGCTCCAAGTTCAACAATGTACGATGAACTAGTATAGTGCTCTATCGGCAGTGATGCCATAGATCACTATTTACCCTACTTCACAGAGCACACAAGTCTCCGAGCCCCGCGTTCTGTGAAGAGTCGTGGACGTCCAACCATTTAGCGCCCAGTGGTGGTTTCACTGTCCTTCTACCTCTTTCCGTAGATGCTCACAACAGAAGCACGTGAACATTTTACTAGCTTCGCCGTTTTCGATATATTCGTTCACAAGCTCTGCGTAATAATAATGCCGCATTTGTCAAAGTCGCTCATCTCGATAAATTTCCCCATTGGCAGTCCATATCTTCGCCCATGTCTGCTCCGTTTACGTACTTTTGCTACCGCGACACGTGCCCGCAAGGTGGCACCCAACATCGCGGTTGCCGGTTGTTATAATGTTTTGACTGTTCAGTGAAAAGTAAAGAACTGAAGTAATGTAGCGACCCGGCCTATTCAGAGCCGCTACGCATCAGGATGAGTGAGAGAAATGGTGCGGGAAAGGGCAGACTTACGCCGTACACAGTGAAACAGTGGTAAACATTAACAATTGTTTATTTCCAGCAGCAATGTACAGGGCGACGATTGTCCTCGAAGCCGTCCACTGCAGGTGGTTGCGGAATGTGCTGATGGTCCAGCGGCGCCTGTGATGCGCGTTGCCCTGGGTCGCGAGCATGTTACCATGGCACCATGAGGCCTAGAAGCTGACGAAGGAGCGGCCGTAGCCCGGCAAGGGCCTCTGGAGTCTGACCGGCCATGCGCTCCCTCGCTTACTCACGATCCCCATGTTGTGCGTTCGGTGCCGAGCAGCGAAGCCCTGGTCTTCCACCAGGAATCAACCAGGACGGTGTCTAGATGGCTAAGAAGCAGTGAGGGCGTGGCGCCCCAGCCGGATTGTAGATAGTCTGAAGACTGTCGGCTGAAGTCCTCGGAGGTAAGAGGCTGTTGGGCCACAAATGTGGCGTGCCTCAGGCCAGAAGTTGAAAGGTTGATCAGGCAGCCAGCAGATCTCCATCACTCGAGTGTTAGTCGCGGTTTCTCTGAAACTCAACAAAGTGTCTCTCTCTCTGCTTCCAGACACAGGCAGAATAGCTGCACAACTGAATATCTTGAGCCTCGAGTCTCGATTATTTGCACACTTACTAGTTGTCACCCCTCTTACCAATTAAAATGAACTGAAATGTGCATGTGGCTTTATTAGCCAGGGACCATATCCGGGACGTTCACCCTCTCGGTGCATGTGGTGGTACGTTCCTGTGGGACCAAATTGTTGTCATCGCTCCCTAGGCTTGCACACTACTTAATGCAACTCAAACTAACGTATGCTAAGGACAACACACACACTCGTGCCTGAGGGATGATTCGAAACTCCGACGGGAGAGACTCGCGAACCGTGGCAAGACGCTTCACACCGCGCAGATAAGTGCAAGTCTTTTCATCTGATGCCTCTACGACGGCTTGCCCGTCTGTATGATAAACTGATGGTGAGGGCAGCACACATACCCAGTCCCCAGCGGAAAAAATCCGACCCAGCCAGGAATCGAACAAGCAACGCCTTGATAGACCGTGAGCAACGCTAACCGGAACACCATGATCTGTTGACACATATCAGTGGTGTTGTTATCGTGGGTGATAGTGACAGTACTAAAAAAAGTAGACTTTCTAGAATTATTAAATAGCGTTAAACTGATGAAGAAAGAGAATCAATAATTTGTAGTTTGGTGCAGCACAAATTGTATAATATTTGTACATGTAGTAACGTCAGCTGCTCTCATGTGTCTGCCTCTAGCA
This sequence comes from Schistocerca nitens, assembly GCF_023898315.1. Taxonomy (NCBI): domain Eukaryota; kingdom Metazoa; phylum Arthropoda; class Insecta; order Orthoptera; family Acrididae; genus Schistocerca; species Schistocerca nitens. The sequence continues at coordinate 468,100,038 of NC_064620.1, read as the reverse complement.
GATAGGTGCATTCTCATATCATAATCAAGTGCAGCTTCCTATGTTCTACGTGTAAAAGCAGACATTTCTCCGTTTGTCCTACAGCATTTAAATGACAATATGTTAAAAAATGACGTAATTCCTCCAGCTGTATTAAGGTGTTCGTTTTATTGGCAACTAGTTTCGATGTTGAAACTTCCTGGCAGATTAAGCCTGTGTGCAGGACCGAGACTCGAACTCGGGACCTTTGCCTTTCGCGGGCAAGTGCTCTATCAACTGAGCTACCCAAGCACGACTCACGCCCCGTCCTCACAGCTTTACTTCTGCGCAGGCGAGCTTCTGTAAAGTTTATAAGGTAGGAGGCGAGGTACTGGCAGAAGTAAAGCTGTGAGGATGGGGCGTGAGTCGTGCTTGGGTAGCTCAGTTGGTAGAGCACTTGCCCGCGAAAGGCAAAGGTCCCGAGTTCGAGTCTCGGTCCGGCACACAGTTTCAATCTGCCAGGAAGTTTCATATCAGCGCACACTCCGCTGCAGAGTGAAAATCTCATTCTGGAAAGTTTCGATGTTGTTACAACACCATCTTCAGGCCCACACTTGTTGACAGTAACCGTATGTGTCTAACACTAGTAGTCAGTGGTGAGATAGGTGTGTTCCATGCGGAAGGCAGGTAGTAACACGCCTATCTCACCACTGACTACTAGTGTTAGACACATACGGTTACTGTCAACAAGTATGGGCCTGAAGATGATGTTGTAACAACATCGAAACTAGTTGCCAATAAAACCAACACCTTAATACAGCTGGAGGAATTACCTCATTTTTTAACATATATTATACCAGCTGACGTCCCAAGTCGTCCGTTTTAATTATGGATATATGAAGTTTAAATGACGAGGATGTTGTGAGTCTTCGAGCGTCTCAAAAACCATACAGATGCGTGGAGCTCAGCGACCAAGATGCAAGGGGCTTTTGACTTATGCTAGCGTGGAAGCATGGATTACACATGTATAATCATTGTATAAGCACTGTATTCACCACGTTGGAGCGTATTATGACGAACATATGAAACAATAAAAGCATTTTTGCGAATATGATAAAACTCAAAAGTCAAAGAGTAAATAGCTTTTTGAAAGAGTAATTATTGTTCCATATTTCGCGTTTTATTCTTCAAAACAACAAATATCTTGTACTATACACTTTCGAAAGTAGCCTATTTTCTTCGTCAGATCTCAAGCCCTCTCCATTCCAAATTACAGCAAATTCAGTTCAGCGGTTTATTCGTGAAAACGGAACAGAGAGAGTTACTTTCACATTTATAATATCAGTATGGATTACTATGCTTCTGACGTAGTCCTACGGGGAGAACAAGTGGATTTGTTCCACGTTACTGGTATCGTCACATTTCCCTGGCTCGCTCTATAGCTCCATACCAAGCACCGGTTGCTAGGCTCAGCCACATTTGCACTGTGTGAATTTTTCGGGAGCACGCAAGTGCTCTGAGTTACAAGATGACGTTTCACCCTTTGTCACACTGTGTTGCGGCGGTAGATGTTATACTTGCTACACACATATTCGAAACTCTGGCGATTTCATAGGTCGCCTGAAAACTCTTACTATGCAATCGTAAGATCTCTTAGGAAGTTTCGATGTTGTGTCGTTATTTACAAGGGTGCCCTTGCACGACTCTTTAGTGCTCATTAGCAGCTTGTTTCAGGAGGCCATAGTGGCATTATTTAAGCACGTGCTTACTTCAACATACTTCTTATTTCATGACCAATATTTTGAACAACTGGGCGGTGTCGCTTGGAGTGGAGAGCGCATGTGGTACCTGATCCCGAAAGCCTGTCAAGTCAAATACAGTTCAAGACAGCGTTTCGACAAAACTGTTATTCTGAGAGACAGATATGTAATGCATTCAGACCCAAGCGAGTTCTGTCTGTGTAGCAGAATGAAGATACGAAGACACTCACCACTTTCGCCTTTTTGCTGTATTTTGGTGCCATGTCATCATCCTCGGAACATATGACATTAAGTGTGCTTTTCGACCATCTGTTAAACTGAGGAACCTGTTGGGTTCGATTAACGATTATCTTGGCCTGAGGAAGTATGGCGTGTACAAGATTCCTTGTCAGTGTGGGGCAGCGTATGTAGGCCAGACATGCCGCACAACACAAGAACGCTGCAATGAAGATCAGCGTCATACACGCCTACGCCAACCGGAAAAGTCGGCAGTAGCGGAACACTGTCTGAATACAGAACATAGCATGATTTATGAAAAGGCGGAAGTTTTATCCGCGGCATCACCTTCCTGGGACTGCGTCATTAAGGAAGCAATACATATCCGTACAGCCGATAATCTCAACAGGTACGCGGAGTTTCAACTGAACACAGCCTGGAAGCCTCCATTGGCTGTTATTACATCACGACGAGAAAATTAAGATTTTTTCGACAACAGACCCGTCACAACATTGGTCTAGTATAGTTATTTAGTGAGTGACATCTGGCCACACTGTCAGTAAACACAGCGCACAGCGCACACGATGGAGGGCCGCTCTGCGATTTTCGGCAAAGAGTGTTTTAGTATGACACCATCTATCTGCAAACCATTGCGCACACGTGATTTCTGCCTGCGCAATCTTCGCATTCGTGATCTACACTATGGGATCAAAAGTATCCGGACACCCACTAAAACATATTTTTTTCGTATTAGGTGCATTGTGCTGCCATCTACCGCCAGGTACTCCATATCGACGACCTCAGTAGTCATTAGACATCGTGAGACAGCAGAGCGGGTCTCTCTGCGGAACTCACGGACTTCGAACGTGATCAGGTGATAGGGTGTCACTTGTGTCATACGTCTGTACTCGAGATTTCCACACTCCTAAACATCCCTAGGTCCCCTGTTTCCAATGTGATAGTGAAGTGGAAACGTGAAAGGACACTTACAGCACAAAAGCGTACAGGCCGACCTCGTCTGTTGACTGGCAGAGACCGCCGACAGTTGAAGAGGATCGTAATGTGTAATAGGCAGACATCTATCCTGACTATCACACAGGAATTCCAAACTGCATCAGGATCCACTGCAAGTACTATGACAGTTAGGCGGCAGATGAGAAAACGGATTGCATGGTCGAGCGGCTGCTCATAAGCCACATACCAAGCCGGTAAATGCCAAACGACGCCTCGCTTGGTGGAACGTAAACATTGGACGATTTAACAATGGAAAAACGTTGCGTGGAGTGACGAATCACGGTACAAATGGAGCGATCCGATGGCAGGGTGTGGGTATGGCGAATTCCCGGTGAACGTCATCTGCCAACGTGTGTAGTGCCAACAGTAAAATTCGGAGGCGGTGGTGTTATGGTGTGATGGTGTTTTTCATCGAGGAAGTTTGCGCCCTTTTTGTTTTGCGTGGCACTGTCGCAGCACTGGCCTACACTGATGTTTTAAGCACCTTCTTGTTTCCCACTGTTGAAGAGCAATTAGGGGATGGCAGTTGCATCTTTCAACACGATTGGGCACCTGTTCATAATGCAAGGCATGTGGCGGATAGTTACACGACAATAACATCCCTGTAATGGACTGGCCTGCACAGAGTCCTGACATGAATCCTACAGAATACCTTTGGGATGTGTTGGAACGCCGACTTCGTGCCAGGCCTCACCGACCGACATCGATACCTCTCCTCGGTGCAGCACACCGTGAAGAATGGGCTGTCATTCCCCAAGAAACTTCCAGCACCTGACTGAACGCATGCCTGCGAGAGTGGAGGTCGTTATTAAAGCCAAGGGTGGGCCAACACCATATTGAATTCCAGCATTACCGATGGAGGGCTCCACGAACTTGTAAATTATTTTCAGACAGGTGTCCAGATACTTTTGATCACATAGTGTATATACAGGGCGTCGACGTGCCGATACTGTCAGCCGTACCTAGACACCAGCAAGGTTGAACCACCTGAATATGTCTAACTGTTCCTCCGAGGAAATACTGTGGAATTTGCACAGTGTGACCAGGTGGCAAACGAGTGAAGACTATTTCAAACATACCCGCCGGGAAAACTTGAAGAGTCCTATATCTTTGGCTGTTGCGTAAGATATTCAAAGGCTTCCATCTTCGTATCAGTCAGTAGTCTTCAGCTATATTTGACAACTTTGAGGAAACTATATTTTGTCAACTTATACATCAGAATCGTTGCATACTTAATATTCACCGAGAGAGATGCTGCAGCGGTTAGCACACTAGACTCGCATTCTGGAGGACGACGGTTCAAACCTGCATCCAGCCATCCTTATCTAGGTTTTCCGTGATTTCCCTAAGTCGCTCCAGGCAAATTCCGAGATAGTTCCTTTGGAAAGGGCACGGCCGACATCCTCCCCTATCCTTTCGATGGGGCCGATGACTTCGCTGTATGGTCACCTCTCCCAAATCAACCAACTTAATATTCGAAGCAGTAGATTTTTGACAGTAGTAGCTGCATAAATACGATAAGATTAGCAAAGGACAGGGAGAGTTGAAGAACAGCAGTTGACAAAATGGAGATTTATTAAAAATTTGGCAACAGGAAGAACTGCTGACCCAACAAATGAAGTAATACTAAATTCAGGTTGAGCAAGTGCTTATTAAATTTGTATTGCAAGAACGAGAATGTTACAAAAAAACAACAGCAAAACAGGTGTTCAAGAAGGACTTCCTAATGTTTAAGTCAGTCTACAGCGAAAAACTGTCTCTGACGTTCTCCATATTTGCCACATAGACTTTTCCGCTAATTTTCAATTCGTCAGACACAAGCTGCAGATCCTCACAGGAAAACAGCTGCTATAAAAAATTGAGTGTGGTATAAAAACGTGGCAGGTACGTTTTACGTTTGCACAGCCAACTAGTCTGTGATTACAGAGAGAATTACAAGTGACCTTTCGGGTGCTGCGGCATCCCTGGAACGCTTTAAACTGCACGCAGCCTGGCTTCGTTCGCGAATTTGCGAGTATAATGCAAGTGGTTTACCAGCATATCGGTGCATCGCGGAATGCATATGCAACGTCACGACGCTCTATTAGGCTCGGCTGGTCTCTGATAAGCGAAACGTCAGTGGCTGTGCAGCGGCGCGTTTGTAAATGATTGTGACTGCAAATGGGACGTATCATTCGCTAATCGTCGTCAATGTGCGGTTATTTAGCTTGTTACTGGTAAAAATAAAATCGAGGACTGTCAGCGAATTAAGTTCCATATACGTAACACACAGTGGTTAAAATTTATCGGACGATTTCACAAGACTGTACCTACAGCGAATACAAATTTGTGATGCTACGGACACCTGAAAGAGGAAAAATATTTTACACTCGTCCTTAATGCATCCCATGTGAGCTCTATGCGTAATATTCCCCAAAACATATACGAGTGCTTCGCCTGCTGCACAACAAAATCAGCTACACCATCTTCAATAACTAAAGTGGAACAGCAGAAGCTTTGGGAGTCAAAATAGTAATTAAACAAGTATGTATGATTGTCCCTACTTTATTTTCAATATTTTTTAGAACTTAATCACACCTCGTTAGAGAAAAACTACTATCCGTAGTTGAAGTATACATTGCAAAAAAATGGTTCAAGTGGCTCTGAGCACTATGGGACTTAACTTCTGAGGTCATCAGTCCCATAGAACTTATAACTACTTAAATCTAACCAATCTAAGGACATCACATACATCCATGCCCGATTCAGGATTCGAACCTGCGACTGTAGCGGTCGCGCTGTTCCAGACTGAAGCGCGTAGAACTGCTCCGTCGGCCCGGCCGGCTTATACATTGCAGACGGTGGGAGTTTGTCTCATTAGGCTGAGAGCTACGACCAAGGTAATCGTACTCTCTGTCCTCGAGCTCCAATATACAGATGATGATGCTGTCGTTATGACTAACTCAGAGGACGCTCATCAAGCAATTTTAAATGTAATCAAAATATCCGCGGGTGTGTTGCCGGTCTATAGTGTCCAACGGGCACAATATTTCGGCGATCATACATGTCGCCATCATCAGGTGAACTGACGGACTGAGCTCCTGTGAACGTGCCGGCACGGAGATCCGTACGCTATGGCTGCTCAGAGGGAACTGGCTTCGGTCGCGGCGGCGGCCGATTTAAATACCCTCCGCCCGCGGCGCACTCCCTCCGCCGTCCGCGCCACGCGCCACGGTCGCGCGGTGGAACAGATTGCGACGGCGTCTGAGATGACGTCGGTGTGATGGCTCTGTCCGCCGTGGTCGTCACAACTATACGTTTGCTCGATTTACTCTTAATTAACCCAATCGCTGGTTCCCAAGCCTTGCTAAGATTATAGCCACAGTCACGGTTTATGAGGTCGTCATTCGTGCGAATTTCGATGGCCTCTCTAACAACGCTGTCCCAGTATCTTGACGTCTGTACCAGAATCCTCGTGCGGTCATACTCCATAGCGTGATTTTCCGACAAACAATGTTCAGCGACCGCCGACTTGCTCGGATACATCAGTCGAGTGTGCCTCTGGTGTTCACGGCATCGATCCTCGACGGTACGCATCGTCTGACCAATATACGACTTGCCACATTGACACGGAATCTGGTACACGCCGGCCTTCCTCAAACAGAGGTCATCTTTGGCGCTCCCCACCAGTGCACGAGTTTTATTCGGAGGACAAAACACAGTTCCGACCCGGTGTTTCTTCAAAATGCGGGCGATTTTCCCCGAGAGTGCGCCTGTATATGGGATAAACGCAGTGCCTACCTCCTCCCTCGTCATTTCATCCATCTCCACAGGTTGTGCTGTAGTGGGTGGGCGGAGAGCACGTTGAATCTGCCACTCTGAGTACCCATTTTTTTTTCGAAATACAGTTCTCAGATGTTCCAATTCCTGAGGTAGACTCTCTGCGTCAGAGATAGTGCGCGCCCTATGTACTAGAGATTTAAGCACCCCATTCCTCTGTGAAGGGTGATGGCAGCTGTCTGCGTGCAAATACAGATCAGTGAGCGTTGTCTTCCGATACACCCCATGGCCCAGAGTGCCGTCAGGCCTTCTCTTGACCAAGACGTCAAGGAAAGGTAGTTTACCCTCCGTTTCAGTCTCCATAGTGAATTTGATGTTGGGGTGTATGGAGTTTAGATGTGTAAGGAAGTCAAGGAGTTTATCCACACCATGTGGCCAGATGACGAACGTGTCGTCCACGTAACGGAAAAAGCAAGTAGGTTTCCATTCGGATGACGACAGGGCTTCCTCCTCGAAGTTCTCCATATACAAATTCGCTACCACCGGTGAGAGTGGGCTACCCATGGCGACTCCCTCCGTTTGTTCGTAGTATTCTCCATTAAAAAGAAAATACGTAGAAGTCAAGACATGCCTAAAAAGTTCAGTGGTCTTCTCGTCAAACTTCTGACTAATCAATTCTAGTGACTCTCGCAGGGGTACCCTCGTGAACAAGGAAACGACGTCAAAACTCACCATGATATCTGACTCACCCAACGTGAAGCTATCAAGGCGTTTAACAAAATCCACGGAATTACGCATGTGATGAGGGCATTTACTCACATAAGGACTTAATATTCCCGTCAGGTATTTGGCCAACAAATATGTAGGTACCCTGATGTTGCTGACATTGGGGCGTAATGGTACCCCCTCTTTGTGAACCTTCGGGAGTCTATATAGTCTAGGCGGTACCGGACCTTGGGGTAACAATTTCTTAGCGTCACCCTCCGGTAAATCTGCGTCCTTGAGAAGCGACCTCGTCTTGTTGTCCACCTTCTTTGTAGGGTCAACGCTGATCTTCCGGTAGGAATCGTCATTTGGCAGGCTGTGCATCTTATCAGTGTAGTTCTTATGGGAGACAGCAACTGTAGCATTGCCTTTGTCAGCCGGTAAGACAACAATTTCAGAGCGCTCCCTCAGATCACGAATGGCCGCCCTCTCTTTACTAGTGATATTTGACTTCATCGGCTTGGATTTCGTCAACGCACGACAAGTTTCACGACGTATTTCCTCAGCTGATTCAGGCGGGAGTCAAGCTGCAACCTGTTCAACAGCACTAACAATTTCTGCGACCGGAGTGAACTTGGGGGTGGGAGCGAAGTTAAGTCCTTATGTGGGTAAATGCCCTTATCACAACCGTAATTCCGTGGATTTTGTTAAACGCCTTGATAGCTTCACGTTGGGTGAGTCAGATATCATGGTGAGTTTTGACGTCGTTTCCTTATTCACGAGGGTACCCCTGCGAGAGTCACTAGAATTTATTAGTCAGAAGTTTGACGAGAAGACCACTGAACTTTTTAGGCATGTCTTGACTTCCACGTATTTTCTTTTTAATGGAGAATACTACGAACAAACGGAGGGAGTCGCCATGGGTAGCCCACTCTCACCGGTGGTAGCGAATTTCTATATGGAGAACTTTGAGGAGGAAGCCATGTCGTCATCCGAATGGAAACCTACTTGCTTTTTCCGTTACGTGGACCACACGTTCGACATCTGGCCACATGGTATGGATAAACTCCTTGACTTCCTTACACATCTAAACTCCATACACCCCAACATCAAATTCACTATGGAGACTGAAACGGAGGGTAAACTACCTTTCCTTGACGTCTTGGTCAAGAGAAGGCCTGACGGCACTCTGGGCCATGGGTTGTATCGGAAGACAACGCTCACTGATCTGTATTTGCACGCAGACAGCTGCCATCACCCTTCACAGAGGAATGGGGTGCTTAAATCTCTAGTACATAGGGCGCGCACTATCTCTGACACAGAGAGTCTACCTCAGGAATTGGAACATCTGAGAACTGTATTTCGAAAAAAAAAAAAAAAAAAAAAAAAAATGGGTACTCAGAGTGGCAGATTCAACGTGCTCTCCGCCCACCCACTACAGCACAACCTGTGGAGATGGATGAAATGACGAGGGAGGAGGTAGGCACTGCGTTTATCCCATATACAGGCGCACTCTCGGGGAAAATCGCCCGCATTTTGAAGAAACACCGGGTCGGAACTGTGTTTTGTCCTCCGAATAAAACTCGTGCACTAGTGGGGAGCGCCAAAGATGACCTCTGTTTGAGGAAGGCCGGCGTGTACCAGATTCCGTGTCAATGTGGCAAGTCGTATATTGGTCAGACGATGCGTACCGTCGAGGATCGATGCCGTGAACACCAGAGGCACACTCGACTGATGTATCCGAGCAAGTCGGCGGTCGCTGAACATTGTTTGTCGGAAAATCACGCTATGGAGTATGAACGCACGAGGATTCTGGTACAGACGTCAAGATACTGGGACAGCGTTGTTAGAAAGGCCATCGAAATTCGCACCAATGACGACCTCATAAACCGTGACTGTGGTTATAATCTTAGCAAGGCTTGGGAACCAGCGATTGGGTTAATTAAGAGTAAATCGAGCAAACGTATAGTTGTGACGACCACACGGACAGAGCCATCACACCGACGTCATCTCAGACGCCGTCGCAATCTGTTCCACCGCGCGACCGTGGCGCGTGGCGCGGACGGCGGAGGGAGCGCGCCGCGGGTGGAGGGTATTTAAATCTGCCGCCGCCGCGACCGAAGCCAGTTCCCTCTGAGCAGTCATAGCGTACGGATCTCCGTGCCGGCACGTTCACAGGAGCTCAGTCCGTCAGTTCACCTGATGATGGCGACATGTATGATCGCCGAAATATTGTGCCCGTTGGACACTATAGACCGGCAGCACACCCGTGGATATTTTGATTATCAAATACGCCGGGAGAAACTCAAGAATCACATCAATTTTAAATGTATTCAATGAGGAGTGCATAAGATTGGCCTAAATTTCAACATCAGGAAAACACAAATTTTGCATCAACTTCACAAAATACCTTCTGTGCACGCAGCCATAACACTTGAAAAGTGTATGTATTAGGAGAAATGGTTATGAAAGAGGTGCATATCATGAGAAATGTTACAGGGTGACAATTATTGATCTATATGAAGAAAACTTAAATTAATCACAAACCATGGCGTGCAAGCACTTTATTCAACATTTAAACATCACTACAGATATTCGGGTTTAGGTTATGACGTGTTCGATATCCCAGCTATCCTTGGCGATGATGTGCCGCAGACGAACAACGAAATTCTGCATGATCCGCTGAAGTGTAGGAACATCGATGCTGTCGATGAGCTCCTGAATCACCTCAGCAATGGTTTTTTGGGTTACTGCTGTACACCTTGTCTCTCAAAAAGGAGTCGTATGTGTTCAGATTCTGAGAATATGGCGGGCAATCGATGCCCATACCAGTGGCCTCTGGGTACCCCAGAGCCACAATGCAGTCCTCAAAGTACTCCTAGAGGACATCAAACACTCTCCTACTTTGATTGGGTCGAGCTCCGTCTTGCATTAACTACATCTTGTCGACATCAGGGTCACTTGGATAATGGAGACGAAGTGATCTTCCAGAACCTTCACGTATCGTTCGGTAGTCACCGCACCATCAAGGAATATCACACCGATTATTCTGTGACTGGACATTGCACGCCACACAGTCACCCGTTGAGAGTGAAGAAAGTTCTCGATCGCGAGATGGTGATTCTCAGTCCCCCAAATGCGCCACTTCTGCTTATTAATGAATTCATCGAAATGAAAGTAGACTTCGTCGCTAAACCAAACGATGCATGCGCATAGTAATTGCTATCATCCCCGCGGCCAACCCTATAGTTTGAACGTCCTACCGCAAACCGTTGAGAAGCTATGACGATTTATTTCATATGGTTCAGTAATTGGCATTCTGTATTTTTTTTTTTTTTTTGGTATACTTGACAGTTTATTTGGAATGTGTACGACTATGAGCATCTTTTCATGTCGGAGCACATGAGTGATACGTATTCTCTGGCTAGCAGAGATTGAGGTGTTATCGAGTCTAGCTTGGACGAGCGAAGGAGTTGGAGGCAGTTGTGTACCAGAGGTGGAGAGAGGGTGTCGTGTCACGGCATAGTGAGAAACTTGGATGGCGGACGTACCACAACAAGAAATGGGATACTCCCCGAAGCGGGAGTGAGGACAGAAAATAATTTTAACATGATTTCATAGAGAGATGAACTTTTGGAAGAAGGCAACATACATTGAGTTTCATGCGCTGCACGCGTTAATCGCGATGTATTGTACTTTAAAAGATCTCATTATGGAAGAATATCTACGTGCTGGTGTCCAATGAGAAATATCAGTCATTTGTTCAGAACTTTAGTTAGCTTTCCCCGTCCACTGTTAGCTGAAGTACTTCATTAAGAAAGACAAAGAGTGAATCTTACGGAATTTAAAGATCGTGGAGAAAAGTAAATTTTATGGTATGCGACAGTTCTAAAGGAGAGGTACAGTTACTTTAGTAACAGGCATTTCTTTGTCATTAAAAGGATTCAGCATAATTGAAGAATACGTTCCTGCTCGTTTGTAAATATTGAACTGTAGCTTATACCCACTATTCGATGAAAGAAAGATTTGCAAAACCTGCTCTGTTTCGTCTTGCACTATTGCGTGGACAGTGAACCATATTTTCATATAAGGAAGAAAAATTTAATTTGTTGATGAAGCCTGATAAACAATTAATAAGATAAGGCAGTTAGCCATGCAGTGACTTATTTCGGGTGCAGTTAGTTCAGTACTTCACATTCTTGCAGTGTACAGTTAGCATAGAACCCAGTTGTCCGTTACAAGGTTAGAAATTATTGTACTGCCTAAATGAACTTTTTGAGAGGAATTTACGAACAATACTCATGCAACTTCCTGGCAGATTAAAACTGTGTGCCGGACCGAGACTCGAACTCGGGACCTTTGTCTTTCGCGGGCAAGTTTGGAAGGTAGAAGGCGAGGTACTGGCAGAAGTAAAGCTTTGAGGACGGGACGTGAGTCGTGCTTGGGTAGCTCAGTTGGTAGAGCACTTGCCCGCGAAAGGCAAAGGTCCCGAGTTCGAGTCTCGGTCCAGCACACAGTTTTAATCTGCCAGGAAGTTTCATATCTACCGCACACTCCGATGCAGAGTGAAAATCTCATTCTGGGAACAATACTCATTTCCGACTGAACCGTGCCGCGAATACATAGGTCGCGTCAGGCTCTCAACTGTATTCATCTTTGACAAGAAGGCGTGGCTGGTGGCCTTATACGCCGCACCCTTAGGGGGCTCGCTCCTTTGAAGTACGACCGCCGGACAGTGAGTTACGCTGAAGAGCAGAGTTGGACGCGGATCACAATTTTACCCCGCATTGGCTCGAGTGACCCCGAACTCTGGGTCGTGGGTCCGTGGTTCGTCGCCGAAGTCATTCCTGGTGCACGCCGGGCTTGCTGGCAGTGGCTAATTAGACGGTTGGGTGTGGGGCCGGCTGAGATGAGTCAGCTGCCTGGTGTTGATCATCGAGCGAGGTGGTGCAGTGGCTAGCACACTGACTCGCATTCGGGAGGACGACGGTTCAATCCCGCGTCCGGCCATCCTGATTTGGGTTTTCCGTGATTTCCCTAAATCGCTCCAGGCAAATGCCGGGATGGTTCCTTTGAAAGGGCACGGCCGGTTTCCTTCCCCGTCCTTTCCTAATCCGATCGAGACCGACGACCTCGCTGTTTGGTCTCTTCCCCGAAACAATCCAATCCAATTCAAATCCTGGTGTTCATCGCCGCAACGGCGTCCTTGTGGGCAGCAGCTAGCAGCGAAGGAGTTCTCCCACTGAGGGGAAAGCGACTCTTATACTAGCAGTTTGTCGGACGCATATTACGGGTGAGCACGTTTCGAAACTATTCCTGTACGTAAGCTCGTTGTGTCGCACGCTGTGAAATTGCGGCGAAGCAGTTTGCTGTGCGACCAATTCTTTCAGTCTTTTCCTTAGTTTTAATCGACAGCGCTATGTATTCTGCCCCTCGTGTTGCTGTCTGTAATAAATTTGTCTCTCCGGTGCCGAACAAGCCGGTTTTAAATTGTTAAATATGTGTACGGTGCAACTCAGCTGCTCTTAAAGTGTTTCGGGAATCCGTAATTAATAGCTCCCCCTTCAAATTTTGTCGTTCATAAAGGAACCCACTTGTGCTTCTTCTGAACAGATAATTTAATCAGAGTAACTTGCGAAAATTGAGAGTAAACTGTGCTCCGTTTCTGTGTGTTGACGGGAGCTGCCTTCCTTACTTACAAAAGTTAAGGAAAGCATTTTTGTCGGACCACAAATAAGAGAACTTGTAAAGGATCCTGCATTTGACCAAGTTTTGGAGGGGAAAGACAAGGAAGCTTGGGAAGCCTTAAAGGGTGTTGTTCATGGATTTTTAGGCAACAAAAGAGATGACAGTGCTCCTGCAAAAATACCGTAACTTTGGATGCAACATGTCCCTTAAGATCCATTTTCTCCATTCCCACCTAGACTTTTTCCCTCCTAGTTGTGGAGCTGTTAGTGATGAACATGGTGAGAGATTCCATCAGGACATTTCTGTTATGGAGCAAAGATATCAGGGCCGTTGGAATGAAGTAATGCTTGCGGATTACTGTTGGTCTTTGTGTAGGGATTCTGCTGAACTCCATTACAAGAGGCAAGCTAAAAGACGACGAAGAAGACATGATTCTCTTCAGATACGACCATCTGCGAAGTATTTTCCCAGCAATTTAGAATTCTTAGCATGTAATTAAAAGTTTAAAAAATCAAATGCACTTTCGTTGTTGTTAGCATGTATGTAATTAAAATGTATCCTTTTCTCTCAATCCGTTAATATGTAATACTTCCAGCTTGTGTATATCATAGAAACTAATAAAAATTTTTCAGTGTCATATTTGTTTTTCTCAACCCAAAATTAGTAGGAATAGCTTCATGAAGTTCTCGAAACATTCAAAAATTATTTTTTTGTTGCCCAGTGTAAGATGTCCAGGGGATAGCCCGTCAAAAACTGGACACAGGTCGAGCGTGAAAACAGGAAGATGATGTACTGAACTGTGGAAAAAGAAGGAAACGCGAAACGGTCAACGATACAAGCACAAGACGTGCAACATCGAGCAAACCTCAGTAGCGGCGGCGTCGTAGTTACATGATGAGGGTGTTGGAATGCTAAAAGGCAGGTCCGTGTTCAAATCTCTCTCGTCCCCAACTTTTTTCTCCACAAAATTATGAGCTGTCCGTCCAATCATTGATGTGTCTGTTCGCTGTATTCAAATTTGTGTCTGTGTTCTGGTGTAATGTCCGTTTGCAACAGCGAGATGTAAGGAAGGGACCTCCAGGAGTACTTACCACCTGTTTGTTCTACACACTTAACGCATGTTATGACTCTTGCGTTCCGTTTTGGAAGTTTTAACGCCTGAATTGCTTCGCTGTAATATAGTTCACACCCTATTCATTTCTATGAGAGGTCTATGAGACATCTCGTCTCTTCTCACTGTTCATCATATTAATTTGCGACGGTAATATGTTCTTACCATATGACTCGTATTTTATAACCAATGTAAAGTATGACAATTGTCAAGACTACAGAGGGAGAGCAGACACGTCAGTGACCGGACGGTAAGTTCGTAACTTTGTAAAGGAAAAAAAAAATGGGGCACGAGGGAGACTTGAAGACGGATCTCCCGCTTTGCAGTCCAATACTGTGATCACACAACCATGACGCCGCAATTCTTACAATGCGCTTGATGTTGCCCGTCTTTAGCTTGGATCGTTCACTGTTTCCATTTTGCTTCTTTTTTCGCAGTTGAGTACACCTTCTTCCTGTTTCCATGCTTGACCTGTCCACAATTTTTGATGGGCTACGCACCGGGCCATCTCACCACTAAATTTGAGGGGGATGGTGGGGGGGGGGGGGGAGTTTCCCTTCTTAGCACTGGAACTCGCTGTACCGTAGACTTCAAGTGCAGTAAATGCGACGAAGCGGATGTGCATCTTCATTCTTCGTTTTTACTGTTTTGGCATGCAAGCTGTATTTGTATTTAGCTCATTTGTTAAAGAAGTTGATTCTTGTCGAATTCAAGTTATTTATTCTAATAGTAGTTCGTGTGCCTATGCGTCGATATTTAATTGCTGTCTCTAGAGAATTGTTTTAAACTAATTCAAGTTATGCCCTCTATTTTGAGTACATCAGCTTTCATTAAAGCTACTGGGGTTTTAAATCAATTTAAGTAATTATTTAATTGTCCAGTCAAATTTATTAAGTGACTGAAAAGAGGGTTCTAATTTTTGTTCGAGCGCAAGTGCGTTCAGTAGGATTTTGACCTTCGGGTTACTAACCTTGGTGCATATCGAACTTTCCTTCTGAATCTGTTGGTGATTGAGTTAACATATGTATCTTGCTCGCTGTTATGAACGCATGAGCGATGTTATATTTACAGGGTTATTATAATTAATGTTAAACATTCAAACCGCTGTAGAAATAACACCTCCGGACAGAATGACGTCAAATTGCAACGGAATATTATCGGAGAAGGGGAAAACGTATGGCAGAAGAAAGATAATAAGGTAGCAATAGAGGGCGCTGTAAACATCATAATTTAATAGTGGTCGACTACAAATGGCAAATGAATCATACAAGAACGCCTAAGGTGTACGTTTGACATTAAACTGTACTACTCAGTGTGCATGGGTGTACAGGTGTGACGCTGTTAGTTACGTAAAGCCATTACCACGGTAAGGTCATATCACATCGGATGGGAAAAATCGGTTTTTAATTGCCATCAGAGAAGTTGGGAAGGATAACATAGGTACAAAGAAGGTAACTGTGAAGAAACCATGGGTAACAGAAGAAATACTTCAATTGATTTGTGAAAGGAAGAAGTACAAAAATGTACCGGGAAACTCAGGAACACAGAAATACAAGTCGCTGAAGAATGAAATAAATAGGAAGTGCAGGGAAGCTAAGACGAAATGGCTGCAGGAAAAATGTGAAGACACCGAAAAGAAATGATAGTCGGAAGTACAGACTCAGCATACAGGAACGTCGAAACAACCGTCGCTGACTTTAAAAGCAAGGGTGGTAACATTAAGAGTGCAACGGGAATTCCACTGTTAAATGCAGAGAAGAGAGCATATCTAACTTTTCTTCTGAATCTGTTGGTGATTGAGTTAACGTATGTATCTTGCTCGCTGTTATGAACGCATGAGCGATGATATATTTACAGGGTTATTATAATTAATCCTCTTTGAGGAGGAAGATTTGTCTGATGTGATAGAAGAAGAAACAATAGTCGATTTAGAAGAGATAGGGCATCCAGTATTAGAATCAGAATTTAAAAGAACTTTGAAGGACTTAAGGTCAAATAAGGAAGAAGGAATTGATAACATTCCATCAGAATTTCTAAAATCATTAGGGGAACTGGCAACAAAACGACTATTCACGTTGATGTATAGAATGTATGAGTCTGGCGACATACCATCTGACTTTCGGGAAAGTATCATCCGCACAATTCCGAAGACGACAACAGCTGACAAGTGCGAGAATTATCGCACAATCAGCTTAACAGCTCATGCATCCAAGTTGCTTACAATATACAGAAAATGGAAAAGAAAACTGAGGATGCGCTAGACGACGATTAGTTTGGCTTTAGGAAAGGAAAGGTACAAGAGAGGCAATTCTGACGCTGCGGTTAATAATGGAATCAAGACTAAAGAAAAATCAAGACACGTTCAAAGGATTTGTCGACCTGGAAAAAGCGTTCCACAATGTAAAATGGTGCAAGATATTCGAAGTTCTGAAAAGAGTAGGGGTAAGCTATAGGCAGATACGGGTCATATACAACATGTACAACGGCCAAGAAGGAATAATAAGAGTGGACGAACAAGAACGAAGTGCTCATACTAAAAAGGTTGTAAGACAAGGATGTAGCCCTTCGCCCCTACTGTTCAATCTGTACATCGAGGAAGCAATGATGGAAATAAAAGAAAGTTTCAGGAGTAGAATTAAAATTCAAGATGAAAGGACATCTATGATACTATTTGCTGATGATATTACTATCCTGAATGAGAGTGAAAGATAATTATATGATCTGCTGAATGGAATGAACAGTCTAATGAGTATACAGTATGGACTGAGAGTAAATAGAAGGAAGACGAAGGTAATGAGAAGTAGTAGAAATGAGAACGGCGAGAAACGTGACATCAGGATTGATGGTCACGAAGTAGATGAAGTTAAGGATTTTCTGCTACCTAGGCAGTAAAATAATCAATCACGGACGGAGCAAGGAGGGCATCAAAAGCAGACTAGCTATGGCAAAAAAGGCATTCCTGGCCAAGAGAAGGGTATTAATATCAAATATCGGCCTTGACTTGAGGAAGAAATTTCTGAGAATGTTCGTCTGGAGTACAGCATTGGATGGCAGAGAAACATGGACTGTGGGAGAACCGGAACGGAAGATGGTTCGAATGGCTCTGAGCACTATGGGACTTAACTTCTAAGGTCATCAGTTCCCTAGAACTTAGAACTACTTAAATCTAACTAACCTATCACACACATCCATGCCCGAGGCAGGATTCGAAACTGCCACCGTAGCGGTCGCGCGGTTCCAGACTGTAGCGCCTAGAACCGCTCGGCCACTCCGGCCGGCCCGGAACGGAAGAGAATCGAAGCATTTGAGATGTGGTGCTACAGGCGAATGTTGAAAACTAGGTGGACTGATAAGGTAAGGAATGGGGAAGTTCTACTAAAAATCGCAGAGGAAAGGAATATGTGGAAAACACTGATAAGGAGAGGGGACAGGATGATAGGACATCTGTTAAGACATGAGGGAATGACTTCCATGGTACTAGAGGGAGCTGTAGAGATCAAAAACTGTAGAGGAAGACAGAGATTGTAATACATCCAGCAAATAATTGAGGACGTAGGTTTCAAGTGCCACTCTGAGATGAAGAGGTTAGCACAGGAGAGGAATTCGTGGTGGACCGTATCAAACAAGTCAGCAGACTGATAACCAAAAAAAAAAAAAGTCCTGAGACCAAAAACCGCATAAAAATCATCACTCATATTGCTTCTAATTTCCCTGAGGCCAAAAACCGCATAAAAAGTGTCAATCAAAAACGAATAGAATAATTAATTTCCGTGTGACTGGCGCAAAACATGTTCAATATGCTGTCCACTGTTTTCTCCAACAAGTTGAAATAGAGAAATGCATGTTCCACAACTAATCGAAGTGTTTCCGGGGTCACTTACAGAATGTGTTGCGCAATGCGTGCCCTCAATGCAGCTAAGTTTACAATCGGAACACTGAACACAGCATCTTTCAGATAGCCCCAGAGCCAGAAGTCACACGGATTAAGATCGGGTGATAGCCACACTGAGGCTGTAGGAAATTGCGGCTGATAATTCTAGCATTTCCGAAATGGCGCTTCAGCAGCTGCTTAACGGGATTTTCAATGTGCGGAGGTGCGCCATCCTGCATAAAAATGATCCGATTCATACATCCACGCTGTTGGAGAGCTGGAATGACGTGGTTGCGCAAAAGACACTCATAGCGCTTACCAGTGACGGTACAGGAAACAGGACCGGAAGCACCTGTCTCTTCGTAAAAATATGGCCCTATGATAAATGATGCCGTAAACACGCACCACACAGTGACCTTTACAGGGTGAAGTGGTACTGGTTGATTTGGGTGTGGAATTTCCATTGCCAATATTCGACAATTCTGTTTATTGGCATATCCTGCCAGATGGAAGTGGGCTTCGTCTGTCCACAAATATTCCACAACCAATCAGTGTTCACTTCCATGCGAGCAAGAAATTCTAGAGAAAAGGTCTCTCTTGCTGGCAGGTCAACAGGAAGCAACTTACGCACATGGGTAATTTGAATGTATAGCAAAGAAGGATGCTTCGTAAGATTTTACGCACAGTCAATTCTCCATGCATTACACGTTTGCACACCACCACTCGTCTCCTCCTGCAATGCTGTGGCCAATGCTTCAACTGTCGTCAATCAATTCGTTTCTTCCCTCTACCAGGTTCCACACCAAAGGAACCCGTCTTCTCGAATATCCGAATCATTTTCTCCAGATCCACGGCAGTCGTCGTACCAACGCCTTTTTTCAAACCCTTCAGTGTCGACGGCCCTGGCGACCGAGCGGTTCTAGGCGCTTCAGTCCGGAACCGCGACTGCGACGGTCGCAGGTTCGAATCCTGCCTCGGACATGGATGTGTGTTATGTCCTTAGGTTAGTTAGAGTAGTTCTAAGTTCTAGGGGACTGATGACCACAGGTGTTAACTCCCATATTGCTCAGAGCCATTTGAACCATTTTGAACCTTCAGCAGCCGGCCGGGGTGGTCGAGCGGTTCTAGGCGCTACAGTCTGGAACCGCGTGGCCGCTACGGTCGCGGGTTCGAATCCTGCCTCGGGCATGGATGTGTGTGATGTCCTTAGGTTAGGTTTAAGTAGTTCTAAGTTCTAGGGGACTGATGACCTCAGCAGTTAAGTCCCATAGTGCTCAGAGCCATTTTTTTTTTAACCTTCAGCGTCCGGAACTTCTGCAGAGCGACGTGTGCACAGTCATCATTCTTGTAATACATCTTTACAAACAGAATGCGATCCTGCATTGAGACAGTCACGGCGAATGCCGCAGACGGCGTGTTTATACCAACTTCAATGGGTCGTGCGCATGACAGTCGTTTTCATTTACGGAGTCTGACACATACAGCGCCATCTATTGATAAATTGTCACACTATTTTTTTCATCTGCCATACGTTTCCCCCCTCCTCCGATAATATTCCGTTGCAATTTAACGTCATTCTGACCAGTGGTGTTATCTCTACAGCGTTTTGAAAGTTTAACTTTAATTATAATCACCCTGTACTTTGGTGTAGACTCCACGCAAGGATACATTCAATTGGGTTTTAAAAAGACTCTTGTTACCAGTTACATAGTGTAGCCCGTTAACCTGATCTGTTGTTAACGGTATGCATTTCAAGGTTGTTTTATGTATAGGTTTTAAAGTGAAAGGAGTTCTCAGTTCCTTGACCAGCCTAACATGCGGAGCGTTCTGATTACCGTTCCGGCATCAGGATTTAAAATCTTTCTCCTCAATGTCAGCTGGCATTATTCATTGGCAGTGTTAATTTCACATTGTCAAAGAACATGGTTATTATAATGAAGTGTACTTAAAATTTATTTGTGTCACGAATGGTGTTCAGTGTCTATTTGCCCAGTCCTTCCACCCCCCACCCCCAACACAGCCAATAAGCTGGCTACGTTTCAAAATTTCACGTAAATTCAATAGACGCTTTTTCCTGACAGGGTATATTTTTGTTAAGCAGCAGTTAGCTATTGTTATTCTTTCATGAAAAAGCTGTTCTGTTTATTATTGAGGACCATTCTTTATATTCAGTCTTATTAAAACCGGTTTCGATTAATTGATAACACCCACATCACAAGTAATTTGTTCATGTTTTAAAGTAGGGTAGCAAAGACGATTCTGTATCAGAGGAAGTAAACGGAAATTTAAAAGGTACTTGCTTCCACATCACCAGTGAGAGGTTTTTGGCCCATAAGCACTTACCATTCCACGAGTTTCAGTTTATTCAATTAGGTTCACATTCAACGGTGGAATCCTGCAGAATGTTGACGTCTTTCCTTACCTTGGCAGTCAACTCTCAATTAACGCAAATATTGACGCTGAAATCCAGCATGTGCTAGCGCTTTTGGCCGGATCTTCGACAATCGAGATCTCAGCTCTCGGACTAATATTTTGGTCCATATCAACTCTTATTGACTGAAGTGAGGCCTAGATCACCTTTAGAAGACACCTACGACTCTTCGAGAAATACCAGCGCTACCACAGGTAAGCGAAACGGCAAGACAGGAGTATTATCAGTATCCTGGAGGAAACAAGCACTACCAATGTAGGGGCCCCTCATCATCAAACATCACATTCGATGGGCTGAGCATGTTACCGACGTGCCCGACGCCTATTAAAACAAACAATGTATGGCCAACCCAAAAACGGACAACGAAAACAAGGTCAACTGAAACGTGTACAAAGACGTTCTGAAGTCACAGTTTTAAAAAAATTCCATTTTGGCACCGGCAATCTAGAAACCACTGCCTCCTATCGTCCGAACATAGCGACGGTTTGCTTACGATGACTTACAGTACTTAGAACTACAATGGCGAAGAAAGAGCCCGGAAGAGTGGAACCGTAAGAAAGAGCGAGGACACTTGATGAACGATAACACACGACCAGGCTGGTTCTGTTTTCACTAAACTCTCCCAAGGTAATAGGGTCCGATGTGTGCACCTACTCATTTCAAACAACGTATCTGAAAGACGAGAGATGACAGACTTATCCTCGGCGTAAGTTTCCAAGAGTACATCACTCGCACTGTTACTTGGAGAGGGATATGTACAGATGGTGACTTCTGCGGCAGGCTTGCCCTCTATTCGATAATACATCACGTGTGATTCAGGCACTCTTAGACAGTTGCACACTAATGTGAATCTGTTAAAAAATGGACTCATTTTCCTTCAAATTTCGGAAAAATTAGCAAACTTTCCAGAATATGATCTCGAGTACTTTCTCTCAGCGCTCGACTCAATAGATCTAATTCATGAGGATGGGCAAGCCATACATAGTTATCGTAACGGTAATGAACACAACCCAAATGGGAAGAACAACTACGGTAACGGCAATGGCTTTGGAAACTAAGGGTCGTGTGCGTGTAATGTTCGATATCACAGGCTCCACAGCTCCGAGTAGGAGAATAACTATGTAATGGTCGGTTCTGAAGGTTGTTTGGTAAAAATGATATACGCCATAAAAATATTGATATCATCGATACTTCATTAAAGATATTCACTTCAGAACTGCGGTTGCAGTGAAATATAAGAAACAAGATAAGAGATGGCAACTACAGGAATGGAACACATTTACACTTCAGAGCAACTGAACTGGAGGCAGCTGGATAAGAGAAGGGATTCCTACCGCCAGACCAAGAGCCTGGGTCTAGCTCAAAATGTGCTGCATTCTTGCTATCTGCATTTCTGAGTGCACATGGTTTTTCATACATGTCAAATGGCCTGTATCACAAAAAATATTCGCTTCTGAGCATTGTAACCTCCCACCATACTAATCGGTTAACGTCATAATATGACCATGACTGCGTGTACCAAATTAATTTTGGGTGAGGCTCTCGGCTGCGAAGAAATTCTGAACGGTTAGTGGAGAGAAGTGTACAACAAATCGTTATAATGACCGGCCTATTCTACTCCTGCACGTTCTACTTATTCCTTTTTTGTTTAATAGTTATAACACTGCCACCAACCACATAAAATACGAAAGCGGTACCATATGACTCAAAGGGTCCATAACAAAACTAATTGAAATAAGACGTAAATTAATTAACACAGTCCCCAGCCCAATTGGACACTGTCTGTCCAATGTCGGATCGATAATGCGGTTACCAATTAATACATAAGAGTTTGGCTATACTTGTAGCAACAGAAGCTTGACAAGGTTCTGGCAACAGAATACGTCGCGAAATAGTAATGAACAATGGCTAATACTCAGAGATGTTAGTTCGGTTCAAAATGGTTCAAATGGCTCTGAGCACTATGGGACTCAACTGCTGCGGTCATTAGTCCCCTAGAACTTAGAACTAGTTAAACCTAACTAACCTAAGGACATCACAAACATCCATGCCCGAGGCAGGATTCGAACCTGTGACCGTAGCGGTCTTGCGGTTCCAGACTGCAGCGCCTTTAACCGCACGGCCACTTCGGCCGGCTGTTAGTTCGGAAAAAGTATTTTAAACTCGTTGTCGAAATGTCTATGATTTACTGGAGGTAGCTCTTCTGTTGCATAAATAATGTACATAATCTCAGACTAACATTTACTTACGTGCGCTATTTTTCTGGATAGAACAGAAGTACGTACTTTGAGCGGAATGTAATTGCTATGAACATTTGGATCAAATAAGCAACTGGTGGTTTTCAACAGATTGACAACGCCGAAATACGAACCATGCCAGTATACAATAGCATTATTACAGTAGACACAGATGTGGAATACGTGAACTTTAGTTACTTTTGCCTTTAGATTGAAATCGCCATAATTACTTTAATTTTAAGTTATTCTATTTTACTTTGTCTTCACTCAGTTAGCAAGAATATTGCCCCTGAATATTATTGAACAACACTGTTTACTTATTGAGGCTTTATTATTAATTACTTTTAGTTAGCTTTCAGCGAACAAACAAAACTGGCAAAGGCAGTCTTTTAATGCTTTTATCTATTTAAGCAACGACACTCAGGTAATCAGTAACTGGAAAGGAATCGGATCCTAAGTAAGTGACAATGACATGATCAGGTATCTACAGTTTTTACGTAGGACACTTATTATTGAAATAAAATCCACTGAGAATATCGCTGGCTATGCCTCATACAGTTTATGACGTGAATGAAAATAAAACACCCATACAGTTCGTAGTGCATGTTAAGCCCTCTTCGTTGTCATCCACATTGCTCCCATTTCTCCATGAAATATTTCGGGTACATCTTGATTGACAGTGACTAATTATGGGGCAGGATCTTGATGTTACTGGAGCCTCTCAGATTCGCCCACACTTGTCATGCTCTTGGTGCCTCATTGGTAGCCACACATGGGCCCGACAGTGACCGCCATTTTCGTAAATTCACTCTTACGTCTCACAACCAAGTAAGTCTCCTGCGCGCTCTGCTCTGACGTCATGCTCGTGTCCACAGTCTTTACTCTCTGCCAGCGATACTGCTTTACCTAATTTCCTCTGACGGCATTAACCTAGAATAAATACATCACAATACAAAATAATTTATACTTGTTATAGCAAATATCACAGTTCTAATCAACACACAGTATCTAAAGATTTACAGAATAAAACAAGTACATTATATTTACAGTAAACACAATGCGCAAGAATCTCAGGGAGCATATCTGTGTTATAGTGTCGCATCATATTTGTAGAGCTCATACAATGTCAAAAAGTCGGTACAGTATTTTTTCTTGTTTTGATTAGTACTACCTCCTAAAAGAATATGGGACGCATTTATTATCACCACATACGTAGTAACTATAACTGTTACTATACTTACGTTAAATTATAAACTTACCAGTATGTCATAGTATGAGGCTGTTTAAACAATGGAGGAAGAGAGAGAGAAAGGAAGAGAGAAATCATTTACCAAGTAGGTATTAAGGATCACATTGCTGGAAGACAATAGATACACTATATGTGGAACCGGTAGCTACCAGTGGAAGTACTTATGGACGTCGGATGTATAGCATTAATGTAGATTATGTACTTCTCTATTGAAAGAAGTGAGATGGCTAAAGGACTTTTTGACTATCACGATTAAGAGAAAGAAAAGCACCAAGGAATGTGAATAATTCAAGACTGTCAGCCTAATACCGCGTGCAACAAAGGTGTTAATAAGACAGATTTATTAATGCAGAACGGTATAATTTTCACACACAAAGAACACACAGCACGTGATCGGAGGAACTTTGATTCGCAGCGCCATCTACCGTGGCAACAATGCATTTCCAGACACAAATTCATAGGATCTTTATTCCTCTACTTCCAGTCGGGAATCCGTCCCTGCAGTCTAACGGTTTTATCAACATTCACCATCTATACTTCAATACTCAAACTATAACCTGTGTTTTAGATGTGGAAAATGTAACACACTGATTGTAAATGTATTATGAAATTTGATTCTAACCTACTGGTTGTATATGTATTCTCACTAGGGCCTGCAGCATGAAGTAAGTCGAAATATGACACTTTATGAGACGTCAATTCCAGTAGCGGCAATATACTCCTTATTTGCATGTGTTTACATTTCACCACAACGAGCTTTCCTTTTTCTGCCTACAATGCCATTTTCAAGTGCATCTGTGAGTGTTGTGATATAAAACTTATTTACGTCTGACTTGTGAGCAGTAACATCATTTTTATAAATTACATTTTTATTGACATCTAGTTGCCAACTGTGATATGTCTGTTATGAAATAATATTATTGTAATCAAGGAATTTTTAACGCATAAAATTTTTGTGGATAATTGTTTGTCAGCTATTCGATAGTTGGTATCCCTAGATGCTATATGTTTACAGAGCTTTCTTCTTTGGTAGTCGAGGATATTGTGTTTTTTGCATAGCTACCTCTTGGTTAATAATTTTTGTTTATGTGTTCTGTGATTTCCTAGTTCATCCTATCTCGTGGTCGAAAATTTGAATAAAATTTTCTAAGTGGGGCCTGTGTTTCAGTTCAGTTTGTGCATTGAGTAAGTCGATTGGGAAATTCCTCGTATCTGTGTATGTCTTTAATTCTTCCTAAATAATCAATGCACGTCTTCTCGATATTTTGTGTAAAACTTCTACAATGTTTTCACTGTTTTCTGCTTCGTGCTTTTCATTTTTAAGACGTGTGTGGAAAGTTATCGATTGCTTTTACATGCCCTCGTGTATTCTTTAACTTAATGTTAATATTTCTTCGCGTTTGTAAAACCTAGAATTCTGTACAGTTTTCACAAGAAATTTTGTAGACTTCCGGTATCGAAAATTCTGAGATTATGGCTTTTCCTGATCGAATACGTGTTTTGAGATAAGTAGTCTTGCGAAATGTTAATTCTAGAATTTTCTTATGTAAAATTTCGTTCATTTTATTCGTTACCAACAAAAAATAACATAAAATACAAACCCTTGACAGAGATGACAAAAGTCATGTAATACCCCCTAATATCGCGTCGGACCTCCCTTAGCTCGCTGTAGTGCAGCGTGGACTACAAATCGTTGGATGTCCCCTACAGAAATATTGAGCCATGCTGCCTCTATAGACAACCATAATTGCGTTCCCAGTGCAGGAATTTGTGCAAGAACTGACCTCTCGACTATGTCCAAAGTCGAGCTATCTGAGTGGCCAGATCATTCACTCGAGTTGACCAGAATATTCTTCAACCAATCGCCAACAATTATGGTCTGATAACATGGAGCATTGTCATCCACAAAAATTGCATCGCTGCTTCGGAACATGAAGTCCATGAATGGCTGCAAATCGTCTCCAAGTAGCCGAACACAACCATTTCCAGTCACTAATTGGTTTAGTTGGACCGGAGGACGCTGTCCATACCATGTAAACACAGCCCACACTTTGTGGATCCAGTACTAGCTTGCACAGTGCCTTGTTGACAACTTGGATCCCCAGCTTCGTGGGTTCTGCGCCATACTCGAACCTACCGCCTGCTCTTACCAATTGAAATATGAACTCATTTGACGAGACCACTGTTTTCCAGTCGTGTGGGTAGGAACCGATATGCTAACGAGACCAGGAGAAGAGCTCAGGCGATACCGTGCTATTTGCAAAGGCACTCGCGTAAGTTGTCTGCTGATGGAGCCCGTTAGCGAAAAATTTCGCAGCACTGTCCTAAAGGATACATTCGCCGTACGTCCCACGTTGGTTTCTGCCGTTATTTCACACAGCGTTGCCTGTCTGTTAGCACTGACAACTGTGCGCAAACGCTGCTGCTCTCGGTCTTTATGTGAAGGCCGACGGCTGCAGCGTTCTCCGCGGTGAGCGGTAATGCCTGAATTTTGGTATTATCGGTACACTTTTACACTGTTTATCTCGGAATATTTACTTCCCCAACGATTTCCGAAAGGAATGGCCCATGCGTCTAGCTCCACCTACTATTCCGCGTTTAGTCTGCACATTCTCGTGGTGCGGCCATAATCACGTCGGAAACCTTTTCACATGAGTCAACTACAAACAAATGAAGACTCCACCAATACACTGCCCTTTTATATCTTGTGTACGTGCTACTACCGCCATCTGTATGATTGTACATCGACATCTTATTTTATTTCTCAGGATATAACACTGAAAACAGAATCTACAACTAAAACAAAACTAACATACGTGTAAACGAATTATCTGGGCCACACAACTAATAAAATGAACGAACATTTACATAAGATAAATCTAGAATTTACGTTTCACACGATCATTGATCTGAAAACATGCATTCGATTAGGAAAGGTTAAAATCTCCAAATTAGACAGACGGAAAGAAAGATCAACATTAGATTCAAAAAGACATACGAGAGCATGTGAAAGTAATCGATCAACTTTCTACTTTTATCTTAAAAACGAAAACTCAAAGCAGTACACAATGAAAACACTGTAAAATGAACGTAGTATGAATGTGTTGTAATAATTATAGACACATAAGAGAAATTTCACTAATGACTCACTGAACGGACAAAACCACCTAAAAGACAAGACCTCCTTAGAAAATTTTACTGTAATTTTCGACAGCGGGAAATGATGTCATATGAAATCGCAGATAACACATATACGAAAATTTTTAACCAAATACCATCTATACAGCAAACACACCATCCTTGACTAGCAACAATGAAAAACTCCTAAACATAAAGCACCACAACACACCATAAGATCCCAACTGTAAAAGACATGCCAAAAAATTATCACAAATAGTTTCATACCGTAAAAACTGTGGTTATAATAACATTGTTTCATAAGAGTCAGCTCACAATGTGGACCTGGATGCCAAATGATGATCAACTCCAACTAGAAGTAAGTAAAGATCTAATTTATAATAAAGATGTTACTGATCAGACATAAGCCATAAATATGGTTCATTTTTCACATCATCCACATGCGCACTTACAAACGGCATTTTAAGCCGAAACAGGCTAGCCCGTTGTCAAGAAATCTCCAAATACAAGCAGACAAAAATTACATTGAAGCTACAGCTGACTTCTTAAAAAATGTCGTAGCTCGGCTTAGTTCATGTTGCCAGCCCTTCTGACAAAAATCCGTAGAAGTTATCATCAAAAGATGATATGGGGAACATATCCAGTTATTCGTGTCTCAGATCAAGGTCTTGAAATTAATCGAAGTGAAAGGAAAATCATCCATAGTGCAACACCTCAAGCACATCGGAGCAAAAATATGGACGAAAGAAGAAATTACAAAGAAGTTATCACAGAAAAATGTATTCAACCAAGAACTGTAATTAGCTCACTTAAGACTGTATAATAATTTAACACAGCTAATATTTGTTTATGCAGAAAGATTTACAAATACGTAAACGCACAAGAAATACTTGTAAAAGTTGATAGACATCAAATATTATGGACAACAACCTGAACAACAAATTGCATTACCTTTCCAATTCTGTACATGCGTAAATAATCAAAGGAACATGGAACTTACGAAAGAAGAAACTGACTTAATAGAAGCTTAAAATATAGCCTAGAGCCATAGGTTACGTAGAACAATTAAGCAACTAATAGCAGCAACAGCTATCGATAGGGTTAGCCTGTACATGTCGGTATTCTTTCTATCATTCTGCGTTTAGACGTTATTATGATCACAGAGTGTCTGGACCGATGACTTTGAGCCCTTTACTGGTTGACGTAAGACCAAACTTACTTAGGGCTTAGATATAATTTTACTCTCGAACACGCCGAATGCTTCATGCATGACTCTCCTTACACTCATTTAAGCTTTTTTGAGTTTTTGTTTGTTGTCGAGGCTTAGCCTACGTTTATAGTAGTGAGAGAGAGTGGGGGGGAGGGAGAGAGGGAGAGCAGTTTTCTAGCATAGCTCTCGAACCATGTTGCGTTTTCCCTGTCCCTCACAGCTGCGCTCGGCAGATGCTCGTCTGAGGAGCATTGTACAATGTTTTTCAACTTTGCCCTTTTGTCCATAACATCTTCATTCCTGTATATGAATGTTTCATGTTTACCACTCAGGTACTGAAACCTTCGTTGATGAATAGATGCCACTTGCTTGAGGACTTCAAAACTTCGTTCCTAAACATGGTTCTGAATGTTCTTTTCAACGATGTTTGTGCTCAGGTAACCTTAAAGTTCAGTTCTCTTCTCTGGTAGATCGTATATTGTGATTGTGGAGCTTACAGCTCTCGATAATTTCATTTTTAGCCACATTTCAACCACAATAAGATCTTTTCAGATGTTTGCAGTATGAAGCCGCTGTGTGTTTGCGGTGTTTCGAAAATGGAAGGTGAAAAAAGCCCTCCGAAACGTCGCCGATACCTGTTAAGAAACAGGTAAGATTTTATTTGATTGATGTAGCACGAGGACCTTCACTGGCATAGCATGTAAATGGTTTTCTGTGCTTCTACTATCGACTTATCCTCTTCTCAGCAGTCGGTTAATATTTTGGAACGGTGATAAAGTGTCGACTGTTTTCTTCAAATTTCGCCCTGTGTTGAAGACTACTATTGTTATCAAGTGTTGAAACCTTAGGTGCTTCACGTATAATGAAGCTGAGACTATTACTGTGAACTGTAGGCATACATCAAATGACTCTGTGTCTTCACCACAGAATAGTTTTGATTTCGGTAGAAGCAGAATTCAGAAACTACACGAGAAACTAAGATGTGTATCGAGTGCATCGGCCCCTCAGATACTCGCCAGTATTTATTCTCTGCTGCAGATCCTTCAGAAAGCTTTAGTAAACTTGAATCTATTCTCATTACAACAGCAACATTGTTGTGCTACAAATTTACGCGATCCAGTAAACGCAAAGCCATTAAGATGGTCCCTATTATTCTTGCAACTGCTCGGTTTCACGTTTTATGAAGTTTCTTTAAAGTGCATTTCTCTTCAATCCATAAAACAAAACGCTGACTCTTTCTCCTGGCCTTCAGATAAATTACTTTCTCGTAGTTTCAATTCGATGGCTGTTGATGAGAGTTGGCAAGTTAGCTACTGAAGCCGGAAATTAAAGAATATGGAGCGGTAAAACTTAAATTAACAGCATTTCAGTGCATTCTTCCACTGTATCTTGTTTTAAGACAGCGGAAATTAAAACAGTGAACGTATCGAAATATGTGCATTGCTGTAATATGTGCAGCGCTCGAAGATGGTTGCTTAGACGTATATTGCAATCCATTTAGGAAATAATTTGTCCAAACTCTGAGATATATGTATCTATATTGCATTCCTAAACAGTTACTAAGTATATGCAATTACTCAATCAGTGGAAAAGAAGTACATTATTTATTTTACTTTAATGTGGTAATGACTTTCAGCTGTCTTTGACATTTACCAAAAACTATACACATCTTAATAGTTTCGTGAGACTGTGACTTGCTACAAACCAGATTACCTCAGAATTAAACAAATACCGTCTAGAACAGTAGCAATACTAATAATAATGTACTAGAGTCGTAACAGATAGGTAGATAAGTAAAACGAATCCAAGCAATCTAATAAGAGCAAATGCTATAATAATTATGAAAATGAGGATGATAGTGACAGTAGCAGTCGTAGTGATGGAAACAGACAATGTGTGCAATGTAGAGCAGAATGAAGATCCCCAAATACTGTACTACGTTCACCATAACATTTCATCTCACATAGTGAGGCATTGCCAGCGACATTCTCAGTGGATTTTATTTCAATAATAAGTGTACTACGTAAAAACTGTAGGTACCTGATCTTGTCATTGTCATCTACTTAGGGCCGGCCGGTGTGGCCGAGCGGTTCTAGGCGCTGCAGTCTGGAACTGCGCGACCGCTACGGTCGCAGGTTCGAATCCTGCCTCGGGCATGGATGTGTGTGATGTCCTTAGGTTAGTTAGGTTTAAGTAGTTCTAAGTTCTAGGGGACTGATGACCTCAGAAGTTAAGTCCCATAGTGCTCAGAGCCATTTGAACCATTTGAACCATCTACTTAGGATACGATTGATTTTCAGTTATTGATTACCTGAGTGTCGTTTAAACAGTTAAAAGTATTAAAAGACTATTATTGCCAGTTCTGTTTGTTTGCTGAAAGCTAACTAAAAGTAATTGATAATGAAGCCTCAATAAGTAAACACTTTTGTTCAGTAATATTCAGGGGCAATGTCATTCTTGCTAACTGACTGAAGACAAAGTAAAATAAAATAACTAAAAATTAAAGTAATTTTGGCAATTTCAATTTAAAGGCAGAAATAAATTAAATTCACGTATTTCACATCTGTGTCTATTGTAACAATGCTATTGCATACTGGCATGGTTCGTATTTCGGCGTTGTCAATCTGTTGAAAACCAGCAGTTGCTTATTTGATCCAGTAAATGTTCATAATAATTACATTCGCTCAAATCACGTAGTTTGCCCTATCCCGGAAAGTAGCGGACGTAAGTAAATGTTAGTCTGAGATTATGTATATTATTTATGCAACAAAAGAGCTATCTCCAGTAAATGATTGACATTTCGACAATGAGTTTAAAATACTTTTTGCGAACTAACATCTCTGAGTATTACCCATTTATTTCCTTGTTCATTATTGTCCGGTTTATCGACCCGACATTGGACAGATAGTGTCCAACTGGGCTGGGGACTGTGTTAATTAATTTATGTCTTATTTCAATTAGTTTTGTTATGGACCCTTTGAGTCATGTGGTACCACTTTCGTATTTTATGTGGTTGGTGGCACTGTTATAACTATTAAACAAAATCCAAATAAGTAGAACGTGCAGGAGTAGAACAGGCTGGTCATTAGAACGATTTGTTGTACACTTCTCTCCACTAACCGAGCAGAACTTCTTCGCATACGATAGCCTCACATAAAGTCAAGTTCATTTGGCACACGCAGTCACGGTCATATTATGGCGTTAACCAATTAGTATGGGCGGAGGTTACAATGGCCAGAACCGAATATTTTTTTGAGATACAGGCTATTTTACATCTATGAAAAACGATTTGTACTCAGTAATGCAGATACCTAGAATCTAGCACACTTTGAGCTAGCGCCAGGCTCTTGTTCTGGTGGTAGGAATACCTTCTCTTATCCAGCTGCCTCCAATTCAGTTGCTCTGAAGTGTAAATGTGTTCCATTCCTGTAGTTGTTTCTTATATTTCACTGCAACAGCAGTTCTGAAGTGAATATGTTTAATTAAGTATAGATGAAATCAATATTTTCTGGCATATACCATGTTCAACAAACAACCTTCAGAACCGACCATTTCATAGTTATTCTCCTATACGGAGCTGTAAAGCCAGTTATATCGAAAATTATACGCACTTGAGAAGGAGTAATAAGAGTTTATTTTTATCAGGTTCACATTAGTATGCTGATTATCGAATGGAGGGCACGCCTGCAGCATATCCCTCTCGAAGCCCATATCGATGGTGTTTCATTGAATGGTTCACACGTTGACACTTGTTGATGGCCGAGCATTGGAATCTGAAGCAATTTGTGGATGGGTTGCACTTCCGTCATGTTGAACGATTCTCTTCAGTCGTCGTTGGTCCCGTTCTTTCATGATCTTTTTCTGGCCGCAGCGATGTTGGAGATATGATGTTTCACACGATTCCTGATATTCATGGTACACTCGTGAAATGGTCGTACGGGAAAATCCCCACTTCCTTGCTACCTTGGAGATGCTGTGTACCATCGCTCGTGCGGTGACTATAACACTACGTTCAAACTCACTTAAATATTGTTAACCTGCCATTGTAGCAGCAGTAACCCATCAAACAACTGCGCCAGACACTTGTTGTCTTATACAGGCGTTGCCGATCGCAGCGCCTTATTCTGCCTATTTTCATATTTCTATCTCTGTATTTGAATAGAAACCCCTATACCAGTTTCTTTGGGGCTTCATTGTAATACAGGCGTTGTACAAGAGTATTTTTTCCCTATTCGTCAGCCTGCCAAAAGTCCTAAAAGAAAGTTTGCTGATAAGAATGATCGACATGTATCATTTCGATGGGTACGTTGCAAGGGAGTCAAAAGTGTGTAATTGGGTGACATTGAATATCAGCTAATACTAGGTAGTGAAACTGCTCCTTGTTTGACTTAATGAACACAGCGTTTGTTTCTTCCACACGAGTACACTTGGATCTTAGGAATGCAATTTAGATCAGTTATAATAGCAGAAAATTGCTCAGTTTCTTTAAGAACTAATGCTTTCCTCCGTATGGAGCGTCAGTTTATAATCTGCGTGAGAAAACTAACGCTATTTACCTTCCTGTTCATTGCACACATACATCTATTTTAATAAAGTTGGTATCGGTAGAGTTAGTGTTATTTCGCTAACTAGTTGGTTAAACCACAATTCTGCAAAAAGTCACTTTCTGTTTAAAATCTAGCACCACTACTGGTCATTTCCATTCGTGTTCCATTCGTAAACCGAGCGAGGGAAAACGACTGTCTGTATTTCTCCGCACTGGCCCTAATTTCTCTCCCTCGCTGTCCTTACGTGAAATGTACGTTGGCGACAGTAGAATCTTTCTGCAACCAGCCGCAGATGCCGGTTCTCTAAATTAGCTTAGCAGTGTTTCGTGAAAAGAACGTCGTTTTCCCTTCAGTGATTTCTATGTTAATTCACGAAATCTCTATGACATTCCCGTGTTAATTGAACCTACCGGCAAAAAACTAGCAAAATGCCTCTGAATATCTCGGATATTTTCGTTTAAACCGACCTGGAAGGGATCAAAAAAATGACTCTGAGCACTATGGGACTTAACATCTGAGGTCATCAGTCCCCTAGAACTTAGAACTACTTAAACACTAAATTTAAGACCTCAGCTTTTCTTTTGCTGCCTTGCTACACCAGAGTGCTAAGAATGACTGGAAAGAAGCCGTCTAACCGCTTTATGATTTTCCGTAGGACCAAAATTTTCTCGGGTTCTCAGCAAAATCTTTCTCTAAGAAAGTATGGATGATAGTGGAAGTTTCACGGATCGATCTCTTGTAGATGCACGAATTTCTAGCAACTTTTGCCTGTCGTCATTTCCGCGTTCTTTATTGAACAAAAATATTGCAATAATGTCGGGTTCCTCAGCATTTTCCGAGTATCGTTGTTAAACTATGGTGCGTCTTTTTTGTCCTCAATCCACTTACTCTGAACGCACTTCTGCTATTACGAGAATAGCGATTTTAAGAGTTCTGTCTCGGAAATGTTACCTTCCTAAGGAACGGAAAAGTTACCCTCCGGTCGTTAGTTATGCACATCTTCATAAACTGCAAATGGCTAATAGTGTAATAAAACAGTCGCACGTCGAAACACACTCGACAGAAGCTTACTCTCTCAAAATTCAAAAATTGGTTAACAACTGTCAGACGCTAATTCAAAGCTGCATATGAGAGTCTTCTTTTATACTGTGTGGCCACTAATCCGTACTTGCTGGTAGAAATAGAAAGTTGTCGTGGTTGGAGCTATTACCAACATATGCGAATTAATAGTGGGAGGCACTCATTATATAATTGTCGTACAACAGCCTTCATTTAATTGATTTCATAATCATTACTGCAAGTAAGCACCGCATTTGAGGATGAGCGTCTCTGTTGTGCACAGTCGCGAAACTCAATTGATCGTTACGGCACGAAAACCTTCTCAGCAATTAATAATCTCACAATTTTTTCATAGTCAACAATACATTGTACGTGAACAGTGTTGCATCTGCTTAGAACTTTTCACGTGATGAGGTGTAAAAGCATAGTGAATAGAGTAAACAAGACCAATATTTTGTACTTAATAAATGAATGAAAACCGGAAATGAAAGTGAGTGATTGAATAGTATACTACGTGTGAAATATCATAAGAAATAGATTAGACAAACTCAGACACCTCTATTAAAAATCCTAGTAATTGTACTCATATAGAAAGAATAGCCAGTACCTCTGCTGGCTTTGAGTGCTCTGATGAAGATAGTAGTCTTCTGGTCAGTATTTCCGAGGTCGGAAATATTGTTGAAGGAAAGAAGACTGACAATTCCCTAAAGTATAAAGTTTGTAGAATCTGTTGTAACCTGCAAAAATTATAATTTCAAAAATGGTGTAGATGGTATAATAAGAACATTTCGATTGGACTGGTTATCATTATTTCTATTTATGGTTTATTCTAAAGCACGATTTAAGAGAAATACGGATCACAGCCGCAGTTGGGTATTGAACTGAATTCAATGGCGATAAGTGAAAATCTATGCCGGATCTCGACTAAAACCAGATTTGTCGCTTTACATCGGCCGCCTTAACCGTTTTGGCTATCCAGACATGCTTCCCTCCCAACCCAAATTCTCAACTTGCCGCACACGTCCCCCGTCCGTTCAACCCACTGCTCGCAGCTTTTCCTGATTTCCGCGAAAGTGCGGATATAGTGTGCCTCCGTACATACGTCATCATTACTGTCAGGGCTCATATATCTACATTATACGTGTGGTGCCTGTGTGCTTTGTGCCTGTGTGCCTTGGCGGTACTGATGATAATTACTGATGCACACTATTTCCACACTCTTGCAGGAATCAGGTAAAGCTGCGAGCAGTGAGGATAATAAATGGTTCAAATGGCTCTGAGAACTATGGGACTTAACTTCTGAGGTCATCAGTCCCCTAGAACTTAGAACTACTTAAACCTAACTAACCTAAGGACATCACACACGTCCATGCCCGAGGCAGGATTCGAACCTGCGACCGTAGCGGTCGCGCGGTTCCAGACTGTAGCGCCTAGAACCGCTCGGCCACGCAGGCCGACTGCAGTGAGGATAATGGATGGTGGATGCTACATGTGTAGTGTGCGACAGGTTGAGAATTTCGTTTGGTGGGAAGCGCGTCTGGATAGCCGAAACCTTAAGGCGACCCTTCGCACGTAACAGGAAATCCGGTTTCGACTCCCGCTCCAACTAAAATTTTCATTTGTCGCCATTGAATTTAATTCAATGCCCAATTGTTGTTGCGGCTCCTGTCTGTATTCCTCTTGAATCATATGTACGGCCGCTGTATCAAAAACGTCCGAAAGAACAGACACCAAATATGTAATAATATTCTAAAGCAGTCACAAGAGTGATTTCTAAGTTGTGTGTGTTTTCCGATCATGTATAACGCATGGCGGTCATCATGGCGTATTCACATGCTGTCCATCCACCAATTTCAAAATGTTTCATAAATCTACAAGAATCCATACGAATTCCGAACGGCATAAAGATGAAGGTGAAAAGTCAAGTAATTTTGTTTATATTAAAAAACTAAGAGTGGAGAAGAACTCGACAATGAGAATCTTGCAAAATTAGTACAAACTAATAGCGCTAAGTTCAAATAAATGGTTTTTTCGTATTTTTTAAGAAGATAAACAAATTGAAATGTTGTTTTTAATGATTTATTGTATTTTAGAGTAGACTCAGATGACGAAATATTGAAGAAACTTTTTGAACGTGCCCCTAAAAATGCCACCTATATTTATTTTTTAAACCAAAATGATTTGGATTCTGAAATAAACCTTGCAGTTGTATGTTATGCATTACATGTTGTGAGTGGGCGCGAGATGTTGCTTCCACACAAATATGTTTTAAAATTGATTTCGAAATCCGTGGTAGCGTAAAATATGGTAAAACTTAGCCGTATGAATTTGACACCAAAATAATTAACTGAGAGATTTGGGTATGCGACGACACCGGTCTAAAGTAACGTAAATGGCGGAAAACTGTAAAATCTAAGAATGTAAAAATAGGTATTTTTATAACCATACTGTTAGCTTATTCAGGTTTGTAACATCGACCAGGTACTGAAAGTGCACTGTAGAAACCAAAAGGAGAAAGTGATGACC
The DNA here is from genome assembly GCF_023898315.1 of Schistocerca nitens. Taxonomy (NCBI): domain Eukaryota; kingdom Metazoa; phylum Arthropoda; class Insecta; order Orthoptera; family Acrididae; genus Schistocerca; species Schistocerca nitens. The sequence goes on along the minus strand of NC_064620.1, from coordinate 468,063,559 downwards.
AGATAACAAGGTCCTCAAATTTCTAAATCGCATGTTTGCGGAAAATGTTTTGCCCCTACTGACAAAAGAACCTGAGGGCACTCCTGCGTCATAGATATACTACTTTGGGAATAAACTGAAGAGAGACGAAAGTCATGAGTAGTAGTAGAGACGAAATGAATAGTAAACCCTGCATCAAAATTGATGACCACAAAGTAGACGCGTTTTAGGAATTCTGCTGTTTTTGAAGCAAAATAGCACATGACGGTCGAAGCAAGGAAGTCATAAAGAGCAGGCTAGCACAAGTAAACAGGGTATTTCTGACCAAAATAAATAGTGTAGTATCAAATATACCTCCCCAGTCTAAGGAAAAAAATTACACGTTTGGAGCACCGCATTGCAAGGTAGTGAATCATGAACTCTGGGAACACCAAAAAAAGAAGAGAATCGAAGCGTTTGAGATGTCTTGATATAGGAGGATGTTGAAAGTTAGGTGGAGCGATAAGATAAGGAATGAGGAGGTTCTCCACAGAATCGGCGAAGAAAAGAACGTTTGAGAACTACTGACGAAAAGAGCAAAGATAATAGGACGTGCGTTAAGACATGACAAATAACTTCCACAGCACCTCAGATAGCTGTGGACGGTAGAAACTGCACAGGAGACGGATTTGTGGCGGGCCACATGTCAGAAGACTGGTGACTCAAAAGGGAAAAAAAGGAAGAAGAGATCCATTGGGAACTCGTTTTAATTCGTGACAAAATACATTGAAGATAAGAAAGAAAAATTACATTGCGTTTACTAAAATTCTTACAACATATCAGAACGCCCTGATAACCTGTCTCGCCCCTTTCGCCCTCGCCTCTACGAAGAGGAGAGCTCTACAGGGTGATTCAAAAAGAAAAAAAAAAATTCAGTTCTTTATTACAAACCATAAATGATAGAAACATAATGCGCATGTCACTGGATCGAGAAAAGTTCAAAGTTTTATTTTCGCACAGACTTTATACCCTACATTCATCATGAACATCATGCGTTGCTCGAGAAACATCGCAACGGTAGCCCATTTCATTCCACACACGAATCTACAGGTCCTTGTTTATTGAGTCGACAGCTTCAACAGTTCGATTTCTCAGCTCTAGAAGAGTAGTTGCCATAAGTGGGACAATTCATTTCACACACGAATCTACAGGTCCTTGTTTATTGAATCGACAGCTTCAACAGTTCGATTTCTCAGCTCTAGAAGAGTAATTGCCATAAGTGGGACAAAGACTCTATCTTTTATGTACCCTCACAGAAAAAAAGGCCAAAAGCGATGAAGATCTTGTTCTCCACCCCTTCCAATCCAACGTTGTGGAACGATGTTGTTAAGATAAAGCCGCACCTCAAGATGAAAGTCAGACGGGGTGCAATCATGCATAAAAATGAAATCATTGGAATCTTCATGAAGCTGAGGAAACGACCAATTTTGTAAAATGTTCGTGTTACACGTTCCTCCTCAAAAAAGAGAAGTCCATAAACTTTGTGAATAGGAACGACACAAAACACGTACTTACATTATGATGGTTTACTTTGCCCGATAGAAGAAACATCGATTCGTCCGAGAGAATGAGTCGTCTGGGAAAAGCGTCCACCGCCATGTTGTGGAGAACTGACATTGAAAATTTGTATCTTCTGTTACGGTCGCCTTGACGCAGTTGTTGCAGTGATTGCAACTTCTAAGGCTTCGTATGCAGGCGTAGTTTCAGAACGCGCCACACCGTTGTTTCAGGAAGTTGACCTTCCCGGTCTGTGGACTTCCGAGGGCTCCGTGTGAACCCATCTCTGATACATTCGACATTTTCATCAGTCGTGCTTGGCCGATCAGTGTTTTTCCACTTGGTGTATGCAGCCAACTTCTATGAATTTTTTTATGACAGTCGTAAATCTGCTTGTGCAGAGGCGGCTTCTGTTGAATCAACAGAGCAATTCACGTTGCATATGAACAACGAATTGCTTCGCGCAAATTCCAGCACACAAAATGATTTCTCTTGTGGTGTACTTGCCATGTTGACACTAACAAACAAAATTTGAATCCTCTTTGCGGTGACATCCCCAATATGTTTATGTTTCTTATAGTTTGTCTGTCATAAACAATTGAATCTGTCCTTTCCTTTTGAATCACATGGTATTTATGACGGACAAAATCTCAAATCTGTTCAGGCAGGCTTGATCAGACAATCGGCGTGTCGAGCCGTCCTGTACATCCATTTCGTTGCGGTGTGCTATCAGGCTTCAGGCAATTCAGAGAGATATTGCTCTTAAGTTAAAAATCGTTCTAGGAATCTTAACAATGTAGCTTTGAGACGAAGGGATATCGGCGCGAGCTGCGGTACAACGCAGGGTTTGCACGCTGAACAAGGCTCCGGCAAGATGGCTATGATAGCCTTAGAAATCTCTTCGCGGACCGTAACATCGCTTGATCTCTCTAGAGTAAAACTTGTATTCGATACAACTCGAAGCGTCCTATATACAACAAGTTTACCAGAGACGTGTTCGGTCTTCTCCTAATCTAACGGCCAGTATACAGAAACATATTGTTCGTATACTCCCGGAACTGCTACGAGAAACTGTAAATCATGTCGTTTTTCGGAAGCATCATCTTGTCGACATCTCCAGTGCTCATACTGAACAAACTGTGGAAGCGGCAGTTAATAAAAAAATCAACATTATACCTTTCTTACATGTTTGACCTTTTGTGCTCATGTCCCGTTCGTAATCCGTTGTTTATGGAAACATTTCTACACCTTTCTTGCATTCATAGCGCCAGATTTGCACCTGGTAATTCACTCCTGTCGAGCAACGTTTGGGAGTGGCACGCAGCTTTTTAGTTACACTTGCTCTAATTCGTATTCCGACACGAGTACAGCAATTCTGCAAGTAGGTCAACCTTCCGTAATTATAACAACAAGTAATCGATGCATAGTGCTACCAACTTAGTAGACTGCCCATTGAACTGTAATCACATCATGAAATCGATGCGCTCTTCTCCAGTTAGAACTCTTTCACTCTTCTGTGTGCAACTGTGTGTTTGTCTGTGAATGTAGAACCAGTTGCCTTCAAATCTTCAAGTATGAAAAATTTTCATGCTTATTATACCAGTCATTGAGGATTGCAACCAATAGATTAAGATTCTGGTGTATCTTCTTAGATTTAGGCGACACTTATAAGACCTCAACGATACTTTTCTTACAGGAAAATCTTATCGCATTAACAATAAAAGCTCTACAAGTGAAGTGTTTCATTTCCGGTGTCATATTACGCAGCTTCCACTTACTGTTCGGAAAACTGTGACCATTACCTTCTTTGTAGATGTAAACACCTAAATAAAATCGTAACATTCCCCGTATTCTTTTTATGTTTTTTCATCGCCACATTATTGTTTTTAATGCATACCACCTGTTCTGCAGAGCGATACGTGTAACAAACAAAGTGATGTCCTAAAACATTATGACCACTGCCGACCACGAGATCGAAGCCACATAATGGGGTACAAGGCATATAGCGTAAGGAAGGTACAGGGTACTTACAATTAAAGTGCAGCAACTCAAATAGGTCCAGTGGGCACTGTAATTGTCGTATGGCAGTGAAACTGGGTACATATTCTAATGCTTTAATGCAGAAACGATTTACGCTGGAAAAGACATTAGTTCCAATTCTCGCCATCGTGTGTAAATCTGGCACTGTGAATTCAAGAAAGACGTATAGAAATGTTTCCATATGTAATGGACTACGAACGGGACATGGGCAGAAAATGTCAAACAAGTAAGAAAGGTACAATGCTGGTTTTATTATTAACTGTCGCTTACATAGTTAGCTCAGTATGAGCACCGGAGACGTCGACGAGGTGCTGCTTCCTTAAAATAACATGATTTAAAGTTTCTCGCAGCAGTTCCGGTGGTACATGAGCAATGTGTTTCTGTATACTGACCCTCAGATTAGGTGGAGACCGAACAGGTCTCTGATAAAGTTGTTATTTTAGACATCCCGAGAGTCAAAACACACATGAATTCACTTCAAGTGATCTTGTAGACTATGCATCTGGTAGACGTTTGGGGATAATACGTTCGTGGATGGTTACATTAAGCAGATATTTCACTGGGCGAGCGACATGAGACGTGGCCCCATCTTTCATGAAAACAATGGTTTCAAAATGGTTCAAATGGCTCTGAGCACTATGGGACTCAACTGCTGAGGTCATTAGTCCCCTAGAACTTAGAACTAGTTAAACCTAACTAACCTAAGGACATCACAAACATCCATGCCCGAGGCAGGATTCGAACCTGCGACCGTAGCGGTCCTGCGGTTCCAGACTGCAGCGCCTTTAACCGCACGGCCACTTCGGCCGGCAAAACAATGGTTTCCACACAGTTGTGCTCTTCCAGCAGTAATCACTTGCTATACAAGGCAGTCTCAATAACGTGCAGACGATAGGCCCTCTGGCTGTATTCTGTTCAAAGAACAAGGGACCGAGAATAAAGCTGCTTGTGAATAGACGGCACACATTGACATACGACGAATGCAATGAATCTTTGTTCACAACACGTGGTTTCATAGTATCCCAAATTCTGCAATTCTGTATATTCAATGGACTACCCCGAAGTGGAAAATGTGCCTCGCCACTCCATTAAATATTTCCCGGCCACATGTTATCAATTTCGATCCATGCCAGAAACCGAAGATAAAAATTAAGATTGGTGCTGCGGATCGTGAGGTTTTCGTTGCTGCATCGTCTCGACTTTGTACGGCTAGCAGTGTAAAATAGACCACAAAAGTTTCCACTCTGTTGACCATCGAATGGACAGTTCTCGTGATACTGCACGAGCGCTTGCACTATCCGGTGCGTGCCCTGCATGGTCGGTTACAGCAACAGCAACCTCATCAATAACTTCCGCAGAGATGGGAAGCCTTCCTTTTCCAGATGTTACACGAAGCGTACCCGAGTTTTCGAATTTCGTTGTAATCTTCTTTGAACCATTTAATGATATCTAGACTCTCCTCAGACCTTTTAGTCTGCGATACCCTCACAATGCAGGAAGTTGGCCTGTGGTTGCGTGAGGGTGTCCCTAACCGACACGTAAGTTAGGACCATACCACACCAGCAGATTCATACCACACTCATGAGGGTGCACGTCAGTTACACGCAAGGAAAGACGTTGAATTAATTTGGCCCCCATGTAACCTCTTCAGTTGGCTAAGTACGCATAAATTTAATTAAGTGATTGATCATTATTTCATCTCCAAAATAATGACGGGTGGGAATTTAGGGGAACCGTGTAGTTCCACAGAGAAAATTCTGACCTACAATATTACAATGAGATTTAATGACTCAAAGACATGAAATTCTAACACGTGCAGTATAAGAGTCGTAGGCACCATAAGTTACTGACAAATTTACGACCAAACATAGGTAGAGGCACAAATGGCCGGCCGCTGTGGCCGAGCGGTTCTAGGCGCTTCAGTCTGGAACCGCGAAACCCCTACGGTCGCAGGTTCGAATTCTGCCTCGGGCATGGATGTGTGTGATGTCCTTGGGTTAGTTAGGTTTAAGTAGTTCTAAGTTCTAGGGGACTGATGACCTCAGAAGTTAAGTCCCATAGTGCTCAGAGCCATTTGAACCATTTGAGAGGCACAGAGGCAAAATCCAATAGGGGATTTGAGCAAATTGTTGTGAGGCACCTATATGTGATTGGGGCCGCAATGAGATGCAAATTAATTGTAACCGAGGTCAATGCGTCAGAGATCGAATACTTTGCCACACTTAGTATCCCCATTGTTAATGAAAGGAAAGTGGTTGTAATTGTATCCGCTGTGAAGACGAGGCTACTAAGTTGGGGCGTGAAGTCGATTGACGGAATCCCTGCTAGTCGGATTTCCTTTTAGCTAGAGCAAATTTCGGCATGCAGACGACCGTTGCGATTCACGGCCAGGTGCCCCGCGGCAAGACTGATGGCATCCGAGGTAGAGGGTTCCAAACTCAACCGTGAAATTCTATCTGTCCACGTGATCGGACAGGTAAAACCCTAACAAACTACCCTCCGACAACGTACGGAAGAGTAGCTAACGTGCGACTCCTGAGATGATCAGGACGGCTCCCTTTGTGTTTTCTCCGCTACGGCTCCGTCAGAACTTACGCTCCGTTGCGTTAGTGACCAGCCAGTCGCGGCCCAACAACGATTTTTCCTCCAATCACGACTATTAAATAAAAACAACTAATTTCACCCCTACAACATTACGTCACTGGGCCCAGCAATGACAGCCTTTCCCGCCACGGTAGCCGTAGTCATGAGCTGACGTAACAATCTACCTACGAATCACAGCGTGGGACACTGCCGCTTTGGACAACAGTGTTCTCCCTCGTAAAATGGTGTCGGCGGCGTCCGCTAGCTGCCGATTTCTGTCATCGAAAGGCGAGCCGCGGGCGACGTCCTACGGCCAATGACGACACCCATTCTATTCAACCGCCGGGCCTGCGCGACTATTGCATAGGCCGACCACATTTCTGGGAATAGTCAGCTTTCTCCATTCGCGGGCTACATACATAGCTGGCAGCTGAAACCTCGACTGTGGTCTCAAGATGGGGATAAATGATTCAAAAACTTATGTCTGTTACTCATGCAAATTATTTCCCTTATACGTCGGTACAGAGCATCCGACACCATTGGGGTGATTGAGAAAGTCTACTTTGCTCTATACCATAGCGTCCAACCTCTGTGGTTTCGGCTCTTGAGGACGAATAGGCTGCCATTCCTTCACAGAGATGCAGACATCTCATTGAAAATGTCCCCATAAGAATTAAAATCATCGTAAAGGCGAAGAAGGGTCAACACGCCCTATATTGAGGGCCACTGATATGTGTTCCAATACTTTCGATGTGGTAGTGTGAGGGAAGTCGTTGAAGGACGATGAAACCACGACCAGGCGACAAGTTGTTTTACGACCACGCCTCATCACAGTACGAGGCGCTCGGAGGCTTCCTAGCTCTTCGAAGCAGGATAGGTGGCGTTATGTGACAGATCTGCCGGCAGAGTACAGGTGCAAGCACAAGTGTTTCAGAAAACACAGTTCTCCGCACATTGTAGAATAAGGGGCTCCGCAACACATCAGCCCTACGTGTTCTCACTTCGACCATATGAGTCAATTACGACTGCAATGGAAATGTGTCGCCTAATGGAATGAATCGTATTTCTTGTTCCACGAGGTCGATGGTCGTATCAGATATGCCATCACCCAGAAGAACACTGCTCGAAACACACACCACACCACTAACGTTGGCAATTGGGGGTTGTATTATACTGTGGAGGCCATTCACGTGGGTTTCCATAGGACGTGTGGTAGTATTTGAAGACACCATGATAGATGTGGACTACGTGAACATTACTGCGGACCAGCTGCATCTCTTTATGCTTGTAGTCTCGCCCGATGGCTATCGCACTTTCCAGCAAGGTAAATGTCCATGTCGCAAATCCAAAATCGTTCAAATAGTTCAAAGGGCTCTGAGCACTATGGGACTTAACATCTGAGGTCATCAGTCCCCTAGAACTTAGAACTACTTAAACCTAACTAACCTAAGGACATCACACACATCCATTCCCAAGGCAGGATTCGATCCTGCGACCGTAGTGGTCACGCGGTTCCAGACTGAAGCGCCTAGAACCGCTCGGCCATAGCGGCTGACCTCCAAAATCGTGGTACACTGCTTTGAGAACTATGGAGAGAACTCATGTTGACATCTTCGCCATGAAATTCACCTGATCTGAGCGCAACGGAACAAATCTAGGACGGTATCGGGTTTCGGCTTCCGTAATGTATATGGAAATGGCTTGACGTGTGGATAGACATCAATTTAAGTCTCTCTTGCTCATCCACTCCCAACTGACCGTTATCACTTACTCATTCGGTCCAACTGATTGTCATCATCTCTCTGTGGCTCTCCATCTGTCACTGACTCCTGTCACACAGCCACAGTCTCCTTCATTCTGTGCAATCACTAATGTCTCCTCTCATTGTCGCTGTCTCCTTCTTGCTCTCTCTTACTGCTACTATGTCACTCATTCCTTCCCACTTCTGCTGTCTCTTCCCTCTGTCGCTACCTCTGTCTTTCTCGTTGGCACTGTCATAGACTGGCCTACGCCCTCTTCCAGTTTCTCTTTCTTTCATTCCTCTCCCACTGGTACTGTCTCCTCCACCCTTTCCCTAGCACTGTTCTCTCACTGTTCACTATGTTCCACAGCCACTATGTCCCTCTCTTTCTCTCACACTGACATTGTCTCCTTCGTTCTTTCTATATCACAAACACTGTCTACTATCTTCCAGTATTTATCCCCCTGTCGGAGGTACGAGTCCTCCCTCGGGAGTGAGTGTGTGTTGTCCTTAGCGTAAGTTAGATAAAGTACTGTGTAAGCCTAGAAACCGTTGACCTCAGCATTTTGGTCCCATAGGAACTTACCACAGATTTCAAACAATTTGAGATTTCCAGTGTTTATTACTTATCCATCTCTTTCCCGTTCCCACTGTCTCCTTCTCTCTCAGCATAAAAAAGTGCTAATATATTTGGATGCCATTATTTTTGCGAACATTTTTAAAGGTGCTGAGGAAGGTAGAATGAGGCAGCTGGTACCCGTCTATTCAGTCAGTCTTTTAATAAAGAGAAACATGTTGTTGTTGTTGTGGTCTTCAGTCCTGAGACTGGTTTGATGCAGCTCTCCATGCTACTCTATCCTGTGCAAGCTTCTTCATCTCCCAGTACCTACTGCAACCTACATCCTTCTGAATCTGCTTAGTGTATTCATCTCTTGGTCTCCCCCTACGATTTTTACCCTCCACGCTGCCCTCCAGTACTAAATTGGTGATCCCTTGATGCCTCAGAACATGTCCTACCAACCGATCCCTTCTTCTGGTCAAGTTGTGCCCCAAACTCCTCTTCTCCCCAATCCTATTCAGTACCTCATTAGTTATGTGATCTACCCATCTAATCTTCAGCATTCGTCTGTAGCACCACATTTCGAAAGCTTCTATTTTCTTCTTGTCCAAACTATTTACCGTCCATGTTTCACTTCCATACATGGCTACACTCCATACAAATACTTTCAGAAATGACTTCCTGACACTTAAATCTATACTCGATGTTAACAAATTTCTCTTCTTCAGAAACGCTTTCCTTGCCATTGCCAGTCTACATTTTATATCCTCTCTACTTCGACCATCATCAGTTATTTTGCTCCCCAAATAGCAAAACTCCTTTACTACTTTAAGTGTCTCATTTCCTAATCTAATACCCTCAACATCACCCGACTTAATTCGACTACATTCCATTATCCTCGTTTTGCTTTTGTTGATGTTCATCTTATATCCTCCCTTCAAGACACCATCCATTCCGTTCAACTGCTCTTCCAAGTCCTTTGCTGTCTCTGACAGAATTACAATGTCATCGGCGAACCTCAAAGTTTTTATTTCTTCTCCATGGATTTTAATACCTACTCCGAATTTTTCTTTTGTTTCCTTTACTGCTTGCTCAATATACAGATTGAATAACATCGGGGAGAGGCTACAACCCTGTCTTACTCCCTTCCCAACCACTGCTTCCCTTTCATGCCCCTGCACTCTTACAACCGCCATCTGGTTTCTGTACAAATTGTAAATAGCCTTTCGCTCCCTGTATTTTACCCCTGCCACCTTTAGAATTTGGAAGAGAGTATTCCAGTCAACATTGTCAAAAGTTTTCTCTAGGTCTACAAATGCTAGAAACGTAGGTTTGCCTTTCCTTAATCTTTTTTCTAAGATAAGTCGTAAGGTCAGTATTGCCTCACGTGTTCCAGTATTTCTACGGAATCCAAACTGATCTTCCCCGAGGTCGGCTTCTACTAGTTTTTCCATTCGTCTGTAAAGAAGTCGTGTTAGTAATTTGCAGCTGTGGCTTATTAAACTGATAGTTCGGTAATTCTCACATCTGTCAACACCTGCTTTCTTTGGGATTGGAATTATTATATTCTTCTTGAAGTCTGAGGGTATTTCGCCCGTTTCATACATCTTGCTCACCAGATGGTAGAGTTTTGTCAGGACTGGCTCTCCCAAGGCCGTCAGTAGTTCCAATGGAATGTTGTCTACTCCGGGGGCCTTGTTTCGACTCAGGTCTTTCAGTGCTCTGTCAAATTCTTCACGCAGTATCGTATCTCCCAATTCATCTTCATCTACATCCTCTTCCATTTCCATAATATTGTCCTCAAGTACATCGCCCTTGTATAAGACCCTCTATATACTCCTTCCACCTTTCTGCCTTCCCTTCTTTGCTTAAAACTGGGTTGCCATCTGAGCTCTTGATATTCATACAAGTGGTTCTCTTATCTCCAAAGGTCTCTTTAATTTTCCTGTAGGCAGTATCTATCTTACCCCTAGTGAGACAAGCCTCTACATCCTTACATTTGTCCTCTAGCCATCCCTGCTTAGCCATTTTGCACTTCCTGGCGATCTCATTTTTGAGACGTTTGTATTCCTTTTAGCCTGCTTCATTTACTGCATTTTTATATTTTCTCCTTTCATCAATTAAATTCAATATTTCTTCTGTTACCCAAGGATTTCTACTAGCTCTCGTCTTTTTACCTACTTGATCCTCTGCTGCCTTCACTACTTCATCCCTCAAAGCTACCCATTCTTATTCTACTGTATTTCTTTCCCCCATTGCTGTCAATTGTTCCCTTATGCTCTCCCTGAAACTCTGTACAACCTTTGGTTCTTTCAGTTTATCCAGGTCCCATCTCCTTAAATTCCCACCTTTTTGCAGTTTCTTCAGTTTTAATCTACAGGTCATAACCAATAGATTGTGGTCAGAGTCCACATCTGCCCCTGGAAATGTCTTACAATTTAAAACCTGGTTCCTAAATCTCTGTCTTAGCATTATATAATCTATCTGATACCTTTTAGTATCTCCAGGGTTCTTCCATGTATACAACCTTCTATCATGATTCTTAAACCAAGTGTTAGCTATGATTAAGTTGTGCTCTGTGCAAAATTCTACCAGGCGGCTTCCTCTTTCATTTCTTAGCCCCAATCCATATTCACCTACTACGTTTCCTTCTCTCCCTTTTCCTACACTCGAATTCCAGTCACCCATGACTATTAAATTTTCGTCTCTCTTCACTGTCTGAATAATTTCTTTTATTTCATCATACATTTCTTCAATTTCTTCGTCATCTGCAGAGCTGGTTGGCATATAAACTTGTACTACTGTAGTAGGTGTGGGCTTCGTATCTATCTTGGCCACAATAATGCGTTCACTAAGCTGTTTGTAGTAGCTTACCCGCGTTCCTATTTTCCTATTCATTATTAAACCTACTCCTGCATTACCCCTATTTGATTTTGTATTTATAACCCTGTGGTCATCTGACCAGAAGTCTTGTTCCTCCTGCCACCGAACTTCACTAATTCCCACTATATCTAACTTTAACCTATCCATTTCCCTTTTCAGATTTTCTAACCTACCTGCCCGATTAAGGGATCTGACATTCCACGCTCCGATCCGTAGAACGCCAGTTTTCTTTCTCCTGATAACGACATCCTCTTGAGTAGTCCCCGCCCGGAGATCCGAATGGGGGACTATTTTACCTCCGGAATATTTTACCCAAGAGGACGCCATCATCCATTTTAATCATACAGTAAAGCTGCATGCCCTCGGGAAAAATTACGGCCGTAGTTTCCCCTTGCTTTCAGCCGTTCGCAGTACCAGCACAGCAAGGCCGTTTTGGTTATTGTTACAAGGCCAGATCAGTCAATCATCCAGACTGTTGCCCTTGCAACTACTGAAAAGGCTGCTGCCCCTCTTCAGGAACCACACGTTTGTCTGGCCTCTCAACAGATACCCCTCCGTTGTGGTTGTACCTACGGTACGGCTATCTGTATCGCTGAGGCACGCAAGCCTCCCCACCAACGGCAAGGTCCATGGTTCATTCGCCTTTTTCTGCTAGCCAGTCAGCTGTGCAGCGCTGAGACATTCTTATTTGAGGCATAGTAGTGTGCAGTCGAGTTTTCCAGAGAAATGGATCTGTTATTTGTGAATCTGGGAGAAATCTGGAATGTTTTATTACCGAGTTGAAAACACAACTATAATACTTTCTTGTTCTTCGTAATGATGGAGAAGATTTTGGAGAAATTTTAAAGATATCTTTGTAATTTTTAAAATAGAGAATTTTGTAATTTTACGTTGTGCTGTCTTTTTCTCAATAATCAGAGTTTCATTTCTAGAAAAACAGTTTTATTTAAAGTAAAATTCACTTCTATGATTCACAGTGAAGTATTGAATTCTAGCGTGTGTGCATTGCACATTATGTCACACAAAGGAACAGATTGTTTCTGACAAAATAAATAAATTACTGTAGAATATTTATCTTTAGCTGCTGTACCTACTGATTTGTATTTGCTTTGAAGAACATCAGTACTCGAGGTACAAAAACAGCATACTGAACAAGAGGTAAATCACTTTTATTTCAGGGCAGGTCTCACCTTGCATTCTTGAGACAGTGCGAGGTCAGGATTATCATGTGTTGTGTTAGCTAGTACGTTAATTTTCGGTGGATAGTGTTGGTAATTTCAAACAATTATTTTCTTCTGAGGAGAGCCTTAGTTTATTTTTGTGGATATTCTAGGTCTAACATTGAACTCCATTTCATGCATCGTTCATAAAGTGCTTCGGTTCTGAGTTTTAGTGATATACACTCCTGGAAATGGAAAAAAGAACACATTGACACCGGTGTGTCAGACCCACCATACTTGCTCCGGACACTGCGAGAGGGCAATGATCACACGCACGGCACAGCGGACACACCAGGCACCGCGGTGTTGGCCGTCGAATGGCGCTAGCTGCGCAGCATTTGCGCACCGCCGCCGTCAGTGTCAGCCAGTTTGCCGTGGCATACGGAGCTCCATCGCAGTCTTTAACACTAGTAGCATGCCGCGACAGCGTGGATGTGAACCGTATGTGCAGTTGACGGACTTTGAGCGAGGGCGTATAGTGGGCATGCGGGAGGCCGGGTGGACGTACCGCCGAATTGCTCAACACGTGGGGCGTGAGGTCTCCACAGTACATCGATGTTGTCGCCAGTGGTCGGCGGAAGGTGCACGTGCCCGTCGACCTGGGACCGGACCGCAGCGACGCACGGATGCACGCCAAGACCGTAGGATCCTACGCAGTGCCGTAGGGGACCGCACCGCCACTTCCCAGCAAATTAGGGACACTGTTGCTCCTGGGGTATCGGCGAGGACCATTCGCAACCGTCTCCATGAAGCTGGGCTACGGTCCCGCACACCGTTAGGCCGTCTTCCGCTCACGCCCCAACATCGTGCAGCCCGCCTCCAGTGGTGTCGCGACAGGCGTGAATGGAGGGACGAATGGAGACGTGTCGTCTTCAGCGATGAGAGTCGCTTCTGCCTTGGTGCCAATGATGGTCGTATGCGTGTTTGGCGCCGTGCAGGTGAGCGCCACAATCAGGACTGCATATGACCGAGGCACACAGGGCCAACACCCGGCATCATGGTGTGGGGAGCGATCTCCTACACTGGCCGTACACCACTGGTGATCGTCGAGGGGACACTGAATAGTGCACGGTACATCCAAACCGTCATCGAACCCATCGTTCTACCATTCCTAGACCGGCAAGGGAACTTGTTGTTCCAACAGGACAATGCACGTCCGCATGTATCCCGTGCCACCCAACGTGCTCTAGAAGGTGTAAGTCAACTACCCTGGCCAGCAAGATCTCCGAGTCTGTCCCCCATTGAGCATGTTTGGGACTGGATGAAGCGTCGTCTCACGCGGTCTGCACGTCCAGCACGAACGCTGGTCCAACTGAGGCGCCAGGTGGAAATGGCATGGCAAGCCGTTCCACAGGACTACATCCAGCATCTCTACGATCGTCTCCATGGGAGAATAGCAGCCTGCATTGCTGCGAAAGGTGGATATACACTGTACTAGTGCCGACATTGTGCATGCTCTGTTGCCTGTGTCTATGTGCCTGTGGTTCTGTCAGTGTGATCATGTGATGTATCTGACCCCTGGAATGTGTCAATAAAGTTTCCCCTTCCTGGGATAATGAATTCACGGTGTTCTTATTTCAATTTCCAGGAGTGTAGTTTTCATTGAACACACAATTAATTTCTTTTGGCATTTAATTAGATTCGTTTTATTTAGTTCGCCAACGGCCTTGCTGCAGTGGTAACACCAGTTACGCCAGATCACCACCATTAAGCGCTGTCGGACTGGGCTAGCACTTGGATGGGTGACCATCCGGCCTGTCGAGCGCTGTTGTTAAGCGAGGTGCACTCAGCCCTTGTGAGGCAAACTGAAGAGCTACTCCTTTGATTCCGTAGATTTTCCTGGCGTCTTTTATGTGTGTGCTCTTCACGGGTATCATGCCAAATATGGTCGTCTTCACTAGCCGACATTTCGACGATCCACCTAGCCGCCATCTTTACGTGCCATCGCTGAATACACAATCACGCCGGCAGTGATCAAACACTAGAAACGGCGGCTCCCTTATACCCCGGGTCCAGGCCACTGTGCCTGCGCGAGAAGTGGAATAGCTGCCTCCTGCGAAGCGAAGAATTGCAGCGCCGCCGGCGGTAGAAACTGGCGAAAGTGATAAATCGCAAATTACGATGTATCTTGCTTAAAGGAAAACCTTTATCTCTATTAATAATGTCATTTCGATGGATTCCTTGAGCACACAATCCCAGTGACGAGAAGCCGGAGCAATGATTTGCGTCTCTTTAAACGACATGTTGCAACATCCCCTTAGAAAAATTAAGAATGACTGTGCTGGTAAACCTCTTACGTTATTTGATTTTCAAACAGCTGAGCAAAACTTATTCTGATCAACAGTAAACAGACAAAAAATATTTTTTTTTAGCGCAACGCAATCTGACTTTCAATAATCCCTACAAAAGAATGGCCCTGACTAACAATAACCTATACCTTTCATGAATGACTTACTACTGAAGGCACAAACTACTGATAGGCATAGTTAGCAAATGAAAGACTTTTATGGAGAACAAACTTTTTTTTTTTCCACCACTGCTGGCGGCTCACCTCCAACTGCACAACACTATGCGCTGTTCACATCCAACTGCCCAACACTACAATAGCGAATATTCCAACAATGCCAACCAGCCACAGACTGCACACAGCACAGTCAGTGATTTTCATACAGAGCGCTACGTGGCGTTACCAACATAAAAACCTAAACAGCCTACTTACAATGTTATCCCCTCCATTCAGGCAATGTTCGGCGACGCCAGACTTTTCAGGCTGGAACAAACGTATGTGATGCTTATGTTCCACACATCGGTCCTTAACAGTGCGAACAGTCTGTCCAACATAGGTCTTTGCACAATGACAGGGAATTTTATATACTCGAGGCTTTCTCAACCCCAAAACACCTTTAACAGATTCAAACAGGGCTCTAGTCTTGGCCAAAGGCAAAAGAACATTTCCTGAGAATTCTAGAAATTTTTGAAGAAATACTTCCAGCAAAAGGTAGAAAAGCAACTGATTTACTAGTACCCGGCGCTGGTTCTCTTGATAGTCCAAGCTGAAAAGCACGATTAATTTGATGATCGGTATATCCGTTGAGCTTAAAGACAGCCTTAAGATGATCCAGTTCCTGTTTCAAATTTTCGGAATCAGAAATGGCATAAGCTCTCTTGACCAATGTACATAGAACTCCCCTGCGCTGATGTGATGAATGACAGCTCGTAGAATGAAGATAGCGGTCCGATTGTGAGGGTTTATACTATACGCTATGTCCCAAGGTACCATTTTATTTTTTGTGCACTAGAACGTCCGGAAAAGGCAATTTTCCACTTGATTGAGAAGTAGCGGCTCCGGTCTCGTAAACTGACATATGACCGGGAGAGCGGTGTGCTGACCACATGGCCCTCCATATCCGCATCCAGCGACGCCTGTGGGCTGAGGATGACACGGCGGCTGTCTCTACCGTTGGGCCTTCCAAGGCCTGTTCTGGCGGAGTTTAGTTTTGATTTATTTCAAATTTCATCAAATTTAAAGTTTTATTTCACGATACTGTTCACATGCGCAACACAGGGCCAGCCAACAGTCAGTTTTGCTCAGCAGTTGAACACGTTATCTAAAGTAAACGTTACATGAGGAGAAAGTTTTTTGAAACCAATAACGCAGAACTAATTTTACACCTCAGACGGATTTTATGTGCACCAAAACTTTGCATGTGCTTCAGTATTACAACGTGGAGTTCCCAAAACCCTTCTGATGATAACACAGACACATTACGTCATAGTTCTACGTGCAACGTCATTTTATTGTGGAGATCGGAATCTTAGGAATAATCACAAAAGTTACAGCCATTTGCTGTACTTAGCTTTCTTGGAATCCGCGACTAGGGTTTGGTCTGCTGCTGACTGCGTAAAATGGTGAAAAGCGTTTTCTTTTTTTTTTTGGGGGGGGGGGGGGGGGGGAGGGAGGGGCATTTTCTAAGAAACTGCCCATGAATGTATGCAAATGCAACATTCATTCATTCATTCATTCAATAACGGGTATACCAGTCAGTTTAATTAAATCTTAGGTTTATCAAGGGTATACCCATCATCATTCAATATATTTAATTTTGATGTGCATATTTTATGTGAACTAGTAGGATAACTTTGAAGCTCTGTGTGTGATAAAGGGGTAAAGATATCAAGATAATTCTGAAGGTAATTCGAGAATGGGATCTGAGAAATGTATCGTAAAAACTTCTGTCATTTTCTGTGCATAGTCGTATGGAATATTCGGCTGAGTTTTGGTCCGCTTAGCCAAACTATAGTAAAAAACCCTACTTTTGGGTTTTCCGGGGAACCTCCCACGAACTATTAGTGCCTTCATAAGTCCCATCAGCGTACCCCAGACCCCTCATATGCGGAAAGAACCAACTGATTTGTTCTATTTGCCTAAGCAGAAGAAAATATATAATACTCATACACTACGTGATCAAAAGTATTCGCACACCCCCAAAAACATACGTTTTTGAATATTAGGTGCATTGGGCTGCCACCTGCTGCCAGGTACTCCATATCAGCGATCTCAGCAGTCATTAGCCATCGTGAGAGAGCACAATGGGGCGCTCAGCGGAACTCACTGACCTTGAAATCGGTCAGGTGATTGGGTGTCGCTTGTGTAATACGTCTGTACGCGAGATTTCCACACCCCTAAACATCCCTAGGTCCGCTGTAGAAACGTGTAGGGATATGTACAGCACAAAAGCGTACAGGCCGACCTCGTGTGTTGACTGATAGAGACCACCGACAGTTGAAGATGGTCGTACTGTGTAATAGGCAGACATCTATCAAGACCATCACACAGGAATTCCAAATTGCATCAGGATCCACTGCAAGTACTATGACAGTTAGGCGGTAGGTGAGAAAACTTGGATTTCATGGTCGAGCGGCTGCTCACAAGCCACATATCATGCCGATAAATGCCAAATGGAAATGGAAATGAGCGTTTGGCGTCATTGGCCGGGAGGTCCCTTACGGGCCAGGTCCGGCCGCCTTGGTGCAGGTCTTATTACATTCGACGCCACACTGGGCGACCTGCGCGCCGGATGGGGATGAAATCATGATGAAGACAACACAACACCCAGTCCCTGAGCGGAGAAAATCCCCGATCCAGCCGGGAAATGCCAAATGACGCGTCGCTTGGTGTGAGAAGCGTAAACATTGGACGATTGAACAGTGGAAAAACGTTGTGTGGAGTAACGAATCACGGTACACAACGTGGCGATCCGACGGCATGGCGTACGTATGGCGAATGTCCGGTGAACGTCATCTGCCTGAGTGTCTAGCGCCAACAGTAAAATTCGGAGGCGGTGGTGTTACGGTGTGGTCGTGTTTTTCATGGAGGGGGCTTGCATCCCTTGTTGTTTTGCGTGGCACTATCACAGTACAGGCCTATATTGATGTTTTAAGCAACTTCTTGCTTCTCACTGTTGAAGAGCAATGCGGGGATGGCGACTGAATCTTTCAATACATTCGAGCACCTGTTTATAATGCACGGCCTGTGGCGGAGTGGTTGCACAACAATAACATCCCTGTAATGGACTGGCCTGCACAGAGCCCGACCTGAATCTTATAGAACACCTTTGGGATGTTTTGGAACGCCGACTTCGTGCCAGGCCTCACCGACCGACATCAATACCTCTCCTCAGTGCAGCAATACCTGAAGAATGGGCTGCCATTCCCCAAGAAACCTTCCAGCACCTGATTGAACGTATGCCTGCAAGAGTGGAATCTGTCATCATGGCTAAGGGTGGGCCAACACCATATTGAATTCCAGCATTACCGACGGAGGGCCAGGTGTACTTTGACCCTGTACCATAGGACAGTGACGCTGAGACTGTCCTCCCGTTTGGTGTACAAATGGTCCCTAAATAAGGGCTATCCAAAACACTTCACCTTACCTTTTTATCAACAACAGAACTTCAGACATGAACACTGGAAATTCCCGTATTTATGTGGGACCTGTTGGACCATATTAGGTACGCATGTATACCAACAGGTTAAGCGAATACATGCGTAGATAAGCTGGACTGGATGCTCAGGCTTATCAATGCATACTGTATGTATAGTGAAGAGAGAAAACTGAACAATTTCTTCTCTGGCTTGAGTTGGTCCTGAGACTAATCTATGTCGCCGTTGCGTTCAAACAATGTGAGAAATTGAATGAACTGAAAGCTGTTTACATAGTAATCTATCTCTCTTGTTATTGCTGAAGATACCAGAATTGGCGAGTGAACAGAAGAATTAATAAATCTTGATAATAAGAGCTTAGCGTTGTTACTAGCGGTAATTGTGTTGTCTCTTTCAGCAGTCCCACCGATGGATGAATGGAGTTCGCTATAAATTTTAATGAGCGAATGTAATCTCGGAATCGGGAGAAATGAGAGATTAGCGTTATTGGAATATCGTACAGGCTCTCCACGAATTGTTTTGATTAGAGAATGGTGTCCGCCTACAGCGAAATCATTAGCGTCGGAAGTCTACAGTGCTCAATCATTTAGTGTGACGGGTTACCAAGCGTGACGCAATCAGCTAATTGTTGTCCGTGCCACTTGACGAGACTCGCCTAATTGTACTGCTCGACCAGAGCATCAGCGGAAAATTGACTTTAAAATCTGCAAGCGTGGAAAAAAAAATGGCTCTGAGTGCTATGCGACTTAACTTCGGAGGTCATCAGTCGCCTAGAACTTAGAACTAATTAAACCTAACTAACCTAAGGACATCACACACATCCATGCCCGAGGCAGGATTCGAACCTGCGACCGTAGCGGTCGCTCGGCTCCAGACTGTAGCGCCTAGAACCGCACGGCCACTCCAGCCGGCTGCAAGCGTGGACCCTCTTATAGTGTGACCTGCGCAAGAGAACCCCGATTATCCGAACACAGATCAGGTGAGGATTCAGTAGATCGAGGATGGTACTTTTGGCACTTATAAAAGTATTTTTTTTTTTTTTTTTAGTGACCTCTGTCTATTATGCCAGGGCTCTGAGAAACGAGCCAGTCCAACCTGCAATTTATATTTTGCATGATTTGGTCTGGTGATATTATTGACACTCAAGGATCCATTACCATTTTCATTCCAGTTCGGTAGCACATAGAATTCCTTAACAAAACTTCCCTGCAGTGCTACTAGCCGCTCTCTTTCCACGGCGGCAATAGTCGGTGTCTGTATCTGCACAACACCAGTAGTTTCGTGTTGCAGTTTCAGTTGCTTGCCAGCGTTCAAACAGCGGTCTACCAGATTTTACGTCCGGGAAAATCAACCCGTCATAAGGAAAATACACAAAGGCTTCCCGCCAAAAGAAATTAGAAGGAACAAAACGTGCTGAAAATGAGGAGGAACCGTGTTCACCAGCCAGTGAAAAGATGTTATATCACTACTGCAGTTCCGAGATATGAAGTTGTTATTGCACTTGGTGTACAACTAATTAACTGCAACATACTTCGGTGTTTATACGGTAGCATAAGAAACCTCTGTTAATGTTATGAGCTTTTAAATGTCAGTTTCACTTTTTATGTACGCAATTGTTTTATTTTTGTATGATTTCATCTGGTTGCAAAAGGAAATGTTAGTAGAAAGAGTCAGCGACGTGAAATACTTGTTCTTGAGCACTGAATCACACAGTCTGTATGTTGAAGTGTGTCTCGATGTGTCTTCTACATCTGAATTGTTTATTTCTGCACCATGCTAATAATTTGTGCTCTGGTTTACTTGCTTCATTCCAGCGAACCCTAGTTGAGTGCGTCGCTCGTTTCTTGGAGACTTCACTGTAAATTTTCGTTGCAATAATTTTTGTGAGACTGTGATTAATTTCAAGAAGAGACCCACAATTAGTGGTTTTTTAGTTGTCAATTCTTATTTTTCATTCCGCTTCTTGTCGCCTACTATTATCGTGCGAAACTAGTGGAGAGAGTGCTGTACTTTGAGGATAGTGTGCGTAGGCTCACATGATGTTTCCTGGTCGTCGTTTCAGTCTGGTGAACAATTTTAGAACCACTTATTTAGTTAAATAGTCAGCTAGTTACATGTTCAATGGATCATTCTGCACGATGGATCGTAATGATGCACAACGAGTCAGTTTACATTCACGCGACAAAAAGTCCTTAAAGAGATAGGCACGTTTCTGCGCAATGAAGACTTTTCTTTCTTAAAGATGATTTACCACAGAGCATTATTCCATATGACATTACTGAATGAAAATATGCAAAATACCTCAACTTGCTGACTTATCTCTCCTCAAGATTTGCAGTGACAAAGTGCAAATGTGACTGAACTAGGTTGTGTTAGGAGTTCCAAAACGTGCTTTTTCCGATTTAAATTCTCATCAATATGGACACCTCAGAATTTTGAAGTTTCCACCCTATTTATTATTTCCTCGCCGTGTGTTACTCTTATTATTGGTGTAGTATCCCCGGATGTGCAGAACTGAATACATTGTGTCCTTTTAAAATTGAGGGTGAGCCCATTCACAGAAAACCAGTCAATGATACTTTTAAGAACTTTGTTCACAATTTCTTCTGTTTCTTTATGTATGCTTGGACTGAATGCGGTACTAGTGTTATCTGCAAAAAGAACTAATTTTGACTGTTGTATGTTAGATAGAAGATCGTTTACATAGTGGACTTAAGACTGAGCCTTGCGGAATCCCACACTTGATTTCTCCCCAGACAGAGTTATGTCCCTGGATTATATTGAATGAATTAGTAAGTACAACTTTCTGCATTCTTTTGGTTAGATATGACATTATCAGTTGGTTGGCTACACTATAACTCTCACAAAACTCAATTTTCTTAGGAGAATTCTGTGATTCACGTAGTCAAATGCCTTAGATAGGTCGCAGAAAATGCCAACAGGTGCTATTTTATTATTTAATGCTTGTAAAATCTGGTGTGTGAACTTGTAAATGGCATTCTCAGTAGAGCAACCCTTCTGAAGCCCAAACAATGATTTGCTGAGGATATTATTGTTGCTAAGGAGAGATACTATTCTAGAATATATCATCTTCTCGAAACTTTTGGGAAATGATGTCAGCAGTGAAACAGGTTATTTATTGGCATCTCTCTTATCCCATGTCATAAAGAGGGATTTAACAATGCAATACTTCAGTCTCGTTGGAAAAAGGCCTTGACTTAGTGATGCTTTGCATTCACTAAGACTGGGCTTATTCTGTGTGAAACGTATGAAGGATTGCGCCCTAGAGAGTGCCATAAGCAGTTCTCGGCATTTTACATTGTTTTTGTAGTTGTCAGGCGTGACGTTGTGTTTTATGAAGCATCTGTAAATACTTCGTGTTCTACGTATTTAAGTGTTATTTAATACATTAATGCCATTTAGAATATATTGTTATTTCTTCAGCTACAGAATTTTATGTCAAGTAAAATTCTATATATGTATTTTTAAAACTAGTTATGCAATGTGTGGACAGTTAAGCCGTACTTCATCGGTCGTGCACCATCTTGTATCTTAAAACACGAAATGTGGCACCTCTACGTGATTCTCCATGACACACCTATTACACTGATACGGCACATGCTATACTTTTGATGTAACTAGCTTAATTTGCAAACGAGGAGTGCAATGAGCAATGGGCACATAACATATATGGCTTTCGTGTACACAGTATTAATGGTCCCATCCTAATTTGTATGCTGATAATTACGTACATTTTTAAGACAAAGGGAAACTGAAGTGAAAGGGACCAGTCCCTCAGGTTAGGATGTAGAAGCGCGATATGGAAATCCACTGTAGGAAACATCAGCGAGGCATAACAAACCGACCCTCACCCATTTCTAAGAAAAAAAACTCTCTGCATCGCATTTTTACACTACTGGCCATTAAAATTGCAACACCAAGAAGAAATGCAGATGATAAACGAGTATTCATTGGACAAATATATTATACTATAACTGACATGTTATTACATTTTCACGCAATTTGGGTGCAGAGATCCTGAGAAATCAGTACCCAGAACAACCACCTCTGGCCGTGGTAACCGCCTTGATACGCCTGGGCATTGAGTTAAACAGAGCTTGGATGGCGTTTACAGGTGCAGCTGCCCATGCAGCTTCAACAAGATACCACAGTTCATCAAGGGTAGTGACTGGCGTATTGTGACGAGCCAGTTGCTCGGCTACCATTGACCAGACGTCTTCAGTTGGTGAGAGATATGGAGAATGTGCTGGGCAGGGCAGCAGACGAACATTTTCTGTATCCAGAAAAGCCTGTACAGGACCTGCAACATGCGGTCGTGCATTATCCTGCTGAAATTTAGGGTTTCGTAGGGATCGAATGAAGGGTAGAGCCACGGGTCGTAACACATCTGAAATGTAACGTCCACTGTTCAAAGTGCCGTCAATGCGAACAAGAGGAGACCGAGACTTGTAACCAATGGCATCCCATACCATCACGCCGGATGATACGCCAGTATGGCGATAACGAATACACGCTTCCAATGTGCGTTCACCGCGATGTCGCCAAACACGGATGCGACCATCATGATGCTGTAAACAGAACCTGGAACCATCCGAAAAAATTACGTTTTGCCATTCGTGCACCCAGGTACGTCGTTGAGTAGACCATCGCAGGCGCTCCTGTCTGTGGTGCAGCGTCAAGGGTAACCGCAGCCATGGTCTCCGCGCTGATAGTCCATGTTGCTGCAAACGTCGTCGAACTGTTCGTGCAGATGGTTGTTGTCTTGCAAACGTCCACATCTGTTGAGTCAGGGATCGAGACGTGGCTGCACGATCCGTTACAGCCATGCGGATAAGATGCCTGTCATCTCGACTGCTAGTGATACAAGGCCGTTGGGATCCAGCTCGGCGTTCCGTATTACCGTCCTGAACCCACCGATTCCATATTCTGCTAACAGTCTTTGGATCTCGACCAACGCGAGCAGCAATGTCACGATACGATAAACCGCAATCGCGATAGGCTACAATCCGACCTTTATCAAAGTCGGAAACGTGATGGTACGCGTTTCTCCTCCTTACACGAAGCATCACAACAACGTTTCACCAGGCAACGCCGGTCAACTGCTGTTTGTGTATGAGAAATCGGTTGGATACTTTCCTCATGTCAGCACGTAGTAGGTGTCGCCACCGGCGTCAACCTTGTGTGAATGCTCTGAAAAGCTAATCATTTGCATATCACAGCATCTTCTTCCTGTCGGGTAAATTTCGCGTCTGTGTCACGTCATCTTCGTGGTGTAGCAATTTTAATGGCCAGTAGTGTAGTAAACACTCTGATCACGTGATCCTGTCGTGAATAGCACGTGGGCTTTACATGTAAAGACACCTGCCCTGGCGAACGTTAAACACAATAACAAAAACTCGGACGCCGATTGAACAAAACGAAGACAAGGAGAGAGAAAACGACGCTGTTGCGACGGAGAAGTTTACTAGGAAAATTCTGATTGGTTCGAACTGGCAAATACGGAATGTACCGAGCGTTCCCATTAGCCGACTCCAATGTGGGTGCGAGGCAAGTTCACGACAGTATAGTCAATTGCGAATGGATAATTGAGGCTCTCTTCTCTCAATAGGCATCGAGCGTTGCGCGAGACTTTCTACGCCCTGAGATGATGCAGAGGGAGGTTTTTCTGTGAACATTTTTGTTTCACTACACTCAGTTTCAGGCATATTTTTCCTGGATCCCTCGTAGATCTCCAAAGTGGATAAAACGAGATGAGTCGAGCCAGTTAACGTTCTTGCTAGGAATGGGCACTCCGCCCCTGAATTGATTCAAAGAGTTAGATCCTTCTCAGGAGTTGCTGATGGACGATTCAGAAAAAAATGAATG
The DNA here is from genome assembly GCF_023898315.1 of Schistocerca nitens. Lineage (NCBI taxonomy): Eukaryota > Metazoa > Arthropoda > Insecta > Orthoptera > Acrididae > Schistocerca > Schistocerca nitens. Next base: position 468,039,189 of record NC_064620.1, on the reverse strand, counting down.
GTAGCTCACCTGATTTCGAAATGCATCTCTAGTGGCTTTAGTGAAGAGAATGAAAATTCTCCAGTATGCAGCTTCAACGGCGCCCCACTCCACATGGTTAAGAAAATGTTTCCCAAGCTACATTGTGTTAGAGACCACGTGAATATGTGGATTTGCATACCTTGTTTGTACGTGAAGCTGTTCTCAGCCATGAAAACAACAGAAAATAAACAAAGCTCAGTTTTTTCCTCAATTTATTGGCTTAATAGCAATGCCAATTATGACATGAAAGTAGGCACAATACAACACCCCGAGTGGAAAAAAGAAGATTGTGATATGGCCAAGAATCGAACGTGGGTCCTTTCACTTGGCAATCCTTCGCGCTGACTGCACAGCTATCGTGTCTAACGATGTATTGGTTCTCAAAAATGGTATATTTTCGTAAAAAACACTACCTGCCTCATGTTTCTGGGCTTCATTGGAAAAGAAAACCTCAGATTTCAGAAGCTCAATAAGCTTTTACATACTTTAATCACTATGACTGTTTCCGACCATTTTGTATGTGATACATATTTCACGACTGTGGGTCTAGGTTCTACGTCGTACTCTATAATTTCTTATTATAGAATGTGCTGCATATATATTTATTTTGTTTTCACTTTAAGCTTTTACAATTTAAAATGTCTATGATAAGAGCAAAAATTTTAATTTTTCGCCAGCCACTGTGATCGAGCGGTTCTAGGCGCTTCAGTCCGGAACCACGCTGCTGCTACGGTCACAGGTTAGAATCCTGCCTCGGGCATGGATGTGCGTGATGTCCTTAGGTTAGTTGGGTTTAAGTAGCTGTAAGTCTAGGGGACTGATGACCTCATATTTTAAGTCCCATAGTGCTTAGATCCATTTGAACCATTTTTAATTTTTCCAGCGTACGTTTCAGTGCTTTATAATAGTATGTCAACCACATTGCCTTCGACTAAAAGAATTACAAGCAATGTACTCTACCACTGTACCAAAATGGCAGAAAACCGTAATTCCAATACTCTCAACAGCTAATTTCCATGACTTCTGGCTAAACGTCAAACCTGAAGGGACGTCTAAACTCGAAGTATCCTATAGTACTCTGGAAGAATGTGGGTCAGGAAGCCGGTCAAGATCGCCATCAATCGATGCAGAGATTCGAGAGGTCATTTCTCGTGAACCATCCTCACTGATGTCTGCTTCCACCTCTCAGATAAGCAAACTGAGTCTCAAGCTGTATCCTTCCCACCAGCGTTGTCAGGTTCTGGACCCAGTCCTCATTTATTTCGTTTTGTGATGCCGTCATTCCCAACTGCTTTTCATTTACAACAACCAATAAGTAAATGTTTTAATATTATGAAATCGCTCATATTAAAGTATGGCATAAGATGTACAGCTTTTAAAAATGATTTGTAGATAATACCATCATTTCTCTATAGTTCAAGACACAGATACAACCTACGAATTGGAGTGGTTGTATCATGAGTCACTCGATAAAATTGGCCACCGCAAAGACAGTCTGCCTTATGTCTAATGCGTGGACGATTATAAATAACATTAGTTTCTATGCTCTCACTGCACATTTCATAGATGAGAAGAGTGAGCTTAAGTCACACCTTTTACAGTGCTCACAATTCGAAGACAACGCACTGCAGAAATAATCTCAAACTGGGTAAAGTCTGTTGTTGCCAAATAAAATATCGATTTTAAAATCACCTCCATGAGAGCAAACAATGCGTGAAATAAGAAATTAACCGCCATGCTTCTCAAATTTCTACACATCCAATGCTTTGCACATTCTTTGAACCTCTCTGTGCAACTCGCAGTTCAGAAGCCCATACAGAAAACCATTAATGAGGTCAAAAGAATTATGATTTTTAAGGAGAGACCCTTTGCTTTAAGCAGACTTGCTGAAATGTAAAAAAATTGAAAAGCTACCGACTGAAACAAAATGTCCAAACCAAATGGAACTCTACTCACGAAATGTTGCAAAGATGTATTTTAAATCAAGATCCATAATTTCTTGCGTCGCTATTTTAGGTGGAAAATCGATTACCTTTAACTTAAAAGATACAGACAGAGATAATACAACAGGCTTTACAGATTTTTGAAACTTTTCGATGAGGTAACCAAAGGAGTGTCCTCAGAGAAAATAATCTCTCATTCAAAAACGAAAATCCTGCTAAGATTAATGGAACGGCAACTAAAATCTTTTAAAGACTAAACTAAAGAATATCCTCAACAAATAGAGTAATTAGTATATAATTTCCTTAATGTGTTATCAGAGTGGTTTGGGGTTATCTCCAGGAACGAATAGATTGGCTAGGCAACGTTACTGGACCCTCAATTCAAAACGCAAGGATTTTCAACAGACAAACATTTAGGGATTGCTATATAAGGCTATTGCAGAAATGAAAGCGTTGATTGTTCGACAAGAAATAACACAGATAATTTTTCAGCCAGGTGCCACCGTAATACATGAGACTTGTTCAATCATGGAGGAGTTTGATGAAACTATTGGTCAGCTTCAAGCAAGTCACGGCCCAGAAAGTGTGGCCAGTGTCGACTTGGGCAAATATTCAGCGAAGGGATATTTGCCTATAAACAGCGAACAGTGGGAATGAAGAAAATTGCTGTAGCCAACGCTGTATCAATTGGTTCTCAAAGTGTCATGTATAACAGCAACAACATTAGTGCCCTGTGAATGAATATTTTCAAAAGCAGGACAAATATGCACTGAGAAGAGAAACAGAATCACTTCGACTAAAATGAGTCAGATTTTATTTATAAATGACAATGTTGCTTAATTTTTCGCTTTTGGGTACCTATATCGTAATACTGACCGTAAATGATGACTGCAGATACACTTTAATTACAGTTATGTTAAAACTCTTATTTTTTTTCCAGGAAAAGTATCAAAATATAACAAGAATCAATCTTCGCTCTTAAAATTTTTCCACTTGATAAGAAATGTTTAGGAGTTTGTCGAAATATTTATAATTTTTATTGAAGACGATATTTAAAACTTTAATATCTCATAATTACTAGAAACGCAACACAAAATTTTTATTCCTCTTTATATTTTCTTTCAAAATAGAACCAAATCAGATAAAATATGGGTTTAGTGACCTGAATTAATAAGCAATGTGCCTTCCCTTTACTTTCAAAGAAAAACTGGTCTTTAGATATTATACCGTTCACAAAACGTTTTAGACGAATTATGAATGAAGAAAAACCAACAAATTCTGGAATTTAAGCTAGAATATTTCTTACATTAAGAATATTTCCACTACTTTGCTGTTGAATACTAGGTTAATACTGCCGAGGAAAGCGTGAATAATCAGGTTTTTAAAACTGTGTATTAGTGAAACTTTTTTATATTAAAATTAAATCAGCTCCTTTATTGTAAATTAGTCTTGTAATGGCCTGAAGATGGGTAGATTATAAGACGCGGTTAGTAATTACCTTTCGTGCTCCACAGCTTCATAGGGCGTTCGGACACTTTCCTCACATCCCACAATTTCTTCCCACCGTTCAACAATTACTGCTGTAGAGGCTCTCAAGTTTTATCTCAGCCATTCGCTACAATCCGCTCGGCACCTGCCCACCGTCGTTTCCGTCGGGATTACCAACATTCCGGCGTTAATATCCCCGACGAGAGCAGAATTTGAGCGATGGGAGCTGTAGGCGACCACGGCCGTGGTGCACCAGCGGGTGGAAACTTTTTTTCCTTTTACGCCCGAGCGACGATCGCAGAGCCAACTGGCGGAGATAAGGCAAATAAATTGTGCCTTAAACTGGCGTACTGGATCGTCCCGTGACAGCTTGCTGCAGCCGGAGAAGGGGAGTTTATTCGGCCGCCGGCTGTCGTATTTCGAAATTGCCCCAGCTTACGGCAGGTGGAATGGAGCTGACGGCAGGGGGTGCTTCCTCAAATGGAAATGCTCCTCCCGACTGTTGCCGCCTTCAAAGCACAGACTTACAGCCCTTGCTCGTCTTGAGCGACTTTCTGGTTGAATAGGCTCCTAGCAGTTCTCTTTGCCTACAGAAACTTGTTGGAAGTTTAGATTCTGAGCTGAAAGCCATGTTTTGTAAAGGGAAAGCAGAGTAATTGAATCGCATCTAAACCAGAGGTTAGGGCTACACTCTGAATGTAAATCGCTTAGGACAGTCCTAGCCATTACTTCTGTAACTATTTAAATACACGAATTCCACAAACCATGCAATGTATGAGTGGTATTCATAAAGATTTTGAGGTCAACTGCTGTTGGCCAAAGCGATTTACGCATCATCAGCGCGCTGGATTGGTATCAGACCGCAGGTGTGAAAACCGACCAAGGTGCATCAGAAGTGACTACGATTAGTAAATTCGATGTTGCAGTGCCTGTCTCGTTACGAAGTACGATGCACTGTTCCTTCGGATATGCATGCATTTCCAAAGGAACATTGCACATCTCTTCTTAACTACACATGCACTGTAGTACCGCACTTATCCGCCGATACCATGCAGCGACTTTCAGTTAAAATGTCCTCCCCTGAACTAGAATTACATAACGTGTGTACGAGTGGAGGTTGTGACGCAGGAATGACGACGTATGTTCGTCTGCATCTAGTCGTGAGTCGTGCACGGTTAGTCAAAGAGGTTAAGGTGACCGCTTGCGTATAGCAGGAAATTCGGATTCGAATCCCAGTCCAGCAAAAATTATCGTTGCCGTCATCCCTAGTACAACTGTATCACTATGATCTATGTCGTACTTGTAACTCTCTGATTTTTGGGCGCGTAAGCGATTATTAGTTAGTTAGTTGTTAGAGAGTCGGACCTTGAGAAAGTCAAGTCTTGGACGTCATGTTGGAAAGACGCATATTGTAGTCAGCTTATAAAATGTGAACTTTAACAGTGAGGAAGATGTTTTCAAGTATGTTTTGTATTGTGAATTGATGCTTTGTGTGTTATGTGCCATTGCAACAAAAGCAGTAAAAAGGAAGTGTAACTTAAATTCGGACTGCTGATTATTTTTTTTACATCACCATTGTGCTAACTTTGAAAGGTTTAATCTGCAAGAATGGTTTGTGAAGCGCATCTACAAAACTTTTGAATATACCAGAATAAAACCTAGGCCTCTTTGCATCCGAGCTTGGAATCATCACCACATAGATTTTCGACGATTGAGCCATGATTTTACAACGAGACCAGCGTGGGAAACACGAAAAGATGAGTGCCTAGTTTATTCATTATTATATGAAATGACTTTATTAACTGTGCTCTAATGACACCTTAGACACAATAACTTTGTTGTTGCCCGAAAATGCAGTATTTAGCAGCGTGAGCAACACCACAATCATTATTAAATTTTGATCTTTGTTGTGGTACGGTTGTTAGAAGTAGGAAGTTCGAAAATGGTGTGACTTTAGTGGAAGATACTATTCGTCCAGGTCAGGCACAACGAGTTGTGACTGCACATAACATTGCAGCAGTTGAAGCCATAGTGAAGGAAAAACCGCCGAGTGACACTGAATGACATTGCAGCATGTGTACAGATTAATCATGGGTCGGCACACCACATTGTGCATGATGTGTCCCAGCTTCACAAAGTGTCTGCAAGATGTGTGCCACGGCAGCTGACTCCTGAAATGAGAGAACGACGTGTTGATGCTTTTGAAGAACTTCTTCGGCGCTTTGAACGAGAAGGTGATGGCTTCCTTGCAAGAATCGTTACTGGCGACGAAAGAAAATGGTTCAAATGGCTCTGAGCACTATGGGACTTAACGGCTGAGGTCATCAGTTCCCTAGAACTTAGAACTACGTGAACCTAACTAACCTAACGACATCACACACATCCACGCCCGAGGCAGGATTCGAACCTGCGACCGTAGCGGTCGCGTGGTTCCACACTGTAGCGCCTAGAACCGCTCGGCCACCCGGCCGGCTACTGGGGACGAAACCTGGGTTCACTTTCACCAACCGGAAACGAAGAGAGCGAGCAAAGAATGGCGACATTCCTCATTACTAAAACCAAAGAAGTTTCGAACAGAACCATCAGCAGCTGACTCCCTTTTGGGACGAAAAAGGCGTCATTTTGGGGAATTACATGCCTAGAGGGACGTCACCAGTGCATCATACACAGATCTCCTAAAAACTCATCTGCGGCCTGCAATCAAATCAAAGCGATGTGGATTGCTGTCAGCAGGTGTCCTTTTGCAACATGACAATGCAGGGCCCCTCACTGCCCGTACAACAGTTGCAACCATCACAGACCTGCAGTTTGAGTGTCTTCCTCACCCAACATACTCACCAGACCTTGCCCCAGGTGATTTCCTTATGTTTCGAGCACTCAAAGACGCAATGGGAGGAAAGAAGTTCCGCTGTGATGAAGAGGTACGCCACGCGGTGCATGAGTGATTGCACGGACTACCAAAAGAATTCTTTTCTAAAGGAATTTATGCACTTTGTAAGCGCTCGGGAACTTGCATTGAAAGTGGGAGCAGCTTTGTACCACTTCTGCACAATAAAAAATATTTAAGGTTTTCATTTGACTCACCCTCGTAAAATATTCTCCCCTGTACAGGACTACATAATGTTTTGTACGAGTACAACCTGTGATACAGGAGATTATGTTGAAAAGTGATACAGCTTTGTACCACTTCTGCACAATAAAAAATATTTAAGGTTTTCATTTGACTCACCCTCGTAAAATATTCTCCCCTGTACATGACTACATAATGTGTCGTACGAGTACAACCTGTGATACAGGAGATTATGTTGAAAAGTGATACAGCTTTGTACCACTTCTGCACAATAAAAAATATTTAAGGTTTTCATTTGACTCACCCTCGTAAAATATTCTCCCCTGTACAGGACTACATAATGTGTTGTACGAGTACAACCTGTGATACAGGAACGACGACATAGGGAAGTTTGGATCTGGTCATGAGTCCTGCACGGATAGCCAAAGCAGTTAAGCCCACCGCTTGCGTAAGGCAGGAAATCCGAATTCAAGTCCCGGTCCGGCATAAACTACGTACAGCTGATGGTGGTTTGTATTTGCAACTTCAAATACATTTCATGTATAACTAGTAAAGGCGTTCTTCAGGGCTGTATACTGCCATCTCTCTTGTTTAATATTTACTCCGAAGCAGTTTTCAGGGAGGTGCTGATGGAAGAAAGTAGCTCGATCATTACAAACGGAAATTTAATTAACAATATTAGACATGCAGATGACACTGTTGTCATAGCAAACGACCTACCTGAACTCCATAATACGATAGACAATTTAGTTTAACGCAGTGAGAAGTTTGGCTTGTTTGTCAATACTTTCAAGACTGAAGTTGAAGTCTTTTCTACCAGAGGAACCCAAGCAACCTTGTCAGTAAAAGGGAATGAGATTGATGTACATGGGCACTGTGATGGTAGAGCGGTGTGACTGCAAGAAAGAGATCAAATCTAGAATGCAATAGGCCAGGAAACAATTCATTAGCATGAAGGAACTTTTTAAAAGATCAGATCTTTGTCTGCAACTGAGAATGCGAATGATTTATTGGTGTGTGTTCTCCATTTTCATTTACGGTTGTGAATGTTGGACCCTTGACCAATATCTAGAGAAAAGAACTAATGGTTCAAATGGCTCTGAGCACTATGGGACTTAACTGCTGAGGTCATCAGTCCCCTAGAACTTAGAACTACTTAAACCTAGCTAACCTACACACACATCCATGCCTGAGGCAGGATTCGAACCTGCGACCATAGCGGGCGGGTGATTCCAGACTGTAGCGCCTAGAACCGCTCAGCCACTCCGGCCGGCTAAAGAACTAATACTTTTGAAATGTGTCTGTACCGCCATCTCTTATAGGTACCTTAGGTGCTGAAAATTTCAAACGAAGAAGCCCTACATTGATTGAAGAATCAAAAGAACTATTACTATAAAACAAAAGAAATCTGTGACACGTTATAAGGGGCGAAAGATAAGGCCTATTACAGCTCATCATTGAAAGGACGGGTGAATTTGCCGGAGATCTTAGTTGCACAAATCTGCTTCTTGACTGCACATGGAGCAGTCCACCTCAAAGATCACCCCATGGGTCTGGAAATTCCTGCCATGCTTCGTGATTTCAAACAAAGCCGACGATGTATGCCGACTATCTCTTTCTCTTACAAAGCACTGAAAATGTGGTGTGAAGAACAGAGAAACACTGAAACTACCTGGTCCGGTCACATTAATGTGACCCACCTTCTATATTTGATGTCTGTGCGATAACTACTCACAGACTATGCTGGCGTAAGCCGTCCCCAGCGCATTGGTCGGCAAAGATGTAGCGCGAAGATTGATAGTAGGCGCTGGACCAAGTGCGCCCATCGCGAGAGATGCCAAAAACACATCAACAAGCAACGTGCCGCCAACGCCCTCTCGACAGCAAATATTTAGATTGCCGCCACTGACCAGAGGGCCTCAGTCATTAACGCTCTAGCTCACTCACTAACTCACACTCCAGTTGGGCATCTGTCAGTTCACATCACAGGTTACAACAGTATATAGCGACCAGACTATTGTAATAGCAAGATTACCGATATTGTCTGCAAGTGGACTATTACCGATGATCTTGTACCACAACACATGGACTCTGTCACAATTAAGTAGCGGCTATCTGTTCCAGGAAAACAAAGAACCGTGTTAATCCATGTGTGCATTTGTGTTGAAGAAAGAGAGTACCGGCCAGCCATAACAACATCCTCTCCCTTGCCTCCCTGGTACAAGACTCCAGTGGCGACAAGGATAATTCAGTGGCGATCGAAGTTAATCAGTTTGGCCGAAGATTTTGCTTGCTTTTCTTGTGTTTTAGCTTGCAGGGGTGCTCGTGTTCAGGTGTTTCTATTTGCTAATTTCTTGTTGCATTGTTGCATGTATTCCAGGAGGGTAGCCACAGAACTATTAAAATTTCTCTTCTCAGAGGCTTCGCTTGCTTCTTGCTATAACGCATTTGTGTAAACCATGAATTCCTCGCCCCCTTCAACGCCTGCCCCCGCGCTTGAGCTGCAAACGGTCAATATGATGGATCTAACACAAGCTTTTCAGTTTCAGCCCGCATCTCGTGGTCGTGCGGTAGCGTTCTCGCTTCCCACGCCCGGGTTCCCGGGTTCGATTCCCGGCGGGGTCAGGGATTTTCTCTGCCTCGTGATGGCTGGCTGTTGTGTGCTGTCCTTAGGTTAGTTAGGTTTAAGTAGTTCTAAGTTCTAGGGGACTTACGACCACAGCAGTTGAGTCCCATAGTGCTCAGAGCCATTTGACCCAGTTTTTTTTTTTTTCAGTTTCAGAACCAACAAATTGCTACTTCACTTCCTGGCTGCACAAGCTGCATCGGCCACACAACCACAATCAAAACCAACCAAACAGCCAGCCCAACAAGTGCCGCTGACCAGTATACCAACGTTCCGGCAATTTATGAATACAGGAGAAGAATGGCTCGAATACCTGATTCAGTTCCAAGCACACTGTCAAATTCATCGTGTTCAAGGTACTGTCAAGTTACAATATTTCCTTTCGATTGCGAGGTCCCCAGTGTTCAGGATAACACAAAAACTCTTCCCAACCGCGTCTCCCTAGAACTCAGCTATGACCAAGTAATTACTGCATTAACTCAATACTATGATCAGCAAGTCCAAGTAACTACAGCTAGATATCAGTTCTTTTGCTTGCAGAAAAAGCCGGAACAGACGTACCGCCAATGGTACACAGAATTAATGGCCATGACTAGGAAGTGTAAATTTAAGTGTATCTGTGGCAACTTCTACAATGATCTCATGATACGTGATGATATAAAATTCAATATCCCAGATAGTAGAATACGGGAACGGATCAAAGTACTCTCATCCATCACTTCCGCAAGTAATGCAAATCTTAGAGCATTATGATTCGGGTTCCATAGCGGCCGATAAGTTTGACCAGGCCCCGATTTGTTCGGTTGAGTTTCCCGTTATTCGCGACCGCCCCAAGTAGCCACAGCAACGAGCTTGTGCACAACCAAGCAGACAGGCCTGTCAACTTAGTGAAGTCTTGCCCTAGATGTTTTGTTTGCCATAAAAGACAGGACTGCCCATCACATAAAGCAACAAGTTACACGTGTGGAAAAAAGACCATGTTCAAGCATTTTGCTTGCAATGGCACAAAAACGTCATTTTTCCTGCTCCCAGAAAAACCAGGCTCGTGCACATGTAGTGAATGCTGTGTTTTCAAAACCTAGAACGGGTTCTGACAGAAGTAAGATTAAGGCTGTGCCTCCTTCTCGCCCTAGTGCTGTGCAAACTATTTGTCTCACTACGAATTGCCGTTGTGTGAACTTTCAGTTAGACACAGGTGCCTCGGTTAATCAGTCAGGCTCACCACGCCGTTCTAAATCTAGCAGGCACCTCACTGTTTACAATGGACAGAAAAATCCAGTGCTTGGACTGTGTATGCTTGCCTGCCACTTACAAATCTCACACTAGGACAGTGAATTTTACTGTGTTGATTCAAGAGACAGTAAGAACATATTCGGTTTAGATTCCTTTGATTTGTTTGGAATTTGCATCTAAGAAATTGTACTTTCAGTGTCGCTTTTGCACCAAAAGACAGTGTAGCTAACTTCCTTAAAGAATTTCCTGGACTATTTTCAAAAGGAATGGGAAAAGGTAATAACTTTGTAGCCCATGTTACATTGAAAGACAATGCACATCCTAAGTTTTTCTCGGTCCACCCCGTTCCAATTGCTTTACGAGACAAAATAGTCAGTGAACTAAAAGAACCAACTTTGGGTGTGTCATTTGCCCCATGATTCTGCTGCTTTTCTTCCCCCAGATTCATGGCCTCACAGGACTGTGTGGCCTTTGCAGCCACCCGCTGGTGCCACCAGAGACCCCCAGCAGGAGCGGATGGACAATGCATCCTCGCCCCCACCATTCCCACTCGCCAACCCGATGAATGTGGACCCACCATCACCGTCGCCGTCATCGCTCCGGGACACGCCCTCAGGCCTGGACGTGTGCCCTGACAGCAGTTTTCCAGAGCATGTTCCTGTTGCCTCACAAGCCAGATGGAGGGTACGGTCGGGAGTATGCCGTCCTCACAGTCACAGCTCCTGGCTCATCTCTAAGTCCAGCGTCCAGCCTCCCTTCCCACTGTCGTTCACATCTTTCCTACATGACAATGTGTGGCGTTTCAGAGGGGGAGGAACGTGCTGGCGTAAGCTGTTGCCGGCAGACTGGTCAGCAGAGATGCAGCGTGAAGATCGATAGTAGGTAATGGATCAAGTGTGACTATCAGGAGAGACGCCAGAGACACATCGACAAACAACGAGCCGCCAACGCCCTCTCAACAGCAAGCATTTAGATCGCCGCCGCTGACCAAAGGGCCTCAGTCACTAATGCTCTAGCTCATCATTAACTCACACTCGAATTGGGTGTCTGTCAGTTCACATTGCAGGTTACAACAGTACATAGTGACCAGATTACTGTAATAGCAAGATTACCGATATTGTCTGCAAGACGACTATTGCAAATGGGCTTGTACCACAACATATGGACTCTATTACAGGCAATTAGCAGCTACCTGGGCGTGTAAATAAAGAACCATGTTAATCCATGTGTGCTTTTGTGATGAAGAATGCTTTTGTGTTGAAGAAAAAGAGTACTGACCACCCATAACAACATTCTGTCCCTTTCCTCCTTGGTACAAGACTCTACACAGACAGTAAGTGGCAGCACTAGCAGTGGAGGATATATAAAGTGAGTCTGCGGGGAAGATGCGGATAGCTGTGCAGTCGTAATCGTAATACGGAAACAGGACGATTTCTTTCGTTCATATGGGCATGATAACTGGTTTTGGGGCCGCGGGTGCAAACATTTCCGAAATGGCTAAGTTTGTAAACTGTTCGTCTGGTGCCATGGTTAAAGCATGCGATTCATGGCAAAATAGCTCTAACCAAAACCAGCCCTAGATGACAAGGGTGAACGACGGCTGAGGACGTGTGTACACATGAAAAGACCTGAAACGGTTGAGCAACTGGACGCCTACATAAACCAAGGGGCAACCAACAGTGACTCCTCAAGGAACGCTTAGCGAACGTTGTTGCGTATGGGTTTCTGCAGCTAGCACCTGGTTCATGAAGCCTGCTATTGATCTATGACAAAGGCTGGAAATTACACGCCAGTACCGCATTTGGACGTCCAGTGAGTAGCGACAGGTGGCCTTTTCAGAATAATCACGTTTTATACTCCATCTGACATATGGCTGTTGGTGTGTGCAGCACTGTAACAAACAGCGGAAGTATCCAGGTTGGAGGAGGGAGCGTTGTAGTACAAGGGAATATTTTCGTGCTGCTCCGTGGCTGATTTCGTCATTCTGGAAGGCACAGAGCGTCAACTCAAATGATCATCTATCCTTGGAGGCCATGTCCACTCCTACATGCAGCTTGTTTTTTCCAAGGCGTGATAGCATCTACCAGTAGGACAATGCAACGTGTCACACAGCTCTGAGTACATGCATGGTTTGAAGAGCACCAGGATGAGTATCCTGTACTCCTCTGGCCACCAATCTCCCTGGGTTTAAATCCAGTTGAGAAATTGTGGGACCATCTCAGTCAGGTTGTTCGTGCCATGGACTCGACCAAGAAACCTCGTGAAGCTGCCCAAGGTACTGGAGTCGGGAGGGCCCCACATTCCTTTTGGAATTTCCCAGAACCTCATTCATTCTCTTTCTGCATGTCCACGCTATAAGAGGTTTTTGACAGCTAGTCACATTAATGTGTAGATGTGACTGATGATGAGTCGTGGCAATCGTACTGTAAACATCTTTGATACAAAGAGAAGAACTTCAAGGATGACACATGTACAGATGAAACTTATGGATTAGATAGTATCTCTGAAAAGGTTACCGACGCAGTCAAGCGATTAAAAATGAGAAAAACAGCAAGAAGTAACGGGGTTAATGCTGAATGCTGAAAATATGTAGGGAGCTTCTGGTTAGACTCATGCTTCCGCTGAATATGGGCTGGAGACAAGGGAGATTAACGGAGAATTGGCTATCCGGAAGACAGGTGACAAGAGTGAACGTGAAAATTACACAGACATCAGATTGCTAGATAGTATCTACCAAATATCTTCGAGAATAATAAATAGCAGGCTTAAGGGCATAGCAGGCACTGTCATCAGCGAAGAGGGGTTTGGATGGTCCAGTAGATGCCATTTTCGCCTTGAAACAAACGATTGAAAAAAGAAGGGAATTCAGTTTGGAAACTCACATCGCCTTCACCGATTTTCTACAGGCATTTAGCTGCCTGAATAGAGACGTGCCGTGGGAAGAAAAGTTGATCTAAGAGCGATCTGAAGTTTCTGCCAAAACTCTACTGTGTTTATTGACACGGGCAAGCAGCTGCCTGCACCAGTAAAAACAAAGGAGATGGACAAGATTTCTCTCTCCCCAATACTTTGTTACATCTATGTGAACGAAGACAAAGATAGGCGGGAAGGAATTTTCTAGTGTGGTATAATGCTGTAGCTGCAGTTTAGTTTAAGAATTTTATATGCAGACGATGTTATCGAGCAACAAGCAGAAGATAATTTCCAAAGGGAGGAGGCAAACAGCCCAAGAAATATTGCAGAAGAATTTGAACTGATAATATAGCCACATAAAGTAAGCGTCATGTCATTTCTTACGAGCTTACTATCGGACCATGTTTGCGACTAGATTCAGGACTTCCTCGCAGACAGAACTCAACATGTCGTTCTTAATGGAACAAAATCTACAGATGTAATTTCCGGAGTACCCCAAAAAAGTGGTATAGGACAATTATGTATACAACACGACCTAGTAAAGTGCCAGAAACAATTTAAGAATGTGTCGTAGATAATACGGTTGTTTATAGGGAAGTAACAGCGCCAGAAGGCAGTATCGATTTGCAGAAAGACATACAGAATATTAATGAATGGTACTGTCTCTGGCAGTTGACCCTGATCGTAACTAAATGTAACGTATTGCTAATACATATGAAAATAAAACCACTACTGTACAAAAGCCTACTGGAGATAAACTATAGAAACAGTATATACCCTAAACCTAGGAATAACTATCCACAGCGGAGTGGAATGACCACATAAAACAAATAATTAGCAGGAAAGCAGAAAATGTTCAAATGTGTGTGAATTCCCGAGGGACCAAACGGCTTAGGTCATCGGTCCCTAGACTTACACGCTACTTAAACTAACTTATGCTAAGAACAACACCCACACCAATGCCCATGCCCGAGGGAGGACTCGAAACTCTGGCGGGAGGGGCCACGCAATCCGTGACATGGTGCCTCTAACCGCGCGGCCACTCTACGCGGCGGAAAAATACACTGCTGGCCATTAAAATTGCTACACCACGAAGATGAAATGCTACAGACGATAAATTGAACCGACAGGAAGAAGATGCTGTGATATGCAACTGATTAGCTTTTCAAAGCATTCACACAATGTTGGCGCCGGTGGCGACACCTACAACGTGCTGACATGAGGAACGTCTCCAACCGATTTCTCATACACAAACAGCAGTTGACCGGCGTTGCCTGGTGAAACGTTGTTGTGATGGCTCGAGTAAGGAGGAGAAATCCGTACCATCACGTTTCCGACTATGATAAAGATCGGATTGTAGCCTATCGCGATTGCGGTTTATCGTATCGCGACATTGCTGCTCGCGTTGGTCCAGATCCAATGACTGTTAGCAGAATATGAAATCGGTGGGTTGCTGCTCGCGTTGGTCCAGATCCAATGACTGTTAGCAGAATATGGAATCGGCGGGTTCAGGAGGGTAATACGGAACGCCGTGCTGGATCCCAACGACCTCGTATCACTAGCAGTCGAGATGACAGGCATCTTAGCCGCATGGCTGTAACGGATCGTGCAGCCACGTCTCGATCCCTGAGTCAGCAGATGGGGATATTTGCAAGACAACAACCATCTGTACGAACAGTTCGACGACGTTTGCAGCAGCATGGACTATTAGCTCGGAGACCATGGCTGCGGTTACCCTTGACGCTGCAACACAGACAGGAGCGCCTGCGATGGTGTACTCAACGACGAACCTGGGTGCACGACTGGCAAAACGTCATTTTTTCGGTTGACTCCAGGTTCTGTTTACAACATCATGATGGTCGCATCCGTGTTTGGCGACATCGCGGTGAACGCACATTGGAAGCGTGTATTCGTCATCACCATACTGACGTATCACCCGGCGTTATGGTATGGGGTGCCATGTGTTACACGTCTCTGTCACCTCTTGTTCGCACTGACGGCGCTTTGAACAGTGGACGTTACATTTCAGATGTGTTACGACCCGTGGCTCTACCCTTCAAATGGCTCTGAGCAGTATGGTACTTAACGGCCGTGATCATCACTCCCCTAGAACTTAGAACAACTTAAACCTAACTAACCTAAGGACATCACACACATCCATGCCCGAGGCAGTATTCGAACATGCGACCGTAGCAGTCGCGCGGTTCCAGACTGTAGCGCCTAGAACCGCTCGGCCACTCCGGCCGGCCTCTACCCTTCATTCGATCCCTGCGAAAACCTACATTTCAGCAGGATAATGCACGACCGCATGTTGCAGGTCCTGTACGGGCCTTTCTGGATACAGAAAATGTTCGACTGCTGCCATGGCCAGCACACTCTGCAGATCTCTCACCAATTGAAAGCGTCTGGTCAATGGTGGCCAAGCAACTGGTTCGTCGCAATACGCCAGTCACTACTCTTGATGAACTGTGGTATCGTGTTGAAGCTACATGAGCAGCTGCACCTGTACACGCCATCGAATCTCTGTTTGATTCAATGCCTAGGCTTATCAAGGCCGTTATTACGGCCAGAGGTGGTTGTTCTGGGTACTGATTTCTCAGGATCTATGCACCGAAATTGCGTGAACATGTTATCACATGTCAGTTCTAGTATAATATATTTATTCCAATGAATACCCGTTTATCATCTGCATTTCTTCTTGGTGTAGAAATTTTAATGGCCAGTAGTGTAGCAGACTGAAATTCATATCTTAATATCTTAAGAAAATGTAACTCACCTACGAAGGAAATGGCTTACAAGGCGCTTTTTCGACAGATACTTGAGTACTGTTCGTTAAAGGGATCCTTACGAGGTATGAATGGTAGAAGCTATAGAGAAGATCCAACGAAGCGCGGAGCGTTTCGTCACGGAATCGTTTAGCCCGCACGACAGCGTTACGTAGTTGCTCAGCAAACTAAAATGGCAGACGCTAGAAGAGAGGCGATCGGCATCACGGAGAGATTTACTTCTGAAATGTCGAGAGAACACTTTCCGGGAAGAGTCGGACAACATATTACTTCATCCCACGTACACCTCGCGAAGTGAACATGATGAAAAAATTCGAGATACTAGAGGCTCACCGACAATCATTCTTCCCACGCACCAATCACTGGTGGAACAGGAATGTGAGATCAGATAGTGACACACACCGTCATGTAGGGTGCGGAGTATTGATGTAGATGTAGATCTTCAGGGGAAAGACATAATAGCCAAAATTGAGATGCATGTACACTGGAGCAGGTATCCACTTTTTGGCTATCGTGAATGTGAAATATCTCCAACAATAGATCGCGATACAGAACCAAAACTTTGAAATTTTATACTGGAAAAAAGACGTGGTTACTCTCGAAGAGAGACAGAAGAAATATCACGACAGGGGAAATGAAACTTCTCAGGGCAGTCATGGGCTGCACACTGATGGACAAAATATGAAACAGAGAAACAAGACAAGAGTTATAGATTTTCGATTTGAAAAGTAAAATTAAAAAATATAAAGTTAACTGGTGTAACCACTTAGAAAGAACGCAGAAACATCATTTGCTTAGAATATCCATGAACTACAAGCCCATTGGACAGTGAACTGTCGAAGTCGGCGGACAAGATTTTCTTCAGAACAAGCTACGCAGCCTATTCCATGAAGTAAAGATATTGATGACGATTCTTCGTCTGAGGAAAGAGGAAGAAGGCACTGGGACCCATGTAAGGAAACTGCGGAAGTTGATGCAAAATCTGATAGCCCAAGGAAGAAGCGTGTGATATTGTGCTCTGTACGGAAAGGACTGGAGACTTTTCGTGGACCAGGATAACCCCTCTGGATAGCTTACCACGACACCACATCTTAGTAGCCTCCCATGACTTCATCAGGAGATTTCGGTACCATGCTCTTGTGAAGTTTACACTTTACGCGAATAATCGTTTGGCTCCACACCAGGACAGTCTCAAAAAACACTCAGCATGCCATTGCCATGATGGTTGGGTCTTCGGTCTTCGTTTTCTCAGAGGTGGTGTATCCACATGTCTCCACTGCTTGCTTGTCTTCTTTCTCTGGGTTTCATAGCGGTATATTCAGCACTCGTCCATGGTTATAAGACTGCTACAGATGTCATCTTGGTGGCCTGCCATACCTGAAACACCAGGTGTTTCAAAACAAATATCGGCAATATAGAATAGTGGCTCCACCTTGGTGCAAAACACTTTTGTTCTATATTCATTCCCAAACTAGTTTCAACACCAATATCGCCATCATCAGCGGATTTTTCTATATTCTACAACAAGCAAAATTAGCACTGTTACAAAAGTTACAAAATGTCATTACATGTGTACTGTTTGTTTGCAGATACTGCATTGTGTGAATAGTCTTTTAATACTTTATTTGCTTTTAGGTCATAGTATGTTTTCTACGTTTGTTTCCGTTTGTCCAGTGTATTTTCTGTGTTACGTCACCGTTTCTTTGGCATACAGCATGTCATCTGGAACTGTGTGAGTGGCTGTTATTAACAAATATGCAAAATGTGAACTCATATACGTCGGCTTTACACTACTGATAATTGCGGTACTGTTGTGGATACAGTTTTGGTGAGCGGTACATTCTTACGTAATATGTCACACCCACGTTCGTTCGTTGGCTTGTAGTTGCTTTTAAAACACAGCAAAAAACAGCTTTTTCTCCTTGGCCATAACTCAAAACACACACGCCGTCTTGCTGTTCGCTTGTGTCGCAAGAAGGTATCATGCGGTGTTCTGTAGAGCTATACGGCTCACTTCAGCTGTAATATGACAGGAAACTTTTAAAAAAATATGTAAATGAGATACAAGTACGGTACGTTGACTGTGAATACATTCTAGTATGTAATAGGTCGAAAACCCTTTACTCGAAAAAAATATTGGACATCTTCAGCAGTTTGAAATCACAGTATAAAAAATGGTGGGATCATTGCACCCAGTGAGGAGGCTATTCCACCAATGTATTTCAGTGTCAAAATCACAAGCATTTTCCACAAGTAAATAGTTTCCGTCCTTTTGCACCCACACACACTTCGTGAAACCATGTAGTACATTTCTGGCACTTTGTCAGAGCAGCTGCCTATGAAATTAGTTACTGCTTGTTTCATGTCTTCCTCGAACCATGAGGCACTTTGCTTTTTTCCCTTTTGTGTGTACGGGCCAAGTGAAAAGAAACCAAGAAAATGCGTTCTCTAGAATTTCGCAGCAAAACATCAATTGAACTAATAATTTGATCGAGCGGAAATGGCCCCACATATACGGGACGAAATAGCTCCATGTGCGGACATTTCGAAAGACGTGGCAAATCAGACCTTTGTGCAAATAGCTAGCAATATTTGTTGATACATTCACCGCATAACCTGTGTTCTTAAACAAGTAACAGTAAGTGTTTAAAATTTCACGTTATTGTGCGTGGTACATCTTAATTGGTTAGTTTGTATTCTTTAACTATGGCAATAATCCATCACCGTTCAGTTCCCTCTGGAGTTTGTTCTTCTGTCCTGCTAATAATGTAACGGAAAGCACCCTTACTACCTCGACGTGCGGCAACACGAGGTACTGGGACACACTGAAAGCAAAACGACCCTGACTCTATGAGAAACTAACCCACTGTTGCAACATTTCTTATTTCAGGGGGGTTAGCTTTGTAAGCGGAATAGCCCCGCTGTATCCTACCGCGAGAAGGTTTTTAAAAATGTAGCGGGAGCTTTGACGACTTCTGTGCTTTATTTATGTTTCTGTATGTGATGGGGTGCGACCGTGTGTGTGTGGTTATTTCAATTCTGTTTCCTGTGTCAGTTCTCTTGAAGTCGTAAATAGTGAGTTGTTGCGAAGTGTTGTATTTTCATTTACGCTTTGCAACAACAACTATCCAAATTAAGAAACAGGAATGGGGTAGTTGTTGCAACAATTACTCAGACACACTGATCAAGGCTTTGGAGAAACTCGCCTGTCGACTCGATATGTGCCATGCGACAAATGGTGCTCACATTGACCACTTGTAAGAATAAATGTCTGAGTTTCTCTTACGTTTGATGTATTATGTACAATTGCAAGCTGATTTAATAAACGCTACAAAGTCTTAAAATCCTGATATTCATCACTGTATCTTGAGACGCTTCCGTTTGATCCGAATTTGTGTAAAATATATAGTATGTCTGCCCTCTCAAGGGTGTTCGCACAGCACGTCGGGCTATGATGCGCGGCTTCTCGTGTAAGTGCGAGAAATCGACTTTTATTTTCACACCGTAAAAAAGATGGTTTAAAAGACCACAACACATTCATTACTGGACTTATTTTTTTAATAGAAGTTTCACTTCGCTGTTGAAACGAGAAAAGTTATTTTCCATTAAGTGTGGTTTTTTTGGTTCTGTAACGTTTCACACTAGATTTTTGAGGAAGATTCTGTTACAAAAATCTTACTTTTTTTACATATGCTGGTGTAGCATCTTAGCTTCATAATGAACTATTTACCAGTTCGTAATTCATAGCAGTAATTGCGAAATGACGCTATTTGTCGAGTACAAGCAGTTTATTTACAAATCCTGTTTTGAAAAAGTGCGACGGCGTGTAGCTTACCATTCGCTAAGTTTTATAGCATACATTACAGTGACTAAAATATACCTAAAAGTACAAAAAGTCTTTTTGAAACAATAGTAACTCTGATATCTGTCTTCTTTCAGAAGGAAATGCGCGTTATTATATAGCGTCAGTCCCACGATCGAAAGCCGAGGGGATTCACATGGGTTTAATGAAGTGTCAAATACTAAGGACAGAGAGCCAAATTATTAGCAATCAATGCAGTCCCGGTGTCGGACCCTCACGTGATTTTAATCATTATGTTCAAAACAGCTCCAAATATATACGAATTTTTTCCTCAGTGAAGACCATTTGAATTGGTCGGCCATATGCTATGGGCTTTCAATAGCCCAACCTAAAACATAAAAGCCAAGCAGTTAATTCTTATTCATATCCTACAATTAGTAGAATGTACACGTCGCATTTAAAACAGGAAGAGGAGAATATATAAATCTAAGATGAGACTGTGCTATGGATGGACTAAAATAAAATCTGTCGTTATACTACTTAATTGCTTTCTATTTAGTTGGCGGTGAAAAATTGCAGGTGCTAAAACGTAGAATGCCTTTTATGGATGTTTCTGCACCTCAGGTGAATGTTCCTTTTCGAAATTTTCGCTCTTGTATTTCTGAGAGAGTGTAGTACCACAAGTTGTAAATCATTACGTACACTATCGACAATTTCAAAGAACTGTACATAGCAGTTAGGAATAATATTTCTTTCATAAAATTCTTTTGATAAATTGCAGTACAATTATCGTCTTAACTCGACAAATTTTTAAATACATCTCTCTGTCTATAAGGCGTTTCCATTTTGATATTCTATTTTAACAAAACTAATAATTGGTGGGTTCACCGAAGCCTCAAACCCTGTAGCGCAGGTAAATGAATTTCCTGTATATCTATGCAAGTGTTGTGTTGTAACCTATTGCAGTTAAGTTCACATCTTGAGAAGTGCCTATCATTGTTTGTTTTGGTTTCTGTTTGGTTTTTTTTTTTTTCCATGCCTGTCTGATCGCCCAGGCAACAAAATTCCCAGCCTCCGACAGGCCATCCAGCCTGAGCCATCTTACAGAACTACGACGTCACTGCTTTTCTGGTATTGTTTTGACAGTGCTGAGTGCAGTGGCATGTCGAGTTTTAAAACACAAAAGAAATATGAGGTAATGGACTCGTACCATAAATAGCGACAGATATTTAGCAAGGAGAACTGAAAAGCTTCCTTACAAATTTTATTCGTGTTGCACAATGAATCGTAATAAACTTCAGAATCTGCTACATAACAATGAATACAAAATTTTAAAACCGGTCAAATTTTCGTTGGAGTTTAACAGCAGAAGCATAATTGTGTATAACAATAAGCTAAGACTAATTAGTGCACATTCATCGTCTTGAAGGAGAACTTCATTCAGAACGCACTCTCTCCAGTTCATTAGACACAAGTTTTTACATTGTAAGTTTTACACTCAATAGGAAGTGATAACTTTTTTTCTCTTGTGTAACGTCTTGCCTTGCCTTCAACAGCTATTTTGTACTTTTCGAGCTGCAAAAATTCCTCTTCAGTATTTTTCCTATTAGCTTTTTTTTCTTTTTTCTTGATGATAGGGTATTTAGGAATGGTGATGGTTCGTCGACTAGAGCCAACGACGACCTCTCAGAATTATCTTCATCTTGACACAGATAGACTGAAAGGCAAAAATTCTTGAGATAATTCCATTTAGGACACTGGTTCTGTTCCCACTGACGATAAACTATGCACAATTTGTAAGAAATTCATGTTATGATTCAAATGGTTCAAATGGCTCTGAGCACTATGTGCCTAGAACATCTGAGGACATCAGTCCCCTAGAACTTAGAACTACTTAAACCTAACTAACCTATGGACATCACACGCGTCCATGCCCGAGGCAGGATTCGAACCTGCGACCGTAGCAGTCGCACAGTTCCAAACTGAAGTGCCTAGAACCGCTCTGCCACAGCAGCCGTCTTTATGTTATGAAACCGTGGCCAAGTGTAACTGCATTTTGATGACGTTTTCCTGGATCATTTTGTCATGATTTATCAAATTATTCTTATAACGGTATATAAGATGCTTCGGTTTCGTTTTCATCATTTTAAATGAAAGAAT
Organism: Schistocerca nitens; assembly: GCF_023898315.1. NCBI lineage: Eukaryota > Metazoa > Arthropoda > Insecta > Orthoptera > Acrididae > Schistocerca > Schistocerca nitens. The sequence continues at coordinate 468,017,147 of NC_064620.1, read as the reverse complement.
CATTAAAGAATGTAAGAAAATATGTCTCCATAGTTTCCTATAGCTACAGATCTAAGAAAAAATGTAACTCCGTCCCAATAGGTCTCTGAAGACCCTACGGTACTGATCGACCGCCGTGTCATGCTCAGCCCATAGGCGTGACTGGATAAGGATGTGGAGGGGCGTGCGGTCGCTACACCACTCTAACGGCAGTTGTCAGCTTTCGTGACCGGAGCTGTTGCTTCTCAAGCTGTGGCCTCACAAGGGCTGAGTGCAGCCTGTTTGCCAACAGCGCTCGGCAGACCGGACGATCATCCGTCCAAGAGCTATCAAGTCCGACATCGCTAACGTCGGCGATATGACGGGAACCGGTGTTACCAGTGCGGTAAGGCCGTTGTCATGAAAATATATGGAATAGGTAAACGTCTATTCTACCACCCAGGGACTTGGTATTCGTGTTGTCCTCATCATTTCATCATCATTATCATTCGCAACAGTGGCTAGATAGAACTGTGGAACAAATTAGGCTGTGTAAAAATTGGGACTTTGTACGAGCGTTGGTGACCGCGCAGTTGGGCACCCTACAAACCAAGCATCATCATCATCTATTCTAGTAACGAAACTACACAAAAAAAAAGCTTTACCCATAGTCATGTTTGAATAACAACTGTAATGATGAAATGGCATATGGGTTTTAATCTGCCAGGAAGTTTCATATCAACACACAGTGCGCTGCAATGTGAAGATTTCATTCTGGGAACTTAACGATTTTTTCCTCATATATACGAGGCGTGTTTTTTAAGTAAGTACCGTTTTGAAATTTAAAAAAGGCGTGATAAGATATCTCAATAATTTTATTTTTACATTAAGGCCTGTACCTTAGTCTACTTTTCTACATAATTTCCGTCAATATCGAAGCACTTGTCGTAACGATGAACCAGTTTTTGAATACCTCCTCATAGAAGTCTGCCGCCGGACTTGTTAACCATTGCATCACCACTGTTTTGTCTTCGTCATCGTCTTGAAGACGCTGACCGCCCAGGTGTTTCTTCAAGTGCAGGAACAGATGGTAGTCACTGGGCGCAAGATCGGGGCTGTACGGAGGATGATTCAGAGTTTCCCATCGAAAAGATGTGATGAGATCTTTGGTCTGATTCACCACTTGCAGACGGGCATTGTGTTGCAGTAAAACGATGCCCTTGCTCAACTTCCATGGACTGTTGCTTTGATCCTGGTGAGACGTAGGCTACCCATGTTTCATCGCCCGTAACAATCTGGCTTAAGAAATCATCACCGTCGTTGTGGTACCGCTCAAGGAAAGTCAATGCACTGTCTAAACGTTTGGTTTTGTGCACATCCGTCAACATTTTCGGTACCGAACGTGCGCACAATTTTCGGTAAAACATGTGCTCAGTCACAATGCCATACAAAACACTACGAGAAACATTAGGAAAGTCATCCCGCAAGAAGGAAATCGTAAAGCGTCTGTTTTCTCTCACCTTATTGTCCACTTCCCGCACCAAACTTTCATTAACGACCGAAGGCCCACTCCGCTGTTTATCATGCAAGACAACAACCATCTGAACTAACAGTTCGACGATGTTTGCAGCAGCATAGACTATCAGCTCGGAGACCATGGCTGCGGTTACCCTTGACGCTGCATCACAGACAGGAACGCCTGCGATGGTATACTCAACGACGTACCTGGGTGCACGAATGGCAAAACGTCATTTTTTCGGATGAATCCAGATTCTGTTTACAGCATCGTGATGGTCGCATCCGTGTTTGGCGACATCGTGGTGAACGCACATTGGAAGCGTGTATTCGTCATCGCCATACTGGCGTATCACCTGGCGTGATGGTATGGGGTGCCATTGGTTACACGTCTCTGTCACCTCTTGTTCGCATTGACGGCACTTTGAACAGTGGACGGTACATTTCAGATGAGTTACGACCCGTGGCTCTAGCCTTCATTCGATCCCTGAAAAACCCTACATTTCAGCAGGATAATGAACGACCGCAGGTTGCAGGTCCTGTTCTGGCCTTTCTGGATACAGAAAATGTTCTACTGCTCCCCTGGCCGGCACATTCTCCAGATCTCTCACCAATTGAAAACGTCTGGTCAATGGCGGCCGAGCAACTGGCTCGTCACAATACGCCAGTCACTACTCTTGATGAACTGTGGTATCGTGTTGAAGCTGCATGGGCAGCTGCACCTGTACACGCCATCGAATCTCTGTTTGATTCAATGCCTAGGCTTATCAAGGCCGTTATTACGGCCAGAGGTGGTTGTTCTGGGTACTGATTTCTCAGGATCTATGCACCCAAATTGCGTGAAAATGTAATCACATGTCAGTTCTAGTATAATATATTTGTCCAATGAATACCCGTTTATCATCTGAATTTCTTCTTGATGTAGCAATTTTAATGGCCAGTAGTATATTTAGTTGAATTTACAGACTTTAAATTTCTGTGATTTATCGTGTAACCGAAATTTAGCGGGTTCCATTTAGTACTCATGTGGATGACTTCACACTTTTCATTATTTGGAGTCAAGTGCCAGTTTTCTTCAGCAATACAATGAATTAAGACAGTGTTCACACCAAGCCAGATTCGATCTTACATTGACAGTTTCTTAGGTTCAGTCTCACAGAAACTTCTTCAAGATTCAGATTACGACACCGGTAACGACTGGATCTCCGTTATCTGAAAAATTGGGCTCATTTCTCTTTCAACTGACTTATTCAATAAAATAAACGAGTTTGAAGTGACATTTTGGAGTTTTCATGGGCGACATGTTGGTAAGTATGACGGAGTGATGCAAAAGGTAATTTCTATAATAACTTGGAAGTATCCCGAAATGCAATACAAGATGGTTTCTCTCAGCGTTAGACCAAGGACCTTCATTAGAATAAGGCATCTGAATACACAAACTAAAACAGGAAAAGAAAAAAGACTTATCGTATAGGTTTAAGCGATGTTTATTAAAGTGCATCCTTATTTAACAACACGCATTTTATGAGGCTGGTATTAAAACTCTCACAGACTGTGATAAAACAGTATAATCGGTGACGTCATAAGCGTTAGCCAATAGCAGCGAACCCCTCCCCCTCCCTCCCTGGAATAGCCTACCTAATTGTTTCTAGTTGCCTTTATGTTGTATAAGAATCTTACGAATGGGTAACTGTTACTACTGCCTCCAATAAAACTTCTATAAATGTATTATGAACTGCCACACGGCATTTTGGGAGATGAAATGATCGTATGGCATTTATTGGCCGGGATATCCCCTTCAGGATTCGCCCGCCGTATTACAAGTCTTTTTAGTTGACGCCACTTCGGCGACTTGCGTGCCAACGATGATGAAAATGAGGATGAAGGACACACAGCATCCAGTCCCCTTCCGCGAATCGAACCCGTGCCCCCTTGCGTGGTAGACGGTAACGCTACCGCTGCGCTACGGAGGCGCACTGGGAGATGAAGTCTACCATTGAAAAAGAAGACTTTTGTGACCATGCTGACCATGTGACCATGTTCTCGCCCCGTCAGTTCAGGATAAAACCTCGAGCTTTCGACGATTTCCACCATCATCATAGTCAGGAGCAACTGACTGTCAAATCCCTTTTTTTCTTTTTTTCTCTTTATTGAATTTCAATTCCCTATCCGGGATGGGCTGGCAGCAGCTTAGACGCTGCTCTTCAGCCAAGAGACAGTAAGTACATAACAGGGTGACATTTAAAACAACATAAAGGAGAAAATATGGCGAAACAGAGATATAAAAAAAGGAGGAACGTAATGTAACATAGCACACAAAAGGAGGTGACTGTAAAAATGGAAATAAAAATCTGAAAAAGTTGTGTACATTTAAAACCACACACTGTGATGAGTAAAAGAACACAAGGCAAAGTATGGCTGGAGCATAAAAGTTACAACGGATGGCATATCACAGAACTATCATGCACAGCAACACTATGTACAAGTCCATTACACGATTAAAATCACAGCACTTGATGTCACTGTAGAACAGCACCTAACTCAACACTCACGTACCACGCTGATGTTGAAGAACAAACTGGGAGGAGCTGCCAGGGGTACAGATATGAGGGAGAAGGGAAGAAATGGGGGAATGGGGGGGGGGGGTGAGAAGGGGAGATGGGGCAGAGGGCGCGCCGAAGGGGCCTGGAGAGGGAAGGACGGAAGAGGGCAACAGCCAAGGAGGGTGTGCAGAGACTGAAGGGGGGGAAGGAGGAAAAACCACTCTGAAGGAAGGAGGGGAGAGGAAAAGGGAAGGGGGGAACAAGTCCAGACTACAGTTGGTAGGAAGGGTAGAAGTCACAGTGAAGTACATCATCTGGGAGGGGGAGGTGCTGGAGATTGCCCTGATGAAGGAGATGTAGGGTGTGTACTTGGAGAGGGAGGGATAAAGTGATAGACACGCAGCAATGAGCAGGGGTTGGAAAGGAAGGAGGGCACCAGGGGACGGGGAGGATCAAACCTGCGGACAGTGTATAGGATGCAGATATGTTGGAGGAAAAGGAGATACGGGAAGGGGACGAGATTTTGGTGTTCTAGGGTTTGGAGAGCTTTATAGAAGCGGAGGGGGGGGGAGGCGATATCCAGGCATAACAGAGGGTAGGACTGATGAGGGATTTGTAGATGTGGAGGATAGTGGAAGGGTGCAATCGCCATTCCGGCCGGACAGGAGTTTCAGGAGGCAGAGGTGGGTATGGGCTTTCTGCTGGATGGTCAGGAAATGAGGGTTCCAGGTGAGGTGACGGCTGAGGGTGAGGCCAAGGTATCTCAGGGTGGGGGTGAGCTGGATGGGATGACCATAAATGATTAGGTAGAAATCATGGAGACGGAAAGAGTGGATGGTGCAGCCTAAGATGATTGCCTGGGTCTTGGAGGGGTTGATACGAAGGAACCACTGGTTGCACCAAGTGGTGAAATGGTCAAGGTGGATTTGCAGGGTGCATTGGGACCATTGAAGGGTACGATAGAGAGCCAGGTAGGCGGTGTCATCAGCATATTGGATAAGGTGTACAGGTGGGGGTGGCTTGGGCATATTGGCGGTGTGCAGGAGATAGAGGAGAGAGGAGAGGATGGAGCGTTGGGGGACACCAGCAGTGGGATAAAAGATACGGGATTTGGTATCATTAAGGGTGACATAGGAAGGATGGTGTGAGAGGAAGGAAGCGATCAGACACATAAAATTGATAGGCAGGGTGTAGGTTTGGAGTTCAAAGAGGAGACCGGGATGCCATATGCAGTCATAAGCATTTTAGAGGTCGAGGGAAACAAAAATGGCGTAGTGACAGGAGTTACGTTAGAGAGAGAGAGAAGGTGGTCAAGGTTAAGGAGTTGGTCTTCACTGGAGAAGGAGGGTCAGAAGCCACAGTGGGTAAGGGGAAGCAGGTGGTGTCGATTAAGGTGGTGATGGATACGATGGGAGAGGATAAATTCAAAGACTTTCCTGAGGATGGAAGGGAGGCAGTGGGACGATAGGAAAGAGGTGATGGAAGGGCATTTGTTGGGTTTGAGGAACAAGAGCATGAAGGAAGTCTTCCACATGTCAAGGTAGAAGCCGGTGGAGAGGATGACATTGTATAAATCGGCAAGGACAGTCAGGAAGGAGAAAGAGCATTCTCTGAGGTGGCGGTAGGTGACACAGTCGTGATTAGGAGCTGTGTTGCATTTTGACCGGAAGAGATGTTTAATGTCTTGTGCTGTGATTGGAGTGCTGGTGTCGGAGGGGGGTAACTGCTCCAAGTACTGGAGACAGGGAGCGAGTGGAGCAACCAAGGTATTAGCATGTTCCATTACAGTGGGGAAAAGGAATAATCAAAGTGGGGATCGTCAGGGACGGAGAAGACCTCAGAAAGGTGGGAAGCGAAGTGGTTGGTCTTACTGAGGTTGTCGGGAAGGGGCAGTCATTATGGAGAAGCGGGTAATGGGGTGTGGAATGGGAACCAGGAAGGGGATTGAAGGCAGACCACTACTTGGAGGAGTTTATAGGGAGGGTGGCGTTGAGTCATGTACAGGTCTGGCGCCAGTCCAGGCATTTCTTTGCTGTAATGATTTTCTGAACATGTCGCTGTATTTGCAGGTGGGGGTGGAGTGTATGCCTGTCATGAGTGTGCAGGAAGGAGCGATAGACGCGGTGTGATTTGCAGAGGGGGAGAACAGCCCATGTAGGGAGAATGGGATGGTGGGTATGGATGGTTTTTGTAGGAACATGGGCCTCCATGTCCTCAGTAATGGCCTTCTGAAGGAAGAACGAGGCATAGATGTTGTCATCAGGATGGTGATAGGTAAGAGGGTGGATTTTGACCTGAGTCGCATTGTGGTAATGGACTACTTTGTGAGGGGGTGCAGGGCAGGAAGCCAGAGTCAGGTGGTGAGCAGACGTAATGGTGAGAAGGACGGGGAGGTGGTCGCTACTTGTGGGGTCAAGGATTTCGATGGTGATACACCCAAGGAGGTTGGCAGAGGCAATGACAACATCTGGGGTGGTATTGCTTTCAGGACAGGTGTGCTGGGGAAGAGGAACAAGGTCACCTTGGATCATGGGGAGGAACTGATGTCACCACCAAAGTGTGGCAGGGGAGTAGCTACGGGTGTTGATAACGGTGGCAAACACATAGTTGGAGAAGGTGCGATCAACGTGGGAGATGAAGTCATAGCAATAGGAGCAGTGGAGAGAACATAGATGATGGCGCAGGTGACGATGATGGAGGGGAAAAAGATGCTGAGGATAAGGTGTTCAGTGGGGTCATTGAGGAGGCTTTGTGGCCACACGGGGATGTACTTAAGGTGGCCAATGGCAACTCCACCCTGTGCTCGAGGACTAGGAGATCACTTCAGGGGAGGATATAGGGAGAGGTGCTCACCGTATGATGGGGCTGGAGAAAGGTTTCATTCAGGAGGAAGATGTCGACCCGGTGTTGGGAGAGGGTGTTCATTAGGAAGTATTTGTTGGTGCAGAAGGAATGGATGTTCTGGAAGAGGCTGCAACACTCATGCAGAGCCATGATGGGAAGAGAGGGCGGCTGAAGGAAGGGGAGAGGAGAGGCTTAAATTAGGCTGTCAAGGCAGGTGAAGGTGAAGTGGGCTTGGTTGTGGGAGTAAGTAGCAAAGGTGTTGAGGTGAAAGATGGAGCAGGCAGCGAGGGAAATCTGTTGGAGGGTGTGGGGGGGGGGGCTGGAAAGAGTAGATCTTTTGGAGGACTACGGTTAAGAAATGGATGATGTCTTCAACCATGAGGGGGGATGGAGGGAATTGCTGGGGTGGATGGAGGGGTCGATGGGATGACAGGGACAGCAAGCTTGGGGGTGGCAGGAGGTGGTTTAACCTTACATTTGTGAGAGCAGGTGGGATGTGGTCCATTGCAGATGTCACAGGAAGGAGGGGTGGCGAGGTTGGGACAATTTTTGAGAAAATGGGAGGCCTTGCAATGGGGACAGATGGGGGAGGGGTTATAGTTGTGGATCAGGTCATCATTATACATGAGGCAGTGTTGACAGCAGTAGGATTGGGGAGGGGATTTGGAGAACTCAAATGGGAGGTGAAAAATCAGGGTGCCCTGAGTAAGTGGTCTATGGAGGGGCAGACTCCGAAAATACATGTGGTGGCCAAACATGATGCGTAGAAGTTTACGGAGGAGGTCCATATGAAAGGAGGGGGACGGGGACTTGATGAGGACTGAGTCCCTGTCGGAAATCACTTGGGAGATGGGAGCACCTGGGAGACACATTATGTGATAAAAAGTATCTGGACACCTGGCTGAAAATGACTTACAAGTTCGTGGCGCCCTCCATTGGTAATGCTGGAATTCAATATGGTGTTGGCCCACCCTTAGCCTTGATCACAGCTTCCACTCTCGCAGGCTGTGCTGGTGCTGGGAAGTTTCTTGGGGAATGGCAGCCCATTCTTCACGGAGTGCTGCACTGAGGAGAGGTATTGATGTCGGTCAGTGAGGCCTGGCACAAAGTCGCCATTCCACAACGTCCCAAAGGTGTTCTATAGGATTCCTGTTAGGACTCTGTGCAGGCCAGTCCATTACAGGGATGTTATTGTCATGTAACCATTTTGCCACAGGCTGTGCATTATGAACAGGTGCTGATCATGTTGAAAGATGCAGTTGCCATGCCTGAATTGCTCTTCAACAGTGGGAAACAAGGAGGTGCTTAAAACACCAATGTAGGCCTGTGGTATGATAGTGCCACGCAAAACAACTAGGGGTGCAAGCCCCCTCCACGAAAAACACGACCACACCATGCTGTTGGCGCTACACACGCTGCAGATGACGTTCACTGGGCATTCGCCATACCCACACCCTGGCATCGAGTCGCCACATTGTGTACTGTGATTCGTCACTCCACACAACATTTTTCCACTGTTCAATCCTCCAATGTTTACGCTCCTTGCACCAAGCAAGGTGTCGTTTTCCACTTACCAACGTGATGTGTGGCATATGAGCAGCTGTTCGACCATGAAATACAAGTTTTCTAACCTCCTGCCTAATTGTCACAGTACTTGCACTGGATCCTGATGCAGTTTGGAATTTCTGTGTTGTGGTCTGGATAGATGTCTGCCTCTTACACATTATGAAAATCTTAAACCGTCAGTGGTCTCTGTCTGTCAACAGACGAGGTCAGCCTGTAAGCTTTTGTGCTTCGCATTTCCACTTCACTATCACTTTGGAAACAGTGGATCTAGGGATGTTCAGGAGTGTGGAAATCCCGCTTACAGGCATATGACACAATTGACAACCAATCACCTGACCATGTTTGGAGTCAGTGAGTTCTGTGGAGCCCCCCATTCTGCTCTCTCACGATGTCTAATGACTACTGACGTCGCTGATATGAGTACCTGGCAGTAGGTGGCAGCACAATGCACCTAATAAGAAAAACTTATGTTTTTGGGGTGTCCAGATACTTTTGATAACAAAGCATACTTTCGTATCTCCATGATGAGGTTACAGGTGTCGAGGAACTTGGAATCTGAGGTTGACAGGACAAGAGTATGGAGAGTGAGGTCTGGGGTTTGAGTGGCAGGAGGAGGGGTGGTATCCATGAAGATGATGGTAGGAGGGGAGGGGGTGGTGACTTTTAGTTGGAAGTGGTGGGAGCAGAGTCGACATTCACGTGCTTCTGGGTTTTTTTTAGTGAGGGTAGCCTGGTAGGAGGGGAGAAGGATGGGGAGGAGAGGGAGGCGGCAGGCGGCAGATCCTGTAGGCATGGTGGAGGTGCTAGGAGGTGTGGTTGGTTCTGTGGTGGCAATTGTGGCCCGGCGCGACATGATGCAGTGGGGGAGGCAGACGATGAAGTGACGGGGAGGCGTAAGAGGGGTGAAGTGACCACTTGAGGGGTTACAGCGGAGGTATATGTGAGGGTGGGCGCAAGGGTGGGAGCAGTTGCGGCTGTGGAGGCTGGGCGAAGGGACTAGAGGTGGGGGTAGGCAGCAGGGGAAGAGGCCAGGGGCGGCACTCCAGGAAGTGATAATGGAAGTGGGGGAGGGGGAGATTTAGATGACAGTGGAGGTGAGAGGGCTCATGGCGGGCGGCGACGGTCGGACGAACGGCGACAGCGAGTTCCGAGCGGCGAAGGCGACAGCGGTGCCGAGCACAGCACGGCGAAGGCGACGGCGAGCACCGGGCGGCGGGGGATGGCTGGCGGAGGGACGGACGGACGACAACAGCGCCAGACGGCAGACGGCGGGGGCTCTTCCAAAAACGTCGATTGCACCCTGAGAGCAGCGCAGGCAGCGTCCTCCTGTTTGGAAGTTGAGGTGATTCAACCCTCGAGATGTCAAAATCCCCACTGTGGTGGCTTTATATAGCCCAAGGACGGCTTCTGATTGGTCGGTGTTACGTCATGAAGTCGTAGATGGTGTCAGCGTCTGCGCTGGTGGTGCCACTGCTCCCACCGTAGTGTAAACATTGCGACGAAGATCAATGACTATTCTCTGCATCGAGAGCTCACCTCCACGCCCCACTAAGATTATATCCGCCGTCACAGTTGAAGGTTTTCTCATGCATTCTCACTTCTACATCCTCTTTAATTAGAGAGTCCCAGTATGTGGGAGCCTGGGACAAAACTTTTGTTTCACAAAACATTGTTTTATGTTAATTTGCGAGATTGTGCTTAGCACTGTGGAGGTCTCCAGCTCACAATTTTTTTTATGCTGTTGATGTTCTGTACAGCGACAGGAAATGGTGCGGATAGGCTGACCGTTGTAATAGCTTCCTCATTCACGTGGGATGTTGTAAATTCCTGGAATCATGAGGTCGAGACTGTCTTTAACAGGGATAGCATCTGCTTTATCTTCTTCGGAGGTCGGAAAACAGATCTGATACCTCGTCTTCCCAGGATTCTGCCTATTTTGCTGGATGTAGCGCCGCAGAAGGGAGGGAATGCAATTGGTGGCTCATCAAGTGAATGTTCAACATCTTCACGTTTCCTTTTCTTGGCGAAGGTTGACTTGATATCACGTGACCCATAGCCATTCTTCCGGAACTGATTTCGAAATCCAGGTAATCATCGTCAGAAACGGATTTTCCTTCGTGTACTAATGTATTTACAGCCGCTCGCTTTTGTACTGGATGGTGAAAACTGTGGGCGCTCAGATATAAAACAGCGTGCGTCGGCTTGCGGTACAGTGTAGCCGAGACGTCCATCCGAGTTTCGCCATACCAGAGCATCTAAAAACGGCAGCCTTCCCTCTGTCTCTGTCTCGATGGTGAACTGGATGTTTGGCTGCATGCTGATCATATGTTCCTGGGATTGCTCAAGAGCTTCTACGCCATGTGGCCAGGCCATAAACGTGTCGTCAGCATAACGATAAAATGAAGATGGACGAAGTGGAGCTGAATTTAATGCACGCTCCTCAAAATGTTCCATAAAAAAATTGGTCGTTGCTGGAGACAACGGAGAATCCATAGCCATTCCGTTCGTCATTTCATAAAATTTACCGCCGTACAAGAAGTAGGTGGTCATCCCAAAATGTCGAAACAGCTTTATCGTTTCGTGCTCATTATATCATACCAAAAAAAATTGATCATTTCAGGAGTAAAATGCTCTGCCAACAGTTTCAATGTGTCCTCCACAGGAACTTTCATAAATAGTGAGACCACATGCAGGCTGACCAAAATATGCTATGCATCAGCTGTAATTTGTTTAATGTTCTCAGTGAACATCTGAGAGTTTTTTATGTGATGTTCATAGCGGCCGACTATCGGAGTCATCAACTTAGTTAAATATATGGCCAGCCTGCCGATAGTACACAATCAGTTTTCCTCGCCAAGGCTTACCAGTGTACCGAAATATGGCTGATACATATCAAGATATTTAGAGGATCACCTGTGGTAGTTTGAAATCCTGCTGAATTTTCTTTTATATTGTGTTCTCTGTCATGTACATTATGTGAAGAAATGTCGTTCATCTTATGTGTGTGATGAAAAAAAAAATTATGTTTTAAGCATTTCTTAACAAATCATTATTGTAATGATTTTGCATCATAATAATGAGTTATTTATTATTTTCAATTAACAGAGTACATGTATGTGAACAGTTAACTAAAAATCAAAACAATACGAAAGTAAAATCCAAAACAACAATTTGAGACATAAAACAAATGAAAATAAAGAAAATAATTGGAATAATAATGGGTTTAGATATTTTATTCAGATGCAATGAAGATAATCCAGCAGTACATATGTACAGCATATTCTCCAAAAGTGGTATTTCAGAAACCAGCTTCATTATACATGGATGTATATGGCTTGAAAGCTACTTTTAATTTATGTTGTAGCAAAATGTTTCAATTTTTTTCATTTTTAGTAACGGTGGTGGGGTATTTATAAAATTCAATATATTACAAATTTTAATTATACAGTTTTAAAGATACAGAAAATGTTGGACTGCTGCCCCGGACAGCACATTCCCCATATCTCTCACCAGTTGAAAACGTCTGGTCGATGGTGGCCTAGCAACTGCCTCATCACAATACGCACGTCACTACTCTTGATGAACCCCACAGCCTCTATGCAGTTTATATTACCAAGAGAGGTCCTTGACGGAGGAGGAGGTAACACACGGGAGTCCACATCGGAAACGTCTGCATTCTGAGTACGATGTTACTTACGTTTCAACACCTGAGCTTCAGCACGGGGAGCAGACCGCGGGAACGGGGCAAAATTTCCCTTTGGTAAATTAAAATTGGACAGAGGATTGCCACTAGAACGAACACCAGGTGAAACGAGATCGCTACCATCAATTTACACTACTGGCCATTAAAATTGCTACACCACAAGGTGACGTGCTACAGACGTGAAATTTAACGGACAGGAAGAAGATGTTGTGATATGCAAATTATTAGCTTTTCAGAGCATTCACACAAGATTGGCGCCGGTGGCGACACCTACAACGTGCTGACATGAGTAAGGTTTCCAACCGATTTCTCATACACAAACAGCAGATGACCGGCGTTGCCTGGCGAAACGTTGTTGTGATGCCTCGTGTAAGGAGGAGAAATGCGTACCATCAAGTTTCCGGCTTTGATAAAGGTCGGATTGTAGCCTATCGCGATTGTGGTTTATCGTATCGTGACATTGCTGCTCGCTTTGGTCGAGATCCAGTGACTGTTAGCAGAATATGGAATCGGTGGGTTCAGGAGGGTAACACAGAACGCCGTGCTGGATCCCAACGACCTCGTATCACTAGCAGTCGACATGACAGGCATCTTAGCCGCATGGCTGTAACGGATCGTGCAGCCACGTCTCGATCCCTGAGTCAACAGATGGGGACGTTTGTAAGACGACAACCATCTGCACGAATAGTTCGACGACGTTCGCAGCAGCATGGACTATCAGCTCGGAGACCATGGCTGCTGTTACCCTTGACGCTGCATCACAGACAGGAGCGCCTGCGATGGTGCACTCAACGACAAACCTGGGTGCACGAATGGCAAAACGTCATTTTTTCAGATGGTTCCAGGTTCTGTTTACAGCATCATGATGGTCGCATCCGTGTTTGGCGACATCGCGGTGAACGCACATTGGAAGCGTGTATTCGTTATCACCATACTGGCGTATCATCCGGCGTGATGGTATGGGATGCCATTGGTTACAAGTCTCGGTCACCTCTTGTTCGCATTGACTGCACTTTGAACAGTGGACGTTACATTTCAGATGTGTTACGACTCGTGTCTCTACCCTTCATTCGATCCCTGCGAAACCCTACATTTAAGCAGGATAATGCACAACCGCATGTTGCAGGTCCTGTACGGGCCTTTCTGGATACAGAAAATGTTCGACTGCTGCCCTGGCTAGCACATTCTCCAGATCTCTCAAAAATTGAAAACGTCTGGTCAATGGTTGCCGAGCAACTGGCTCGTCACAATACGCCAGTCACTACTCTTGATGAACTGTGGTATCGTGTTGAAGCTGCATGGGCAGCTGTACCTATACACGCCATCCAAGCTCTGTTTGACTCCATGCCCAGGCGTATCAAGGCCGTTATTACGGCCAGAGGTGGTTGTTCTGGGTACTGATTTCTCAGGATCTATGCACCCAAATTGCGTAAAAATGTAATCACATGTCAGTTCTAGTATAATATATTTGTCCAATGAATACCCGTTTATCATCTGCATTTCTTCTTAGTGTAGCAATTTTAAGGGCCAGTAGTCTAGCATAAATATTCGGCACGGTGCCTCTTTAAGTCACTTAGTTCCGACATCATACACAGACAACCACACATATCACTGTTCTGACCGCAACTGGGGCTAGCAACATACTGAGGGCACTGCAGAGATGCCGTTCGTGGTCAAAGAGTAAAGCGCAAACTGCTGGCTCTGTGGCATTTGCGTATATGTTCAAGCATGCAATTCTTGCGGTGTTTTCAATTTTTGTCTAACGCTTGAAAGTTTCCTATAGAGAACAAATCATATTTTTACAGGTATGCATAGTAGCTATCATTTCAATGACGAAAGAGGTTTTTTATTACACTGTTTTCTTGCAAATATTCAATACATAATGTCTTTCCGTTGTAGTAGAATCTCCGCTAGCAATATATTGATGTCTACAGGTAAACAATCACCGTAAACTGAAAAGTCAATGTTATTAGAGCATAAACGTGTGGCACAGAATAGGCCGACTTGAAGGAGCAAAGGATCTGCATTAAGTTTTCTTTTGTGTGCCACCATCTCATACGAGTTGCAGTCCAAAGTTTTCGAAAATTTGAATATTGAGCCCAAACAACCAGCAGTAAAATTCAGCCGCTAGGCGCCTCTAGTTGTCTTTCAAGTGTCAATCTGCTACATGGTGTCATCGTGAGTGCATCGCTGTGAACGTTGCTGCTCATTTGTTTACGCTATGTGCTACGGTGCCTGCGAATTTTTAAATGGCTGACTTGAAGGAGCAAAGGATCTGCATTACGTTTTCTTTTAAGCTTCTAAAAACTGCAGCTAAAACCTCCGCATTACTGTTGGAGTGGAGCGGCGTTTGGTGAGCAAGCCGTGAGCCAAGCAAGAACATTCTAGTGGTTTAATCTATTTAAAGATAGCTGCTAGTCTGAGATGGGTGACAAGTACTCGGGGAGACCGTCATCGCTCACAACTCCGGAAACGATCACAAAAGCGTGTGAAGTGATCCACAGAGACAGACGGCAGACAATCCATGATGTTTGTGAAATCGTTGGGAGTTAGTGTTGGACGTCTAGCTGATGAGTAGAACATTAAGCGAATTGTGGCGAAGTTCGTTCCTAGTCTTTTGAAAGCTCACCAACGAGACCATCGAGTTCATATGTGCATTGAACTGCTAACCACATTTCAAGATATATAAATATTCTGTCCACTGTCATAGGTACTGATGATTTATGGGTGTACGTTTATGACTACGAAACAAAATGGCAGTCCTTGCGTTACTAGAGACCATCCTCTCCCCGCGAAGTCTGCAGCAGCAACAGGTAAATAGTTTTTTATTGTCATTTATTGCCCATAAGAAACTTCATCAGTGTAGTCAGACAGTCACGGACAAAGTCAACTGTACTGTTCTGAGGAGTTTGAGGGAAGATGTTAGATGCAAATTGATGAAAATGCACCTGCACACACTTTGCTCACTGTCACGGAATTCCTGGCAAAACACAACATGGTGACTGTCCCCTATCCACCCTGCTTGCCTGGCATAGACTCTTTCTTCCCAAAAATAAAACTGAAGTTGAAAGGGCGGTGTCTTGATCCCGAAGCATAGATTGAAGGGGAATAGGAACTATATTTGGACGTGATTCAGCTAGCAGACTTCCAGCACTGATTCCAGCAATGGGAAAATCGCTGGGAGCGTTGCATATAGACGAGAGGTTACTTGTTTGAAGATGATGGCGTAAATTAAGATGTACTATAAGCTTACTGATTTTCGTTTTCTTGCACTTGAAACTTGGTGGACAGCGGTTTGAAGCTGACGAGGAAATCAAGCCCACTGTTGTCAGTTGGTTCAGCTCCCTTCAGAACTGCTATACAGCTGGGATGAAGAAACTTGTCCAACATTATGTAAATTGCTTAGAAATGAACGACGATTAAGCAGAAAAATCAAGTAGGTTTGTAGGAAACTAAAATTGTAAATAAAGGTTTTTTTATTATGTATATTTATTTTTTATATTCCTGTGACCCTTAATTCCAGGATACGCCTCGAAATCACGAGAATCGACTGGTTAAAAGAGTTTGGAAGTACTAACGAACTTACGCATCTCTTTCAACTCATATGTCTCCTTTATTATGAAGCAGCATCAGTGTTAATACGTCTCACACATCCATCTTCACTACTGACATGTCTGGTTACGAGCATATTCCGCACTCTCGCGAATTTACGGCCGACCCGAAACGCTATCCAACAATTATGCTCTCCTAGAGTTAGGGCTGCCACCCGTACTCTGTAATAAAGTATTCAACGTTATTTCGGGCAGTTGTTCTCTATACTTTATGAGAGAAATAAAGCACATGGAAATACTTTATATCACACTATCTGGGTTTCCGTTGTTGCCTTGGTATGTATTTATTTCAGCTATATTAGTCCATCTCTTCCTTTCCTCTCTTTCTGTCCAACCGCACTTCTCTCCCTCCACCCATTGCCTCCTCCCCTTCTCTCTATCCATCTCCTAAACTTCCCTTTTTCTGTCCATCTCCACCTCCCCCTAACTGTGTCCATCTCCTCAATTCCTCATATCTTCTGATCTCTGTGTCGTACAATGATTTAATTTTGTGGGTACTGTAACCTCCCCACACGAAATAATTTAATGTATTTAAATATGAATAATGAATGTGATTCTAATTTAGTGTAACCTGTCTACAGAAATTCATTCACATTTAACCTCCACACAAAATTTGTTTCCCATTTAATGTAAGCTCGAAACAGAAAAATTCCTAAACCTCGTAATAAAAAATAAATTCAGTAACCTGGTAAAATTTGGACGACAGCAGTGCTGCGTCGTGGCCCTGTAAGATCATTCTGAATAAAGAGCCAAAATTCTTACCTCAATATAAACGGCGAATATATCTGCTCTTACTTAACATTTTTCCGCCACAGCTCCGTGCAATGCTGGCCTATACATTTGTGATTTGTGAAAGGAAGCAATTGATTTTTTTGAAATGAAAGCTTTTTTTAAAAAAAAAATTACTTTATATTACAAAAATTATTATTAGGACATTTTTTAAAACATTTGGATGACAGTTCAGATACATTACTAGATATGCGCGACGCTGCTTCTTTACCTTATACAATAATACTCCATCTCCAGATTCCCCACCAGAGCAGACTGCAGACAAACACAGACAATCCCATACTAGCGACTAGCAACAACTAACTGCTACAGTTACACAGTTCGTACTGCAGTCAACACTGCTCTCTGGTCAGCGATTCTCATATCGCAGACAGCGCATACCTCTTACATAACCCTCCACCGGGGGGGCAAAAATTTGGCAGCGAAGGTGAGTCAATTGGACTTGCCATGAGCAACAAATTTTTCTTAGTTAACTAAGTTTACAGTCACAGAATATATACATATATATAAGTGCAGAACATGAAATAAAATATAGTGCACATGCACTGAGTACAGAACATATCAAGAAATCACAAAATGTATACGCAATGAGTACAAATCATATTAACAAATGACATAAAGTGCACACACACTGTAGTACAGAACATAGCAGGCAATGACAAAATGTATACGCAATGAGTACAAAACATATTAACAAATGACATAAAGTGCACATGCACTGTAGTACAGAACATATCAGGCAATGACAAAATGTATACGCAATGAGTACAAAACACATTAACAAATGACATAAAAGTGCACACGCACTGTAGTACAGAACATATCAGGCAATGACAAAATGTATACTCAATGAGTACAACACATATTAACAAATGACATAAAGTGCACACGCACCGTAGTACAGAACATATCAGGCAATGACAAAATGTATACGCAATGAGTACAAATCATATTAGCAAATGACATAAAGTGCATACGCACTGTAGTATTTTTTTTTTACCACTTTACAAGAACTAGGATAGGAAAGGGAAGGATTGCATCATGGTTGTAGCACAGTAGGTTGCACATAGCTGCACTGAAAGTCCATATCTTTCTACAGAAGCACAACACCAAGTGAGACAATCTGAAGTTCTCTTCCCTGAAGTATTAATCAGTGTAGCCAAGACACTGAAATGTCGTATTAATATTCAATGTTATCATTTTGGTAGTACATTAGGTACACCAAACATGGGACCATAATAACATCTCCATCACTCAAAGTGGTGGACAGCATGTCGTGTCAACACCATGTTCTTGTAAGGTACACCAACGTAGAATTAGTGCAAAAACCAAATATAGTGCTCCATGATCATGAGGATAGACGGAACAAACGGATATTGCAGTAATTCCTGGTAATTAGGTCAGAAGGTGAAGGACATTAAGTCTTATGCCAGTCATCATTGAGAATTACACTAGTCTATCAACTGATTTGAGTAATTGGTGGCACTCATCGCCTAGTTACTGAACATTTCTGTACTATGTATGAAGTATTACAGAATGATGTTCATAAGTCATCTGATTATAGTGAACATTGGCACTCATTGGCCAGTTACAAACCATTTTTATGCATTATTCAAAAGTGATCATTCAAAACAAGAGTTAATTAATGGCATACTATTTACATAATTCAGCTAGTTATAGTAATCATTGGCACTCATTGGCCAGTTACAAATCATCAGAAGTCATCCTTCAAAACAGGAGCTAATAAGTGTAGCATTAAGCTACTAGTATTCATATATATAGCATGTAAGTGACATAATACAAATATAAGAAACAGTGGCATTCATTGGCCAGTTACTAAACATATAGCAAGTAATGAATATTACAAAACAATTTTCATCATTCAAGTGACATAGGACATATTTAAAATAATTATTGGCACTCATTGGCCAGTTACAAATCATCAGAAGTCATCCTTCAAAACAGGAGCTAATGAGTGTAGCATCAAGCTACTAGTATTCATATATATAGCATGTAAGTGACATAATACAAATATAAGAAACAGTGGCATTCATTGGCCAGTTACTAAACATATAGCAAGTATTGAATATTACAAAACATTTTTCATCATTCAAGTGACATACGACATATTTAAAATTATTATTAGCACTCATTGGCCAGTTACAAATCATCAGAAGTCATCATTCAAATGGGCATTCAAGTGACATACGACATATTTAAAATAATTATTGGCACTCATTGGCCAGTTACAAATCATCAGAAGTCATCATTCAAACGGGCATTCAAGTGACATACGATATATTTAAAATGTAACACACTGTAACTATTACTCAAGATCTGTGATTAGAAAACATCATTCAGTATTACTCAGAATTCTCTTAAACTGGTAGCATTATTTGGGACTGGTAATACATTTTTTTATGCTAGCAATGCATTGCGTTGAGATCTATAATTAATTGCTGGGGCATAACAATATTTACTCTTGACTTATTGCTGCAAATGAGGATAGGTAATGTCATTCGTCATGAGTCAGCTGTAGCAAGGTTATGAAACAAGTAGAGTATATGTGATCACATTCATGAATGACACACACAAATGGGTAAAAAAATGCAAGTACTAGAACAGGTTTAATGACCAACTGCTTATAGCACATTAATTTCATGAATAGCTTCTCCTGAAAAAATACAAAATGGACTATTAAGCTGAAAGAAGAAACGCATATTATGCTGAAAAGTAGTGAACTTCGAATTAACAGGTGATGAAATGTGTATTACAAATATATGTTCTCTAGCTGTCCTTTCCAAAACCTTCAGTCATTATACCATGCGACATAAGACATACTGTCAAAACGAACTGCAACAAATACTTAAATAACTACATAGCATTTCTTAACTAACAGTAAACATATAAACTTCATCATTATCTTAATCTGCAAAGAAAACGCGTTAAAAGGGAATTTGAGGCGTTACAAAAGCAAGTAAAACAAATTGAAAGCGAAATCGTAGGAAAAGACGGTAGAAGAAATTTGGAATCACCGATAGCAGAGGGCTTTGAAGAAAATAATCACTATCAATACCTGTAAAAAAAACTTCATTATTCATATCACCATAACTCTAAAGGTGGCTACACTGAGTCACAGCGCCAGAGATTGCGCCAAAGAGCATTATTCAGCCACCTCCACTGACAGTGCTTGTTCAGAAGTTGTGGTGGTTAGTGCTTTGCTGAGAGGATGTTGATAGCTGTATTATTTGAGGCCATGTTTGTGCAGTTGTTTTGATGGGCTACACAGCAGATCTTGTTCGAATGGAGATGCTGTAATGATCAGAGTGTATTTTTAGTCAATATATACGAAGGTAAAAAACATTTTTTTATTTTTTTTTTAATTTCCTAACTAACAATTTCTCTTGGTCACAGGTTCAGTCAACAAAGCATCTGGCTTGTGTTCATGTATTAGACTGTAATTCGGGTTTCTATGTGCAATTATAGTATTTCAGTTTTATTTAATTAATTCAGTGGAAATGGTATTTAAAATACGAGGCCTGTTCAGAAAGTAAGCTCCGATTGATTGCCAAATTGAAACCACAGTGAACATCAGAAATGTTTTACTTGTAACAATTAGCTACACCTTTCAGCTACTTCTCTACGTAGTCGCTGTTCTGACTTAGACGTTTGTCATAGCGTTGTACCAACTTTTCAATAGCCTCATCATAGAAGGCAGCCGCCAGTGCTTTCCGCCAATTCTCCACGCTGGCTTACACCTCGTTGTCTGTGTCAAAATGTTGTCTTCAAAGACAGCGGTTCATGTGACCAGAGATGAAACTCAGGGGGAGACAATTGCGGACTGTATTGTGGGTAATCTCACATTTCCATTTGAAAACGATGCAGGAGCATCTTCATTGCCCCTGCAGAATGCGGCTGAGAATTGTCTTGAAGAAGAAACAGCACGACAGTTATGTAATGTTAGCTGCATAGCTTCAGGCGAAATTTCTCACCAGGCCCTCGTACTTGGCGGCAGACACTATTTTCTAGACATCTTTACGCACTCACTGCGAGCTCAGAAATGAGAAGAGCGACGTGATGCTAACTGGGGTTATACTAGAGACACTACCCAACACATCTGTGCAAAGCTTTATCGGATTTTCATAGTCGTTTCCATTTCGCGACCGATCGGAGCTTACTTTCTGAACGCCCCTCGTATCTTGTCTTATTGAGGAAGAACCGTGCCAGATGTGTACGTTGAATCACACTTCCACACACAGAACAGTTACATTTGTGCTTTGTTGTTCGTATTTTTGTTTCGTAGCTTTTATAGTTGCTGGGGACTTAATTAATTAATTGTGGTAACGGAAATTTCCTTTCATTCTTTGTTGTTATTCTATGCAGTCAGATTGCGTATTAATACTAGTCAGGGCCAACCGGTTACGAGACTTCGTAGCCGGACATACAGCGACTAAAATTAAAAATATTTGCATTATATTTAATTGAGCCCCCATGTACGTGGCGACCGCTGCTTCGGATCGTCTCTTGGAATTCTTTTGATAGTAAAAATAGCAGACAGTAGTATTGTTGTAGTAATTCGTAGCTTAGTAATTGTAGTCTATATTGCATGTGTAGATTTGGTAATTGAACATTTGTAGTTGTCTTGTCGTTCTTCTAATGGTATTTTTGCAGAACTTAATTTTTGATGTGTTGTATACGGGTTTGACAATTTTGTGCAATTATGAAGATTTCAATTGTTCGTTAATCGTGTTTGTCGGGAAGCATTTCGTGTGAATAAAGTGGAGATAAAGTGTCATTGTGTGTAATTTTCGTATAGTGACGAGTTTTGTATGTTTTGTAAATGATTACGCGATCGATGAAAAAGGCAAAAATGATGGATAGTCAGAATGACGAAATTGTTGACATGGCGAACTCGCCAACACAGGAGAACAGTATGATGATTAATGAAGTAGAAAACAATTTAATAAGTCGGGAAAATAGTCCGGAACCAGTTCAAAATTTTTCACAATCACAAAATTTTCAGAATACGAGATTAACGACAGAAGATTCTGGAATAGTGTCGAACACAGATAGCTTTACAGCTTTGACGGAAGACGTTGATTTTGCGGGAAATGTTAGGGGCGAAAAGAATTTCGAACAAGTTAATATGGAGCAGTTGATGAGTGCAATATTAAATTTGGGATCACGGTTAGACTCACAAATAGGAACCATTAAAACCGATATGGGAACATTGGCAACATGGTTAGAAACTGATATGGGAACAATGGAAACATGGTTAGACTCACTGGGATCACAGTTAGGATCTGAATTAAAAACAGAGATGGGAAATTTGGCAACACGGTTAGACTTACAAATAGGAACAATTAAAACAGAGATGGAAACAATGGAAACACGGTTAGACTCACAAATAGGTACAATTAAAACAGAGATGGAAACAATGGAAACACGGTTAGACTCACGAATAGGGACATGTTTCAAAAATATGAAAGATGAATTAAAGAAAGAAATTAGAAAAGAAGTACAACCGATTTTGAATGCTCACAATAATAGATTAATTTCAATAGAAATTAGACAAAAGGAACAGTATAGTGAACAGGAAGAAAGAGATCGCGTGATGGTACAAAAATTTTGAGAGTTAAATTTACAACGTGCACACGATAAGGAAGAAATATTTGAGAGAATCGAGGAAATCGTACCAAATGACAGAATAAATAACCTAACACAACAATATGAACAGTTAACTACTAACTGTGTCAATACTGAAACCCGAGTCGCGACACTTACGGAAGATGTAAATAAACAGAAAGAAAAAATAGGTGACTTATCGGAAAGAGTTGAGGAGATTTCAGATAAATTGACAAATCTTAGTTTACACGGGGACAGAGATTCAGATGATACAGCTCCATTGCCATTTGCAGAAACCGAAGAGTACCAGAACATAAATAAACATGTTGAAAATCAGGGAAAATTTAACGAACACGTTAAAAGGGAATTAGAGGCGTTACAAAAGCAAGTCAAACAAATTGAAAGCGAAATCGTAGGAAACGACGGTAGAAGAAATTTGGAATCACCGATAGCAGAGTGCTTTGAAGAAAATAATTTATTTCATTTACGAGAAGCAACAAGAGAGCGCCAGGCACGCGAACTTGACATTAATCGACATTCGGACTGGGACAGACGCAGTAGGTCTTTATCGCCAGGAGGCGAAAATTTTGACTATAAACACTTTTTAACTGTTCGGAAATTTAAGATCTTTCGTAATTCTAAGAATGACATACATCCATGTTCGTGGTTAGATCAATTTATGTACCCACTTCCACCAAACTGGCCACTAAGTCACAAACTGGAGTTTATGTGCGGCTATTTATGTCCTCAGGGGATTCGCTACGCTGAGTGAATATGTGCCGTAGCGTGCACAGGGCCCCGAGCTGTAGTGGTGCTATTTCCCTTTTAGTTTTCTGCACTGCTGCCTACTCTTTTACTATTCTTTGTATCTATCAAAACAACTCTTCAACTATCAATCTATCTAGAGAGTCGGTAAAGAATAACCGAATATGACTATTTTACCCAAAAGTGATTTCGGAAATTACCGTTTGGGCTTACTATATATTCTGCAGCATTCATTCGTAGTTTAAACGAAATTTTACCTGTTTATCTTCGTGACAATATTATTTCATAAGTTGACGATATTCTTATTGCTAAACGTTCTTGGAGCGAGCATAACAAAATTTTGGACTCATTATTACGTATTTTTGCAAGAGTTGGCATTACAGTGAACTTGGAAAAATCTGAATTTGGTCGTTCTCAGGTGAAATTTCTTTGTCACATTATTTCTACAGAAGGTATTCTTCCTGATCCAGAGAAACTAGATGCTATTCGTAATTATGCTGTTCCTACTACAAAACGTGATGTTCGTAGTTTCCTTGGTGTCTGTAATTTTCTTAGACGCTTTGTTAGATTGGACGATTTGGCCACACCTCGTTTATGTGAACTATCTGGAAAGAATTCTAATTGGTGTCGGGATGAGGAAGCTCAATCAGAATTTGAAAAACTTTGTGATGCTTTAGTTGCTGCTCCACTTCTTTCACATCCGGATTTATCTAAAGATTTTTGTTTGGCGACGGACTCATCATACTAAGGCCTAGGTGCACATTTATTTCATGAGATAGAAGAAAACGGCGTTGCAGTACAGAAAACTATTGCATTTGGAAGTCGTGTTCTCTCTAAATCAGAAAAGAATTATTCGATTACGGAACTTAAAGCCTTGGCTGTTATTTGGGCTTTCACAAAATTTCGGACATTTTTGTTTGGCAGACATACTAAGGTTTTCACCGATCATCGAGCTCTGGAATTTCTTATGTCAACAACATTAACACGTGGAAGATTGTCACGATGGGCGCTGTGATGCTTTATCACGTGCACCTATGGGTTTGAAACAAAGTGCTGAGGTGGACTGCAAGGAAAACAATTATTGTTTGATGTATATTCAAGGTGTTGCGTTTGAAAATTTTATTTCCTCTTCGCTCCACGACATCGCTAAGGAGCAAAACAAGGATCCAGTCTGGAAAGACATTAAGGAGAAGTGGAGGAGAAAAGAAAGCGTAGCGATTAGGCAGTATTATTTAGTTCGCAATGATATTCTTTTTAAACGAAAATCGGTCGACAACTCTGTTTGGTTAGTTTGTATTCCTGATGAGGGGGTTAATAAATTGATTTGGTATACACATTTCAGTTAGGCACACTTTGGTCCCAGAAAATGCTTTCATAAATTACGAGAAAATCGCTACTTCAGTAATATGGAAAAACGTATTTGATCTGTTCTTGCCAAATGCAAATTATGTCAAAAGGCTAAGCCGCCAACTATTTCTCACAGAGCACCGTTGTTTCCTATCATTCCAGTGAAATTAAAGGAGATGGCTGCAGTCGATTTGTTCGGTCCAGTGGTTCGTTCTACTAATGGTTTTGCGTACATTTTGGTAGCAGTGGAATTGACATCAAAATATGTGTTTTACACCTTTACGCAAAGCAACAGCTCGTTCAGTATCTAATACTTTCATCAAACATTTTCTTAAAGAAGTGGATCATGTTGATAAGGTTATATCAGATAATGGATCACAGTCTCGCTCTAAAATTTGG
Organism: Schistocerca nitens; assembly: GCF_023898315.1. Taxonomy (NCBI): domain Eukaryota; kingdom Metazoa; phylum Arthropoda; class Insecta; order Orthoptera; family Acrididae; genus Schistocerca; species Schistocerca nitens. The sequence goes on along the minus strand of NC_064620.1, from coordinate 467,992,482 downwards.
CTTCGTACTCTACGGCGTCGTAAGATTAAACCAATTTTCATTTCACTTTCTCACCCTCAATCTAACGCTTCAGAGAGATGGATGAAGGAAATCAATAAATTGTGTCGACTTTATTGTCATCAGAATCACAGAACGTGGGATCAGTATCTTCATATTTTTCAAAACATTCTGAATGAACTCCCTAATGATTCAACTTCTTTACCGCCTATATTGACATTAAAAAATAAGGCACCGACAAATCGCATTTCTGAAATCGTTCCTTTTCCGCCTTCACGGAAACTGCGGCATTCTGAAGTTGTCAACCTGGCTCTACAAAATATTGCGTCTGCGGCTGCTAGAAGAGAGAAATCAGCTAAACGTCCTGGTCGTTTAAAAACCTTGTCAGTTGGTCAAAAGGTATTAATTAAATCTCACCGTTTGTCTCACAAAGGAAAAGGCTTGTGTCGCAAATTTTTTCTGCTTTATAACGGTCCATATAGAGTTCGCAAAATTCTTCATGATAACACTGTCGAAGTAGAAACTCTTAAATCTCGGCGCTCTAAGGGAATATATCACATATCGAACGTTAAAATTTTTGTGGAATGACATACTTTTGAGAAACTAACAGCTACATGTAAACATGCAGAGAATACAAGGATACCGCGCTGTGTTCTGGCGGCAGCATATACTCAAAGCAACAGTCAAGTCTGCGCGCTGCACAAGGCAGTCGTTGACCGCAAACAATTACCTCCTACGTCACGCGTACCTACAGCTGATCGAGCGCTCAGTGCGAATGCACTGACAGGCGTAAACAAATACACAGTCTAATTTCTCCGATTAAATTCAGAATAAAGCTATAGTGACTTGATAAATTATGTTATTAACGTTCAGTATTTTTTAAGATACGGTTGTATAAAATATTTAAGAACTTCAGGTAAATTCTGTGTGTGTCCGACGTTAAGAGGACTTGCTATCGAGAAAATTTCAGGAAGAATGTAATTTCGAAGAAGAAAGTAATAAACTAAAAAGGTAACTATTAATTGAGTTTATTTTTCAGGTAACATATTTCCACTTAGGTACGTACTTTAGACGTAATTTGCTGCTCACGATTACGTGATTCATATTTTGTGCTAAATTTTATGTTCTATGAATTTACTTGTGAAGCGACGTGCTTGCGTACATTAACTGATTTTGACAATGACTGATTAATGAACAGGGTTGTTACTTGTGTATATTAAGCATCGCTTGGCTGCTATGCTTTTTCACTGATGTCACTTTTTTTCATTATGTGCCTGCTGTGCTTATTTATTTAAATTATAATTGTCATCTGATTAGTTGTGCTGATATGGTTATGTATGTAAGTTATACTTCGTGATTTATCTGCTTGCGCCTTCATGTTTACTTATGAAGATTACATATGAACATTTATTTGCTTATGCTGGTATGATGCTAATGACCTGTTTATTATGTAAGATACATAGTTGCTGCTTGCGTATGGATTGCATATTTACACATTTCTGTTTTGTTGTCATAACTACTCTTTAATTTGGTATATAGAAATGCTGATATACTGTGTACGAACATAGAGTTTAGGTCACACTATGGTATTAATTATAGATTGTTTGCTTGGCAGAGCCTCGTTGTAGGGATTGTGCTGCATCCACTTGTTGACATTCTGTTCTCCACTGGTATAATTATTTGCTATTGCATGTTTTGCTTGCGCTCAGTGCTTTATATTTTAAGATAAGAAAATGAACTACTATAATGCTACGAACGACATTAGTACAAGAAATTTTCATTGAAGTCACATGAGCTGGAGGTTTTATGGAAGCTGTATAACTTTATGCTAATAGGAAGGAAGCTAACGACATGACATACCAACACTAGGTTTAGACCATTGACAGTTATTACACTGCATTCTTCGTGAGCAATTGAAATAGCAAGTGACACTTGACACAAGAAATATTCCACATGTTTGCTTCTGTTTTGCCATGATTCTTAAAGTGGTGTACACACTGTGAATTATTACTATCATTCACACTCCGTACTCGTACTTACTTACTGAAAGTTATTCAAACTAAAAGCTGTTAGAGGTCATGAGGCATTTCTTTTATTTAATGATGGACAAGGTAAACAACATGTATTTTATGATTCATAATGAGTAGAAGATATGGGTCAGATGGATTACACAGAGGTTGTGTGTGGACATTGTGTCTTCAGATTGTATGGGATGATGAATTGCAGTTTGCACTAGGATTTTATCTGTACTTGTTCGAGGAGACTGACTAGAGGAAAGAGTTCTTATGGAAGTGAAATGATATTGGCGATAAGGTTTATATGTGTCGACGTATTGAAGAGGTATTATTGAGGTATTGAGACTGTGTGAAGTTGATGATTATTGGAGTTTTGGTGGACAAGAGGTAAGGTAAATGATATTGATGATAAGGTTTACATGTATCGACATAAGAGGTGTTATTGAAGTATTAAGATTATGTGATGCTGATGATTATCGGAGTTTTGGTGGATAAGAGGTAAAGTAAGTGAGGAGCATATTTTTTTGTTGGTTTATATGGAACAAGGAGGATGAAGATGGCAGACTAGAACACTCAAGTGGAAGGAAGATTGTCTACACACACACACTTTGTTAAATCACTAAGCAGTATATACTTTTTTTTGGAGAGAGGAAGCATTTGCATATCTTGGCACATTGACAGTTGTTCAGCAACCATACATTTGATTTGGCTTGGCAAACATTGGTCTTAACATGATGACTATGACGTTGACTGACTATTATTGCTGTTACACACTGCTGCCATTACTGCTTGATACACATGTCGAACATCAAATTTTGACAGAATTGCATTTACACAGTTAACAATATTCAATTACACAGTAGTACTTAATGTGGATGAAAGATGAGTGAGTGTGTTTTCCTTTCCTAATCCCAAATAATTGGTACCGACCTATCTCCTAAATATTATTTTACTTGTTCGTTGTGGCTTGCACTGACACCCATAAATATTATAGGTTTACTGATATTTGTGTATTTGTAATATTTAATATGGCAATTATCTGATATCATTTGCGTGTTTATTATTATTTTTATATTTAGTGTAAGAGCATTGATGATAATTTTGTAAAAGCAATTGTGTGGGCATTCAAACTGTTGTTCATGCTTGCACCTGTTCAACACTGATGGGTGCCACTTACAAATGTTTAATTTATGCTAATGAACTCTGATGAACTGTCTAATTAGTGATAGTGAATATTATGGACTGTTACCTGCACTTGTTCAACATGATGGGTGCCACTACGAAATGTTTAATTTCTGCTGATGAACTCTGATGAACTGTCTAATTACTGATAGTGAATATTATGGACTGTTACTTGCACCTGTTCAACATTGCAGGGTGCCACTGACGGAACTGCTTCTACTGACATAATGTCACTTGTTGGTGTCTGCACCTGTTCAACATTGCTGGGTGCCACTGATGGAACTGCTTCTACTGACATAACGTCACTTGTTGGTGTCTGCACCTGTTCAACATTGCTGGGTGCCACTGATGGAACTGCTTCTAATGAAATGATGTCACTTGTTGCTGTCTGCACCTGTTCAACATTGCTGGGTGCCACTGATGGAACTGCTTCTACTGAAATGATGTCACTTATTGCTGTCTGCACCTGTTCAACATTGCTGGGTGCCACTGAGGGAACTGCTTCTATTGAAATGATGTCACTTGTTGGTGTCTGCACCTGCTCAACATTGCTGGGTGCCACTGATGGAACTGCTTCTACTGAAATAATGTCACTTGTTGCTGTCTGCACCTGTTTAACATTGCTGGGTGCCACTGATGGAACTGCTTCTACTGAAATGATGTCACTTGTTGCTGTCTGCACCTGTTCAACATTGCTGGGTGCCACTAATGGAACTGCTTCTACTGAAATGATGTCACTTGTTGCTGTCTGCACCTGTTCAACATTGCTGGGTGCCACTGATGGAACTGCTTCTACTGAAATGATGTCACTTGTTGGTGTCTGCACCTGCTCAACATTGCTGGGTGCCACTGATGGAACTGCTTCTACTGAAATGATGTCACTTGTTGGTGTCTGCACCTGTTTAACATTGCTGGGTGCCACTGATGGAACTGTTTCTACTGAAATAATGTCACTTGTTGGTGTCTGCACCTGCTCAACATTGCTGGGTGCCACTGATGGAACTGCTTCTACTGAAATGATGTCACTTGTTGGTGTCTGTACCTGTTCAACATTGCTGGGTGCCACTGATGGAGCTGTTTAAATACTGCTGATGAAATGTTATGATACTGCTATTTGCACCTGTTGACCATTGCCAGGTGCTACTGTTGGAAATGTGAACTACTCTGAGGAGTGCTACTTGTTTATAGAACTATTGAAAGGATTTTATGTGAATATTTGTATAAACTGATTTTTTGTATATTTACTGTTTGTGAAATGTTATGAGATTCTTACCTGCACAAATTCGTCATTGCTGACACTATTGATTGAATTGTTTAACCACATGATACTTGTGTAAACTATTATGTAAAATCACATGTATGCAAGCATTTGTATTCCTTACTGTATTTTATATATTAGGTTATTGAAGGGTCAATGCAAAGCCAAAATTTTATTTAGTTATGTGACATTTACTTATTAATATTATCTTTTATTTTTGTCTATTTTTTTTGGACGAATTTGGTGGTATTTTCACCACCAATGCTGGCAAAAATACCATCAAATTCTAGCCCGTGGAGGAGGGGCATATGAAAGGTGGCTACATTGAGTCACAGCGCCAGAGATTGCGCCAAAGAGCATTATTCAGCGGCCTCCACTAACAGTGCTTGTTCAGAAGTTGTGGTGGTTAGTGCTTTGCTGAGAGGATGTTGATAGCTGTATTATTTGAGGCCATGTCGTGTGCAGTTGTTTTGATGGGCTAGACAGCAGATCTTGTTCGAATGGAGATGTTGTAATGATCAGAGTGTATTTTTAGTCAATATATACGAAGGTAAAAAACATTTTTTTATTTTTTTTTAATTTCCTAACTAACAATTTCTCTTGGTCACAGGTTCAGTCAACAAAGAATCTGGCTTGTGTTCATGTATTAGACTGTAATTCGGGTTTCTATGTGCAATTGTAGTATTTCAGTTTTATTTAATTACTTCAGTGGAAATGGTATTTAAAATATCTTGTCTTATTGAGGAAGAACCGTGCCAGATGTGTACGTTGAATCACACTTCCACACACAGAACAGTTACACTTGTGCTTTGTTGCTCGTAGTTTTTGTTTCGTAACTTTTATAGTTGCTGGGGACTTAATTAATTAATTGTGGTAACGGAAATTTCCTTTCATTTTTTCTCGTTATTCTATCCAGTCAGATTGCGTACTAATATTAGTCAGGGCCAACCGGTTACGAGACTTCGTAGCCGGACATGCAGCAACTAAAATTAAAATTATTTGCATTCTATTTAATTAAGCCCCCATGCAATCTTCATTATTATCATCACCTGCAAAGAAAAACTTCATTATTCATATTACCATATTCTTCATCACTATTCATCACCATTCATTATCATCTGCAAAAAGATACTTCATTATTCATTATTCATATTACCTTTTACTTCATACAACTATTCATAGTATAGAGTTCCTTATTTCTAGCATATTTCATCACTAAACTAAGATGTGTAGTTCTGTCTGACAGCCTGCATCAATCGCCTCGTATTCTGAAAGAAAAAATTAGTTAAGACCGCTATCATACTATGTGTATAGTATATTCTTGTTAATGCTTGTTACTTCTGATCCATTTATTCTTCGTGACGAGGCATTGCATCTTCTATTTCGTTCATTCCGAACGTGAAATTCCAATTTCATAGTAATCCACTGTGGTTTGTTTAATTTATTTCTTTTACACATTATTGCTTTCTGAAAATGATGAACAATGATTAATGTCTTGCATTTAAATCATATACCCATTAAATAAAAACTGGTTTCTAGTGATATAATTCAGCATACAGCATAGCATAACAGAAAACGTAATATGTCAAAAACATAGACAGTGTGCAGGTGCAAAAAATGTACACAGAGTATCACAATGTAGCAGCAAAAAAAATGTAAAATAGTCACGATGTTGAGATATCATAAGGCAAAATGTCAAAGTCAACTGGTGTTAAACATAGACAGTGTGCAGGTGCAAAATGTACACAGAAAATCATAATGTAGTAGCAAAAAAATTGTAAAATAGTCACGATGTTGAGATATCATAAGGCAAAATGTCAAAGTCAACTGGTGTTTGTTACATCTTAAACATTTCATAGTGCATACAAACAAAACAGGAAAACAATCTTACATACATGAAGAATGGAAAATGTGCACGGTCTGATGTGTAACGACAAGAAAAGCGACCTGCTAACCTTACCTTGCCGGGCATTTGCCAAGAAAAAATATGATAATCATCAGTAAGTAGTCACATAAATATAATTGCATCATTGGTCATATAAAAATCAGGAAATGGCATTACAGTGTGATAAATCATAAAGTATATTCATTTAATAAAGGGTTTAATATTGTAGACATGGTGACTGCCTTTACTTTTTCTGGTTCTCAAAGTTTCAACGTGTACTACATTGGGGTGAGGAATGCTGCGAATTCGACATGGACCTGCGTATAGAAGCTCAAATTTACTACACCTATTCTTTCCTCTGTTGTATAAATAGTGTGTACGTACTAATATCTTCTGTCCAATGTGAAAGTCACGGCGTGTACAAACCTGTTTTTGCTGTCTTCTCCGGCGCTCTGCGGCACGTTTGATGTTGTTCAGCGCAATGTCAATTATTTCATGGTGTCGTAGTTGACGAGATGTAGGAAAGGTTACTATTTCTTTAATTTTGTTAGGTGGTTCAACATTTTTCAGTATAACAGTCGGAGATAGCATAGTAGATTCATTTGGTATGGAATTAATTACATCTTGGAATGAGAGTATGTGTGTGTCCCAATCAATATGTTTTTTATGGCAGTATATTCTACACAGTTTACCAACTTCTTTCATTAGTCGTTCACAAGGGTTCGAAGAAGCATGGTACCTGGATATATAGATCGGAGAAATGTTTCTAGCTCGTAACATACGTGTCCATATGGCAGATCGAAACTGTGATCCATTATCGGAAATTACTTTCAATACATGCCCTACATGGAATAGAAAATGTTTTACAAATGCTTTCTGTGGTGTCACCGCCAGACACCACACTTGCTAGGTGGTAGCCTTTAAATCGGCCGCGGTCCGCTAGTATACGTCGGACCCGCGTGTCGCCACTGTCAGTGATTGTAGACCGAGCGCCGCCTCATGGCAGGTCTAGAGAGACTTCCTAGCACTCGTCCCCAGTTGTACAGCTGACTTTGCTAGCAATGGTTCACTGACAAATTACGCTCTCATTTGCTGAGACGATAGTTAGCATAGCCTTCAGCTACGTCATTTGCTATGACCTAGCAAGGCGCCATTATCATTTGTTATTTATCTTGGGATGCATGTACAGTCAGACTGATGTTCACCAATTATGGATTAAATTTAAGTATTCCAGCAGCTACGTACTTTTATTGATAGTATAATTACTTTACCTGTTCCAGACCTCACGCCAGCCTGCGTGAGCTTAAACGCGTGCCTTTCGGCTTCCTCCAAACCCCGTGAATTGGCTCCTGCCAATTCACAACATTGGCGATGAGCTAAATCGCGTTTGTACCAATTGATACCCTGATTTACTTGTCATGGCTTCGCCACCATCTCCAGATGTACTGTCCGAATTTTATCGCTTACAGACCCAGCACACGCAGGCCTTGCTGGATGCCCTTGGACAGCTCGTCCAGGGTCAACATGCAATGCAAACCGATGCGGCGGCAGCCGCTCCACCGCTACCGCAGCCACAACACGCTGTTGCACCACCTTTTCGTCCGTTTAATGCTGCACTGGAAAGCTGGACGGAGTGGTCACGCCAATTTGGATTCCATCTCGCCGCCTACAGAATTCAAGGTAATGAGCGGCAGCCTTTTCTCCTTCCCGCTGTAGGCGTCCAAACGTACCGTGTGATAGTGAAATTATTTCCCCGACGTGATGTAGCAACTCTGTCCTACGACGAAATTTTGTCTGCATTAGATGCATATTTCGAAAAATCAGTCAATGTAGTTGCGAAAAGGTATACCTTCTTTCGTACAAAATGTATGGCCGGTCAAAGTAATAGGGAGTGGGTTGCAACTTTGCAAGGCCTTACTAGGGATTGTGCTTTTGAGTGTCAATGTGGACTCCCTTATTCAGATACTATGGTGCACGATGCAATTGCACAGAACGTTTCTGATGTTCGTATAAGGGAACAGATTTTGAAACTAGTCAATCCCTCCCTTCAACAAGTGATGCACATATTGGATCGGCAGGTCACACTTGACTTTGCTCAGGAATCATTTGAAACTTCGCCAGCCGGGTGTCACGTTAACCGGCCCGCCGGGCGAGCTGCACGGAACAGTAAACAGCCCTCGCGCCCATCCGCGCAGCTGCCGCCAAGCTCTCCGCCACGTGTGCTGCGCAAGCAAGCAAATGCAGTGCTAAAATCATGCCCGCGGTGTGCTACTAGACATTCGCGTGAGAATTGCCCGTCACGCCAAGCTATTTGCTTTTTCTGTAATAAAAAAGGACATGTTCAAAGTGTTTGCCAGAAAAAGCTTCGATCGGATGCTCAAAACCATTCCAGGCCCTTTGCTTCGTGCCGGAATAGGAATCGAACGAAGGATACTCAGGCTCGTGAAACTTCGCCTTTGGACATTCAAATAGTTCATGCCACTCCACCCAGTGCCACTCTCTCTAACAGTGACTGTGTTCGTCCCACAAACAGTGTGCGTCGACGTCGCCGGAAATCCCGTCAAGTCGCAAGTGATTTTGTACCAGTGTCAGTTCACGTTGCACGAGACAGTCGCTCTTGTCGTCAACAGGACAATAAACTTTTTGTAGACTTGGACATTAATGGCAACGTGATACCATTCCAGCTCGATACCGGAGCTGCAGTTTCCTTGATCAATCAAGTCACGTACAAACAGCTGGGCACACCTCCGTTGTGTGCCGCAAATGTTAAGTTAACTAGCTATTCCGGTCAGAATATCCCTGTGTTAGGGCAGTGCAGCCTTCTTGCAACATATAAGGGACAAACAAAACTTGTGTCATTTTACGTCCTTCGTTCTTCTTCTGCAGTGAACTTGTTTGGTTTAGATTTATTTCAGTTGTTTATCTTGTCTATAGTCAATCAGGTCCTATCAGTGAACCAGACTGTGCCTTCAGCCAGTGTTTCTCGTCTATGTGACGAATTTGCAGACATTTTTGCACCGGGCCTTGGTTGCGCTAAGAACTATGAAGCACATTTGGAACTGAAAGTAAACGCGCAACCGAAATTTTTCAGGGCGCGCAATGTTCCCCACGCATTGCGTGATGAGGTCGCTAGAACATTAAACGATTTAGAATCACAAGGTGTAATTGAACGTGTGCAGGCTTCTCTCTGAGCATCACCCTTAGTAATTTTGCAAAAACCTTCCGGAAAATTGAGACTTTGTGTGGACTTCAAGGCAACAGTGAATCCCCAACTAGTGACTGCAACTTTTCCTTTACCCCGCCCGGAAGATCTTTTTGACAAACTGTGCCCGGGTAAATATTTTTCGAAGTTGGACCTAGCAGATGCGTACTTGCAAATACCGGTGGACGAAGAATCCCAGCGCGTTTTGGTAGTTAACACGCATCTTGGTTTGTACCGATTCAAACGACTGCCATTCGGGTGTGCATCCGCCCCTGCTTTGTTTCAGCAATATCTACAAACTGTTTGTGCGTCGGTCCCTACTGCAGCAAACCATCTGAACGATATTGTGATCTCCGGAAAGACGGAAGAAGAACATTTAGCCAATCTCAGAACATTATTTCAGGTCTTGCGCCAAAATGGTCTTCCCTTGCGGAAGGACAAATGTGTATATTTTTGCTCGTGACTTACCCTATCTGGGACATGTAATCAATGCCCAAGGCATACATTACAGTCCAGAGCACCTCCGTGCCATACAAGACTTGCCTTCGCCGCAGAATTTGAAGCAGCTACAGAGTGTGCTGGGAAAAATTAATTATTATCATCGCTTTCTGCGCAATGCCTCTTCCATTTCAGCGCCGCTTCATCGCTTACGCCGTAAAGGTGTTCCGTTCGCCTGGACGACGGAATGCGAACGCGCCTTTCGCCAGTTGAAATACGCGTTGCTTTCCAATACTTACCTTACGCCATTCGATCCCCAGAAACCCCTTTTGTTGATGGTGGATGCCTCAGCTTTCCGGATCGGTGCTGTGCTTGCGCACAAAGTTGGATCACATTATCGCCCTATTGCCTTTGCATTCAAATTGCTCTCGTCTGTGCAAAGAAATTATTCACAGATCGAGAAAGAAGCTTTGGCTCTCGTCTTTGGTGTTACTAAGTTTCATGATTTCTTGTATGGTCGTCACTTTACCATCATCACAGACCACAAACCTTTGACATCGCTTTTTCATCCGACCAAGCCTGTACCTCCACGTACAGCGCAGAAATTCATTCCCTGGTCTATTTTCCTCTCGCAGTACCGCTACGATATCTTGTATCGGTCCACTGCTAAGCACGGAAACGCCGATGCGTTGTCCCGTTTGCCTGTTGCTGAGGATAGAGCATTCGATTCTTCCGAACTTGATTGCATGTTCATTGATGCGGAAACCGATGACGTGGTCGAATCGTTTCCGATTGATTTTCGTCGTGTAGCTACAGCCACAGCTGCTGACCCTGTCCTTGCTACCGTTTTGCGTTTTGTTGCTACGCAATGTCCCTTGTCAAAGTCACGGCTCGAGGATCCGTTGGTTCGCCGATTTTTTGCTCAAAAGGAGAGACTTTTTGTTCGACGTGGTGTTTTGCTGTTGCGTTCTGATAATGATCAGTCCAGGGTCGTGGTTCCACGTTCGTTACAGTCCTCTGTCTTACGGCTTCTCCATCAAGGACATTGGGGTATGGTGAGAACGAAACAACTTGCTCGTCAGCACTGTACTTGGTTCGGAATCGATGCTGCGATTACGCATATGTGCTCTTCTTGCATGGCGTGTGCCGAACAACAATCCGTACCACCGCGGAAATTTTTTGCATGGCCGAAAGCCACTACCCCTTGGCAACGCTTACACATCGATTTTGCTGGTCCATTCTGGAATCCTTGATGGTTGGTTGTGGTCGATTCATTCAATAATTTTCCTTTTGTTGTCCGGATGTCTTCCACGACGTCATCTGCCACCATCCAAGCGTTATCTGCTATCTTTTGCATTGAAGGTCTTCCTCAGACTATTGTTTCCGACAATGGCCCACAATTCATGTCCGCAGAATTTCAGTCATTCTGCAAGGCCAATGGTATTCAACATCTGACATCCGCGCCGTTTTCGCCTCAGTCAAACGGTGCAGCTGAACGATTGGTCCGGACTTTCAAGTCACAGATGTTGAAGTTGAAAGAGTCGCATTCTCGGGGGGACGCGTTATTGCTCTTTTTGTCCTCGTATCGCTCTCAGCCCCGATATGGTCGCTTGTCGGCTGAGTTGCTCCACGGTCGTCCTCATCGAACCTTGATGTCATTGCTGCATCCGCCGCATTAGGTTCCTGTGCAGCGGCAGACGCCTGCTTTTGCTCCATGCGACGTTGTGTTCTATCGCCACTATCGCGGTTCACGGCGTTGGCTCGCAGGGCGCATTCTTCGCTGCCTCGGCCGCACTATGTATCTGGTTTTGGGGGCCTCTGGTGAGGTGCGTCGGCATTTCAATCAGCTGCGCCTCTGTCGTCGCACGGGTTCTGCCGCTCCCCGTCTGCTTTCAGCGACGGTGCCGTCCGGTCAGCGCCCTGGGGACCCATCTACTGGCTCGCCTCAGCCCCAGGTGTTACCGACGATGCCTTCCATTTTGCCCCATGGCGATGCGCCGCCGCCGCCGCCGGTCCTCCCGCCGGCGCCGCCCGTAGTGGACGCGTCGTTGCAACCGCCAGGCGCCTCCCTGGGTCACGCACCGCCGATCGCTTCCCGTGACCAGCTGTCCTCCGACATGGAACTCTTGCCCGCTCCGGACCACATGGCGTCTTCGCCCGTCGGGTGCCCCAACCCGATGGAGGTCGACATTTCGGCCCTTCCCGTCTCTCTAAGGGCGCATACACCGCATGTTGGCGTGCACCCTGGACTAGGTTTTCAGGCGTTTCCTAGCTCCCCTCGGACCGAATGGCAGGGTGCGGGTGGCACGGCCTCGCCTGTTGTTAGGCTCCCCACCTCGTAGCATACGCCAACATGGGGTCCTCTCCACGGCGGGCGGAAGCCTTATACCACAACCGTCCGCCGATTTGCGGGGGAGGAATGTGGTGTCACCGCCAGACACCACACTTGCTAGGTGGTAGCCTTTAAATCGGCCGCGGTCCGCTAGTATACGTCGGACCCGCGTGTCGCCACTGTCAGTGATTGTAGACCGAGCGCCGCCTCACGGCAGGTCTAGAGAGACTTCCTAGCACTCGTCCCCAGTTGTACAGCCGACTTTGCTAGCAATGGTTCACTGACAATATTACGCTCTCATTTGCTGAGACGATAGTTAGCATAGCCTTCAGCTACGTCATTTGCTACGACCTAGCAAGGCGCCATTATCATTTGTTATTTATCTTGGGATGCATGTACAATCAGACCGATGTTCACCAATTATGAATTAAAGTTAAGTATTCCAGCAGCTACGTACTTTTCTTGATAGTATAATTACTTTACCTGTTCCAGACCTCACGCCAGCCTGCGTGAGCTTAAACGCGTGCCTTTCGGCTTCCTCCAAACTCCGTGAATTGGCTCCTGCCAATTCACAACACTTTCGAAACAGTTTTAGCAGTAGCTTTGCGTAATGGAGTGAAGGTAACAAATTTTGAAGTGAGTTCAACAGCGACAAAGATGTAGCAAAAACCTCTATTAGTTCTGGGAATCGGACCAAAAATATCTACAGCAGCCATGTGTCTCAATTTAACAGGTACAATGGGATGTAACGGAGGAATATGTGAAGTCGTATCTGACTTAGCTTTCTGGCAGATTTTACATGACGCTAAAACTCGTCGAAAACGTTTCTCCATGTTGGCAAAATAACAGTTCTGTCTCAGTATAAGAAAACATTTTCTGGCCCCATAATGTGCGTAACTTAAATGAGTATACCAAATTAATTTGTTAACAAGTTCGTCAGGATTACATAATAACCAATTGTTGCTGTCAGGGTGAGAACGGCGAAATAGAATATTATTGCGTACAGTGTAATGGTTTCTAATGGTAACATTATTCCTATCTTGCCAAAGGTGTTTAATTTCTTTCCATACGTTGTCTTTACTTTGCTCTTGTGCTATGTCTTGTAATGACGACTAAATGAAATTTTCAAATGCAACTTGTTGAATGTACATGAAGCTGAAATTTGCTTTGCAGAAGTTGGTTGCGATGTCTTGCTGATTGTTGCTGAGAGAACGGGATAGCTCTATGATCTGTGTAAACGGTCGTATGTCTCCCATAAAGAAAATGCCAAAATCTCTTAAATGCCCAAACAACACATAATGTTTCAAGTTCTGTAACAGAATAATTGCGTTCAGCAGGTGACAGAATGCGACTCGCAAAGGCGGTGTTTTTAATTACTGTAGTGCCATCTTCTTCAACTTCCTGAAAAATGTGTATGCCTAAAGCGGTGTTAGAACTGTCGGTGGCAATGGAAAAATTTCTAGTAAGATCTGGATGTGATAAAAGTGGTGCATTCAACAAAGCTTGTTTCAGGATCACAAATTCAGAATGTGCTTGCCTATCCCAGGACCAAATAGTGTTTTTACCTGTCAATTGACATAATCTAGGGGTGTCTAAAGGAGAGTAATGAATAAATTTACGAAAAAAGGTAATGAAACCCATAAAGCTGCGTAGTTGTTTCTTCGTCGTAGGAACAGTAATGTCACGTAAAGCTTGAAGTTTTTCCGGGACAGGCGCAATGCCTTCTGTTGAAATTACATGTCCAAGAAATTTTATAAAAGTTTTGCCAAAGTGCGATTTGCTAAGATTAACTGTGAGTCCTTGTGCACATAAAGTTCGTAACAGTTGTTCAAGAATCAGATTGTGTTCAGACCAGTTAGCTTCTGCAATAAGAATGTTGTCTACATACGTTGTGATTCTGTCTTTTAATGCAAAAGTGTGTGCTGTGTTGGCAGAAGAGCCAACACCGTGTTGCTAGAGGAGGCCGAAATGCACGCGTTTAATTACACGCAGACTGGCGTGAGGTCTGGAACAGTTAAGGGAATTTTTAGTAGCAAATAAAGTACGTAGTCGATGTAATACTTAACTTTAATCCATAATTGTAGAACATCGGTCTGACGGTACAGGCATCACAAGTTAAATATCTATTGATAATGGCGCCTTGCTAGGTCGTAGCAAATGACGTAGCCGAAGGCTATGCTAACTATCGTCTCGGCAAATGAGAGCGTAATTTGTCAGTGTAGCATCGCTAGCAAAGTCGGCTGTACAACTGGGGCGAGTGCCAGGAAGTCTCTCTAGACCTGCCGTGTGGTGGCGCTCGGTCTGCAATCACTGACAGTGGCGACATGCGGGTCCGACGTATACTAGCGGACCGCGGCCGATTTAAAGGCTACCACCTAGCAAGTGTGGTGTCTGGCGGTGACACCACAGTGTGTATCGGATGTCGTCAAAAGTAATAACATTTTCGTGAACAAGATTCTGCGTGTCAAAAGCATTGCTTGCGTTACTGTAAGATGCAACCTGTACTGTATCTAGTCAAATTCTATCTGACGTGCTATTATTTTCGGGAGGATGCTGTGGCATTTCCACTATTTGTACTGTTCTGTTATTTCTTCCTGACGTATTACGTTCGGGATGATATCTACTGTCTGGTTCATTCATGATAATTTGTTGTTGCGGATGATTTTGCTGCTGATAAGACCGACTGTTATTAAACGTACGCTGAAAATTGTGACCATTATTTTTACGTCTGTCATGATAGTCATTGCTATA
Organism: Schistocerca nitens; assembly: GCF_023898315.1. NCBI lineage: Eukaryota > Metazoa > Arthropoda > Insecta > Orthoptera > Acrididae > Schistocerca > Schistocerca nitens. The sequence goes on along the minus strand of NC_064620.1, from coordinate 467,977,422 downwards.
CGGTGCATTGCGATATGAGCTGAAATAGTGTGTTTTCTGTACGTACTGATTTCCTTGTTGCTGTGCGTTACTATTTGTTGGAGCTGACGCTATACGTGTATGCGGCGAAACATTAAAGCTTGGTTGACCTTGCAGACTGAATTGTTGGTTAGGTATGCTAACCGGCTGGCTTTGATGCTGTTGCGGGGAAAAACCTGTATTGTTACCAAAATGTTTGCGATTGCTGAAAATTTTGTACATACTGATGGTTAAAATTTTGTCTGATGTTAAATTTACGCTGGTAGTTCTTATCATTTCGGTAGTGTATAATGATAAATGTCACTTTCAGATAAAACTTGTCGTATCATATTTTCTTTACACATTCCTAATTCTAGATAGATCGATAGTTGAAGAGCTGTTTTGATAGATATAAAGGATAGTAGAAGAGAAGGCAGCAGTGCAGAAAACTAAAGATGAAATACCACTACTACGGCTTGGGGCCCTGTGCACGCTACGGCACATATTCATTGAAGTGTAATGAATCCCCTGAGGTCAATTACGCGCTGCAAATAAATTTTAGTTTCTGCGTTACAGGCAATGCCGGTGAATATTTAAAAGCACATTGTCGTATCCAGTCGAAAGAGTGAATCTGTGTTCTGTCATTATTAAATACCTTAAATTTTCTCACGGACAGAAAGTGCTTGTAATCAAAATTTTCGTCTCTGAATGTCTGAACAGGTTCAAGATTGTATCCTAGTCTGTTTGTCTGTGACTGTTCGGAATCTAACTCACGTACTCTCTGTAAATTACCTAAATTATACATGCCGTGTGAGTGTGATAAATGTTCGGAATGTGGCGTATGCTGCGCCGTGTTAGAGGCTGAAACATTTTTCATCTCTGTCACTTCTTGCTGTAAAGTTGACAATTTTCTACGTAATGTATTATTAGACGAACCTATCTCACTGACTGTCTGCTGTAAATTTTGGAATTCGGGTGTTTGATTAAACGAAACTGGTGAAGTATCGTCCGATTTGGTGTCATTATTATTTTCGATAATGTCAATACGACTGGCCAATTCATCAAATTTTTCAGTCAGTATTTTTACCTGATCATCGTTTTTAGTGTCACAAGCATTAATTTGTTCTTGTATTTTACGTGTGGTTTTGCTCAACTTTTTAACGTCTGCTTTGATAACATCGGGATCCTGAATTAGTTCTAATTGTTCAAGTCTGTCGGTCACTGTCTGAAAGTCTACTTTCTGTGTGTCTGTTTTTGCTTTAAGATCGGAGATTTCATCATGCAATTCGGTGTTCAACTGTTTGATAGTATTAATTTCGTCTGATACTGTAGCAATATTGTTGTCTACGTATGTTTTTGCTTTCGTAAACAATTTACGTTTATCTTCCTGTCTCTGTGCAGTAATTGTTTCCATTACTTGTCGCTTTACTTTATTCTGTTCCTGTATAAATTTACGGTAACGCGTTTCACTGTTTTGTAGGTGGTGATTAAAACGTTCGTCAATTTGGCTGTTCTGTTGGTCAAATTTCGCGTCTACTTTTGCATCCAGTGTACGTGAAAGTTCTGCTGACATTAATTTAAACCCGTCGCGTAACTGTGTTGCGTTTTCAGAACATTGTTTAGCGACTGCATTAATTTCGTCTCTAAGTAATTTAGTTGTAGCTGCTTGCGTATTATTTAATTCTTGAGCCACAGATCTAATTTCTTCACTACTATTCCTAGCACAAACCTTAATCTCCTCACGTAATTGTTCTGGGCAGCGTTCATTGTAATGGAACGTGCCGCGTCATCAATTGTCGTTAAATTAACAGAGGACACAATTGAATTTGTTTGTTCATCATTAGGATCAAAATCATTACTAGTGGTCGGCAGGCACTGATTATCTGTAATTAGGGGATCATCATTATTACACTGAATGTCGCAAGTATTATCGGTCAAATTATTCGAGTCGACTATTTCACTCATTGCACATCGCGATGTACTGTCAACAGTTTTTCGCGGCATTTTCACTAATCAAAATTAAACACAAAATGAAATAAAGACAAAGCAAAAAAAATGGAACAAACACAATTACAACAAAGAGCAATAAATTGCCGATGATCCGTGAGAGAAAAAGTGACAAATTAGTAAATGCGTTGCGCCAGATGCAAACTACATTTAAGTAAATAAGAGCAGATATATGACTACTTCTCAGAGATTCACAAAGAAATACGATCCTGGCCGGATGTCGCCAAGTGGAACCTCCCCACACGAAATAATTTAATGTTTTTAAATATTAATAATGAATGTGATTCTAATTTAGTGTAACCTGTCTACAGAAATTCATTCACATTTAACCTCCACACAAAATTTGTTTCCCATTTAATGTAAGCTCGAAACAGAAAAATTCCTAAACCTCGTAATAAAAAATAAATTCAGTAACCTGGTAAAATTTGGACGACAGCAGTGCTGCGTCGTGGCCCTGTAAGATCATTCTGAATAAAAAGCAAAAATTCTTACCCCAATATAAACGGCGAATATATCTGCTCTTACTTAACATTTTTCCGGCACAGCTCCGTGCAATGCTGGCCTATACATTTGTGATTTGTGAAAGGAAGCAACTGATTTTTTTTAAATGAATGCTTTTTTAAAAAAAATTACTTTATATTACAAAAATTATTATTAGGACATTTTTTAAAACATTTGGATGACAGTTCAGATACATTACTAGATATGCGCGACGCTGCTTCTTTACCCTATACAATAATACTCCATCTCCAGATTCCCGACCACAGCAGACTGCAGACAAACGCAGACAATCCCATACTAGCGACTAGCAACAACTAACTGCTACAGTTACACAGTTCGTACTGCAGTCAACACTGCTCTCTGGTCAGCGATTCTCATATCGCAGACAGCGCATACCTCTTACAGTACATTCAGCAGCAGATGGATACTATCTGCTGAATATGTTGCGAGCAATCAATGAATGTAAACATCATGACCTCATGCCTCGTGCAACTGTTTTGCTGCATGAGCAGCGAAAATGCAGTGAGAGACAAACTTTTATCCTTTCATCATATTGTCGGGGTGGTCAGCGAAAAAAAGTTTCGTAAAAGTTTGAAATTATGTGTAAATTTTGTTGCAAATCACTAAGTTATCTCTTTGTCAAATACTGAATAATGCACATAGTAGCTAGACATAAGGTGACATGTAAGCTATGCAACAAATAGTGTGGAAATGTGGAATAAACGCACTGAAGATTTTGTAAGCTTTGTGTTCACCAGGACGACAAATGCTCCTGTCATAGCACAAAAAGGAGACTATGTCCTAGGCAGAGTTAAGGATGTCAAATAAGAGAACTAGCTTTTCGATTTACCTGACAGTTCCAAATATACTACTTCAAAACATTTTGACATATTCGCGCTTTTTTTATTTGGAATCACTAGTACCCATGTCATGTACTAAAATGTATCGTGTGAAATAAAGTGACACATCCCATCTTGTCATCCAACATTCCATTTCTCGTATTGGGCAATACGACACAAAGTGTCGTTAAAGTTTATGATGCATGCATTCCCATTCTGGGATACTTCCTATTATAGATGCACCCCCATTTTTGGATACTTCCTATTGCAGAAGCATCCCAGTCTCTAGAAGCACATAAACTTGTGTCTATTGTTTCTAACACAACTCACCACGATGTAACAGGGAATGGGTTTGGGGGAGAAATGGTCCCACTGGGGAAAAAATCAACGACGCCCCCCACCCAGAAATAAAAAGAAATTGTCTTAGCGCCGCATGGAACAATTCCGCCGCCCCCCTCTCCCCCCCCCCAGAAAAACTTCTTTAGCTATTACATCTATGCTCTTCAGCAACATGATATTATATATTGTTTATTATAGCTGGCAAATCTTCTAGATTTTGGGCACGGAATCAGGGACTTAAGCCTATAAATTGCTAAAAGCAGTGTGCTAACAGAGCTCACTGCGCTGGGGAAGTTGGGCTAAGTTGTAAAAAATCGCGAATATGTCAAACTGTTTTAAATTAAATGACTTTGAAACCGTCAAGTAAGTCGAAAGACCGAATTTTATGTGCTACACGTAGCTCGACTTTGAACCATCATATCTCGAGAACAAATGAAGATCATTGGATAAAAAAAGTTTTCACTTTATCCATTTATTTAACATTATGAAATTTGGCACTTGTGTAGAGGGAGAAAAATAGTGCAATACCGGTACATATTTTTTTGATTGTGCCCTATTTCACTGTTAAGGGATAAAACACACTTGGAAAGGTAATTACTCAGATTTAGAGGGAATATCTTTGAAACGATGATATGTAAAGATGTTTTCATACAAAGGTTGATATATAATTAATGTGCCTTAAAACGGTATAATTAAAATTTGTAATAAATTGAATTTTGCTAAATACCCCACCACCGTTACTAAAAATGAAAAAAATGAAACATTTTGCTACAGCATAAATTAAAAGTATCTTTCAAGCCATATATATCCATGTATAATGAAGTTGGTTTCTGAAATACCATTTTTGGCGAATATGCTGTACATATGTACTGCTGGATTATCTTCGTTGCATCTGAATAAAATATCTAAACCCAGTATTATTCCAATTATTTTCTTTATTCACATTTGTTTTATGTTTCAAATTGTTGTTTTACATCTTACATTCGTATTGTTTTGATTTTTAGTTAACTGTTTCACATACATGTACTCTGTTAATTGAAAACAATAAATAATTCATTATTATGATGCCTTTCCAGAAAGGCTCGTACAGGACCTACAACATGCGGTTGTGCATTATCCTGCTTAAATGTAGGGTTTCGCAGGGATCGAATGAAGGATAGAGCCATGGGTCGTAACACATCTGAAATGTAACATCCACTGTCCAAAGTGCCGTCAATGCGAACAAGAGGCGACCGAGACGTGTAACCAATGGCACCCCATACCATCACGCCGGGTGATACGCCAGTATGGCGATGACGAATACACGTTTGCAATGTGCGTTCAACGCGATGTCGCCAAACACGGGTGCGACCATCATGATGCTGTAAACAGAACCTGGAACCATCCGAAAAAATGACGTTTCGCCATTCGTGCACCCATGTTCGTCGTTGAGTACACCATCGCAGGCGCTCCTGTCTGTGATGCAGCGTCAAGGGTAACCGCAGCCATGGTCTCCGAGCTGATAGTCCATGCTGCTGCGAACGTCGTCGAACTGTTCGTGCAGATGGTTGTTGTCTTACAAACGTCCACATCTGTTGACTCTGGGATCGAGGCGTGGCTGCACGATCCGTTACAGCTATGCGGATAAGATGCCTGTCATCTCGACTGCTAGTGATACGTGGCCGTTGGGATCCAGCACGGCGTTGCGTATTACCCTCCTGAACCACCGATTCCATATTCTGCTAACAATCATTGGATCCTGACCAAAGCGATCAGCAATGTCGCGATATGATAAACTGCAATCGCGATAGGCTACAATCCGACCTTTATCAAAGTCGGAAACGTGATGGTACGCATTTCTCCTCCTTACACGAGGCATCACAATAGCGTTTCACCAGACAACGCCGGTCAACTGCTGTTTGTGTATGAGAAATCGGTTGGAAACTTTCCTCATGTCAGCACGTTGTAGGTGTCGCCACCGGCGCCAACCTTGTGTGAATGCTCTGAAAAGCTAATCATTTGCATATCATAGCATCTTCTTCCTGTCGGTTAAATTTCACGTCTGTTGCACGTCATCTTCGTGGTGTAGCAATTTTAATGGCCAGTAGTGTTTCTCTCTAGAGAAAGGGGAAAGACTTTATTCACTAAATCGTAACGCGGACGAAAGTGTATGTTTGTATGATCGTCACAGACGGTCATTGAAGAGGATTGTGACGAAAATTACAGGACGATAGCTGTAAAAGTCACTGCAGAACTGAATGTCGCACTCGCGAATCTTGCCAGCACCAAAACAACACGAATGGAGCTCTGCACAAGCAAAGAAGCGTAAGACGAGCTGGAATTCCAAAATCACGCAGTAGTAACGCAAATGCCCGTAGCTGGAGAATGTGGTGCAGAATCCATAAAAGCTGGACTGTGATGCAAAGGAGGACAGTCATTTCGCCGTATGAGTCTTGTTTCACATGGTTCCATCTTCTGGCCAAGTTTACTCACAAAGAGTGAAACATGGTGGGGTTTTGGTGATGATTTGCTCAGCCATTCGCTGTATTACACGGACCTTACAGGTACTCTGCTTAGTCGCATTACTGCCCAACATTTGTCTCCCCAATCGTGATGCTGTTCACTAAGACGGCAGAACCTCTGTTCACACAGTTCGCGTCGCCCAGGACTGGTTTTGTGTGCACGAGGATAACTACTGCATCTCCCCTGGCCGCCATAGTCATCAAATTTCAGTTTTATTGAGCCTTTGTGGTCTACTTTAGAGACAAGGGTGCGCGATCGCTATGCACGTCGATCATCACTATCTCAACTTGCCACTATTTTAAAGGAAGAATGGTACAAATTTCCCTTGAAAACTGTAAGGTACCTGTATTTATCCATTCCGAGGCAATTGGAAGCTATTTCGAATGCCAACGGTTCCCCTACATCGTATTAGGCAAGGTAATGTGTTGTGTTTTTGGTGTTTCCATATTTTTGTCCACCCCCTGTACGTATGGTGTAACCGAACATGATTTCCGCCATTGATTGAATCACAGTATAGGTTAACATTGTGGCTCCTGTTTGAATACAGCACATCAGTTGAAAAACTTAATGAGAACAGGAAGTGTAATTTTTAGGTGAAATAATCAATGTAGTGAGCCAACGGCCTTGACGCAATGGTGACACCAGTTCCAGTCAGATCACCGAAATTAAGTGCTGTCGCGCTGGGCTAGCACTTGGATGGGTGACCATCCCGTCTGCCGAGCGCTCTTGGCAAGCGGGGTACACTCAGCCCTTGTGAGGCAAACTGAGGAGCTACTTGACAGAAGTAGCGGCTCCGGTCTCGTAAACTGACATACGGCCGGGAGAGCGGTGTGATGACCACATGCCCTTCCATATCCGCAGCCAGTGACGCCTATGGACTGAGCATGACACGGCGGCCGGTCGGTATCATTGGGCCTTCCAAGGCCTGTTCGGACGGAGTTAAGTTTTTTAATCAATATAGTGAACCAGATGTCACCGTGGATGGCCCCAGTTACTTTATTCACGCAGTTTCTCAGAACTTAAAAAGCCTGGGCAAATGATACCTTGTACTTAACAGTTGTTCATTAATGTCACACAGAGGCAAAGTCGCCGACTCCATGGGGCCTGGGGGGGCCCGATCCCCCTCAAAAGTTCGATTGGCGGTTGGGGCTCCGCCCCCCCCCCCCCACCCCCCAATAATTTAAGAAATTTATTAGTTATATTATGCTTTGCAAAATCACTAAATTATGTTCGAATTTTTTATTTTCCTTGTTTGACGATTGTTACCGTTTAAAATACATTCAGTAATGAGTTAAAACAAATAATTATTACGGTAGTAAGCAGGTTAACTGAAAACGAGTGGTGTGAATCATGATAGTGTTACGGTGCAGCGGATACGCTTAGAATTTGTCCCGGTGTGCTAACCTTCGGGTAAAGTCTGGCGCCGGCGGGCCAGCGCTGTGGTCGTGGCGACATCAAAAGGACTGGAGCCGAAGTGCCTGGAACCCTCCGCCTTGGGTCGCCTTGACGCTTCGAGACATTACGACGTCGCGGCTATATAAAGCCCACCCCGCTGTCGCGGTCATTCAGTGTGGGTAGTTTCTTTCAGTGCATGCTGCAGACCTGTTTAGTGTTCCGACTTTACTGTCTAATGGACAATTTTATATGACTATGTTTTATTCGTTTACTTTAGTCTCTTAGTGTATTGTGAATTAAATTTGCAATGGATAAATTTGTTACCAAACAGGCGCGCTTGGAAGTTGATGATGCTGCAAGTCAACCTCCAACAATTATTGTGTCGTCAATTGCTTCCTCGTCTTCAGACTAGAACCGTTCACAGCCGAAACCTGGACAATCTAGTACGGGAAGACCATTTCAGAAGTCTCGGTTGATCAAATATACATGGCTAGAATATGAAGCATCTACTGAAAAAGTTTTTTTGCAAAGCCTGCAACGAGGCAGATGCTAAAAGTCTGTTACAATTTTCATCAAAAAGAAGAAGATGCATTTACTTCCATAGGGTTTTCTAACTGGAAAAAGGCTTTGGGAAAATTCCATCTTCATGAAAATTCGTTTACGCATAAAGAAGATGTTCTGAAACTAAATTCTATCATTAACCAAAATGCAGCCTCCCAATTGAATGGACAGTTAGATAGTGATATGAAGAAAGGCCGGTTTAGCTCTTGAGACAATTATTACTACCGTGCAATTTCTATGCCGACAACGACTAGCAATTAGAGAGCACGAAGCGGTAAACTCAATTTTTTTTCAATTGTTGGAACTCCAAAAGAATGACATAACTGAGTTTAAAGATTGGTTAGGGCATTCGGGGTATAAGTGGATGTCTCACGATATTCAAAACGAGATCATTGATCTACTAGGAAAGTCTGTTTTGAGAAAAGTATTGGCTTCAGTCAAGAAGACTGAACATTTTTCTATTACTGTTGACGGAACAAGTGATTCTTCGATTCACGAACAAGTGTCATTTTGTATTCGTACTGTCGATGATTCCTTAATCATCAACGAAGACTTTATAGGCTTATACGAGGTCCCCAACACGGAATCGCAAACTCTGTCTAGTATTTTAAAAGACGTTTTTGCTCGACTTGATTTGTCAATAGATAATATAAGAGGACAGTGCTATAATGGTGCCTCGAATATGAGAGGTAAGTTCAAAGGACTAAAAAAATTAGTTTTGGATATACAATCAAAAGCGTGTTATGTGCACTGCACTGCTCACACTTTAAACTTGGCAGTTGTAGACAGTCTCCGCCATCTTACGTCTATGAGGGATATTATGGCTTTAGCCATGACTCAGTAAACACTGTAAGGGAACCCAACAAAAGGATGAGACTTTTCAGAAGCATACGCTGTGAGAGCGCCAAAGACCAAGCTGGTCTACGACCCTTTAGCCTGACTCGATGGACTACACGAGCTTCTAGTATCTTGAGGATATTCAAAAACTTTGAAGAACTTCTAGAGTTTTGTGAAACATTTTCTGCAGAGGACAAAATAGAGGCAGGTTACAAATGTGCAGGCTACCTTGAGTCAATGTTACAATTCAAGACTTATTTCCTTTTACGACTTTATTGCCATGCAATGAGCGCAGTAGATGATGTCAACGAAAAAATTCAATGCCCTCGTGTTGCTGATCTGGAAATAATATTTGAGGGCTAGATTTGTATAGTGAATGGAAGGCATGGTAGTTTTGAACACTTTTGGGAATTGTGTTTAAAGGAAAAACCTTTACAAGTTAATGATCCTTCGCTTCCTCGGAACGGAAGCCAGCTCACCGCACACTTTCAAAAGGAATACTACAAGGCTATTAACATTGAAGTTTGTAAAACGGTGCAATCTTCCATTACTGAGCGGTTTGCTCCAACTGGACTCACACAGCTCATGAATTGGGTATCCGACCAGTCACCAACGACTTCATATTCAGTAATCCAGTCAGACAGTCGACATTTGCACCTTTCTAAAGATACTCTAGCATTTAGAGCAATATTAAAAATCTTTATAAAATAGAGAATTAAATACAGACATAATGTTAAATTTTCAGTTTCGAAATATTTCTAGTTGTTTAGTACTGTATTACTATATTACTATAGTACTGTATTAGTTATTTTCAAATACTTAAATATTTTTAGGGTGTAAGACCCAACTAAAAGCCGCTATATGCTTTTCGACTGAAAGTATTAGGCATACTGTATTAACTTTATTAATTGTATTAAAGCATTAACTTTGAGATATTGTTTTTATTTAATGAACCCTGAGCCTTATTCAAAGTAAGCTTAAATTAACTATTTCACTTATTAAAGCTATATATTCACCGTTCTGTAATAGTCCATTAGCATGATTATTAATGTAAATAAAATTAGCTTTTCACGAAATACCGTGCTGGTTCATGTTTTATTTCTTTTTTCAAAGCCAAAAAATGTGTCAGACTTGTCGAGTTTCCCAGTGTCGAGTTTTCGGGGTTCTAATGTTGATCATATGACTCTAAAATGCTTAAAAAAACTTTAAATCTCACTATTTTTCATCTAAAACATAGAAAATTTCCCGGGGCAAGACCCCCAGTATGTCCCCTCTCCCCCCCCAATATTTTTTATAAGTCGGCGCCCCTACACAGAGATCTAAACACTTCAAAATATTCCACAATTCTGACGAGAACTGTTCGCTCTACTCGAATAAACTTTAAGTTAAATGCTATCAGAATTGTCGTCAATCACACAAGTGACTGATAGTTTTTATATCCCACCCCTACGCCTATCCTAGGGGTGCTATAGATATATTACCTGACAGCAGCATTAGCAACTTTCCACCCTGTTGACTCCTAGGTAGCATTTAACGCGTGCCTGAAACTGCTCCGGGCATACCACAGATCTACTACTTTCTGTTTTTCGCTATTTATATCCTCGCACCCACACCACTATACGCCCTTCGGTGTTTCATTCTCAAAGTATTTCTCTCCAGAGAGGAAGCCACATTTAGCTGGCAATCCAGTGAGCTGGAACACACACACACATATTTCCCTGAGCTACGTCTGATGCACCAAGCGCTCATGACGATGGTTTGTCGTTGACAAGTGCGCACAGATCTGTGATCGCTAGCTGTGACGTGTTCATTAGCGGTCAGGAGTGAGCACCTTTGCCAAAACGCCACAGGGACGCAACGCAGATTTGATTGTCTGATGCAGCGGGACGGCTCATCCGTCTTGCCGTGTGCTGGCTGCACGTATCGCAGCTCGCCGCAAAACAAGACTACTGCTGGGATGGCAACGCCAAGCGCCAGCGGCACTTGGACATGGAAAATTAATTACGTGCCACAACGTTACAAGCGGTTTGCCCTCTGTTACCTCCAGGTTTGCACGTTCACTTCCATTCCGATGAATTGTCTTGGTATCCGTTCTCGGTCCGACTGCATTCGAGTAAGTGTAAATGTTTTAATACAAAAGAACTCTTTAAATTGACTCATGTAACGAACACCTATTACTGTTATGTATCCTTCTTATTGAAGAACGCGACATACGACAGATTAGTATGGATCACTATAACCGACATATTCCTCTTGCGAGAAGCAGCAACTGTATTGATATTTAAAATAATTCTCATTTATTGTTCCGCCTAAGATGTACGTTTTTAATTAGATTACGTGTTTCGATCGCTCAGTGGCGCAACTACTTAGATCTGAAGATGATCTTGAGTGATCGAAACAAGTAATCCAATTAAAAATGTGCAACTGAGACGCAACAATAAATGATAATTATGGACTTATAAAGTAATGGAATTCTTATTTTAAACAACAGATTCTATCAAATGAATATTTTATCACAGATTGACAATGAGCAATGTAACATACAAGTAATTTTTTAATATTTTTAGTTCCTTAAACATTTATTTACTCAAGATATTTCGCTCTAGTCATTAACTGAAGATGTATATGAAAGTGGAATGAACATGCTCCGTAATAGTCCTCCCTAATCGATATTATATTTGTGTATTACACAGGTAGTATACTGTAAATTATAGTACAATACGTCTTTCTCAGTTTCTCATGTATGGAGAACATATGTGCTTATGCTGCATTAAAATATACTCAGAATTCGATGGAATTTTCCAAACCCTTCTCGCAAAGAGACCGGATAAACAGTGCAGTGTTACTGTAGGGCGACCCCTGTTCTACCACCGTCCGACGACGTAATTAACATTATGTACTGATTATTTTTTCCGTAGATTTTACTGACGTGCTGTTTGTTGTTAGAGCCTAACACTTCTCAGCGCATTTCGAATCTGACAGTCTCAGCTGCCCCTTGTTCAACAACGGGCGCTGGTGTTTGAGAACGTTGGCATAGTTTCCAGCACGAAGGCTCTTCTAGAGCGAGGTAAGGTACATATAAATTCTTATCTTATGGCTGCAACAAATTATTGTTCCGCAAATTTCATTCGACGTTTTCACTAAACCGAACAAGAGCACTTGTTTCAGACTTCTTTCCCACAGGCGGCAACCTAGACTTGACACTCCATCTTCCAGAGAGAGTGCTAAGTTACCGCCGGCCGCGGTGGTCTCGCGGTTCTAGGCGCGCAGTCCGGAACCGTGGGACTGCTACGGTCGCAGGTTCGAATCCTGCCTCGGGCATGGATGTGTGTGATGTCCTTAGGTTAGTTAGGTTTATGTAGTTCTAAGTTCTAGGGGACTGATAACCACAGCAGTTGAGTCCCATAGTGCTCAGAGCCATTTTTTTGCTAAGTTACCCCAGCAATGGCGAGGGCCATGAGCCAAGTGGTCCTTGTTTCTCAAAATGAATCGCATTTATCGGAAATGAGACATTATTCGACTATCCGTCATTGTACTCAATACCCAAACAGCTCTTTTGTAAGGAGACACAAACATGTATGGTGGACATGTTCTTCACCGAATGTGAAGAATTCAAGAGATCTCACCCTGTCTAGATAGCGTGACGCTTGGAATTCCATGTAGCAACTGTTGCTACCATAGCTATGGCCATTCTCTGGTACCAGTCCAATAGTTGATGTTGGTTGCCAGCGTCAAAGTTTGCTTGGATTGGATGGAGCTACTTTCCAGTGCTCGGCCAACGCATCCCATCCACACGTCCATGCCTCCATTGCCACAGTGTGTCGCCAGCTCCTGGTCTACCTGTTGATCTCCTCATCGCCACTGTGTGCCGTAGCTTGCTGTCTACATGTTCATCTACTCATCACACTGCGTCTGTGTCCTCGTCACTCATGGGCAAACAATTTCCACTGCTATTCCTCTCATCACCAACCACAGCTCATCTTTTCATCTCTGTAGACTTCCCACTGTCCAATGGAATTCCCAACTACAACTTTTTCTACATATCCCACTCTGTTACAACACGAAGTATCTCCTCTGCCCCACCATCCTACATCTACCTCCCCCTCCTCCAATATCCTCCCCAAATCCTTCAGTACCCCTTTCATATCCTCCCCTGCCAGCGTTTCCCTCCACAGTTTCATCCCAAAATCACTGCAGTATGAGCAGACAAATACAGCACCACACAATCCATTAACAAGTCATCCCAACAGACTTGCACCAACTTCAGACAACCTCCAACACCAACATATCCCACCGTTTGCTACTCCACAATCAGAACTTCGAAAACTCCTAAACCTTAACCCCCATGACCAAAAATTCATCCCCAACCCCATCACCCATTAAATCATCCTCAGGACTGATTCAGTCTTGAGTAAATCCTCCAATCCCAACTTCCATACTGACCTCCTCAATAAACTCTCACATATTACCATTGGTCCTAGTGCCTACCCAATTTCTCTAACCGCCCCCCCCCCCCCCCCCACACACACACACATGAACCAAATAACTCCTACCTGCAACACTTCCCGCTCCCCCCAGTCGTCCTGAAATTACAGATAAAGAGTTGGAATCAAAACATAACTCCCATCCTGACTTTAAAATCCAAAATCCGAATCAACGGCGGCCATGTGAGACGTGACAGCAGTATGTTGTAAAAACAATGTTCCAACAGCTGGTATTTTCATAGCTTATTGTTTAGGCTGCCAATGTCTAATCCTCAACAGAGCATCTTATGGTACTGTAACATGAATGACAAAAAGCAACCAGTCGCACATGTATGTAATAAGGAACCAATATTTGCACCTGGTTTCCGTAGAAGAGTTCACAATCATGTGTGCTCATCACACAATGCTCTTGACGACTCTTTGTACTCCTCATCAACAAATTAATAAAGTAAAATAATGAAGGAGAGAAATAATCAGGTGTAATAATATCTAGGAGTACAGATAATTGTGTTAGAATGAAGTGGTGGAAACAACGTTGTGATATGAGTGGAGAATCAGGATATATTTGAACTTTAATTCAGCTTATTGATTAGAATTTACAAGGGCCAGAGATGCACACAGGGCCAGCCATTGTTCAGTAGCAAGACGGTGTGGGCCACAAAAACGTTAAAGTCACTGGTAACATGGACAGCCCACGCCATCGGGTATATTTGTATGCTGGCTTAGTTATACTAACTGTGTGCTAAGGAACAATACAGAATAGTTTACAGAAGCGGACAGCCCTTGGTACAATCTTATCGAGGAGTTGAAGGCAGCGTAAAAGGGCAGAAGAAAAACCGGTAGTGCATTATAAAGTTACATGTTGATATAGTTAGGAGATATTCTGTCAGATATCATTCGGAGAGTTTCTCCAGTGGAGCAATCGATGTACATTACTGTAGCACAAAAAGCATTAACAATTCTTAAAGCGGGTTGGGTGACGTCACTGACGCCTAGGATGGGCAGCAGTGAGGGGTGACACGCCGTTGTTAGAGGAACGTGTCATGTGGCTGGAACGAGCAGACGTGAGGCGAACGTCAGCTGCCCATTTATGACATAATAAGCTTTATTTTTCCATATATTAAGTCAATAACGTCTCAGAAAATAAAGTCGCTTTGGAAGTGCATTTGTTTGGTGTTTTCAAAGTATACGAGGTGTGGCTAGAAAAAAACCGGACTAGTACTGGTGAAACAATAAAACGAATGCAATAAGGCTGAAAGTCGCGTGGCCTGTCACGTGACTCTCGCTCCGCCTACTGCTCGAGTTTCATCTGCCTCCTGCACTCAGTCTGCCCGTGGCGTCTGTTTTAAGTAGTTGACGTTTTGTCTGTGCGTCGGAAAATGTTGAGTGTACAGAAAGAACAGCGTGTTAACATCAAATTTTGTTTCAAACTAGGAAAATCTGCAAGTGAAACGTTTGTAATGTTACAACAAGTGTACGGCGATGATTGCTTATCGCGAACACAAGTGTTTGAGTGGTTTAAACGATTTAAAGATGGCCGCGAAGACACCAGTGATGACACTCGCACTGGCAGACCATTGTCAGCAAAAACTGATGCAAACATTGAAAAAATCGGTAAACTTGTTCGACAAGATCGCCGTTTAACAATCAGAGCAGTGTCTGAGTTAACAGGAGTTGACAAGGAAAGTGTTAGGCAGATTCTTCATGAAAGTTTCAACATGAACAAAGTGTGTTCAAAAATGGTTCCAAAGTGTCTCACAATTGAACAGAAGGAACGCCGAAGAATGATTTGTTCTGACATCCTGGAAAACATTGAAAGTGATCCCACCTTCTTACAAAATGTTATTACTTGCGATGAATCGTGGTTTTTTACTTACGATCCCGAAACTAAACGCCAATCGATGCATTGGAAAACTCCTGGTTCTCCACGACAAAAAAAAGCACGAATGTCAAAATCGAAATTCAAGGCAATGATGATTGTTTTTTGACATCAAAGGGATTGTGCACATTGATTGGGTACCAGAGGGACAAACAGTGAATCAGCATTACTACATTAGCGTCCTGGCTACCCTACGTGAGCGAGTACGGAGAAAACGGAACGATTTGTGGAGAAAAAAGTCATGGATCCTTCACCAAGACAATGCCCCAGCTCACAGTGCGTTGTCAGTGAAGACGTTTTTGGCAAAACACAACATTCCCATCTTAGAGCATCCACCCTACTCACCTGATTTGGCCCCCTGTGACTTTTTTCTTTTCCCTAAAGTCAAGTCGGCTTTGAAAGGAACTAGATTTGAGACTGTTGAAGCAGTAAAAGAAAAACCGACGGAAGTAATGTATGGACTTACCGAAAATAATCTGCAGCATTGCTATGAACAGTGGAAAATTCGTATGGAGCGGTGTAGAGACCGAGGAGGAGAGTACATTGAAGGAGATAACATGAAATTGTAAATAAATGTTTTTTCCAGCATCAGTCCGGTTTTTCTCTAGCCGCACCTCGTATTTTGATTAGTGACAACTTCCACAGACTTAGACAGTGTCAGAATATGTGCAGCACTTATGCCAGACGTGACGCCATCACAGTTCATGTTGTAGGTTGAATTATTTGACTGTTCTAGTGCTTACTGCCTCACTGTTGCGATTTTATCGTCACTGATGACCACTTAGTGACGACAGTGAGATTATTTTATAATTTTGTGTCTGGGAGAATACCTAATTTTTACATGCCAATAATCCCACAACTATCCTGGCGTTATGTTAAGAAGTACCATGTGGCAGATTGCAACAAACATATGCCGCAAAACAAAGCATAGGCGTGGAAGCTTGGCAGTGTAAGTTCATGTATAAGTACCTTTTTCTTGTGCTTCAGTATTGTCGGCTCATGAGTATGACATTACGGTCACGTGAGATCTGCGAATTCCGGTCAAAGCATTTCTAACTTTGTGCAACTTCTGTAACGAAGGTAAATCCAGAAAACTGAAGGACACTGGGCTCTACATTATATATAGCTTTTACCATATTTGTCTGTTATTCATTTATAGGTGTACCATGTTCTCCAAGAGAATTGTTGTTGTAGTACAATTCTTTATCGGAATTCATATGGTGGAGCACAATGTACAGGCAGCTGCACAGCAGGTAAGATCAGGTGAGTTTAACAGGTCGATGAAGTGCTGTTGGACTTCAGAGATGGCAAACCAACAGGTAGATCTGCTGTTCACTAGATCACACATCCCTGTTAGGTTTCCAATTCCTGACACAGGCAGTTGTTGGTTAGGGTTTGCACATCAGTTATTTTCTCTCGTCCTTAATCCTCATCTGGTACATTTTGTTTCTCTGGGCACTAAAAAGTCCTAAGTCACTTTAATGCAAAATATGAAAGGAAGTAACAAAGAATATTTCATGTGGTTTCACTTTCCCCATCCGAACTTACACAGAAACTGCCTCCATATCACAACTTATTTAAAGAGAGAGCCCTGCTCTATCATCGTTGTCATACAGCTGAACCTCCAAAATCCCAAACCCATCTTCAGTCCTACTGTTCCCGTAAGTGCCAAATGTAAAAAGATTACTTCACAGCAAATTGAAAAAAACCTGTCCACCTGCTGATGTTTCAGATCGTCTCACTTCCTAAAACAGTTCCCTAACTTGCCTCCCTTCCCATCTACAACATCCGCAAACTGTCCCATACTACCCATCCCTCCAAGTGTAAAGTCAAGCCCCCACCCACAAAACCAGAATTAACTGCGCCCATTCGTGTTATTTACAACTCATTCATGCTAAAAAATTTCCTCTACTCATCTCCCACTGCTGAAGACATAATCAGATTTGTAACCATCGTTTTACAATATATTCGCCCATTCCAAGGACCACATACCCTCCAACAATTCTTCCTTTCAGCCCAGTCCGTATTCTATTGAAGCACCAAAGCCACATGATCCCACAATCAAGTCGACTTTGATTTTAAGCACCTCAACACCCCACACTAAATTTCTCCTAGTCTTTGTCACTTCCCAATACATCCTTCATGCCATCCTGATGTCTACCCCTCTTATCAGATTCAACCCTCTCCCCATATCCTTTTCTGATTTCAGGGCTCCCTTTTCTTTCCTCTTCACCTTTGGACTACTCCCCACCCTACCTACCTACACACTGAATCCCATATTTCTGCTATCAATCACGTTCCTATGTTACACTGTCTACATGACCGAACCTACCTGAACTCAACAATCCCAACATATTGTAATTACCCCAATGGACTAATACGTCCCCTCTTCTCATGACTTCTCATTGTAGGTCTCTTTAATCAGGTGTTAGTGAAGTGTACTATAGCTCAATGTTTGTTTTTCCAATAACTGATTGATTCTGAATGTTCATCAACTTTTTTCTATTTGGTAATTTAACTGGCTTCCATAACAACATCCTTTCATTTATTTTAGAATGCTCATGTATAGCTCATCCTTTCAAATAGACTGTCCCACCTTTATATGTTTTAAACTCTTTTAGCTGATGAGTGGAGTATTGTTCTGCTGCCAGCCCACACTCACCCCTCTGTAACAAGACGATGAAATGACAATGAAACAAAAATTGGGCGAAACATCCATGGGTTAGAATTCCACATAGCATCTACTGCTAGCTTAGCAGAAACCACTCTCTGGCACTAGTCCATAGCTGCTGTTAATTGTCGTCAATTCTTGCTTAGACAGGCTGGAGCTACTCTCCAGTGCTTGGTGAACATGTTTCATCCAAACGTATGTGACTCCATCACTGCTGTCTGTCATTGCCTGCTTATCTCGTGTTGGTCTTCTCATCATTGTTGTGTGTCCCTGCCTGCTTGTCTACCTGTTTGTCTCCTCATCACTGCTGTGTGTCATCGTTTGCCTGTCCACATGTCCATCTACTCATCTCCTCAGTGGTCACATGACATCTCATCTCAGTGCATCTGTTTCCTTGTAGCTTTTGGGTGAACAGCTTTTGCTATCCCTTTCACCACAAACCACATCCATCATCCTTTCACCTCCATAGACTTTCCACTGTCCAGTGGAGCTCCCAACTAAAACTTTTATCTACACATCCTCTTTTCCCATTAGCACAAGAAGGAGCACTTCTTCCTACTCATTGCTTTATATGTTTCCTCCCCCTCCTCTCGTCTCCTCTCCAATTCTTCCATGCCCCATGCATATCCCCCCTCCTGACACTTCCTTCCGCAGCAACATCCTCAGAACCATTGACACCCACCCCAACAAGAGTAAATAACCAAAGAGCCACTGTAGTTACACTTTCACCCTCTTCATCAACAAGCTGTTCCACAGGAGCTACACCACTTTCAGGTAATCTACAGCCCTTAAATATACCACCAACTCCCATTCTATAGCCACCATCCCATCTTACCACAGACAATAAGCCACTTAAACAACATACAGACATTACTCCTGACATCACACTCAAAACCCCAAATCAAATCACATAACACAAACACAATGCCTACATCTCTTTTCCTGTAAGCGCACACCTCTACCCCCTCTCTTTCTGAATCAGAACTCCTGAACTCCAAAAAATATATATTCCAAAACCCATCATAAATCAAACAACACCCAGGAAAGAATCAGTCTTAATCAAATTCCCCAATCCCAACTTTCATACCAACCTCCTCTACCAACTCCTTTGACTCCAGTTCCCACCTAGCTCCTCTCACCACTACCACCCCATCCCCCAAGTGCCAAAACACCACAACCTCCACACTGTACTCTCAACCTCACCCCTGTGATCACAACGGTATTCTCAGACCACAAATGAGAAAGTGGAACCTGAATTCAACTCCTATCCTGACAAAGAATTCCATAAAGTTCTCTCAGTCACAAATGACTATAGTCCCAACTTCTTTGTCTCAATATCCACAGAATTCCCCTTCACAAAAGACCATCTATTTAAGACCTGGATTTACCACTGGCATCAGAAAGTTGATCCCTCAAAATCCCAATTCGAGCTCCAGTCTTACCATTGCCAAAAGTGCCTATGTATAATGACCACCTGACTGCCGATTGTTAAAACACATCCACCTGCCCCATTGCAACGCCTTCACTTTCTGAAACACTTCCTCAAGCTTATTGTCCCCTCCCACTTGCAACATCTATGACCTCTCCCATCTCACATATTCCCCCAAGTGTAAAGCCATGGCCCAGCCACAAAACCAGAGCCAACTGTATTCATTCGTTCAATTGATAATTCCATCCATTCAAACAATTCCCCCTATCCAACTCCCACTGCCAGAGACATAGTATGGTTTGTAACCATCATTTTACAAAATATTCTGCCCTTCCAGAGATGACACACCCTTGCAGCCTAGTCTATACTCCACCTAAACACTCAAGCCCAATGAAGTACACCCTAGTCTAAACTCCAGCCACCTTTCATCATGGTGTCATAGCTGTACAACACCATGTTCCACAATATACATTCTTTCACAACAAATGAACCATTATTTATGCACACCCTCTCCCAATGCCAGGAACTCAGTGAAACCTTACCACAGCA
Source organism: Schistocerca nitens (assembly GCF_023898315.1). Classification (NCBI taxonomy): domain Eukaryota; kingdom Metazoa; phylum Arthropoda; class Insecta; order Orthoptera; family Acrididae; genus Schistocerca; species Schistocerca nitens. The sequence goes on along the minus strand of NC_064620.1, from coordinate 467,957,432 downwards.
TCTGAACCTCCCTGTATATCCTACATGATATTCACAACCCACTCTCCATGCCCACCAACAAAATGCCCCATTCGCCAACAACCACTGTACAACACTCTTACCAAACATCTTATCTGCACCATGTTTGTAATCATGACCAGAACCTGTGTCACCATACATATTTGACATAATCATCCTATTCCCCACTCCTTCCTCACCCATATAGAAAATAATTTCTCCTCCTAATAATTCTCACAGACCTTAATGTCCTTAGCCATTTCCTGGCTGAACTACAGCTGTAGAGTCAACTTACTGATTCCCACAAAAGTGACAGAGTCCTTATTCCACATCACACTCACCCCAAAAGTAATTCCACGTCCAGCATCGATTCGCTAACTTCCTAGGGCATACTAGTGAAGAAGTCCTTGATCCACCTGGAAGTGGCCACCTACCCATCCTCACTATCCCCTATACCAGGGCCGGCCAAACGCTGCACAGTGTGCAGACGTGCGGAAGTGCTGCACATGTGCGCACGTGTGCGACAGCGAACGGCAGCGACATCTGTTATTAGACATGTGTCCTAAATGAACGGCGGCGGCTCCACTTCCCTGTTTATGTGGAACAAGCAAGAGCGCAACATACCCAGTCTCGTTTACCCCTGGTGACCCTAACCTTAACAGAGAAGTACTGAGAAATGGCAGGTACTGTGAAAAAGCAAAGGACGGGAGATCTATGTTCTCAGTCGTTTAAAAATGACTGGGAACTGCAATTCTTTTTTGTAGCCGTTGGCGAAAACTCACAGTGTTTGCTGTGCCGCCGAATAATAGGCGGCCAGCGTAAGTTTTCAATTGAAAGACACTACAATACATATCACAAAGACGAGTGTAGTGTACTCAACAGAGAAGAACGGCAAGCAAAGTTAAATGTCCTTAAGAAAATGGATGAGACACATCAACTCGATTATCATTTCTCATGACCAGTGATAAACGTGTTTGGATTTGCAAAGTTAAATGTCCTTAAGAAAATGGATGAGACACATCAACTCGATTATCATTTCTCATGACCAGTGATAAACGTGTTTGGATTTATTCCTTTCATAATTAAAAATTATTGTTTACTAATTGTGCATTATTGCCTCATTCTGCTCCATGTTACATTATTATCAGGAAAGTTGGTCATTAAACCTATTGTTCCAATGTATACTTACATTTAGGGTTTTTTTAATGTGTGAAGGGCTACACTCAGCTGAAGTCGATAAAACATAACGTTCATCTAATCTTCGGTTATTATGCAGATTTCAGACGGAACTGATGAAAGATACAGCAATAATGGTATTGAAATAACAAGTGATCATCGAGATGTCTGCGGTTATCATTCTGTTCAGAGGTCATTGAGACAGAAGTTATGTGGGTGTAACTGAGGGCACCGAGAATTAGCTATAGGAAACCTTGCATTAGTTTAATGTTATTTGAAACCATGAATAAGGTTCGTTGGAAGTCGCTAAGTGCTCTCTTTCTTAAATACTAGATCAAAAACATTACGCGTATTTATGTGCCGTCAGTCAAGCTGCCCACGGTTGTTAACTGTATTACTTGTGTTACTGGTTAAACTGTTAACATAAAAGTAGACGTATCAATGAGTAGACTGTGACAGTATTTTAAATGTTTAATACGCGAAATACCTTGCAATGGTTGGCTTGCAAGCTGTGGAAAGAGCACTAGAATGCGCTGGTACAGAGTATCCCAGCAAGTGGATAAAGCGACATCTGTGCATAGAAACATGCACTACGTGAACGCTGACGGCTGCGGCGTGCACGCTGTGACTCGGAAGTTGCACATGTGCAGGAGCACCGCACGCGTGCAGAATTTCTGGCCGGCCCTGCCCTATACACTACTCCAAACCCACACACCCATTCTTGATTTCCATCCCAAAGTTAGCCAAGACTAGTCCTGCATCAAATGGAATGCCTACTGAGAGTCAATCATATACATATCGGAAGTAGTCCAACAACCTTCTAGCCCTTTGGTGATGCTTCCAATGCTGTTTCCTTTCTACAACAGGGCTTAATAGATGTCATATACTCCTATTTCCTAAGAGCCCCACTCTCCCACCACAAGCTCTACTGCTCCTCCAGGAATCCCATTGATTCTGCTGGTCATTCCTACAGTCTTGTGGCCAGAACACACTCACAAATCACTGGCAAATTCAGAGACATTTTAGAAATATCAGAACTCGAGCTAGATAAGCACCAGACTTTAGACTCATATTAAGTTCTCCATGTACTGCAAAGCTTTCCACTAGCCCATCAGTAACAACTCTGCACCTTACTACTCTCTCCACCACAATAACTATCTTCTACCTGATAATCTGAGTACAGCTAATCACTTGCCAGCTTATCTCTCTCCATCTTTGTGCTTCCTGATGACTCTCCTTTCATCTGCTCACTATTCCTTACAGTCCATGATTGTACAGTGACCACCATCCCACGTTTTGACCCCAGTTTCCAGTACCTGAATTCTGTTACACAGACACACAGAACTGAAAAAGCCAGTCACAACTCATGACATTAAATTCCTCTGCAACAAAAGAAACTTTTTTTTATTTTTAAAGATAGGGTTTTAGGATTTATGAGTTCAGTGTCTGGCTGTGATAAGAAGAACAAGTGTGTTGTAGATGTTTGGGACAGGATGGGTGTGGAATCCATAGGTTCTGCTGTGCTGTGTTTCTGTGGAGGTTTTTGGGTTTCAGGAATGGTTGGGGGATGACAGCTCCTGGACATTTGTGGGGATGCTTTGAGGTTTGGTTGAGTGAGAGTATAGATTGTGGAGTGGGCTAGATTTCTTACATGGAACCAATGGAGTTGAAGCTGACTGAGATAAGGGAGACAGAGCTGATATTGTCACAACTGCTATATATGAAGCTGAAGTGGTTTTTGTTATGGTTGGAGTAGTTTTGACGTATGTTACTGCTTCTGGACACAGCACAAAGCTGCAGCACATTTTGGAGCAATTATCGCTGAAGGAGAAGCCTGGCAAGTCTGAGGATTGAGTTATGTAAGCGGAAAGACTCATGGAGTCGGTAAACTAGTTGGGAAGGAAAGAAACATGGGAAGAATTGGTGGTGACAATGAATTGGGAGTGTGAGTGACATACAAGTGCGATCAGATGATTGTTAATGTTGTAGTCATGGGCTGGTTAATTGTAGATTATGATAACAGCAACACTGAACTGGAAGGCAAAGAAACTTTGGTGGTGGCTCTGACAGACAGGCAATGAAATGGTGGTGAAAGTGACGACTGGCAGTGAACACGGTGGCTAGTGGCAAAGGTCATGACTGGTAGCCAATATGATGACTGGCTACTGACAGTGATAACCAGCAGCAAAGGCAGTGACTAGCAGAAATGCTGATGACTGATGGTGAAGGCAATGATCAGTAGCAAAGGTGACATCAACAATAGCAATAGGTAGATAAGAAAACCTTTCCCTATCGAACTTTCAGTGTTGACAGCAATGCAGGCAATTGTTATCCAGTGGAGACAGAGGTTTCAACACTTGGATGTTGTTTTTGTTATTCCATTCCCTCCTCCCAGAGGGCCAACAGTGGGCTAGCAGTGGAAGAATACTTTACTCCTCAGTCAAAATACTTATAGTATAAAAGATGCAAAGATAAAATATTAATTTTAAGAGAGTGAACTACATAAAAATGCTTGTAAAATACGTTAAATGAGATGCTTTATTGATGGTATTTAAAATAACACATAGGGAAAACATCTGACATAATGAAGTGTGAGGAAGTTAGAACAAAGGGGGCATATTATTACACTTCACTGAGCCTTGACAGGAGGGACCTACATTTAGTTTGGGTAATGGAAAGAGGGTGGTTTATTGATTCTGTGGGGTAGTTGAAGTCGTTATGGAGACATTTTGTACATTTATTTTTCTTGATTGTTGGTTACCACAGCAATGAATTTACAAGAGCATAGTGAAAAGTAATCCCCTGAATTTCTGCTACGAAAACTTTGAAGCTTTATAAATTAAATAAACGTTATTAACATTCTAACCACAGCTGAATCAAAATCAGGCAGCCTCTCACTGACAGACACCACCTGCGTCATCTACTCTGATTCTCAAACAGAATTACCTCCATGCCAATCAACGGATTTCAGAAACACTGACTGTAAAATCCAAATTGTGGTTTTTGCATGACATCCTGAAACTTACTTACTTACTGGTCAGCCACTAAAGTCTACAGAAGCTTGGCCTCCTTTGTCACCTGCCTCCATTCTTCCATCTTCCCTTTCCATTGTCTTCCTTCTCTGATTCCTAACTCTGATTGGTGTGAGGTCTTTACCCATACCTTCAAGCCATCTTTTCATGTGTCTTTCTCTTCTCCTTATCCCTTCAGGCTTTTCTAGAAACACTTTCTTACCACTTCAAGTTTCTGTAATCTCTGTACGTGACCAGCCCTTCTTATTCTTTCTTGCTGGATTTTCACTACAGTATTCATCAGTCCAAAAAGTAGCAGCAGTTCTGCAGTTGTCATTATTCTTTAGCAGTGAAGGTGCCGTTGATAAGGTTATGTCTTGTGGGAGGGATGCTGAATGCCAGAGATGATGGAAATTAGGCAGCTGCAGTATTTCTTGAAAACCTAAAAGCGGTTGATTCAGTACCACAACAAGATTAAAACAAGTATAGTTATGTGGTGCATTAAATGAAGTCTGTGACACTAATGACCTGATATACAATAATAATAGCAACCTCAGCCTTTTTGCAGATTATGCATTTATCCATAATGAAGTGCCGTCTGAGAATAGCTGCAGAGATATACAATCAGATGTGAATAAGATTTCAAAGTGGTGCAAATATTGGCACCTTGCTTTAAATGTACACAAATGTAAAATTATGCACTTCACAAAACAAAAAAGGTGTAGTAGTTTATGACAATGCTATCAATGACTCACAGTTAGAATCAATCAAATCATTCAAACACCTGGCTGTAACAATTTGTGTCGATATTAAATGGAATGATAACATACGCTCTATCTCAGGTAAGGCAAGTGATAGGCTTTTTCTCATTGGCAGGATTCTGGGAAACTGGAGTCAGGCTACTAAGGAGATTGCATACAAATTAACTGAGCATACATGTGGGATACAGACCAAATAGGTCTAACATGGGATAGTGAATGTATACACAGAAGGGCAGCAGGAATGGCCATAGGTTTGTTTGACTCATGGGAGAGCATCATGGAAATATTCAATAAGCTGTACTGGTGGACTCTTAAAAATAGATGCAAATTTAGACAAAAACCTATTTTAAAAATTTCTAGAACCAGTATTAAGTGAAGAATCTAAAGATATTCTTCAGATTCTCACACACTATTCCCATAGCTGCAAAAGTGTCACAATGATCTCTCCGTTGGCAAAAGATTCTGGACTAGTATCCCATTCAGATCTCCAGGAGGGCACCACCAAGCATGAGAAAAAAATAGAATAACCAGCAAAAGGATAATGTTATATGAGTTGGGGACATGGAATCTCATAAGTTTGAAGTGCTAGAGAAGCTAGAAAATTTCAAAAGGGAAATGCTACAGCAGCAGAAAATGATATAACAGTAGTAAGATTTGAAATGAACAGTAAGGTAGGGCAGATAGTGATTTATTGTGAACAGTTCAGTGATAGGGTTGTTCTCATCACAGTCGACTGCAAACAAATACTGACAATGATAGTTCAGGTATACATGCTGACTTTGCAAGCTGAAGATGAAGAGACAGAGAAAGTGCATGAGTATATTAAGTGTGTAGTTCGATATGTAATGTGAGATAAAAATCTAGTAGTCGTGGCGGACTGGACTGTGGTTGTAGGGGAAGGAGTAGAAGAAAGGGTTACATGAGAATGTGGGCTTCATACTAGGAATGAGAGAGGAGAAAGACTAATTGAATTCTGCAATAAATTTCAGCTAGTAATAGTGAACACTCTGTTCATGAATCACTAGAGGAAGAGGTTTACTTGGAAAAGGCTGCAAGATATGAGAATATTTCAGTAAGCTTATGTCATCATCAGGCAGAGATTCCAATATCAGATATTCGATTTACCCAGAAGAACATACAGATACAGATCACAATTTAGTAATGATGAAGAGTAGGCTGAAGTTTAAGAGACTGGTCAGGAAGAATCAGTATGCAAAGAAGAGGAATACGAAAGTACTGAGGAATGAAGAGGTACAGTTGAAATTATATAGGGCTATAGGTATTGTGATAAGGAATAGCGCACTAGGCAGTTCAGATGAAGAGGACTGACATCTCTGAAATGACAATCATAGAAGTTGGAAAGAAAACATGGGAGTAAAAGAAGAAATATTTCAGCTGATCAATGAAACAAGGAAGTACAAAAATATTCAGGGAAATTCAGAAATACAAGTCACTTAGCAATGAAATAAATAGAAAGTGCAGGGAAGCTAAGGCAAAACTGCTGCATGAAAAATGTTAAGAAAAATAATGATTGTCAGAAGAACTGAATCAGCATACAGGCAAGTCAAAATAACCTTCGATGAAATTAAAAGCAAAGGTGACAACATTAAGAGTGCGATGTGAATTCCACTGTTAAATGCAAAGAAGAGAGCAGATAGGTGGAAAGTGTGTAATTAAGGCCTCTCTGAGGGGAATACTCATTGGATGTTGCAACAAAAGAAGAAACAGGAGCCAATATAGAAGAGATAAGGGAACCAGTATTAGAATCAGAATTTAAAAGAGCTTTGGAAGAATTAAGATCAAATAAGCTGGAGGGGATTGATAACATTCCATCAGAATTTCTTAAACCATTGGGGGAAGTCACAACAAAATGACTATTCATGTGGGTGTGTGGTGATACACCATCAGACTTTTGGAAGAATACCATCCACACAATTCCCATGACTGCAAGAGCTGACAAGTGCAAGAATTACTATACAATCAGCTTAACAACTCGTGCATCCAAGTTGCTGACAGGAATGGTATGCAGGAGAATGGAAAACAAAATTGTGGGTCTGTTACACAATAATCAGTTTGGCCTTAAGAAAGGTAAAGGCAAGAGTCAGTTCTGATGCTACAGTTGGTAATGGAAGCAAGACTAAAGAAAAATCAAGACACATTCATATGATTTGCTGTCCTCAAAAAAGCATCTGACAATGTCAAATGGTACAAGACATTCGAAATTCTGAGAAAAATTGGTGTACAATAAGGGTAGAAGATGAAGAAGAAAGTGCTTGGATCAAAAAGGGTATAAGGCAGGGATATAGTCTTCGCCCCTCCTATTCAGTCTATAAATTGAAGAAGCAAGACAGAAATAAAAGAAAGACTCAAGAGCGGAATTAAAATTCAAGGTAAAAGAATAGTGATAAGATTCACTGCTGATATTGCTATCCTCAGTGAAAGTGAAGAAGAATTACAGGATCTGCCGAATGGAATGAACAGTCTAATGAGTATAGAAGATGGACTGAGAGTAAATAAAACAAAGACAAAAGGGATGAGAACTGGCAAAAATGAGAACAGTGAAACTTATCATCAGGTTTTCTGATCATAAAGTAGACAACACTAAGGAATTCTGCTACCTAGGTAACAAAATAACCCATGAGATGGAGCAAAGAGGACATCAAAAGTAGACTAGCATTGGCAAGAAAGGCTGTCCTGGCTAAAAGAAGTCTACTAGTATCAAACACTGGCTTTAATTAGAGGAAGACATTTTTGAGAATGTATGTTTGGAGCACAGCATTGTATGGTAGTGAAACATGGACTGTGGGAAAACTGGAACAGGACAGAATTGAAGCATCTGAGCTGTGGTGCTACAGAAGAATGTTGAAAATTGGGTAGAATGATAAGGTAAGGAATGAAAAGGTTTTCTGCAGAATCAGAAAGAAAAGGAATATACGGAAAACACTGACAAGTAGAAGGAACAGGATGGTAAGACATCTGTTAAGACATCAGTGAATAACTTCCACAGTACTAGAGGGAGCTGTAGACAGTAAAGACTGTAGAGGATGACACAGATTGGGATACATACAGCAAATGCTACTCTGAAATGAAGATGTTGGCACAAGAGACGAATTCCATGTGGACCACATCAAACCAGTTGGGAGATGGCTGACAAGAAAAAGACCATGAAGGCAAAGTTACGCTAATTACAGTGTTCTCCAAGGTACTTAAGCAGTCATTCTTCCTGTACTCCATACACAACTGGAATGGGAAGAAACCTTAACATGTGGTACATGCTAAGTATACTCTGCCATGCACTTCACTGTGGTTTGCAGAGTATGTATGTAGATTTACATGCACTCTTTGATAAGCTGTTTTGTTTTATGCAGATTTATTATGTTAATTGACAAGAGAAGGTAATTTATAGGCCATTCAGTACCAACCAGCCACTGTATCATCCTCAGTCAGTGTCATCATTTTGTTGTGCTGCAAAGAAACGTGAGGTCATCACACCAATCTTCCAGCCATTATCACCTTCGTGGACTTTGAAATCACTAGTTCTCACTCAAATAGGTCCTTAATTGACATCTGAGCACAGTTTTTTACAGTCCTCCCAGCACAGAAGATCCATGGTGGTACTGGTAATTGAACCTGGTTTCCCTACACAGCAGTCAGTCACAATGACCACTTAGCTATGGAGGTGGACTATTTATGTTAATTAAATCCATCCATTGCAAACCATTAACTTAAAAGAATCATTTATAATAAATAAAAATTAATGGGATTAAGTGTATAAGTGTAAGAAAGTAACTAAGGTACATCGTAATTGCTTTCATTTCCTTAAAATTGTTCTTCTTCTGACCATGGTATAATTAATTTTAATGATCATTTACAAAACTAAGCAACAACTTAATATGAATTGCTCATACTAAAACAATGACCAGCTTTCCATCTTGCAGTAAGATTAAAGTGGAAACAATAATGTGCCCATTCTTTCACAATAATTTCAGAGTCACATTATCATACAGCTGGTATGTGGCCTGTAGCAAATCATGGCTTTCATGTCACAGTAGTGAATTGGCAGCATATCTGGGCACTTCAAATTGCTTGCTTGAGACTGTGGCTGGGTTACAGGGGACTAGGCATTTAACAAGAAGACTATGACTGACTATCATCACTCACACTCACAAACAAAGTCATGATACACTTTCCAACAGAGACAAAGTGGTTGGCACTATAGCCACAAGTATGTTAGTTCTTCAGATATAAACATGAACAGTGAAAAATAGTGTAGTAGATAGAAATCTCCGTAATTATGTGACACAAAAATAGTAGTAGAAGGGAAAGTGGAAACGTGAAAATAGTGGAACAAACCAAGTTGGCAAGTGCAAACACTTAATGTGAAAATCTCGTTAATGTAGTTAAATTTGTGAAGCCAAGTGAGAAATATCTGGTAATTTTGAAACAAAAGCATGTTAAAAATATTTACCTTTTTGTTGTAATGATACAAAAGGTAGATGCAGAAACTAGTATGAAACTGGTAAATTACTATCAAAAGATTGCATGTGAAGTGACCACATCATACTGTGGCCAGCCAAAAAATGTAACAGAAATATGGTTCAAGTAATGCTATTGCAGAAAGCAAGTTGCAAAAGATATGGTGTTTATAAAACACAAAGTGGTACATCATTACAGTTGTGCTGGCTGTGTTGAAACTGTAAAAAAAAAAAAGAACGAAAACTATAATAATGTATGCAGACATTAATGTCAGAAAAGCTGCCAAAATTTTATTGTATGAACAAAATTTAAGGCAACGAGTTACATGAAACTAGGAGCCCTATGGACAAAGTAGTAAAGAACTGCCTCATCAATTATCCCAGGTACGTAGTATATTTTGTTAATAACAAGATCAAATGATATCTACTGCAACAGACTCAATAAGGCTAGTTTAATGTTGGAGTTTGCTCAGTGTGTCTTTTATTTCAGGTTTTGCACTTCTTTAAAGATTTTGTTCTAGAAGTGTACTCATCATCTAGGTGTTTGTTCTACAGTTTCTGAATCTAGTGAGTTTGAGTTGAGTCCTTATCTAATGATGAGGCGCAACAGATGTTGAAATTACTTCACGATTTCCCTCATGTGTTAACTAACAGGTTGACAGGTTGGGTAGACCAATAAAACAGAGTGCTGAATTCAATTATTGGATTGAGAGCTCGTTAGACAGTCTCTCTACAGACTTTCATTGTGAAGACATGAAGTTGACAAAATTTTAACAGAGGATATGATTTATCCTTTTACTTCCCCCCAGGTGTCACCCATATTTTTGAGGATGTGGTTCCAGTCCTGTGGTGGGTGATTGCACCTTGAATCTGAAGGTAGTTCTTGAATCTGCCCCTCTTCCTGGCTTTCATCATTGGTTTACCTGGTACACTGGCACCAAGTACTTTACAGTACTTGATCTAAATCAACAGTATTATCAAATACCACCAGCAAAGGAATCTGAGGCTGCCACAGACTGGAACTTTTATGAATTTAACTGGGTGCTCTTTGGTTTCTCTACCGGCACAGCCATGCTATCCAGATTGCTGGATTCGGTTTTGTATGACCTAAAGTTCTAGTTCATCTATAGATATTTAGAAAACATTTTGGTACATAGTAAGTCCTTTTCTGAGCATTTGGAACACATCTGTCAGTTGTTGGGTAGGCTTGGTGAGGTAGGTTTAATGATGAAGGCATCAAAGTTCAACCTCTTGCACTCTGAAGTTTCTTTCTTGAGGCACTTGGTTTCTGCTCGTGGTGTCTGTGTGGAAAGCTCATAAACTTTGGCGATATACTGGTTCCAACCTCTGAAAACAAAGAAATGAGTACCCCGGTTCATGGATATGAAACTATTCTTTTTCACTTAGCGCAGCTAATGGCCCCTTTGAGTGAGTTGGGTTGGAAGGGCATGGAGTTTAAGTGGACAGAAACCCAGCAGGTAGCAATCAGTAGTTTTAAGGAAGCACTGAGTAATGCTGGCTGTCCTTGGTTTTGACTTCCCATTTACTGTGCAAACTCACGACTCCAACTCTGGATTTACAGCAGTGCTACTCCAAAAGCAAAATGGAGAGAGACAGCCTATTGCTTATGCTTCTTGATCCCTTACTCTGACTAACTTTAAGTATTCCATGCATGAGTTAGAGGCACTCACGGTTCTGACTGCATTAGGAAACTTTAAGTTTTATGTCGAGTACCAAGAATTTGAACCTGAAACTGACAACCAAGTCCTTCCCTGGATTCTGGCTCACCCATGTAAGACCAGCCACATTGTTTGTTGAATTGTGCACCTATCAGCTTTAAGATTCTTGGTAAGGCATACTAGGAACAATGAGAATGTGGTGGCTGATACCCTCAGTCACTTGTTCTATGAGCAAGGGGTGTCACATTTCATTCGACCCTTTGATGAGCTGGAAATTGTAGCAGCTGATCTTGCTGAGGTGCCAGCTTTGTTTATCAGATTGGAGGAGGAACAAGAGGCAGGTCCTGAGTTGTGCACTCTTAGGTGGTGAGTTGCGTAAGGGAGGAGATACCAGGGTATCAGTTCAAACAAGGGATCTTGTGTCTCATGCTTCAAGCCTCGGATCGGTTGAAGGTTTGTTTGCCCCATGCCTTGGTGCTGGCAGTCTTTAAGTACTATTAGGAGTCCCTTTTAGTAGGAACTGCCATATAGAAGACCATATCCAAGGCTAGAGGAGTCATAACTTGACCATTTCTGTATAGAGATATTAGGCAGTTAGTCAGGCAATACTATATTTAAGTTAGCAAAGCCCAGTTCAGGTAACTGAAAGAGGTTGCTGCAGTCCTCCTGTGTAGAATGGCCTATGGAAAGAATTTTGTTGATTATGTGGGTCCATTATCCCTAACTCAGGCCAGGTAGAGATACATTTTTATGGCCACTGATGCTTTCACAAGGTTTGTTTCGCTGTGTTCCAGAATGGGAGTGACTACCAATATTAGTGTCAAACAACTAAGCAGAATATTTTTGCTCTTTCTTCCACCAAAGTTATTGGTCAGCGACAATGCTCCTGCCTTTTTTTTCTCAGGAATTTCAGCGTTTTTGCTTTCAACATGTTGACATCCATGCAACAACAACACTATATTATCCTCAGCCTTTTGGCAAAACTTGTAGGCAGTTTTGATCACCTTCCATAACCAAATAGGATCATTCCTTGCCGTGGTTGAATTTTGCTTTCAACAAAGCAAGGCATGAGGTCCATCAGGCCGCTCTGCTTCCTTGCTTTTTTCCCAGCTTGCCAACTTGTGGGTCACTACGTATTTACTGCCAGGTAAAACAACATCTGATGTTCTTCGAGAAAATTGGCAAAGGGCAAAGAGAAACATTGAAAGAGCCTATAAGAGAGAGGGGTAGAGGTGTAACCACAGGCACAAACTTGCTAACTTTAAGGAAAGTGATATTGTTCTTGTTAAAAACTTTGGAGGGAGGAAGCAGGAAGATGCTATATTGCAAAACTTAGCACGCACTTCATCAGTCCTTGGAGTGTCTTGGGTGTGCTCGTCCCAGTCACTTTGCACATCCAGAACGAAGAGACTGGGCAAGTCTGGAGCATACATCAATGGATTTAACAATGCTAACCCCAACTGACCACAGCTTGTTGGCCAATCTCAGCCTGGTGGTCGAGTTTTTGGCGGGGAGACTGAGCTGTGCTGTAACGTTGAATCCTCAAGCCCAGCTCATGAGTATGTCTGTGGTGCTGCACTGTGAGGCTCTCTTTGGTTTGCTTAGACAGAGCACAAGCTAAGGCAGTGCACCAGGAGAGATTTACCTGGTTCTTGCTGTTTAAAGAGGTTGCTGACAGTCTGTTTTGGTTACAAAGCACTCAGTGCAGAAGATTTCTCTTTGGATCTCACTCAGCAAATAAGGAGAAACAGCATAGAACATCAAGGAGGACATTCCTGCACTGGAGACATGCTGTGATTGAAAGACGTGTGGTGCGGCCTGTAACAACTTTTGTTTTCCAGATCTCTATGTTTGTGTTGGTTTATCCGTAGAACAAAGCTTTGCTGCTCCTGGACTTATTAAGACTGGGTCAGCACTGTAATTATCTTTGTGAATTGGTGGTTTTCCTTGGATCTGACAGTGAAGTGTTAAGCACAGTTCTTGGACTATTATTCAGCAGCTTGCCCGTTTGTCCTGTTGTGATGCATCAATTTCTTCTTTATTTTGACACATGCACATACTGCTTATTTAGTGTACCTTTGGTGTGCTTGTGTTGATCTAGCAATGCTACAGTCAGAGTCCCAATGCTATTTGTTTTCACTTTTGTCTTCTATTGCCAAGCATTTCTGTTTTATTGTGTTTACCAATTAACTGGGCTTTACATGTTATCATGTCCAGGCTAGTGTACCCGCTGTAAATTTTTTGAAGTATGTTCAGCTATCTGAGCCACCTTTTGGTATTTCATGTTTGGATTTGTTAAAAGCTGCAACCTCTCTTGATGCACCCCTTTGCTTAAAATTATTTTAAAAATGGGAGTTGTAATATGAACCTGTTTTGGTTGACATGTCAGCTGGGAGCATTGACCACTCTTAGGACCCGCTATCAGTGATTATTCCTTGCAGGCATCACTTCTATCTGTATTTTGCCTTTTATATTTGGTATTTTTATCTTTTACTGTTTGTAAAATTTACTATTGTGTTTGTGGCATAGAGTGCCATAAATATCGATATTTGTTCTGTGCGCAAGTGGGCTATCTTTGAGGAGAGGGCTTTTGGGGCAGGATGTTGGACGCTAACGGCAGTTAGCCTCCGGACTTGTATCTGTGTAGAAGCTAAGTTTGAGTAAATCTGTATCTGAGAGAATTATAGTTGTTTACCTACAACTATACCATATTCCCTCACTGGTGACCCCGTTTTTGTGTAATACGCGTCCGAGTTACCGCCTGAAGGTTATTTACGCGCCTACCGCGTCGGGTTTCTCCGTGATCGCGAGGGCCTTTGTTCAGCTCCAGACAATGGCCTTTCAGTATTCACCACCGCCCGGATTCCAGCAACATCTCTCCAGCACTCCTTCCGTCGTAGTGGACATGCCGCAAGAATCTTCAGAATCCTTCAGCTAGAACATGCAGTGGAATTCATCGAGTGCCGCCAGTTTCTTCCAACCGCCAACGGTCGTGGACTCTGGCTTTGTTAGCCTGGACCTTCCCACGTGTTCTCCACAGAATGTTGGTCGGAACATTTCTACTCCTCTGTCGAACACACAATTCAATACAGTTCGTGGCGTCAAGCGAGGTTTTGCTACTTTGGAAAATCCAGTAGTAAATTCAAACTTGAATCAGTTAACGCCACATGTGTATCCTTCCGCGCGGCTAGTCAACAGGTGTTCAACGCTCGCCAAACAGCAAATATCACACCGAGTGTGCATCCTAGTGGACGTGTGTGGGATCCTTGTGTTGCTTCTAATCAGGTCAACAATTCTGTGCTGGACAGTAATTACTCCGACATCTACAACCAGCCCCACCACTCACGGTCGAGTGAATACTGTGTGTATAACGGACATTCACCGGCGTACTTAAGCACTTGTGGCTTCTCTCCGAGCTACCACATCAGTGAGAATGCACATTTTGACTACGATCCTCACACCGTTCGAGCGTCCGTCGCTTCTCAGCCGCCCCCCCGGCGTCAAGTGAATTTCGCGATTCCCGCATTACGGGACGCCAATAATCTGGACTCGCAATCTTCTGCATGCTCTACTCCCATCCGAAGTAATAGGCGCACCTCCGCAGTGACTGCAGTGCTGAATCTGCCGAAATTACCAGACTTGAAACCTGCTCACCCGGAGTTCTGGTTTAACCTGGTCGAGCAAACATTCAATGTCTGTGCTTTGGACGACGACGCACGCTTCGCCTGCCTTGTGAACCATCTTCACGACCGCGTCGATTTAATTTATGATCTGGTCAAAGCACCCCCCCCTAGCAGGGAAGTATGCTGTGGCGAAACAAACGATACTGGAGCGCGTCTCTAAAACCAGGAGAGAAAATGTGCGACAGCTCATCTATGAAGAGCGTCTCTGTGGCGGTGCATCCGTCTTCTCGTCGATGAGTAAGTTATGCCTGATGACACGCTCGCAGAAATCTGGACTGAAAAGCTGCCTTTGCCTGTCCAGACTGCAATCTCTGTGTAAGAAGATAGGCCAGTAAATGAACGTTTACGCGCCGCCGACAGAGCATACTCCGCCAGGCAACGTGAGCTCCGTGCACTGCATTCTGGACGTGACCGCACTAAGACGCTTTCTGACGCCACGCCCTTGTCTGGTGCTGCTGATAACAAGTTTTTTAAACTAGCCGCCCTGCCTGCACCTTCAACTCCTCGCAATGACAGTGCATCGGCCTCTGTGGAAGACTCTGGGGCACATACTCCATCACCTAGCAACTACCCACAGGAGCACAGGCCCGTCCAACCTTACTGTTTCTTCCACGCGAGATTCGGGGAGCAAGCTCGCAAATGCCAGTCACCGTGTTCTTACCCAAACTCCAACCGCAGGTAGGCTACGGTGCCACCCCCTGCAATGTAAACAATGGGCACCATCCCACGTTGCACTCCATTTCGGACAATAACAGCAAGTGTGGTCGAGTCTATGTTTGCGATTTACGATCAGGTGTATGTTTTCTGGTAGACACTGGCACAGACATCTCTTTGCTGCCGGTTCGCCTAGCAACCAATAAAGTGCAACCACACAAAACAGTACTTCGTGCAGTGAACTTGTCTACCCTACAGTGTTCGGGTTCCACTTTGTATACAGTGAAACTTTCGCCCAAGTGCAAGCTCGAGTGGACGTTTCTAGTGTCAACAATTGAAGAACCTATTCTCGGAATTGATTTCCTCAAGCACTATCAGTTGTCACTAGATTTTGTGCAAAATACTGTGTTTTACCCCTCCCTTAACAAACATATTCCTTTCGCTTCGCCGAGTGACAGTTCGGCTAACACCAAACATGTGTGCTGTGCTAAGAAGTGTGTAAACCTATCCTTGGAGCTGCAATCTTGGACAAACAAGTGGCTAGTGGAGTGCGCCAAGTCTTCTAAGTAGCGGATGGAACGTATGGAAATGCTGCTGCTTCTCCGCGACATACACCACGAGTTGGCCTCCACACAACAACGCCTCGCGGCACTACAAGCAGACGACTCGCCGGCTACAGACAAGGTCAGTCTGTGCCAATCTGGTGTTCCCATGCCCGCGCACGTTAACGACAATGTTGTGAACTCTGTAAACTGTGTCAGCACCCCCTTTTGTAATGATAGGGTATGCCCGAGTGCTCATGCTCCTTGCGTTCCGAATGGACAATTAACTTGCCAAACTCGTGGCAATGAACTACGGCCATCTGCTGTCTGGCCATGCCCACTCGTGCCTACAGCGCTCGTAGCGGCACGGCCCGCTACCAAGAACCAGTGTACCAACCTCTCCCATGTTAACACGTGTGCGGCCTTTACGCAGCCTAAGAGCGGGTGGCACAACTGTACTTCCGTGCCCTCAGCGCCACAGCTTGGCCCGTCCGCCACTGCCTGCTCCGCTTCACGGACATCTGACTATCGTGCCGCGCCATGTATTGCAGTAGTCACTAACGGCACAGTTCATCGGTTACGTCTAACCGATGGGCCACCCATATTGCAACGTCCACGCCGCCTCAAGCCGGAATTTATGAAAATTGCAAAAGAACAATTGGACGATCTGTTACAAAAGGGAATAATTGAACCTTCTTCCGGTTGCTGGGCTAGTCCTATCCTGTTTGACCAAAAGAAAGACGGTACTTGGCATATGGTCGGAGACTATAGGCGTTTAAATGCCCGCACCATCATTGATAAATATCCGGTCCCACACATTGCAGACTTCAATCATGCGCTCGCAGGTGCAAAGTACTTCTCTGTTTTGGACTGTAAGCACGCATTTCATCAGATTCCTATGGCTCTGGAGGACATTGAAAAGACTGCCATAACCACTCCCTTCGGGCTGTTCCAATACAAATTTATGCCGTTTGGGTTGAAAAATGCCCCCCAAACGTGGCAGCGTTTCATCAATCAAACTTTATCCCATCTAGACTTTCGTTTCGTATACATGGACGACATATTGGTTTTTGCTTCTACTTTAGAACAGAGTGAGGAGCGTGTTCAAGTCGTGACAGATATTTTAGCAGCCGCTGGTATTGAACTGAACAATAAAAAGACTCAATCGCACCAGTCATCCGTCACATTCCTAAGTTATGTTGTGTCATCGGACGGTCTGACACCACCACAGGACAAGATCAAGCCTGTTCTCGAGATGCTACGCCCTCAGACCTATAGGAAATTACGCAGGTTCATCGGAACAGTTAATTATTACCGGAAACATTTGCCAGCCACTTCTGCGGTGCAGGCTCCTCTCACAGATGCTCTCGCTGGCCCACAAACGTCTGGCAGCCGCCAGGTACCATGGACACCAGACATGGACAAGGCATTTAATGAACTCAAACAGCTGTTGGCCTCCTCTGTCACTATTGCTCACCCATGGGCGGACGCCACAATGTTTATCACTACTGACGCTAGTGACAATGCTATCGGCGCAGTACTGAGTCAGACATACAACGATGTTACGACCCCCCTGCAGTTTTTCTCAAAAAAGCTAAACAACGCGCAGAAGAAATACTCAGCATTCGACAGAGAATTACTTGCAGTTTACAAGGCCATAAGACACTTCAGAACTGATGTTGAGGGACGAGATTTCTATGTGCTCACTGACCACAAGCCGTTGGTTCCTGCCATAAAAAATCCTGCGGCTGATCCGCCCCCACGACGTTTTCGTCACATCGATTACATCTTGCAATTTACAAATGACATTCGCTACATCCGAGGAGCGGACAATGTGGTCGCTGATTTTCTCTCGCGTGTTGGTGCTGTCACAACCCTAATTGACTTAACGGACCTACCTCGGTTGCAATCGGCAGACCCCGATACCATGCAGTTAATTTCAGGCCACAGCTCCTCTCTCCAACCGGTACGCTCTACTTTCCCTGGCATATCTGACTTAGTGTGGTGTGATGAATCGACTGGTACGTTGCGGCCATTCATTCCTAAGCCCCTTCAATGCCAGGTCTTTGACAAACTACATACATTACCACACCCCGGTGTCAAAGCTTCCACCCATCTGGTAACTGAACGGTTTGTCTGGAGAGACATGCGCCGTGATTGTCAGTCTTGGGCAAGGGCATGCATGGTGTGTCAACAGAACAAAGTTTCCAGGCACATTTCTCCACCCCTTGGCTGTTTTGCCCAACCGCCAGGCCAGTTTCACCATGTTCATGTCGACCTCGTAGGCCCTTTGCCCCCCTCCGAGGGTTTCCGTTACTTGTTTACAGCTATTGACAGGATGACTCTGTGGGCTGAGGCTGTGCCTATTCCGAACATTACCTCCGAGACAGTAAGTCAAGCATTCTTAGATTCGTGGATCTCTAGATTTGGCTCACCTGTTTACCTCACCACTGACCAGGGGCGACAATTCGAGTCTTCAGTTTTCTCTGACTTATGTAAAATGTGTGGTATTGTCAAAATTCATACTTCTGCATACAACCCCCAAAGCAATGGGCTTGTCGAGCGATGGCATCGCACCTTAAAGTCTGCCCTGCGTTGCCATGACTCACTATGGATAGAGGCACTGCCCTTCTTGCTTCTTGGCCTTCGTGCGACTTTCAAGGAAGATCTCAAGGGTTCCATAGCCGAGTTTGTGTATGGCCAACCTCTGGTTTTGCCTGGAGAATTAGTCACTCCAACCCCACTTCCACGGCCCTCTGAACTCCCTTCACTTCTCGAGCGGGTGTGCTTGCACTGCAGCAAAATTCAGCCGCCACCTCCGGCTGCTCATACACCTCCGCGCGCGTGCGTACCGCGCACGCTATACTCAGAGACGACTCAGTCAAAGCCCCGCTTCAGTCGCCCTACACAGGTCCTTAAAAGGTTGTCAAAAGCTCTGAGAATAACATGGATCTCCTCATAAAAGACTCTGTAACCACGGTCTCACTCAACCGAGTGAAACCATGTTTCATTGAGCCTCAGGTGAACCTCCCCGATTCTGCCCCTATTTCTCCCACTCCTGCTTCGAGCGGCCATCCATCTTCCCACACCGTGCATTTGGGTATTGATTCTCCACAGCATGCTTCTCTGCCGAGCACTGCTCCTTCTCCGCGTTCATCTAATTCGAGTGGCCAATCTTTTCGGGGCTCAACTCCTCACAGCCTCGCAGTCGAACTGCCAACCACTCGGATTCTACCATTGTGTTACCATCTTCGTGTGACAGCTCTCTGTCACGCCGTTCAATCCACGCTGGCTCCTCGTTGCCTTCGGTCACGCTCCCTCGTCTGTCAGCTGATCGCCCAAGGTTGTCTCCTGCGCAGTCCAGTGCACCTGCCACCCCCCTCCTAGCAGATGCTTCCCCCTGCCATGGCTTTCCCACACCTCCATGCCTCCCTACCATTGCTCGTACAGGTGCCATCCAAGAATTCACAACACATGTGCACCCTGATGATATACATAAATTATCTGTTGTCGTAGATGGCGATACGGTGTGTGTGGTACTCGCGTGTGACAATACTGAGGGAGGAAGTGCAGAATCTCGTGTGGTGCGCCGCTTTAAATTGAGCAGAAGTGCTGCGTGTGGCAATTTGCATGCCTTTGTTAGGCCTTCTGGCAAGGTGATTCTCCATCTGCCGGCTGACGAAGTGCTACACCTCCACTCCAGGACGGGACGTCGTCTTCAGTCGCCGGCGTCGCTTGCTGACTTCACCGTCGACGTACCGGGTTTCACCCCCCAGTCTCCTACCAGTCGACCGCTTCCGCATGACGCAGAAGAACTGTGCGTTACCACCCCCCCCCCCCATTCACAGGGACGTACTCCATACTGTGCGGGGGGGAGGGGCTATGTGGCGTAGAGCGCCATATATATCGATATTTGTTCTGTGCGCAAGTGGGCTATCTTTGAGGAGAGGGCTTTTGGGGCAGGATGTTGGACACTAACGGCAGTTAGCCTCCGGACTTGTATCTGTGTAGAAGCTAAGTTTGAGTAAATCTGTATCTGAGAGAATTCTAGTTGTTTACCTACAACTATACCATATTCCCTCATGTTTTTTCCTTAACTAAAGAATTTTAAACATTTTTATTAGGACATTTGGATTAAACTTAAATAAGTCCTGAAACAGCACCCAAATTCTGTTACCTACCTTGTAACTTTTCATGGTTCTATTGTATGTTCTTTCTAATGAAATAGTGATTCCCTTGCTAAAAACACTTTAATTCACAATAATTATCTATTGCTCAGTTTTCATTTTTAAAAATAATAACAATTTTGTGGTCCAATAAATTTAAGATGTTTTTAAATGAAGAACGCTCAGCCGTTCTTAAGATTCTAAGACGAGCATAAGCAGTGGTACTGTAGTGCCCCATAGGAGACAATGTGTGGTCTATGTAAACATCGAGTAATTGTTGTGGGCGTTCTTGAAAGATACTGCCTTTGTTGTTTTTCGTATGTAAATGAAGAAGTAAAAAAAAGCAAATAATTTATACAGAAAAATCTGCCAGTGCTTCCTCAACACACACTTCCCTGTAATGGATGATATGGACAGAGATCATTTTACAAGGCATGACATGAACTTAAATAGAAATGGAAAAGCTTTCATAAGTCAAAACACTATGTATTTAATAAACAGTGACTATTCTAGGGCCGGATTAATGAAGTTTTGTGGCTGGGGGCAGTTACCTAGAAGAGAAAGGAGATGCAGGGGTCCTCTCCTTGAAAGTCAAAGAAAAAAGTTCAAAAATGACTGTTTTAAGCTGTTTTGATACTCAAAAATATCAAGCAACTGCAAAAATGTCTTTTATTTTAGACAAAGAAGCTTTAAATTTCTTTAAATGTGTAGCATTCACAACCTTTTCTGAGTAACTTCTTTTATATAACTGTTAACACACAGCAACAAGCTTATAAGACTTTTGTTAACACAGTGTTAATAAGCAAATTAAAAGCAAATAAACTGAAATTAGAACAAAATACTAAATCAAATGGCTCTAAACACTATGGGACTTAACATCTGAGGTCTTCATTCCCCTAGACTTAGAACTACTTAAACCTAACTAACCTAAAGACATCACACAAATCCACACCTGAGGCAGGATTCGAATGTGCAACTGTAGCAGCAGCGCCTGGTTCTGGACTGAAGTGCCTAGAACCACTCGGCCACAGCAGCTGGCAACAAAATACTTTTAAAACTGTAGTTATGTGTATTTGAGACTAATATTTCCAAAGAAGTACAATGTAAACAGTGAGAATGATATTACATCGTAACAGTATCTCAAACTTTACTTGCAGGCACATAAAGCCATAGTTTTGAATGCAGTATTGTGTTTCTTTGATACACTGAGTGGTTAAATATCTGGCAAAGAAGATCCTTTCATGAAAAACAATTGTGTTTATATTTTTAATTTTAGTTCTCTACACATACAGTGTATATTTGGCATGCTTCAGGCATATTAGCAACTGGTTCACACTTTTTTTCAATTTTTATACAAAATTGTAATATAAGTGTGTGAATGCGAATTACTCAATCTTTTTACATTACAGAACAACAACTGTCATTATATCAAATATTATCCGTACTTAAGTAAACATATCTTTCCTGTTCTTTGCACACTTCTCAATACACCTATCTACAATTTTTTTCTTTGTTAATGATTATGTCTCTATGGACACAAACAAATTGAGCCATGTTAAGTGGTTTTGCCCACAACAGTTTCTCAACTAATTATTAATACGTTTGAGTGCTGAAAAAGATCTTTGTGCTGTTGCAGTTGACAAAGGAAGGGAAGAAGGGATCAACATCAAAGATCTAATTGAAAGAAAAATTTCTGGAGTGCAAAACTGAAAATACTCAACTGCATAGCCTGGCAGGAGTTTTTTGTTTGCGTCTTCCACAGTGATACACTCTGTGAGGGCTTGGGCGCTGCACAGATGCCCTTCTCTGTGGCATTACATAAAGGTAACCCTTCATCAAATGTCCCGCTAACCCACACAGAAGAGCAAACAGGCTATTGGCTAATGCTAAAAGTAAATGTAGAAGGATCAGCAGGTGCAGTAGTAACCAAGCAAGGACAGCCATTGACATGATGAACATCAGAGCTGTCAGAGTAGAAGCATCCAGACAGGGTAGGTGCCAGTGACTTAGGACTGCTGCATTCAGGGATTTTTTATGGCAACATGTCTGCAGAGGAAGAACTTGGAAAAATACATAAGTGAAAGTACTCATCTCAGTTAGCAGTGTAAAGACATTGCTAAGAATTTAAACACAGTACAAAGAGATGAGACAGTCTTAGTGTCACAACCTGGAAAAAATCAGTGCAGTGGAAGTAAAACACGGGGAGCTATTGAAATGCTAAGTGCATGACAGGAAGGAGAATCATTAAAATTAAAGACAACAGTCAGAATAATTCTCCAGACATTTCATTACATAAACAATAAAGCAGACAAATTAGAGGTAATATTGCAAGAATGTAAGCCAAACATTCTAGTAGTCACAAAAGATGGGCTAAAAGAAAATCAGATGGATGTCTGCAACTTGAAAAATTGTGACAACATAACCAGTTTTTGTAGTAAAGCTACCCAAAACACCACAAAATATGCTATAGAAGTGAGCTTTGAAGCAGCAGCACTGGAAACAAATGTGTATGGAAATGGGCTGTGTATTAGGCTTGTACCAATATCAAATAGTGTAATAAAACATTCTTTAAACAGCTACAAGGTATAGTCCAAGAACTTTCAAAAAAATGTAGTTACTGAATAGTAACTGGAGATTTGAACGTAGACACCAGGAGAAATACAAAAAACACTAAGACATTACTGGACTAAATGCTTACTTCCAAACTGAAAATAAAAATAGATAAACCCACCAGAGGAACTAAGCATAGTCAAACTACTGTTTATTACATAATAAAAAATGTTCCTTCATGCTATTGTGACACCCAGGTAATAAACCCCCAACTAACATACCATTTTGCCATCATGACAGACGTTATCATACAGACTGCCAGAAGTGAGCAGAAGATATGGAAACAGAAAAGGCAGATAAACCCACAAAATCTAATTCAGTTAAAAATATGTTAAATGGTAGAAAAGGATCAGCAATGTTTCCATAAGGTGAGGTACAACAGCCATAATGTATTTTATAAAATGCATTTTAACCATTAGCTGTTTATTTGTCCCATTAGTCATCTACCAGTTTTGGTCATTAACCATTATCCAGGATTTAGGATACAACTGATTAGTTAATAAAACCCTATATTCCGTTGAAGCTGAACAATATCAAAATTATCCAGTAAAATTGTATAAATAATTTGTCTTAGAGTACTGACAGTCATAACTTATGTCCAGTAGACAGAAATCACAGGAGAATGTCTGTCTGCCTGTTTGACATGAGGTATGACTGTCAGTATTCTAAGACAAATTATTTGTACAATTTCACTGGATAAATTCGATATTGTTCAGCTTCAAAGGAATATTGCCTGCTTTTAATTAATATTCTGTATCATACATCATGGATGACGGTTAATAAGCAATACCGGTAGATGACTAATGGAACAAATGACCAGCTGATGGTTAAAATGCATTTCACCAAAAAAAAAGTAGGATCAGTTTTTATCTTTATTTAATTTTTGTTGTAACCTTAAATGTTCTATCAGCCAAAGGATAAAAAACAAGTACCAAAAATAAGACAGCTGGGTGTCCGTAGAGGTACTCCATGCAAGAAATAAACTTAAAGTACACTCTAGGACAAAAAACTTATACACCATAAGGAATTAACAGAACAGAATGAAAATCAACAGATGTAATGAACATGTACAGACAAACAAATAATTACAGTTTCAGAAAAATTGGGTGATTTATTCTAGAGCAAGTCAATAATGCATTGGTCCACCTCTGGCCCTAATGCAAGCAGTGATTCAGCTTGCCATCAATCAACAGAGTTGTTGGATTTCCTCCTGAGGTTATCACGCCAAATTCTGTCCAGTTGGCATATTAAATCATCATAATCCCCAGAAGGTTGGAGGGCCCTGCCCATAATGATCTAAATGTTGCCAATTGAAGAGAGATCCGGTGATCTTGATGGCCTAGTTAGGTTTTGGCAAGAATGAAGACAAGCAATAGAAACTCTTTCCAGGTGTGGGTGGGCAGAAATGTAAGCCCATGATGGCGTGCCATGAATGGCAACAAATTGGGGTGTACAGTGTTGTTGATGTACTCCTTTGCTGTATGGATGCCACAGATGACAACCAAAGGGCTCCTGCTATGAAAAGAAATGGCACCCCACACCATAGCTCCGGGCTGTCGGATCATATGGTGGATGACAGTCAGGTTGGTATTCCACTGCTGTCTGGGCCATCTCCAGACACATCTTCAGCCTGAAATCTCACTAACTGGAGTAGAACTGTCTTCAGCAGTGAGCCCCACTTCAAATTGAAGCCTGATGACCTGTGAGGACATATCTTGAATAAAACATCCAATTTTTCTGAAATTGTAATCTTTTTTTGTACATATATGTCACATCTACCATTTCCATCCTATACAGATAATTTTTTCAGTGTGCATCATGCTTTTTCTTCCTCTTCAAGTAAAAAACAATTGAGACATTCAATACTTTGTACAAAAAAAGGAGTACTGCAGTTTCATCAAAGAAACAAGGACAATATTCATTAAGACTGCTGTTGATAAAGGAGAGAATTACTGCAAAGACTTGTGGTGCTCCATAAATGAAGAGAGAGAAGTGGCAAAATTGACAGAGAACAGCTGCCCATTGAAAAATGACAAAATTGATGTAGATCCTCTAGAAATAGTGAACACCTTTAACAGATTCTATATAACTGTAGTGATGAACTGCTAAAAAAATTAAAACAGATATAGAGAGTATAATTCCAAAAACCCCACACATAAACCATGCCACTGCATTCATCCCAGCAACTGATATCTAGATATTTCAAACCTAATAAAGAACCTAAAAGTCAAACACTCATCTGGCCTAGATGGCTTTACATCACATCCCATAAAGGCATTTAAGGTAAGTGCACTAAACCATTAACGCATCTGTTGAATGCTGCTATAAAGGAAGGTATATTTCCTGATTCAGTAAAAGCAAGTTAAGTGAAGCTTGTATTTAAGGAAACAGAGATGGGTTATTAAACTACAGGCCAATATCACTGATCTCCACTTTCACTAAAATTTATGAAATGATAATAAATAATAGAACTGAAAGATTTATAAATAAATTTAAAACACTGCACTCATCACCAAATAGTTTCAGAAAAAGGAAATCAACAACAACAACATCAACAGATTTAGTTGAACATATTCTGAGTTCACTTGACAGGCAACAGATGACTTGTAGGATCTTCATGGACCAGTCTACAGCATTTGACTGCTGCATAAATCATTCCAGGCTAATGGAGATACTCTATCAGTATGGAATTCAAGGGAAATGCTATGATACTGTGATCAGTAGCCTATATCCAAATATATTAGACACAGCTCAGAGGACAGCTGAGTAGGTGTGTAGCTAGTTCACACCAAATAGTTTAAATCTTAATCTTATAAAGACCCTTATTATGTAAATCCAAACAAATAAAAAATTACTGCTGGTACCACAAACAGTAATTAACAGTTAATGTCATATACAATTTGTCAGCTGGATAGCAAAAATGGAATCAGTATCTAGAGAAACAAATTAAAAAGCTCATTTTGACAGGTTTTGCACATGGAAATAGCACACATTGTGTTGATACGGTGACACAGATTTTCTCCTCTTATTCTTTGCCTCTCCTATGTTGCCATGGGGCTGGCATGTTACTTTGGTTTTGGTGATGTTAGTGATAGCCCTTTCTGACACTACCACTCGCCCCCTTCACATGGGTGGAATTTGTATATCCCATCCATCTGTGACTAGAAGAAATCTCATATTAAAGTGTGAGAATGTTTTTTAAATGTATGCTTAATGTGTATCTGAGGTAGAATGTGGGTGTCAGCTCAGAATTTACCTAGTTGAATGTGAAAAACCACCTAAAAATCAAATCCATGCTGACTGGCACACCAGCCCCCATCATCAATCCACTGGATGGATTTGATCCAGGGACTGCACATCTCCCCACATCCTGGAAGCACATTAAGTTATCCAGGCAGTCTGACGACACAGATGGTAGCTCATTTTACAATGATGTTTTCTGGAATTATCTTTAGCTGAAATGAATAAAGTATCTACTCAAAACATGCATGTAATAAAAATATTGTACAACGATATACATTTTGCAGGGGCTGCTACTGGAATTATTACACTCACTTCCTAGTTCATTTACTCCTTAACAGTAATGGTGAATTTTGATGCAGTAATCAAGGGAGTGGACTCACATTTAAAAGGAGCAGCTTTCAAAATCCCAACTAGATTTCTTATGTTTTCCATTTTTTACTTTAGGTGCAGAAGAATGGGTCCTTTGAAAAGGAGATGGCTAATTTCCATACCTGACAATCTCTGGGCTTGTGCTTCCTCCTCTATTACTTTGACATCAACTGGATATTAAACTATAAAGTTCCTTTCGTTCTTCTCTTAAATACAAGGTGTGTTCAAAACAAGCCTGAGCTTTGCTTGGAACATTTTTATTGTTCATTGTACCTTGTTTTAAGCACTGTCTCTTTCAAAGCAGTTTCCTCCACTGGCAGTACACTACTGCAACATTCAAGTCTGGGTTTTTCCTCTATTCAGGCTGCTTCCTTTACAAAGTATCCCTGAACAGTCTAGAATTCCCTTGCAAACCTTCTCATTTACCTTCTGACCAGGTGGTACAATTCATGATGAAATATGTCTTTATAGGAAATAAAAAGAAAATATCACCTGGATTTTTCACCACCTCGTGCATTATTATTATTAATATTTCAGGAAGACTAAAGATTTTGTCAGTTTGTAACAAAATTTTGCAATCACACATTGCTCTTTGAGCACTTCCATTGTTGTAACTTTGTCACTAATCTGACAAACAGCTAGCACATGTGCAGTGGTTGTAGCTCAGCAACTAACAATCAGAGTGAAACAAAGCTCGGCAACCACAGTGCACTCTGTTTGTTGGTTGATGTACTGTTTCACAAGCACAAGTTCGGGTTTTTTTTAAACATATTTCATATTTGTATCTATCAATAAAAGTCAATTTCATGTGAACTGCAGTTTATATGATCATCATACAAGACATCAATATTAAATCCATACAGCCTTTATAATCTATTTTAGGGTTCAGAAAGGGTTGCTGCTTTCTGATGCCAAGGTCTTTTATGAGCTGCTGGGAGATAAACAGCCAGGAATCAAGAATCTCTGTGAATGCAAAAGAAAATTTAAGTTGTTTCTTGTCAGTCACTCATAGAAATGATTTACTTAACTGGATCCAAGTTTTGTGAATATCTACTACCTTTGAGGCAAGTAACAGTGTTCTATGTAACTGTTAGTCTTTCATAAATATCAATGCAATCATGCAAACATTAAGCAGGTACCAGCATTAGTGTAACACAAGACACAGCAGTTTTTTTAAGTAACAGTTTTAATGTTAATTTTACTGCATTCATTTTAGCATGCATAAGTATAAATGAGATATAGCTGTTGAGTAATATACAGTTAGTGTAGTATACAATTATTTTGCCACCACTGTTTCTCTTTCTACATGTATTTCTTTACCTGAAAGGTCTTGTTCCTAATGTGACCTATAGTATCTTATTTATGGCTGGGTATATTCATTACTAATAAACTGAAGGAGGCTCAAGTGGCTCTTGTGAAATATAAGTTCCTGGGTTTAAAGGCCAATCCTGTACAGATTTTTTGCATGTTAAATAGCAAACAATCAATTAAACACATATCTCATTTCACTGAAGGTGAAGATAATTCATTTGTCACAATCCTATAAGTACAGTAATTGAAAATCCTAAATGGAATGTTAACAATGGTATTAGGATACCCTGATGTACAGACAAGCCTATCATGAGTGCATTGGTGACTACTGTAGTTCAGCTATCAAATTTGAAGAAAGAAAGTACATACAGCAACCACAAATCGCTGCTCTCTCTCCCTCTCTCTCTCTCTCTCTCTCTCTCTCTCTCTCTCTCTCTCAGGATGCTACACAGTTGGGAGTTACATCATCTTATAAAATAATTTTGTGTAACTTATCTGACACTAGGAAATAACAGTATTTAAGGTCTGTTTCTTTCTGGGAGTATCACATTATTATTTACAGAACTAATGACTTTCAGCCATGTTAATGTCTTTTAATATGCTTAACCGGTTGAATACCAGTGCTACAAAACCATTCAAAGAGAAAATTCATTCATGCAGGTAATATTCTAATAAGCATGCTGAGTAATAAATGTCAATGAACTCTAAAAATAACATCTCCCTAGCAACCTCTAGTTGCATCATTAACAGACAACAAGAATCACTTTTTAGGTAATAGAGAATCTGTATGATTCACTTAAGCATTGTTATCTTCTATAGCTGGAATCTTTTGTATAAAGTCACCAAGCACATTTTCCACACACTTTATGATTTTTCTTCTGTGTTGATAAGGACCTTCGCTTCTAAGCCATCACTTACATGGGAGAATACCTGCAATTTATATTATAAAGCATTAAAACAATGGAAATTCCAGAGTAGATATAACATTTATATGTACGTATAAGAGTCAAACTTGAATATGCACATTGAGTATCTAGAAGTACCAATACCTAATGCAGCTTTGCATATTACAGTGTTATAGACTTGGGACATAAAATAGTATGCCCTAATTATTCCCAATCTGTAACATGTTATGGTACTCTTTTTTTGTGGGAGCTTAGTAACATATTGTATGTATTGAAGTGCCAAGAAAACTCAGTACAAAAACATATATTGCACATTCAAAGGGCTCATGATGCACATTATTAATAAAAACTGCAACATGTAACATCACCCTTCTTACACATATATCAAATCATCATCATCATATACAGTAAATCAAAATTATTCAAGGTAAACCACTTCAGTTACAAATATAATACAAGAAATAAGTAAAGTTTCACACTTTCATTCAACACTTAAAATTATTTGATCAGGTTCCCCAGTACATGAACACAAAAAAAAGCTTTCAGCATTGAAAAGCAAACTTCATAATACCCTGTTATAGAAATTTTACTTTTCAATGAAAGAGTTGATGAGGTATGAATTTAAGCAAGCCATCATTCATCACAAGCCTTACTATGTAGAAATAGCAGCTCATTCTCAGTAGTAACCAATCATACTGATTTTCAGATACCGTTTTCTACCTCATTAGCCTTAATTTTACATCTGTGAGTTACATTACACAGGGATGAAAGATGAAGCTGTCTGGTAGAGTTTTGCACAGAGCATAATTTAATCATCACTAGCACTTGGTTTAAGACTCAGAAAAGAAGATTGTATATGTGGAAGAGAGCTGGAGATACTGGAAGGTTTCATGTTGATTATGTAATGGCAAGACAGAGATTTAGAAACCTGATTTTAAATTGTAAGACATTTCTATGGGCAGATGTGGACACTGAGCACAATTTATTGGTTATGAACTGTAGATTAAAGAAATTGGAAAGGGATAGGAAATTCAGGATATGGGACATAGATAAGTTTGCTGAGAGTTTTAGAGGGAGCATTAGGCAACAGCTGACTAGAACAAGGGAAAGAAATGCAATAGAAGACAAATGGGAAGCTTTAAGAGATGAAACAGTAACGGCAACAGAGGATCAAATAAGAAAAAAGATAAGGTCTACTAGAAAGCCTTGTATATCACAAGAAATATTGAATTTATATATGTAAAAACAAAGATGATGTGACTTACCGAACGAAAGCGCTGGCAGGTCGATAGACACACAAACAAACACAAACACACACACAAAATTCAAGCTTTCGCAACAAACTGTTGCCTCATCAGGAAAGAGGGGAAGGAGAGGGAAAGACGAAAGGATGTGGGTTTTAAGGGAGAGGGTAAGGAGTCATTCCAATCCCGGGAGCGGAAAGACTTACCTTAGGGGGAAAAAGGACAGGTATACACTCGCACACACACACATATAGACTTACCTTAGGGGGAAAAAAGGACAGGTATACACTTGCACACACACACACACATATCCCGTATGTGTGTGTGTGCGAGTGTATACCTGTCCTTTTTTCCCCCTAAGGTAAGTCTTTCCGCTCCCGGGATTGGAATGACTCCTTACCCTCTCCCTTAAAACCCACATCCTTTCGTCTTTCCCTCTCCTTCCCCTCTTTCCTGATGAGGCAACAGTTTGTTGCGAAAGCTTGAATTTTGAGTGTGTGTTTGTGTTTGTTTGTGTGTCTATCGACCTGCCAGCGCTTTCGTTCGGTAAGTCACATCATCTTTGTTTTTACATATATTTTTCCCATGTGGAATGTTTCCCTCTATTATATAGAAATATTGAATTTAATTGATGCAAGGAGAAAATATAAAAATGTAGAAAATGAAACAGATGACAGGGAGTACAAACATGCCAGTGCAAGATGTCTTAGCAGCAATGGCTATAGCACAAATGTAAGGATTTAGACTCATGTTTCACTAAGGTAAAGGTAGATACCACCTACAGGAAAATTAAAAGAGGCCTTCAGAGAAATGACAAACAGCTATGTGAATATCAAATGCTCAGATGGAAAACCAGTCCTAAACAAACAAGGGAAAACTGAAAGGTGGAAAGAGTATATAGAGGGTCTATACAAGGAAGATGTACTTGAAAGCAATATTATAGAAAGGGAAGTGGACGTAGGATGAAGATGAGATGGGAGATATGATACTACAAAAAGAATTTTACAGACCTCTGAAAGGTCTAAGTTACAATAAAGCCCTGGGAGTAGATGATATTCTGTCAGAACCATTCACAGCCCTGGAAGAACCAGTCATGACAAAATTCTTCCATCCAGTGTGCAAGGTGTATGTGACAGACAAAACACCCTCAACTTCAAGAAAAATGTAATAATTCCAATTCCAAAGAAATTAATTGCTGATCAGTGTAAAAAATTCTGACATGAGGCGTGTTTTTTAAGTAAGGTCTGTTTGAACATAAGTACACAATGAAAGGTTATTTCAAAAAAGTAAATTTATTTTCAGAAAGTACATACTTCACTCTATTTTTTGACATAGTTGCCAAGTTTGTTCAAACATGTATCATACCTGTCAACCAACTTTAAAATACCCTCTTCACAAAAACTTGTCACCTACTCTGATAACCAAGAGTTCATTGTCATTTTCACATCGTCATCATCATTGTAGCAGTTGTCACTGAGTTGTTGAGGTGGAGAAACAGATGGTAATCACTTGGCACAAGATCAGGACTGTAGGGTGGGTGGTCTAAAACTTCCCAGCCAAAACTGTCCAATAAATCGCGAGTCTGACCTGTAGTGTGAGGTCTTGCATTGTCATGGAGATGGACAATTCCTTTTGTTAGCCCATGTCTTTTGTTTTGAATCATTCTGTGTAGCTTTCTCAGGGTCTGGCAGTATGCTTCTGCATTGATAGTGGTTCCTCGTTGAATGAAGTCGACCAACAAAACACCATGCCTATCCCAAAACACCGACGCCATGATTTTGCACTGGGACAGAGTCTGTTTGGCCCTCATCTTTACAGGCGAGTGTGTGTGTCTCTATTCCATGCTCTGTTGCTTCGATTCGGGTGTTATATTCAAAACCCATGTTTCGTTTCAAGTTACGATCTGACTCAAGAAGCTGTACCTTCTTCATGATAACGAGTCAAGTACTTCATCCCACACTCAAATCTTTGGTTTTTGTGGCCCTCTGTTAGGAGTTTCAGGACCCAACAGGAGCACAGTTTCATAAACTTTAGATGTTCAGAAACACTGTTGTAAAGCACTGATCTCGACATGTCACGAAATTCATTTGAGATACATGTTATTGTGAAGCACCTGTTCTCGTGAATCCTCACTTCAAATGAAGCCACCAAATCGTCTATAATCAAAGAAGGGCGACCAGAGTGGTCCTCATCATGGACGTTGTCATGGCCATGTTTGAATTCTCATACCCACTTATACACTTTGCTTCCACTCATAACAGTATCACCGTACACTTCGCAAATCTGTCGATGAATTTCTGCAACAGACATGTTTCTTGTTGACAAAAACTGAATCACTGAGCGAACCTCACATGTGGTGGGCGAGTTGATAGTCTTAAACATTTTGAAAGCACAGAACAGAACCGTTCAGGTTAGCTACAGAGCTGAAACTGAGCACAGTTGTTCTCGAGGCATGCCGGTACACGACGCACATGCTCATTGCAGTATGCGCATGAACTACTAGCGTTCACAACAAAGTGGACAGTACTTAAAAAACACGCCTTGTATCAGTTTAATAAGTCATGACTGCAACATACTAACACAAATTCTTTACAGAAGAATGGAAAAACTGGTAGAAGCTGACCTTGGGGAAGAACAGTTTGGATTCTGGAGAAATGTAACATCACAAAAGGCAATACTGCCCCTATGATTTATCTTACAAGATGAACATCAACAAAAGCAAAATGAAGATAATGGAATGTAGTCAAATTAAATCAAGTGATGATGAGGGAGTTAGCTTAGGAAATGAGACACTTAAAATAGCAGAGGAGTTTTGCTGTTAGGGCAGCAAAATAACTGATGATGCCTAAAGTAGAGGGGACATAAAATGTAGACTGGCAATGGCAAGAAAAGCATTCCTGCAGAAGAGAAATTTACAAACTTTGAATATACATTTCAGTGTTAGGAAGTCTTTTCTGAAAGTATTTGTCTGGAGTGTAACCGTGTATGGAAAGGAAACATGGATGATAAACAGGTTAGACTAAAAGAGAATAGAAGCTTTTAAAATGTGGTACCATGGAAGAATGTTGAAGATTATATGAGTAGATCACATAATTAATGAGGAGGTTCTGAATAGAATTGGGGAAACAAAAATCTGAGGCACAACTTGACCAAAACAAGGTACTGGTTGAAAGGACACATGTTGAGACATCATCAAGAATCACCAGTTTAGTACTGGAGGGAAG
The DNA here is from genome assembly GCF_023898315.1 of Schistocerca nitens. Classification (NCBI taxonomy): domain Eukaryota; kingdom Metazoa; phylum Arthropoda; class Insecta; order Orthoptera; family Acrididae; genus Schistocerca; species Schistocerca nitens. The sequence continues at coordinate 467,924,382 of NC_064620.1, read as the reverse complement.
CATGAGGATAAAAATCACAGAAGGAGACCAAGAAATGAATACAGTAAGCAGATTCAGAAGGATGGTGCAGTAACTATTCAGAGATGAAGTGGCTCACACAGGACAGAGTAGCATGGAGAGCTGCATCAACCTGTCTTCAGACTGACAACCACAACAACAACAAGATCACACAATTTTTGTAAGTATCCTTTACCTTAATCAAATGATTAGTAAATTTAAGTCATGAGATGAATAAATCAAAACTCACCACCACAATACAAAAATAAGGATGCCATCCACATATCTGCACAATTGTAAATGTGAGTGTTTGTGCATGTTGGTGTGGTTGTGTACACCAAAAATAAAAATGGAAGAATATTAGCATCTCATAGGTAGTTAGATGATACCCAATTTTACTACATGTGATTTATCATCAGAAGATGAGTAGTTAGCTATCACTTTGAGAACTTGCCTGTTGGCTTCTGTCTCGGGTTCTTCAGCTGACATTTGTTTGATGATTTTTTTTGACATTTTCCCAGCTTATGTGGCTTGCATTATCAAAGCTTCACTGACTCCCTCCCTCCCCCCCCCCTCTCGACCCCCCCCCCCCCCCAAATTGCTGGAGGTGGACTGGAGTCGAGCTCATGATTGCAGATTATATGTATCTGGTGTTCCAGTGTCTGAGGGCTTTTCTGTGTACTCATTAAGACTGTGATTATCCCCTCATTATCTACACCAGTTGTTCACTGCAGCACTGGAATCCAGATTCCATTCATCTCGGGGCTTTCCTCTTCCTTTTTGAAGCTATTGTCATTTCTGTAGATTTCTGTAGCTTCCCTAAACAATAGGGTGTGGCATATCTTCTCCACAATAAGAATTTCCATGTTGGCAAATTTTTATTATGTGCTCAGTATCACACAGTGTGATTTCTCCACCTGCCAAACTTCCAATACTGCTTATGTTTGGTTATCCTATTGTTGACTGACTGTTCAGTCATTCCAACATAGACTTTTACACATGTACATACACTCCTGGAAATGGAAAAAAGAACACATTGACACCGGTGTGTCAGACCCACCATACTTGCTCCGTACACTGCGAGAGGGCTGTACAAGCAATGATCACACGCACGGCACAGCGGACACACCAGGAACCGCGGTGTTGGCCGTCGAATGGCGCTAGCTGCGCAGCATTTGTGCACCGCCGCCGTCAGTGTCAGCCAGTTTGCCGTGGCATACGGAGCTCCATCGCAGTCTTTAACACTGGTAGCATGCCGCGACAGCGTGGACGTGAACCATATGTGCAGTTGACGGACTTTGAGCGAGGGCGTATAGTGGGCATGCGGGAGGCCGGGTGGACGTACCGCCGAATTGCTCAACACGTGGGTCGTGAGGTCTCCACAGTACATCGATGTTGTCGCCAGTGGTCGGCGGTAGGTGCACGTGCCCGTCGACCTGGGACCGGACCGCAGCGACGCACAGATGCACGCCAAGACCGTAGGATCCTACGCAGTGCCGTAGGGGACCGCACCGCCACTTCCCAGCAAATTAGGGACACTGTTGCTCATGGGGTATCGGCGAGGACCATTCGCAACTGTCTCCATGAAGCTGGGCTACGGTCCCGCACACCGTTAGGCCGTCTTCCGCTCACGCCCCAACATCGTGCAGCCCGCCTCCAGTGGTGTCGTGACAGGCGTGAATGGAGGGACGAATGGAGACGTGTCGTCTTCAGCGATGAGAGTCGCTTCTGCCTTGGTGCCAATGATGGTCGAATGCGTGTTTGGCGCCGTGCAGGTGAGCGCCACAATCAGGACTGCATACGACCGAGGCACACAGGGCCAACACCCGGCATCATGGTGTGGGGAGCGATCTCCTACACTGGCTGTACACCACTGGTGATCGTCGAGGGGACACTGAATAGTGCACGGTACATCCAAACCGTCATCGAACCCATCGTTCTACCATTCCTAGACTGGCAAGGGAACTTGCTGTTCCAACAGGACAATGCACGTCCGCATGTATCCCGTGCTACCCAACGTGCTCTAGAAGGTGTAAGTCAACTACCCTGGCCAGCAAGATCTCCGGATCTGTCCCCCATTGAGCATGTTTGGGACTGGATGAAGCGTCGTCTCACGCGGTCTGCACGTCCAGCACGAACGCTGGTCCAACTGAGGCGCCAGGTGGAAATGGCATGGCAAGCCGTTCCACAGGACTACATCCAGCATCTCTACGATCGTCTCCATGGGAGAATAGCAGCCTGCATTGCTGCGAAAGGTGGATATACACTGTACTAGTGCCGACATTGTGCATGCTCTGTTGCCTGTGTCTATGTGCCTGTGGTTCTGTCAGTGTGATCATGTGATGTATCTGACCCCAGGAATGTGTCAATAAAGTTTCCCCTTCCTGGGACAATGGATTCATGATGTTCTTATTTCAATTTCCAGGAGTGTAGTATGTGGTACATTCCCGACATTGCAAGTGGGTCCCTTTTTTCTTTACCAATTTGAGAGACTCTTTGATATTCTTTGTCAGTTTATAAATAGACTTCACACCATGTTTGCAGAATATAAGGCCAGCTCTGTCCATCACTCTGGCAATGTATGGCAGAAACACTGTACACAATATTTCTGCTTCTGTTGTGTCATTTTGCCAAGTGTTTGATTGCATGAAACTTTTTAAATAGCAGGTGGAGTATCTGTTACTCCTCAGGATATAGGTGTTCATTCTTTCTGAACACTGTACGAGATTGGAATAATAGAGAATTGTGAAGGTGGTTCGATGAACCCTCTGCCAGGCACTTAAATGTGATTTGCAGAGTATCGATGTAGATGTAGATGTACATGTAGAATACTTTCTACAGGACGAATCTTGCATATGAAGTGTTATTGCTCACATATTCATCCCATTTGTGTTACAAGCATATTAACCATGCCTCTTTTTTGGCAAGGGTGTTGGTTTGACAGTTCATGTAGGTATCAGCCCATGTGTGTCAGTTTTGGATACATACTGTATTCCAGGTTTTCACTAGCCCTCATCACCAACACATCTAGAAGGGGTAGCTGTTGTTCCCTTTATACCTCCATAGTAAATTTTATGTTGGCAAGGAGACTGTTCAGGTGCCTTAGGAAAGACATCGAACTGTTCTTCACCATGACTGACACAACAAAGGTATCATCAACCCATCTGTACCACATCTTAGTTTAACATGGTGCGAAGTCCAGTGCCTGTGCTTTGAAATGTTCCATAAAGAGTCAGTCACCACTGGTTGAAGAGGACTACCCATGGTGATGCCTCCCAGCTGTTTGAAGAAGTTGTCATTCCACATGAAAACATGGACTGCCACAAAATCACCATCCAAGCCACAGAAAGAGCATGATTAATATGCTCATAATGCATGAAAGACAAATATATGAGCTACAGCACCTCAGACATGAGATAAAACACCAGAAGGCATTCTGAGGAGCAATCGGTACTCCAGCGGTTTATTTGTCACAAAATCACTCAGTGAAGTGACACAACTGAAAAAGAAATGTTGGATAAGGCCTTTCTACCATAGATTCATAGAGTGATGGACAGAACAGGCCATATATTGTGAAAACAGGGTGGTAAGATTATTTGTAAACTGACATAGAAGATCAAAGTATGTCTCAGATTGGCAAAGGAAAACAGGGCTCCACTTGCAATGATGGGTATATATCACACACCATGTACATGTGGAAAAGTCTATGTTGGAATGACTGGACGATCAATCAACACCATGATCACTGAACATAAGTGGCATTTCAGGTTGGGACAAGTGGACAAATTGGCCATGACAGAGAATGTGCTGTGTGAGACAGACTACATAATAAAATTTCCTGACACAGAAATTCTTGCTTTGGAGAATAACTATCGCACCCACTTGTTCAGGAAAGCTAAAGAAATCCACAAAAATGACAATAGCTTCAACAAGAAAGGGGCATGCCTCAATGTAAACTGACAATGTTGACGATGTAAACTGACAATGCCTGCCACTCGTGCTGGTGAAACACCAGGAAAATCATCAACCAAGTGTCTGCCAAAGAACCCAAGACAGAAGCCAACAGGTAATATGTCAATAAGTGGCTATGAAAGCCTTAAGAATTTTGTATCCCCATCTTAATAATATCACAGAAATTTTATAACTGACATTAGTCTTTACTATTGTCAGAAAATAGACATTCTAAATGCAGTGATTATGTCTTGCAGCAAATAAATGTATGCACTGTGTTTCAGAAGGAATAATAATTATTTTAAAAGGTGGTAATAGAGACTAACTTGAAGAAAACATTCCATATTGCATGTTTTGAATCCAAAACAAATACTCGTAGAAGGTGTCAGGCAAAAGGAAATGATTAGGTTCAAAGTTGTTTTGATAAATTCCACCTGCAACTTCAGTACACTTTTGAATGCTCTTGATATTCCACATGTAGCACTTTTGAATCAACCCTGCCATTCTTATATGAGGGCAGCACTATTCATAATTCAGTAATCAGTTCATCTCCTGTGTTTACTTTCTCTTTATTTCAACCATCCTTGCAGCCAAAAATCTAGAGAGATAGGTTCTGGGAACTCTGGTGCCAAGAAGCTGAGCACTTCTGCCAGCCTATCTTGAGGGAATTGTCAGAATTAGATAATGTCATCTGATGACTAGAATGCTGGAAGAATATCCTTTTAACCAAAAGGAATCTCTTCCAGTACTGCTGGAAGCAAATTTTCAAGAGAGTCCGTATAATGAGCCCCTATAAGATGATATGGTAATACAACTGGCCCAATTAACTGACAGTCTATCGTACAACAACACAAATTTACAGATAAATGTTCTTGAAAATATGTCTCTAAAAAGGGTGTGGATTTCTGTTGGGCCACTGATGTGAGTTACAAATGTTATCGATACCATCACAAGTGAAAGTGACTTCATCAGTAAAGAATCTTAAGGAAAAGATAGACAAGGTAACATAAAATATTAAATACTCGGCAGAAGTCAATGTAAAATGAGGGAGTATTTGTCAAAGGTCTCCCAGTCATGCACAGGTAACTAGACATTATATGGCATGAAGTCAGTGTGACTATAGTGCCAAATGGGACTGGCCCCACAACACAAAGCAGTTGGAAGAATGGAAAAAGACAGCATGTGTCAATCAATGAGCAGTTATGGTGCACTGTGGTGATGTTCTTTACTACAACATGGTTGTGAGACAACAATTTGGTGACTTCACATGGGGGAGAATCACCGGGAAATTGGAAGAAGGATAAAGTGCAATGAGTGTTGCCCAGGAGTTTGGTATTGCTCACAGCATTGTTTCACACGCATGGGGAGTGTTCCAAACCATAGGCATTACAGGCTGAAGGAGAGGAGTTGGTCATCCAAAATCAACTACAGCAATAGATGACTGCTACATGGTGCAACAGGCAAGAAGAGATCCATGTCAAACAGCTGGCAGAATCGCAGTTTAACAGGACTGCATGGCAAGCAATATCATCCTCCTCAGTGGCACTGAAACTGTGTCAGGGTGGTCTCTGTGACTCATGACCAGTACATTGTGTTCCATTAACACCCGCATGTCAATGACACTATTTGCAATGGTGCCCAGAGTATACGGACTGGACAAATGAGGAGTGGAGTACACATGCTGTTTTCTGATGAGAACAGATTCAGTCTGAATAGTGATTCTGGATGTCCCCACAATATGGCTATAGGTGGGAACATGTAATGCACATAGGAACACTGCTGAACATGATCATTTTGATGGTTCAGGGTGTTATAATGTGGGAAGGCATAATGTTGCATAGGCGTACTGACCTCCAAATCTTTGAACATGGTATATTCACTGGTCAACATTATTATGACCTACGCTCCTTCCTTGTGTGCATCTTTTCAGGAGCGTTTCAGTCCTAACTTCATTTTTATGAATGGAAGTGCACTACTGCATCAAACGATGTAGGTGTAGAAGCTCCTGGAACAATAGGATATTTGGTGAATGGACTGGCCTGTCTGTTCCCTGACTTAAATTCCATTGAGCACATGTGGGAAACAGTGGGGAGATGTACTGCACCATGTCCACATGCACCACTGACTATCCAAGCAGTTGTCAATTGCATTGGTAGAGGAATGGAATTCCTTACCACAAGAACTCCTTACCAACCTTAAGGCCAGTATGGGAGCATGTTGCAGAGCATGTGTTTCAGACTATTGTAATCACACACCCTGTTAAGGACCATGTCCCAACTTTTGTGATGTCCAGGGCACCATCACGAATCGCGGTGTCTTCTATGTAATTACTGTCTATGAATAAAAGTGTCTATTCTGTTCATCTCATTGCATATTTCTTTCAATTATCTTTTGCACTATATTGTAGCAGTTCTTTCTGTGCATGGTCTAAGTTTTATGTAGCTATGCAACTTTTCAGCAATGCACCATGCAAAAGTTACTTTGATCTTTACGTTTTGCACATCAGTATAGTATTAATGGGATTACTCAACAATTTTCAATTAGACAGAGACAAAATTCCCATCATCCACCTTCATCTTTACATCAAGTTTATTTGTACATACAGTTACATTTTGAACATTTCTAAGATTTTTTATTTTTTATTTTACTTTTTTTAATTACATTAAACAGGAGCTCATTACATACATGAGGAACAGTGGTGGATCTAAGATTGTACCTTGGGGAACCTCATACATGATTTCTTCCCAGTGATAATTATGTCCATGGACTACACTGCTTGAATTACTAAGTACAACTTCCCACATTCTTTGTCAGATGTGACATTAACCATTGGTTGGATACACCATAAGTCCTATAAAATGTCAATTTATCTAAGAGTATAATGTGATTCACACACCCAAATGCCTTAAAAAGACAAAAGAAAATACCAAGTGGTGCTATTTCATTATTTAATGCTTGTAAAATTTGGTGTGCGGACATGTAAATGGCAATCTCGGTAGAGAAACCCTCAGTGTTAATGTAATGTTCCACACATTTTTCTATGTGGAACACTTAAACATGTATAAATTTTATATGTGCCTGTTGAAAGACTTCATTCTACTAACTCAGTAATGTCTTCTGCTTCATACACAAACTGTCGATTGTCACTTTCAGATGAGGTAAAACTGCTGGACACAGCACCAATCCCATGCAGTTTAGTAAAAATCCAAGTAAATATTTTTTAATCCAATGCTCTTTTAGAAAATTGTCTATCATATTCTCTACAAGGAGCAGAATAATTTCTATTACAAAACCCATACACAGATACTATGTTAAGCCAAATCACAGTCGAAAAATTTAATTATATAAACTCTTGCAGAAAGTCAGAACCTGAAACTCAAAACAAAAATGACAGTCAATAAAGAAACTCTTGGCAATTGCAGTATCAGCATACGTAACGAAAACTTATCTCTGTAACGAGCCGTACCTCATGTAACCAATAAAACTGAATGTACCTCATGTAACCAATAAAACTGGACACATATTAAATGAAATGTTTCATTTGAATTAGTATATACTACTGCCTTCTAAAATGTTCACTATTTCTCCTGGGATGCCGTATATCAATAAAGGAAACATATATAAAGAAAATATACATAGAAATATGGAAAACAGAGAGATGGACATAAAACATTTTAACAGAAGTGAATACATTTAATAAAGAGATAATTCTACTTTTACAGCTGATGTCAGTTTATCCATGAGTACATTCTGAAAGAGAGAGATGATAAACTGTTTCATACCTGCCCTCAAATTTTCATACTCTAAATGTCTCTCTTCATTGAGATAGAGCTTCAGTGCTCACAGCCTGTCTAACAGCAAGGAGCTGAGTGCTGGAGGGATTGCGATTCTGATTCTGCTTATACTTGCGACATGCTTCTTCCTGGTGTCGCTCCATATAGCGGCGTTGGGAAAATGCCTTATTACAGACAGCACAGTGCCATTCCCATTCATGATGATTTGCTGTTCTCTGATGAGCGCGCAAGTTTGATCTGAAATATTCATTCACAAGCTACATATGAGATTTTTTCATCAAACAATAAAAAGTTTCAGTTTCCTTCAACATTCAAGCAACATGCATAATTGAGGAAGATTATAATTTAACATCTGATCAACACTGAGGAAATTATAGACAGAGTGGCAGCGTAATTTGGCAAGGAGGCAGCAGAAAATCAGCAATGTATCACTAAAGAAACCATCCTAGAATTTATCTGAAGTGATTTAAGGAAACAACATACAAGATATTCCAAATGATTACAAAGGGGTAGGAACGCCACCTCTCACAAACATAACTCTTGTCTCTTACCTAGTGCGTCACCTTCTTCAGTCAGAAGGCACAAATTCTAACCTGGAATCAATCACAATTACATAATCCCATCAAGTCTGTCTATGCCATTCCATGGCAGGATTACTACCATCAGTGTCACATGTACTCTTTCCATTAGACACAGTGGAATGTTTAAAATTAGCTCAGGTCATCAGCACACAGTTGTGGCCAGGAAGTGCAAGCCACTAACTTTCCTCTTATTTTGACCAAATATTGATAAAAAAATTTAAATCATTGGAATTCAAACTAACTACTTCCATAAACACTCACTAGCATGCCTTAGTAATTTAAGTTATAAAGACATTACCAGAATTCAAACAAATTACCTCCAAGAGCAATTCCCTTTGTAAGTGTGCAACAGTTAGCTCTGCTGCAGGCAGGCACATATTATATTATATTATATTATTTATATGTCTGTTGATCTATTTCATCATTCATTTTAGATACTGATTGCTCATCTTCCTAACAGGATCAACATAATGCAGTTAGTGTCAGAGTGTTAGTAAATCACTTAACAAAAACACTTAACACAAGCTGGTTTTGATCCTGTGTTACAATACCCAACCATCTGGCCTCGACTTCTTTGAATTCTTTATCACAGACATAAATAAATGTTATGAACTTACTGAGTAAATGTTTTTGTTCTATGAAAACATACTGAAGTGATGGGAATCACAACAGGTATGATAGGTTACTTCTAATATAACCGTGAACTTTGAAGCTTACTGTATAATTTTCATGCAGTCTTATGTATTGCAGCTGTTAAAATCAGCACCAGTTTCCAGTCCCCAATATGCAGAGGCCAAAATATTATGATGAAGGAGAAGGCAGAAACACTTCACAGCATGCTATTCATTTTGTCTAAATGAGTATGCACAATGATGAGCCATATGTGTGTCCATTTGAAGTTCATAGCATTATCAGTTGTTAGTGAAGTGTACATGGGAACATCAGGTTTGGACACTGGAGCTATGTCATTTTTTTATGGTGTCTGGTAAAATGAATCATACTTCTTACCAAAATGTTTGATCAAAGCGGGGATGCCCATAGGTCATTCGTGGAATTTTTTTCCTATGGATGACTTTTACTCTCACAGCTATGGTATTTGTTGTTGTTATAGAAAACATTACAAAGACAGTATACAACACAATCATTGCTAACCAACTGCATCTTTTCATGACCCTCATTTTTCTCATTGCAAGAAGAACTTCAGTGTCACAGGACCAGAACCATCCAACAGTGGTTTGAAGAGTATGATGATGGAATCTAGTGTTTCCTCACCTTAACTGTAATCTGGAATATTTTCAGGTACCAGCTCAAAAAACGCTATTTCATAGTCATGTGGTGACCACAGCTATTGATCTGTGAGACAAGGACAAGGTAAGTTAATTCCTGTATTTGATCTTCTGTTCTCTCTCTTTGCTCATTGTTTTTTGCTCACTTTGCCTGTGTAACCCGTTTGCCGCAAAATGTGAAACAGTATCTCAGTTTTGTGGCAACACCTGTGATGCTCTCTGGAGACATGTAGTAACGTTGAAGCATAACAAGTTTTGACGTCAAATTGTGACATTATGGAGAAAGAGCTTACTGGATCTATTATAGAGGAAAAAAATCACACATTTTTGTAGTTGCAACGACGGATCAAAAATACCATAATGAATTATAAAGCAACTACAGACACTATAGTCACACAAATGAAGAATTATAGAGGACTGCGCAATACTTCCACTGGACTCTGAAGCTAATAAGAAGATATGTCAATATCATTTACTTTGTTGTGATTGTTTTACTTTTGGACTTATAAATACATGGTGGTTTGTTTACTGTGTCAATGAAATATAAACAAAGATAAATAGCATCATACACTGAATGTTATTTCACATTAAAACTTGTCTAATCGAAAATTTCCTCTCACATCAAAGTTACAGCTTCAGACACTGGTGTGTAACAAGCAACTGGGAGACAAATCTCTGAAGCTGCTTTTACTAGAACTCAAACCCAACACAAGAGGTGACTTATTACCAGACAATTCTCTACATCTGCTGTAGCTAAATCACATACTGTCCAATATTAGAATGGTTTTAGTGGCTCACACAGATTTTCCACTCAATGTTTTGGCTGATAAGGGGAAGCCATTGTGAATAGTTCACAGGATAATGTTTACTGTACTGTAGAGCATGGTAATAATGCGGCCAGCCCTGGAAAAAGCATGCATTGGATGACGACACCCAGCGGCCCCAACCTGCATACATCTTCCAGTATACAGAAGGCAACAGCCAATTGCCTGCCAGCCAGCGTGCAAGCACAACACACCATAATAGTGGCTTTACAATGCACCAAGGCAAGTTTGAAAGATTTTGGAAACAGTCTATCATCTTTAAATGAGCAAGAAGGCAACAAGAGATGAGATAATTGTGGCTGGTGCTGGTATCACCAATGGTTTGGCAGCGATGCGCACAAATGTGTCACATCATGCAATCACCAAAATGTATCCAAGGTCCCTAAATGACGCACGAGGCAGTCTGATATTTAGTCACAACACTTCCCCCCTTCCCTGCCTTCCCCATCAGTAATCAAAGGGACATAAAGTTCCATTCCAACGCACAGAGTGCATCTGGATGCGCTACATGAGAAGATTTCCATGGGATTTCTATCACATGTGTCCCCTGACAGCACAACAGAGAAGGCATTCATGAACATACCAGCTGTTACTCCACTGGCTACAGGACCAAATAGACCAGACTTTTGTACTGCAGCAGAAGTAACAGTCACTTCATCACACAGGTCTCATCATGCTAATTTTCAGCAGAATGTAAAGGAAGTCAACAGGGGCAATAGGCCTCAATTCAGAGGTGCTCATCATCATTAAGAAACTTACAGCATCAAGTTCACACCAGTTCTGGGTTCCGAGGTTACTACAAAGGATGGAGTATCTACAGGTGACACTAAAAACCAATGAATCTCATTTAAAGCAGGTTTGAGGATCATAGCTTTGAAGAACTAAGATCAGCTGACACTGAGAAGGCAAGGAGTCATTCTTCACAGGCAGACAGACCACTGAAGATTTGTTTCATGCACTTGGAAGGAACAGTTTCAACACATCTGTTTGTGACTGACAAACTGCCTGGGACCACATTTCTGGTAGACACAGGATCCAGCTGCAGTCTACTCCCACAACGTTGCTTCAAAGGAGACAGCTCTCCTAGCATGCAGTGGCTGATGGCCACCACTGCCTTCCACTTTCAGATGTATGGCAAAAGATGTCTTGAATTGGAACTTGTTTTAACAAGTTGTTTCAATGGAATTTCATTGTGGTCAATGTCACCAAGCCCCTTATAGGAGCAGATTTCCTACACCATTTTTTGTGGGCTGCAAACTTCTACAGGAGCAGATTTCCTACAACATTTTTGGTGGGCTGCAAACTTATACAAGGGAAAGTTTCTGCCTCTATCGGAAATTGACTCACACCAAATTAACTCCATTTCTGAGTACATCATTCGACAGTTTCCAGAGATCACATAGCAGACAACATCCCATCAGCAATGCAAATTTGACAACCTGCACCATATTTGGATTGCACTGAGCCCACCAGTTGCTGCTAAACCAAGAAAACTAACACCTAAGCAGTTTTTGGTAGCAAAGCCAGACACAAGAAGGTGTAGTAGCACCCTTCAATAGCCAGTGGGCTTTGCCAGTTCACACGTGTGTGTGTGTGTGTGTGTGTGTGTGTGTGTGTGTGTGTGTGTGTTTGTTTTCGTTTCTGAAGAAGGCTTTGACCAAAACCTAAATGTGTAAAGATCTCTTCATTGTGGCTGTCTTTATGGAAAGTATAAGTCTATCCTTTTCATAATACTGCTAATGTTATAAACTTATGAGTCCCAGCAGCCCTCAGTGAGGTGGGTGGTGTGGTTGCAGGCCTGTGAGGCCCCCAGTTGGTACACTGATGACTGAGAAACAATTAACTGCAGGTACATATTACATCACTAGCAATGAGAGCAGACATACCCCAGCCCAGCAGCTCAGGCCAAGAAAGGCTCGCAGGCATTGGCTTTTACCCTGGTGAGAAAGAACAGCAGCAGTGCCCTGCAACAGCAGGACTGTGGCACCACAGCACTAAGTCCTACAAGGAAGGTCAGTGTTCAACCCATGGCTGCAGCTGGTGGTGCCCAACCCTCTCATTGTCTGATGTGGACCTGGTGTCACAGTGATGCTGCTTGACTCTGAACACCTCTGCCTCCATTTATATGACTTTGAGGTGCTGTTGTTACACTAAAACCGCACACCCAATCATGTAGTTCATAATAGGAGTCTTGCCCTGATGCGATGACATCGTCCTTCCTGCTGCGGCTACTACCACTGTGCAGAGCAGTTTGGCGCTGAGTACTGCTAGCCTGTCTCACAATCCTGTTGCATACACATTCCCTAACTCACATGTTAACGTACAGCAGTCACTGACCAGTGGTAGCTTGACACAATGCCACATTGCAGCTTCTTACAAATTATTCCAAATTCTACTGAGACTAGGTAGTGACACTACAAAACACAGGTTTGCCTGTTACCAGTTTCTTCTTTCTCTTCTAAATAATTCATGTCAGTGCTTCACGACTTATTAAACTGATGTTTGTAATACTCACACCTGTCAGCAAAGGACTTTTTTGAAGTTGGAGTTATTGCATTCTTCTTGAAGTCTGAGGATATCTTATCTGCCTCATATATCTTGCACACTAGATGGAATAGTTTTCTCATGGTTGGCTCTCCCAAGGATCTCAATCATTCTATGGTTCATTAAATGGACATTGTTTCAACTAAGGTCTTCCAGTGCTCCATTAAATTCTTCTCACAGTATTATTTCTCCCATCTCACCTTCATTTACTTCCCCTTTCTTTTCTATAATATTGCCTGCAAGTTCATTTCCCTTGTGCAGTCTTTCTATGTGTTCCTTCTATTGTATTCTGTGCTTGTACATGAACACAGAGAAAGGCCAATTTAGGAACACCAACAGTCATATAACAAAAAAGTTATTTAGTAGAAAATGAAACGTATCTTCATCGTTCTCCATTGTTGTGATTGAAGTAAGCACACATGGAGCAGCAGATACAAATACAAATCTTGATACACAAGAAAGAACAAGAGGCACAGAGCTGCATAAAATGACCAGTCTGAATCTTGAAAGCAGAATGTCTGAATACACTTACAACAGCACTTGCCCACAGGACAGAAGATAACACACTCTCTTTACACAAGTCAGTCAATAGCTTGACAGAGAAATGAAATGTTGGCTCTGTATTATGGAGGTGGAAATAGAATGCATGCTCAAAACTAGCCCAAGCTGTAACTTACACAGAATTGTGTCTCCTGGCTCTTGCAGCCATATTTCATACCAATGCACTGCAATGCCAGCTGGCAACTCTGAGAAACATGGGTCTTGCCTCATCTGGGTTAGCACTACTGCTGATGCTGCTTCTACTTGCAGCATCATTGCAGTGATCGACCTTGAAGCAACATTATTGACAATCAATGACACCGCACTTTCCATCTTTCGGCTTTCCTCCTTTCTGCATTTATTCTTGTACTCCGAAGAGCCAAAGAAACTGGTTCATCTGCCTAATATGGCGTTGGGCTCCCATGAGCACACAGAAGTGCTGCAACATGACATGGTATGGACTCGACTTATGTCTGAAGTAGTGCTGAAGGGAACTGACACGATGAATCCTGCAGGGCTGTCCGTAAATACATAACAGTATGAAGGGGTGGAGTTCCCTTCTCAACACCATGCTGCAAGGCATCCCAGATATGCTGAATAATGTTCCTGTCAGGGGATTTTGGTGGCCAGCAGAAGTGTTTAAACTCAGAAGAGTGTTCCTAGAGCCACTCTGTAACAATTCTGGATGTGTGGGGTGTCACATTGTCCTGCTGGAATTGACCAAGTCCATCTGAATGCACAATGAACATGAATGGATGCAGGTGATCAGACAGAATGCTTAGGTATGTGTCACCTGTCAGAGTTGAATCTAGACATATCAGGGATCCCATTTCACTCCAACCACACACACCCCACACACTATACAGAGCCTCCACCAGCTTGAAAAGTCCCCTGCTGACATGCAGGGTCCATGGAATCATGATATTGTCTCCAACATGTCCATCCACTCTATACAATTTGAAATGAGACTCATGCGACCAGGCAACATGTTTCCAGTCATCAACAGTCCAATGTCAGTCTTGATGGGCCCAGGCCAGATATGAAGCTTTGTGTTGTGCAGATATCAATGGTACATGAGTGGATCTTCAGCTCTGAAAACCTGTATCGATGATGTTTCATCGAATGATTCGCACTCACATTTGTTGATGGCACTGCATTGAAATCTGCAGCAATTTGAGGAATGGTTGCACTTCTGTCATGTTTAAAGATTCTCTTTAGTTGTCATTGGTCCCCTTCTTGCGGGATCTTTTTATGGCTGCAGCGATGTCAGAGATTTGATGTTCTACTGGGTTCCTGATATTCACAGTACTCTCATGAAATGATCATACGGGAAAATCCCCACTTTATTGCTACTTCTGAGATACTGTGTCCCATCACTCGTGTGCTATAACACCATGTTCAAACTCACTTAAATCTTGATAACCTGCCTTTGTAGCAGCAGTAACCAATCTAGCAATTGTGCCAGGCACTTGTTGTCTTATATAGACGTTACCAACCACAGCGCAATATTCTACCTGTTTACATATCTCTGTATTTGAATAAGCATGCCTATACCAGTTTCTTTGGCACTTCAGTGCATATATGTTACTCATGGAAAATTATAGAAGTCATGTACTTGCTATAATTCAAGATAAAAAATAACTTTGGTCACAGTTTCTACATATCTTTTTATTATGCAAAGTGGTATTCTTTACTGTGATGAGAAATAATAATAATAATAATGTGCACACAGACATAAATAGGAAACAGGATGTTAGTAAACTTGAAAGTAAACTCAACGCATGTTCTTAGTCACGTCTATAGTTTCTCTATTAACTGAATTTTGTATTCCTGGTTTGCAAATTTATGTCAAAACTTGAAAAAAGTATATTTTTATTACACCATGCCCATAAAATCAACAATAACTGTTGTTCCACAATGTTAATCAGTATACTAACAAATTTTAGGTAATCAATGGTAGGCAAACAGCGGCTGGTTATTTTAGTCAGCAAAACAACTTATTGCATTGCTGCATTTCTGCTAAATACATAAGACAGTAATTAGCAGCCTTTCTGAGTGTGTAACATACTCTCACACATGCTTCTGATGAATTACATAAGCCTTCTAAGTTTAATGAAAGTTATTAGTGAATATTATAGAAGCCATTTTTCATAACTGTGTCTCAGTAGGACTGTACACTATCATTGATACCACATAGAAGTTCATATCCAGACTGAGAGGGATCCATCCGTTGTGAGGACAAGGGGATTCCGCATCTCACAATAGCTCTGTTTCTCTCACTATTTGGTATGACTGACCTGCTCACACTCTCAAACCTTCTCTAATTAATCCGTCTTTCCTCAGTACGGAAGTAAGTGCAGCTAACTTTATAACATCCAAAGGAGAAATCAGCAAAGTAACTATAGCTTATGTAGATACACATTTACAAACAGTTAGCCTTTCAAATCAACAAATGAAGAAATACAACAAGCTTTGGTCAATTATGGCAAAATCCTTAAAGTACAGAGGGAAAAGTGGACTTATAACCGTCACTCTAATGTGGATCATGGATTTTAGTTATATATGTTGCTTTAAGAAAGCACATACCATCCTATCCCATCATCCATGGTTATTGGGCAGTGATAATATATGACTGTCAACAATGCATGTAAGCAGCAATAGACCATTTTCATCATGTACAGTGTCCCAAATTTAGCTCTCCATGAAGTGTAATATAACTTCCAAATAACACATGGAGGATACATCTGCAAGCCATGCCCACCTGCAAAGAGATGCTTATAGGTGCTATCCAACCTTTTTGTTAATGAAAATGGCCTACCAACAGCCTTTCCAAGTTTGCATTCCATTTCTGATTTTCGGAGTGCATCAGGACAAACTCGACAGAACCCTCTGCCATAGTTGTACCTTCCAAGTCAGGTGACAATGCTGTAGTGACCACCCCTCCACCAACCACACTGGACAATGTGGAGGTCACACCAATGACCATAGACGTACAAAAGCTTGATACACCCAAACCAAAAGCTTCACTACCTTAATGAGAAAAAATTCAAGTCATAAAAAACCTGAATCTTCTGTACAACAACCACAAGATCGACATCCTGAAAAAAACACCTCTTACGTGAACATTTTCCTTGGAACTTTTATGGGTGCTCAGCGATGTAATCGTGCTGGAGTCCAACAGACCCACATACACTTCAACGGCACAAATGGAAACAGAAATGCAAGAAAGGCAACCTCATACTTATAAACCCAGTAATACAAGCAACAAACCTGATCCGGGGTCAGAAGACAACTCCCAGATGGGCGCACACCACTGACCAGTTCCCATGTCTGTATACCATTAAAATCTAATAAATCAGTTTAGCCCACTGGCATCTCACAAGCTTACAAGCAACATGTTCATGTAACATGGGTAGACAACAAAGAAGACTGTTATTGTGTAGTGATGATGCAAATGTGCATCATAACACTTAATCTCAACTGCATAACATTAAAATAAAAATTCTCAGTTTGCAACAATATAAGTGACCTGCTGTGTTGCCATTATTTTTCTTCATGAGGCTAGATCTCTGAAAGTTGCTGATATTTTAGGATATGAATCTATTATAAATTCAGGTAATTATGCTGGTACAATGGTATTAAGTAACCAAGACATTAAATGTGGCCTGCAAGTAATTCTACCCACAGGGTCAGGTACTGCAGCCCAGTTACTAACAATATCTATGACTCCTAAGGTTCTCAACATGATGCAGAGACACATGGCTTTTACCAAGTCAATATGTCAGGCGTATTCATTAATCTGCATATGCCAATTACTTTAGGTGGAGATTTCAACTGCATCATTTCAAGAGAGGATCAGACTCCAAATCATAATTAATGTGAACAATTTCACACAGTTGTAAACATAAACACTACTCCCATATGAGGCCTTAGGCTTCTTCTGACCAGTAGATGGCTGCCTAAAAGACAGTACAAAGAGTATCTATGATTGTGGGCCATTTGATCAGCATGTTGCAAATCCTTCCCACCATTATCACCAGTAAAAGAATCCTGATAATGCCAATGATTCTTTTTTCAAGCAACTCCTCATTTGGCCTCACAAGAGTAAGTGGACCCCATTTCAGGGATAGCGTTTTTGGCCAGTAATAAAAACATTTCTAATATAGGGAGTCACCCCCTTTCTGACAACAGCCTTGTCAAAGAGGAGAGAGAGGAGCAGAGAAAGGTGGTGTACAGCCTCTTGCCCTTAGGGTGGGAACTGCCCCTGAAAGGTGAAAGAATCAGCAATAGTCAACAGCATGAAGAAGAAAAAGACAATGGAAATCACTGCATTAAGACAAGTAACATGTGTCCATAGAACATGTGAACTTTAACTAAATAGGTGCCATGATGATCTCTCCATTCACAAAACATTACCGACTAGTCTCCCATTCAGTTCATCAGGAGGGAACTGCCAAGAGGTACGTGACCACGACAAAAAGACTGAATAACCAATGAAAGGGTAACATTCTATGGATTGGAGAGTGAAATTTCAGAAGTCTGAATTTGATAGGAAAGGTAGAAAATCTGAAAATGGAAATGTAAGGGTACAGTCTAGATACAGAGGATCAGTGAAGTGAATTGGAAAAAAGTCAAGGATTTCTGGTCAGACAAGTATAGTGTCTTAACTACAACAGCAAAAAATTGTGTAATGGGAGTAGGACATATCATAAAGAGGAATGTAGGATAGAGTGTGAGTTACTGTGAACAACTCAGTGATAGAATTATGCTCATCAGAATAAACAACAAACCAATGACAACAAGAATAGTTCAGGTATACATATTGATGTCACAAGTAGACGACAAAGAGACAGAGAAACTATATGAGGAGACTAAACAGATAACACAGGGTGAAATCATTCAGAACTAGAACATTGTGGTAGAGGAGAGTTTTCGGAGAATATGAGTTGGGTAGGAAGACTATGCGAGAAGAAAGAATAATTGAGTTCTGCCATAACTTTCAACTAGTAATAGCAAATATGCTGTTCAAAACTCACAAGAAGAGGAGGTATGCCTGAAAACAGTCTGAAGTCACAGGAAGGTGCCAGCTGGATTACATCATGGTGAGTTAGAGATTCTAAAATTAGATAGTGAGTTGCAAGACATATCCAGGAGCATACACAGATTAATAAAGATTAAAAGTAGGCTGAAATTTCAGAGAATCATCTAGAAGAATCAATGTGGTAAGAAGGTAATTCTGAAGTACTGAGTAATGACGATAATTAAAATCACTAAGTCTGTAGATACTGTGATAATGAATGCCACAGTAGATGGTTCAGTTAAGAAGGAATGGACATCTCTAAAATGGACAACCATAGAAGCTGGAGAGGCAAATATAGTTTCAAAGATGAGGGAAAGGAAAGAACAGAACAATATAAGATACTCAGGAATGAGAGAAACAGGAAGTGCAGAGAAGCTAAGTAGAAATGATTCCAGGAAATGTGTGAAGAAATAAAAAAATATAAAATAAATATTTGTGGAAAGGACTGATTCAGCATGCAGTAAAAATGAAACAACCTTCAGTGAAATTAAAAGCACAGGCATCAGTGCAGATGGGTGAAAAAAGTATACTGAAGGCCTCTACATGGTGGAGGAACTATCTGATGATGTGATAGAAGAAGAAATGTGAATCAGTATGGAAGAAATATGGAACTAATATTAGAGTCAATGTTTAAAAGAGCTTTGGAAGATTTGAGATCAAGTAAGGCAGGAGACATAGATGAAATTCCTTCGAAAAGTCTAAAATTATTGGCAGGAAGTACAACCAAATGACGACTGAAGTTGGTGTGTAGAAACTATAAGACTGAGGATACAGCATTGGAGTATTGGAAAAATACCACCCACACAATACTGAACATAGCAAGGGCAGATAAATTTGAGAAATTTCACATAACCTGCTTAACAGCTTATGTATCCAGCCTGCTTGCAATCATAATTTACAGAAGAATGGACAAGAAAATTGAGCACCTGTTATTTGGCAATCAGTTTGGATCTAAGATAAATGCACTGGAGAGCCAGTTCTGATTTGCACTTGATAATGGAATGGATACTTAAGAAAAATTAAGACACGTTCATTTGTTGACCTAGAAAAAGCATTCAACAATGTAAAATGGTGCAAAATGTTCAAAATTTTCTGAAAAATAGGTGTGAGCTATAGGAAAAGATAATATAAGTAAAAAAAAGAGGGAACAATAAGAATGGAAAAACAAAAATGGAATGCTTGGATGAAAAGTATGTAAGACAGGGCTGCAGTCTGTCTCATCTATTGTTCAAAATGTACATCAGAGAAGCAATGACAGAAATAAAAGATAGGGTCAGAAGTGGAATTGAAATTCAGGATGAAAGGATGTCAATGATAAGTTATGGCGATAACATTTCTAATCTCAGTGAAAATTAAAAAGAATTACAGGCCTAATGAACGGAAAGAGCACACTAGTGAGTACACAATATGGATTGAGGATAAACCAAAGATAGACAAACATAATTAGGAGTAGCAGAAATTTGATTAGTAAGAAACTTAGTATCAAAATTGGAAACCACCAAGTGAAGGGACTCTACTACTTTGGAAGCAAAGTAATGTATGGCAGACAAAACAAGGATGACCCAAAAAGAAAATTATCACAGGCAAAGAGGACATTCCAGCTCAAAAGAGGTCTACTAGTATCAAACATTGATCTTCATTTGAGGAAAAAAATTATGAGACAACACATATGGAGCACAGCATTGTATGGTAGTGAAACATGGACTGTGTGAAAACCAGAAACAGAGAACTGAAGCAGTTCAGATGTGGTGTTATGGAAGGAATCTAAAAATTAGATGGACTGATAACACAAGAAATGAGGAAGTTCTCCCTAGAAATAGTGAGGAAATGAACAAATAGAGAACACTGACAAGTAGAAGGAATAGGAGGGTGATATGTTAAGGTATCAGGAAATAAGTTACACGTTATTTGAGGAAACTGTAGAGGGTAAAAATTATAGAGGAAAAAAGCTGACAATAACAAAATGAAATATTCGTCTGTTGCTGTAGCTGTGGACATTATTATTCTATTCAAACTGTGATGGATTATTTACGATGAATTTCATTAATGAATATGTGTAATGTGAAGCTGAGGTTAGAATTCCAAAAATCTTGAAGAGGTGCGTAAGGAATGGCAGGGGGATGTACACCATATATTATTCATATTCCTCATGTTCATACAAAGTTCAAAAAAATTGAAAGCGTATTTTATATCCCACTGTTAGATATTAATTGCATCATTGGAATCTAGAAGGACAAATCCTTGTAATAGTCTCTGGAACAATCCTCGTAATAAAGTGGGTGTCAGTTCTAATGAAACATGCAAAATAACTTTATTACAAAATTTGTTATCAACAATCCACCTAGGTTTTAGAGCAGGGCTTCACAACATACGTGCTCACGGAGCAAGCTGTGAGCAGCAAGGCGCAAGCATGGAGCAGTGCGAGCACGCTACCCCCACTACCGGACCAGAGCGGAAAGTGGGGAGAGTCATGTGGGGCACACAACAGCTGCCGCCAGTCGATGTAAATCCGCGGCCACCTGCAGGGATATCACTCACGAAGTATTACTGCGACAAATGAAACAAATAAAGGAGAATGTACACGTGCCACATAATTTTATTAGCTTAGTGTATGCCTCTACATTCGCATTAATTTGTGAACTGTTACACAATAAAAGGTGTCACTGAAGTGTGGGATTCTCGGTTTAACTTGTACTTTTTGCCCTTTACAATTGCGTCTATGTTTGGAGTTATCGTTCTTGTGCATTTTAGGCGCAGCGTGCAGTTTAAATTTCGATCAGACAATGCGTTTCTCAGGCGCGTCTTGTTGCATTTCACTGCAGAGAACAGTTGTTCACAAACATACGTGAAACCAAACATTGATATTATTGTAGCCGCCAGTTTGTGCAAACGAGGAAATCTATCCTGAGGGAACTGTCTGTAGAATTCCAAAATGTTTTTCTTGTTCTTAAATTTGTCTCTGTATTCTCTGTCACACTGCAGGTCAATAATTTCTTGCTGCAGCTCAGGACAAATCTCTTAAACATTCGCTGAATATGGAGAGAACAGATCAAAATCACTGTCTAGTGCTGTCAGATCTTGAAAGCGCTGATCAACTAAACTATGTGAATAACGTTCACAGTCTTTGTGAACATCTTGCATGGATGATAATTTAGGAAAATGAGCTAGGTTTCCTGTTTCCAGCTGACTCACCCAAAGTGTCAATTTCATTTTAAAAGCTCGTATTCGATCTATGAAATGAGTAATTAGCAGATCTTTACCTTGTAGTAAAATGTTCAAAGCATTCAGATGGCTAGTTAAATCTGCTAAGAACCCGAGATCACATTCAAACGTGCGCGCGCATTTGCCCTCCCTCCCCTCCCTCCCTACTCCGTGACCTTGCACCTGCTCGCGAGCACGTGCCTGAGCAAACGCGAGTACTCGCGCTCAAGACCGGCCAGTTGTTAAGCCCTGTTTTAGAGTAACAAAGACATTCACAAGTACAACACTAGAAGGAAACATGTTGTACATTACCCTTTAATGAATCAAACTATGGTACAGAAAGAGGTGAAATATGCAGCTGTAGAGCTCTTTGAGAATCTACCCATTGGGAACAGAAATAAAATGCCCAACATGTAGCAGAAATTTTTGTAAAAGTATTAAAGAACTTTCTCCTTAAGAGCTCCATCTAAACCAGAGAGGAATTCTTCAGAAGAGATAATTAGACATTTAAAAAAATAGTTGTAAATGTCCAGTATATGGCCAGATAAATATTATTTTACATGCTTTTATTTAGCCATATACAAGTGTTCTATGTTTATTCTGTTGGCACATTCCACATCAAAATGTTTATCAAAGTAACTAACTAACTAAGAAACTAATTTTATAAGTACCTGTGTACTCAGATCTGTCATATGCAATCAGTGTCAGATAAATAGCAATTGAACATTAAGGATGGAAAAACAACAATAGCAGTAGCTTTTTCAAAGTTGTGGCTCTCCTGTTAATTGGATAATGTGTCCATTTTAATCAGATAAGATTATTACCAATTGTTAATAACATAAGTAGGCTAGTACTATGATTAAATGTTAATTATAATTCAGTAAGATGCTTAACAAATAAAAAATATTACGAAAATGATAGAATGCTACTAACCACAAAGATGGCATGTCAAATGGCAAACAGACACAATAAAAAGACAGTTACACACTTAACTTTCAGCAAAAGCCTTCTTCAGAAGAGAAAAGAACACACACACACACACACAAGCAAGCACACCCACGTATACATGACCCCTCTCTCCTGCCTCTGTGGCCAGAAAGCAGCACCCTTGAGTATGGTGGGGAAGAGGGATGAGGAAGTACAGCAGGGTACAGGTGGGGGGAGACGAGACAGCACTGTCTGACAGAGTATGCAGGGACTAGATGGTGGCCAGACAAGCCTGCCTGGTGCAGTGTCAGGACACTGTGGGAGAAGAGAGAGGGAGCAGGACAGGAGAGCAGCAGAGAGAGGAAAAGACAAGTGGTGTTGACAGAGGGTGGAGGGCAATAAGGATGTGGGACATGAATGGGGAAGAGGTGATAGGACAAAGGGGTGGAAACTTTTGGGAGGATATGGGGCATAAGGTTACCTTAGGTTCAGACCAGGATGATTTCTAGAGCACAGAATGTGTTATAACTCCCACTGGCACAGTTCAAAGAACTTGGTAATGGACAGGAGGATCCAGATGGCTGGGGTTGTGAAGGAGCCACTGAAATCAAGCATGTTATGTTCAGTTACATTTGTTTGTGTCCACAGTTTGGCAGTGGCCATTCATCCTGGTAGACAGCTGGTTGGTAATCATACCAATTAAAGGCTGAGCAATGATTGCAGTGGAGCTGGCATACGAAGTGGCTGCTTTTGCAGGTGGCTCAACCTCTGATGTGGTAGGATAAATCAGTAACAGGACTGGAATAGAAAGTGCTGAATGGATGGATTGAGTAGGTCTTGCACCTGGGTCTGCTACAGAGTATGATCCCTATGGCAAGGGGTTGGGATTGGGAGTGGCAAAGGGATGGACCATGATGTTGTGGAGGTTGGGTTGGTGATGGAGCACTACTTTAGGAGGGGTGGGAAGTATCTCGGGTATGATGCCCTTCATTTCAGCTCATGCCAAATAATAAACAAAGCAACTCATTCTACAAATAATCAAAGCCCTGATGAAGGATGTGGTTCGGTTGTTCCAGTCTGGTGTGGTACTGATGAGTAACAAAGAGGCTACTCCTTTATAGGTAGTTCTTGGAGGTGGTACGAGGATTGGGACGGGGGAGGTATGGCGTGGGAAATCTGTTTGCAGACTAGTTCTGGAGGATAGTGCCTGTCTGTGAAGGTCTTTGTAAGACCTTCAGCACATCGAGAAAGGGAGTTGTTGTCACTGCAGATAGGCTGTCCGTGTTGTGAGCCTGTATTGGAACTTTTAGTGCCTGGCAGGGCTAACGGGGACAGAGGTGTGAATGAAGCCATAAGAGAGAAGGAAGTCAACATCCAGAAAGCTGTCACACTGGACTGAGAAAGACCAGGTGAAGCAGATGGAAGAGAAGGTGTTAAGGTTGTAAAGGAATGAGGGTAGGGTGACTTGGCCCAGAGTCCAGATTAAGAAGATAGCATCACTGAACCTAAACTAGACCAGGGGTTTGGGGTTTTGCGAGGCTAGGAATGTTTCCCCTAGATTGTCCATAAACAGGTTGGCATAGGAAGGCACCATGCGTGTGCCCATAGCTGCCCCACAGACTAGTTTGTATATCTTCCCTTCAAAGGAGAAGTAGTTGTGCGTTAGACTAAAGTTAGTAAGATGTATGAGGAATGAGGTAGTAGTTTTGGAGTCTGAAGGTGATTTGGAGAGTTCAATAGTAGCAAGACTATAGGCATGACGGATGTTAGTGTATAGGGAAGTGGTGTGAACAGCGATGAGTAGAGATCCTGGAGATAAAGGTGTAGGGACGATGGAGAGTTGGTGAAGGAAATGGTTGGTACCTTTGATGTGGGAGGCTAGATTTTGGGCAATTGGTTGGACGTGTTGGTCAATGAGGGTCCAAATTCTTTCTGTGGGGGCACAATGACCATTTACAATGAGGTATCGATGGTTGTTGGGTTCGTTAATTTTTGGAAGCATGTAGAAGGTGGGTGTGCAGGGTGTCAGTGGGATGAGGTTCTAGGAAGGACCTAATGTTTTAAGCTGGGATTGAAGGTTATGTTAGACTTCTGGGATGGGGTTGCTCTTGCAGAGTTTGAAGGCAGAGGAGTCAGACAAATGGCAGAAGCCTTCCACCAGGCAGTCACTGCAGTTCATAATGACAGTGGTGAAATCTTTCTCTGCAGGTGGGATCACTAGGTCAGGATCCATTTTGAAGCTGTGTATGGCTGTCCTTTCTTCTGCTGATAGGTGAAGTTCTTAGGAAGGGAGGGTTGTGAAGCTAAGTTGAATATAAAGAAGTTTTGGAAGGTGATCAGGGATTGGTCACAGGGGAAGATCACTGCTAGATGAACTCGGAGAGGCACAACACATTCTCTGCTCACAAAATCACCGTAACCTCAACCTAAGATAACCTCCACAATCTCCACTCATCAGTTTCTACCCCTTCTGACCTATCACCTCCATCCAATTCACATTCCCAACCCTCATTGTGCTCTGCTCTCTGCCTGCTCCACTGGTCTTTTTTTCATCTCTGCTGCTCTCCTTTTCTACTCCCCCACCTCCTCTACCCCCAGCAGCCTCACAATGTCGCACCAGGCAGCCTTGTCTGCCCACCATCTAGTCCCTGCACGATCCGTCAGGCAGTGCTGACTCCTCTCCTCCCACCTGTACCCTGCTATCCCTTCCCCTCCCTTGCCCCACTCAAGAATGCTGCTTCTGCTCAACATTACATTGCATTATGGCCACAGTGGCAGGAGAGAGCCGTCATGTATGTGTGAGGTGTGCCAGCATATGCGTGTGTGTTTTCTTTCCTTCTCTGAAGAAGACATTGGCTGAAAGCTAAATGTGTAGCGGTCTTTTTGTTAAACCTGTCTGTAACTCAATGTGTCATCTCTGTGGTGAGTACCAATCTAGCCTTTTCATTAGGTAATACTGTTGATAATCCAACCTGGACTTTCTGTTGTTTGATAGTGTCTAGCAGGTGACGCTCTCAGCTACAATATTACTTTTACTTGGTCCACAGCCCAGGATATTTCCTGTCTTTCTGGAATTTATAGAACAAGTAATGAATGAAAAATGTAACACCCACCTATCAGCAAATCTCTTTGCACACATCGGGCATTGAAATGGTCGTTCCCCCGTGTGCAGTCTCAGGTGACCTTTCAAAACCCATGGTCGGTCAAATTTCTTCTCACAGTATGGGCATCCATGCAGAGGAATACGTTTTGTCATTGGTTCTGGATTGGATTTTGTTTGCTGAGTCACTGATCGATCAAAACTTGGTGCAGAAACATAGTAGGAGTTGGTCTGCAACGACTTTCCATGAACATAATTTTGTTTATTTCTACTGATCTCATTCTTCTGAGTATTTTCGATTGCATTTGCTACTGTTACTGGTAATGTCCGAAAATTAGTTATCTGTGATGAGTGCATATCAGGCTGCATGGCTAGTTTGTAACTAGGAGACAAAAACTGACTTTGAAAGTTCTGTGCCATATTTACAATTACCTGACATTTATCCCCAGTATTACTCTGTACAGCTGATGATGTGCCAACAACATAAGCTGGTTGCAAAAATTTGAGAGTTCCTCCAGCAGGCATCCGTACAGTATTTCCATCCTGCTTTTTCAGCGATACCTGCTCAGTATTTGATATATCTTCAGTTTTACATTTCTGATTAGCTATGTTCTGCTTAATGACAGACCAATACTCAGCTTTTAGATTATATTTTTGATCAACAGGTTTCAGTCGTCTATCTGTGTGCAATTTTTTTGTGATAAATAAGTTTCTTGTATGTGACTTCTTTACATGTGAAGAAGTCATCTTTCTTTTCAGTTTAAGTTCATTTCGAAGATCATACTTTGTGCGCTCAGATCGGGAAGCATTGCCATTATCTGGAGACACTTTGGTTGCATCTGTTTTACAAATTACTTTTTGAAAACTGTAATTTCTGTCACCCCCATTCTTTTGATTATAATTTCCTGTTTCCTCTTCAGAGGTAATATCTTCATCTAAGCTAAGTGGAGGTGAATCAGAGCAATCTTTATCACATTTGTTACTAAAATGACCAAGGTGATATCTTGTCACAAATGGCAGTTTTGACCAGTCAGGAGCCTCATCAGTTTTCCTTGTGGTATTCTGGTGGTTCTTTGACTTTCTCCCATTCTGTCCATTACCAGATGATGATTTACTGTTTTGTGAGTCATATGTAGAATCTGTTAAAAGAATGTATGCATTAGAACATGTGTAATACTGTTTATGAATAATTTTTAATTACTTAACTGTAAACTGTAACAAATAAAAGTACTGGGAAATTTCTGTACATACAGAAACTGAGATGACAGTAAAAAGAAGAAATAGAGATAGCTCTGAAGCCTTCATAATCAAAGAAACAAAATTACCACAAATAAAGAACTACTGACTTGCTAATTACATAATATACTAATTAATGATAGGAAAAGACTAGCAGTACATCATATCATATACACTGTGAAATGTTTGACAATAATGGAAATCCTGGCTGGAGCAATATGTTAAACAGGGGAAAGGCAGCTACTCACCTATAGCAGATCGATACTTGGAGTACGTAACATACTGTATAACAGAAAACAGCATCCA
This sequence comes from Schistocerca nitens, assembly GCF_023898315.1. Lineage (NCBI taxonomy): Eukaryota > Metazoa > Arthropoda > Insecta > Orthoptera > Acrididae > Schistocerca > Schistocerca nitens. The sequence continues at coordinate 467,897,015 of NC_064620.1, read as the reverse complement.
CGTTAACTTTTGAGTACTAGCACTAGCTCTTTTTCCAGCAATAGTACACACATTCACACACACAACCAACTGACAGTGCAAGCAGTTGTGCTGGAAAGGTAGTGTCAATGCTATTCTCTGATATGTTTAATGTGATCCACACATCGATCTGATAGAGGTGAGTGATTACCTTTTCCTTATTTTACAGACTGTGAGATCTATTTTTCATATTTGTTTGACATTTTGACATCAGTAATGCTATGTAAAGGATCTTGTAAGTTACAAAACTAAATGTAAAGTAACAATAATATTACAAAAAATGTAGACAAGAAAGACAATGTATAACTGCATTCAGGGTGAGATAAACGGCACATTGCTCAATTACTGAAACTGTGGCAATTATTATTTTTAATTATGTAAGCTCTTTTTGTTCCAAACAGTTATCACAGGGTAGATGTTTGCATCATAATATGTATGTTCATATTTGCAAATATTTATGTCTGTTTCTGGTGTGGCAGAGAGGAGTTGGTTCTAGAATTTTTTCTGTATGATTACCATACTGCTTGTTTCACCACTATAACAATGTAATAATAATAATATGTGACTCAGTGGCCTAGTGAAAGTTTTGCAATTGGATGTCACTTCAGTGACTACATATACCCGACCTACCCACTAATCCTACTTCTGATAATGATTTGTTAATGTGAAAAACCCCAAGCTGCCTCAGGATTTAGAGTTCATATCAAACTGCAGGTCCCACCATGTTCCTGGGTAATTCATTTCACACGTTGCAGTAAGGTGAAGACAAACTATGTCCAACAGAATAGTGTCAAGTTTTTTCATATACTATGCTACTGCAATGTTCCCTGATATTATCAGATTAGAATTTGTAGATTTCTTATGGTTGTGAATTTCTGCACTTGAAATGTCCTATATTATGATTGTGACAGAACGGATCTATCAGACTTTGTCACTGTAGCTGTCTTGAATATGTTGGAATTGAAATGCTTCAACATGTATGGAACTTTCATCAATTCACATGAAGAGTTCCCTCTGTTACTATCCTCATATATTGTCCCATAAATACAACAACTTTTTCTACTCAAAACTGTAGTGCTTTGAGAATTTCCGCATAAATTCTAGAACCACTCGTCCTTCTACCATCTCAAACACACGATATTTTAAATATAAGTGGGAGAGTGGAAGCGTATCTACTGTGCCTCCTGTTTCTGTGGGCCGGTTGGAAGTTTGTTATGAGAAGACTGTAAGAGTGGCGGTCCACTGCCGATGACAAGTGTTTGCCTCTAGCACCACAGACGCTGTGTGAAAGAACACGGAGTAATTATAGGCTATTCTTTGCTGTGTTAGTGAATGAGATTATTGTAAAAAGGCAAATGAAAAACTGATTATAGATTTTTATCTTACTTCATGTCTTAGTCCTGTACAAGGCAAGACGTATGTGATGTCCATAAATCATTTGGTTGTTAGACCAATGTTTTTATAAATATGTTTAACAGAGTCTAATGTTTGACGACTAAGTTGACTTGCAGAAGTTGTTCTCTGTGAAAGTTGAAAATATATTATGATTGAACTGAAAGTATTCTATGAGTACCCAATTATTTCAATAATAGAGAAATAATCTAATTAATTCCTATAACCAGCGAAAATCTTCAGAGAAGAAGCTTTTGGGAGATTGAAGTAGCTGAATACCCAGAGAAGAGGATCACCTGGTCACAACACAAACTGATGAGAGTGAGGTGTAAATTGTGAATGCAATCCAGTTTCGCACCACTTCTCGTGTCATCAAAACTATTAGAAAACTTTTCAACATTAGGAACATTGTATAAAAGTGTATATATCAGTTTAACAGCTCATTACATGAATGAATGATCAACATCCTTATTCCTCTACTATTTTGCACAAATATCGTGCAGAATTTTTCACTGGAGGCAGTTACTCTGGGCTTGCTGCACTGCTCCAAACTGGGACAATGCTGCATGGAGCATGAACAAAAGACCAATCAGGTACTTCATCTTGTGGAGATAATGTAATCACTGCCCCACCTTGAAGACATGTGGTAGCCTTCCATATATTTATTACAAGCAAAAACAGATAACAAAACCTCCAAAAAGTTTCATACTCTTTACTACCAAACTCTACACTGCTTAATGATTGTGACTATCCTTTATCATCTAGAGAGACGTAAGTCTTTCAGATTGCTATCAGGATGGCAAAGCTGTAGCGTGGGATTATGCCACCACACTGCATTAGAGCAAATTTAATCCCATTCCAGAAGTTGATGATGACCCACAGTGACCCATCAAGATGGGTCACGCTGTCAGAAGTCATGTAGTTGGCTGATCCTGGTCCCGCCAGATGGGTAGGCCATGGCATGCGAAAGTACCTGCAGTGACGACGTTAGTGCGGAACAGCAATAAGAGTGTTCACAAGAAATGCTGGCTGGAACATCTAATAAATGGATGTCACTACACCATAATAATCACTGAATCAAGTCCTGTGGTATGAACACCATCAATCCTAATGGCCAACTGAACTCAGAGCTGGAGAACTGTGGTATTTACACATGCAGGCAGAAGGCAATGACATGAAGCTTTGTCCGTTATGACTGAATGTAGCCTGCTTCTTCACTAGCTGTTTGCAGTTCCGATTCCACTGTATTTGCTTAGCAATTTGTAAAGCACTATTAACTTGATTGTCAAGTCTCTGATATGTGTTATTTCATTTGAGGTATAACTTGTTGCTCCATGTAACAAGAACTAACAAATTTATCTTCGTCTCACTCTCTCTCTCAGTGGATATTCTGCTGAATGTGTCACTTGTGCCTGGTGTTTGGTGCCTGCTACCAATGTAGCAACATGTGCTCATATCTGTGACTGACTTACAGTATTGAATGTTTCTTTTCACTGCATAACTCTGTCACCACCTCTGCCTGGTGTCACCTGTGACTGGGCTATGCACTATAACAGATGTGTATTCAATACCAAACATCAGAGAAAAATTATACAACTTCGAACTATGTAAATTTTTTTGGCAGTCGATCTTAGCTTAAAAGTGGTTATCACCAAACTGAAAGTTGTCCTGAAGACAGGCCTAAGAAAGCATTCACAGCACAATCAGGTCATTAACAGTACAACAGCATTCCTTTTGGATTAAAAAATGCTCCTACTATGTTCCAGTGCCCGTTAGATGGAGTACTTCATGGGTTGAAACAAAAGATATGTTTGGTGTATCTTGACAATATAATATTTTATACAAGAAATTTAGAAAAGCATGTTATGTTCTTGTATGGAGTTTCAGCAGACTGAGAACAGCACATCCTACACTTAGCATATAGAAGTCTCATTTTGCTCAAAGAAAAGCTAATTACCTCAGCCATATTACTATCACGGGGGAGTAAGGACTCATTCTCGTCTCACATCAGCTGTGCATGATTTTGCAACACCACAGACAACAAAACAGTTCTAATCATTTCTTGGTCAATGAACTATTATCACAAATTTGTAAAGGGATTTTCTGAAATTGCACAACCATTAACTCAGACACTTCGGAAGGGATTAAATTCCAATGAACAGTAGAGACTCAAGAAGCTTTTCAAAAAATGAAGAAAGCACTAATGTCTGATACTGTGTTAGTACGCCCTGATTTCGAGAAGCAATTCATACTTTCCTGAGCAGTGTGGTAGGCTGTACTCTGAGTCAGAATTACAATGGAAAGGAACACCTTGTGGCATACGTATCTATATAGTTGAACAAAGTTGAACGAAATTACTCGACAACTGAAAAAAAGATGTTGGCAGTAATACATGGAATTTCTTATTTTCACTGTTATTTGTATGGGCTGAAATTTAACATGGTAACAGATCATCCATCCTTGAAGGGGTTATTAGACCTAAAAGACCCTTCAAGTTGGTTAAAAAGATGGGCACCCAAATTAAATGAGTCTGATAATGAAGGGGTTCACAAGCCAGGAGTAAAACATACCAACACAGATCCAAAGCGGTCACAATGGTTTTGGACACTTTATTGAAGCCACTTTTGCAATAGCAGTATCTCCATAAGGACACTTTGTCAGTGGACCAATACATGCAACAACTATTTCTGTGTGAATGTATCAGTAACAGAATTCTAACACCACCTAAGGAAAATCATGTAGGAAGAAGCTATGATGGACGCAATGATACAGCATGAAAGCAGCTGCCATTATCAGAAAAATAAAAATAGCTATCAGGATATATGAGGAATGTGATATTAAATCTTCTCTAACAGAAGCAGAGAAAGTTCACTCTATGATGGAACAGGCAAAAACTTCAGTGGTGAAATAAGCAACTAACAATGTCAGCTCTGATGAGACAGCTGCTATATGACATGAGCAGCAAACAAAAATTAACAAACAGCTCGACAGTCTGCAGTTTCAAATGGACACACATCAGAAGCACTTATTGCCACTGACAGTAAAAAAGCAGACCTGCATCAGGCAAAATACAGAAAATGGTTCAAATGGTTCTGAGCACTATGGGACTTAAGTTCTGAGGTCATCAGTCCCCAAAAATAGAGAAGACAGTCACTCATTCCACTGGCAGAACTAAGTGGATGGCAAACAGAAGGATCACCCACTGTGCTGGGACCACAGGCATATTAGTGGTCAGGCTACAAGATGCACATCATGTGCATTCACAATTGGCCTCCAGGGCCTGCATTAAATGTTGCAGGTTGCACTGTTCCACAAAAGCATCAAATCATAATAAATTAAGGAGTCATCATTAGCCCTGGAAGCACCATTGAAAACAATTCAATGGCAACCAAAATTAATGAAGACACAGCAGTCAAAATAGCCTATTTTAAAGCGAAAAATCAACTACAGTCACACAAGCAATGTTTACATTATCACACAGTCTGTAACTAATGGACAGGCAAGTAAACCATTGCTGCCTTATTGACTTAGGTTCTCATGTAAATACACTGCCAACAGACAGAATAAAACTGCACCAGTGGGTACATCTCTCCACTTTAGTACAGCTAGGAACTCACCCATTACAAAATATGGTGAATGTGAAGTAACAGTTGACATGGGTTTCAGCTGAAAGTTAAAATGGAGGATCACACTAACAAAAGTTATTGAGCCAATATTGGAAGCAGTTATCATTCACCACCCAGGACTGGAACTAATCTTCACATGGCACATATCAAGATGGGCAGTGACGTAGCCACAGGAAATATAGGCAAAACTGCTACAAATACTATCAACTCACCTTAGAATTCTGTTATACCAGAGGTCAGATAGGAAGTTATCAGCCACGGTGCACCATATTATGAAATACCTGGCCAACCAATCTCTCAACAGCCAGGGATTTTGCCACGTGACCATTTTCTGTGCCAAAAGCAGAATTTGAGGAAATGTTACAAATGTGTATCATAAGCAGATTCAACAGCCCCTGGGCATCACTATTACATCTGGTGCAGGAGAAGGATGGCACCTGGAGCCTCTGGAGAAATTACCACACTTTGAATGCACATGCCATCCACGAAAGCCAACCAGTCCCTAATGTATGAGATTTCATGAATTTATTAGCTAGAACTACAATTTTTAGAGTGATTAATTGAATAAAGACTTACAATCAGATTTCTGTGGCAGAAGGAGACATCCCCAAGAACACAGTAATAACATATTTTGGTCTTTTCAAGTATCTGTTCATGGCATTTGGTCTAAAAATTGCTTGCAAGTCATGGCAGTGTTTTGTCGATGAAATGCTATGAGGAGTGAATCCTGTTTCATCTGTCTATACAGTATTTTGGTTATTTTCCCAGACAGAAGAATTACGTGATAAATGCCCCAGTGCAATGTTCAGCAGGATAGGAAAGTACGCTTTGACAGTAAATGAAAGAAAATGTGCTCTGTACCAACAACAAGTCACTTTCCTCAATCGTAAGAGTTCTTTGGCTCATATCTGTCCACTCAGAGAGAAGATAGAGGTTCTTAACAACATCCTACATCCAACAGATTTTCAGCAGCAGCCAGATTCCTAGGAATTGTTCTTTTCTTCTATTGTCGACACCTGCTGCGAGTAACAGAGATACAGGCTAGAGGACTGGTCTCCTGTGTATGCTGCAATTGATGTTAACACAAAATTTAATATATTCATAAATGAAGTTACAAGTCTTTTTGAAGAAACCTTTCCAAAAAAAACAGTGAGAGAAAACATGTTAAAATGTGGAAACAAGCCTTAGATTACTAAAGGCATCAAAACTTCTTGAAAAACAAGAAGAGAACTATATGCCGCAGCCAAGAGATCAAATGATCCCATTAGGAATATGCGCTATAAACTCTACAATAAAGTTCTGAATAAGACCATACAAGCAGCAAAGAACATGTGCTTGAAGACAGAAATTGATTACTTGAGCAATAAAGTAAAAACCATTTGGAATTTTGTAAAGAAGGAAACAAGGAAAAATGCAGTTAGTGGTGAAAATATCCAAATAAAAAGTGAGGGTCATCTTGTTAGCAATCCAAAAATAGTTGCAGACACATTAAACAAACATTTTTAACAGTAACAGAAAACATAGGTTCAGAAACCTCCATGAACAAAGCAATCAGTCTTTTGAAAGCCAGAGTACCTAGCTCAGTACAACAGTCACTGTTCAAGAAATTGAAATAGTTATTAAATCTCTGAAAAGTAAAAATTCTACCAGGATTGACAATACTTCTAACAAATTATTAAACTACTGCTGCAGCCATGTAAGTAAAGTCCTTTGCCACATTTTTGATGCATCACTTAAGCAAGTAACAGTCACTGTTCAAGAAATTGAAATAGTTATTAAATCTCTGAAAAGTAAAAATTCTACCAGGATTGACAATACTTCTAACAAATTATTAAACTACTGCTGCAGCCATGTAAGTAAAGTCCTTTGCCACATTTTTGATGCATCACTTAAGCAAGGAATAGTTCCTGACGGGTTTAAGTATGCACTGGTAAAACCACTGTATAAGAAGGGAGATAAGACAGATGCTGCTAACTATCAGCTAATATCACTACTCACAAGTTTTTCAAACGTTTTAGAGAAACTAATGCATGCCAGGATAGTTAAGCATCTCAGGGATCAAAATATCCTCTGCAAAAGTCAGTATGGATTTCAGAAAGGTTTGTCAACAGAAGTTGCAATATTTGCATTGCTGGCAAAGTCTTCGAATCTATCAACAAAAAACTAAAGGTGGTTGGGATTTTTTGTGACCTAACAAAAGCGTTTGACTGTCTCAGTCACCAGATTCTTTAACAAAAAGCTGCACATCTCGGTATAAGTGGTTCATCAGGGAAATGGCTCAACTTTTACCTGTCAAACAGCAAACAGAAAGTTGTAGTGGATAGTAAAAATGGAGTCCCATTATCTTCAGGATGGGGGACCATCACATGTGGAGTGCCCCAAGGCTCAGTTATGGGCCCCCTACTTTTTATTATCTTCATAAATGATCTGCCTCTTTGTACGGAATATTGTAGATTCACCATTTTCACTGATGACACTACACTACTTATTGATAACTCAGTAGATACACTTGAGGAAACAGCAAATAAGGTTTTAAGTGAAACAGTGAACTGGTTTAACATTAATAGCCTTGCTTTAAATTACACTAAAACAAACTACGTTCAATTTCACACAACATTCAAAGGTGAGGAAATAGTAGTAAAAATAGGTGAGCAGGTGATAACCAGGGTGGACACCTCAAAATACCTAGGCTTGCACATTGACAGCAAACTGAAATGGTCAAACCACATCATAGATTTATGCAAAAGACTGAGTTCAGCAACTTACACATTACGCATTGTTTCTTCTTATAGAAGTATGGAAACCATGAAGTCAGCCTATTATGGTTGTTTTCATGCCATTATGGCATATTGAATTATATTTTGGGGTAATCAGTCACTGGCTAAAAACGTACTGTGTGCACAAAAAAGAGCCATTAAGATCATGTGTGGAGTCCATCCTAGAGCAACATGCAGGAATCTTTTTAAGAAACTTGGAATCCTTACATCCACTGTGCAATATATTTTCTCTTTGATGAGCTTCATAAGGAAAGAAAAATCCATTTTTAAACTGAATAGTGAGTATCATAGTTATGAGACAAGAAGAAAACATGATATCCACTATGAACAGGAAAATCTAAGTATGGTACAGAAAGGAGTCCATTTCACTGGCTGTAAGATTTTTAATGCCCTCCCTTCAAGAATTAAGTGTTTGGTAGAAGATGAGCTCTTGTTTGAAAAAACTTTAAGGCAGTTCCTATTACAAGGATCATTTTATACAATAGAAGAGTCCCTGAACTACAATGTTCAGCATTTATTTTATTGTTAAATTTGAATCTACATTCGTAATCCTGACTATTCTTTATTGTAAACATATATTTTTCAATATTTATTGTCTGCAACACTTATTATTTTGTAACATTTATTTGTATATCAAAATTGATTTTCTGTAGTAGGACCCAAGTTACTGTTAACTGTAATATGAAATCATTAACATGGATCACCAGAACAAGAAATAAATAAATATATAATAAATAAATATGGCACTGCTGACAGCAGAATTTTCAGGTAACAACACCGCAGGCTTATGCCCCCTACCATGGCTCCCAGAGGTGCAACACACCCTCAAAAAGGAAAGATCCATCTTACAAAAAGAAGTTCTCCTCTCTCATCCAGTCCATAATGCACCATTAGCACTAGTGGTAGATGCTAGTCAGCATGAAATGCAGAAATTGATGTAAGATGAAGAAACAAATGGTCTTGGCTGCAGGGTTGTACTTATTATTTATTTATCAATGACATGTTTTACCTGATTTAGGCATCAATATGTTTCCAAGGGTTTGGAACTTTTGAACTTTTAGATTTGAGGTGGATGCTTGGGTCAGTTACACCAAACAACACCTTATAATCAGGACTTCATTTATTCACCTCTTTACACAAATAAGGCTTACAAAGAACTGGATGGGAGAACTACACAAAGATAATGTTTAGCTTAGTTCAAAGACGATACTCAGATCGATACTGGTGTCGACTTCATCAGCACCACATAGCTCCCCCCCCCCCCCCCCCCCAGTACGGAGTACTCTTGAGAGGCCGGGGGGAGGGGGGTGACAATGGCGTCGGCATGGGTGGTCCATGGGAGCCAGACCACAGTCAGCTTGACAGCCAGCGTCGTCGGGGAGCTGTGTGGGTAGATGTCATGAAGGAAGATCCGGCCACTGAACCTGGAAGTCGTTGAAGCGTGCACAAGGCGTCATACTGGGCGTGCAGCGACAGGTAGGCTGATAGGAACGGAGCAACAATGACGACATCTCCGGTGGGTGTGGTTACACACAAAGCATGTCCGGAACACATTTCACCAGGTGGCAGGGAATGGCGGAGGTTGTGTCATGAGCACCGGGTGAAGGGAAACACACGACGAACAGTGTGTCATCTCCGTAGTATTATAGAGATGTTGTGGACTATGTCCGGGGGAACAGGCACAAACACCTCGAGCGAAGGCACGTTCAAGATGGGGGCGCGTGAGAAACCTCGACAGGACGAGGCAGGCGATGGGGGAGAGGTCGAAGGGACCGGAGAAGGGCCCGGTGGCGAGGGCGTGATAGTAGGTAAGCTTGACGTGGGGAGCGAGGTCGGAGAAGAGCTCGACGATTGGAGCTGGAAGTCACTTGACCAAATGAGTAAGTCCTACATGGAGGGAGTGGTCAGAGCGTCGTGAGCCACGACAGTGAGTGGAGTGGTTGTGACCTGAAGGGGTGGAGAAGTGGTCTCAACATGAGCATGCTTAAGTCTGTTGAGAGAGACTGTAACAGCTGAATCTTTTATCTGGATGTCATAGGTGTTGGCTGAGTGCCAGAGAACTCGGTATGGGCCGGTACATGGGGGTTGGAGGGGAGCACGGTCAGTGTCATCTCGGAGCATGCCGTACTCACAATTGTTCAGAGATTTCGGGACGTGAACCTTAGGGCGGGAATGGCTGGTGGGCGGAGGGACGTGGAGGTTGATGAAGTGGCGTCTGATGTGGTCCACGAAGAAAGGTAAGACAGACTGAGGGAGAGACGTGGAAGGGCTCACAAGTTCGCCAGGGAGAACAATGTTCTGGCCATATAAAAACTCGGCTATTGTGCCTTTGAGGTCTTCCTTATAGATCGCACGAATGCTGAGTAGCACAAGAGGAAGGGCCTCCGTCCATAGAGAGTCGTGGCATCGAAGAGCTGCCTTGAAAGTGCGGTGCCAGCACTCGACTAGCCTGTTACTTTGCGGGTGATATGCTGTAGTATGGATGCGCCGGATGCCGCAAATGTTACAAATCTCGTTGAACAGGGCAGACTCAAATTGTCTGCCCTGGTCAGTCGTGGTGATAGCTGGACATCTGAAACCCGATACCCATGACTCGATGAAAGCTCGAGCAACAGTTTCTGCCGTGATATTGGGGAGGGGGACAGCCTCGACCCAGCGAGTAGTAAAATTAACTAGTTACAGGTACAAGGGATAAATAACACCTAGAATTAAAGTAAATTGCACTAAGAGAAGACAATGCTATGTTATTTGTAGGATAATTATACGCTTATGTCGTCATTGAGTGAATGGTTCAGTGGAAACACTCTTCTTGTAAACATACAAAAGACAACTTACCATCAGCAAAACTTTTTCCAGATCATAGGGGGGATGGTACAGCCACCAGTAAAATATGATGAAGAATCAAACAGTCTTATTTGCAGGTTTGCAGTTATTATTTATTTACCTGTGACACATTTCAGTTGATGCAGGGATTTTGAGGCTGGCTGATATTTGAAGGTGTTAGGCATATGAGATACTGAGCATACAGAACTCCCAGCATGTAGGCACATGGGATACACTGTTTGTTTCTTCAGCTTACATTAGCTTCTGCCTCTCATCACAAAGGTGAGAAATATCAAAGACGTTTCTAAACAATCAAGAGCTACCAAAAGTAAGTACTGCACATGAGTTTAAGAACATCTGTAATGGAACACTCATGTGAACTGTGTCTCAAGTAAATTATCAACTGTATGTTATGTTCTAACAGACTCAGTAAATCAGTCAGAAAATCAAGTTTACTACAAGTGTATTATTCTTATTTCCACTTGGTATTGCACTGTAGAAGTTTCTTTTGGGCAAACTCATTCTGCATCCCAAATATCTTCAGAATGTAAAAATTAAGGCATTTGATTCTAAGTGTAATCACATAATGGAGTGATGTCAGGTGGTTAAAGCTGTCACAACTCCTTACACACATCAAACATCTGTCTTTGTTTCCACTTAGTGTCCAAGTTCCACCTCCCTACAACAGTTACTCCTGATTTCAGTTAACACTAAAGCAATTTAATCTTATCTCAGTCACTTCTTTTATAACATTACTAGTGGAGAAAAACAGCATCATCCAGGTACTTATTTACAGTTGTGTATCCTCACCCATACTATGCAGTGTCTGGCCGTGTGCTTAAAGTTTATGACATCATATCTCCTGAACTATGTGTCGTACAATCATGTAATTTTGTAGGGACATTCAGCAGCATATGTGGATACTGTCTTCAAAATATTTAGTGAATGAGGTAAGTAGCAATGCCACCATGCGACATTTTTTCATGCCTCTCACTGTTTATAACATCATACCTCCTGAACTATATGTTGTGCAATGGTATAATATTGCATATACATTCAGGGACAGCAAAGAAGTAATAAATTTAAACATCATACATGATGTGACAGTTTTTCACACGTCATTTCTTGTGACATCAGATCTCCTGAACTACAATGAAGCACCAAAGAAACTGGTATAGGCATGCATATTCAAATACAGAGTTACGTAAACAGGCTGAATACAGCACTGCGGTCGGCAATGCCTATACAAGACAACAAGTGTTTGACACAGTTTTTAGATAGGTTACTGCTGCTACAATGGCACGTTACTCAAGATTTAAGCGAGTTTGAATGTGGTGTTACAGTCAGCACATGGGCAAGGCAATGGGACACAGCATCTCCTCCGAGGTAGCATTAAAATGAGGATTTTCCCATCCGACCATTTCACAGATGTACCGTGAATATCAGGAATCCAGTAAAACATCAAATCTCCAACATCGCTGCCGCCAAAAAAAGAGCCTGCAAGAACAAGACCGACGATGACTGAAGAGAATCATTCAACATGTCAGAAGTGCAACCATTCCACAAATTGCTGCAAATTTCAATGCTGGGCCATCAACAAGTGTCAGCATGCAAACCATTCTACGAAACATCATCAATATGGGCTTTCAGAGCCAAAGGCCCACTCATGTACCTTTGATGACCGCACGACACAAAGCTTTAAGCCTCGCCTGGACCTGTCAGCACCGACATTGGACTGTTGATGACTAGAAACATGTTGCCTAGTCGGACAAGTCTCTTTTCAAATTCTACTGAGCAGATTGACATGTACGGTTATGGAGACAACCTCATGAATCCGTGGACCATGCTTGTCAGCAAGAGGACTGTTCAAGCTGGTGGAGGCTCTGTAATAGTGTGAGGTGTGTGTGGACAGGCGGATTAAATAAAATACACTGACAGAAAAAATTGCCACACCAAAAAATAATCAAGGTAGAGTAATGAAATTTTGGGATGCATTTGTCTAGGTAACATACTTAAGTGATTAACATTGCAAGATCACAGATTGATGAAAGAGCGAGATATGCCATTGCAAATTTGAATTGCTGATAGATAAATAACCAGTGTAACTACCAGAATATTGAATTCAAGCTTTCAAACATGGATGCATTGTGTTGTATAGGTGCCGTATATCAGTTTGTAGAATGGAACTCGATGCCTGTTGCACTTGCTTGGTCAATACATGGACAGTTGATGCTGTTTGTCGATGCCACTGGAGTTGTCTGATGATGTCCTATACATGTTCTATTGGAGATCGATCTAGTGACCCAACAGGCCAAGGCAACATGTTGACACACTGTAGAGCTTGTTGGTTACAACAGCAGTATGTGGGCAAGCGTTATCCTGCTGGAAAGCACCCTCTAGAACGCTGTTCATGAATGGCAGCACGACAGGGCAAATCACTAGAATGATGAACAAATTTGCAGTCAGGGTGCATGGGATAACCAGAAGAGAGCTTCTGCTGTCATGCGAAATTCCACCACCAGGAGTTGGTCTAGCGTATCTAGCATGCAAACAGATTGGGTGCAGGTCCTCAATTGGCCTCTTTCTAACCAACAAATGACCATCACTGGCACCGAGGAAGAACCAGATTTTATCAGAAAACACAACAGACCTCCATCTTGATCTCCAATGTGCACTCGCTTGACACCAGTGAAGCCGCAAATGGCGTTGGTTGGGTTTCAGTGGAATGTACGCCACAGGGCATCTGGCTCGGAGCTATCCTCAAGTAATCGATTTGTAGCACTCTAGAGCCCGGTCTTTTTGCGACCATACATTCTCGTGACCACCATTGCCTGCAATAATGTACAGTGGCTACATTCCTGCCAAGTTTTGCTGCAGTATCACAGAAGGAAAATCCAGCTTTTCGTAACCCTAATACATGACCTCATTCAAACTCAGTGAGGAGTTGAGAATGGCGTCTTGTCGCGTTAAACGCATTCTTGACTAACATCAACTCACCACATCCAATCTCAAAGGTAAGTAACATCACGACCGTTACTGCTTGTATTTGATGCACACCTGATTTGCATCCTCATAGTGATGCTACTAACACCACTGTTATGCAACTGGCTCGAAATTTGAATAGACATCTTCAGATTTAGAAACTCGCCTATCAAATTTCGTTTATGTTGCTTAATTCCTTGTTCGCATTGCGATTTCTTTCCGTCAGTATATAGGGTAAAGATGTTTACAATTTCAATAGATATTTTTAAGCCCACTTCTGCTTCGCAACAACAAGCCCATATATCAAAGTGTTCTGATACTTGGTGTATGGTAATCCATTTAATTTTCGAATGATTTAATGCCTACCCTTTCTGTTTTGCATTCTAAAGCTTTCCATTATAGGTATAGTCCGACTGAAAGTAATTGGCATGTGACAGGACTGCTTCCGCTACTAAGACATACTGCTCCGGTAAGCACTGTGCCTGCCACTGTCTTGTCACTTCTCAGTACATCGTCGCAGTAATACATTCATGTGGCATTTAGTTTTGTGTGCAAATCGCACTCTTTAATTTGGCTACACGTTATAAAAGAAATTGATATGTAAAGGGTTAACGCGTTGCTGAAGTGACCTGAAAGTAAGCACCACTTTAATGTTTGAGTAATCGAGTCGCTAGAAGGACCAAGTACAACCTCTATCGTCCATTTTTTTTTTTTTTTTTTTTTGTAAATAATGTTAAACCTGCAGTAGATGCGTTAATTTCTGTTATGTTATTAGTCGCGTGGGTGACAGCTGTCACTCACTATTGTTTTCAATGTTATTTTAACAACGATCAAAACAAAATGAGATATATAGTTGCATAATGATGTAGGATTCAATTATTTAGTTAGCTACACACTTGAATGCGCTATTTTCATTATAATATCCCCACATAACTTGTTTTCATGAAAACAAACAAAAGTGAATTTATGTTTCAATAAAAATGTATAGTAAGTGTAGTTAGTGAACCATACAATGCAATAACGGTACATGAGCCTCACTAAAATAGCATTTAAACTAATATATCCGAGGGGATTGAAGATTAGTTCCCAAACAACAGAACACTTGACTAATGATTCAGATGAGCTATACATTGAAGGAAAGAAAATCAAAAAGATAAACACTTTTTGTTATTTGGGATCCATTTTAGAAATCGAGGGAAAATCAGAGTCAGAAATCAATAAAAGAATTAGTAGCGGTCGGAAGGTCACTGGGATGCTTAACTCAGTCTTATGGAGCAAGAATATAATAAGCAGAACTAAAAAATTAATATACAAACCCATATTAGAAAGTGTGGTTCTGTATGGAACGGAGACCTGCACAATTAACCTGAAGCACATTAAAAAATTACATCCCTAGAGATGGACTTCTGGAGAAGTTCGGCAAGAATCTCCAGGAAAGAGAAGACAAGGAACACCGAAATAATAAGGAGAATGGAAATAAAAGAAAGAATACATGACGTAATGGATAGGAAGAAATTACAGTGGTACGGGCATGTACGACGAATCGAGGAAGCCAGAATACCAAAATTGATACTGGAGTGGGAACTGGAGAGGAGAAGAAGAAGACGGCGACCTATGACCACCTGGCTCCAAAATGTACAGCACACAATGAGGAGAATGGGCACAGAGGAAGAGGACACACAAGATCGAAACACCTGGAGGAATATTTTGAAAATATAGTTAAAGAGTAATTTCCGAGTAAATTATTATGTCTGTAATGAGAAAAAGCTCAAAATAACAAAAAATAAAAATATCCGAAATCACTTTTTGACACGCGCATTTATTTTACTCCATACTGCCGAAACAACTGACACAAACTTCCTTCAACTGAAAAGGGCAGGTCCACTTTCTGATTGATTTGTCATGCTATCTACCATAATCGTAACATCTTCCTCTTTCTCCCTTTCGTTCCTCTTGCAACCAGTCTCTTCCATTCTAAACAGCGAAAATCCTTAGTAATCTGTAGTGCTCGACACCTCCTTTCTATTTGGGGCTTTATAAGTTCCCATGTATGATTGGTTAGGAAAGTACTTCTCTTCAGAAAATGCATTTATGGAGCTAAGTTTAGTAGATTGTAGAAAACCGATAGGCCAGTGCCTTGTATTTCGAGCGACATCATTTTTTGAGACAGATGGTAAGTAGAGTCCACGTTAACTTTTGTCATGCAAAATACTATGATCTCATACTTTTTCGCATCCCGTATCGCTATCGATAACATCGCCATGGTGTACTGTAGAAATTACAAAGACTGCTTTATCCCTTAACTAGCGAGGTGATTTTTCTGTAACGTATACCACGAGGTGGGGTCTCTAGAACCCATTTGTTTAAACCAAGATTTGATGTACTGAATTTTACATTCTGAAAAATTATGCAATCTCTGTAGCAAATAAATTTCCAAATACAACTAAATTCTAGGGTTTAAATTTGCGCATAAAATTTCCACCCTGTATATACATAAAGAAAGTATGTCAAATTAGCATTCATTGCTGGGAACTACATTTTTCTCATCACTACTCAGAACACGTACGATTTTAACAGACACTGTAAGTATTTCGTTGAAGAAACAGATAGATCCCCGTCACAACTTTCCTGAAGTTCTTCCTCTGAATGCTACTCTTAATGTAAATTCGTCGTCTTTATCGTTTATTTCTTTGTCTATATCGCTGACACCGTCCTCCATAGGTCAACTAACAATTTCATCAAACTCGGGAAAGTTAAAAATGACACATTCCTGCCAACATATTTTGAGTTATAAGGTACCGTACTGGTAAAAAATAAAATAAAAAACAGGTACGTAGTTCACGGAGAGCGGTCTAGGAGACTCCAACACCTATCAATAAGACGTGTCAACAATAAATACACAAAGCGATATGGCAACCGAGAACAAAACATCGTAGGCTTGGCAATTTAAGGGGCGTAGGGGGAGTATAGGAGCATTCCACCATAACTGACCTTGGAGAGCGAGTTCGAAAACTTCCGCGCTGTCTGAGAGACCACACCTCGTGAGTTAAGGGTTATTCTTCTAAGGACAGTATGACACAAGGGACTTGTCCTTTAAAAGATGAAAATTGAAGATTTTTCTGTTCTTTGCTTATTTGCAAGAAACTCAACAAGTACTTCGCGTTTATTTCGGCGAAGTGTTTCCAAGTAAGTAAGGCATCTTTGAGAATTTCAGTAAAAGAATACGACAAATCAATTATCAGCGGTTACACTTTTATTAGAACCCGCAGTTGCCTCCACCATTTTTATTACTACATCATTTAGGTTAGTGCTCTGTTTATGAGATCCATCGGGCTGCGAACCAACATAGACTTAAAGCATATTCTGCAACATTTAGTATAAACTCGGTAATATAGACACTAAACACTGAAAAATAAAAACTTACTTACCGAAATACTTCTACAAACTGGAATGGTAATACTAGTAGTCACATGGGTGGCAGATGTCAAATAGAGCACATATATAGATGAAGTTATTTTTGTACTTCCTAACAATAGCCACATTCAAACAACAATGGTGAAATACCGACCTTTACAATGTAACTCGAAGCTGTGCAAATTCATGTCTTTGGGCAACCCGAAAGAGCGAAAAGATCTGGGTGACATACACTGGTTAATAGTCAATGGTCACACGAATCAACACTATCTTCACAACGGCTATTTACTGATACGGCGCACAATATTGTTACGACTCCTTCACACGATGCCACGGAGAAGCGCTTTTCTGCAGCTCCCATACGGAGCGTCACGACACGGCACTCCTCCACTAACACGAACGGATTAATGAAGAGAAAGTGAGACCCAGGGGTCCTCTCCTTGGTAGTTAATGAAAAAAACTACTGTATCAAGCTGTGTTGATGGTTAAAAACATCAATCAATTGCAAAAATGTGTTAATTTTAGAAAAAAATTTAAATTTCTTAAAATGTATAGTATTCACAACATTTTTCTGAGTTACTTCTTTTCTATAATCGCTAACACACAGCACCAAGCTCATCAGCCCTTTGTTTAACACATAGTTGATAAGCAAATTAAAAGGAAATACACTGAAATTAGAATATAATACTTTTAAAATTGTAGTTCTTAATTTGAGTTATATTTTTGCCAGTTTTGTTAGTAAATATATAATACTTATACTTTGAAAATTATAATTGTCAAGCAAATCAGGAATCCCTGCTAATGTTCGGCGCCCACAATTCGAACAGGAGGGGGAGCACAACTCACTGGTGCAAGTAACACATTCTCTCGGGTAAACAAAGTGAGGTGGGTTTGGGAGCACTGAATTAAATGGCGAAATCCATTGACCAAGACTCTAAATTCGCTTGCTTAACTTTGGCGCAGATTACAAAAATTACCATTTGATTTTAATTTAGTTTCAACTCTCGGAGGGGGCGATGCCCCCCCCCCCCCCGCCACCGTTAATCCGGCCTTGATTGTTGATAGCCAAAAATAAGTTATTTCCGCTACGAGCGTATAGGTTTACAAATTCCGCTTCACTATCAGATATAATTTATTAACCTACACAAAGTAGCGATGACGTGTAGAGTAATAAAAGAACTTTAAATATAAATAAGTATAATCCATATGTCTGTAGCTAGCCATTTGACGATCAATGACACCAAGGATGACTATGATGCTTCAAGGACTTGGATCATGTAATAATTGTAGCTTGTTGCAACAGGTACCTTCTTCTTATTTGGATTTTGAACCTGCGAAGATATAAGGTATTCATTCGCAAGGAGGTTTTGTTAGATTTATGTTTAAAATGTTTTAACGTTTCTTAAAACGTCAGTGAATTGCATGCGCATGTACATATAGCAATATTTTGCTCACCTTGATGTACCTGTTCGTCTTTGTTAGAGAGCTGGTACACACATTTTCCAAACTTATGGATATTCTGGGATGATAGGGATTTTTATCTTGCATCAGACGTAAGGGTCATATAAATTTAAATTGTCTAACTTCTCGTCCTTGGTGAAGAAAGGAGGTTTGATAAAATTGACTGCCAGAATTCAGATAAATCTACTTTATTGATACAGACATATACGGCACATATTTTACTGAAGACAAAGAAGATGCAATCTTTAGTGAAATTATTTATTATTGTTACTTTTTATAATTGAAAATTGTAAGGGAGGTGTAATCTACGCAACTGAGCTATCGAAGAGAATTTCAATTTCTGATTTGTTTATTAATCCTATCATTACGATTCTTCGTCAGACGATTCCATCTGTTCGTCTTTGTTAGAGCTGACATACATTTTCCGAACTTAAGGATATGTTCTCCGTACTTGGATACGAAATGCAACAGTTGTACTTGTTTTGCATGTCTAATAGTTGTCTTTAACAAGTCATATTTGCATTGCCACGCAGTGAGACTAGTATATTTTCGCTAGGCTGACAGTATTCGAGAACACATATTGTTCATCAAAATGCATATTCTTGCGTGTAGATTAAACTGTACGCAACATGCACGGTCCGCTATATGTTTAAGCTGTATTATTCTGTAACTTACTAACGTAAAACTGAATTAAATATTTTTTGTACTTTGGAATGCAAATTTTCGGAGGTTTAATTCCAGACAAAAGAAATTAAATTACGCCACATTTTTAACAATTTTATAATCTCGCCGCAACTCAGCGAAAACCAGAAAAATCCGCTATGGTTGGCGGCGACACTTCTGACGACAGGCGCAGCCGTTGCTGTGAGCAGCTTTGAAACTGCCGCTGCTGCTACTGCTACTGTTGCGCCGCTGTGTGTCAATTTCATCATGGAGTCTGATGAGGAGGATGCAACTTTTACTTCTCCACCCGAACAAGAAAACCAAATACAGGAAATTTAAAAGGAAATTGTGGGTGCGTCTATGTCTAGAAGGGAGAATAGCTAAGGGTTTCTTTTCATACATTGTGACGACCTTCAACAGGATGACGAGAAGTTTTTTTTGTATTTCCGAATGTCGCGGGGACCCTTCAACGATGTTTTCCACGGTTCAGCCTGCTATACAAGGGGCAAGTACCAATATGCGATCTCGCATTCCAGCAAATGAGAAGCTTGCTGTCACATTAAGATAAGAAAAATTTATCTTTATATCAAACCAAACATTTTATTTTGTTAGAAATTACAAATCAACTTATTTTTGAAATTATTCTAAATTAATTTCTGAAGACAGACTTCAAGCAGATTTACTGGATGTCAGTTCGTAATGCTGTTGACTTGCCATATGGTTCTCAGTTTGTGCGCTCTCAAAGAGTGACTGAATTAACCTGCGGATAGCGTGGGAAATTGCCATATTGCAGGCTGAAAATATGGAACTGAGCAATGTGAGGTGTATGATGCAGAGCTACGAGCTACTGCGCTACTTTGGTTTCTTGCCTTTCTTAAAATATTTAAAATTTCCGTCTTTGTGTCTGATTTCACAAGAGTTTAGCACTGAGACTTTCGATAAGCTCGTCTGTTTCTCCTGGCTCCTTCGTACGTTTCTTCTTTTTTATTATGCATAGAAGCCAGATGACTGTGTTGTAAGTGTTTTTATATAAGGACATGCTTTGAAAAGCAAAGAAATTGCTTCTTGACTGCAAAGGGCATTTGTCATTTTCAGGTGTGGCTCAAATGGTTCAAAATGGCTCTGAGCACTATGGGACTTAACATCTGTGGTCATCAGTCCCCTAGAACTTAGAACTACTTAAACCTAACTAACCCAAGGACATCACACACATCCATGCCCGAGGCAGGATTCGAACCTGCGACCGTAGCGGTCACGCGGTTCCAGACTGAAGCGCCTAGAACCGCACGGCCACACCGGCCTGCTTTTCAGGTGTCTGGAGCTGAGTGTTGCCGGCACGGTAGCTCAGTGTTCGGTCAGAGGATAATCTGTAATAAAAAAACTGAGTAAAAGAAACAACGATCAACTTGAACAGATGTCTTGTGGCGTCCGCCCAGACCAAACGCAACGAACAATACCGAAAAAACGAAAAAAAGTGGTCAGTGCGACAGAATGTCAGTCCTAAGGGCCCGGGTTCGATTCCCGGCTGGGTCGGAGATTTTCTCCGCTCAGGGACTGGGTGTTGTGTTGTCCTAATCATCATCCCCATCGACGGGGCAAGTCGCCGAAGTGGCGTCAAATCGAAGGGGGGGGGGGGGGGGGGGGCTAGTCACACGACATTTACATTTTACCTACATTAAGGACTTGCCCTGTAAACTATATCTGGTATAATACGACAAGTGTATCAGGCTATATAGCAGTGCTTGAGACGTGTCTGCTTCTCCCCTCTGACAACAAGTTGACTTCTGCACTCTGCCACAGCCTTTGAAAGGACAATAATTTCTCCAACGGCATGGTGTTCATTGACGTTGGTGCATATAGATGATCGTCAGATTCAACATTGTTCAAGATCTCATTGCTTCATAAGAAGTTATTTGAGGAAGACGTTAAAATTTCCTCAAAGCAGGCATTTTATCAAGACTCTGATTACTTTCCTTGCGTAATCATCGAAGAAGGGAGGTTTCGATATCTCATCATTCTTACTGCGTCCTAATGGAGGCAGCTTCTTACCAGTTAAAAAAAAAATTTCAGCTACTGTCTTGTCGACGTAGAAGATATATTGAATGTACTTTTGGCAATCTCGCGAACAATTGGAGAATTTTTCATAGGCCTCTGAATCTGTCTCCAGAACTTGTTGAAGATTTTATGAAAACAAGTTTGCGTTGCACAATTTTGTATCTGATCGAAGTGAATACAGATCTGAAGACACTTTCACTACTTGTGATTTAGATGAGATTCCAACAGACCCGACAAAAGCGGGAATAAATATGAACGATGCCTGTAATAAATTTGCAGACTATTTTATGTAGTACAGAGATACAAGTAACATGGCAATTTGAAAAAAATATGAGGTCACCTTGCTCAAAACCTCATTCATAAGAAGTTATTTTTGTATCGTCATTTTTTCTGTTTTGAGTCTTTCTCTTAGCTGCTTTAAATTCATGGAGGTATGTACCGTCTATACAACCAATTGAAGGCAGTTTATTTATTGCCATACGCGTTTCGCTTCTTTTATTCGGTAATCGTCATCAGTGACTTGTAATACATGTTTCCTTTTATACATACAAGAAACGTATTATGCGGTAGATACAATATGCTGCTATATTACATTTTGTCGTGTTTTTCCCTTGTTTTTTAGGTTAGTATCAACTTTTGTAGCACAAATTTCGTAGTGTGAACTTATCGTCCGGTGTTAGGATTTCCAGCTCTGTTAACTCATGTGTGTGATCCTGGAGATGTATTCGTTAGTTTCCATACTCCAGCTGGCCGATTTCTGGCGTTCTTTAACCCACATTTGTCACATCGCATATATTACTTGTCCTTTCCAAATATTACTTGCAGAGGTGAATTATACTGCCACAAAAGTCTTTGGTCATTTGCCAAATAGCAATAGAAGTCTGACAGAAAGCCAACCATCATTTAAAAACAAATTTAAAGAATTTCTGAATTTCCTTCTACTGGATAGATGAATTTTTAGATATTAAGTGGTAACTGTAAAAAATTAATATTACTTTGTATAAAGAAAACTTATGTTAATGTGACACGTTCACATCATTACAAAATGTAGTATTCATGATCTATGGAATAAGTATTAATGTATGTATGTATGTATACATATATGTAGGTGATCAACATATGTGTTTTTTGGTGTGTAGTGTTGCCATCTGTTGTGTTTTGTTTGTGTTATGTTGTGGTTTGACATTTTTTATTTGTTGTGTTTGTTTGTATTTCCTGTGTGTAATTCCTTCTCGAGAGGATGATTTTTTATGGATATTTCTGTGTGTGTGTGTGTGTGTGTGTGTGTGTGTGTGTGTGTGTGTTTTAGTGTATTTTGCTGTGTGTAAATGTGTTTCTTTCTTTCTTTAAAAAAATGTATTTATGTATGTTTGTTTGTGTGTGTGGGGAGAGAGAGAGAAGCGGGAAGGAGATTCATTAATTATTTATCCAGGCGACATTTCGGTTTGTTGTTGTTTTGGTGGCTAGCATGATCAGAAATTTATTGATAATATGTATTTGGTTGTTGAGTACTTTCTTTTCTACATCTACATCTATATCCATACTACGCAAGCAACCTGACGGTGTGTGGCGGATTGTACCTTGAGTACCTCTATCGGTTCTCCCTTCTATTCCAGTCTCGTATTGTTCGTGGAAAGAAGGATCGTCGGTATGCTTCTTTGTGGGCTCTAATCTCTCTGATTTTATCCTCATGGTCTCTTCGCGAGATATAGTAGGAGGGAGCAATATACTGCTTGACTCTTCGGTGAAGGTATGTTCTCGAAACTTTAACAAAAGCCCGTACCGAGCTACTGAGCGTCTCTCCTGCAGAGTCTTTCACTGGAGTTTATCTATCATCTCCGTAACGCTTTCGCGACTACTAAATGATCCTGTAACGAAGCGCGCTGCTCTCCGTTGGATCTTCTCTATCTCTTCTATCAACCCTATCTGGTACGGATCCCACACTGCTGAGCAGTATTCAAGCAGTGGGCGAACAAACGTACTGTAACCTACTTCCTTTGTTTTCGGATTGCATTTCCTTAGGATTCTTCCAATGAATCTCAGTCCGGAATCTGCTTTACCAACGATCAACGTTATATGATCATTCCATTTTAAATCACTCCTAATGCGTACTCCCAGATAATTTATGGAATTAACTGCTTCCAGTTGCTGACCTGCTATTTTGTAGCTAAATGATAAGGGATCTATCTTTCTATGTATTCGCAGCACATTACACTTGTCTACATTGAGATTCAATTGCCATTCCCTGCACCATGCGTCAATTCGCTGCAGATCCTCCTGCATTTCAGTACAATTTTCCAATGTTACAACCTCTCGATATACTACAGCATCATCCGTAAAAAGCCTCAGTGAACTTCCGATGTTATCCACAAGGTCATTTATATATATTGTGATTAGCAACGGTCCTACGACATTCCCCTGCAGTGCACCTGAAATCACTCTTACTTCGAAAGACTTCTCTCCATTGAGAATGACATGCTGCGTTCTGTTATCTAGGAACTCTTCAATCCAATCACACAATTGGTCTGATAGTCCATATGCTCTTACTTTGTTCATTATACGACTGTGGGGAACTGTATCGAACGCCTTGCGGAAGTCAAGAAACACGGCATCTACCTGTGAACCCGTGTCTATGGCCCTCTGAGTCTCGTGGACGAATAGCGCGAGCTGGGTTTCACACGACCGTCTTTTTCGAAACCCATGCTGATTCCTACAGAGTAGATTTCTAGTCTCCAGAAAAGTCATTATACTCGAACATAATACATGTTCCAAAATTCTACAACTGATCGACGTTAGAGATATAGGTCTATAGTTCTGCACATCTGTTCGACGTCCCTTCTTGAAAACGGGGATGACCTGTGCCCTTTTCCAATCCTTTAAAACGCTACGCTCTTCTAGAGACCTACGGCACACCGCTGCAAGAAGGGGGGGGGGGGGGGGGGCAAGTTCCTTCACGTACTCTGTGTAAAATCGTACTGGTGTCCCATCAGGTCCAGCGGCCTTCCCTCTTCTGAGCGATTTTAATTGTTTCTCTATCCCTCTGTCGTCTATTTCTATATCTACCATTTTGTCATCTGTGCGACAATCTAGAGAAGGAACTACAGTGCAGTCTTCCTCTGTGAAACAGCTTTGGAAAAAAGACATTTAGTATTTCGGCCTTTAGTCTGTCATCCTCTGTTTCAGTACCATTTAGGACACAGAGTGTCTGGACATTTTGTTTTGATCCACCTACCACTTTGACATAAGACCAAAATTTCTTAAGATTTTCTGCCAAGTCAGTACATAGAACTTTACTTTCGAATTCATTGAACGCCTCTCGCATAGCCCCCCTCACACTACATTTCGCTTCGCGTACTTTTTGTTTGTCTGCAAGGCTTTGGCTATGTTTATGTTTGCTGTGAAGTTCCCTTTGCTTCCGCAGTTTTCTAGCTCGGTTGTTGTACCACGGTGGCTCTTTTCCATCTCTTACGATCTTGCTTGGCACATACTCATCTAACGCATATTGTACGATGGTTTTGAACTTTGTCCACTGATCCTCAACACTATCTGTACTTGAGACAAAAATTTTGTGTTGAGCCGTCAGGTACTCTGTAATCTGCTTGTTGTCACTTTTGCTAAACAGAAAAATCTTCCTACCTTTTTTAATATTTCTACTTACGGCTGAAATCATCGATGCAGTAACCGCTTTATGATCGCTGATTCCCTGTTCTGCGTTAACTGTTTCAAATAGTTCGGGTTGCAAGGGCTCTTTGTATGCGAAAGTTTTCTTGCAGTGTCAGAAGCTTTGTGTTGTGATTATTCTCTCTTGTAACTCTCATGTCACATTCCATGTTGGATGGTTCATGACCACGTTTTATAAAGCCATGCTTTGTGCAAATGCACTAGAAAGACACTGTGATATGGAAGATGTCCTTTGTTAAATGGTACACTCACGCTGAAATAATACTGCCACCAGTAAGCATTGAAGTCTCCAGTAGCATTGAAGTCTTGATTATCTGAATATTCTGCCAGTATGCATTCATTTTCGCAATTTTTCTAATAAAGAAAGCTGCTGTGAACACACTATTCTGTGTTTCATTAATTAAATAACGGTTGCTTACTCATAGACAAATTTTATCTGTGCATCATATAACAGAAACAATATCTACTTTACCATGTAACTTAAGCATTACGTTTTCATAGCCTCATTGCACATGCTACTAGTGTAGCATAATAAACCGTACTTGGAACAACGTGATTGGGAGAGATCCTTAATACGTCGTATAATTGAAACTACATATTTTCATACGTAATATATAAAATGAAGAACATCAAGAATGGCATATTAAATTCAAAGGTAGTGGCTCCTTTTGACTCTAATCGATGGTGGAAGAAGGAAAGTGATGTCAGAAAATTACAGCATTTCTAAATTTTGTGGCATGGCGTTTTTCCTTCATCTCATATATTCGTAAAACTGACAATTCCAATAACCGATGACGAAGTGTATAGTACTCGCCACGTTCTTTTCGAGACAGATATAGCTTATTTATTTGCATTCGGCGTCTTTTTAACGCCGCCCCGCAGCACTCATCTTCCAAGTACAGAGGTGCCGTGGTATCCATCCCGCTCTTAGAGGTTAAAATCTATCTTATTTCATACGTAGAACAGATTCTAACCTAATCTCATTGACCCTGCCACAAAGTGACTAAGGAGATTGGACGCACCGTGTGATAAAGCTGTAGGTTCAAATGGCTCTGAGCACTATGGGACACAACATCTGAG
The DNA here is from genome assembly GCF_023898315.1 of Schistocerca nitens. NCBI lineage: Eukaryota > Metazoa > Arthropoda > Insecta > Orthoptera > Acrididae > Schistocerca > Schistocerca nitens. The sequence goes on along the minus strand of NC_064620.1, from coordinate 467,871,043 downwards.
GTCATCAGTCCCATAGAACTTAGAACTACTTAAACCTAAGTAACCTAAGGACATCACACACATCCATGCCCGAGGCAGGATTCGAATCTGCGACCGTAGCAGTCGTGCGGTTCCAGACTGAAGCGCCTAGAACCGCTCGCCAAATTCGGCCTGCCAAGCTGTAGGCCGATGTTATCCGGTGACCTCTGGCGACGGAGTCTGGCGACCGCTGTCGGTGCCACTGTCCCTTGTCGGTGCCATTGTGAGCGCAGCCGAAGCACTGAGCCACCGTGGCGGGAAGTTGCTTCCAGTAGCAGCCAACACTCGACGCCCCTCGGTGGCGCTGCTGACCACCCAAGCAGCGGGTAACGGCACACATGAACAGTGTGCTTGTGAAGTATTAAGGAAAGTTCACTGTTATTTAGTAGGACGGTCGTGTAGCCTAGAGATAGAAGTCAGTATAGAAGAGTCCATCCCAGAACTTGAAAAACATAGATATGAAACATGGAATGTAAGGAATGTTCTGATAAACAGCAGAAACTTAAAAGTATGGGAGGAAATCATTTTTTAAGTTTCGCCGGATGTTAGAAGTAAAAGTGTGTAAAAAAAGAAGTCAAATGGTGAGCGTCATTCACATTTCTTCTCGCTTTCGTTAGGTCGGTTGACGTGCCATATAATCTACCTATCTCGATCACGAACAAAACTAGGCATCCCATAGCAAGTTTTTACAATATCTTCAGCAAATTCCGGAGATACATTCAAAGGAAGATAAAAAAATATGCACTCTTTAGCAAGAATACCAAAAGTACATTCAACATATCTTCTAGCACTACAGAGGCTGTATCTGAAAACTTCTTTTTTAAGTGAAAAGAAATTGCCTAAGTATTAACGCAGTAAGAAAGATGACATACCGTAACCTTTATAAACAATGACTACGACAGAAAAGCAACCAGAGCCTTGATACATCTGCCTGCTTTGAGGAAATTTAATTTCTTTCTCAATTAACCTCTTATGAAGCAATGAATTTTTGAACACAGATGAATCTGGCCATCCCCTGCTTGCTCCAGTGTCAACGAACATGAATTTATGGTGGGAATCACACATGGCCAGCAACAATATGGAAAAAAGTTTTTGCTGTTGCAATAAAGCAACCCCCGTCTTATGACCCGATGGTACACGTATATTTACCATTTACAGCCGCCATACAATTGTTTTTCCCTTTATTGTTACTTCAGAACCGAAAACATTGGGTGGGCTGATAACGAACTAAAAAAAAAAAAACCCTGCTCAGCAAAAGGTTACACATACAAACATCAAAAAAAGTTTTGCATCACCCCGGTTCCCAGGACTCCTGAAGATAGACGTTGACTTTGGATATTGTATCACAGACACAGTCCCTTCGACTGTTGAGAGATGTCACTAAACCTGCCCAAAGATGTAAACAACAATGCATGAGCAGCGCCTATTAGACTGGAAAGAGGGGGGGGGGGGGGGGGAGTGTCCGACGGCCCATCAGTTCCAGTCATTCCGCCAGGAAGGTGATAACACGGCTCGTGTTGTCTGTAGTTCAACCATGTCTTGGCGGTCAATACCGCGGTTCGATCGCGTCCGCATTGTTACTTTGTGACAGGAAGGGCTCTCAACAAGGGAAGTGTCCAGGCTTCTCAGAATGAACCAAAGCAATGTTATTCGGACGTGGAGGAGATACAGAGAGACAGAAAATGTCGATGACATCTACACGTACATCTACATTCATACTCCGCAATCCACCATACGGTGCATGGCGGAGGGTACCTCGTACCAAGACTAGCATCTTCTCTCCCCGTTCCACTCCCAAACAGAACGAGGGAAAAATGACTGACTAAATGCCTCTGAACGAGTGCTAATCTCTCTTATCTTATCTTTTTGGTCTTTATATAAGTTGGCGGCAGTAAAATTGTACTGCAGTCAGCCTCAAATGCTGGTTCTCTAAATTTCCTCAGTAGCGATTCACGAAAAGAACGCCTCCTTTCCTCTAGAGACTCCCACCCGAGTTCCTGAAGGATTTCCGTAACACTCGCGTGATGATCAAACCTACCAGTAACAAAACAGCCCGCCTCTGAATCGCTTCTGTGTCCTCCCTCAATCCGACCTGATAGAGATCCCAAACGCTCGAGCAGTACTCAAGAATAAGTCGTATTAGTGTTTTATAAGCGGTCTCCTTTACAGATGAACCACATCTTCCCAAAATTCTAACAATGAACCGAAGAAAACTATCCGCCCTCCCCACAACTGCCAACTGCCATTACATGCATGTCCCACTTCATATCGCTCTGCAATGTTACGCACAAATATTTAAATCGACGTGACTGTGTCAAGCGCTACACTACTAATGGAGTATTCAAACATTGCAGATTCTTTTTCCTATTCATCTGCTTTAATTTACATTTATCTATATTTAGAGTTAGCTGCCATTCTTTACACCAATCACAAATCCTGTCCGAGTTATCTTGTATCCTCCTAGTCATTCAACGACGACACCTTACCGTACACCACAGCACCATCAGCAAACAGCCGCACATTGCTATCCACCCTATCCAAAAGATCATTTATGTATATAGAAAACAACAGCGGACCTACCACACTTCCCTGGGGCACTCCAGATGATACCCTCACCTCCGATGAACACTCACCATCGAGGACAACGTACTGGGTTCTATTACTTAAGAAGTCTTCGAGCCACTCACATACTTGGGAACCAATTCCATATGCTCGTACCTTAGTTAGGAGTCTGCAGTGGGGCACCGAGTCAAACGCTTTCCGGAAGTCAAGAAATATGGCATCCGTCTGATACCCTTCATCCATGGTTCGCAAGATATCATGTGAAAAAAGGGCGAGTTGCGTTTCGCAGGAGCGATGCTTTCTAAAGCCTTGCTGATGTATGGACAGCAACTTCTCTGTCTCAAGGAAATTCATTATAATCGAACTGAGAATATGTTCGAGAATCCTGCAACAAACCAATGTTAAGGATATTGGTCTGTAATTTTAAGGATCCGTCCTTCTATCCTTCTTATATACAGGAGTCGCCTGCGCTTTTTTCTAGTCGCTCGGGACTTTACGTTGGGCAAGAGACTTGCGATAAATGCAAGCTAAGTAAGGAGCCAATGCAGTAGAGTACTCTCTGTAAAACCGAATTGGAATCCCATCAGGACCTGGCGATTTATTTATTTTCGACCCATTCAGCTTTTTCACAATCCCAGGGATGTTCAAATGGTTCAAATGGCTCTAAACACTATGGGACTGAACATCTGAGGTCATCAGTCCCCTAGAACTTAGAACTACTTAAACCTAACTAACCTAAGGACATCACACACATTCATGCCCGAGGCAGGATTCGAACCTGCGACCGTAGTGGTCGCACGGTTCCAGACTAAAGCGCGTAGAACCGCTCGGCCACCACGGCCGGCCCAGGGATGTCTATCACTATGTCCTCCATACGGGAATCTGTACGAGACTCAAACGGCGGTATGTTTGTACGATCCTCCTGCGTGAAAGATTTCTCAAATGCTAAATTTAAAATTTCAGCTTTCGTTTTGCTGTCTTCCGTTGCCAGGCCAGACTGATCAGTGAGTGACTGGGTGGAAGCGTTCGACCCGCTTACCGATTTTACGTAAGACCAGAATTTCCTTGGGTTTTCAGCAAGATCTTTTGCTAAGGTATGACGGTGGTAGTGGTTGAATGCTTCGCGCATCGCTCTTTTTACAGCAGCTCGAATCTCTACTAACTTTTGCCCCTTCTCATTCTCCCGATCTTTCTTGTACCGCGAGGGCAACTGCCTTTGCTTCCTGAGAATTCTCCGAATTGTTAAACCACGGTGGGCCTTTTCCGTCCGTAACGCACTTTTTCGGCACATACTTGTCCAATGCGTGATTTACAATGTGTTTAAAATTTGCCCATAATTCTTCCACGTCCATCGTACCGGAAGTAAATGAAGTCGATTCATTTACTAAGTGTGATGCTAACAACGGCTTATCTGCTCTTTCTAGTAAGAATACTCTCCTAGCCTTCTTGACCGACTTTTTAACTTTCGTAACCATAGTCGTAATGACAACATCATGATCACTAATCCCTGTCTCAACACTGACACCGTCGATGAGGTCTGGTCTGTTCGTGGCTACCAGATCTAAAATATTTCCATTAGGCGTTGGCTGTCGATTTAGCTGCTCAAGACAGTTTTCGGATAATGTAATGCCTCACTATGGCCGTCCAAGGGCTACTACTGCAATGGATGACCGCTGCCTACGGATTATGGCTTGGAGGAACCCTGACAGCAATGCTACCATGTTGAATAATGCTTTTCGTGCAGCGAATACGCTGCATGGTACGCAACTTCACGTCCAAAGTGAGGTCCGTCTTTGCAACCACGACACCATGCAGCACGGTACAGATGGGCCCAACAACATGCCAAATGGACCGCTCAGGACTGGCATCACGTTCTCTTCACCCATGAGTGTCGCATATGCCTTCAACCAGACAATCGTCGGAGACGTGTTCGGAGGCAACCCGGTCAGGCTGAACGCCTCAGACGCACTGTCCAGAGAAGGCAGCAAGGTGGAGGTTCCCTGCTGTTTTGGGGTGGCGTTATGTGGGGCCGACTTAGGCATGTGGTGATCATGAAACATTGTTATGTACGATTCGTGAATGCCATCCTCCGACCAATAGTGCAACCATATCGGCAGCATATTGGCGAGGCATTCGTTTTCATGGACGACAGTTCTTTCCCCCATCGTGCACATCTTGTGAATGACTTCCTTTAGGATAACGCCATCGCTTTACTAGAGTGGCCAGCATGTGCTCCAGACTTGAATCCTATCGAACATGCCTGGGATAGATTGAAAAGGGCTGTTTATGGACGGTGTGACCGACAAACCACTCTGAGGGATTTACGCCGAATGGCCGTTGAGGAGTGAGACAATCTGGGCCAACAGTGCCTTGATGAACTTGTGGATAGTGTGCCACGACGAATACAGGCATGCATCAATGCAAGAGGACGTGCTACTGGGTACTAGAGGTAACGGTTCGTACAGCAATCTGGACCACCACCACTGAAGGTCTCGCTTTATGGTGGTACAACATGCAATGTGTGGTTTTCGTGAGCAATAAGAAGGGCGGAAATGATGTTTATGTTGATCTCTATTCCAATTTTCTGTACAGGTTCCGGAACTGTCGAAACCGAGGTGATACAAAACTTTTTTTGATGTGTGTATTTCAAAGATGATTAAAATATATAGAACGCACGACAATTAGCTGCTGATTTTTAATAAACACTTTGGCAGCATTTACGATTTTTACATAAAAACGAAGACAATAAATGAAGTTTAAAAGAAATGCGTTGGTGGAAGGTATTTATGAGTTTTAAAACTTAATTAACTATTTTATAGTTGATAACTTGGCTGCCCTTTGAAGAAACCTTTGTGTATTCTTCCTTCGAGAAATGGTGGCATTCAGAATTTTCTTTTAAATTTCCTATTTTTTTATTTTCGTATTTAATAAGAGAAGTAATAGAGACGTACCCACTTCATCACCGAAACACTGCGGCGCGGCAGATCACAGCGACGCAGCGCGATAACAAATGAGCCATTTATCTTTCCGGTAGGGCGCGGGACTGCGTGACGGTTGACTGCGCTGCAGAGAAGCGCTTCTCGGTGGCCTCGTGTGAAGCCAGCCATACGTACCTAAAGGAGGGGAGCGGGAAGGCAGTCCTGCCATATGCTCACTTCGGCATGGGGCATATGGGCAGTGAAAGTATTGCCCGTCCGAAAAATACAGCATTACGGTATATTATCATCACTGAGTATAGTGTTTCGTTTTTCGCCATTTAAGCGCTCCATCTATTTTAGTTAGTACATAATAATTTTCAGTTACAAATATCTGTAGCGCTCCATCTATTTTAGTTAGTACATAATAATTTTCAGTTACAAATATCTGTAGAGTTCTTTTGTTTGGTTTCCTCTTTTGTCAAGAACAATGCACAGTTCAGTAACTGGTGCGCCATTAGCAACTGGGATTATATCTTCTGCCTCCGCATTGTTTTCAGATCGTAAAAAGGGACAGACGATTCATCGTGAGGGTAGTGAATAAGGAAGTAAGGAATATTATAACATCACGTGATTTAACAGCAAGGCAGGAAACTAAAACAAATCGAAAAGGTGTAATTTCCACAGATATGACCTCTTTGTGCTTCTGGTAAAAAGTGTCCAAGATATGAAGTACGTAAATTTCACTATCGTCACTTGGATATGGCTGTAATAAGAGACATTATACTATGTACATGTGGACATCACATTTCCACTGGAAGCTAAAAACAGTCGAAAAGCAAATAACAATGTTTTAAGTGGCTCGCCGCGATGAGAAAAAGCATTTCAATTGTTACATGCACATTATCAGCATTAATAAACTACACTACTGGCCATTAAAAGTGCTACACCAAGAAGAAATGCAGATGATAAACGGGTATTCATTGGACAAATATATTATACTAGAACTGACATGTGATTACATTTTCACGCAATTTGGGTGCATAGATCCTGAGAAATCAGTACCCAGAACCACTTCTGGCCGTAATAACGGCCTTGATACGCCTGGGGATTGCGTCAAACAGAGCTTGGGTGGCATGTACAGGTACAGCTGCCCATGCAGCTTCAACACGATACCACAGTTCATCAAGAGTAGTGACTGGCGTATTGTGACGAGCCAGTTGCTCGGCCACCATTGACCAAACGTTTTCAATTGGTAACAGATCTGAAGAATGTGCTGGCCAGGGCAGCAGTCGAACATTTTCTGTATCCAGAAAGGCCCGTACAGAACCTGCAACATGCGGTCGTGCATTATCCTGCTGAAATGTAGGGTTTTGCAGGGATCGAATGAAGGGTAGAGCCACGGCTCGTAACACATCTGAAATGTAACGTCCACTGTTCAAAGTGCCGTCAATGCGAACAAGAGGTGACCGAGACATGTAACCAGTGGCACCCCATACCATCACGCCGTGTGATACGCTAGTATGGCGTTGACGAATACACGCTTCCAATGTGCGTTCACCGCGATGTCGCCAAACACGGATGCGACCATCATGATGCTGTAAACAGAACCTGGATTCATCCGAAAAAAATGACGTTTTGCAGTTCGTGCACCCAGGTTCGTCGTTAAGTACACCATCGCAGGCGCTCCTGGTCTCCGAGCTGATAGTCCATGCTGCTGCAAACGTCGTCGAACTGTTCGTGCAGATGGTTGTTGTCTTGCAAACGTCCCCATCTGTTGACTCAGAGATCGAGACGTGGCTCCACGATCCGTTACAGCCATGCGGATAAGATACCTGTCATCTTGACTGCTAGTGATACGAGTCCGTTGGGATCCAGCACGGCGTTCCGTATTACCCTCCTGAACCCACCGATTCCAAAATCTGCTAACAGTCATTGGTTCTCGACCAATGCGAGCAGCATTGTCGCGATACGATGAACCGCAATCGCGATAAGCTACAATCCGACCTTTACCAAAGTCGGAAACGTGTTAATACGCAGTTCTCCTCCTTACATGAGGCATCACAACAACGTTTCACCAGGCAACGCCGGTCAAATGCTGTTTGTGTATGAGAAATCGGTTGGAAACTTTCCTCATATCAGCACGTTGTAGGTGCCGCCACCGGCGCCAACCTTGTGTGAATGCTCTGAAAAGCTAATCATTTTCATATCACAGCATCTTCTTCCTGTCGGTTAAATTTCGCGTCTATAGCACGTCATCCTCGTGGTGAAGCAATTTTAATGGCCAGTAGTGTAATTATACAAATGAAAAAAATGGTCGGTATTGTTACGAAAGTAGGAATATCTTAAAAGAGTGTGGTCATTACATATATTTAATTTGTTGATATGTACTGCTGACAAAGGCAAATCTACTTTCATGACAATGTTTCTCAAAATCCAGCTCACAAGGCACACATGGTTAGCTTCTGCATTCCTGTCGCGCACGTTATTCTCCGCTGCTGACAATACATTGTGTTGTGCGACAGATAAGTTGTTTATTTTTCTCAGTAACCACTATTTTATTCGCGATCACACATTGTCAGTTTGGCAAGCCGTAGGTGAGTAACCAGCATTCGGCATGTCCATAATTCGAAACCAGAACAGCTGGTTAGCATGAGTGACATAAAAGTAGATATCTTAGGTGTTGCAAAACAACCCAAATCGCTTAAGCAAGTCTTCCGGTCCATATGGTATACCAATCAGGTTCCTTTCAGAGTATGCAGACACAATAGCGCCTTTCTTAGCAATCACATTACAATCGCTCACTTGACGAAAGGTCTGTTCCTAAAGACTGGAAGGTAGCACAGGTCACACCAATATTCAAGAAAGGAAATAGTAGTAACCCTATTGAATTGCAGACCCATATCACTGACCTCAATTTGCAGTAGGATTTTGGAGCATATACTGTACTCGAACATTATGAATCACCTTGAAGAAAATGACTTATTGATACATAACCAACACGGATTCAGAAAACGCAGCTAGCTCTTTATTCCCATGAAGTAATGAGTACTGTCGACAAGGGATCTCAGATCGATTCCATATTCCTAGATTTCCAGAAGGCGTTCCGCAAGGTAGTATCATAGGCCCTCTGCTGTTCCTGATTTACATAAACGATTCAGGTGATAATCTGAGCTGTCTCCTTAGACTGATTGAAGATGACGCTGTAATTTACCGTCTAGTAAAATCATCAGACGATCAATTCCAATTACAAAATGATCTAGAGAGAATTTCTGTATGGTGCGAAAAGTGGCAATTGGCACTAAGCAAAGAAAAGTGCGAGATCATCCACATGGGTACTAAAAGAAATCCGATAAATTTTGGGTTTACGATAAATCGCACAAATCTAAGGGCTGTCAATTCGACTAAATACCTAGGAATTACAATTACGAGCAAGTTAAACTGGAAATATATATGAAGGTAGTATCCGTTCCCGAAAGAACAGATACCATTGATGACCGTGCGGCTTCTCTAGAATGAAACGAAAATTAAATCGACACCCTAGCTGCAAACAGGTGCTGATATACATAATTGGGGACATGTTGAAAATGTAAGCCCTGACTGGGACTCGAATCCGGATCTTCTGCTTACAGGGCAAACCATCTATCTATATGAGCCACAGAGGGCACAGAAGATAAGTGTGCCTGCAGGGACTTGTCCCTTGCACGCTCCTTGTGACACACACATTCCCAACATGTCCACACCACTACATTCGTAGTGCGCCTAATAGATGTTTGCCAATCACACTCATTGCTCGTGGAAGATTAATCTATCAAGTCCCGTACGAGTTGGGGCATAGCGTGTGTATCTGTTCCCAAAAGAACAGATACTATTGATAACCGCGCAGCTTCCTCGGTGGCTCGGATGGATAGAGCGTCTGCCATGTAAGCAGGAGATCCCGGGTTCGAGTCCCGGTCGGGGCTCACATTTTCAACATGTCCCCAGTGATGTATATCAACGCCTGTTTGCAGCTAGGGTGTCGATTTAATTATCATTAAATTGGAAAGACCACATAGATAATACTGTGGGGAAGGCGAAACAAAGACTGCGCTTTGTTGGCAGAACACTTAGAAGATGCTACAAACCCACTAAAGAGACAGCCTACATTACACTTGTCCGTCCTCTGCTGGAATATTGCTGCGCGGTGTGGTATCCTTACCAGATAGGATTGACGGAGGACATCGAAAAAGTGCAAAGAAGGGCAGCTCGTTTCGTGTTATCGCTCAATAGGGGTGAGAGTGTCACTGATATGATACGCGAGTTGGGGTGGCAGTCACTGAAACAAAGGCGGTTTTCCTTGCGGCGAGATCTATTTACGAAATTTCAATCACCAACTTTCTTTTCCGAAACGAAAATATTTTTTTGACACCCACCTACGTAGGGAGAAATGATCATCATAATAAAATAAGAGAAATGAGAGCTCGAACGGAAAGATTTAGATGTTCCTTTTTCCCACGCGCCATTCTAGAGTGGAATGGTAGAGAAATAGTATGAAAATGGTTCGATTAACCCTCTGCCAGGCATTTAAGTGTGAATTGCAGAGTAACCATGTAGATGTAGATGTAGATCATTCCGCCTGAAGGAACGGTCGTCATTATTTTAATACTGCTCAGATCAAGAGAAGGAATAAAATCCTTTGGTAAGTTTCCATTCCAGTCGCTCAGCGTTAAAAATACGATGGGTTACGGGGATTCAACCAAAATTCCAACAGAATTGGCAATTAATTTTTGGGTGAGTTGTTAATCTTTTCTCAGTCGAAGAAGCATCACCATTTATGAGTAACGGCCACATTTCTCTTGTTGACACGTTTAATTGCACTTCCTTTATTAAAACATAGTGTAATTTGCACAAACTCATCTCACAGCAGCTATTGCGACAGAATTCTGAAACAGAGTGCCTCAGTTAACAAGCAATTGACAATCACAGAGCTCAATAGTGTCGGATTGCAAGAACATAAACTTTTGTTTCGCTAGCTGTCGATAACTCTTAAAAAAGTTACAGTCACTGGAGTGAAAAAATAAAAAGGGAAGTATAACTACTGATATATCACCATAGATAAGAAAATTCCCTGCGTTTACGAATTGGCAAAATATTCTTCTCTTTGTGTGCTATCGTTCGCCGAACTTTCGTTTCGATGTCTCGGGCGGTTTAGGAGATATGAAAGATGTTGCGAGTATTTAATCAAAAAATGGCTCTGAGCACTATGGGACTCAACTGCTGTGGTTATCAGTCCCCTAGAACTTAGAACTACTTAAACCTAACTAACCTAAGGACATCACACACATCCATGCCCGAGGCAGGATTCGAACCTGCGACCGTAGCAGTCCCACGGTTCCGGACTGCGCGCCTAGAACCGCGAGACCACCGCGGCCGGCAGTATTTAATCCTCGCGGGCGGCGTGAGATCGGAATTGAGCGCGCTACGTAAGATTCATTTTCTTAAGATCGGACGGAGGCAGATAGAGACCTCCTCCCAAGTCTAAACAAAAATTCAACATGTTAGCTAAATTTCAAACGCACCACCATGTGGTGTAATACGCACCAGGATTCATGGTGTCAATTCCCTCCAGCACTACTTCAGACATTAGTCGAGTCCATGCCACGTCGTGTTGCGGCACTTCTGCCTGCTCGCGGGGGCCCTACACGATATTAGGCAGGTGTACCAGTTTCCTTGGCTCTTCGGTGCATTATGGACGAATACTGGCACCGACACTCACTAATGGACGAAGTTACTGAGAGCGTCATTATTCAGCTTCAGCCAGATAGTGACAGTGAAATTTTATTCTCGTGGTACTCAGGATACATCGGATGAGGCAGGATCAGACTCGACAGAGACGGCTGCTCGGGCAACAGCAATAGCTCTACCGAGTCAGCAGATGAGGCAGACCTGAGTGCAGAATTGGCATCCCGCCCTTACATATGAATCAAAGGTTGTTGATAACATTGTATGACTTTTTTGTTTCCGCCTTTCTTTTTTCATTTGAAATCCTCGTTTATGTGGTTTAATTATTTTTTATTTATCCATCATAATATTTAAACGTTTGAAAATGCTTATGCATTGATCAAAAAACAAAAGTAAAATACGTAATCTATTTCTATTGGTTGTGCAATGCGGTCAAAAATGTATTTTTCGCTAAAAGGTTTCATGATATTGTGATGAAAGTCATTTTGATAAAGGTTTGAAAGTAAAAAAATGTTACAACACCTGATAAGATTTGAATCCACAACCTCTTTCGGAGTAGGCGGATGTGCTGTCCACTGCACTACTTCAGGTGCCAGTATAGGCTCTGTATGTTAATGGTATACTTTCTCGAGCGAAATTCTGAACCTTTTGTTTTTCGTCCATTACTTGCAAACGAGGGCCCACTAAGGTGAGTCGCTCCAGGATATGATGCCTGGGACCTTACCCTACCGAGCGGGGTGGCGCAGTGGTTAGACACTGGACTCGCATTCGGGAGGACGACGGTTCAATCCCGCGTCCGGCCATTCTGATTTAGGTTTTCCGTGATTTCCCTAAATCACTCCAGGCAAATGCCGGGATGGTTCCTCTGAAAGGGCACGGCCGACTTCCTTCCCCATCTTTCCCTAAACCGATGAGACCGATGACCACGCTGTCTGGTCTCCTTCCCCCAACCAACCAACCAACCAACCTTACCCTACACCTCCTTATATATGGTGTCAGTCGATCCTTCTCCTCCCAGCCCCACCCCAGTGGGGACTTCTGTTTGTTAGTTATTAGGTCGTACAACAAAATTTCATTTTCATTTCTCGTGGTTTTCCATAGAATAATGTATTGACAGCGAATGTATTTTTATTTGCTGCACGCCCAACTCAAGTTATTAGATCCAAAAACAATAATTTTAATTTCTCACGATTCTCTGTAAAGAATGTGCTAATAGAAAATGTATTACGCGTTCGCTCCAGTTAACAGATCGTAATACAGCAATTTTTTTTTCTTTACCTATATTTTCCTGTAGAAGAATGTATTAAAGCCGTGCGGGATTAGCCGAGCGGTCTCAGGCGCTGCAGTCATGGACTGTGCGGCTGGTCCCGGAGGAGGTTAGAGTCCTCCCTCGGGCATGGGTGTGTGTTTGTCCTTAGGATAATTTAGGTTAAGTAGCGTGTAAGCTTAGGGACTGATGACCTTAGCTTGAATATATTAAATCCGAATGTACCGCTGTCTCCTAAACGCACTCACAGCTATACTGTTCAATCGTAAAACAAGAGTTTTATATAATCAGTGTTCATTTCCATTCTTTTTCTGTACAAGAACGTGTTAACAAAAGCTGTATTTCTTTTATCTGTTGCAGTTTTTCTTCGTTGGCCGAACGAGCAATTAAGAAGACTGACCACTTAGTTGCTATTATAATCGCTGAATTATAAGGCTGTTTACATATTGTATTTTTAGTTTAAGCACCTTAAAGCTTGATCTCGCAGAAGACTGACTGTAACTGAGCATTAGTAAATGATTGAAAATACTCAATTGACTGTATTTAAAAATGTCCGAACAAATTAAACGCTGTGTCCGGCTTTCCTAATTTCGGACCTGTCAACCCAGTTACACCACAACTGTTGAATACCTCTGACGTGAAAACCATTTCAACTGTATGAAGTCTATGCAACCAGTGTCATCTTCACGTCAACAAATCTCATTAAGTAAGTTTTACCAGCACCTAAAAATTCAGTCGCAAGAGAAACCACTGCGAAGGCCGCTGGCATCAAGGCAGCGCAAAAAGTAACCGGAAGAAAACATGAAAGAAAGACGATTTAAGAATTAAGCGAGAGAGGTATGCGAATTCTCCTACCCCCGTGTTCCTATCTCCTGTCTTCGAGAAGAAGTGTTTCCCTCGGCTTGCGACTGTAAGTGCACGCTGTCGTCACAGTGTCGTTCCTGCAGTGTCATTTCGTCTGAGCAGTATAATAAAGAAAAGACTGCTCTCGGTTTTTTTTTATTGTGGAGACCCAAGTTTAAGCTTTAATTACAAGCTAACAAATAAGCCTATCGCAAAATGAGGTACACCAATATTTTTCTTGTTTACTCTGTGTTACGCTGTACGGAGCTATTTGGTTTCAAAGTTTTATTTTAGATTGTAGTAAGGAGTGTCCGATTTTCGACGTCTTCGTTACGAACGGCTCACTTTCAAAACTATATAGCTTGAAATATATTTGTCCGATGTTAATGAAATTTTGTTATAGGCACGTATATTGGTAGCGGAAATTTTTCAATAACCCACAAAAAGTTCTTAATGATATTTCTAGAGCAACTTCTTCTCTGCCCAGGATAAACACATAACAGAAAGCATGGATTTGTTTTGAAGGTCTCGTTTGTGGTTGTAAGAAACTACAACCACTGTGACCATACAGTGTGGTGCGGATTTTATAAGGATTTGTATTTAAGACTGGTCGTGTGCTTACTGGACCTCGTGCTACAGTATGCACGGCTGCGAATATGAAGGCGCCGTTGCCGCGAATCCTCGGGCTGCCGAGTAGACATCACGATCAATGTTTATGTGGCAACACTGTATGTGATACCAGTTTTGCTGTACTCCAGCCTCACGTTCAACAATGGAGTGCTTGCTACTACTTCGCTATGGCCGGTATTACACTATCATATTTCTTTGACAAAGAAAAAAGATCTTTGACACGGCGCTAAAAAGGTGTATTACATTGTCGTCATATTTTTCGTCAAATTTAAATAGCAGGTAACAACTTGTTATTATGTGCTGCAGTTGTTAGTACCACAACTGCATTGTGTGCGTCTTTGGAAGAAAAGCGGCGGATGAAAATACTTGGATGAAGCCATCGGTATTACGTCAAGATAGTAAAAGCATTCAGCAAAATTTGTTAAAAGAGCTGCAAGTTGAGGATGTCAAGTCTTAGATATAAATTATTTACGAATGAATGAGAGTGTATTTCATTATTTGCTCAGTCAAGTGGCTTTTCATATTACAAAACAGAATACTCTCTTGAGAAATGATATACCTGCAGAAGACAGACAAACTGTGACACTGGTATTTGTTAGTGCAGGAGAGAGGTACTCTATTTTACAACACATCACTCGAATATCACATTGCACATTAACCAAAGTATTTCCAGAAAAATGAGAGGCGATTTATAAAGCTCTGAAGGGGGAATATGTAGAAGGAAATAAATTTTAGTACACTATATGAGCAATAAGAACTATTTTTATATTTGAGTAATTTAATTAATGGAATTAGTGTTCCAACAACAAATTTAATAAGAAGTACGAAACATGAAGCGCTTTTTAACTTGTGGCATCCAGGGTTGAAAAATAAACGTAGTAGAATGGAAAGCTAAGAAAGAATTTTCTATTTTAGAGTGTGAGCACATATTCTATTTCTCTTGCTGAAAAGCTGCCTGGATGTTTCTAGATGTAGAGGTGGATGGCTGTAGCTGTGATTGTGGACATAATGTGGCCTGCAGCATATTCCACCTGACTATCAACACAAATTAATAGCATGTACTGTGCCCATTGCTCATCCCCCCTCTCACCCTAGTCCAAGTAAGTTTATAAGTTTATTAAAAAAATGAGTAGAAGGAAAACACCAACTTGGATGCCATTTTTACAAATACAATATAGACGTACAGAGACATCAAATAGATGTAGCGACGCCAGCGCTCCAAGCGGTCACATTTCCCGCCGTAGATTTCATCATTTTTATTTGACGACAGGCGAGATTTGACAAAGTTCCCTATTACACCGTCAAATTTGTTTGACATAAATATTTTACGTATCAGCTTTGACAAAGAAATATGATAATGTAACACCGGCCTAAGGTATTGTAGGAGCTCAAAGGTCGGCGAGCGGAAGCTAAAGCAAATATGCTATTTGACCGAGGCCTTCCTATTGCTGCCGACTGAGGAGTGGAGCGACACGCGACGATGGTGGATGCAAGCAAAAAATGTGGATGAGATATTATGATTTACTTGCCTCTCCCCTCCCACCAGGCATTAATTTGGCGCTCCCAACTTTCGGTTGGAACGATTGCTGTGTAAATAAACATGTATTCAAGATTAAACCTCCTGTGGTTGGTTTTTGATGTTATGGAAGTTTCTAACTGTTGTGCATATGGACAGGTACATCACGTCACTCAGGGGGTAACTTTTCTATAACGTATGCTACGACGAGGTGAGGTCCCTGGGACCCCTATGTTTGGACAGTGATTTAAGGCGAAAATCATTTGGAATTTTTAATTTAAATAAATAACATTTAGTTTTGTAATTTCTTAAGTGTTGTTTCAGAACTCTTGGTTGATATTACTTCGATAAATGAAGCGCCTGAATGCATTTACTTTTTATCACACATTTTGTGCGGCTATTTTAAATAGTTCACGTTAACGTACTGTTAGAAAACTGAATTTTACATTCTGAAAAATTATAGTCTCTCTGTAACAAGTAAATTTTCACATAAAACTAAATTCTTACGTTCATACTTTGCGCCGGCCGCCGAGGCCATGCGGTTCTAGGCGCTTCAGTCTGGAACCGTGCGACCACTACGGTCGCAGGTTCGAATCCTGCCTCGGGCATGGATGTGTGTGATGTCCTTAGGTTAGTTAGGTTAATTAGTTCTAAGTTCTAGGGAACTGATGACTTCAGATGTTAAGTTCCATAGTGCTCAGAGCCATTTGAACCATTTTCATACTTTGCACCTAAAAATTGCCCTCAGTTACAAAAAGGAAGTCTGCGAAAGTGACATTCATTGCTGTGATCCACAGTTTTCTTTAGAACCAGAGCGAACACATGATTTTTTATTGGAGACACGGAGGGCTCCATCACAATTGTCCTGAAGTTCTTCCTATGAATGAGCCTCCGCTAGCAGAATTGTGATCACTGGCTACTGTAACATCGTCATCTTTTCCGCCACTTTCTTGATCGTCATCTTTTCCGCCACTTTCTTGATCTATATCTCTGACATCTTCCTCCATCTACTAACAAACAAGTTCATCGTTAAAACAGACACGTTCTTGCGAGCTAATTTTGTACCATACTGAAGAAAATAGGGACATAGGTTTCGAGGCGCGGTCTAGGAGACCACAGCATACCCAACAACACGTGTCAACAACAAACAAAAAAGACGATAATGTAGCTCACAACAAAACATTATATGATTGACGATTTTAGGATGGTAGGGGTGTATTCCAGCAGAACTGACCGTGCGCTCTGAGAGTCCATACCTCGTGAGTTACCGGTTATTCTGCTCGTCAGTGTCACAATGGCTTGCGTTTATAGCCACAGGCCGAAGTAGAGGCTTTCTTGTAAGCAGAATATAGGAACACGAAAGATAGGAGACCTCATATACCTCTCTCTCATGTAAACAAACGTGTACTGTGCCACTGGACATCGACTGCAGTGCTCAAGCATCTGGTGACGTTAAGTCCACTGGAAGTACATTATTGTGTGTTGGACAAATTGCTACTCACCGTAAAGAAAATCCTACCTCGAGTTTCCATTGTTTGATTATTGTGTATTAGGTATTGTTATTCTAGAGTGAATGAAACTGATACGCGCGAAATCCCCAGGGCCTTTGTTAGCTATCATTGTGCTTAACTCTTATCCACGTATTTTTTGTATCAAATCTCACTGGACAGTTGGTTTCTACGTGCTTGACAACGGTGCCCATACGGTCATGCTGTTCATATGCTCGTACGTATACGAGGGGACGACGGTGAGGTGGGCAGCCCTATTGAGGATAAATGGTCCCGTAATTAGAGATTTTGTTTCACTATCGCCGAGCCGCTCTTCATTTTTATTCAACACAAAATTATAAAATTTACATAGAAAACAATGATGGTGGATGCGGGCGCAGCTTTGGAATTTCTGTGGGCAAGGGATCACGAGCATCTGGCGCTGCAGGAAAGTATAATTCTGATACATCATCACATAAACTAGTTACTAAGCCAACAATTTATGACAAAATGTACTAACTAATTAGTGATGGTGGATGGTGGAAATGACACGCAAACCGTCTTTGCCAGCAGCTTTGCTCTGTCATTTACTGCCCAAAATTGTTAAGGAATAAATGATCAGCTTACAAACTTAACTGGCAACAGCCTTCCCGCAGTGGATGCACCGGTTCCCGTCAGATCACCGAAGATAGGAAAAATGGTTCAAATGGCTCTGAGCACTATGGGACTCAACTGCTGAGGTCATTAGTCCCCTAGAACTTAGAACTACTTAAACCTAACTAACCTAAAGACATCACAAACATCCATGCCCGAGGCAGGATTCGAACCTGCGACCGTAGCGGTCTTGCGGTTCCAGATTGCAGCGCCTTTAACCGCACGGCCACTTCGGCCGGCACCGAAGATAGGAGATGTCGGGCGTGGCCGGCACTTGGATGGGTGACCATCCGGGCCGCCATGCGCTGTTGTCATTTTTCGGGCTGTACTCAGCCTCGTGATGCCGACTGAGGAGCTACTCGACCGAATAGTAGCGGCTGCGGTCAAAGAAAACCATCATAACGACCGGGAGAGCGGTGTGCTGACCACAAGCCCCTCCTATCCGCATCCTCAGTGAGGATGACACGGCGGTCGGAAGGTCCCGATGAGCCACTTGTGACCTGAAGACTGAGTGCTTTTAAAAACTTAACTGATTAGTCTTGAACTACCTACTGCTTCATGACGTTTCACTCGAGAATGCAACTGACTGCACGCAGCCATACGAACAGCCCGAAATATTTCACCAAAGTTTTCTTCCTATACAAAACTAGAACAGTACTCTCTAGTCTTGACTCGTTCGCGGTTTACCTTTGTAAACGATTTGGTCCTCAGGAATGGAAACAAGCTAGCGTCTGATTTTGTACAAAACAAATTTGTCTTTAGAACAGACGCCACAATGACATTCTCAGCGCATGAAAAGGAAATGCTTTCTTTTTTTTCTTTATTTTCAAATATTGTATAAGATACTGCGGACGACGAAAATGTGCAATAGATTCTTTAATTACGTTTCTGTCAGTGACATAAATCAGTGACACCAACTGCTATGGTGCTTGCTGTTCTCCTCTTTTTTTCAAATTTTCCTACTTTAAAATAATGATTGAGATATCATAGACTCCCCCCCTCCCCCACGCAACATACATACACTGCGCACTTTCACACACACCATTCTGCTATTAACTATTTCAACTCTAAGATTACTGATAAGTGGAGCATTTTCTGCGTTATTGATATGCTGTAAATTCAAACAATGGAAACAAGCTAGCGTCTGATTTTGTACAAAACAAATTTGTCTTTAGAACAGACGCCACAATGACATTCTCAGCGCATGAAAAGAAAATGCTTTCTTTGTTTTCTTTATTTTCAAATATTGTATAAGATACTGCGGACGACGAAAATGTGCAATAGATTCTTTAATTACGTTTCTGTCAGTGACATAAATCAGTGACACCAACTGCTATGGTGCTTGCTGTTCTCCTCTTTTTTTTTCAAATTTTCCTACTTTAAAATAATGATTGAGATATCACAGACTCCCCCCGCCCCCCCGCCGCAACAGACATACACAGCGCACTTTCACACACACCATTCTGCTATTAACTATTTCAACTCTGAGATTACTGATAAGTGGAGTATTTTCTGCGTTATTGATATGCTATAAATTTAAACGGAATGCCTGAATGGTATTCGAACACGGATCCCTGCCTTCAGCAGATCAATAGCATACTGGAGAAAGTTATTGGTAGCGCATTGTCTGCAAACTCAAGAATCCCGATTTATTTATTCTTGTTTCATATATCAGATTGTGTAAGACTATGTGAGACAAAGCTACTTGCTCATGAAACGAGCTAGAAAATAAGTTTGTAGAATGTTAGTTAGAGAATTTATAAAGGAAAGAATTTTAAAAAAATACCGAAAAAAAATTGTGAAAGAGTAAACGAATAAATAACGTATTACAGAGAAATGTTTTCTGTTACTGCGAGAAACCACTGTACAGAATAGAACGAGTGACCCACAAAGAAATCTTTCTTCCGGTATTAGAACACTTCGGTTTCATCAGTCGGTTTTTTTTTTTTCTTTTCAGTTCTGGAATCCTATTGAAAATGAAACCTACTGAATAGTTCACATCTAATGCACAACCCTCTAGGAAGTGCTGTCGAAGAACACATTGTTTTTCCCTCTAGTGTTCACTGAATGGGATACAGCAGTTTCTTCTCAGTGAGTCAACAAAATCCCCATGATGCAATATATGTGCGTAGCGGTAGCGTTACCGCCTACCATGCAGGAGGCCCGGGTTCGATTCCCGGCAGGGGACTGGGTGTCGTGTGTCCTTCATCGTCATTTTCATCATCATTGACACGCAAGTCGCCGATGTGGCGTCACCTAAAAAGGAATTGCAATACGGCGGCCGAACTCCCCCGAATGGGCCTCCCGGCCAAAATGCCATTCGATCATTTCATTGTACAGGGATGGTAAAGTTAGATTTCCGAGACACCTAATCGACAGCCTACCAAGTATGTCCAACCTTCTAACTTACCAGGGCCACATTGGAAGACGACGAGTATTTTTGTGCCGCACTTTAATATACTTAGCACTAACAATAGCCGTCAAGAAAAAAAAAAAAAAAGAGTGGGGGTGGACCAATGAGAGAAGAGAATAATACCGTGTTGCGGGAGTTTCAAATTGAAAATATTCAATTTATCATAACATTACATAAACGGAATCTTTTGGGGGGCCGCTTTGATACTTGCTTTGGGCCGCATCCGGCCCACGGGTCGCTGGTTGGACACTCCTGGGCTACACAAAGATCACGAACTGACACCGCAGTCTGACAGCCGCTTCTGGGATAAGAATATTCTTAATAACTGCACAGAGTTGCCGCAAATAACACCACATGAGATAAGAGAGTGAAAGCCAGCAAAATAAATAATCCTTCGCTTTTCATTGTCGGAGGCAGTGGAGATTGCAGTAGAGAAGACAACAAACAGTTTTTAGTTTCTCCACGAGATCTTGAGCGTGACATTTCCAAGAAATGTTTTCCAGTTGCTCTCTGTCCTAAGAATTTAAACTCGTCAATTTTGCTGACTATTTGACCCCCTTGGGACAATGAAATTTCACTTTTGCGTGAATTCCGTCTCAGACACTGCATACTTTTCCCTCTGTGTTGCCAAATGAGCGTTTAAGAACCTCCTCTGGCTTCATTTTAATGCAATTTAGCTGGCAAATGCGTGATTTAGCTGTGGTCCGAAATAGGAATATTTTCACAATCATTTGGCTTCTTTTCTAGCTTTATTTTCCCCGCGACGACAGGAAAGCATTAAAATCCACGTTGATTAAAGGAAAATTACTCGCATTGAACTAAAATTTTAAAAATTATTTCAATATTCCATGAAAACGTATTACTACATTGACTTAAAAAACGCAACAAAGCAAACTAAATCTTTATTGGAGGTGTGTTCTGCGCCCATCAGAATACACGTACACAAGACGAAAAACAAAGAGCTCGGATCCGTACTGGAAACGCTGTTGCAGCATAGCATAGTATCGCAATTTCACAATAATGAAAGAAATTGTTCTAAGCAAAGTGAATTTTGATTCATGCAGGATGAGTCACAAGTCGTACACTTAACAGCTGCAATAAACAATGTGCCAACGACGGAACTGAGGAGGGGAATAGCGAACTTATATTCAGTGCAGTAATACGAGTATTACAGGGGAGCTACTGTGAATATATCTTGTAAGTAGCTAGCTGAAACATTGTGCGTATTTTTTATTGTGAGACGAAGTTATACGAAAGAAACTGTCATGAAGATGTTTATTTAAATACCTTTTTACGTCAAAATATCGAGATTTTAAAAATGGGCTAATATTTTATACTCATGCCACAGAAATAAAATTCTCAAATTGTTATATTGCATTCGAAGTAATAGTGCACACAGAAATCATTTCTCTAATGAGATGCACAGGGCTCGCCTCTAAATTTTTATTTTTTTGCTTTTCCCTCCGCCTGTAAAAACCATTAAAATAAAAGATAGCATACGCGTTAAGATATGATGCAAAATCCTGTGGAACAGTTATTTCGAGAAGTTGTTTTAAACTGAATTACGTACCTGATATGAGTAAATTATTGTTCGAGAACTTGATTCCAAAGTAAAAACAAATTCCATCAAAATAGTAACAGCGTTGATTACGTTTTGGCTTGCCTGTGTACAAAATATGATCAAATTGTTCTTCATGTAGTTGGAGTTATCTAACAATATCTACCTTCCTGGATTTTGATGTACGTCTTAGATACCTTACACAGTATAATTATTGCCAAAATAAAACTGCGCAATAATACTTGGCTTTTTTTCGTAGTCAAATTTAGCTTATTTGGTTTTGGAGAGTTGGCAACACTGGCACAGAAAGCCACTTGCTGATGTTACCGACTGCTGAATTAGCTACACAGTTTATATTACGCCACATGTCTTTCACTATAACACGTGTCACCTGCAAAGAATAAAATTCAAAGTAACCCGTCACGGTCAGTGGCTACTCCCAGTCGGCACACAGTTTTAACTTGTCGCGTATGATCAATATCGCAACTTTCATGAACGAGCTGTCACACACATAATGAAACATTACCATCAATGTCCAGAGAATAGTCGTTCAGTAACATTGTTATAAAATTCTGCATCCTCCTACATATCGCCTGCAAGCAGCGTGTGAAGAAATAGCTTTTGTAGGCGGACATGTTCCATCGACCATGGAACGGGAAGATAGCTGAACTACAAGGGAACAGTGCTTCATAGGAAATTTTAGGCGTAAATACACAGTTATTTATTTATTTGTGAATATCATAGTTCCTTCATGAGAGCATATCACTAGGATGTAGAAAGTTCAGATAAATCACAGTTCAACAATATATAAATGGTTATAAGGCTTACAATTCGTATTCAAACAATTACATGAAAAGTGAGGTTCAAGTGCTCAGACGAGAAGTCAGACGATTGCAATATTAAAAGTGAGATATTAGTGCTGTACAGAAAATCACACAGCAATGCACAAGTTCATCACAGCTGGCAAAGTATTGCAAACTATCAAAAAATAATAATACTGTCAAAAAAAATTTTTTTAATGAAAAAAAAAAGAAATAGAATGGAGAGAGCAGTATTTTAAAGTCATATTCCCAGAGACCGATTTGACATGAATTGGAAGTTTATACCTCTAGGCTTGAATAATATACGCCCTTCTTTATCATAATATTTTTTTTTGTTTTTGAGTAGATCATGTTTAATTCTTTTAGCATGATCATGGCTGAAAAAGTGCATAAACGAAAAGAATGTACTGCCATACATGTGAGCATTTCTAGCTGTTTGATTACATGCCTGGTGGAACATACAGGCTGGACTCTACTCATAATTTTGACGACCTCCTTCTGTTCCACAAAGACATTACTTAAGACTGATTTTTCCCTAATATGATGTCGTATTTCATAAACGACTGGAACTGTCCTACATGTGCAGCTTGGATTGCATGCAACAAATAAATCCTAACAAATCTAGTGGCAAATCCTGCGTAACTGTCCTTTACTCAGGGAAAAACGTAATCAAAACGAGACATTGTACATAACCATTAAATGCAGTGGAAGAACTAAACAGACTAGCCACAAACTAATACGCTACAGTACTTGAATTTGAACACAGTCCGTAGGCATACCTAAGAGAAATGATAACCGTATTTTCGACAACTATAGTTCTGAACTTATTTAGCCACATTTTAAATTACATACTCCCGTATTTCTCCGCCTAGAGAGGGAACATCCGTTTCACATTCAAAAGTTGCTATGTACGCAGGGGAGGGGGCCCAGAAATTGTAATCGTTGGAGCAGAATAAATCTACCAACACAACTGTAATTAAAGCACTTACTTTTCTGCTCCTTTTGGTGCGTGTACTGTGGCTACAAGCAACAACTTCCGTAATAATATGGTATATTGGCCCTGAATCACATTCAGAAATATTGTGAAAGGGTGAACTATTTGACGTGCAGAGAAATTTTGTATTATTGTTGCTATGTACTTGTTCGGTGACGTCATGAAATTTATAAGAACTATTCTCCGCGAAGAGGCAAAAATTCTCATTATCTCTTTGATTACAATTAATGTAATATTAACAGTATAATCAAAGATAATTAAAATTACATGGATTTATGTTAATTTTTTAAGTTGTTTCTATATGTTCACTTTGAAGCTGTTTTTATAATTTGCGACTGAACCCAAAGCATCTAAATATTCTATCGTCCATCAAGTAGCCACAAAATGAAAACAAGAGGAATCAAACAATATTTTAAAATCCCGGGTTCATTCAACATTTATATCTAGAATTACGGGGAACAGTATGTGGAAAGCAGACCAAGGTAAGCATAGAACATACCTGCTATTCGCAATCTGTAAGATTCTTTTGAGGAATCACTGATGATTTCTGAGCTGTCGCTTACAACTTACCATTATTCGTCACTCGGCGCGGATGTCGCACGCTTTTGTAGAAACAATGAGGCATAATGTATTTTATCACTTAAAAGAGAAATCGTGAAATTAAGATAATGGCCGAGGCCAGACTGTCACTAGCTGCTACCTGTTCAAATGTTTAATAAGTGAGGCCCGAATATCCGATCTTGCTTTGTTTGGCTGCTTGCCCAGTATTTACTTTTTAATAATAACCCTCGGCCGCTTCCAAAACGAAAGAAATTATATTTCACGCTACAGAAACCTAAACGAAATGATAATAAGTTTTTATTAACTAGCGCAATGAGCCGTCTCTGGGGCTAAACAAGGAGAGAGGGCAGCCCATGGTTTTGAGTGGTGATCATTAATTGATGACGTAAGAAGTATGAACTGCCTGTTAAACTGCTGAATCTTTTCCCACTTCTTCGTAGGGTGGTTGCGGATGAGCATTTGGTATACGTGTCTAGACAGCTATAACCGATAAGCATTAAAATCATTTTGAAGTTCTTCATAAATATTTGCGTACATCATTTGCCCACTTATCACTTCAAGTTATTTTGCTAATATTTTACAAACTTGAAAATTTTCTTGGTTAGCAGTTAATTCTTTGTTGAACTCAAATATTTCTGTACAGGCGCAAATAAGCTTGCTGGCTAGTGCCTTTAAGACAAACAACAAAATACAAACTCTCAACTCTAAACCCATCAATGAATGAACTTGTTGCCGACTTAGAACGTCAGTTCCATTGTCTTAAAAGTAGCGGTTACTCACATACTGTGACTTCAGCGGTCAGCATAGTAATCATATAAATGTAGTGTCTCAGACGACCATGATGAGTCACAACTTTAGCAACAATAATTAAAATGTGGCCTACGATGAACAAGTAACCACTCATTGTAGTCTGTTTCTGCAGGCGGGATAAATGTTGTATTGCCCATTGGAGATTCCCCATTGAATTACATACGAACAAAAAAGGACACCAATTTTAACGTTCAGTCGACGACTAGGTCGTTAGAGACACGGAACAAGCTTGGATTGTCATTTTCAAAAGAACCATCCCAGCATTTGCCTTCTGTAATTTATAGGAACCACTGAAATCGTAATCCGAATTGTCGGACGAGGACAGCACCGCCGTTCACCTGAGTAAATTACATATACCCTACCTGTCAAAAGTTTTCGATTACCCATGAGAAAAACTATGAACTTTATTTTAGTGTGCAAACACATACAAACTAAACAGACCAACAAAATTCTCTCTCTTCCATGAAGTATAATACAATACGGTTTTGATTTTAGCTTCCACAGAGTATCCAGCCTTTGCCTTCAGAACACCTGCACAAACTCTTGGCATTCTGAAGATTAGATTTTTTCGTGTTTTTGCAGGTATAGTAATCCAATACGTCAGTAAATTATTCCATAAATCTTCAACCTTACATGACCTGTCAAGTTCATCCCGTAGCAGGGATTTAGGTGAGGTGACTGGCTTGGCCAAACATTTTTTTTCAATTCCCCACGTTTCTCTTTTCTAATGCCACACCCTCTTCACAATTTAGAAGCATGTTTGGGATTATTGCCCTGTTACAGAACAAACCTTCCACCAGTAAGTCTCCTGCCAGATGGAACTGCATTGGTGATCAGTATCCTGCGGTAGCCTTCCTTCGTTAATGTTTCTTTAATTCTCACTAGATCACCGACCGTATCACCCGCAAAACACCCCCACACCGTGACCGATTTCTACCATACCTCACCATTGGCGTCACACACCAACTCTTCATACACTATGTGATCAAAAGTATCCCGACACCCTCAAAACATACGTTTTTCATATTAGGTGCATTGTGCTGCCACCTGCCACCTATTGCCAGGTACGCCATATCAGCGACCTCACTAGTCATTAGACATCGTGAGAGAGCAGAATGGGGCGCCCCGCGGAACTCAGGGACTTCGAACGTGGTCAGGTGATTGGGTGTCACTTGTGTCATATGTTTGTACGCGAGATTTCCAGTCCTGAACATCCCCAGGTCCACCGTTTTCAATGTGATAATAAGTGGAAACGTGAGGGACACGTACAGCACAAAAGCGTACAGGCCGACCTCGTTTGTTGACTGACAGAGACTGCCGACAGTTGAAGAGGGTCGTTATGTGATATAGGCAAACATCTAACCAGACCATCACACAGGAATTCCAAACTGCATCAGGATCCACTGCAAGTATTATGACAGTTAGGTGGGAGATGAGAAAACTTGGATTTCATGGTAGAGCGGCTGCGTGTAAGCCACACATCACGCCGGTAAATGCCAAACGACGCCTCGCTTTGTGTAAGGAGCGTAAACACTGAATGACTGAACAGTGGAAAAACGTTGTGTGGAGTGACGAATCACGGTACACAAAGTGGCGATCCAATGGCAGGGTGTGGGTATGGCGAACGCCCAGTGAACGTCATCTGTCAGCATGTTTAGTGCCAACAGTAAAATTCGGAGGCGGTGGTGTTATGTGTGGTCGTGTTTTTCATGGAGGAGACTTGCACCCCTTGTTGTTTTGCGTGGCACTATCACAGTACATGCCTACATTGATGTTTTAAGCACCTTCTTGCTTCTCACTGTTGAAGAGCAATTCGAGGATGGCGATTTCATCTTTCAACACGATCGAGCACCTGTTCATAACGCACGGCCTGTGGCAGAGTGATTACACAACATTAACGTCCCTGTAATGGGCTGGCCTGCGCAGAGTCCTGACCCGAATCCTATAGAACACCTTGGGGATGTTTTATAACGCCGACTTCCTGCGAGGCCTCACCTACCGATATCAAGGTTAAGGGTGGGCCAACACCATATTGAATTCCAGCATTACCGATGGAAGGCTTCACGAACTTGTATGCCATTTTCAGTCAGGTGTTCGGATACTTTTGATCACACTGTGTATGTTTTCCACACCATCTAAGAACAAATATTCTAATATGGCTTCCAAATACTTCAAATATAGATCCATTCACGGATAACACTTTGGACCAATGCCGCATCCTCCAGCTCTATATTTCTGTGCCTATTGCAATCTTTTCACCTTATTTCGTTTTCGTATAAAGGATGTTTGGCCGCTATGCATCCCTTTAAACCTCGTTCAGGAAGACGGCGTTGTATTGTTGAAACAAAGACTGGAACTGTTCACATACTATTTACTTCCTCGCGAATTTCATATGCAGTACGAGTTCTCCAGCGCTTACTCAGTACACATATGAACTTATCTCCTCCGTATGATATTACTCGAAGTCTTCCAGATCACGTAACATCTGCATTGATGTCCTAGGTGGCCCATACTACCCTGGGGCAAGAGGGGTGCTCCCCCCCCCCCTCTCTCTATCTCTCAGAGAAGGTAAAAAATATAGTGTAGTTCGGTGCTTTTCTTACTTCTTTTTTTTTTTTTTTTTTGAGAAAAGATTTAAAAGTCTTTATCACATAGGTTCTCAACAGGGTCTGAACTGGAACTTTTTTTATGGCTTCTTACAAGTCGCCACTCGTCTTCCAAGATAGTAAAAACATTCCCTACTCCTATTGCGTAGCTATATCCAGCTAGGAACTCGTTGGGACATTCTGAGGTGGGGTGTAGAAATGAAATAAAAAATTTATTTAATATAATTAGTTTTTATTTAGAACACGGTTCATGGAACTTGTTGGGGCAGTAGTAGTTGATAAACCATATTTTTCAGAAGATTTCACCTTTTTCAGCAAGTCTTTTTTTTCGCTTAGAAGTATTTATAAAACTCCATGCAAGTTAGCTTATAGTTGAACTGGCACTGTAAAGACTGATTCCACAGTCCCTGGCAAAAGTAAATTTCTTTCATCAGTCCACTGAGCCAACATCAGCGAAAATAATCTTTCCACAGTGGCATTGTGTGCTGGAATAGAAAACAAATACTCGGATAATTTTAGCTAGTTGGCATTTGCGTTCAGGTTTTAGGTTTCCTTAACAAAGTAAATCCATCTTTCTTCAACGGAGTGTTTAGGCTTCCACACTTCCGAGTCACACTTAGTTTCTAAAAAGCCCTTCAAATAAATATGTTCCTGAAAACAATTGTCACCTGAAATCTTCACATTATTTTTAGTCAGGTACATAATAGTGTTTTCAATCATCGCCCAATCTTGTGTTTCAGATACCGTCATCCAATGAAATACTTGATATTTTAAGAAATAACCCATTTCTCTAAGTAATCAAATACTATGGTATAAAAAGCCATTGTCTCTTCCTCGAATTTCGAAATCAAATGAATTATTTCTGGGTTAGGGCTCTTATTCTATAATTTTTTGAAATTGATTTTGGTTTGCATGCCAATAAAACCGGCAGTTGTCCTTTCATTCAGACATCTTTGAGTTTCGATTAATATATTTCTTATTTCAATTATCGAGACTTTATTCTTCTACACGCTTTTTATATTTTTCTCAAACAGAGGCAAGTTTGACTGCAGAAACATGAAGTAAATTTCACTGATAGGACTACTGAAAAAATCTGAAATTATTTAAGGTAGTCTGTCTTTGGCGTCAAAAAACTATTTTAATGGAATCCAGAGCTTAAGAATTTTCTCAACTAAGGGCATTAAAGACAGCCATCTTGTTTTGAATGAGAAACAAGAGTCTGATGATTGACATCAACATATAAACAGAACTTTTTCAGCTTCTCTGTCCTTACTGTGTATATTGAAAAATTGACGAGTATTTCAATGTCGACAGTTAAGACTCCAGCAGCGCTTGATATAGTTTTGTGGAGAATATAGACAGGGCATTCGTTTCCTTCTACATTTTTTCCTTGTTCTTCGTTAATTTGGTCAAACACATCCTGCTGGCCGTGTCGATGAAGCCCTTTGAATTTGGTATTGGTATTGTCTCCACAAAAAGTGATTAATTTACCTAGTGGAATTTGCAGTTCTCTTAAAGTGTCTAGACAAAACTTTGCAATTGACTCCGATGTTTCGTTATACAGAGAATCAAACTTCAACAGCTTCTGCTGGATTCCGTCAGTTTCAGTAAACCATTGAATAAATAAAGGAAACATCGTTCAATCCTTATGTGTAGATTGCTTTGCGGTGACTTTGGAGTGAGCTACATTGCGGCATTCAGGTGTACGGTACAGTCAAGAGAACTAAAGAATTGGTGATGCTTGACAACTTTATAAGTTGTTGTTAGTTCTGCAACAGCAAGGAGCAATTCTTCCTGGTTATCTTCTTTAATCATGAATGTAGAAATGGGCTTTGATGTCGATGCTATGGCGAATCTGTTTGCATGATTCTCCGTAGAACTGTTCAAAATGGTTGAAATGGCTCTGAGCACTATGGGACTTAACTGCTGAGGTCATCAGTCCCCTAGAACTTAGAACTACTTAAACCTAACTAACCTAAGGACATCACACACCTCCATCATGCCCGAGGCAGGATTCGAACCGCTCGGCCACTCCGGCCGGCGTAGAACTGTGATGCTTCACATCTGCCTTACCTCCGTGAATTAGTGAGATGAAACAGCAATGGAGGGCGTGTCGCGCGTGTGTTCGGTTGCTGGAAGTCTCCGACCAATGGGGAGGGATCACATTGAATATTGCAGGGAGTCCGTTACATGTTCTCGGATGGAAGTCGTAGATATGAAGGGAGTATGATGAACGTGGTGCACAATATCGCGGTCCTGCCTTGAGGTGAACTGGTAAACAGACATGGTCGACCAGAAACTTAACAACGAGTATGCCTGCTTTCGCGTTCCCAAGCAGTCCAACACAAGACAACTGTCACATCCGAATGCCCCCTAAATCTGGCTATTACACGATTCAATCGCCCCGTCAAATGGAGACCAACAATGACGCCCCTTTCAAACTCTTTCAGGTCCTGATAACGCTGTCCCACACGATTAGGCGGCATCAGGGTGCATTATTATAGTACCATACAACATTAATTTATGAGATGTCTCCAGAATGGTCAAGTAACTCTCATATTAGCTTCCTTATTTTCCTCAAAAGCCATAGTCCAGTGTTTAATAAGCACTTTCAGTGGAATAATGTTCGAAAAATGTAGATCACACAAAAGGAGGCAACTTACAAAACTCTCATTCGACCCATAAATGAGTATTACTGTTTGGACTAGAATGCTTACGAGATAGGACTGATAGAGGAAGTAGATACGATCCAAGGAAAACCAGTGGGTTCCATCACAGATTCGTTTAGTATGCGCAAAAGCATCACGGAGGTGCTGATCCACCGCTTGTGGCAGACGCTACAACGTAGCTGCTGCTTATGACGATGCGGTTTCCTGTTACAATTCCGAGAGTGTGTTTTCCTGGAAGAGTCAGCCAACATATTGTCTCTTCCTATACATATTTCGCGGAAAAACCACGAGGGTAAGCTTAGATACATTCGACGTCATACAGAATCTTACCAACGATCATTCTTCCAGCGCACCGTTCGTGACTGGGAGAGGAAAGAAGGAATGTGGCAGAGGTACAGCAAGTTCCCTCCACAACACGCTGTGAGGTAGCACGCGGAATACACGAGGGGCGTTCAATAACTAATGCAACACATTTCATTCTGAAGGCAGGTTGAATTTATTCCAGATTCCTATACACTATATTATTCCTTATTCTTTTGGCCTCAAAGCCCTATTTTTTCAGCATAATATCCTTCCAAGCCGGCCGCTGTGGCCGAGCGGTTCTAGGCGCTTCAGTCCGGAACCGCGCTGCTTCTACGGTCGCAGGTTTGAATCCTGCCTCGGGCATGGATGTGTGTGATGTCCTTAGGTTAGTTAGGTTTAAGTATTCTAAGTCTAGGGGACTGATGACCTCAGAAGTTAAGTCCCATAGTGCTAGAGCCTTTCGAATCTCCTTCCAATGTGACGGGCTTACGCCACCTTAACTGGTGGGCCTGTATGGCCACATGGTATCACTCTACTGGTCGACGTCGGAGCCAACTTATTGCTGCATCAATAACGCACCCATCATCCACGAACTGCTTCCTGCGCAGTGCATCCTTCATTGGGTCCCTATGAAAATCGGAAACTGCGAGATCAGGGCTGTGGGGTAGATGAGGAAGGACAGTCCAGTGAAGATATGTGAGCTCCTCTTGGGTGTTCAGACTTGAGTGAGTCCTTACGTTGTCATAGAGAAGAAGAAATTCGTTTGTATTTTTGTGGCGACGAACACGCTGAAGTCGTTTCTTCAGTTTTCTGGGGTAGCACTTTGCAGTTTATCGTTGCACCATGGGGTAGGACAGCAAACAGAATAACCCTTTCACAGTCCCAGATAACCGTTGCCATGACTTTACTTGCTGAGTGTACGGTTTTGAACCTTTTCTTTGCAGGATAGGTGGTGTGGCATCACTCCACGGCTTGCCACTTTGCTTCCGTTTCGAAGTGATGAAATTATGTGTCATCGCCTGTGGCGATGTTCGACCAAAAATTGCGACGATCAGCCTCGTAAGGCGCAAGCTGTTCCGCACAGGTGGTCATTCATTGCTCTTTATGGTCTTCTGTAAGGCTGCGAGGAACCCAGCAGACACGAACTGTTGAGAACCGCAGCTGCTGGACGAGAGTGTCAGAACTACCAAGAGAGGCTTCCAGTTGCGCAGACAGGCGTTTGACTGTGATCCGTCGATCACCTCGAATGAGAGTGTCCGTACGTTCCAACACTGCATGAGTCACAGCTGTGTGCGGCCGGCCGGAACGCGGGAGATCGGACAGGTTTGCGTGACGTTGTTGAGATGGTGACAGACGCCTCGCCCAACGACTCCCCGTGCTTTTGTTCACTGCCAGATCTCCGTAAACAGTCTGTAAGCACCTATGAGTATCTGCTAAGCTCTGGATTCCCGCCAAAAGAAACCAAATGACAGCTCCCTGCTTCGAACGCACCTTCGTTACAGACGCCATTTTGAAGGCTACGCACAGCGCCACTAACGATCTCAAGGTGGTCACTGTGGCCGAGCTGTTCAATGCGCTTCAGTCCGGATCCGCGCTGCTGCAATGATCGCAGGTTCGAATCCTGCCTTGAGCATGGATGTGTGTGATGTCCTTAGGTTAGTTAGGTATAAGTAGTTGTAACAAGGGGAGACCGCCAATTGTGAAATTCAGATTCGATTCATACTGCGCATAATAAAAACTCATGCCCAGAGATGTAATGTGGCAAAGCACCAAGATGCACTTCTCAGCCGTTGTCGAGAAAATCGACAGTTAAAAGAAACCGTTGCGGTGAAATACCCTCTACGATTAATAACTTTCTACAGCGTCGTGGCGCAGCGGTAAGCGCTCGGGTTCGTAATCCAAAGGTCGCCGGATCGAATCTCGCGCCATGCAATTTTTTTTATTATTAGTTTTTTGTAATTCATATATATATATATATATATATATATATATATATATATATATATATATATATATATATAAACTATTAATGAATTGCTTATGCATGTTGGTGAAGGCGGGTCGCTCTCCGGTTGTACCGCCTCCATTTTTCCGTTTGTTTAACAGGGTGTACCAAAGCTCTCACGTCCGCACTGATTTTCGACGATGTTATAAGTTGCGCTAGGGGCCGCATCTACATGTGTGTGTGTGTGTGTGTGTACACATTTGAATTACAAAAAACAAATACTAAAAAAAAAAGGTTGCATGGCGCGAGATTAGATCCAGCGACCTTCGGATTACGAACCGGAGCGCTTACCGCTGCGCCACGACGCTGTAGAAAATTATTAATCGTAGAGAGTATTTCACCGCAACTGTTTCTTTTAACTGTCGATTTTGTCGACACGGCTGAGAAGTGCATCTTGGTGCTTTGCCACATTACACCTCTGGCCATGAGCTTTTATTATGCGCAGTATGAATCCAATCTGAATTTCACGATTGGCGGCCTCCCCTTGCAAGTCTAGGAGACTGATGACCTCAGATGTTAAGTCCCATAGTGCTTCGAGCCATTTGAACCATTTTGTCATAACGGTTATGTCACGGACATCCTGCATCCTCACCTGTAACTTCTGATGCGACAGTCCCATGGTGCTAGTTTTCAACAGGACAATGCTGGTCCGCATGTGGCATGTATGTCTATGAACGGTTTGCGTGATGCTGAGGTACTCCAGTAGCCATAAAAATCGACAGCTCTGCCCCACATAGAACATTGTGAGATCAGCTCGAACGTCAAGTTTGTCTCTGTGCCAGTGTCCAGGATGTCAGGGGTCAGTTACAACAGTTGGGGGCCTGGGTGCCTCAGAAAAAGAGGCAACAGCTAAATGACACCATTGCGCTCCGAATCAGTGCATGCTTCTAGGCCAAAGGGAGTGCAACGTCATACTCGTAAGTGGGTCCAAAGTGCCGCGTTTTTGTAAATTTGACTCGATATTGTCATCACCGGTATATCATAGATCCTCTCAGTCCTTAAAGTTTCATTTCCTCCTTCCCTTCAGGATGCTTCATTATTAGTGTCAGCCAAGGTAGATGTAGACGTAGATGAAGACGTAAAGTAGTGTAAGAGCTATTATTTCGAAACAGTAACCAAACAAAGCAGAATAAGTGATTTGAAAACTCCAGATTCAGATTGTAGCTACACACTTTTCTGTTGAATCTTTGTCAAGTGCACTAAGTTGCGCGAATGTAAACAACGACTTTGCATGATAAATTAGAACAACAATAATATAAAACACAAAAAGTTGTTTATAGGAGCTCCTCATGCCAGTAAGAGAATACAAGACGAAGGAAAGTTAAGAACAGTAAGCTTCAGACATACCCGTGTTCGGAAATAACATGAAAGCAGGAAGAAACAGACCGTGTCCGTTTCAAGCCCCCCCCCCCCCCAAAAAAAATATGCGATCAATAATTTAGGGAACCTACAAAAGAATTAGGATTGTTAGTTCAGCGTCTTTACTGCAGTTGCACTCGGCTTCAACAACAAAAGCTTGTAGTAGCCGTCTGAAAACGATTTTTTTAAAAATCCCAAACCAGTTACAATGGCATCTGTGACAAGATCGCAAAAAGCTAGTTTATCTGGAAAAATACAATTAATATTTGGTCGCAACATCCTCAACCAGGCTCCCTAATTCTGGCTCGGCAGACGTCTCTCGACTTGGGCCTGTTAATGTTTTGTGTCTGGCCGCTGCTAGCATTAGCGATCTAACGACACAGTAGCCGTGATTATCTAAGCCACTACGAAGTGATTGTCGTGCTGTGCCATGCTCGAAGTTGGTGAGAGGAGTTTACTTCATCCGCTCCAAGCGCCCTCCCCCCCCCCTCCCCTCCCCTCCCCAGCATCCATCTAAGAATTCGTCCATAGCGTTTTGAATAAACTATAAAAAATGTTGTCTTATGGCTTCCTGTATTCACTTTGATTAGATTTATGTAGAAGCGGTTACATGATGCAGCAGTCACGTAAGAATGGTTGGTTGGTTGTTTCGGGCAAGGAGACCAGACAGCGAGGTCATCGGTCTCATCGGATTAGGGAAGCACGGGGAAGGAAGTCGGCCGTGCCCTTTGAAAGGAACCATCCCGGCATTTGCCTGGAGCGATTTAGGGAAATCACGGAAAACCTAAATCAGGATGGCCGGACGCGGGATTGAACCGTCGTCCTCCCGAATGCAGGTCCAGTGTGTAACCACTGCGCCACCTCACTCGGTATGTAAGAATGATCAGTCACATTGCGTGCGAGCGCGTTTTAACCACGACCAAACAGGGACTCCATTTCCTTCATGCTGATGGCAACGTTGGCATGGTCAAAGTCGAACGGTCGGGATTAGGCATTAGAACAATTCGAGTGTTCGATCTGCTATTTGAGGTACCTGCAGAGGACGTCAGTAGCAGGGCAAAGGGCTTCTGGTGCACTTTTGATACCTGATTGATATGCAAATTAATTACATTGTGAGAGCTGAATGATTTATGACCCTAACCTATTGTTCTGCTAAGTGGTTTTTCATGTAACCTCCATCCCTCCCCTCATCCTCCCATTAACCTTTTGTTATGCTAATTGATTTATGACCCACTGGGGATAATATGTCCTTCTGAGAAACACCTCACCCCTCCACTCCCCTTAAACTATTCTTATGCTAATTGATTTATGATCCCCTGAGGATAATCCATCCTTCTGAGAAATCCCCACACCGTCCCTCTCCCCCTCCTCCTCCTCCCCCACACAGCTGGAAAATCCCCAACACCTCTCCCCCTCCCCCTCGCCAATACAAGCACACTTGTGATATCAAATTCATTGAATAATTAATTAAATTGATAAATTAATTGAGCCATCCCCCCTTGGTAAAGCCACCAGCCCTCCCCTCCGCCACTTCTACCTCTCCTCCTCCACATGAGAATTGGCAGGAAAAAGATCGCTGATACAAGCACACTTGTGGTATCAAATTAACTAAATAATTAATTCGAAAAATTAATTAAACCCTTCCCCTCTGGGAAACCCCCAGCGCTACCCTCCCCTACCCCAATACCCCCTCCGATCTGCCAATCTAAAATTGGCAGGAAAAAGATGCAGTCTGTGCTGGAGGGAAGGATCGCACTACACGAAATCCAGATAGTGGGAATAATATGTTGATGAATATTCTTTATTTAATCTGGTTGTTGGAGACTGGGCTCCCCTACTTCGGTACAGTTCACGTCTGCCCACACCTCCCATGATGTAATAACTGTAAGCACCGAGGGTCGCCCACTTGTGTGTCTATCGTCCAGACGCTAAAACAGAGAGCAAAAACCGCCCAGTGTCCTAATTACAGATTACAGTGCCAAATACAACAGACCACAGCCCGGATGTCAGCCGCCTTTGTCCTCGCTGCAGCAAACAAAGTATCAGATGGTGGCAGCCCTTTGATATTTGATACCCTGGGATTTCCCACCAAACCAGCACCGCTCACTCTCAAGTGGCTACTTCTTGTTTGTACATGAACCAACGTCTCCAGACATGCAGACGGAGGTTTTCATCCCTCGTCAGAATACTGTGTTCCTATTAGCTACAGCTGAATACAAAGAGAGAGCTCACACAATTGCGATATAAAAAATGGCGAGAAACAGTCCATTTGCACTACCCTACCAAGTTAATTATTTAACAATTTACTACATGGGTCAAATAGATCGCCTAAAACATTCACTACGACATACTTTCTAATAAAACGTAGTTTCAAAGTTAGACAATCACGCAAAATTTTATGCAGATCAAGTAATTTAATTTCCACCATAAATATATCGTAGCGCTAAATATATCGGAGGTCTTGTATGCACCAATGTTTGTGAACACAGGCACCCTCTTTCATCAGAACGTTTCAGTTAAACATATCTGGCTAAAAATCGCACTCACGCATGATTGCGAAACGCGCGCCATACGCCGGGCCGCACCACACCCTCTATGCCGCAGGCACTGCGAGATAAGCAGGCACGGCTTGGATGTAGGCTATAGTTCTAAATGAAATTCCACCCTGTCACAGACTCCTCAACTTAAAAGTCCACTTTTCACAATCTGAAATGGGGATGTTGTAGTCCATACACCTCGAATTTGTCATGCAAATGTAGTTTTATACGAGTTATTTTCGAAGACAGAAGAAATCGGACCATACACGCCTTTTCACATCACCGAAGTATCGTTACTTGCTGCGAAAATACAGTGTAGCAATGTGGCATAGGTTATATGTCCCCTAAGTATTTTCTCATCCGATAAAAAAAGTCTGTTCTTATCAGCTTAATATCTGTTACATCCTGCATCATAGGGCTCACGACTGAGTGCTAAGAGCATAGGGGCTCCGGAACGCCCTATACTTGCAATGTTAAAATAACGCTTATAAATTACATCTTTCCTCACAAAGTATTTGAGGTAGGAAGTTGAACTTTTTACAGATTATTTATTGGAATATGGGCTACAACTTAACACAGGGATTTTACAAAATTTTAGTTCAGTTATTAAAGATGATTTTTTTCAATTGTAATGAAAATTCACAACATTTTTTTGCAATTTTTTATTTATATATTCAAAAATATACAGTTTTTTGGAAAAAGGCTGTGTTAAATTATGCAGAAGGTACTGTGTAACATTTACTGAAAGTTTGAAACAAATATGTTTGGAAGATCCTTAGAAAACATGTAATTAGTATGAGAAAATAAAAGTTTTGGGAATCGAGCGACAAAGATTGGATTAACTTTTTAGTGCATTCCAGGTCCATAGGATGGATTATCTTCATCCTCTGCAAACTCCTCCTCCAGCTTCCTCTTGTTCCTCCTCCTGTTTACTCTTGCTTGTATTTCTAGACTCTTTACAGCCCTGTCTGCAGCCCGAAGGCGTTCCTTGTCTAAAGCAAGCATCGCTCGTACCATGTTAGAACCTATCTTCATTCCCATATTTCTAAATACCTTTGGCTTTCCAACATTTCTCCTTTTCTTAAAAGCCTTCAGAGGATTTCTAATAACTTTACTTTTACACATTATTATACTTCAACAAAACAGAGACTCAAGAAACAGAATTAATTACGAATATTTTAGAGATAACGACAGAGTAAATAAACATGAAACAATCGACAATCACACCAGCGATATATATTGAACCATCACAGGTTAGCCACAACACATACTTTATCTCACATCACTAAAATGTACCTGATGAACACGGACGTTAATAATAACACCATTTGACAGCAGTTTAACAGCGCCACAGTGGGTCACGCCCATGTAGAACACATTTCAAAAAAAATTTAAAAATAGTTGTAGTCTTCGGAATTGAATAAATTATATATCTATTAAAAGGTAATAGTCTGCAGATTCAGAAAACGCAAGAAAGTAAAAATTGAACTTTTCATGATTTTGAGCCTTTCCGGAGCCCCTTAATATCTGCTACATCCTGCATCATAGGGCTCACGACTGAGTGCTAAGAGCATGGAGTACTGTCAGGTTAATACTACATATCACTTTATAAATTTAATAATATACTCGTAGCTGATTTTATTACGATGACCACCTGTCCTTGTGTAAACGGGAAGTTAAAATTTCGTTAAAAAATCTCGCCGCAACGAGTTATATTCGCAGTACTCTCATTCTTGCTTCCACCGCCCAGCAGCGCGCACTGATATCATTTGATTGGCTAATTAATTAAGTTGATAATGAGAGCTCCTTTGCGTGTTGAGTATTTTTTTTCCTGTAGTCGTGCTGAACTCGCCAGGCAACTCAAATAGGAAGGTAATGTGTGTGGTCCCCCCCCCTCCCCTCCCCCCCCCCCCCCAAAGGAACACTGTTGAGAACTGACATTTGAAACTGACTGCAGAAGGATTCTGCTGTCGCCAACGTACATTTCATGTAAGGACCATGAAGATAAGATACGAGAAATTAAGTCTCATACGAAGGCGTATAGACAGTCTTCCTTTCCTTTGCTCTATTTGCGAGTGGAATAGGAAAATAAATGACTAGTAGTGGCACAGCGTATCCTCCACCAGGCACCAGCACGATGGTTTGCAAACTATGCACACAGATGTAGATGTAAATTTGCTTTACCTGTAAAGATGTCAGCCCAACCATTTACAAGCACACAAAACTCACAGAAAAATAGTGTTTCTTATTTATCGAGGAACCACAACACAGAACTTCTGCTGCTGGTTGTCTCTCGGAAAAGACATCCTGTTGGCCCCTAATTTTCTCACACAAGTCATTTAGCAAGACATGTGTGAGAGATTGTAACACGTTTGTCCACAATACTTAGAAGAAACGGTATAGAGCCCACCCCTCAATTCCTCTTTCGTCAGTGTATCGCTTACACCTACCGGTACCGTATTCTCACTCTTACCTACCATATTGTCACGAATCCTCCAGTCTTCGATATATAGCATATTGACCCACCTGATTTCGACAAATAAGAGATCTTCCCCGCCAAGTCACAGGCGCCTGCTAATTCTCTCGTACACAGCGACAGAACTGTTTCATTAGTTAGAAGACAGTCTAGTCCTCCGGTCATCACTGACTAGATATCTATAACAACGGTAAAAATAGCACATTAACGGGCAGGAGGAAATTCAGAACCGTGTAGAGTATACGTGGACTGCACAAATAAATTCAGAAGCATAACACACACAGTTCATTGATAGCGAATGACTTTATAAATATCCCCCTGTACATGTCCTCATCTCATTTATCTCATTCCTATGATTACTATGCTAGAAATACAACAATGTAATGGTGTCGTAGTCTTTGTTGACAGCACAGTATCTGTCTCGTTCTCTTTCTCTCTCTCCGCAATATTTTTGTAACATCCAACAGAGTAAAACAACGAACTAAAAAAACTTCGCTAACGTCACCTGGTAGAGAACTCAATAAGATTTTACGGCATGGCTCTCTTCCGATATATGGAAAACAAATACGGTCTGCCTGTTGACATTGATCAAATGGTGCGATTCCATTAAATAAACATGTATTGATCCATTCGATCAGGAGGCCAGTGGTTGAAGTCCCTTCCACGGACCTGTATAAAGATTTGTCGCCCGCACTTGAGGGAGACCATATCCCACATACTATAAATCATAATAGAGAGTTCTTGTGTTGTTTCATAAACAGCTTGATACATTGCCTTTTGCTGTAACACATCGAAACAGTATATGACTACAACTGTTGATACTTTTTTTTTTTTTTTGCTGTAACGCATCGAAACAGTATATGACTACAACTGTGTACACAGCTACACCTTTGTTTTTCTGCCATGACTTTGAGGTCTGTGTCGGGTGCTAAACCGATATTAACACGTTTCGATCCGTTGGCTCTCATAGAAAGCTGGACATTGCACGATGTAAGGTAAGCTGGTCCCACAACACACAGGATGGTTGAAATAAAAGAGAGATATGGTGTTTTATAATGACAAAAATGTAGAAGACAGCGCAACATATGCAAACTGGAAGAGTTTGCGGCATTGTGGAGCGTTTCCAAACAGCTGTCTGTAGGTGATGGCCTCTACATTTAGTATTATCTTCCACAGTGACGGGATAGCAGATGTATTGGTGTTCCGTTTTCCAAGAGACCAAGAACACTTATTCCTCACATTGGTGGTGCATAGTGCACCAAGGTATAAGATCGCTGTTTTGGTGTCGTGGAAGGTGGTGGTCCTCCTGAACTCCAGATCTTTGGCCACTGGGTCTTTCCTTTTTCATGGCTTACAATACATAACTGCATGTGGGACAAGGAGTATTCTGCAGGACTGAAACCCATAGAGCACAGATAGCATGCCCTGTCAGCTGTCAGTCCCATCAGTGGAGAAAAGGAATAACTTTCATACACCCAGGCGAGCATCTAAGTACCATCATTCCTCCACATTTTCGTCATATTTTCATCAGTTTTGCGTATTTTTCATCAATTTTCGTAATTTTACCAGGTTTTCGTAATTTCAACGCATTTTACCCAATTACGTGAGGTCCAAACCACCACTCTCGACGACTTGTCACTTCAACAATACGCCTCATCGCGTCGATCTCGTGATGCTATGAGCCAATGACACTGCAGCATTTGTCTCAATTTCTGTATCATTGCTAAACCACCTCCTCCATTACTTTGCAGGTGCCATATACTTGTGGACATATCGTAAACCCTGTTACAGTGCCTACATCACATGACGCAAATACTGTTTCTTAGTGTAGGAAACAACCGTCAGCAGAGAGGCGAAACACTTTATAAATTCGGTAAGATTTTATTGTGATTTGTCATCTCCCCCTATGTGAATGGGTGTCGCAAAGTATTCTCGCATTCGTAGGATAAAGTCGATAAATGAGAGATCTCACCAACACAGTAGATGATTACCAAACACAAAAAAAAAAAAAAAATGGCTCTGAGCACTATGGGACTTAACATCTGTGGTCATCAGTCCCCTAGAACTTAGAACTACTTAAACCTAACTAACCTAAGGACATCACACACATCCATGCCCGAGGCAGGATTCGAACCTGCGACCGTAGCAGTCAAGCGGTTCCGGACTGAGCGCCTGAACCGCGAGACCACCGCGGCCGGCACCAAACCCAACAAACGAATCATATCCATAGCAGCAATCTGTCTTCTATTCCGAAACGAGTTGCTCCTTCATTGAACATATCGGCTAAGGATCCTGAGCAAAAATCTAGATGGTCCCTCTAGGCATCTTTTAATTGTGCCTCAGTCTTTAATCACTCTCCCTGCAAAACTGTCTCCGTTTGGAATGACCAGAAGTAGGAGTGCACTATACACGCTACATTCAATGTCTCGCAAAGGAACAGAACAAGCTGAGTTCTACGCAATCAATACATTTCGATGTTTTGCTTTCGGAAAGCAACTTGTACAACTGACCGACGCCAGTGATATAAACCGGTATTCTCATTCCAATACAGCAACTGCAGTTCTGTGTAGTCTGTTCCATTCCAATCTTACTCATGTCACCCCTCCAGTTACACATGATCTCTCTAGATGCATGCATCCGGAAGAGGTTAGCACTACTTATTGGTGTTTAGTAGATACGAGCCTGATACGTTTGAGAGTGTTATGATGACATAACAGACGATTAAGAGAAAGAAGAAAGGTGTGGTTTATGCTTTATAGAGCTCCAGACAGAAGGAGTTTGAAACATTTTAAGTAAATCACTTATGCTGTCAATTCTGTAGACCTACTATTGTTGTGGTGTTTGGATTCCGTATCAAGAAGGTACTCGCAGAGAGAAATGACTGTACAACATAAAAACACACTCGTAAGGCTACACGGTTCTGCACTTAAGCATGCTATAATGTTAAAGCAATATGGTTTTTGATATATCAATCACACAGGATGAAACGCTGTTAATACTCCAATGCAGGAAATATATTTCCAACACCTGACATAAATTCATCCTACAAGTTTTCTGTCCTACTCACTGTGGTGAGTAACTTTAAGATGATAAAACTACTAACTTCTATACCAAAGGGAAAGAAACATAGATTCTTTGTGATACAAGGGCTATACAGTTTTCTGGCGGTGTATAGCACCCAATGTTCACTTCTGATTACAGTTTAGAAATTATGCTATATTCATATCAATCCTATAAAATGATCGTCAGTATTGGAAAACGCATCAAACAACGACATCTGATGAGGAAATACACAAATGCGTAGCAACGGTGTTTGATATGTGAAATTACACGTGTTGCTGCACTAACTCCATGAACAGAACACAGTCACTTCCACACATAACATTTGTCAAGCAAATGGATACACCGAGATTGCAGTAGCTCCAAAACCCCTGGTGACTGACCTAGAATCACTGCAGTTACGAAACTGGAGACTCGATTTATGTCTAAGATGTGTCAAGGAAATGGAGTACTCTGCACACATCTTCACTCATCGTCATGACATCACCTCTCGTCACATATTCTAAAATTATAGAGCTTTCAACATCGCCGGCCAGGGTGGCCGAGCGGTTCTAGGCGCTTCAGTCTGGAACCGCGCGACCGCTACGGTCGCAGGTTCGAATCCTGCCTCGGGCATGGATGTGTGTAATGTTCTTAGGTTAGTTAGGTTTAAGTAGCTCTAAGTTCTAGGGGACTGATGACCTCAGACGTTAAGTCCCATAGTGCTCAGAGCCAGAGCCTTTCAACATCTAGCGCAACTATGCTATTTTTCTGTGTGTGTGTGTGTGTGTGTGTGTGTGTGTGTCAGGTGCTGAAATAGGTTTTCCATCGGTTTGGCGGACGTGATTGATCAGACCAGCGTTGGAAGCCCTCTGTTGACTGTGGTATTATTGGGAGGTTTGCTGTTAACGATTGTAGGTAGATGGCACTGAGTCACACACAGAACACGAAATTGGATTGTGTAGAACGCAGGTTTTACCACACAACTGATACAGGCACACACAGGCCGAGAGAACAACGGAAAAAAATAGATGTGTGATAAATGAACTTCCCTCTCTCTAGAATGCATCATCACTCTACCACAGAGTTGGAGTTTAAAACACATAAACAGTCTTCCACAGAGTGAAACATATGGTCCATTCTGTAGCTGTATGGTGCAGAACCCAAGCTGGTAATACAAAGCTTAGGACACTATAAAAATCTACAAGGTGGTTCCAATAACTTAAGGGTCACACCTGGGCTTGTGATCCGGCGTATATAAATTTATTACTTTACATTTTTTGGTCATCCGGGTTAAACAATCTGTTCCAGCCACCTTATCGCGGTCCACGAAAAATGACTGTTTCCCTGGTTCCTGGTGCCTTCATGTAAACTACTGTATTTCTCGTATTCCTCTTGCTGTCACATACTCGTTCCCATGTACAAGAATTTTTCTGCACCAAGCAGATATGTAAGTACTCCCTCGTTCTTCCTCAATTTCCCCGGACTTTGCCGTATTTTCCCTCCATTTGTACGTTTATTCTCTCAATTTTTGTAATTTTACAGATTTTATGTCGCGTCTGCTCATGTGATCATGACATCACTTCCCGCCACGTATTCTAAAATTACATGTAAATGTTGTAGAGCTGTCAACACCTAGCGCAACTGTGCTATGTATTTGTGTGTGTGTGTGTGTGTGTGTGTGTGTGTGTGTGTGCCTGGACCAGTTTCGTGTGGAGGGGGCGGGGAGGCTCCAGACCATACTCCAAACCTACTGCCAGAGAATCCACCTTCAGACACTGCCCCGTATAGTGAGTGGATTCACCTTCAAACCCTATCCTGGCCATAAAGTGAGGTGGATCCACCTCCGTACCATATTGCATTGTAGATACACTTTCAAACGCTGTCCTGGCTGTAACAAGTGGTGGATCCACCTGCGAAATCAATCCCAGCCATACTGCATGGTGGATCCAGCTTCGAACCCTATCTCGAGCCTAACGGTTTTTTAATCCACCCTTAAACCCTATCCCGGATGTAACGTGAGGTGGATCCACCTACGTGCTCTATCCTGCACCTGTCCTGAAGCTAGTCGGTTCTATAAGTGGCTCTCCCCCCCCCCCCCCCTCTCGTGAAATCTATACAGGCACATACATATAGAAAAACAGCGCATGTATAGTAAAGCATGCACTAAGCACTGTCATGAGCCAAAAATAAGTTTAATATTCTAGTTCTGTGATGCAAGACCTAACATATTAAGCTGATAAGAACAGATTTTTCTTTATCATATCAGAAAA
Source organism: Schistocerca nitens (assembly GCF_023898315.1). NCBI lineage: Eukaryota > Metazoa > Arthropoda > Insecta > Orthoptera > Acrididae > Schistocerca > Schistocerca nitens. The sequence goes on along the minus strand of NC_064620.1, from coordinate 467,827,006 downwards.
TACTCAGAGTAAATATAGCCCATGCCATACTGCTGTATGGGATTTTCACAACAACTGACGATACTTTAGTGAAGTGAAAACACATGTATGGTCCGATTTCTTCTGTCTACGGAAATAACTCGTATAAAAGAAAGGAATCTACATTTTGTGTAAGAAATTCAAGGAGTAGGGACTTCATCCCCGTTTCGGATTGGGTAATTTTGTAACTGCGGCTGGAGCGGTCGCGGGGTTGACGTGACGGAAAGCGCGGTGGGACCCACGGAGGGGGCTGCGAACAACACAACGGGAGAGGACGGACACGACCAACGAAGGACCTAACGAATAACAACAAGTTCGAAACAACAGAATCACAAGAAAACCACGTCCACTCCTACACGAAACAAGGAAGTAAATACGCTGTCTGAGGCAAGGCGATATGTCCAGAGACGCACGCAACATTAGACTGGCTGGCTGAGCTTTTTTTTCCTTTATTGTTATTTTCATACCTTATACAGGTAGGCCAGCAGCGGCGAACTACGCTGCTCTTCGGCCAGAGATAGGACAAACGGTACATAAGGAGACATCGAAAAACAAATATGGTGGATAAACAACAGTAGACATACAAAATTAAAATACATGGAGCCGTTCACGGGCGCAGTTTCCGAATAAAAAACATTCAGAACGTGGACACGGACAGAGATGACAGAAATGACACACGCGAATGATGGAGCACAAACGATGAAACACAAACTCGAAGGCACACACAAACACTACAAACACTGTCGATGATCTCCAGCGCGCGAATGTTCCCTGTTCATGTACGAGTCCGGGGACATGCCAAAGGGAAAAAGGCGGGGAAGAAGGGGGATGTGGAGGGTGTAGATGCCAGTGGCAGAGGAGCAGGGAGGGGGAGGAAAGAAGGTAGGGGGTAAGGGAAGCCCGGGGGGACAAGAGAGAGAGATGAAGAGAGGAGGGAGAGAAAGGAGAGAGGGTGCCCTTGGGAAAAACACAGGGGGTGGAAGGGGAGGATCAAAGTTGGTAGGATGGGTAGATGGAGGGGATGAGGGCATCATCAGGGAGTGGGAGTCGGCGGAAGCCACCTTGGGCAAGGGTGTGGAGAGTGGAGAGATGGAGAGCGGGTGGGACGTGGAAATACAGGAGCAGCAGCGGACAGAGGTGAGAAAGGATGGGAGAGACAAGCGGGTGAGGGGGATCAGGTTTGCGGGAGGTGTAGAGGATCCGTATTCGTTTGAGGAAAAGGAGGAGGTGTGGGAACGGAATTAGGTCGTACAGGATCCCCATGGGGAAGGGGAGGCGGATGTGATAGGCAAGGCGGAGCGCATGGTGTTCCAGGATTTGAAGGGATTTGTAAAAGGTAGGAGGGGCGGATATCCATGCAGGATGGGGGATTTATAGATGTGGAGGATGGTGGAGGGGTCCAGACCCCAAGTGCGGCCAGAAAGGAGCTTGAGGAGACGGAGTCGGGAGCGTGCCTTGGCTTGCATTGTCCGAAGATGGGAAGTCCAGGAGAGGCGACGGTCAAGGGTGACACCAAGGTACTTGAGGGTGGGGGTGAGGGGGATTGGACGGCCATAGATGGTGACATAGAAGTCGAGGAGACGGAAGTAAGGGGTGGGTTTGCCTACAATGATTGCCTGGATCTTTGAAGGATTGACCTTGAGCAACCACTGGTTACACCAAGTGGTGAACCAGCCAAGATGGGATAGGAGAAGGTGTTGGGAGCGTTGCAGGGTGGGGGTGAGGGCAAGGAAGGCGGTATCATCGGTGTACTGGAGAAGGTGGATCGTCGGACTAAGCCGAGTGATCATGGAAGTGAGGGTTGGCGGGTGACGCGGGGATTGGGCTTCGCGGGAGGGGGACAGTCAAGGAGCACGGGTGAGGGAGGCATTGGGACCGAAGTGGGTGATGGGGATTTTGGAGTGGATGTCAGAGTGAAGAGTGGGCCTAGAACAGGTGATGAGAATGGATTCCCAACGGGGAGTGAGGAGGGAGATGGGGGCTCCGGGATAGTGTTGGCGGAGTAGCAGGTTGAGGTTCCGGGCCTCGAGGAGAGAGGGATCAGGACAGGACAGGAGGTATTTGTAGGAGGAGGGGGAGGAGGAAGAGGAGAGGGTAGAAGGGACAGGCGGGGAGACACCTATGGCATCCGAGAGGGGGGGGAGGAGGACGGGGCTAGGACTTTTTGGGAGCTGAGGAGGTGGGAGTGCCGCTGAGGTGCTTAACAGTGACAGAAGGGTGAGAAGAGGCATGGGAGATGGGAGATGGGAGCAACCAGGAAATGGCGGGAGATGGCAGGTCCCGGCGTGAGTGTTGGTGGTGGTGCTGAAGATGGGGATGGTGACTGTGATGGTGAAGGCTATGGCGATAGCGATGACGAAGGCAATGGCGAGAGTTGGACGTGGACCGTAGCCCTCCGGGCCACCATCCTGGTGGGGGCCGCAAGGATGGTGGCAACAGGGTGAGGGTGTGGAGGGAAGGGATCAGAGGAGGAGGCTAAGGGGGAAGGAGCTGGAGACAGGGTGATGAAAAGCGCAGGAGAGGGGAGGGTGAGAAGTGGGGGGATGGAATGGGGAGGGCGACTGGGCACACCACGTAATCGTGGTGGCGGCGGTGGAGGGAGAGGTATAGATGATGGCGGTGGTGGTGGTAGCGGTGGTGGGTGTTGTCATGGTAATAAGGGGAACGGAAGGAAAAGAACAGGACAGGACAAAACGAGAGATGAAGACAGGGAACTCATGGAGACGAAGACGCCTACTGGGGCCAAAGCCCCACTCCGCTGCTGCCGGCAGGAGGGTGACCGCAGGGGCTGCTGTGCTGGGCTGCGGGGCTACTGCGACGGCTGCCGCTGCTGCTGCTTCTGGCTGCTGGCTGGCTGGCTGGTCGTCTGCTGCTGTGTCTGGAACACCCTAATGCTTCGATAAATGACTAGCAGTTTTCGAAGGGCGGTACTCTTCCGAGTTCCGCCGAAGATGGCTGGCTGAGCGAGAGGCAGGCGCTTAAATATATGATTGGGGGCGCCGCTATTGGCCGCTGGTACCACGTGTTCCACTGTGGCGCCCTCACGCTAAATGTGAGCCAGGAGGCGCGCGCCCCACGGCTTGCGGCGCGATGGTGCAGACACCTCTAGGGGTCTTCGACCTCCATGCCATCTGGCGTGGATTCAGATTCCACGGCGCGTGGTACCAGAGGTAAAGTGGACTTTTAAACAGGGGAGTCTCTGTTGGGGGGGATTTCATTTAGAACTACACATCCAAGCCAAGCCTGCTTGCCACGCAATGCCTGCAGTCAGCAGCCGACTGGAAGCAGTGGCTTAGCCTCGCACTGCTGTGGGGGGGGGGGGGGGGGGGGTACAAGGAAAAGATTCCAGCTACTGTTTAGTCGGTTCTTGCCTGCTGCTGTGGGTGCAAGTCCCGGCGGCGGCGCTCACGGCACCCTCTAGATAGCTCAATACTGAACTAGCCATTATGCTGGTAGAGCGGCGACAGAAGCGGACGTGTGTGTTGCGTGAGATGATTCAATATGGCGAGTGTTTGCGCTGGACGATTATTCCCCCTCATGTTAAGTTGACCGGTGACTGCTCGACGGGCACAGTAACAATCTGCCCGGCTTCTGAGCGTTTGGTACGACAATCGTGCGAATACTGAGAGACTAGTGCTTAACTGTCAATGAGGTCGACATACGTGACACAGCTGTTTCTCTGCGCTGTGGTGAGGTCGTGAGCATGGCGGCGGATGTCTCGTGTCGCAACCTGGCGGACGGAGCGCACCTTGCGATCAAGAGTGTGTGCGATTGGAACGTTTTTTTCGCCAGATACATTATGTGAGCAAACGTATCCGGACACCTGACTGAAAACGACGTACAAGTGCGTGGGGCCCTCCATCGGTAATGCTGGAATTCAGTATGGTGTTTAGCCTTGATGACAGCTTCCACTCTCGCAGGCATACGTTCAATCAGGTGCCGGTAGGTTTCTTGGGGAATGGCAGCCTATTCTTGATGAAGTGCTGCACTGAGGAGAGGTATAGATGCTTCCAGTCATCAACAGTACAATGTCGATACTGACGGGCTATGGCGAAGCGTAAAGCTTTGTGTCGTGCGGTCACCAAGGGTACACGAGTAGGCTTTCGGCTCCGAAAGCCCATATCGATGATGTTTTCTTGAATGGCTTGCACGCTGACACTTGCTGATGGCCCAGCATTGAAATCTGTAGCAATTTTCGGAAGGGTTGCATTTCTGTGACGTTGAACGATTCTCTTTAGTCGTCGTTGCTCCCGTTCTTGCAGGATCTTTTTCGGCCGCAGCGATGTTGAAGTATTAATGTTTTACCGGGTTCCTGATATTCACCGCACTCGTGAAATGATCGTACAGGAAAATCCCTGCTTCATCGCTACCTCGGAGATGCTGTGTCCCATCGCTCGTGCGCCGACTATAACATCACGTTCAAACTCACTTAAATCTTGATCACCTGCCATTGTAGCAGCAGTAACCGATCTAACAATTGCGCCAGACACTTGTTGTCTTATAAAGGCGTTGCCGACCGCAGAGCCGTATTCTGCCTGTTTACATATCCCTGTATTTGAATACGCATGCCTATATCAGTTTCTTTGGCGCTTCAATGTATAAATTTATGAGAAACTAGCTGAGCACCTGATCTTGGCCTGGTATGTATTTATTCCAGTCTTCTATTAGTCCATATCCTCCTTTCCCCTCTCAGTGTCCATCTCCCCCCCCCCCCCCCCCCTTGTCTCTCTGCCCATTTCCTCCTGCACAGTCATTATGCCACATAACTATAGCACCCCAACATGTTTGAGCTCAAACATTATCAGGACTCTTTAACAGAATGGCTGCTTCCATGCCAACCAGCATGGATTCCGAAAATACAAGTTATGCGAAACTCAACTCCCTCTCAGCTCGCATGACATACTGAATGCTGTGGATCAAGGTAATCAGGTGTATGCAGTATTTATCAATGTCCAAAAGACATTTGACTCAATACCTTACTAAAGCTCATTACCAGAAAAGAGAACATATGTGGTACCAAACAAAATTTTTGATTGTATGAAAGATATATAGCTAGTTTAGAGACGGAATGTGGTTGGCCTCTACAGTGGGTGGTGGACCTGGGATGTTAGACGTCAGGAAGTCAGTAGTTCACCACCCTGGGTGAGGTACTGATGGAGCAGGAGAGGGTACCGGGTTGTCGTCTGACGTTTCGTCACGAAAACAGAATTGTTAAAACATTCTTTTATTGCTCAGCAATCTACCAAAGCTTCAAAGATATAAACTATAGACAGCCAGCGAGGAGGTGCTGTGGGCAACAAGCAGCTTGTTTTCATTGGCAGCTTGCAGGATCGCTTGGCCAGAGAAACAATGATGGCAGCAACTCGGCAAGGACAATGACTCCAGTACCGGGCGGAAGCCCACGACGGTAGTTGCACAAGCTAGAGGCAGCCACACAGATTGGGATAGGGAACACCAGAGCACGCCGAATCTCACTATGGATCGAGTAGCAAATAGGCAGCCTACAACCTCTTCCTATGGTACCCACAGCTGTGTCCCAGTAATAAATATGAAGATTGCTTCAATAACTGTGATAAATATCTCAGACTCCCTGCATTGTGTTTGGTTGAGATTGGCTCTGAGCACTATGGGACTCAACTGCTGTGGTTATCAGTCCCCTAGAACTTAGAACTACTTAAACCTAACTAACGTAAGGACATCACACATATCCATGCCCGAGGCAGGATTCAAACCTGCGACCGTAGCAGTCCCACGGTTGCGAAAAATGGGGAAAAAGATGTATAATTGGAGATAAATGAGAGTATTTACGTATTTACCTGGGTGTGGTCTCTGCTGATGCCTCGAATGACATACATAAACAGCTAATAACAAATAAAAGTCAAGAGACATGACTTAACGTAATTTTTTGTCAATAAACCGACGCAGCCTACTAGTTCTCCCTATGCTGCAGAGTTCCAGAGTGCCACAGAAACTAAAGAGAAAAAATATGTAAAATTGGAAAAAATACAAAAACAAAATTGGAAAATACGGGGAAATGTGTAAAACTGTAGAAGAATGAAAGTACTTACATACAATATGTGATAAAAAGTACCCAGACACTCCCAAAAACATACATTTTTCATATTAGGTGCATTGTACTGTCACCTGCTGCCAGGTACTCCATATCAGCAACCTCAGTAGTCATTAGACATCGTGAGAGAGCAGAATGAGGCACTCCGCGTAATCAAGGACTTCGAAGGGCGTCAGGTGATTGGGTGTCTCTTATGTCATACGTCTGTATGCGAGATTTCCACACTCCCAAACATCCCTGTGTCCACTGTTTCCGATGTGATAATGAACTGGAAACGTGAAGGGACACGTACAGCACAAAAGCGTACAGCCCGACCTCGTCTGTTGACTGACAGAGACCGCCGACAGTTGAAGAGGGTCGTAATGTGTAATAGGCAGACATCTATCCAGGCTATCACACAGGAATTCCAAACTGCACCAGGATCCACTGCAGGTACTATGACAGTTAGGAGGGAGGTGTGAAAACTTGGATTTCGCGGTAGAGTGGCTGCTCATAAGCCAAACATCACGCCGGTAAATGCCAAACGACGCTTCGCTTGGTGTAAGGAGAGTAAACATTGGACGATTGGACAGTGGAAAAACGTTGTGTGGAGAGACGAATCACGGTACACAATGTGGCTGCCGGCCGAAGTGGCCGTGCGGTTCTAGGCGCTGCAGTCTGGAACTGCGAGACCGCTACGGTCGCAGGTTCGAATCCTGCCTCGGGCATGGATGTGTGTGATGTCCTTAGGTTAGTTAGGTTTAACTAGTTCTAAGTTCTAGGGGACTAATGACCTCAGAAGTTGAGTCCCATAGTACTCAGAGCCATTTGAACCATTTGAATAATGTGGCTACCCGATGGCAGGGCGTGGGTATGGCGAATGCCCAGTGAACATCTGCCAGCATTTGTAGTGCCAACAGTAAAATTCGGAGGCGGTGGTGTTACGGTGTGGTCGTGTTTCTCATGGAGGGGGCTTGCGCACCTTGTTGTTTTGCGTGGCACTATCATAGTACAGGCCTACATTGATGTTCTAAGCATACTTCCTACTATTGAAGAGCAATTCGGGAATGGCAGTTTCATCTTTCAACACGATCAAGCACTTGTTCCTAATGCACTGCCTGTGGCGGAATGGTTACACAACAATAACGTCCCTGTAATGGACTGGCCTGCACAGAGTCTTGGCTTAAATGGCTCTGAGCACTATGGGACTCAACTGCCGAGGTCATTAGTCCCCTAGAACTTAGAACTAGTTAAACCTAACTAACCTAAGGACATCACAAACATCCATGCCCGAGGCAGGATTCGAACCTGCGACCGTAGCGGTCTTGCGGTTCCAGACTGCAGCGCCTTTAACCGCACGGCCACTTCGGCCGGCACACACAGAGTCTTGACCTGAATCCTAAAGAACACCTATGGAACGTTTTGGAACGCCGACTTCGTTCCAGGCCTTACCGACCGACATCGATATCTCTCCTCAGTAGCACTCTGTGAAGAATGGGCTGCCATTCCCCAAGAAATCTTCCAGCCGCTGATTGATCGAATGCAAGCGAAAGTGGAAGCTGTCATCAAGGCTAAGGGTGAGCCAACACCATACTGAATTCCAGCATTGCCGGTGGAAGCGCCACGAACTTGTAAGTCATTTTCACATTTTCAGCCAGCTGTTTGGATACTTTTGATTACACAGTATATTTATTTCTAAAGGACACAGATTCGTTGTCACCTTTGATGGCGCCTCCTCCTCAGAAGGGGGGAGGGAGGAAGAGAAAGAAAGAGAAAAAAATCCTTGTGAAGCTAGTGATTGGGTCGACAAGATTGAATCCTTTCAGAAACGTGTACCTGAGAATCAAGAGGTTTATTAAGTTGATGATATTTGCAGTATTATAGGTAGCAGTGGTAAGGGTAAGGGTTGCTTAATTATTCTTCGGCAGTGCACTGTCAAATTGTTGCAGACGTTCTTCAAGCCGAGGAAGACTACTGCAACGATATATTGTCTCAAGTTTCTATTGACGTGAGAGACAAAACCACCTAAACTGTGTACAACCTCATTCAGATTTAATTCTACGATAAAGTGCCAAAGAGCAGAGTAAAGGTTAATTTGATAAGAACAGGCACAAGAAAGCATGGCACCGCAAGAACTTGTTAGTCTGTAATTAGTATTAACATAAAGGGGAGAACTGGAACTACTGACTAATGTATTGTGAGTGGTAGTACAATATGTAATTCTTGTATGAGTATAGTTTTAAGGATGTGTTTCCTGATAAAACATAAGGGAAACTTTTACTTCAAACACAGAGTTCCATATGATGTACGGAAACGGCGTGTTAAGAACATTTGATAAGCGACGACAAATGCAAAGCATGAGAAACAGTTGAATGGGACTGTGTGCTGTTAGATGATTGCTGAGGAATTCGACGGCAAGAGATGATTTGGTAATGTTATTGTACTACACGGTCCAGTCACGTTAATGCGACTACCACAGTGACCACTCTCAGATGGCAGGTGACAGCGCCTGCAGTGGACTGTAAATAAGGCTTGTTGCGCGGACGCGGAAAACAGTGCAGTCGTTGTCGTAACGCGGAAACGTAGCGATTTAGCTGTCTCCAAAACGGCACGGTCGGGCCAAGGATGGAAGCATTTCCGAAGTTGCTAAGTTTGTAAGCAGTTTGTGTGCTGTGTGGTTAAAGTATACCATACGTGCCAAAATGGCGCTATCCAAAAGTGGCGCCGTGGCAAGTGTGATGTACCACAGGCCATAGATGAAAGGGGTGAACGACCTCTGCGGAGATGTGATTGAGCGAATAGACGTACAAGTGTTGAGAAACAATTCCCAGATGAACCAAAGGGCTACAAACAGTGTTTCCTTACGACCGTTCGGTGAATGTTGCGCATGTCGCCCTTAACAGCAGGTGCCTTGTTCATGCATCCATGCTGCTTGCTGTTCATCATTGGCGAAAGCTGGAATTTGTATGCCAATCGCACAACTGAACTTCCAGTGAGCGGCGACAGGTGGACTTTTTAGACACGTTTCTGTGATCCATCGGACAGATGGCCCATGGCGTTTATGGCGTGAAACGTCTGAAAGCAAACACCCAGCAACAATAGTCGGTAAGGTCGAGATGGCATTTGCCAGCATAACAATGCATTGTGTCAAACAGCTCGCAGCGTACGTGTATGTAGAGCAACAGGATGAGTTTACAGTACTCCACTGACCACCAAACTTCCCGTATTTAAACCCAATCGAGAAACTGTAGAACTGCCTCAAGTGGGCTGTTTGTGCCATGGGTCCTCAACCGAGAAACCTAGTGCAGCTTGCCGTGGCACTGGAGTTGAAATGGCTCTACATCTGTGTTGGTGCCTTTTAGAACCACATTGACTCTCTTGCTGCACGTCTTGCAGCAGTATGCTATGGCAAAAGTTTGTTATTTAGGCTTTTGACAGTTGGTCACATTAATATAACTGGGCAGCTTACTTTGTAAGTGAAGATTTAATGGAATCATGTTTCTATGAGGAACCAAGAAAACTTCAATGGACTGTTGTTGTTGTGGTCTTCAATCCAGAGATCGGTTTGATGCAGCTCTCCATGCTACTCTATCCCGTGCGAGCTCTTCATCTCCCAGTACCTACTGCAACCTACATCCTTCTGAATCTGTTTAGTGTATTCATCGTTTGGTCTCCCTCTACGATTTTTACCCTCCACGCTGCCCTCCAATACTAAATTTGTGATCCCTTGATGCCTCAGAATATGTCCTACCAACCGATCCCTTCTTCTAGTCAAGTTGTGCCACAAATGTCTCTTCTCCCCAATTCTATTCAGTACCTCCTCATTAGTTATGTGATCTACCCATCTAATCTTCAGCATTCTTCTGTAGCACCACATTTCGAAAGCTTCTATTCTCTTCTTGTCTGAACTATTTATCGTCCTCGTTTCACTTCCATACATGGATACACTCCATGCAAATACTTTCAGAAACGACTTCCTGACACTTAAATCTATACTCGATGTTAACAAATTTCTCTTCTTCAGAAACGCTTTCCTTGCCATTGCCAGTCTACATTTTATATTCTCTCTACTTCGACCATCATCAGTTATTTTGCTTCCCCAATAGCAAAACTCATCTGGTACTTTAAGTATCTCATTTCCCAGTCTAATTCCCTCAGCATCACTTGATTTATGTCGGTTACATTCCATTACCCTCGTTTTGCTTTTGTTGATGTTCATCTTATATCCTCCTTTTAAGACACAGTCCATTCCGTTCAGCTGCTCTTCCAGGTCGTTTGCTGTCTCTCACAGAATTACAATGTCGTCTGCGAACCTCAAAGTTTTTATTTCTTCTCCATGGATTTCAGTTCCTACTCCGAATTTCTCTTTTGTTTCCTTTACTGCTTGCTCAATATACAGATTGAATAACTTCGGAGATCGGCTACAACCCTGTCTCACTCCCATCCCAACCACTGCCTTCCTTTCATGCGCCAAGATTCTTATAACTGCCATCTGGTTTCTGTACAAATTGTAAATAGCATTTCGCTCCCTGTATTTTACCCCTGCCACCTTCAGAATTTGAAAGAGAGTATTCCAGTCAACATTGTCAAAAGCTTGCTCTAAGACTACAAATGGTAGAAACGTAGGTTTGCCTTGCCTTAATCTATTTTCTTAGATAAGTCGTAAGGTCAGTATTGCCTCACGTGTTCCAACATTTCTACGGAATCCAAACTGATCTTCCCCGAGGTCGGCTTCTACCAGTTTTTCCATTCGTCTGTAAAGGATTCGTGATAGTATTCTGCAGCCGTGGCTTATTAAACTGATAGTTCTGTAATTTTCACACCTGTCAACATCTGTTTTCTTTGGGATTGGAATTATTATATTCTTCTTGATGTCTGAGGGTATTTCGCCTGTCTCATACATCTTGCTCACCAGATGGTAGAGTTTTGCCAGGGCTGGCTCTCCGAAGGCTATCAGTAGTTCTAACGGAATGTTGTCTACTCCCAGGGCCTTGTTTCGACTTAGGTCTTTCAGTGCTGTGAAAACTCTTCACGCAGTATCGTATCTCCCATTTCATCTTCATCTACATCCTCTTCCATTTCCATAATATTGTACTCAAGTACATCGCCCTTGTATAGACCCTCTATATACTCCTTCCACCTTTCTGCTTTCCCTTCTTTGCTTAGAACTGGGTTTCCATCTGAGCTCTTGATATTCATGCAAGTAGTTCTCTTTTCTCCAAAGGTCTCTTTAATTTTCCTGTAGGCAGTTATCTATCTTACCATAGTGATATACGCCTCAACATCCTTACATTTGACCTCTGGTCATCCCTGCTTAGCCATTTTGCACTTCCTGTCGTTCTCATTTTTGAGACGTTTGTACTCCTTTTTGCCTGCTTCATTTACTGCATTTTTGTATTTTCTCCTTTCATCAATTAAATTCAGTATCTCTTCTGTTACCCAAGGATTTCTATTAGCCCTCATCTTTTTACCTAGTTGATCCTCTGCTGCCTTCACTACTTCATCTCTCACAGCTATCCATTCTTCTTCTACTGTATTTTTTCCCCCATTCTTGTCAATCGTTACCTAATGCTCTTCCTGGAAGTCTCTACAGCCCCTAGTTTTGTCAGTTTATCCAGGTCCCATCTCCTTAAATTTCCACCTTTTTGCAGTTTCTTCAGTTTTTATCTACAGTTCATAACCAATAGATTGTGGCCAGAGTCCACATCTGCCCCTGGAAATGTCTTAGAATTTAAAGCCTGGTTCCTAAATCTCTGTCTTACCATTATATAATCTATCTGAAACCTTCCAGTATCTCCAGGCTTCTTCCATGTATACAACTTACTTTCATGATTCTTGAACCAAGTGTTAGCTATGATTAAGTTATGCTCTGTGCAAAATTCTACCAGGTGGTTTCCTCTTTCATTCCTTACCCCCATTCCCTATTCACCTACTACGTTTACTTCTCATCTTTTTGCTACTATCGAATTCCAGTCACCCATGACTATTAAATTTTCGTCTCCCTTCACTATCTGAATAATTTCTTTGATCTCGTCATACATTTCATCAATCTTTTCGTCATCTGCGGAGCTAGTCGGCATATAAACTTGTACTACTGTGGTAGGCGTGGGCTTCGTATCTATCTTGCCCACAATTATGCGTTCACTATGATGTTTGTAGTAGCTTACCCGCATTCCTATTTTTTATTCATTATTAAACCTACTGCTGCATTACCCCTATTTGATTTTGTATTGCCGGCCGAAGTGGCCGCGCGGTTCTGGCGCTGCAGTCTGGAACCGCGAGACCGCTACGGTCGCAGGTTCGAATCCTGCCACGGGCATGGATGTGTGTGGTGTCCTTAGGTTAGTTAGGTTTAACTGGTTCTAAGTTCTAGGGGACTAATGACCTCAGCAGTTGAGTCCCATAGTGCTCAGAGCCATTTTTTTTTTTTATTTTGTATTTATAACCCTGTATTCACCTGACCAAAAGTCTTGTTCCTCCTGCCACCGAACTTCACTAATTCCCATTATATCTAACTTTAACCTATCCATTTCCCTTTTTAAATTTTCTAACCTACCTGCCCGATTAAGGGATCTGACAGTCCACACTCCGACCCGTAGAACGCCAATTTTCTTTCTCCTGATAACAACGTCCTCCTGAGTAGTCCCCACCCGGAGATCCGAATGGGGGACTATTTTACCTCCGGAATATTTTAACCCAAGAGGACGCCATCATCATTTAACCATACAGTAAAGCTGCATGCCCTCGGGAATAATTACGGCTGTAGTGTCGCCTTGCTTTCAGCCATTCGCAGTACCAGCACAGCAAAGCCGTTTTGGTTAGTGTTACAAGGCCAGACCAGTCAATCATCCAGACTGTTGCCCTTGCAACTACTGAAAAGGCTACTGCCCCTCTTCAGGAACCACACGTTTGTCTGGCCTCTCAACAGATACCCCTCCGCTGTGGTTGCCCTTAGGTACGGCTATCTGTATCGCTGAGGCACGCAATCCTCCCCACCAACGGCAAGGTCTATGGTTCATGGACTAAACATAGAAAATTCCGTTTGGATTAAGGAATATCCAGTGAATCATGTGGTTTGACCTGAATTAATGTAAAGGAAATACTGAATTTGCTGTAAACATGTCTCACTTTGTAAGGTAAAAGGTATCAAGACTTTGCAGAATTCCCATGAGCCAGGATATGGCGTGCCAGATCTTCCGAAGAAGGAAGGCATGTTGCATCACAGCTAAATTACTTGGCAAGGCCGAATAAAATTGTGAAATCACCAGTAGTTAATGCAACAGGCTGCGGAAATGGGTGAGATCGGGCCAGCCAGGTGCAGTTACGTGCGGAGCGACCTGACAGTATTACAAAAATTCTGTCACCATGGCTCTGGAGCGGTTGCTGTGGTGTCTTGCCCCACTCGTTGCTAGGGTGCCCAAAGGGATGCAGCGTTCTCGGAACGCTATACAACAATTCAGTCAAATAACATTAGTAGTTTTATTCTCAGAAAGCAAATTGACAATACTTGACTATAGCAAATGTCGCTAGCAAAGGCGACATGGAAAGAATACAGTCTGATAGCGAAGCACTAAACAAGATGCAGACTCGGGCCGATGTAAGACCGAGGCTAGCTGGAGCTGCTTTTATATGTCCTTGCCGCAGGGGGCGCGCCTGGAGCGGCGCGATCCAATTCTGCGCACCATTCGACGCACTTTCTTCACAGCCTTCTCTGCTCTTGAATGCCACCTCTTTGTTCCGGCGTTTGTGGTTACGCCGGAACAGTTACCACGTGCCCCAGCCCAGCAAAGGGACCAATGTTCTAAAATAATCAACGCAGCAGAAATGCAGAGCCGTTATGATATTGGTGACCAGACTGCTTCACATCCAAGTCATGATTCTGTTGCGGCTTATGTGAAGGTAAGTAATGCCTTGGCAAAACAGGGTTTGGCAAGTCCATACAATTACTACTCATTTTCGGAGAGAAGTACACTGTCAGGCAACCACCAGCTCTTAGGATACGAGTTTGCATGGATCAACCAGCTGCCACCTCTGGACTCGGCCACTGGTAGCTGTGGCACTGCTGTTCAGGCTCAGTATGATGCTACTGACTTAGCACCGCCCAACTGGTAGGCCATTTGTGGACCTGCCTCAGCTGCTGCTGGTCTACTATCCTGATGGTCTGCAGTTGAACCTGGGGCTGTGCAGTGACTCAGTCATTATTGATCTTTGCTGTTTGCCTCCGCTTGCATGGGCAGGCGCGCCGGCCGGGGGACTGATGACCACAGCAGTTGAGTCCCATAGTGCTCAGAGCCATTTGAACCACTTTTTTTTTTTTTTTTTTCATGGGCAGGCGCTGTTGCTTAGAGCTACCTCCTCCACAAACATGTAAGAGATTGATTGAGATGGACTTAGCCTGCAGTGGGGATGCAGCTAGTGGAGACCAAGTCTCATAGTGGCTGCTTATAGCACCATGTCGGCTATTGGATTGGCACAGAGCTACAGACTGCAATCTATTGCATGTATGTATTGTATGTAATGTATTGCGAATACATAGAAATAAGGATCCTTTATTGTATGATTATATGGTAGCGTAACAAACACTGGTAGCAGTTACTGCTGTAAAATATCTGGGAGTATGCGTACGGAACGATTCGAAGTGGAATGATCATATAAAATTAATTGTTGGTAAGGCGGGTGCCGGGTTGAGATTCATTGGGAGAGTCCATAGAAAATGTAGTCCATCAACTAAGGAGGTGGCTTACAAAACACTCGTTCGACCTGTACTTCAGTATTGCTCATCAGCATGGGATCCGTTCCAGTCGGGTTGACAGAGGAGATAGAGAAGATCCAAAGAAGAGCGGCGCGTTTCGTCACAGGGTTATTTGGTAAGCGTGATAGCGTTACGGAGATGTTTAGCAAACTCAAGTGGCAGACTCTGCAAGAGAGGCGCTGTGCATTACGGTGTAGCTTGCTGTCCAGGTTTCGAGAGGGTGCGTTTCAGGATGAGGTATGGAATATATTGCTTCCCCCTACGTATACCTCCCGAGGAAATCACGAACGTAAAATTAGAGAGATTGGAGCGCGCACGGAGGCTTTCCGGCAGTCGTTCTTCCCACGAACCATGCGCGACTGGAACAGGAAAGGGAGGTAATGACAGTGGCAAGTAAAGTGCCCTCCGCCACACACCGTTGGGTGGCTTGCAGAGTATAAATGTAGATGTATTTGAATAAAACGTTCTCGGCTTTCAAGCCGCGTCAATTCGAATAAAATCCTCGACCTTTCGATGAATCTCTCTGTCATCTTTGTCAGGAGTTCACTGACTAACGGGGGCTGCTTTTTTTTTTTTTTTCTTTATTGATTTTCAATTCCCCCCGAAGGGGGGGGGGGGGGGCTAGCAGCAGCTTAGTACACTGCTCTACAGCCTACAGACTTTTTTTTAAATAACAGGAGAAGGAAAGAAACAAGAAAAACAGGCGATAAAACGGTGACTTAAAGTGTAAAAAGGGGGAAAAATGCGGAAAGTTAAAACAGAAAGCAGTGTTAATAAAAGACACAGGAATCAGACAAGTAACATAGTACACACACAATTAAAAAACATGGCGACAGTCTGGTTTCTGTTCGCAAGAGATAAAAAGCACACCCAGCGACAGTATGATGTCCGTTCACAACACTTCCCAAAAAAAAAAAAAAAACACAACACGGAACACTCACTGTAAAACACTCACTGTAAAACACTGCACGAAAATGGCGCCACAAAGATGGCACTCCCGAGCCAAAGGCAGATGGGGGGGGGGGACCTGGAGGAGGGGGAAGAACAAGGAGGGAGGAAGGAAAAAACGAGAAGGGGTTGGGGAACCAAGGAGGAAGAGGACTCATAAAGGGGGAGAGGGGCAGGGCAGACGCGAGAGGGAATGAGAAGAGGCAGAGGAGAGAAATGCAAAAGAACGCGGGGGAGAGAAGGGGGCAGAGAGGGGGGAGGTGGGCAAAAAAGAGGATGGAAGGGGGGGAGATGGAGCCCGGGAAAAGGACAGAGGAAAGGAGGGGTAGTGAGGGTCAGAGTTGATAGGAGGGATAAATGGAGGGAGAGAGGGCATCATCCGGGAGGGGGAGTTGATGGAAGCCACCTTGGGAAAGGAGATGAAGGATGTAGAGATGGAGGGTAGGGGGGACACAACACTGAAGACGTGGCAGGGGGCAGGGATGGGAGAGGAGAGGAGCAACCCGGGGGTGAGGGGGATCAAGGCGGCGGGAGGTGTAGAGGATGCGGATATGTTCGAGGAATAGGAGCAGATGGGGGAAAGGAATGAGATCGTAGAGGATCCGCGTGGGGGATGGGAGGCGTATACGGAAGGCTCGGGGCTGCTACGGTTTCTCGCTTATATAGGAATGATGACGTCAGCGCGCGCGTAAGTCGATCCGGGCAGCTAGCGGAGCTATTGCCCGTGGAAGCACTGGTGACGTCAGGTGGCGCCAGGGGCAGGTGCCACGTTGAAACTGCCGCTCCCACGTCATGCATCTGTCTTTGCTTTCTTTCGGTGTCCAATCTATTTGACTAAAAATTATGGGTATGTATATTAGATCAGTACGCACTTGCTTTGCTGAAACACTGCTTTCGACCACGTAAGCTACAACCAGTTCACGGCAAGAGTCTGTGGTAACTGGTTAACCGATGCCACAGTCACCCATCTTTCTGCTGCTTTGCGGAGCTGTTCCCTTGCCTGGCCTGCAATGTGGAAATGTGACAGTGACGCTGCTGCATCTGACGTAACGGTGTTTTGGTCGGTTCTGCACTCACCCATTGCTGTGGCCTTTTGCAACAGCCGTGGCAGAGTCGCTATTTTACTGAGTAACGCTGGAAAATAGTGATAGCACTGTACACCCCGCCTCTCTGTTAGCTCTGGTCCTAAGATCTTAGCTCAGGATAATAATGCAAAGACTTGGCATATATGCTCAAATGATAACTATGCGCAGCACATTTCTCTTAAAACTTGATAGTTTAAACCACAGTGTTCATTGACTGCTTACTAAACCTATGGCAGTAGCCCACAGGTTTTTCCATTTTCCTATGACTAGTAACTCCTTAATTGCCCAATTACAAACCAACAGAGTAATGTTACAAGATACACATCTCTCGTTTCATTCCTTAACAACTGCTTAATAATATATTGATTCATTCAAGGAAATCCTTATGCATATCAGTACAGTGTGTGTACCTAATATATTTATCTGATCCTTCACACAACTAATTGCAAATAATACTCGGGACTTCTTTCCCTCTCAACAAACTTCCTTAACACATCGTTTTAACACAGTAAATGGTCTTACTTAGTTGTATGCTGTGCTCGTTAGATAATCCAGTGTACTGGGGAAACTAAGTAAACAATGTTCCCCACAGAATTACACAAAACAACATCTTACTTTTAACATTGATTCCTATTAATCCATATAACCACTGGTAAATCTTCAGGTGCTTTAACTTGTTTAAATGCATTATTAATCATCACACAAAAATCTCTTAAAGACACTACGTCATTAATAACCTAGGCCCCATCGCTGCATTACAGCACACGATCCAATCACTCAGAACAGCCAAGGATCTGCAGTGTCATCCATTAAACATCATTATCATTGAAGAACATATTCCTACAAAAATTCGTCATAAATATCCACACAAAATAACAAATACTCTAATTATATAACCAATAAATATGGGACGACCTAAAAATAATACAGGTTAACTATTTCTCTCTTAACAAATTACCCACAACAAATCCCCTTTAACACTACACCTTAACAAATTGCCCATAACAAATCCCCTTTAACACTACACGGTCCTACTCCATTGCTCACTTACGTCCGACATTTCAGTTCGTCTATCTGGTTGTTTCTTAACCCACTGTTTCGCTACATCATACAGAACTTTGTCTCTGCCACAACAGTTCCCCATCTGTTTTACAAAACATCACCATAAAACCATGCTCACACTAAACCCAGTCACAGCTCTGCCACACCCAATAATTTGACCTATTTCACTCACTGTAACAAACTGAATCCTTCTCTCAATGCAATGTTCTCATGTAACCTCGCTCATCTGAAGCGACTTCCCAGTACCTCGCTGCGTTGGCGATTTTATCCGCTGTTTAACTGGTTTGCCCCTCATGTTAAACGAATCTTGCAACAGTATTTCATTGATGATAGTTTCCCCTGACTGGAACATTGTCCCTCTGAGTTGAGCCATGCATTGCCGAAGGTCAGTTCTGGCATAATACTTGTACAGAAAGTCTACTCCCAGGATTCCACAGTAATCTTTACTTACAGTACTTACAATACGAATTACTTTTGCAAGTGTCATCATTTTTGTGAATCTCCCGCTTATCAGGCATCCGTTCCTCAAAGGATTCGGCCTAGTCGGTCCGATCATTAACCTTAGCAACACGTTTCCTTTTTCTTCTCCTATCCTCTCCACATATCTGAGGAGGCGACGCCATACACGTGGTAACGAATCTGTATCCTTCGGAAATAAATGCTTCTGTGCCACTTCATTATCCAAAACATCCGCAATGCACTCAACATTATCAATAGCTTCCTGTGCATCCTCCACAGTACCTACAACAAAATTACCGTCTGCAGTTCCACTTTCCGTGATACAAAAATCAGCAGCACATACACTTCTCTGTACACCAGGCCCAGATTCCATGGCCTCGGAACATCACCCATTATCACTCAGTGAAGTAGATACTACTGTACGTTAATCTCTCATGTTGCTGTCGGCACTCTTATTCACTTCCATAGAGCACACACTTAAATTCGTCTGGCCGTATAGGCGAATCAGACTTCGCATTTTCGTAAGATATTGGAGCAGTTAATTCTACTTCCCTTAACTACTACAACATTACCACTTTTTCCATTCTCCCAGGTACTACCCTTTTCCTTTTATTCAAGTTTCTCTAAAATCCTCAAATTCCGTATGGCTGGAGACAAATATTCGTGCTTTTTCTACCTCTTCTGTGGATACTGTGGAGTAACTCTTTCGCACAAAGCTCTGTTCTGTTCCACTTTTACTCTCTCCTTCTGCTCCCATATCCTTTATTTCCTTAATTATATTTGCGTTGACTGCCCACAACTCAGCTAACTGGGCTGCTATAATTTTCAGGGTCTCCACCAGGATAGTACCCTGTAGTATTGACAATGACATAATTTACTCTTTGCCAATAACACAACAACGAAAGATGAGAACAAAACAGAAAAACAACAAGGATACTAAATATAATAATACCCCAACACTGTAACTTAACAGCTCTGCCTGAGTAGCTCTCCATGATCACATGCTCAAAAATTTGTTGCTCAAAACAAAATACATTGTCCATTCCAAATTGTGCATATTAGTAACATTCTGATCAATTCTCAGACTCAGACGTAGTGGAGACTCTATTAAGTAAATGCAACAAAACAGCAACAACAGGAAAAACCAAATCAAACGACGAGAAGGGCACGTAATTGAACACTGCTACAACACACTGAGGTGACAAACGTCATGCATATCTCCTAATATTGTGTCGGACCTCCTTTTGCCCGGTTTAGAGCAGCATCTCGACATGTTATGGACTCCACAAGTAGTTGGAAGTCCCCTGCAGAAATATTGAGCAGTGATGCCTCTGTAGCTGCCCATAACTGCGGAAGTATTGCCGCTGCAGGATTCTGTGCATGAACTGACCTCTCGATTATGTCCCATAAATATTCGATGAGATTCGTATCGGGCGATCCGGTTGGCCAAACAATGTGCCCGAATTGTCCAGACTGTTCTTCAAACCAATTGCGAACACTAGTGACTCAGTGACGTGGCGCACTGTCATCTGCAAAAATTCCATCATTGTTTGGGAACATAGAGCCCATGAATGACTACAAATAGTCTCCAAGTAGCCAAATATCCAAAGGACCCTCTCCATTCCTTGTAAACACAGCCCACACCATAATGGAGCCACAACCAGCTTGCACAGTACCTTGTTGACAACTTGAGCCCATGGTTTTATGGGGTCTGCGCCACTCTGGAACTCTGTCATCAGCTCTTACCAACTGAAATCGCAACTCATCTGCCCAAGCCATGGTTTTACAGTCGTCTAGGGTCCACGAGCCCAGGTGAGGGCTGCAGATGATGTCATGCTGTTAGCAAGGGTACTCACGTTGATCGTCTGCTGCCGTAGCACATGAACGCCAGACTTCGCCGCACTATTTTAACGGATACAGTCGTCGTACGTCCCATATCGATTTCTGCGGTTATTTCACGCAGTGTTGCTTATCTCTTAGCTTTGACCTTTACGTAAACTCCGCTTCTCTCGGTCGTTAACTGAAGGTCGTAGGTCACTGCATTGTCCTTAGTGAGAAGTATTAATGTCTGAAATGTGGTATTACCAGCACACTCTTGACCCTATGGATCGCGGAATATTGAATTCACTAACGATTTCCTAAATGGGATGTCCCATGTGTCTAGCACCAACTATCATTCCACGTCGGAAATCTGTTAATTTCGTCGTGCGGCTATAATCACGTTGGAACCTTTTCACATGAGTCACCTGATTATAGATGACAGATCCATCAATGCAGTGCCATTTTATACCTTGTGTACGCATTACTACCTTCATCTGTATATGTACACATCGCTATTCCATGGCTTTTGTTACCTCAGTGTTCTTCCCAATGAAACTCAGTTTCACCTCTTAATACTTTACACATTTCTAGATAATGAGCCACGTTCCATGCTCATGACAATACCGACTGCCCATAGTCGAAAAGTAACATTTGAGCACTGTCTGAGTTTACTAGCCACACTGCATAAATGCAGACACAGTTAAAAGCGTGGTAGAAGATGCTATGACACTAAGTGATACTTGGAGGCAAGATAAACCGCAAAAAACAGTTATCATACTCACTCCACTGCGTGTTGAATCTGTGAGTTGTGGCTGGAGATGAAGTTCCTTGTCCAGCATCAGACGTCAATCCCACTTCTAACACCAAACTGTTAAGGCCTGAAGCGGGTGACCTCTACAGTGGCAGGGTTGAGTTGAGGCAGTTGGTTGCTGTCTTGGAAGATGATCGATATTTGTTCATAGAAACATGATTATTAGTCATACGTTTTACTAAAGAGCAATTACCAACATTCTTAGTAAATATCTGTGGTGCCAACGCCCTCCCCTGGGCATCTGCTGAAGATAGTAAGTGTGGAGATGCTGACGCAAGCAGGTAGCTGGTGGACAGCTGTGATGCCAGAGGTTGGGCAGGAAAGCTAATGTGCAAAGTTTGCAGCCGTTCTTGTATCATCGGGGTCCGGCTCTGCAGCTCACGCCAGGAAACTTATTGTGATTCTTGTAAAGAAGACAGCCCTTAGCAGTGGTTTCTGTCCTTGAGGTTGGAGACATACAGTGTCAGTATGACCAAGCGGGCTTAAAATGTTGAATCGGATTGAATAACTGCCTTCCAGGGCAGAAGGCTGGCTGCAGCTGAAGTGAACCCAGAGGTGAACCACTGGCTCGAAGATGATTGTTAGTCGATATATGTGTGACGTCTCCTCGTCTGTTGCGAAGATATCTATGGAAACCAGGTTGATATTGTGATACCTTTAGTAAGCAGAAACGACTGGATGGCTTATTTCATTTCGCGTATAAGGCCCTGAAGATGGTATAAAGGACACACCAAAACTGGTAGCATAGTAAAATTATTCTACTAACTTATGGATTTTGGATAACTGCTTTCTGCAAGTCTTGTAGTGCTCGCTTGTAGAACCATGTGGCCTTGTGGACCAGCGTAGACCTCTCCTCGGAGATGGTGCTGCCCGACTGCGATCCCTTTGACTACAAATTATGGATATTTATACTGGTTCAGTTTCTACATTTACATGATTACTCTGCTATTCACACTAAAGTGCCTGGCAGAGGGTTCAATGAATCACCTTAAAAATGGTTCAAATGGCTCTGGGCGCTATGGGACTTAACATCTGAGGTCATCAGTCCCCTAGAACTTAGAACTACTTAAACCTAACTAACCTAAGGACATCACACACATCCGTGCACGAGGCAGGATTCGAACCTACGACCGTAGCGGACGCGCGGTTCCAAACTGTAGCGCCTAGAACCCCTTGGCCACACCGGCCGGCGAATCACCTTCAAACTGTCTGTCTACCGTTCCACTCTCGAACGGCGCGAGGGAAGCACTAAAATTTTACTGTGCGAGCCCCGATTTCTCTTATTTTATCATGATGGTCATTTCTCCCTATGTGGGTGAGTGACAGCAGAATGTTTTCGCAATCGGAGGAGAAAACTGGTGATTGAAATTTCATGAGAAGATCCCGTCGCAACGAAAACGCCTTTGTTTTAATGATTGCCACTCCAATTCACGTATCATGTCTGTGGCACTATCTGCACTATTTCGCAATAATACTAAAGGACTTGCCCTCGTTTGAACTTTTTCGATGTAATCCGTCAGTCCCACCTAATGCGGATCCCACACCGCACAGCAATACTCTAGAATAGGCGAACAAGCGTGGTGTAAGCAGTCTCTTTAGCAGACCTGTTGCACTTTCTAATGAATCGCAGTCTTTGGTTTGCTCTACCCACAACATTATCTATGTGATCGTTGTAATTTAGGTTATTTGTTATTGTAATCCCTAAGTATTTAGTTGAATTTACAGCCTTCAGATTTGAGTGACTTCATCTACATCTACATACATACTCCGCAATCCACCATACGGTGCGTGGCCGAGGGTACCTCGTACCACAACTAGCATCTTCTCTCCCTGTTCCCCTCCCAAACAGAACGAGGGATAAATGACTGCCTATATGCCTCTGTACGAGCCCTAATCTCTCTTATCGTTGTGGTCTTTCTGGCGGCAGTAAAATTGTACTGAAGTCAGCCTCAAATGCTGGTTCTCTAAATTTCCTCAGTAGCGATTCACGAAAAGGACACCTCCTTTCCTCTAGAGACTCACCCGAGTTCCTGAAGCATTTCCGTAACACTCGCGTGATGATCAAACCTACCAGTAACAAATCTAGCAGCTCGCCTCTGAATTGCTTATCGAGTAATCGAAATTTAGCGGATTTCTTTTTGTACTCATGTGAATAACTTCACACTTTTCTTTATTCAGAGTCAATTGCCACTTTTCGCACCATGCAGGTATCTTATCTAAATCATTTTGCAATTAGTTTTGGTCATCTGATGACTTTACAAGACGGTAAATGACAGCATCATCTGCACAGTGTCTAAAGGGGCTATTCAGATTGTCTCCTACGTCGTTAATATACTAGGGTTATTTGGAAAGTAAGTTCCGATTGATCGCGAAATGGAAAACACTTTGAAAATCAGAAATGTTTTATCTGCAACAGTTAGCTACAGCTTCCAGCCACTGCTCTACATAGTCACCATTCCGACTTAGACATTTGTCGTAGCGTTGTACCAACTCTCTAATATCCTCGTGATAGAAGGCAGTCGCCTGTGCTTCCCGCCTATTCTCTACGCTCATCTATAGCTCGTTGTCTGTGAGAAAATGTTGTCTTCATAGCCAGTAGTTAATGTGAGCAGAGATGAAACGGAGAGAGCCAATTACGGGCTGTAATGTGGGTGATCAAACACTTTGTGGTGTCACCGCCAGACACCACACTTGCTAGGTGGTAGCTTTAAATCGGCCGCGGTCCATTAGTACATGTCGGACCCGCGTGTCGCCACTGTGTGATCGTAGACCGAGCGCCACCACACGGCAGGTCTAGTGAGACGGACTAGCACTCGCTCCAGTTGTACGGACGACATTGCTAGCGACTACACGTACGAAGCCTTTCTCTCATTTGCCGAGAGACAGTTAGAATAGCCTTCAGCTAAGTTAATGGCTACGACCTAGCAAGGCGCCACGTGTACCATTGCATGTATCTCAAGATAGTCTCACTTGTACCATCAAGAATGCTGTATACCAAAGGACGATATAAAAGTTAAGTGTTCTAGTAGCTACGTTCTTTTCTTTATCACATTCATTACGAATCCTGTTCCAGACTTAACGCCAGACGGCGTGAGTTGACGCGTGCCCTTTCGGCTACTTCACTGTGGACTGGCTGCCTTAACAATCCACTACACACTTCCCATCGAAAACGCTGCAGGAGCATTTTCAAATGGCTCTGAGCACTATGGGACTCAACTGCTGTGGTTATCAGTCCCCTAGAACTTAGAACTACTTAAACCTAACTAACCTAAGGACATCACACACATCCATGCCCGAGGCAGGATTCGAACCTGCGACCGTAGCAGTCGCACGGTTCCGGACTGCGCGCCTAGAACCGCGAGACCACCGCGGCCGGCCAGGAGCATTTTCATTGCCCCTGCAGATTGCGACCGAGAATTGTCACAAAGTTGGAACTGTATGACAGTTCTGTAATGTGGGCTGCAAAACATCAGGCGAAATCTCTCACCAGGACCTCATACTTGGCGGGAGACACTATTTTCTACGCATCTTTATACGCTCACCATGCACTCAGAACTGAAAAGAGAGAAATGATATAACCGACAGACATACTAGAGGCTCTGTCGAACACATATGTGCAAAGCTTTCTTAGATTTTCACAGTGGTATCCATTTCTTGACCGATCGGAACTTACTTTCCGAATATCCCTCGTAGATCGGTTCCTTGGGGAACGCCGGATATTACTTCCGTTTTACTCGATGACTTTCCGTCTATTACTACGGACTGTGAACTTCCTGACAGGAAATCTCGAATCTAATCGCACAACTCACAAGGGAACCTCCCCACCGCACCCCCCTCAGATTTATTTATAAGTTGGCACAGTGGATAGGCCTTGAAAAACTGAACACAGATCAATCGAGAAAACAGGAAGAAGTTGTGTGGAACCGTGAAAAAAATTAGTAAAACATACAAACTGAGTAGTCCATATGCCAGATAAGCAACAACAAGGAAGATGCGAGCTCAGCAGCGTCGTGGTCCCGTATACACCACCCGTATTTACCAACAAAAGTGCGGTCATTGTGGTACTACTTTGTGAATAGGAAATTTCCAACGAACTCCAGACTACATTCCATTCACCTGGCTGATTCCCCTTTGTGTACCACTTGCAATCTGATTGATACAGATGAACATCAATTTGTCTGTGGAAATGCGAATAATATATGGTTGTCAATCAGAAAAAAATTAGCAACTATGCAGAGAAAACCGCCGTATTTGATAACGCCAGCGTGCCTTTTATACCCGGAAGAGGAGCTATACCCCACCTGGAAGAAAAATGCCGTCAACTGGTTGAAGGGACACGCGGTATTTTACCTGCTGTCCAGTAAAGAAAGGAGCGAAGGAGATTTTTGGACGTACATTTCCGACCAGCATCACAAGCTACTACGCATGAATAATTATTATGATACATACGCCAACTTCCTCAGAAGAACAGTCATGTGAACACCATTTTCGATTATGCGATTCAGAACATGAAGAAACGAGAGACAATTTGATCTTTGAAAAACAAATACGATCAAGTGACGAACATCACTATCTGGTTTAGACTTGGATAATTTTTTTTTATGCCAAGGAACCTTTGTTTTATTACTTTTAAATGTCAGTTGAAAAATATGTACTACTGTGGAATGTTATGACTAATAAATCCAGCTGAAAAAAAAAATCGTGGTTAGCGTGGGTAGCTGTTGAACGAGAGGTCCTTGGTTCAAGTCTTCCCTCTAGTGAAAATTTTACTTTCTTTATTTTCGCAAAGTTATGATCTGTCCGTTCGTTCATTGACGTTTCTGTTCACTGCAATAAGTTTAGTGTCTGTGTTTTGCGACCGTACCGCAAAACCGTGCGATTAGTAGACGAAAGTACGTCCTCTAATGGGAACCGAAAACATTTGATCGCAAGGTCATAGGTCAACCGATCCCTCCACGGGAAAACACGTCTGATATATTCTATACGACACTGGTGACGGCATGTGCGTCACATGACAGGAATATGTTGTCGACCCACCTAACTTGTACACTTAGCGAATGGGCAAAAAGATTCTTCTACCTTGCCCGATTTAGGTTTTCTTGTAGATGTGATAATCACTCCCAAAATAGTGATGAACACATAAGAGTTTGTCACATAAACTGAAAATAAAAAATTAAAATTTGCACTCAAAGGAAGACTTGAACCTAGGACCTCTCGTTCCGTAGCTGCTCTCGCTAACCACGGGTCCACGGCGCAACTCGCCTCACAATCTCCTTGATGTTGCCTACGTTCGCATGGACTACTCAGTTTGTGTATTTTACTAATTTTTTTATAGTTCCATACAACTTCTTCCTGTTTTCTCGATTGATCTGTGTTCAGTTCTGAAATATATCTATTTTGCCTGTTCTTTCCTGTATCCCCATAGTTGACGTTTTTCTTTGCCATCTTTTCTGTCCTCAAATACCCAAAAAAGGAAACAGAAAGTCCGTACCTAAAGACTGGAAAATTGCTCAAGTCATATCAATACCCAAAAAGGGAAACAGGAGTAATCCAATGATTTACACGACCAACAGCATAAACTTCACAATCATCAAATAAAGTGGAAAAGAATTATTCAGCGACTGAATCAGAATCGTTGGCAATAGTGTGGGCTCTCAAACAGTTCAGCCCATATGTGTATGGTATATATTTTACGGTACTGACTGATCTAAATCCACTGAAATTGATTTTTAGTTTCAAAGATTCTTTCTCATGATTTCTGTCATGGAGATTAAAATTCGAAGAGTACTCGTGTGTTATTGTGTACAAGCCAGGCTAGCTGAATGAATGATCTGGTGCAGTCTGCATTGTTGCCAGATTTGTCCATAATGGTAGTTCCAGGATGTCTGCCACTATGACATAAATACTTAAGTTTTACTTTTCCACAACACAGTAGCTCCCTGATGCACCGCTAGGGACTAGGGACATGATGGAGTAGGACAAACAACTGTTTAGGCTGTCAAAGTATGCACCATCGCTCATGGTGCAGCAGCAATCCACAGATGGGCCACCAGATATTTCAGAGCAGGACACACAAAAATTGATTAAGTCACAGCTAAGTTGTCCCAATACACTACTATTTTCCACAAAATTTAATTTGATTGCCAGCAGAACAAAGTGTGTTAATATAGGCATACGAGAAGACAGTGATATCATGTAGTAATGGAAATCGAGAATGTCAAACATTATGTTTAAGTGCAGTTTATAGAAATGGAGAGGGATGAGGTATGCTGTGCAATGCCATACATCAATGCTCAGTTGACTATGGAGTATGATTCATCTCGTTCTCCTCCAGACATCTAGTGCTTTGGTTGAAGCTGTCTGTCATAGAGGTGTATGGGGATGCAGCACTCAAGGTGGGATTTGGAGACAGTCATTTATTTACATAATTCAAGTGTTATGAGCTTACATGGCCTAGGGAACGGATTATTCGTTGTTTTAGACAAATTGAGTTGATGGTATACATATGTTGAAATTCTATGGTGTGATGTTTTATGTTACGTTGTATGGATTTAACTCTTATGGGGCTTACCATTTTAATGTACACAGTGTACATGTAAAAGACTTAAAGTCGTAAATGAGTTCATGCATCTGCACAGTGCTAGTGTCAGCTTCTATCACACCTTTAAGAATTAAATCCATACAAGCTGAATTACTGATGGAATCCCAAATTTTTTTGTTGTTCCTTGCCTGACGCTATAAAGCCCGAATTTGAGGCATAGGAGAAACAGTTATTTGAGCAATACTGTACAGCTGTTGATTAAAAACGAAATCAGAGCATCTTTAAAGACGGTTTACCTAACCCAATGTATCACTGTTGATGTATCAAACTGTGTAATAAAATAGCACTGTATAATATTCTTATTTGACAATCCTCTGATTCAAATATGAGTCCAAAATTTATAAAGATGTGCAGCCTATGTAACTCAATGAGTAAGGGCTCCAGGTTATAGTGGCTGTGTATTTTGTAACAGGAAAAACATAAAATAGTTTGTTCCTTTTTACAGCCCTCACAGTGCAGTTTGATAGGTAGAGATTCAACAATTGACATCATACATTCAAATTGTGATGTTCATAACAAGATTCATCATTAAATACTAGTGCATCACTTGAAACATTTGAGGTAGCTATTGAAAGCTAAATGAAATATCACATAACAAGCGTATTAGTTGTTTATGAAACCAATAATACTCAGTTGCTTCCAAACTTCAATATATTTTTTTTCAGTTTCCTATAAAAGTTAGGGAGAATCTTACACACATGTTTAGATTCAAGCCACTCGAACAGGGAATAAGCATCAACACCCTCCTCTTCTATCAGGTCAAATCTGTAGTCCTCCAACTGCAACATGTTCAGAAGTAATGAGTTCCAGAATCCCCAGGACATCTGAACCTAGAGAAGTGCTTGAAAACAACAGTGTTATGCAGCTGTTATTCTCCTTTAGCTGTGAGTTAATGGATGTGTACACATTATAGGGTGATGCTTCAGTGCTCAGAATTTGCAGTACAATTTCACAGCTGTCAGTCAAATTAACAGGTAATACCACTGCTCTGCATTTATCAGGTTTAACATAAAGTATCATAACCTTTTTCATTTTTAGTACCATGTGTGGCAACATGAGCGACAGTGACGACCTTACTGTAGAGCCCAGTGTACCTGAAAGTAATGATTATACACATGTTACATACAATGTGGTGAAATATGCTTATGAAGACATGCTGAAAAAACGTTCTCTCAGTGCAATAAGAGTTCTCAAAGGGCAAAAATGTCGAAATGCATAGCAGCGATGCAACCTTAATAAAGCTATTAGTGATGATGATGACTGGTAGAACACATTGGTAAAACTACATCTTGCGATGAAACAAGCGCTATATCATTTGAGAGATACAGAAGCGAGTGAATTAAAGTAAATTTTCCAAACTTCGACAGTATATGCTTCAGTATATTACTGTTTAAATTGTTAAATCTCAGAGTCATAATATGAATATGTTTCCCTAAATACATCATTTTAAATAAACAAACAAGAGCGCAAATAATAAAGCTAGAAAGCCTAAATTGTTCAGGATGTGCAAATGCATGTCACGATCAACTGTTACAAGTTTCAACTTGCTCAAAACAATATTTTGGTCAAAATCTGTGTTTTTACAAAAAATTAAAGGCATAAATATTAGACTTAGAAAGATGAAAATTGATGTGAAGCTTCAGATTGATATAAAAACATTAAGGGTATGTAACCCCATTAAGCACCTCTAATAGTTTTCAATTAATTTACTAAAAAGCAAATTTGGAACAAAAAATCCTTATTTGTAATAGATTAAGTATCATTTATATTAATGATAAAAAGTGATTAAATGATAAAGCTAAGATATTAATGATAAAAGTGATTAAATGATAAAGCTACAACAAATGTCAAGACTTTGATGTAAATAACAATCAATACAAGATCTCTTAAAGATGTAGTTCAGAGGTCTAAAAATTCTAGCTGGCAACGTTTGAGAGCAGTCGAGCTCAAACTTTTTCTGTAATTAAAGCCAACCTAACCGCATTCATGTAAAAATTACGAAGATTGTAAATTGATACACAACAGAGTTATCGAATAATATGTGTCCGAGAAAGCAGATGTAGTTCAGAGGTCTAAAAATTCTAGCTGGCAACGTTTGAGAGCAGTCGAGCCCAAACTTTTTCTGTAATTAAAGCCAACCTAACCGCATTCATGTAAAAATTACGAAGATTGTAAATTGATACACAACAGAATTATCGAATAATATGTGTCCGAGAAAGCAGATCGCATAGATGTTGCGGAAAAAACTGTTTATCAGCCACCTGTAATGTTGACAAAACCACGTGGCAAGTTATGAGATTATTTTCCACTTTTGTGGCGAGCAATTAGATTATTAGACATCAAGGCGAAGGACCATTTAATGGGAACTTACCATAGAGGTCGCCACTGAATTGCTCATAGTGCCATTTTTTATAGAGACATCGTTATTATTTATTATTGCCAGGAATATTATTGTGTCATGCATGTGAAATTTTATTGAATATATTAATCACTTAGACCTCAAAACTTTCATTTATGATCTTATTTCCTGATTCCACTGAGTAAATAGAGAGAAAGAAACCTTTTTTCAGTGAGCACAAGAAGAATGTGGACTTGCAGACTGGAAATTATGCTTAATATGTTCCCCACCACTTTCTAGCCGACAGCAAAATTAGTTTTCTGGCTCCTGTAACAGATGGCAAAACAATAAGTCTTATTCCATCCGCCACACCACAATCAGTGTAACTCATTTTCATTTCTCCATGCAGGTGGGGAAAGCCAGCTTATATGAAAGTAATGTTCTTTGATAGAACATATACTTTAAACAAGTGCGCCATTAAATGCATCAGCATGAGAATGATGTCTGATTGCGAGTCCTACCTTGTGCTGGCTTTCGACAATCTTCAGTGTAGTGATATGAAAGTCTTATTATCACTGGATAAGTGGGTCCTCTATGTCATGTTTCAGTGGTAACTGCAGTCATGTTCAATCGAATTGGTCAAGATCCATCAGTCATATTAAGTGATTATATGGTCTCTGCAGGGGACATGCCACAATCATCTAAAATTTTTCAGTTATTTAGAACACACTCATCTCGAAGAGCATTTAAAAACTTAATACACTCCAGTTACGTGATCCAGCATCCTCTAGTGAAGGGGTAGTCAACTATTTTTACCTATTGCCTACTGTTGTATCTCTCTTAGTCGTAAAATTTTCTACCTGCTCAACAGTTGCACTGTGATAGTGATTTATAAAGTAGGGAAGAAGACTTATAGAAAGTTAAAGCATACAATAATAATGACTTACTAAATATCTTATGTTGACATTTCACAAAAAGGCAATGAAAATATTTTTAAAACTCCTACCACCTACCATCCACCATGATAGCCGTAACAAAAACTAATGGGCAGTATAGATTAGGGTCATTGCCACTAGTCTAGATGAATGAATAAGCTGTCAACTGTATATGTACATATTCTATGAGATAATGTGGACTGAATTGGTGTAGTTAGTGTGCAATGCTTAGCATCCATTGGAAGAAATCATAGCCTTAGTTTAGAACTCCTCCAGTGGATCACTATTGCAAATACAAACCCTCCATGCCAGATGTAAGCTAGAACTACATTCTTATTTGAGCTGGTATGTATGTCATATAGGCTTTTTAGAGATTATAAATAGAAACGTTTAAGTCACATGCTGTTTGTTTCTCTATAAAAACCCCTGGCATGCTCATAATATCATATGGTCATCACCATGGGCGAGTGTGCAAAACAGCCTCATCACAAGAACTTCGTTGTAGCCGACTGGTCCTGCAATACTAGCGAAGATCGGAAGAAGGAAAAGGAGATGAATGGGACATCATTCTTGATCGTATATAAGCGATAACTGTAGGTCCATCTGACTGCAGGAAGATGAATGTTATCATATCACTGCTAACACATTCAGCTGTAATTTGTTTGAGTTTGTGTACATATTTTCAAAAACAGTATTTCAGCCCAAATCCCGAATATTACAGGAGATGTTGTATGGAATCGATGGTGCAAAGTATGTGACATCCAGTGAAGACATCGATATATCATCACCAGAGAGGGTAAAGCTGAACACTGTGTTTATATTTGACCATGTTCCAGTGGAAAACCAGCATCAAATACGAAAATATTTTTGTTTCGGCCGTTGTATGGAGCTGACATTTTTTATTTGAGTCAGACGTATTCTGGGATCCTGAAACAGATGGTGAGGGATAATGAAAACCTTATTACCCCTTTCAATTAGGCAATATGAATTTAAACTACCGTGCATTTATCAAGCATGTGTAGGAACTGATATGACATTCAGTGAATTTGTAAATATATGTGTAGATTGCTAGAATCACACATTGTACGATTTTCTGGTTATTGACAACACAAGAAAACTGAGTGATGGATGATATGCAAGAAACTTCCAGGAGTTTCTCTGAACTTAATATGTATAGTAATACAAGATGCGGATAAACTGAAAACATCAACAAAAGTTTGACTAGAATGGTTGACATTATGTTTATGATGGCTAAACAGAAGATTAATGCAAATTTCCAGAGGAACGATCAGTAGATAACCCCAAGATTTGAAGACATCTGGAAGATAATCTAAAAAACGTTAGAAGACATGAAAAAATCTCAGAACCCTTCAGATGTTAATCATTATATTATGTGCAAAGGTTGATGAAACTGAATGGGTTTTAGACTTATGGCAAAAATAAATCCGCAGATAAGTCCATGAGACTATATAAATTGTGTACTATCTCAAAGTCAATTTAGTACTCAACAGCATGTGGACAAAATGTAAAGTCATTGAGACGTAGAAGGCTATTTGACAGAAATTATGATTGTTAAGGTTATGGGATTTGGAATGAGATCAGATCACTCAGCCAGTAACTGAATATTTGAAGGAAAAAAAATATGACATTGCAATTTCGCTGATTGTCACAGCAATGCTAAGATAAATAAAATATAGCGCCTATAAGTTTAACGAGCACATGGTAC
The DNA here is from genome assembly GCF_023898315.1 of Schistocerca nitens. Classification (NCBI taxonomy): domain Eukaryota; kingdom Metazoa; phylum Arthropoda; class Insecta; order Orthoptera; family Acrididae; genus Schistocerca; species Schistocerca nitens. Next base: position 467,794,401 of record NC_064620.1, on the reverse strand, counting down.
ACATTCATTGCAGAGAATTTCAAGTTTACTGAATATAATGGTCCTAAAAACCTCAAAAACCAGAAATTGATTACAGAAAGATGTAGAAATGTATGGCGAAATATTACATTTGACTGATGTACACAAGACAGCCAATGAAGGCCAAAAAGCCAAACCAGAATGAACCACTCCATGGCTTGCCACTTTGTTTCTGGTTCAAAGTGATGATATTATGTTTCATCGCCTGTGGCGATGTTCGACCAAAAATTGTCACGATTACCTCGTATAGCGCAAGCAGTTCGGCACAGGTGGCCATTCATTGCTCTTTATGGTCTTCTGTAAGGCTGCGAGGAACCCAGCAGAAACGCATTGTTGAGAACCGCAACTGCTGGACGAGAGTGTCAGAACTACCAAGAGAGAAGTCCAGTTGTGCAAACATGTGTTTGATTGTGATCCGTCGATTACCTCCAATGAGAGCGTCCTTACATTCCAACACTGCATGAGTCACAGCTGTGTGCGGTCGGCCGAAACGCGGGAGATCGGGCACGTTTGCGTTACGTTGTTGAGATAGTGACAGGCGCCTCGACCAACGACTCCCTGTCCTTGTGTTCACTGCCAGACCTCCATGAACAGTCTGCAAGCGCCTATGAGTATCTGCCAAGCTCTGGTTTCCCCCCAAAAGAAACTCAATGACAGCTCCCTGCTTGAAACACACCTTCGTAAAAGACGCCATTTTGAAGGCTACGTACAGCGCCACTAACGATCTAGTAGTAGTAGTAGTAGTAGCTTTATTCATCTGTACATCTCTTTTTACAAGGATATAGAACATGTCAAAGTATTTACAAATTTAGATCAATTTAAAATAAGCTAATGCATATACACATATATTTACAGCCTTCTAGTTAGAGACAATCATTAGATTTACTCCTGGTATATAATATTTTTTTTACAAATAACTTATTAAATAACGTAATGCAACATTGTTCACTCATATCTCACTATCAGTCACTGCACACACTATACACACATTGTTTCAGAACACTCCACTTACTACATGCACACACACACACACACACACACACACACACACATACCGGTGATTTCTGGGCCATTTTCTGTACCGCAGCTTTCCATTTGCTATCGTGAAAGACTGAGTCAGCAAGCATCCCTCCATAAATAGTGCGATGTTGAGCTCTGAAAGAGGAAGAGGTGTTAGTATTGTGCCATGCATAGCTTGGAAGTAGGTATTTCTAGAAAGGGAAAAAATGGAGGAAAATAACATAAAGTGAAGGTGTTATGTGGAATTTTGGATATTTTATAATCATTAATATTTATTTGTATAACATTTTTTTATCAAACCCCTATTCTGTTTTAGCTAAGTAATTCTTCAATGTATAAAAGGTTTTACATAACAGGTACTTTTTAACTGACTTTTTAAATAAGTGTATTTTTCCAATGTCTTTAATCTCTTTTGGTAATTTACTGTACAGTTTTATTCCTTGGTAGAATATGCTGTTTCGAGTTTTATGTTATTTTTTCTTGGTAAATGTAAGTTGAGTCTATCTCTTGTTGCATGGTCATGGTGAGAGCTGTTTGTGCACTAATTACCAATGTTATATTTTATGTGTACAACTGACAGGAAAATATATTCACATGGAGCAGGTAAAATTCCCAGAGTTCTGAACAGATCTTTACAATGAGCTTGACTAGGATTTTTTGTCTTTATTCTTATGGCTCTTTTCTGGAGTTTGAAAATTGTGTTCATATTTTGTGCATTTCTTCCCCAAAAAAGAATGCCATAGCTAAGAAATGAGTGTACATATGAATAATATGTAACTAAAAGACACTGCATGTTACAACCTGATGATAGGATTCTAAGGGCATAACATGGTGATGACATTCTGTTTGCAAGCAGCTTTGTATGTTCACACCACTTCAACTGAGAATCAATATTCATTCCTAGAAATTTTGCATTTGTTACACAGTCTATATAGGTGCCATCTGCATTTAATTTAACATTGTCATTTTTCCTCTTCAAACTGAAATTCATGGCATTAGTTTTCTTTTTGTTCAATGTCACTTTATTATTTATTGGTCAATCATAAACTTCCGTGAGAGAGTCACTTGCTTTCTTGGCAAGGAGTTCTCTTGTTTTCTCAGTGATTATAATATTGCTGTCATCAGTGAAGAGGATTTTTTCACCATGAGTAACACTACTGGGAAACTCATTGATGTATATCAGGAACAGTATTGGCCCTAATATGCTACCTTGCAGATCCCCTATATTAATGTATTTTGGTTCTGACAAGTGTTTTACTAAATGTTTCGATCTATTTATGGTAAGTGTTATCTCTACTCTTTGTACCCTATATGTAAGATATGATCGAAAACAGTCATTATCTACCCCTCTTATTCCTAATGCTTCTAATTTATTTAATAGAATCTTGTGGTCGACTGTATCAAACGCCTTAGAAAGATCCAAAAATATATCTGTGACACACTCGTCTTTATCAAGAGCATTAAGTACAACTTTTGTGAATTCTCCTGTATCTAATTCCGTATTTTTGCCGCATCTGAAACCATACTGTGATTCGCTTCAAAGATTGTATTTATTCAGGTAATGCATTAATCTGTATTTCATAATTGCTTCTATTATTTTTTAGAATGCTGACAGCAGGGAAATGGGCCAGTAATTTTCTATGTCTTCTGTATTACCTTCCTTAAACAAAGGTACAACTCTTGCCTGTTTTAACTGCCCTGGTAATGTCCCTGATGTGAAGGATTCATTTATTATATTTGTTAAGGGGGCTTGTATAATCCCTATGCACTGTTTCAGTACACACACTGGTACTTCATCCAAGCCTACTACTTTTTTATGTTTTAGTTTTTAAATTGTTTTACTGACTTTATTCTCTGTGGTTGGAAGTAACATCATTGTATTTAGTGCAACATTATTTACAGGAGTTATATTTGTTTGGGGGAATTTTTGCTGTAACTTCTTTGCAATACTTGAAAAATGCTCGTTTACATAGTTCGCTTAGTGCTGTGGATGATTTACTTCTTTATCCCCCTCCCTTAACAGTATGTTATTCTGCATTTGTTTACCTCTCCCCGTTTCCTTTTTTTATAACATCCCACACTGCTTTGATTTTATTCTCTGCATTATACATTATTTTGTAATTAAATGACTTTTTTTGCAGCAATCAGAACCTTCATATAGATCTTTTTGTATCTATGATACAAATTTAAGAATTCTGTATCATTGTGAATATTTTTCATGGAACTGACGTGTTTAAGTGTTTGGGAGGACTTCTTAATACGTGTTGTTTTCCATCTGTTTTTGTGAGATACTGATACAGACATGTATACTTTTGGAAATGCCTTTTCAGAGTTCAATTTAAACAATGTGGAAAATTTATAGAATTTCATATTCACATTGATTTCCTTATACACTTCATCCCAGCTTTGTTTTTCTAGTTCTTTTGAAAAATCGTTTATTCTGATTTCCTTGTAGTTTAGGGAATGATTCGATGCTGAGCTTTACTGTTGTTATTTGACAGAGATGGTATGATAGTCCGAGATCTTTTACAGCTACATCACATTTTTCCCTGTCCATATTTGTGGCCACATTGTCAGTTACTGATGAAGTTGTTGTGATAACCCTTGTTGTATTAATGACCAATAGGAACATGCCAAAACTTTGAAGGATGTTTATGAAGGTGCTGTTGGATTCATTTAGGTGTTACAGTTGATTGTAATGTCCCCACAGAGAATTATGTTGGCTTTTGTACTTGAGACTTTATCTAGAACTTCTGTTAACTTATTGAAAAAAGAGTCCACACTACCACTGGGAGATCTGTACGCACACAAAATGATTAATTTCTTGCTGATATCAAGCCCTGTTAATTCAATAACTGATATTTCAAAAGTTTGTCTTCACTTACTGTAGTGAGGTCATGTCTTGTTTTGAACTGTGTTCCTTTTCTGACATAAATGCATGATCCACCACCTCTTGAAGCAGTTCTGCAATAAGAGTTTGCCTTTTCATACAATGATAATACTGCATGTTGGATTTCTGTGCCCCTACACCAGTAATACAAACTACTGTGCAGTTCAAAGATTGGGGCTCAACTTCTAATAGTTGTATTTTATTTTTTATTGATTACATGTTTTGAAGGAGGATTGTTAAATTTGTGAAATGCCCCATGTTACTCTTTGCAATGGTTTGTTTTTCTTTGTGACATCTGGTCTAAGTGATATTTAAGGTGTTAAAATCTGTCTTGTGAGTGACTCTTTCAGTATTTTCTAAAGTGCTGCAATGTAAAGTGATATTAGATGCTAGATTTATCAATGGTGAAGGATTTGACATTCTACATGACGGAATATTCATTAGATCTCTCTATATATTCAATCTCTCTGTGTATTATGATTAACCCAATGAGATAACAGAATGGCTACAACTGCAGATTGCTGGGAATACAGCTCATACAAATCAAATCATATCTTCAGACCTTCAGAAAAGACACATAATCGAATAATTATAGAGACAGTAGCTTGCAAATCGCACAAACCGTAGTACAAAACATTTCCTCATAGATATGTCAAAGTACATAGTCTGGGTGATATACAACAGGCTCATATTGCAGATATGAAGCAATGTTCATGGGCGATTGAGGTCCCCAATTCGCCTGGGCATTACACATGAAAACTAAAATGCGGAAGACTGTTGCACAGGTGTTTCGACAATTGATGCATTTGTGGATGAATCATTGGCCATACAACTTTCAAGTCGACCATAAGGGTGAGTACTATAATAGACATTACAAGACAGCGATGAAGCGCTGTGAAATACGTCGCTATTCAATGTTCTCCCACATGAAAGCAGTTTCATGAACAGAAAGACAAAAAACCAAATGTGAATGCGTTTTAACCTTTGAGGATCATATACATGGCCAGATATAACTGAACTATACATGATACAATACAAATGAAGCCAAGTGGTGTTAGAGACAATGGGCTTTTAAGGGGAGCTGGAATGCCCAATCCTGACAATGTTAAATTTAGTGACTGGGCTTCCCTGTATTTCAGGAACCACTGTAGACATCGACATGAAACTTTTATAGAACATTAAACTGTATGTTCTGAGTCTACTGAACTACAAAAATTGCATTACAGCCACTGCTTTCGGAAATATAATTTTTTATTTCATGATTAAAATTTTGTGTACTTTTTGTGTACATTATACCAAATAATTTTAATTATACATAGCATTATGTTCTTCTTTTAGTTCAGTAGACTCAGGATATGATTGTTATAACTCCCTGAAAATTTGAATTCTCCTCTCGAAGTGGTTTCTGAGATTTAGGGAAAAATGCGACAGAAAATGTAAATTTTCAGGAATGGTTTCAAAAGACTGTAACTCACTTAATATATGCTTAATTTTTTATTTTTAGTCACTCATAAGTAACCTGCACCATACTGTATATCTTCTCTTGATCTTTTTCCACGTTTTTACTGCTTTCTGGACTCCTTAGTGGCCAACTGTGCTGCATACTCTGTTTTATCAATGCGAACCTTCATCCATTGATGTAGTTTCCTCCCAGATTAATTCACCCTACCAATGTTGCCATAATTAAAAGCAATAATGGTATCACTGACCCCCACTCCCCACCTTAGTGTCTTCATTCCAACAAAAACATTTTTTGGTAAGCGTGTCCATGTAAGATTATTGAGTGACTCGGGATTTAGAGTCTGACCATGCACACATTTTTCAGTAATTCAGGATCTGCCAGGTTTCTGTAAATAGGTTTTATGGTATCCAGAACCGCTGCTGGGCTGGGATATTTATGGCTGTATGAACTGTTTGAGTACTGAGCATTGCGGCAATTGCACCATGCATCAGGTCCAGGATGGCAAAGGTGGTGTAATGGTTTTTCATTAGCTGACAGTCTGTGGAAAAAGGTAGCCCATACTGCCTGCTTCATTTTTAACAAATCCTCAGTGTTATTTCTAGTGGCCATCCCATAATACTGCTATAGTTTATCAATCACTTTGTCTATCAGCCTGCCTCTTACGGTTTTACCATCAGAAAGTATCTTGTCTCTCAAATTTTGTTTAAACTTCCTCTACCTGGTGCCCATCCTTGCTAGTAGTTTTATATAGAAGAATTGCAGAAGATCTCAGAACTGGATGTGTTTCTCACAGAGCGCATCATAATATAGAACAGGGCTTTAGTTAAATGGGTTGGTTACCCTTCATCGCCAACAACTGGGTGGATTCCCATAATTTGTTACATAATTGGGTGTGCAAACCTCAGACTGTGTAGTAGCATAGCATGAGCAGTAGGAAACACATGGTGGTAGTACTTTCGATAAACTACTCGTTGAATTGTACAACCCTACATATAACAACAAAGCTTCAAAAACATTTAGCACTTGGTGATAAGGTGGTTAACCTTTTGGATGAGGCCTACTTGTAACTTTAGCATCTAACACACTGCAAATGCCAGCCAGAGTAGCCGAGCAGTTCTAGGCGCGTCAGTCTGGAACCGTACGATCGCTACGGACGCAGGTTCGAATCCTGCCTCGGCATGGATGTGTGTGATGTCCTTAGGTTAGTTAGGTTTAAGTAGTTCTAAGTTCTAGGGGACTGATGACCTCAGTTGTTAAGTCCCATAGTGCTCAGAGTCATTTGAACAATTTGAACACTACAAATATAGATCTCTCAGGATGTCACACTGCATAACGAATTTTAGCTGATAAACATGAGGCAATTTCTACAGGAACAGACATTGGTATAGGACAATGCATTGCAGCATTTGGAGCATATGTTTCTGACAAACTATGAACACCATCATACACTAAAGAAGAAAAAGAAAAGCCTAGGGTGCTTAAAAACTGAATCCAGTCACCAATGGCTACAAGTGTCCTGAAGCAGAAATGGGTAACTTTACATTAATACTTGTTCCATAGATCATGAAAACGACACTTCGTAATGATGTGAGATGTGTCAGTTTAATATAAGTTTTCTTTACACAGTATAATTATTTTTTTAATTTTTTGTACAGTTACTACTTCATATCTAAAATCTACTATTGAATAGAAGGCGTTGTCATTCAGAAATTCTTTTAATTTGATTTTAAATATCGGTTGGCTATCTATCAGACTTTTAGTGCTATTGGGCAAGTGACCAAAGATTTTTGTGGTAGCATAATTCAACGCTTTCTGTGCCAAATTCAGATTTAACCCAGAATGGTGAAGGTCATCCTTTCTTCAAGTTCTGTGCCTCTGCACTCCGCTATTATTTTTGAATTGGAAGGGTTATTAATAACAAATTTCATAAGTGAATATATGTTTTGCGATGGTACTGTGAATATCCTGAGTTCTTTAAATAAATGACTGCAAGGTGGTCTTGGTTGCACTCCAGCTATTATTCTGATTACATGCTTTTGTGCCATGAATACTTTATCCCTTAATGATGAATTACCCCAAAATATGAATCCATTTGAAAGTAGTGAATGAAAATACGCACAATATGCTAATTTACTGGTCTCTTTATCACCAAAACTTGCAATAAACGTAATAGCATAAGTAGCTGAACCTAACAATTACAGCATATCATCAATGTATTTCTTCCAGTTCAATTTCTCATCAGTGCACACCCAGAAATTTTGAACATTCTGCCTTAGCAACAGACTTCTGTTCAAAGTCCATATTTATCAATACTGTTATGCCATTTTCTGTACAGAATTGTAGATATTGTGTTTTTTCAAAATTTAGTGAGAGTCGATTTGCAGAGAACCACTTCATAATTTTCTGAAAGACATTATTTACAATTTCCTCAGCTGATTCTTGTTTCTTGTATGTAATTACTATACTTGCGTCACCAGCAAAAAGATCTAGATTTGCATCATTAATGTACACTCCTGGAAATTGAAATAAGAACACCGTGAATTCATTGTCCCAGGAAGGGGAAACTTTATTGACACATTCCTGGGGTCAGATACATCACATGATCACACTGACAGAACCACAGGCACATAGACAAAGGCAACAGAGCATGCACAATGTCGGCACTAGTACAGTGTATATCCACCTTTCGCAGCAATCCAGGCTGCTATTCTCCCATGGAGACGATCGTAGAGATGCTGGATGTAGTCATGTGGAACGGCTTGCCATGCCATTTCCACCTGGCGCCTCAGTTGGACCAGCGTTCGTGCTGGACGTGCAGACCGCGTGAGACGACGCTTCATCCAGTCCCAAACATGCTCAATGGGGGACAGATCCAGAGATCTTGCTGGCCAGGGTAGTTGACTTACACCTTCTAGAGCACGTTGGGTGGCACGGGGTACATGCGGACGTGCATTGTCCTGTTGGAACAGCAAGTTCCCTTGCCGGTCTAGGAATGGTAGAACGATGGGTTCGATGGCGGTTTGGATGTACCGTGCACTATTCAGTGTCCCCTCGACGATCACCAGTGGTGTACGGCCAGTGTAGGAGATCGCTCCCCACACCATGATGCCAGGTGTTGGCCCTGTGTGCCTCGGTCGTATGCAGTCCTGATTGTGGCGCTCACCTGCACGGCGCCAAACATGCATACGACCATCATTGGCACCAAGGCAGAAGCGACTCTCATCGCTGAAGACGACACATCTCCATTCGTCCCTCCATTCACGCCTGTCGCGACACCACTGGAGGCGGGCTGCACGATGTTGGGGCGTGAGCGGAAGAGGGCCTAACGGTGTGCGGGACCATAGCCCAGCTTCATGGAGACGGTTGCGAATGGTCCTCGCCGATACCCCAGGAGCAACAGTGTCCCTAATTTGCTGGGAAGTGGCGGAGCGGTCCCCTACGGCACTGCGTAGGATCCTACAGTCCTGGCGTGCATCCGTGCGTCGCTACGGTCCGGTCCCAGGTCGACGGGCACGTGCACCTTCCGCCGACCACTGGCGGCAACATCGATGTATTGTGGAGACCTCACGCCCCACGTGTTGAGCAATTCGGCGGTACGTCCACCCGGCCTCCCGCATGCCCACTATACGCCCTCGCTCATAGTCCGTCAACTGCACATACGGTTCACGTCCACACTGTCGCGGCATGCTATCAGTGTTAAAGACTGCGATGGAGCTCCGTATGCCACGGCAAACTGGCTGACACTGACGGCGGCGGTGCACAAATGCTGCACAGCTAGCGCCATTCAACGGCCAACACCGCGGATCCTGGTGTGTCCGCTGTGCCGTGCGTGTGATCATTGCTTGTACAGCCCTCTCGCAGTGTCCGGAGCAAGTATGGTGGGTCTGACACACCGGTGTCAATGTGTTCTTTTTTCCATTTCCAGGAGTATATATTAAGAACAATAGGGGACCCAAGACTGAAGCCAGTGGGACACCATTCCTGATAGATACCTCCCCAGGAAGTGGAAACTGCTGCTTTTAGCAGAAGAAGAGGAATACTGATTAACATGACAACATTTCTGTTAATAACTAAGATACTGAATGGAAGTATTCCCCTTCCAATTCCTCCACTGGCGGGTCTTTCAACGATCTGCTCTTTAGCCGGGGGTGTGGCAGCCATTACCCAAACAGTGAAAACTGCTAAAAACGCTCATGAAATGCAAGATGGCGGCTAGTGCAAAAATTCTATGTGTTGCTCCACATGCTGTTAAAAAGGTAAAGTGTGACAGTTGTAAGGACTAAATAACAAAGCTCAAAGAATGTGTGTCTAGTTTAAAATTTATTATCAGTTCGTTGACGACAGATGTCAAGAAATTCAAAGAAGAAAAAGTGTACTGAACATGACAAAATCGCAGTATTAAAGTACTTTGTTGGAGATTTGGATTGGAGTCAAGTTCAAAAGACGCAAACAGATAATACAAGATATAGGAAACAATGAAGAGAACATAAGTGTACTACATGAAAATCACTTTCCAACTCTTTCTTCTATGCATTGTGATAGTGCTGTTAACAGTTAGGGTGTACCATGTGGAAAACAAAATAACTTTGTGAATAAGGTAGAACATGGAATACTTCATCTGCAGGCCGTGCGGTTAAAGGCGCTGCAGTCTGGAACCGCAAGGCCTCTGCGGTCGCAGGTTCGAATCCTGCCTCGGGCATGGATGTTTGTGATGTCGTTAGGTTAGTTAGGTTTAATTAGTTCTCAGTTCTAGGGGACTAATGACCTCAGCAGTTGAGTCCCATAGTGCTCAGAGCCATTTGAACCATTTTTGAACTTCATCTGCAGTTGAGTAAAAGACCATAAGCGAAAGTGCTCTCAAAAACTTGAAGTGCTGTCAAAAAATTTTGCTACTAGTAAGCTGTTCGCCTGAGACATAATCGACTTATGTTATCAAAAAAAACAAAATATGTAGTGCCAAACAAGACATCGTGCACAGCAAAGGTACACAGAAAATGGAAAAGCTCTGAACAGCAAGTAAATGTAAAATTGAACTGTATGCAGACAGCCAAGCGAGAAATCACCCACTGAATTTCAGGGGACAGCCAGTCAGAATTTTAATTATATAATAAAACCAGGAGCGAAATTCAGGGCCACTATGCAAATGACTCAGAAAAAATTCCATATTGAGCAGAAAGCAGTTTTTCCGTCTTCCTGGCGGGATCAAACGATGTCGCAAGGAATGAAAAACTGGATCTCTTAATCTTGTTAAAAAGAAAATCGTATGAGCTGAGCGAAACAAACCTTATTATGCTTTCGGTGCCACATTGTTATGCTTGAGAGAATGGTCCTGTAAACAAAGAAATTCAAATGCAAATACAAAGATGCAAAATATTTGCAGGCGGTTTGAATATGTAACATTCTTGAACATTAAAAATTTGCGGAAAAGATTTCACACAACACATGGTTTTCATCTAAATAAACTTGCAAAATGTTGTAGTAACAACAACTTTAGATGTAGTAAAAAATATCTCAGATGTGTAGTGTGATGATACAGAAGTCATAAGTCTCATGGACAAGATGTTTGTGTGTGTGTGTGTGTGTGTGTGTGTGTGTGTGTGTGTGTCACCTGGAAACTCAAATGTGAAATCTGCTGTCAGCAAAGCTACACCCTTCCAAGACAAATGTGAGATTTTGTTAACACAAGTAAACACCTCAAATGCAAGCAGCTCTCGGAAAAGCATGGTATTTGTGGAAGAGCAATCACCAGAAATAAGTGAAAAAGCAGCACCACTACCATAATCATCATCACCATCAGAAGCAATAGTAACAACAGCAGCAGCAACAATAAAAACTGTAGTAGTAGCAGAAAAAACAACAATTGAAACAGCTTAAGAAGGAGTCATCGGCCAAATACATGTTGTGTTATTCAGTGACAATTTTTTATGGTTTCAAGCCATAAAGAAAATAAAAATGTGAAAATTCAGCCTGCTAACTCTCAGATAAGTCACAGTAACATCTTACTTTTAAACCTTCAGGACTTGAAAGTAAAGTTGAAATTGAATCATTAAGTATTCTTTCCCATGTTTATCCGAACATTGACTTAAACTGGAACAAATAGAATACCATGTACCAGAATGTTACAGTCATGGAAACTGATCTTGCAGATCTTGGTACCATAATGGTGGTACTGTTATCTACGTTTCCAATGAAGCAGAGTTTAGTGCACTAGGTCTTAGATGGACATGTGTAGACTAAGACTTTGAAATTACTGGAATCATATGTGATTTAATGAAACTTATCTTAGTATGTATTTGCCATTCCGCTGACTCAGAGGAAAAAAACTTTTTAGATAATTTAGAGAGTGTACTCTGCCACATAACAAAGTTACAATATGTAACTGTAATTGGGGGAGACTTTAATTCAAGCTTTGATGTAATATGTAACACACATGTTGTAAATAAGTTACTGAATATGCTAAAGCAATACAACGTACATCATGTAAATTCAGAACAGACAAGACCACTAGTGTGCTTAGGTAATGCTTTTGTCAACTGTGCTTGTGACATGTATTCCACCAGTATAAAGGAATTTGATTTCTCAGACCACTTCATTTTAACAGTAGAGTTGCAACATGTCATAAGAGGGAATGGGAACAAGGCTGTACAAAGTTACCAAAATGTAATGCCTTAACACTAACAAAAAACAATCCCAGAAAACTAAAACACCAGCTGAGCATAACTAAACGGGACAAATTATTTCAAAGATGTCATTCCAATGCCCAAACAGTTTATGAAACATTCCACAACTATTTAATAGGTATGTTAAAAGCTCACCTTTTCCCAAAGAAGTATCATAAAAGAAGAAAGGGTAAATTGCTATACACAAAAGAGTTGGAGAATTTAAAACTAAGCTACTATCATTAAAGCACCTTGTCAAAGTAAATAATTCTAATGAAATTAAGAACCTCCAAATAACTGGTAAGGAACTGCATAAGAAACAGTTACAACTTGCTCAACAAAGATGCAACACTGATCTCATATAAAGTAGTAAAAACCGGTGCAAAACAGCCTGATCAGTAATTAATACTGATAAAGATGAAATCAGAAATTTTATAAGACAGTCCCAATATCAGCAGTTCTGTTCAACAAATATTTTGTAAACTGTGCTGATGAAATCAAGACGTTAATCAATAAACCCAATTTAACACACATAGATTATCTTAAGAGCACAAACCTACATCATAATCAGGCCAAACCTTCATTGAAACTCTTCATAGAGGTATGCCGAAATGAAGATCTTAAAACTGTCAAAGAAATGAACAATTCATACAGAACAGATATTCTTAACATGTCAAACAATCTACTAAATGGAATAGCACATTACATTAACGAACCATCAACATATTGCATGAACTTGTGTCTCACAGAAGGTGTTTTTACTGATCCTCTGAAACTATACAAAGTGACTTAAGTCTTTAAGAAGGGTACCAAATCTTTTGCAGCAAACTTCAGACCAGTTTCACTAATTCCAATATTAACCAAAGTCTTTGATGGCATAATGTGTCAGCAGATATATGAGTACCTAGAACTAAATGATTTGTTAAATAAATACTGATTTGTATGTATTTGTATGTACTGAAAATCAACTATACATGCCATAGAAGTCTTAATGAGAGACATTTTAGCAGCATTCGAGGACCCTGCTCACATACAGGTAACCTGATGTGTCCTGAGCAAGGCCTTTGACTGTAATGACTGCTGTTTTTCTCTCTAAATCTAAGTATTATGGAATACATGACAAAAGTTTAAAACTCTTCAAATCACACCTAATAAAAGGATGCAAGTGATGAATTCAGGAAGTCATCTGTCAGACACAGTTGAGGCTCAACACAAAGTGCCACAGGGATCTAAATTAGCACCACTTCTATTCCCTGTACATGTAAATGACTCACCGGAAAACATAGATGTAAAGATATGTGTGCATTCAGGAGATATAATTTTTCTGTCTGTACACAGTATGTTTTATAACCTTGTTAGTAACATGAATTTGGCAAAAGAAAATGCAATATCATGGTTAATGTGAATTGTCTACTATTAAATGAGATAAAGACCCAGAATATGTGATTCTCCAAGTTTTTACGTATCATGCCTGACAATAAACTAACATGGAACTCTCATGTCGGACACATAATGGTTAGTCTATCAAGAGGTATATATCTGCTGAAGAGACTGATGTGCTGTGAGATACTTCAATATGTAAGGAGAGCGTACTTTGCTTTTTCAATCCATTTTAAGGTATGGGTTAATATGCTGGGGAAACAGCAAAAACGTAAGTGAACCAGAAGAAAGCAATCAGAGTAATGCAAAGGTAGATAATAGCACACATATTAAACTACTGTTGATCAAATATAGAATATTAACAATACAGGATGTATGAACAACCACTTTGATTGCACAAAATTTTAACAAATTGACCATGGCTTCAATTGCATGAGGGAAATCTTCATCAGAATAGAAAGTTATGTAGGATACCTAAAAATATAATGACACGACTTGAGATAAAATACACTTAATAGGAACACTTCAGTAAATTATGTACAAACAATGTACTTAACATATAATGACACCATGGTTGAAAATGTATGAGCAAACATGCTCTTGTCAAACAGAAATGCCATAGGTATAAAATCTAAAATGTAAAATATAACATAATAGTCTACTACATAAAACACTTGATGGAATACAATGAGAGCTGCAAATTGTTTAAATCAGACTAAACAGCTAATGCGCTGAGGCAGCCATGAGGTGGACGCAAAAACAAATTTGCATCACCTACCAGGAAGTAATCGAAATACAGACAACTTAAGAGCATCTGAGGTATTGCAAGGATAGTTTTAATCCATTACTGATAACAAATAAGGAACCAGTGTATGAAAGTTACAACGTAAAACTACACACTTTTTCACAAAAGAAAATCCAGTTCAAGTAATAAACAGACAAAACATAAAATTGGAAGAAAAAACGATGTTTAGGAGACTACATTGAGGAGAATATCGCCATTCAGACGATTTTAATTAGTGGCTCTATACCCTGAAAAAAGTGTTTGTTGCATAACTACAACTGTTCGTTAAGAATGAGATCGTCCTTCAGAGACAAGTGTTTAAAAATTTCTAGCTCTTCTAAGATGTTAAGCCTAAAGCCTTTTTTCTCTAAATCTGGATGGCTTTTAGATCTTTAAGATTATGCACTGTGAATAATAAATGATCGGCAAAAGCTGAAATGTGAACATTAGTGCCTTTTTTTCTCTAGAAGGTGTTCCTTGAATCTTACCAAAATAGCTCGGCAGCTTCGCCCTATGTAATAAAGCAGGACAACTGTCGCAAATAATTTTATAAACACCCGAATTTTGCAAAGTGAAAAGCATAGGTTTCAAGTTATGTATTGTGTTATTTTTTAAGGAATTATTAGTGGAAAAGGCTACTCTACAGTTATACTTCTTTTAAAGCAGATGCTCTAATTTGCAAGAAACTGGACCCAGAAATGGTAAAGAGAAAGTTTTTCTTTTCGTTAGATTCATTATTAGAAACGCCTAAGGTGGCGATTCTCCTATTGGTTTTACTACTAAAAATATTGTATATCTTCTTGCTGAAGAACCAAATTTTGGTGTAACAAATCACAGACATGCAATACAAGAATCTGTAATTCTCTGCTCTTACCACAAAATAGATTAGCAGATACTAACAATAGTCATAAGTAAGGGCAATTAAAATATATAGCAAACTGTCTAAAAATGTGTCAAACATCCCAGTCAAAGTATGTTTATGAAAAGCTACATAACTAACCCATTCTGTTCATTAGGAACAATTTTTAGAATTGTCCAATATAAACTTAAATATGTAAAAATGTATTACACAAAATGAATAGGTTAAGTGAACTGAGGAAGACTATTGCCTGTAGTAATGCTGAATGACTAATTAAGAATATGAATTTGCAGTTTGAAGATGCAAAAAGATACAATAGGATAAAGGAATTTGTTGCTATAAGGAAAGGACTACATTTAAAACCACACAGGAAAGTGCTTTGAATATCCATAAAAAAAGCTTCTAGTCATGCTACTCAATAGACCACATACAAATACTGATGGCTTAAATTCGTCAAATAGTATGGAGAAGCAAATAAATAAATGAGTAATTGTTGAAAGAAATAGGCACAACAGAAGAGGTAGAAGGATTTCAGCCTTTAAATTAAGTTGCACTATAGGGAGTTAAGCAAAAGGGTTAGACAGATACATATAATGAGCTTACAGCAGCATCTCAAACTCTTTATGATCACTTAAGGAAGGACAGAAGACTGAGTTTAATGCTAGTTGCAGTATTCAGAATTAATAATATGACTGGAAGGTTTACTAAATTGTTGAAGATGCAAAGTTTTATGACAATTAAGACTCAACAAAGTGAACCTGAACTTGAATTTCTTGTTACTCCTGGATAGAATATGAATATAACTTCAGGAATGGATGTGTTGAACAAGTATAGTGACATCAGATGTGGTATGTATGGCGTTAAAAATGAAGGGGATAATTAAACAACCAATATTCCGTTGTGTGTGAGTGCCAAACAAGACTTTACTTGTACAACAGTTGGTAATGAAAGAGCTTAAGGCGTTAATGGTGGATGAAAGAGTGAAAATGAGCAAAAATGTATGTGAAGGAGAGGGAGAAGAAAAATACCTAAGTTTACGTGAAAGTAGGTGGATACTGTGTGACAGAGAGAAGAATTAAAGCCATTGTTATTTGAATAAAAGGAAATTTTCTCAAACAGACTTGTTTTAGTATTTATATGAGTGGATTGAAATTGATAGCTCATGAACCTTTTATTATAAAATCATAAACAGTACCTTTTCCAAATGGGAAGTTTTTTGAAAACCAGCTGAAATGAATGCACAGTTGGAGAATCGTTGAAAAGTCTTGTAGTACTGTAAAGAATAGGATTATAGCCATGAGGATGAAATATGGGTAGTGTATATAACATGTTACATTCATTAACTCTAAATTTGTGGAAACAAGAGACAAATATACGTGAAAACAAAGAGGAAATTATCCAGCAGTTCGTAGGTACAGCATTTATGTCCACATCTTATATCAATCTAGAGTATATCTTTTTGATTATACTATTTCGCTTTTGTTAATCATAAGACCTCTTGACTCAATTATGAAAAGATATAAATTAATCTTGTGTTTTGAGTTTTTTTTGCAGCCAGCAGGGGGATAGAACATTGCCAGCTATTGAAAGTAGTTTTTCGGCATTAATCAAGGGAGACATGAGAGTGAAAATAGTAATAAGAGATTTATTGAAAACGGAAAAAATTTCTGGGATATTATGTGACAAAAAAGGTATAAAAACAGACCTCAATAAAATAACAACTATCAACCTTTCCTTTCCCTAAAGATAAGAAACAGTTTTCATCATTTTATGGATCATGTGAATTCTACAGGAAATTGTGTCTAACCAGCTTGCAAACAACCACTATTTGGTAAATTCAAGAAAAACAAATGCAACATGCTTATGTACTTCAGAATATCAAGTAACTTTTGAAGTGGCCAACAGAAAAAATTTGTACCATCTAGTGTTTAAATTTATCGTTCTGTTTAGTAAGTGACAGTAGTAATACTGCAATTGGGTTAGTAAAAGAAAAGGAAACCCATAGAAATATACCATTCACATGCGGAGTTTTGACAAACTGTGGGTAAAATTATAGTATATTAAACGAGACATTGAGCACTCTTTGAGGAATTAAGAGTTATATGGCATCATAGAACTACGGTATATACATACAATATAGCTTTACCTTTTCTTTAAGAAAAACAGCAGGTTCTTACATGGGGTATTAAATTTTCAGCAAAATTTTGTCAAGATCAGATATATCCAAGGGTCTCAAAATCTAGATATGGATGCCTTGTCTAGATTACCACTGCGTTTGGATGAACAAACTGTAAGAGATAGTGGGTATCACAATTTTAAGATAATGTTTATGAAATAGGTTGAGAGTGAACAGGAGATAAAGAATATGTTTCGAAATTAGCAGCGATTTCAAAATGAATAGTCTTGTCTGAAATTAGGAAACTCATGTTTAGAGAAAGATGAAAACGAAAAATTAATGAACTGGTATTTGGCTTTTAAAAAAGTCTTGTTCAGAAGACAGCATGTAGTTTCACATAATTGGAAAATATGTTGGCCTCATATGTAAATGGCTAGATTAATTAATAATACTCAGCTGGTTTTGGACGTTTTTTTCCTGGAAGATACACAGAAAAATTTAAGAAAATTGTTCTGTTTAATATCAAGGTGAAAAAGACTCAAGATTAACGGTAAAAAAGTATTCGTGTTATGTATCAGTGTTTCTTCCTCTAGTGTCTGTTTCATAAATAAAGTTGAATGATCAACAGCAGCAACGATATAGCCACCTTATAAGGCTTTTTAATAAAGCAGGCCAAAAGTCAATGGTGTAAAATTATTAGGGAACAAAAAAGAAAAATCTCTATCTATAACACACACTGTGTAAATATGACAGACCACCAACATACCATAAATGAATTAGTGATTCATTCTTCGGCATCATGTCTCCATATACTCATTACTGACAGTTGACATTGTTCTGATGATTGTTTTCTGGTGTCGAATTTTCTCATATATCCTGGCATTCACGCATGATATTTGGGAAAGCCAGCTGCTAAAAGCCTACAGAAGGACGTTTTCAACTGTCATTACTGTTGTCTTCTTACAGGTGACATGTCTCGTTTGTAGTTATGAGGATATTCTAACAATAATGTCAATATCCCCCCCCCCCCATGAACCATGGACCTTGTCATTGGAGGGGAGGCTTGCATGCCTCAATGATACAGATAGCCGTACCGTAGGTGCAACCACAGCGGAGGGGTATCTGTTGAGAGGCCAGACAAATGTGTGGTTCCTGAAGAGGGGCAGCAGCCTTTTCAGTAGCTGTAGGGGCTACAGTCTGGATGATTGACTGATCTGGCCTTGTAACACTAACCAAAATGGCCTTGCTGTTCTGGTACTGCGAACGGCTGAAAGCAAGGGGAAGCTACAGCCGTAATTTTTCCCGAGGGCATGCAGCTTTACTGTATGATTAAATGATAATGGCGTCCTCTTGGGTAAAATATTCCGGAGCTAAAATAGTCCCCTATTCGGATCTCCGTCGGGGACTACTCACGAGGACGTCATTATCAGGAGAAAGAAAACAGGTGTTCTATGGATCGGAGTGTGGAATGTCAGATCCCTTAATCAGGCAGGTAGGTTAGAAAATCTAAAAAGGGAAATGGATAGGTTAAAGTTAGATGTAGTGGGAATTAGTGAAATTCGATGGCAGGAGGAACAAGACATTTGGTCAGGTGAATTCAGGGTTATAAATACAAAATCAAATAGGAGTAATGCAGGAGTAGGTTTAATAATGAATAAAAAATAGGAGTACGGGTAAGCTACTACAAACAGCATAGTGAGCGCATTATTGAGACCTAGAGAGACACGAAGCCCACGCCTACTACAGCAGTACAAGTTTATAGGCCAACTAGCTCTGCAGATGATGAAGAAATTGATGAAACGTATGATGAGATAAAAGAAATTATTCAGGTAGTGAAGGGAGACGAAAATTTAATAGCCATGGGTGACTGGAATTCGAGAGTAGGAAAAGGGAGAAAAGGAAACATAGTAGATGAATATGGATTGGGGGAGAGAAATGAAAGAGGAAGCCACCTGGTAGAATTTTGTGCAGAGCATAACTTAATCATAGCTAACACTTGGTTCAAGAGTCATGAAAGAAGGTTGTATATATGGAAGAACATTGGAGATACTAAAAGGTATCAGATAGATTATATAATGGTAAGACAGAGATTTAGGAACCAGGTTATAAATTGTAAGACATTTCCAGGGGCAGATGTGGACTCTGACCACAATCTATTGGTTATGAACTGTAGATTAAAACTGAAGAAGCTGCAAAAGGGTGGGAATTTAAGGAGATGGGACCTGGATAAACTGAAAGAACCAGAGGTTGTACACAGTTTCAGGGAGAGCTTAAGGGAACGATTGACAGGAATGGGGGAAACAAATACAGTAGAAGAGGAATGGGTAGCTTTGAGGGATGAAATAGTGAAGGCAGCAGAGGATCAAATAGGTAAAATGACGAGGGCTGGTAGAAACCCTTGGGTAACAGAAGAAATATTGAATTTAATTGATGAAAGGAGAAAATATAAAAATGCAGTAAATGAAGCAGGCAAAAAGGAATACAAACGTCTCAAAAATGATATCGACAGGAAGTGCACAATGGCTAAGCAGGCATGGCTAGAGGACAAATGTAAGGATGTAGAGGCTTATATCACTAGGGTTAAGATAGATACTGCCTACAGGAAAATTAAAGAGACCTTGGAGAAAGGAGAACCACTTGCACGAATATCAAGAGCTTTGATGGAAACCCAGTTCTAAGCAAAGAAGGGAAAGCAGAAAGGTGGAAGGAGTATATAGAGGGTCTATACAAGGGCGATGTATTTGAGTACAATATTATGGAAATGGAAGAGGATGTAGATGAAGATGAAATGGGAGATACGGTACTGCGTGAAGAGTTTTCACAGCACTGAAAGACCTGAGTCGAAACAAGGCCCCGGGAGTAGATAACATTCCATTGGAACTACTGATGGCCTTGGGAGAGCCAGTCCTGAGAAAAAAAACTCTACCATCTGGTGAGCAAAATGTATGAGACAGGCGAAATACTCTCAGACTTCAAGAAGAATATAATAATTCCAATTCCAAAGAAAGCAGGTGTTGACTATTAGTTTAATAAGTCACTGCTGCAAAATACTAACGCGAATTCTTTACAGACGAATGGAAAATCTAGTAGAAGCCAACCTCGGGGAAGATCAATATGGATTCTGTAGAAATGTTGGAACACATGAGGGAATACTGACCTTACGACTTATCTTAGAAGAAAGATTAAGGAAAGACAAACCTACGTTTCTAGCATTTGTAGACTTAGAGAAAGCTTTTGACAATGTTGATTGGAATACTCTCTTTGAAATTCTGAAAGTGGCTGGGGTAAAATTCAGGGAGCGAAAGGCTATTTACAATTTGTACAGAAAGCAGATGGCAGTTATATGAGTCGAGGCGTATGAAAGGGAAGCAGCGGTTGGGAAGGGAGTGAGACAGGGTTGTAGCCTATCCCTAATGTTATTCAATCTGTATATTGAGCAAGCAATAAAGGAAACAAAAGAAAAGTTCGGAGAAGGTATTAAAATCCATGGAGAAGAAATAAAAACTTTGAGGTTCGCCGATGACATTGTAATTCTGTCAGAGACAGCAAAGGACTTGAAAGAGCAGTTGAACGGAATGGATAGTGTCTTGAAAAGGGGGTGTAAGATGAACATCAACAAAAGCAAAACGAGGATAATGGAATGTAGTCGAATTAAGTCGGGTGATGCTGAGGGAATTAGATTAGGAAATGAGACACTTAAAGTAGTAAAGGAGTTTTGCTATTTGGGGAGCAAAATAACTGACGATGGTCGAAGTAGAGAGGATATAAAATGTAGACTAGTAATGGGAAGGAAAGTGTTTCGGAAGTAGAAAAATTTGTTAACATTGAGTATAGATTTAAATGTCAGGAAGTCGTTTCTGAAAGTATTTGTATGGAGTGTAGCCATGTATGGAAGTGAAACATGGTCGATAAATAGTTTAGACAAGAAGAGAAAGGATGCTTTTGAAATGTGGTGCTACAGAAGAATGCTGAAGATTAGATGGGTAGATCACATAACTAATGAGGAGGTATTGAATAGAATTGGGGAGAATAGGAGTTTGTGGCACAACTTGACGAGAAGAAGGGACCGGTTGGTAGGACATGTTCTGAGGCATCAAGTGATCACAAACTTAGTATTGGAGGGCAGCGTGGAGGGTAAAAATCGTAGAGGGAGACCAAGAGATGACTACACTAAGCAGATTCAGAAGGATGTAGGCTGCAGTAGGTACTGGGAGATGAAGAAGTTTGCACAAGATAGAATAGCATGGAGAGCTGCATCAAACCAGTCTCAGGACTGAAGACCACAACAACAACGTCACTATCATCATAATCATCATCGTCATTATCTTCAGTCAATTGCCTCTTCAGCTTAGAGAAAATATTTGTAACAGTATGATCAACACATAAAAATATAGTACACACATTCTACACACCTTGATGATTAATCTTGTTATTAGTTAAAAGATAAAAGTTGAACACATAATAATACACAGCTCTTGTAGTGAAGATGTGCTTCACAACTGCAATTGACAGAAGTTCAAAGTGAGACCAAAATACATTTCACAGTTCACTCCAGAGAAAAAGGAGAGCAGTCACCTGAATCGTGATGACCTTGCAAGGATTTCGTAGTTTGTATGTGAACTCACTTTAATGCCATTTGATATTTTGCCACGGTAGTAATATCTAGTATATTTTCACTTTTTTCACACACAACCACTCAGTTTATTCATTATTTATCAGGCTGTAGTACTACCACTCCGAACAGTGTTGCAGCCAATCAGATGAAATACAAAACTGACTATGGCTCTCTATTCTAATCTAGACTGAACTTACCTAATTCACTCTTAAAGCTATGACACCACAATATCTTAACACCTTGCCTACCATGATCATGGATCTTCAATCATAATATCAAAATATGTAATATCGTAGTGTAACCTATCATATACACACACAAACACTTAAAGACTAAAGCAGTAAAAACTACACATATGCAAATACAAAATACAAATTATTTGTGCAAGGATTTTTTCCTCACATTATGAAAAATCTTTATAGCCTGTTAGGTGTACAGATCTTTTATTTTTCATGTTTCCAGATAGGGGAACAATAATTCTCAGTGATTGGATATCCAAGCAGTAACATACAGATCACTATATAAGTACTTACTTTTTAGTTGAGTCCCATAGTGCTCAGAGCCATTTGAACCATTTTGCCATTTGAACCATTTTGAACTTACATTTTCTACTCTGTTTTGTCCTTTATGACGATTTCAGGGAAGTGCAGGATCATCAATTTTTATGTCAATATAGTTCTTCCTTTCTGCCATTTTCTGTATCTTTGTAACAAGTGCTTTGTTAATCTTTCCTTATGTCGAGACAATAGTCTGGCTGTTTGTGGGTGTTATGTTGCTGTCTTAACATTGACTCACAATGTGTGCAGTTAGCACACATGTGCTTTAAACTGTTCATATAGCTTCACTGTGAGTAAAATAAGCAAACTAAGTCTCTAATTTCGAACACATATATGGAAAAATATTTCTTAACAATATGGCTAATAATAACCAAATTATATTAGCATATAATTATTCAGTGTACCAAATTTTTGTATATATCAGAGTATGCTCTTATATTCTTGTTCATATCCGGTCATGGTCACTGAGTTATACTGTGGACAAATCAGTACATCTCTTTCATACAATCCTCAGCATCAAAGACTCTTTTCTGGCGATCAGTTCATCTATCTCTTTTAATCTTAACACTTAAATGGACAAATGGACAAAATAGAAAGAAATGTTCATAATGTGTCTTTTCGTGTCATTGTAGTCAGGGAAGGGTTAGAAGAGAGTGTAATTGTCATAATTTTGGCAGTATAGAGTAACTGACAAATCGTAGTTGTGACCATTACGGCGTGACCGCCACGGTCGCAGGTTTGAATCCTGCTCCGGGCATGGATGTGTGTGATGTCCTTAGGTTAGTTAGGTTTAAGTAGTTCTAACTTCTAGGGAACTGATGACCTCAGAAGTTAAGTTCCTTAGTGTTCAGAGCCATTTGAACCATTTTTTGTAACCATTGGAAATGAGTGTTGGCAATCAGTTCTGCACTTTATTTTCAGAACAACTGCAGGTTAAACTTGTTCAACTGACAGAATGTGCTGGGTTGTTGTATTCTTACTATAGTTTTGCCAAATAAAGTTTAACTTTATGTAAGTTTATTTGTAAAGGCCCATGAGCACATGTTCACAACAATTCTGAGAGTAGAGATTAACAAGTAGAAATTCAAAGTTTTGCAAGTGGTTAACCATGTCAGATGTTTGCCAATGAAAATAGAAGCTGGACCAGAGAAATTTTATTCAGTTATTTTATGCATTTTGGGTAGTTTCTTTGTGACTTGCCCTGCAGCTACAGTGCCCACCATGTGTGCATACAAAATCTGTTGTGAGTACAGCTAAGCTATCAAAGTGTGTTAAATAGTATTAATGTTTTCTAAAAGTGATACTGAGAAATTTGGTGCTCTTTTTTGTTTGAATTTTCGTTCGGCTTTAACTTGTTTCTTTGTAAGTAATGTCTGGCTATTTGTGTAGCAGTAGTTCATGTGGTACCTAAATCGAGAGTGATCCAGATGTTGTTTAGCTTCGTGCAGTTCGATACAATGTTTATGATGCCATCAGCCACATCTTATGTAATAATTAAGTAATCTATGGTGAGATACCTCTGTGAATGCGAAGAGAATCCATGTGTTCCTGCCATTCTGTCTGAAATGGCACTGAAGTGAGATTGTACTTACACACACACATAAACATACATATACACACACACACACACACACACACTTAATTACAATGAAAACATTACTGCACTGAAATTGTGCAGTAGTTATATTGTACTTTATATATATATTGCAGACATACAAATCAGTTGGTTCTACTGAGAAATTCATCAATGGAGTAGAAGGTGTTGGCCACCAATAAATCCTTTAGGCTTCTCTTAAATTGAATTTCATTGGTTGTTAAGCTTTTTATGGCTGCTGGCAAGTTGTTGAAAATGTATGTTCCTGAATAATGCACACCTTTTTGTACAAGAGTAAGTAACTTTAAATCCTTGTGAAGATTATTCTTATTTCTAGTATTGATTCCATGAATTGAGCTGTTGGTTTGAAAAAGTGATATATTTTCAACGACAAATTTCATTAAGGAATAAATATATTGGGAAGCAGTAGTTAGTAACCCTAGTTCCCTAAACAGGCTTCTGCAGGATGTTCTTATGTTCACACCACATATAACTCTTACTGCACGTTTTTGTGCCCGGTTAAACTTCACCTTGGCTTAGTGAATTACCCCAAAAAATAATCCCAGATGATATTATGGAATGAAAGTAAGTCTAGTATGCCAGCTTTTTAATTTTTGTATCTCCTATGTCTGACACAATTTGCATTGCAAATAGAGATTTGTTAAGATGCTTCAGCAGTTCTGTGGTATGCTACTCCCAGTTGAATTTATTATCAAGCTGTAATCCCAAGAATTTAACACTGTCCACTTCTTCTATCTGCTTGTCATCATATGTTAGGCATATACTCGTGAGACACCCCTTTCAAGTTCTGAACTGCATGTAGTATGTTTTTTCAAAGTTTAATGACAAAGAATTGGCTAGGAACCAGTGATTAATGTCCACAAATATTTTATTAGGCGATGATTATTTCCATTCTGCACTTCACTGAGGAACCCAACTTCATCAGTATCACAGTGTCATGCTGAAAGGCCTTGGTATATTCTACTTCACTACCTCTTCACCACTTTGACAGTGTTGGGCTTAGTGCTGGTAGTATTTGCACAGGCACAACTAATTTCTCTGGTTCTCTCATCAGGGCTTCATCTTGATACACAACTGAGAAATATTACAAGTGTTGTGGTTCCAATACAATTTTTGTACTTTAATGTCTGCCTATGACTCCTGACTTTTTCAAGTAATTGGAACCTCATGTTACACTTCAGACTTTAATTTGGTCAAACTTATGAACTTTAACTTTATGACACTCTGAAGTTGTTTTTTTATGATCATTCACTTCAAGAAAACCAGTTTGTTTCTTTGGAAGTTATTTATTTGTTATGCCAAAAGCAGTGTTACTACCAGTGTGACATATATTATGTTTACAATAAAACATGATGGTGCATCTGATGTATTTTCGTGTGGTATTTCTGTTGTGACAGGATACATCAGAAGTGTCCTTGTGTAAGGTTATACAAGTTTGACTTTGTTCTTTTATGTTAATTGTTTTGATTGGATTGAGGCAGATTGTGGGCACAATCCATTAATTGTAGCAGGAATAACTTTTTCTTAATCTCAGAGTGGCTGGGTGTCCAGTGCTATGCAATACTAAAACAACTTATTCACCAAACAATCACAAATGTCTTCTGTAAGATTAGTTCAGCATGATTTGAAATACCTTGTTATTGTTCAATAACAGTTGATGTGATATTTGAGTCATGGTAAGAGTTTTTAATTTTTGAAGATGAAGGGATATTTGAAGTTTTTCCTATTGACTTTATTCATGAGTATTTATTTATTTATTTATTGTTCCGTGGGACCACATTAAGGAGAAGTCTCCATGGCCATGGAACGAGTCAATACATGAAATTATAACACGATTGTAGAAACAGATAAAATGAAATATAAGAAACATATTCAGGCGACAAGTCGTAAGTTTAAATAAAGAAAATCAACAATGTAACACTGGAATTTGCTTAATTTTTTAGCTCTTCCAGGAGCTCCTCAGCAGAATAGAAGGAGTGAGCCATGAGGAAACTCTTCAGTTTAGACTTAAAAGTGGTTGGGCTACTGCTAAGATTTTTGAGTTCTTGTGGTAGCTTATTGAAAATGGATGCAGCAGAATACTGCACTCCTTTCTGCACAAGAGTCAAGGAGGTGCATTCCACATGCAGAAATGATTTCTGCCTAGTATTAACTGAGTGAAAGCTGCTAACTCTTGGGAATAAGCTAGTATTGCTAACAACAAACGACATTAAAGAAAATATATACTGTGAGGGCAATGTCAAAATTCCCAGACTATTGAATAGGGGTCGACAAGAGGTTTTCGAACTTACACCACACATAGCTCGAACAGCCCGTTTTTGAGCCAAAAATACCCTTTTTGAATCAGAAGAATTACCCCAAAAAATAATACCATATGACATAAGCATATGAAAATATGCGAAGTAGACTACTTTTCGTGTTGAAATGTCACTTATTTCAGATACTGTACTAATGGTAAATAAAGTGGCATTTAGTTTCTGAACAAGATCCTGAACATGGGCTTTCCACAACAGCTTACTATCTATCCGAACGCCTAGGAACTTGAACTGTTCCGTCTCGCTTATAATATGACCATTCTGTCTGATAAAAATATCAGTTCTTGTTGAGTTGTGAGTTAGAAACTGTAAAAACTGAGCCTTACTGTGATTTAGCATCAAATTATTTTCCACAAGCAACGAACTTATTTCATGAACTACATTATTTGATAATGTTTCAATATTACACACAAGATCCTTCGCTACCAAGCTGGTGTCATCAGCAAACAGAAATATTTTTGAATCACCTGTAATACTAGAAGGCATATCATTTATATAAATAAGAAACAGCAGTGGCCCCAGCACCGACCCTTGGGGAACGCCCCATTTAATAGTGCCCCATTGGGACTCAACATCATTAGCACTCTCAATATTGCGGAGAATTACCTTCTGCTTTCTGTTCTTAAAGTAAGAGGCGAACCAATTTAAGCTACTCCCCTTACTCCATAATGGTCCAACTTCTGCAGTAATATTTTGTGGTCAACACAGTCAAAAGCCTTCGTTAAATCAAAGAAAACACCTAACGTTCGCAGCCTTTTATTTAATCCGTCCAAAAGCTCACAGAGAAAAGAGACTATAGCATTTTCAGTTGTTAAACCATTTCTAAAACCAAACTGTACATTTGACAGCAAATTATGTGAATTTAAATGCTCCAGCAACCTTGTATATACAACCTTCTCGATAACTTTAGCAAACACCGATGGCATAGAAATAGGTCTAAAATTGTCAACATTATCCCTGTCTCCTTTTTTATAAACTGGCTTCACTACTGAGTACTTTAATCAGTAAGGAAACCGACCACTCCTAACGGGAAAGTTACAGATATGGCTAAATACTGGGCTAACATACATGGAACAATACTTCAGTATTCTGCTAGATACCCCGTCATATCCATGAGAGTTCTTGGTCTTTAGTGATTTAATTATTAACTCAATCTCCCTCTTGTCAGTATCATGGAGGAGCATTTCAGGTAACAGTCTCGGAACATTTTTTTCTACGAGCACTATATGATTCCCTGTTGGGAATAGGTTTCTATTTAGTTCAGCTGCTATATTCAGAAAGTGATTAGTAAATACTGTACATATATGCGACTTATCAGTAACACGGACATTCCCACTATGCACTGATTCTATATCCTCGACCTGTCTCTGCAGACCAGCAACTTCCTTTGCGACTGACCATATGGTTTTAATTTTATCCTGAGACTTAGCTATTATATCTGCATACCACATACTTTTTGCCTTCCTAAAAACCTTTTTAAGCACCTTACAGTACTGTTTGTAATGGGCTGTTGCATTTAGATTGTGACTGTTTCTAACGTTTTGATATAATTGCCACTGTGTTCTACATGATATTCTTATCCCTTTAGTCAGCCACCCAGGCTGCCTGTTTGTGCTAGTACCCTGTTTTGAACGTTCTAACGGAAAGGAACTTTCAAAGAGCATGAGAAAAGTCTTGGGGAAAGCATTATATTTATCGTCTACTGTATCAGCTCTATAAACATCTTGCCACTCTTGTTCCTTGATAAGGTTTACAAAAGTCTCTACAGTAACTGGATCAGATTTCCTAAAAAGTTGGTAACTATATTTAACATGTGTTGCAGCACAAAAATCTTTTAGACTTAAAATTGTGCATCATGATCTGAAAGGCCATTAACCTTTTTGCTAACAGAATGCCCTTCTAGTAATGAGGAATGAACAAAAATATTGTCTATGGTTGTTCTACTGTTCCCTTCCACTCTCGTTGGAAAGAATACGGTTTGCATAAGATTATATGAATTAAGGAGGTCTACCAGCATCCATTTCCTTGCACAACCACTTATACAATTAATATTGAAGTCACTACATATAACTAACTTTTTGTATTTCCTATAAAGTGAACCAAGAACCTCCTCTAGCATTAGCAAAAATGTTGTGAAATCAGAGTCTGGGGATCTATAAATAACAACAGTAAGAAGTTTAGCTCCACTAAATTTAACCACACCTGCACAATATTCAAACACCTTTTCAGTGCAGTACTTTGAAACATCAATTGACTCAAATGGGATACCATTTTTCACATACATGGCTACTCCCCCACACCGCAAAGCGCTCCTAGAAAATCTGCCAGCCAACCTGTATCCTGGTAAAGGAAGCCTCTGAATTATCTCCTTATTTAAGAAGTGTTCTGATATACCAATAATTTCAGAGTCAACATTTATAAGCAGTTCACTAACTTTATCTCTAATACCTTGTATATTTTTATGAAATATACTAATACCCTCATTAATCATATTTTTACCATCCCAATAGGTAAAATTTGGAAAAGTCTGTTGCAGTAATTTCTTTAGCAACACTCTCCACCTTTTTAAAAATAAAAAAGAACATCTTCCTACAAAATGAATTTCGATCAGTAACTGTTGTTACAGTAACATAAATGTCATGAATCACATAGCACAATAGACTCTTGAGACAAAAAATGAGTAATTGAGACAACAGCAAAATAATTTTCATGAGAAACCTCATTAGCACAAGTTCCACAGTACATTTAACTCCAGACAACATCTTTAGGACAGCGATACATATACTCATTTCACATCATCTCCACAAACATTGCATTAAAAAAATCTAATTTGGTACATTTTGAGCCTTCAGCAGTATAGTTTCCATTACTGATAACTATTCTCCTTAATGCTGGTCTACACATAGTGAGCTGTCTGTGGAAATGGCTGTGCATACTAATCTGCCCAGACAGACGATAACATGTGGACAGGATATTTGCACAGATATGAGATATGCACAAACTTGAAGGTTTGAGTGAAACTAGACGGAAAGTCACCATTTCACACTGGCCCTCATGATTCTATCATGGTACGGCACCATCACATCAAGGTATATACACACTATCCGTCACGTCATGGCATGTCAAGTCAGTTCAACTGATGTGATCTCAACTTGTATGACTGTCGTCACTGTTTTTATCGCAGGAATTGCAATCTTCACAAGATGGTTTTCAACTGTTTTTGCATGTGAAGTGCTCATACACAATGTAGTAGCTTACATACGTGGATTCTGTAGCGCACATTTGTTAGAAAATTACATTTATTGGCCTCAAATGGTTTGCAGTTTGCAGGAATACCTTGTATATTAGGGAAGGAAGGCAGAAGTGCAAAATGACAGAAAATAGGGGTTGGATCTTCGACCATAAATATAATAGACTGGCCCTGACGTCGTTTTCGTGACTCCAACATCTCTGGGATGAAGTCACATGAATGTTGTCAAAACATGGTTGTTTCATGTTGCGCTTGTGGCTGAACTCAACATTTTGTCAGGGGAAATGGCATTACATTTCACGTGTGTTTCTATGATAGAGCAGATGCGTTTATTGAAATCTGCTGAAGTGACTTTTATATGTTTTTTTACAATTGAAATAGAGTATCACGTAAATTAAAGTATTGAACGTGATGCCTGTACAGTCAGACTTATACTACATTTTGGAAAGTATCTGTGATAATTCGGTTACACAAGTAAGTATAATCGTTTCTCGATCCTACTTATAGGCTCCGTAAGGATGAAAACCGAAGGCAGCTTTGGATACAGGCCCTGAAACGGAAAAACTTTAAGCCATTTGCACATACGCGCCTTTGCTCGAATTACTTCGCGGAGAAGTGTTTTGATAGGTTAGTTATTATTTGCAATATATATCTATAATTTGTATTTACAGTGTCTGTCATTTTTAAACCTAGGCTCCAAAATTATTTTCTGAAACTTCAAAGTCTCACCTTTCATCTAAAATATATTTTTTTTAAACTGATAGTTTAAACTTTTGTAAAAATAGTGGGAACTGAACCTTTGAAGTGCACCTAAAATTGATACTCTAAAATGGACCTGCTCCTAAAGTCAACAAATTTGACACCTATAGTTGACATAATTCCCATATCCCATTTTCTTTTATAAGTGACTTGAGCTCAAAACGTGGCGAATCCAATGTTTAAAGTCTTGACACGAGCCCACTCTTACTGTTTAAAAGAATTTTAACGACATTTTACTTTAATTGATAGTTATAGTAATTTCGTCCCACTGCCCACCAGAGTGGCGTCTGATGTATTTGTTAGATTTTATAAATGGTACTGTGAACAAAATCAGGTCAAATGTAGTTCTGGCATAATTTTCACAAATAAAAAACTAATTTTTGTTGGAAGCGTTTGGCAGTCAATTGAGAAATGTGGGTAAAATATGATACAAACATAGGATGGCAGGCCACTGATTTGAAATACCGCCACGTTTTGCCAATAGTCACGTGGTTTATGTTGGAGCCACACTAGCCCCATAGCTTCTGCACAGCAAGGCCAGTCTACTAGTATCTATGGTCGAAGGTGTGGATCCGAAAAATATGATTACATGGTAAAGAATGGGAATTTCACACACCATACAAAGAGGTCGAGAAAGAGAATTTGTCTTTTTTATTGTAGAATGTCGAATCATCATTTTTTTCATTTGTTATGTCAAATGGCACCTTGAATTACTAAAATGAACACAGTGTTACAAGCTGTCATCACATCCCATGAAGAATTGGTTTGTTTAATATTTTTGAAAATAGAACCGCCTTTTCTTGTTGCAACTGTAAT
The DNA here is from genome assembly GCF_023898315.1 of Schistocerca nitens. Classification (NCBI taxonomy): domain Eukaryota; kingdom Metazoa; phylum Arthropoda; class Insecta; order Orthoptera; family Acrididae; genus Schistocerca; species Schistocerca nitens. The sequence continues at coordinate 467,763,286 of NC_064620.1, read as the reverse complement.
TTATTACTCCCAGACATGTTTTGCCTTTTTTTTTACTCTAAGACATCTTCAGTGGGTTCCAGCATGATAGAGTTTTGTTTTGGTATGTGTTATATGTGGCCGGCCGCGGTGGTCTCGCGGTTCTAGGCGCGCAGTCCGGAACCGTGCGACTGCTACGGTCGCAGGTTCGAATCCTGCCTCGGGCATGGATGTTTGTGATGTCCTTAGGTTAGTTAGGTTTAAGTAGTTCTAAGTTCTAGGGGACTAATGACCACAGCAGTTGAGTCCCATAGTGCTCAGAGCCATTTGAACCATTTGTTATATGTGGTTTGTTTAAGGTTAAGGTTAGATGCTTGTCCAGTGAAAATAGTTGTGCAATATTTATATCTACCTCAGTACCTTTCCTTTCAAGATTTGTAGCTTTTCTTTAGGTCTCATATCTGGCTTTTGATAGTTCAAGTGCATTATCTGTAGTGGAGTTAGCTACAGAAACCACATAAATATATATCACTGTTGCTTGGAAAACTATTTCACACACAATCCAGAGAGCTGCTTAACAACAAATTAGCCTGCCACAAACACGTATTTAAACAAAGGACTTGCAGTCTCTGAAGGTTTCAGGCCATTTCTTTATGAAATACTACAAAAGCCTGCCAACAATGAAACAAATTCCACCAACTAATCTGATTCTACCCACAGTACTTTTCTCACTTTAAGTGGCAGTCATACTACAATCCACTTCATTGTAAAGTATTAAACATGGTATTGGTATGTATGAGATCCATTTTAATGTGATAATAATAATAATAAAACTTTATTCAGCATCGAATGATTCATTGCATATGTATAAAAACAGGTTACAATTCTTGATACATAGCACCATAATACATTCTTCTGAATGTGTCATGCATTAACAAAATGATTAAATTACAAATGAAATAAAATGGTGCTTAACACTGTTTACATATTTTTTTCGAAACACTTCTTATTCTCCATGTAAGTATGGTATTCTCCTAATGTGTAAAATGGATTTTGTAATAGGGAATTTCTTTAGCTGAAGTTTAAGCTTCATTGTGGTGAGGGACATAACTTTACTAAGCAGTACATTGGCTAATTTTAAACCTGCATATTATGGACCTTTTCATAGAGGTCCGCAGCTCGTGGTCGTGTGGTAGCGTTCTCGCTTCCCACGCCCAGGTTCCCGGATTCGATTCCCGGCGGGGTCAGGGATTTTCTCTGCCTCATGATGACTGGGTGTTGTGTGCTGTCCTTAGGTTAGTTAGGTTTAAGTAGTTCTAAGTTCTAGGGGACTGATGACCATAGATGTTAAGTCCCATAGTGCTCAGAGCCATTTGAACCATTTTTTTTTCATAGAGTGCTGTTCTGTGGCTGTTGATGTAAATTTTTTCTTTATTTCTGGTTTTGTACCGATACAACTCGGAACAAACGTTGGGCTGCAGTCTTTTAACAGGTAATATGACTTTTTGGATGTACATGTTTACTACAGTTAGCACACCGGTTTTTGGAAACAAGCAACAGCATGATTCCTTATATTTTGCTCCACAAATGATTGTTATAGCCCTTTTTAGAAGTAGCAATATCTAATTTAGATTTGCTTTTGTTGTTGCTCCCCAAATTTCTATTCTGTAATTAAGGTTAGAGGGAAACAGAGTGTGGTATGCAGTCATCAGGACAACACTGTCTTTGCAGAACTTGCTAAACATATTAATTGTAAATATATGTATGTACCATTTTAGATTACTTTGAATTATGAAATTGAGTAATTTTACACTAAACTCTGTTTTTACTATTTCATTGCCTTTGTATAGTTTAATTTCATCATTAAAACTACTGTTGGTAAACTCCATGAGACATGTTTAACTACTGCTAACATTTAAGTGGCTCTCTTTCAGTACCAAACAACTTTAATTTGTCACGTTATTAGTGTGAGTCTGTAGTTCGTTGTACATACAGTGGATATATCATCCGCATAAAGAACTATTTTGGAACTCTGGGTGCAATATGTTATTTCATTTATGTAGATCACAAACAGAAGAGGACACAGTACTGAGCCCTGAGGCACTCCATATTTTATATTCATGATTTTGGATTTGTGAACACCACTTTCAGTTTTAAGCAGTACAAACTGTTTTCGGTTACTTATGTAAGATTTTATTAGGTCAGGAGCAGTACCTCTGAAGCCAATGTTCTATAGTTTTTATAATAGGATTGTGGCATTCGCGTAATCAAAAGCTTCCTCAGGGTCGAGATACATACCAGCAACATGTTGCTTGTTCTCGATGCCACTTATATTTCTTCAATTAACTGAGTAGCTGTTGTGCTTGTTGATTTACATTTTAAGAAATCATTTTGATTTTCAAACATTAGATTGTGCATCTGGAGGAAGTTTGTGATTCTGCTGTATATGATTTTTCAACTATTTTGGAAAAGACAGGGAGTATTGAGATTGGTCTGTAGTTTTGAATTTTGGGTTTGTCTCCTTTTTTAAAGATTGGTGTTGCCTGTGCTATTTTTAGTCTGTCTGAGTCTATTATGTTATTTACTGCCACAGACAGGAACAGAAACATTTGTCTGCACACTTTTAATGCATTGATACTGAGGTCACTGATGCCCTGCAGAACTGGAAGATTTTAGAGGGCTAATGATGTTAACTATTTCTTTGCAATTTGTGGGGGTTAGATATACACTATGCTCAGATGGATTGCCTTTAAAAAGGTACTGCAGGCTATTATGTTTGTCATTGGTGGCTTTCCCTACCAAAGAAAAATATTAATTGAATATGTTAGCAATTTAGAGTTAATCTTTTACTAGCATCCCATTGTGATCAATAATAAAGCCCATACAGGATCTGTCTCTGCCTGTTCTAAAACTATTTATTACTTCCCAGACACCAGTGGTAATACTATGTGAAGCCTAAGCTTGTTTGCAACGTAGTTGCTCCTGGTCTGTATTAATAAATCTTTATAGAATTCATGATAAGTTTTGAAGGCCTCCTTTAGCTTGAGATTTTGTCTATTATTCAACATTTCACTAAGGAATAATTTTAATTTCTATCTTGCTTCAATGACATTATTATTTATCCAGATGCTTTTGTTCATGCGTTTAGTTTGTTTAACTTTCGTGGCTACAACTGGGTATGTGGTATCAAAACAGTAGTAGAAGTCAGCAGCATAGCTATCATAGGAAAAGCTATCATTCTCAAAACATGAAATGTGTGCTAAAATGCATTTCAGTCCATTGATGTTATTGTTATACATAATTCTTTTGCTTACTTGCTTACATTTAGTTTCTCTTTAACAACAAAGGATATCTGATTTGCCTCCAATTGAAGCCTTACTGTATGATGCTAAGAGAAGGCTAGTGTTAAAACAGATGTACTGTAGGAAAGATGGGTCATGTTTGTTATTATATTATCCAGGCATGTTTTGCTGTTGCCAGTCTCTCTAGTTGGCTCATAGATAAGTGAGGTCAGACTGAATTCATCAAGTGGGTGGTGTAGCTTTTTGGTGTTGGCATCATTGGTTAATAAGTCTATATTTATATCCCCTGTTATTATATTATTTACATCAACATTCAACCCAGAACATGTACTGACTGTAAACAGGGAGACACAGAAAAATGGGAATATTTCCACAATCCAATAAAACTAAAAGTGATGGAGAAAAGAAATTGCATTCATAGTAATGTAAACCTTACAACTTAGCCATTTACGAAACATTGGTGACATTTATAATTTTTTTAAAAATTACGTCCTTTAGATGGCGTCCTCCCATAGGAATGCATTGATGAAATCGGCTGTTGAGATTCCTCTTTGACTCCCGCAACATCTTAGCTGGGATACTATGAATTGCATCACGAATTCTCTGTTTTAACTCATCCAGGGTTCTTTGTCGAGTCGTGTAGACTTTGCTCTTGAGGTAGCCCCACAAGAAAAAATCAAAAACGGATAAACTTGGCGATCTAGGGGGCCAGGGAATGTTACCAGATCGTGACATCACGCGGTTGCCAAACAATTCTCGCACATATGCCATTGATTGCCATGCTGTGTGTGACGTCGCTCTGTCCTGTTGAAACCAGGCTACTGGATCGTTTGGCAAGTTGTTCAATGCAGGTGTAACGAAAGTTCATAACATCTCCACATAATGATCAGCATTGACAGTTATTGCAGGTATTGTGTTTCCCTGTTAATTTGCGAAAAAATATGGCTCGATAATCTCATGTGATGAACCCCACATTTACTAGCGTATAAAGGGCGCTCGTGAACGCCATTATGATTTGTGTTTGCCCAGTCACGATAGTTCTGTTTAGTCACATAACCTGTGAGATGAAAATGTACCTCTCTGACATCCACAAATTGTTTAGAACTTCATTATCATTGTTATTTTTGTTATCATTTGCTGACAGAATCTTAATCGTAACTGGTATTTGTTCTTCAATTGTTGCACCATCTGTAGTTTGTATGGTTGAAATTTTAAATTAAGATGTAGAATTCTGTGAACACTCTCCTGGGACATTCCAACCACTGCTGCTTGCTTACTAATTGAATGCCATGGGCTCTGTAAGACAGATTCTCGTAGAACATCAATGTTCTCTGGAGAATGTACACTTCTTGGTCGTCCTTTCGGTTTCTTCTTGAGGGCCGATCCAGTCTCTTCAAAGTTATTAATCCAACACTTTACCACGTGTTTCGATGGACTGGCACATCACATCCTAAACTATAAAACTTCGAAACTCCCTCTGCGCCACTACCAAACTATCATTATTTTTATAAAACATTTTTATGGTTAAAGCGCTGTTGTTCGTTCCACTGATCATGATTACTGAAATGGTGTACTGTTTACTCGCTAACTGTCACGAACCTGCAGTGCCGCCACTTGCCCATAGCTGCCACTATTCATTTGAAACATTCCAGTTATTCTGTGTCATATCAGAAAGTCAGATGGATTTTTGAAAAAGTATCCATACATGCCCAGGTGGTCTCCACACGCCGATAACTACTATATTTTCTCTACCTTATTTTAGATTTATTGCATCAAATTCTGTGATTCGTTCTATGCAGAATGCACTTACGTCAATAACACGGTAATTACTTGCTTTAATGGTGAAGATTGCGACGCCACCCCCAGACTTGTTTTTCCTACTAAAGGCAGAACAAAATTTCATGGAGAGTGGTTGACTAATGCTAATTAGGCCTTCAGTGCACCAATCTCCAGTTATGACTGAAATATCAGGTTTATCGACATGTAATAATACCCAGATTATTGTGCTTATTTTTAAGACTACCGAAATTCTGGTGTGTGACATTAAGTCCGAGTTTCTCCTGCTGGACTATACCGGATGATTTTGGGCTACCAAGCTGTCCAGCAGGCTTTACAAGTTTCCCAGGCTACCTGTTTGAGTGGCAGATTCTGATTTGGTGGGTTGTGCCATTTCATGGCAATGCACTTATTTACACCGCTTTGTGGAACATTTCGTCTAATTTCCTAGTCAGTTAATTTGCTAACAGTCTTTTTGCCTCTTTTATTCGTGTGCATACCATGAGTTGTGCGCAGGTCTCTGTTTAGATTGCTCACATTTACCAAGGACCCATTGTGAAGTTTATTAAATTTTGTTTTAAGCCTGTCATTTGCTTGTGCACTTCCAAGTTCACTATAAATTGTCCCATCAGATCGTGTCTCTGTGGTATACTAACGATAAGTACTTTAGTGTTACCTAAGGTAGCGAGTGCCGCTTTCATCTGGCTGATAGCGTCGTTTGTCTGGTTTTTTTGCTGCATCATTTGTATATCCCATGATTATGACACAATCGTCTGATGAAAAAGACTCACTATTTTGCATATATGGCTTCACCACAGCAGAAAGAGGTGCTCCAAGTTGAATGTGAGCCACAGCTATAAAGTCGTCCTGGATACTTGCGATCTTTAGCGCTATTCCACGACCGTGACTGTCTCCATATATCAGAATCTGTCCCTTCTTCTGTTTCTGATTCACCTCGCTTCTTCTGTTGTTCTCTTGAACCCATTTCTTCCATACACTCTCGAGGATTTCACTGTCGTTATCTTGGACAGTTTGATTATGTTCACTTAGGTTAGCACACGGGGATTTTTTTTTTTTTTTTGCAGTTTGCAATGTTGCTTTTTGTTTGCACAGATTTAAATGTGTCACCCTCCACTATGTCGTCAAGGATCTGATACCTGTTTTTAGTAACAATGGCCAGAGAGCTTTCTTTTGTTTTTGATTTAGGCCTGCAGTTGTTGAGCAGACACTGCTGATCAATTTCGCTCATTTTTTTTTTATTTAGTAGAAAAACTTCAGCATTTAGATACTGAATTTCACTTATTAAGTCTTCAACTAATGCAGAAAATTCACACTCACAGTTACAACTTTTCCCGTTTATTATTTTACCTTTTGAAGAGGCATTAAATACTATTTCAATTTTTCATGAATTCGTTGCATTGTTTCACTTTTGGATCATTTGTAGCACATCGGAAATGGAAAGAATGTTTACATTCCATACACCTGATTTCGGTTTTCAACACTTTTTTGCATTTTCTGCATTGTTCATCGTCTAAATTAGGGTTCTTATGTGGACTAAGAAACGTTGCATTTCTACTTAGCAGCATTTTATACTGCTGAGTTTTAAAGATTTTTATTTTGTTTAACTTTTGTGGATACAACTGGGCATGTGGTAGGGGCAAGTGCTTTATTACACTCATGTTTTACAATAAAGACTGGTGCCTCACTGCTTCTATTAATCTTTCATCATTTATTATAAATTTTAACACAAGAAATAACCCGAAACGAAACAATTTATAACAAATAGCGAATAAAAAACAACTTATATCAACCACGAAAACCATGATGAAACGAAATGTAGAGATCTGCACATCGCCGTGTATCAGGAGGAAATGAGCTTGGTGTCATCTGATTGACAAATTATGGATACGGTCAAACATCAAAACTTTCTTCTTGAGAAACCTTTAGGTGTCAAGAAGGGATGGGACAGACGGTGTGCATGCCAGCATTTGGAAGGCATTGTACAATGTTTTGATAGGACAGGATGTGACGTGGCAGCCAGTGTGAATTGGCCTTGCTACATGTCTGAGTCAACTATTTGTCCAATCTAGAGATTTTCGTCTTTGTGGGCACAGTCCATTCGAAAACTGCTGACACACGCCAGTGTTCTAGAAAGTTCATTGCTAATTTTAATTAAAACGTATTGTGTCACACTTGTTTGTGGACAGTTAACAGCAAAGCATACAATAATCAGGATAAGAATGCAGCAGCTTATAATTCCTTAATAGAAAAGATAGAAACACATGACCAGACAGCAAACAAAGAAATGATAATTTTTTCTTTTTTTTAAAAAAAAAAGAAAAGCACAGATTGGTTGCTGACTATTAAAGCAAAAAATTAAGCAAAGTACCGCAGTCTATGAGATATGTTGCCAGGGACAATTAAATGAGTAAGCTAAGTTTGTAATATTTTGACATTCAGTGCTTTCTGATCAATCAGAAAATACCTAAACCTATCACGAACACGACAGTGGATGGCATCAGACAATGTAAGGGGAAATGGCATATGAAGCATTAGAGCATCAATACATTTTGTACAACTGCATGCCCACTGTGAGAAGCTGCTTGGGTAGCCCTGGCACAGACTGCACATACTTGGAATATTGAACTCGTGTAGATAAGTGGTTAATGCTGTAATAACTGCCAATGAAGTTAATATTACACAGTAAGGAAGTTAATTAGAGTCTGTTTCATCTTATCAATAGAAGGTTTCACTTCTTTCAACGTATTTCTCAAAAAAAAAGAATCTTGATGGCCGGTTTTGGTATATTTTAGACATAGACTTTCATACAAATTTAAGACGTTTTTACAGGTATTAAGTGCAGAATTCAGGTTGCTTTCATTACACATATACACTGATGACCCAAAATATTATAACCACCTCCTTAATAGCTTTTTTGTCGGCGTTTGGCACGAAGTATATCACTGGGATCCGACAATTTGTTGGTGGGGGTTTAAATGTATGTGGCATTAGATGTCTATGCGCAAGTCCTGTAATTCGCATAAATAATGGGCGCTGATTTGCGTACACAGTGATGGCGTCCGACAGCGACCCAATGGGTTCCATAGGATTTGTATTAGGCAATGTGGTCGCCAAGACATCAAAGTGAGTTCACTATAATGCTCCTCAAACCACTGCTACATGGTTCTGGCTCTGAGACATGGACAAATGTACTGCTGAAAGATGACATCCCAATCAGGAAAGACATCAAGCATGAAGGGATGCAGTTGGTTCGCAACTATCTGCGTTTCTTTAATTACTAATACAGGTCCCATGCAAGCACAGAAGAATGTCTCCCATAGCATAACACAGCTCCCACCTGCCTGTGTCCATGGCACATTTTGAGCCGTCATTCACCTCGATTGACCTAGTGTAAGGGAAATGTGTTTCACACAAAGAGCTGACACGTTTCCATTGATCAGTCGTCGAATCCAAATGGCCCTGTGCCCACTGCAATCCTAACTGACGATGTCATTGGGTCAACATGTGAACACGTAGGGGTGGTCTGCTGCATGAGCTCATTTTCGAACAGTGTACAATGAATGGTGTGCTCTGAAACACTTGTGCTTGTACCAGCATTGTGCTCTTTTGGCAGAGATGTCACATAACACCAACTATCCTACTTTACAGAGCAGACATGCCCCACGTTCTGTGAAGAGTCATGCGCATCCAAACATTTGGCGACTAGAACATTCGACCAACTTAGCCGTTTTCGAGACCCTCATTCACAGACTCTGCGCAATAATAATCTGCCCCTCTTGTACTTTTGCTGCATGTCATGTGCCCGCAACACCACCAGGTGGCATGCAATGCTGCAGATGCCAGAGATCAAATGCTTTGGATTGTTAGTGTATTTAATAATTCCATACCTATCAGGGAATTAAAGGTTTTAAGTTCTATTCTTTATTTCTTTTCAAAATGCTTAAAGTTCATATCGTGCATATGCGGTCTTAAGCCTAATGTTTTGGGTATACAAATTTTGAGCGTTAACGTTATTTTAAGTGCATTACGTTGGTATATTAATAGTAAACGAATATATTAGTGTTCCACATAACTATAGTGACTCTTGTAATCTGTACTTAATAGAATTTTACTTTTATTGTCTACATGGACTTTGCAAAAAGATTGTAAGCAACCATGAGCGAGAACTGTTTGCACTGCTGTAGGAAAGTTAGTTCTGAGGTTCTATGAAGCCGTTGTGGCAGATTGTTACATTGGGAGGGAATGTAGTGGCATGGGAATTGGGGAAGTACATGGGTCTCTTCCATGGCATTGCAAAGTATGTTCAGGGGATAGGAAAATAGTTGAACAGGAAGTGAAGATTAGAGCCCTGAAGGCTGAACTGGATAGTGCTAGGGAGGAACTGATGAGGTGAAGGGAGGAGAAGAGTGAAGACAGTTGGGAAGTAGTGGGAAGGAACAGAGGCCACGGAAAGAGAACAGTAACTGACAGTTTCATCATTGGCACAAACTATAGAACTGGTGCTCTCCACATGGCATTTGGCTGTGCTGACCAGTCAGTTACATAGGTGGACAGATTGTGTGTTAGTGCCCTGAAATGAAATATCCTTTGCAATAAGATAGCCACTTGTCGCTCAAATTTCTGTCCTAGAGCAGCAGACTTTAGAGAGCAGCAGCCTGAAAGGGTGCTGTGTTCACGCACAGTGTTTGCGATTCTTTTTGCATGCATAGGCATTTGCGCAGATAGAGTGTTGCATGTGGACCATTCGTTACTTTTTTCAATTCAGTTTGATAGGCTTTTTGCAACTTTTCATAAATCTGAGAGTCAAGGAGGTTTGATTCTAATATCCTTGGTGAAGATGATTGTTCAATGCACCTGCCTTTCACTACAGGCAGAGAATCAGTTCCTAAAAATTAACAGTGATCCAGATTGGCTGGAGCGAGAGATGAACAAGTTGTAGCTGTAAAATGAGTGACAAGCAAAGTAGTCCTAAAAAGGAAAGAAAGGTTTGTGGTAAATTACTGCTCGAAGAATTTCGAGACCAGTTGCTAGTGATTGTACTTGTAATGAATGTGTAAGAGAACTTCCCCCTAATGAATTCAAATGTAGATGTGCTGCATGTACTGTGGAGAGACTGCGTGCAAAAAGTGAACTATATCAGCATTCTGGAAGTCAGAAAGACATAAAATTTTTCAAAAATTTCGTGGCAACTCCATCCATAAGTGGATACATATCTAAACAGAAATAAGTGGAAGTGCATGTAAAAATCCCTGTCAATGAAACAGAGATTAGATTGGCAACTTTTGGGCAGAACATAGTTTTACATTTCAGGTTATTGATCATTTAATCCCCTTAGTGAAACATGTATTTTCTGATTCTAAAATTTCCCAGATCATTTAAATGAAAATGTTTTAAATGTACAAACATTGTTGTCGAAGTAGAAAGAGATGAAGTAATGGATGATATCAAAACTACGCTCTTTTCAGTGTTGTTAGATGAGATTTCGGACATTGGCTTACAAGAATCACTGTGTGTTGTGATCAGGTATGTTTCTCCCGTTTTGGGTAGAATCAGAACACAACATCTAGAACTCATTCGTTTGGACGCTATCGACTAATATGTAGATAAACTTTATATGGCATTTAGAAAAAGCTTGCTTGCAAAGACAATCCCAATAACGAGTATTGTAGGGATTTCATTTGATGGTGCCAATATAATGGTCGGTGTTAGTAATTCATTTGTTTCTCATCTTGAACGTGAGGTAAATGGCTTTATTCTAATTCTCTGCATTTGTCAAGTACAAGACTTAGAAGCAAGAAACATTTGTGTAAAACTTCCATGTGCACCAGAAGAGCTTCTGAGAAATTCATCTCCTTGCTTGTCTCGTAGTTCCAAGCGTTGTGCACATTTGGTTGAGATCCAAGAGTTTATGAATATGGAAAAGCATAATATACCGAAATCAGCAATTACATGAAGGCTTGCAATGCACTAATGCTTGTGCCACGTAATTAATAAGTGGTCGCTTTACAGTGTTTTTTGTAACGTAGATGCATTTGAGGACAAATAAAAAGTTCTGTTTTCTGCATTTGAGGACAAATAAAAAGTTCTGTTTTCATCTTGAATGACCAACATAACTTTTACACCAAAGCTTACCCCTTGTTTCTGAAATATAGCCTTAATTTTACAACCATTTCAGTGCTCTCTTCCAGAGTCAGAAGATTCTTATTCGTAGCCTACCAGAAAATACTGTTAAACGTCTAATAGAAATCGGCTAAACTTTTTGTAAGAGTGCAGTAAGAAATTGAAATAGTTATACGTGTTTCCTTGAAACTTCCTTCATTTCAGTGAGGTGTATTTAGAGCTCGAGTGTGAAACGTTGCTGAAATATCCATCTGCTTCGGCGTTAATGAAATCAGAAAGAGATATTTGGAATTTTTTGTTTGCCGTTGAAGAAATACAGAGAAGCTTGCCAGTTAGGGATTCAATGAACAAGGAAATGAGATGTTTGTGCCTTACTGTAGCATTGGGAAAGGGTAGATCTGGCTTACAGAAGTATGACATTTAACTGAATATTTTAGTAAATATGTCATTGGAAGCAACGTGTCTGTACGGTGTACATTGTTGTCCCATTTTTTGGTGAAAGGAAGACAAGCAATTTAATGATAATAGAAGTAGATGAAATGTCGCAACGTGTAGATGATGTTAAAAACGTTACTGATGAATTGAAATTTACTGACTGAGGAAAACTTGTAAAATTGGTACTATCATTACTTTATTCGTCTCTATAATGAATAATGTAAAGACAGACAAGAGGAATGAAACAGGTGATGAAGCTCTCGATGCAGTTTCATTCGTAGGGTCGGCCTTACAAGCCAAGGGATTGGACTAGTGTTCGTATAAAGTCATCTACAAGCATATGAAAGTTCACAATTAATATGTACTGTATCAGATTTCATGAGATAGTTTATATAGATTCATACTTAAGATATTTTAGTAGGCCTTTAATTGACCAATTTCCTTCTTATATATTTCCAAAAAATTTTCAATGTGTGGGAGAGATCTTGATCTTGTGGTAAATTCTATGATATTTGAGGGAAAATTGAATTGACATTGGGTACTTGGCCACCCTGTGTGTTTACGTCTTTGATTTAGGAAACTCTCTGGATGGAGGTTAAATTTGAACTCTGCGGTTTTTGAAGTTTCGTATGTTTGTGATTTTGTTGTGCCTTCTTCTGCTGATTGCAATAACTTTGTACCGTAAATCCGTACTATTGTTTCCAGAGGAAAATATGGAGGTAAATCTGAGTAGTCATATTGATTTTTCGAATTAGTTTCATTTATTTGTTCTTAGACAATTTTACATTTCAGATTGGGTCGTTCTGTGATAAGTGAATCTCGCGCTATTTTATTACATATTGGTCAATTTTTTTTATTTATCTGCCAGTACTTGTTATAGGTAATTTCTTAGTTCTTAGTAGTTGGCCTAAGGGATTCTTGTAAATAAGGCATGTCGAAATTTCACACAAAAGATGTTAACGTTTTCGTCATTTTTGGGTCTCATATGTGTCACTGAATAGTTAAATGTTAAGTATTGTAAGGCATAAGGTTTTAAGAGTTCTGATATAGCTTTAAAGCACCAGGAGTAGTGAAAAGTGTCAATTCCATTGTAACGAGTACGCTCGAAGTTCACGTAGAATTATTTCCTGAGGTGATTGTTATAGTAACATCTAAATTTAGGAATTACTTCTCTACTACTTTATTTGCTGTTATGAAAAAAATTTTGGGAGTGGAGGATTCCAAGATAATAGGAACTCTCCAATGAACAAAGCGAGCCATCAGTATGTGTTTTTGGATGCGACGTCATATTTTATGTTTGTATGGTACATTTGTATGCGTCGGTCGTATATTTTCTTTGTAATAGTCGTTCATTTCGTGCAGGTTACAGCAAAAATCGTATTGTTTACCAGACGACTTCATCCTGTAACACCCATCGCTAATGCAGTTTTTCAACCATTCATCAGAAACAGCCGTTTCTCTCAGCAAGACACCATAATTTAGTTTCGGGAAGTTTTCAGATACCGAATAGGCCTATCCAAAATTATCGTACATATGCTGTTGCAAGATGTAATAAAATAAGTACAGTTCTTTTTGCATAGTGCTACTTCATAATCTTAAAACTTATTTTGATGGCAAGAAAAATCTTAGACTAGTGAACTGTTATCCCCACTTAAAAATGTGCACTTCAAGTGACACTAACAATTCAGATGGGCACCAAAAAGTTGGCCCATCAAAAAGAAAGCAAAAACAGCAAGAAAATTGAAGAGGTTGCTATTTTGGTTGCACCAGGAAAAAAAAGTTTACCAAAGTTATTTCTGGTGCTGTAGAAATTAGACCTTGATTATTTTTAAGATGATGACTTCAGCAGACTTTGGCTAGGGATTAAATATCGTGTGCGGTTCTGAATTGATGGGGTAAAAATTTCGTGAGTGAGTGCTACCATGTAATTTGAATTAGATATTTGTTGCTTATCACGATAACTTTTGTTGTGAAATTGCCTGTTCCATATTCTGTGGCATGTTACTTTACTGTGGTTCAGAATACACTCCATGTGTATTCCATTCATCAGAATGTCATCAGTCCAAAATAATTTAAAAAATTAATACTTTTGGCAGTACACACCACAAAATAAGAATAATGCATTCATCATTGGTGACAGTTGTCGAGGAAAAATTGTACTAGAACTGCACCCTTCTGATTTGTGTGATATTGATCCAGAAGATGGTATCTAGTACAAATAGTGGATGCAGACAGATTGTGTACCACTGGAGAGTAAATAATGGCATGCTGAAGATTTCATATGTAATTTGTATACAAAACATTGCTGACCGTATTGTAGAACTGAAGGAAAAGCTGAACTCTGGAGAAGTTAAAATTTGTTTAGATTTTTCAGAAAACTGTGCATTTGTTTAACAGTATTCTGTAGAAGGTTTTCATTTGGAAAGCAGGCTACCAACTGTACATTTCACAGTGATTTGTTTGGTTGAAAATACAGGAGTGCTGCTCAAAAATAGCTGCAGTGTAAGTGATAAACTGAGGCGTGACACCATAAATGTTGGCATTTTGTGGCATAACTAGTCAACCTAATGAAGCACATGGTGACTGAACTGCAGCTGAATTTTTTACTTTAGTGATAATCAGCTACTCAAACATTTTAAAAACTTTATCCACTTTTTCCAAAATTTGGGATTACAGAAGTGTCCGATACCACCCGTCAGCTTTGACCCATGATATCATTTATATGGCGCCTATGATGTCACTACATAGACACGGCAACAAACACAAAAATACATACAGGGTGATTCAAAAATGCATGTAAATATTTCAAGGGTGTATTTGTGAGGTAAATATAAGACAAAAATGTTCTATACAATTTTTTCCATACTTGGCTTATTACAGAGTTATGAACAAAACAGGATAATACATTCAATACAACGTAAGGTATTTAATTCCCAGAGTTCACAGTTTAATTACAGTGCATTTGGACTAACAACGCAAACTGATAAATAAACGTGACGTAACAAACTGAAACAATTCCTCGCGAACACTGTATTAATTTAGGTCCTGTTGATTGAACTACAGCAATGCACAATAACTAAGGAAAATTGAAGCATTTTACAGACTGTACTGTACTGTACTGTATTTGCACAAATCTTAATGCAATGCATGTTCAAAATGCTGTCCCTGAACTTGCAGACAGACCCGTGCTCGTCGCATCAATGATCTCTGCACATTACACAGTCCGTTCAACTCTCCACGAATAATTTCACAACCACCTTCAATTCTTTGTTGTAGCACTTCTCTGTTCGGTACTGCAGAAGAATACACCAATGTCTTTAGTCGGCCCCATAAATAAAAGTCTAAAGGGTTCAGGTCAGGTGATCTGGCTGGCCAAGCAATTGGTCCTCCGCGACCTATCCATCGATGTGGATACGCAGAATTGAGGTACGCCCTTACGTTGCGGCTGTAATGGGCGGGAGCACCATCGTGCATAAACCACATGGTGGCTCGTGTTGCAAGAGGGACATCCTGTAACAATCCAGGCAATTCTCCCTCCAAAAATTCGCAGTACGCGTGCCCATTCAGCCTTGGAGGCAGAACATGAGGTCCGAGTAAGTAATTCCCCACAATACCACACCAAATGTTTATGGAGAATTGATGTTGATATCCACGCACAATTCTCGCGCCAGGATTCTCGACAGCCCACTGGTGCATATTATGCGAATTGATTACACCCGCACGAGTAAACATGGCCTCATCTGTGAATAATATCCGCCGAATGAACATTGGATCATTCAAATGACGCTCTTGTAACCACTGGCAGAATTGCTGACGGCGAGGATAGTCTTCAGGTGTCAATTAGTGCACTTTTTGCAGGTGAAATGGATGCAACTGTTGTCTCCGAAGCAGCCGCCATACAGTAGATTGTGGAAGTCGTACAGCTGCACTAATTTGTCTCGTACTGATAGATGGATCTTGGTCTACCAGGTCCAAAACATGTTCCTCGACGTTCACTGCATGCTCAAGTGGTCGACCTGAATGTGGCCTAGGACGAATGCCATACTCCCGCATACGTCTGTCCACAGATACAAACGTCTGATGACTTGGTAACCGTCTTCCTGGAAACAGCTCACTGTACCTTCGTCTTGCTGCAAGTGCATTTCCATCTGCTGCACCATACACAAGGTGCATATCAGCATACTCACTGTTTGAGTACATCATGTGCACGACACCTTTAGCCTTCCGACGATGAATGAACGACAGGACGTACCTTTCCGTTACCAACAACATCAGCGCCATCTTCCGTACAGTAGGAGTAAACATCACGTGCAAACAAAAACAAACACTATTCATGCAGTTTCGAATCAACTGTTGGGAGATACGTATGTGAATTACGTACCAGAATATGGCATCCTGCTGCTTGCACTGCCGTCGTTTTGATACGGACATGACTTTCGTATTTAACGATAACTCTGGAATTAAACGTTTATGGAAAAACATTTATAGAACATTTTTGTCTTATATTTACCTCACAAATACACCCTTAAAATATTTACATGCATTTTTGAATCACCCTGTATAAATGACATCTCCCTCCATAAATACAATCAAACTAACGAGACAACTGTGGAAAATTGGGGGTTTTATGGTGGGGGCAAGCTAAATATAACATTTTAAAAAATACGCCAATCCCCAAATAGACAATATGATGAAAAAAACAATATTACAACATTCCACTACACCAACAAAGTCTACAGGAATCTGACACTTCACTGCACCTGTATAGGTCAACCGCAGCTGATGGTAACAAAACACCACCACCTACAACTAACACTATGAAAATTGGAATAAGACATTTCCCTTGATCTATATAATTCAACCTCAGCTGACGATACCAAAACACCAACATCTACAGCTAAAACTATGAAATTTGTGATCAGTAATTTCTCTCAACTACAACTATTGATACAAAAAACCAACACCTACAATGACGAGAAATAAAACCAAAAGAAAAATCTAAAAATCAAACATTCCTACATAAATTACAAACACAACCAACTCAAACTCCTCTCTGTAATTACGTCAAACACAACACTATTGTGTCACGAGTCAAAACAAACAGGTGGAATTGGACACTTCCATTGACACCAAAATTTTGGTACAAAAAGCTGACCGGAACTACTTTAGTACTAATTAAGGTGAATTTGCGTGTTATATGCACATGTGAATTGTCAAATGACTGACTGCAAAGGCTAGCTTATAGCATTTCAAAGAAAACCAAATTCTTACAGTGCATTTTAAACACACACAGTGCACAAACAGTCTCAGCAAAAAAAAGAAAAATAAATGTGGTTGAAACTGTTTATGCTTATTTTTAGAATACTTTCTGCCAGACTGCTGTTCTCCGTGAGGAATATTCTGAAAAGTTACTCTTACAGTTAATGATACATCCACATTTTGTCCTCAAAATTTGACAGAAATAAAATAAATTTTTGCTGAAGGCTGACAGTTCTATTGGTAAGCCAAGAAGAAAAGTTTTCATGTGTATCCACATTAGTTAGAACAAGGGAAAATTGCTAGTTTTATCCAGATGGTTTATGTAGGATTCCGGTGAAATAAGTTTCTGGAAACTTGTGATGTTATTCGTTGCCAAAAGTTCAAACTCCAGAGGAATCATCCAGAATGCAGAGTTTCAACTTTACATCTAGCTCAGAATGTTATCTAATTTATGATAACAGCAAATGGGTTGATAACATTTATGAAATCTCAATTGGAGAATAAGATACATGATTACTTGATGCATCATTGTGGCCATTCACATTTGTTCCACTGACTACTCAGAAGGGATATCTGTTGGACTGCTGGCCAGTTAAAAGCTGCTAGTTCATGAATGCCTTTTGGGTAGACATTAATTTCCTAGATATGCTCATTCATATAGTTGATGCACATTTTAACCAGTTGTGCAGCTGATAAACACATGTGGCTGTACTTGATAAAATACTGCTTTGTGGTTTTTTAGAGAACTGGTCTTAGATTTAACTGTGTCCACTAAGCAGCCCAGTGTGACAGTTGGAAACCTCTTTCAAACAATTTCCTAACAGGTTTGGGAATCTCTGAAAAAGGCTACACCTGAATCTGAATTTCTCTGGCTATCAGGTACCTTGGTGATTTCCATCTAATAGTCGTGGCAATAGGTCCCATGTATGGATACAAGTCAATGGTCAAAGAGAGCTCTTCAGATTAGCAGTGAACTGTTTGTACAATGTACTTGTCTGAATCTGTGAGCTGATCGAGAAAACAGGAAGAAGTTGTGTGGAACTATGAAAAAAATTAGTAAAATATACAAACTGAGTAGTCCATGTGATGATAGGCAACATCAAGGACAATGGGAGTCAAGGAGCGCCGTTGTCCCGTGGTTAGTGAGAGCAGCTACGGAACGAAAGGTCCTAGGTTCAAGTCTTCCCTCGAGTGAAAAGTTTAATTTTTTATTTTCAGTTTGTGTGACAAACTCTTATGTTTTCATCACTTTTTTGGGAGTGATTATCACATCCACAAGAAAACCTAAATCGGGCAAGGTAGAAGAATCTTTTTACCCATTCGCTAAGTGTACAAGTTAGGTGGGTCGACAACATATTCCTGTTATGTGACGCACATGCCGTCGCCAGTGTTGTATAGAATATATCAGATGTGTTTTCCTGTGGAGAAATCGGTTGACCTATGACCTTGCCATCAAATGTTTTCGGTTCTCATGGGAGAGGCACATCCTTTCGTCTACTAATCGCACGGTTTTGCAGTGTGGTCGCAAAACACAGACACTAAACTTATTACAGTGAACAGAGACGTCAATGAACGAACGGACAGATCATAACTTTGTGAAAATAAAGAAAGTAAAATTTTCAGTTGAGGGAAGACTTGAACCAAGGACCTCTCGTTCCGCAGCTACTCACGCTAATGACAGGACCACGGCGTTCCTGAGTTCATATTCTCCTTGATGTTGCCTATCTTGCGCATGGACTACTCAGTTCGTATATTTTACTAATTTTTTTCATAGTTCCACACAACTTCTTCCTGCTTTCTCAATTGATCTGTGTTCAGTTTTTCAAGGCCTACCCAGTGTGCCAACTTGTAACTAAATCTGAGGGGGGTGCGATACGGAGGTTCCCTTGTCAGTGATGTGTAATAGGATTTCTCTTGTCATCAAAATCAGTTGTACAATTTTGAAAGGGATGAATACAGTAACCATTTACATTCCTTTAGTCACGAAATTTTGCACGAACACATCTGAGACTTATTTATTTATTTATTTATTTATTTTTTTTGCCTGCCTGAAAAAATGCCAAAATTAAATTTAGTTACCTCACAGAATAAAACGTACTGTTTCTGACTTATGTTGAGCAAACTGTGTTAGAGGTAGCTTTTCTGAGTTAGAAGAGATCAAAGTTAGCTACATATTGAAAATGTTCAATATGACTCATTGGCTTTGGCCAGTGACATAATGTTAATGGCTGTTGTCACATCACCTTTTAGTGCATATATTCAGTTTTGTTGTTAGTTGGCAATGCTAACTATTTCGATCTCCAGTTCACCTTTGTAGCTGAACCCTAGACTAGGATATCAATAACCACCCCCCACCACCACCGGCCACAACTACAAAAGTCTGTATCCCAGTCTCCAGTTCACCTATATAGCTCAACCCTAGGACCAGGATCACAATAAAACCCTATAACTACAAACGCCAGCATACCAATTTCCAGTTCACCTGTATAGCTCAACTGTAGAGTAAATGTACCCTCACAGTGTCAGTAGCTTTGCTGTTGCATTTGTTAACTGCGAGTGCGGTGAATGATGGGAAGTGAACATGACAAATTATAAGTCAAATAGGACAAGGTGGTGGAACCCATAAGAAAAATAGCTTTCGATAAACGTAAGTGGATCAATGTTTTTTAATTGAATGATGAGAAAGTGCAGTTGGATCAGTGTTTATTAATAAGTCACATGTTCTATATACTAATAATAATTTATTCACCAGCCTCCTCCCGTGATTTAATTAAAAACATTGACCCACTTGCTCAATAGTTTTGTAGGGACCTAAGAGTACAGTTTAAATTTTACGACATGTTCTGTTTTGTATGATAACATTCTGCATAACATGTTCCACTGTGCCTTCACGTAATTTCGTACACTCCACATCATGACAACTATAGCACACTAAGTGACAACATACCTCTCAAACACATCGCCACCACATAATTAAACTGCTGGAGCACACCACCTCTTCATACAAAGTGCCCTCTACAACAGCATTTAATTTCCACCCCAAAACACACACACTATGGCTCAGTGACATCACAAAACGCATTGCGGTATAGCGCTGCTATATTAAGAGTCAAAGCAGATGGGAGGTATCCTGCAACCCAGTGTACCAGTTTGGTTTAGAGTTTGTGAAGTCAACGAATGTAATAGAATGACTAGGTGACACACCAGTGATTATTGCTCCCACATGAAACTTTGAATATGGTGCAAGTAATTATCTTTCGGAGACCTTACACTCCTGAGGGATGAGATCAGATCTGATCTCGAATGGCAAGGTGTACATTTTGTCCGATGTGCACAATAGGGTCCCAAGGATAACTGGATAGATACACACACTTTGGCCTTTTCCCTTTTAAGGAAATATCCTCCCAGAAAAAGGTAAAGTTATTGTGGATTGGTTTGACACAACCTTATGTCCTGCTGCTTGTCAGGTGTTCCCAATGTTTACAGTCTGGTTGTATGTCATCCTGCAGCATGGTAGACCCAAAATGTGGAAACTGTGGGCAATCGCTCCGTGAAGGACATATCTGTAAAGAATCACCTTAGTGTGCCAGATGTACTGACCACCACCCTCCATGTTCACTGGCTTACAAAAATGTAAATCACTTTACTGCCTGTCGTGTACTGAGACAAGAAAAAGTGAATGCTTGCATCTTGTCAACATGATGAACAACTGCACAAAAGTCATTGCCATCACCCACCTTATCCCATTTTTTTCCAAATTAGATCTTCTACTTCCCTGCACTCCTTTAGTTTGTGTGACACCATCTTGTGGAACCACTTCCCACACCCAGTAAGAGAAGCAGCTTCCTCCTCAGCATTTATTGGCAACACAGTTTTCTCTTTGGACCACTCTCCCTGGAAACCCTCAGATCAGAGACCTAGCACTGGCCAATGGTTGAAGGAGCCACAGCCTGAGAATCCCAGGGCTGCCTACTCTTAATCAGTCCCCACACTCACAGACGATAAGATCTTGCAAGAATATCAACCACCTAAAGCTCTGAAACATAAGGAGGAGGCTACTTTGGTGACCCTGGAAGTGCCAGATCACCTACACCATTGCATTCTGAGTCTATTTTCGTTGATGTTCTGCCTGCATCAGTGACAGTAATCTTGGGACATGACCTGTCCTGCCCCATCTCTCCTAACCAGGACACTCCTGCTTGGTCTCTTTACTCCCCAAACCAACCAATCATGGTATTCCAATGGAGCTGTAATTTATGCTTCTGGCACCTCGTAGAACTGCAACAACTAATTACCTTTTATTCAGTAGTCTGTATTGCTCTCCAAGAAATTCACTTTAGTGATGGCCTTCCCTAACACCTTGTGGTTATTGTAAATTCTGTTGGAACTCTACTGGCGATGGTAGGGGGACTGGAAGAGTCTGTACATTGGTTTGCACAGATGTCAATAAGTGGATTCCAATTTGTGCCACGTTAGAAGCAATAATGGTACAACTGCACCCCAGTGATCAACATTTGTAACTTATTTCCCTCCAGTCAGTGCACTTACTTCCCTTGAGATGACCAACAGCTCCCCCCCCCCCCCCTCCTTCTCCTGCCCTTTTCTCCCACGTGGGGACTATAACATGCACCAGCCCCCTGTGAGGAAGTAACATTTCGTCTGGTAGGGATCTTCTGATTGACCATCTTCTTTCTGATCTTGATCAGTGTCTGTAGTCGTACCCACTTCAGTACTGCTAATGGCACATTTTAGGCTCTCAGCCCTACAATCTCTTGTGGCTTCACAGCATTGGTTGCTCCATGATGGTCCTTGGAGAGTGAGCACTTCCCAGTGATCCTGTCACTTCGTTGTGACCACCCGATGAACCAGCTACCACATTGGGCTCTTCAAAGAGCCAACAGGCAGTTATATACTTCTGCTGTCACCTTGATACCCTGCAGTCACCTTGATACCCTGCAGTCAGATTGCATTGACAAGATTGTAGGTGGTGTCTCAGATTCATGCTAAGGCTCGGTAGCTAACTAAGTGCATCAAGAAGGAATTCTGGGAGTGCTGAGTGTCCTCATTGGGAACACATACCTCTTCCTCCTAGGTGTGGACCACCTGGGCCACCAAAGATCAACAAATGTTCCATGCCTCATCCTTCAGGGTAGTGTTTGTACCAGTGCATCGGTTCTTAATGAAGATCTTACAGCCCACTTTGTGACAGCATAGGTATCCTCTTCTTATCCAGCTAACCTACAAAAACAAGAAGTTACAGACATCCCACTATATCCTCCTCCACTGTCCACATGCACTTCCCCTGACCAAGCCAAGTTATATAATGAACCTTTCACTGACTGACAACTGCTTCAGTCTGTTGCTTCATCTCATAATCTGGCATCGGACCCAGATTCAGTTCATAGTCCGGTAATCCAACATCTGAATGTTATTCAACTTGGGGTTTGCAACCATATTTGGCTTGAAGGTATCTTAGCTTCACAGTAGCAACATAGTATTATCGTTCCAGTCCTTAACCCAACTAAAATCCCAATGTCTTTTGACAACTACTAACCAATTAGTGTCATCAACATGCTTTGCAAACTGTGTGGAAGGCTTGTTGCCCATTGGCTGTGTACTTCTTATCCTGGGGCCTTTTGTCTCATTATTAGTGTAACTTCTGAGAGGGACATCCACAGTGAAAACCTGGTTAGATTGGAAACGGCAATCCTGCAGTCTTTCTGAACACGAGCATCTCATTACAATCTCTTTGGACCTACGTAACGCATAAAACATTTGACTTCATCACCTTTTCCTTACCTTCCAAGACTGGAGCTAAGACCCTCTATTGATTTTTACTCGTTAGTTTATTCTCCCCACTTGTTCCTGGTTAGTTGGTACTTCACTCAACTTCCCAAGGGTCCAAGAGAATGGCGTCCTCCAGGGCACCCTAGTGTCACACTATTTCTCGTCACCATCGGAGGCTCATGACCTCTAGTCACATGCGGGCTATTTGTTGACAACTTTAATATTTGGTATGGTTCTCACTCCATAGCCTCAGCTGAACACGAATGTGGCCTTCGGAAGTAAAGGAATATGGAGCACTTCCTCATCCACAACATTCACAATGTAACTAACTTCTTCAGTAGCTTCCTGGGCAGCCTTTGTGGTATCTTCAAAAAATTACGGTCTATAGTTACCCAAATGCCACAGAAATAATTGACGCACACAGTCCTTAGAGCTGCCCCAGGCTCCATGGTCTCTACACAACACCTATTATCACCCAATTGGGAAATACTACTACATTAAATCAATACCACACATTGCTGTTCACACGCTCATTTAATTTGAAAACGGTAGTGTGATCTGGGTGACTGCTAGCACAAAAAAAGCAGTAATAGTATAGGTACAAGTCACGTTCAAGTGGCAACTGGCAAAGGAAATCACAGCAGCTTCAGGAAAGAACTACTACCCTACCCTACGCATTAGCAACAGAGTGACAATAAACACTGGCGGTCTGAGAGACTGCACCTGGGACATTAACGGTTAAGGAAAATATGCGTAGAGAATCAAATACTATCATATTCTCCAGTATTTTGATTTTTCCATAATTTAATATTGACAACTAAATAGTTATAAAACTAAATGATTGAACTGTTTTTTATCTTCTATGTCCTGCCTAAACTTCCCAAACCATTTTTTTTAAGCAATGATAATGCATTTGATTCATTTGCTCATTTCACTACACCCAAAACATTTCTATTTAATGATTAACATCTGATAAATATCCTGTAAGTGAAGCTTTAACTTTTAATGAAATTAACTTTTTAGCAACAGATTAATAGCTAAAAAGTCAACTTTTTTATTAATGTTGCCCAGCTACATGTGGGAGTGCGGCTGGTCGACAAATTGTAAAAATAATATTCCAACAGCCGTTATACTTATAGCTTTTTACTTAGGCTATCAGTTTAGACTCCTCAATAGTCATCTTCAAGCCCTGTAGCATGATCAACAAAAATCATCCAGTCACGCATGTACATAACAGGCAGTCATATGTGCACCTAGTTTCTGTAGAAGACTTCACGAAAATTGTGCATTCACTTGCTCTTCACTTTCAGTAATACTGCCTTCAAGTTTCCCTTTTATAGTTTCCTCCACCTTTAAGCATTCCTTTCTTTGCTTGGTAGTGGCTTACCATCTGAATTTCTAATGTTCGTACAGTTACTTCTCTCCATCCAAAGATTTTTTCCTGAAGTAACTACTTTTTGTATATGCAGAATTGATCTTTCCTTAGAGACTCTGATGTTTCTACAGGTTTTTTCCCCTAACCATTTCTAGTTTGGCATTTTGCACTTGCTGTCAGCCAAATGTTTTAGATCTGTTCCCTTTATATATATACTGTGTTTTTAAATTTTCTGCTTGCATGTGTTTAATATCTTGTGTATTAGCTAAGGAATTCAGCTGGTGTGTCTTTTTGACTAATTTATCCTCTGCTACCTTAACTATTTCTTCTCTCACAGCTACCCATTTATCTCCTGTTGTCTTTCTTTCAACTATTTCTGAATCGTTGCCAAATCCTCTCTCTGACACACTCAGGTGATTCTAGTTGTTCATATCCCGTCTTCTGAATTTCCTACCTTTTGACAATAAAGTAAGCTTTAATGTGCATTTCACAGCTAATAAATTATGGCTGAGCCACATCTACTCCAGTAAAGATTTTGCAGTTTAAACTCTGGTATTAAAATCTCTGTCATATGTATTCCAGCTGAAGCCATTGTGTGTCTTGGTGTCTTCTATTCAGGCAACATTATTTCATGATTCTTAAACAGCTGATTATGTGATACTCTGTGCAAATTCTGCCAGATGACTTGCAGTTTCATTCTTTCACTAATCCATTTTCTCTCACTAGTTGTCCTTCCCATCCATTTGCTGCCAGCGAATTCCAGGTTCCCATAACAGTGGAAGTTTAAACTACCTTACTTTACTGAATAATTTCATTTATTTCATCATACATTATTCAATTGCATCATCGGTGGTGCTAGTGGTCATATATAAATGTAGAATTATGGTGAGTCATGGCTTTGTGTCTATCTTGGCTGTGATGACCTGTCCACTAAGCTTTTCACATTCGTTCACTCACATTCCTGTTGATTATTAGACCTATTCCTGCATTACCCCTATTGGATTCTGTAGTCACCTGACCAGAAACTGTATTCTTCCTGCTACAACACTCCACTAATTCCCATTCTATCTTACCCAGATCGCTCCATTTCTGTTTTGACGTTCTTTAATGTGTCTACGTGATTGAGAGATCTGACATTCCTCTCTCTGGCCCATAGAATGCCAGAATTTTTAATTTTTTTATCATCCTCCATACTATTCCCCCCCCCCCTCCCCCCATATGTCCAAAGGATGGAATATTTAACATCTTGGAGTTGCGTGACTGGAAATTTGTTTGTAGTTTTCCCTGCTGTCAGTTATGTCGCACTACCAACGTAACATGAGTGTGGAATTTAAAGAACACTCATTGGCACACCTCCACCATATCATTACCCCCTGATCTCCCTCCCAAGAAAGAAGTGAAGCTGTCTTCTGACTTACCACTGCTGCTAGCAATGATCCCTCCTTCCCTCCATGAAATCCCCAATGCCTGAACCTCTATTCATGGGAACCACCAAAAATTCAGATGAGCACTTCAGTGTGACAAAAATCATCCATTGAGGATGTACTTCAAAAGACTGGGAGCCTGATCCTATTATCTATTTACATAAAACATGGGGTGTTTGAAAAGATTCATAACCACTGTACTTCTTTTCAAGTATAGAAAAACTCGATGGAATAATGCAGTGTTTATGGGCACTAGTCAACAATTATCAGGATGCCACTTGCCCCTTCATTCTTGCTGAAAAACTAATGATGTACTTCATTTGAGCTTTGGCATCTGAAAGCTATGCTACCACCTCCCACCTCCATAAAAGAGAAGTGGGAAGTAATGATTGACCCTTCAGTTCTCTACCCTTGGAAACCAGAATAAGAAGTGGGAACCCCCAAGTGCTTTTGTGCAGTGCCACACCATGCACCAGGTTCTGATTATGTATACACAACCAGATAGTACGTCATATACCTAGGCATCACATTCTTGTGTGTATAATTGAATCTAGCATGAGAATAAGTTAAAATATAATTAGTCCAATTTTACAACCGGAAAAGAACCTGTCGTAAGGTGGACAGCTACTGCTCTAATTGTGCTATTGGTGTTAAATGCAAGGGGTTTTAATGAATGGCGAACAGATGGCTGATGGAACTCTCAAGTTTAAGGGACTTCTATTCAAATTTCCACGCAGTTTTTGGAAGGCCACTTCATTGGTGACTGCCAGATTCTTTTGGAAACTGTGAGAATAGCCTTCATCCATCATCAATGCCTCATTGCCATTTTTTTGACTTGCTACAAGCCAATTACACTGCATAGCAGGATGAGATTCTTATTATTTTCAGAATTGCCACAAGTTATGGATATCGGGGAATATCAGGGAATTCAAACATGTCAGGGAAATATCTGGGAAATTTGAAGAAAAAAAAATAAACACTGGAAAAAATCTTGTTTTTTGTCTCAGTAGATGAAATGGTTTGTTTACTGAGTTGTTGTGTATCGTCGCTGACGGGCCGCAGCTAAGTATGTGTGCTGCTTCCCTACTCCCTCATTCTTACCGCTTCTCCCCTTCCCACCACTCCCTTCAGCTTGCAGTCAGTGCTGCCACCACTTCTTGCTGCTATCCTAGCAGCTGCTGACGGGAGGCAGGGGGGTATGAGGATTGGTTTGTTTGGATCTGATTCTCAGAGATTGTTGATGCAGTGGCTGATGGTCATGTTTGCATGAATTGTGTCTAAGTGATTGTGTGAATGTTTGTGTGCTTGTTTTCTGACAGGCTATGGCTGAAAATTAAGTGTTGAGTGTGATTGTCTTTTCTCCAAGTCTGTCTGTCTGTGGCTCAGTGACCATCTTTACAGTGAGTTGCTTCCTATCCTCATTAGTATTGATTCTCAGAGTATTTGCACACATTATCTGTTGCTCTGTTGCATGGGTTAATCACTGTGGCCTCATTTCATCAACATGGTGTCTGTGACATGTGAAGAGCTGGCTACAAGTGGATTTGCATTACGGGCCAAAACTGCTGGCCATTTCTGGGAGTATCTCTAATGGATCGATCCTACCAATCTGAAGCCTGTTGTTTCCTACTAATGTCCAGGCCCTGCCCGTCAGATCTAGTCTCACTGATCTGATTGCAATCAGGGTCTGTTTGTGTGTGGCATAATATGGCAGATTTTGAGTGCTCCTCAGCAGGCCAGAGGCCATAGGCGATGGATTTCAGGAATTGCGACTGTCTTACTGCAAGTACATTGTACAGTGCACCATTTTATAGACATTTTATTCATTGTAGTACATTTTGGCTCTTCGAAAGTAGTTTCCGATATATAAAGTATGGACGATAAGAAGAAGAAAATTGTGACAGTTTGTACGCTATGTACTCATATATTTCTTGAAAGAAAAATCACACAATACCTGTTAAATAATAGACGTAACACAGTGGGTAATAAAAGACAATAATGAATGTAGTAGAACCAACATTTCATTGGTAGTCACTTATACTGGTGGTTTACACAACTCTTCCTTGCATTATACACTTCTTTAAAGAGGCCTCCTTTTTTCTGAAGTTATTTCTGAAATCAGTGAAGGTATTTTAAATCTATATTGCAGCTACAAGGAAATGTGTACTGTATTTTTGTCACCAAATGTGTTTCATTTTATTGAAATGAAACAGTGGTCTTAATGAAACACATGTACAATTTGGCTTGCTTTCTCCATCTAAAAACAGATATGTTTTTAGTACTTAAGATTTTGTGCTCACACAGGTGACAAATACAGAAGTCCTTACATTTTTTTGTCAACTTATGTCTTTACTTACCCTTGAGATTTGAAAATTTGTCAGGAAAAAATGCTAAAACGTGTTTGGAAATCGGGGAATTTTACTTGGGGAAACTTATGGCAACCCTGTGATTTTACATGGATAGGTGGGTAGTGTCCTTAATATCATTATCTAATTTTTTTTCACATTCTTCCTTGCCTGTTCAACAAGGTCCTTCTCACAGTTTTTCCCACGCAGTAGCAATCAACTAACTTTGAAAGGCCACAGGCTCTGTAGTCTTATCTTCCCTATATGTTGTAATAGTTACATGTATTACAGTTCAGTTTTGAATTGCAGAATGCAAACTACAAGGTACCGTAAGGAAATGTTAGCCTGCCACCATATCTTTCAAATCACTATTTCCAGAACATGTCAAAATTACTTCTGCAACTGAACAGACCACTCACACCCAAATCTTTAATTACATAAGAAGTTATGTAAGCTAGTAGAGATATACCTCTATCTACTAGTTTTGCCTCTCCCACAGTTTCCTCGAATACCAAATTAGCTGTTGCTTGATGCCTCAGGATGTATCCTATCAGACTCGTTCTTAGAATCAAATTGTGCCATAAACATACTTTCTCCCAACTCAGTTCAATACTTTATTGGTTATCCAACCTACTCATCTAATTATCAGCATTCTTCTGCAGTACATTGCAAAAGTTTCTATTCTCTTGCTTGTGTTCTTTATTGTCCATGTTGCAATTCCTTACATTGCTATGCACCAGACAAATACTTTCAGGAAAGGCTTTTTAATATGTAAGTTTACATTAGATTGTAACATTTCTATTTTTGAGGAAAACTTTTCTTGGTATTATCAGTGTGCATTTCATACGAGGTGCATTCAAGTTCTAAGGCCTCCGATTTTTTTTTCTTCAGACTGAAAAGAGATAGAAACATGCGCATTGTTTTAAAATGAGGCCGCGTTCATTGTCAATACGTCCCAGAGATGGCAGCACCGTACGGCAGATGGAATTTTACCGCCAGCGGCGAGAATGAGAACTGTTTTAAATACTTAAAATGGAGACGTTTTCCTTACTTGAACAGCGTGCAATCATTCGTTTTCTGAATTAGCGTGGTGTGAAACCAATTGAAATTCATCGATAGTTGAAGGAGACATGCGGTTATGGAGTTATGGATGTGTCGAAAGTTCGTTCGTGGGTGCGACAGTTTAATGAAGGCAGAACATCATGTGACAACAAACCGAAACAACCTCGGGCTCGCACAAGCCGGTCTCTCGACATGATCGAGAAAGTGGAGAGAATTGTTTTGGGGATCGCCGAATGACTGTTGAACAGATCGCCTCCAGAGTTGGCATTTCTGTGGGTTCTGTGCACACAATCCTGTATGACGACCTGAAAATGCGAAAAGTGTCATCCAGGTGGGTGCCACGAATGCTGACGGACGACCATACGGCTGCCCGTGTGGCATGTTGCCAAGCAATGTTGACGCGCAACGACAGCATGAATGGGACTTTCGTTTCATCGGTTGTGACAATGGATGAGATGTGGATGCCATTTTTCAATCCAGAAACAAAGCGCCAGTCAGCTCAATGGAAGCACGTAGATTCACCGCCACCAAAAAAATTTCGCGTAACTGCCAGTGCTGAAAAAATGATGGTGTCCATGTTCTGGGACAGCGAGGGTGTAATCCTTACCCATTGCGTTCCAAAGGGCACTATGGTAACATGTGCATCCTACGAAAATGTTTTGACGAACAAATTCCTTCATGCACTGCAACAAAAACGTCCGGGAAGGGCTGCGCGTGTGCTGTTTCACCAAGGCAACGCACCCGCACATAGAGCTAACGTTACGCAACAGTTTCTTCGTGATAACAACTTTGAAGTGATTCCTCATGCTCCCTACTCACCTGACCTGGGTCCTAGCGACTTTTGGCTTTTTCCAACAATGAAAGACACACTCCGTGGCCGCACATTCACCAGCCGTGCTGCTATTGCCTCAGCGATTTTCCAGTTGTCAAAACAGACTCCTAAAGAAGCCTTCGCCACTGCCATGGAATCATGGCGTCAGCGTTGTGAAAAATGTGTACAACTGCAGGGCAATTACGTCGAGAAGTAACGCCAGTTTCATCGATTTCGGGTGAGTAGTTAATTAGAAAAAAAATCGGAGGCCTTAGAACTTGAATGCACCTCGTATATTCTTCGCTTCTGTCAGTGTCATTTGTTTTGCTATCCAGATCGCAAGTCTTATTTACTACTTTTAGTGCATCATTTTGAAATTTCTCTCATTACTCATTGTACACATTGTATAACATGAGTAGTAGACTACAGCCCTTGTCAGTTACTGCCTCCCTTTCATATCTTGTGACTGTTAAAACTGCAATATGATTTCTGTGTAAGTTGTCAGTAACTTTAGCTCTCTTATTTTATTCTTGACAAGTAAACCAACCATTGCTTTGCAATTGCTAAATATGTAAGGGAATTGAGTATACGTCCTGATCTGGGGCATCCCTGGGAACTGTCAGGCACAAATTTCGGCTCCTCATTGCAGCTTCACCCACTTTGAATGCAAGGAACTCGAAATTATAATCATTCACATAGAATATGAATGAAAAAGAGTCCTTAGCTTGTGTTCTTGGTTTTTTATTTTATTTTTTTGTGTGCAAAACAATCACAAAACTTCAGAGTGTCCAACTTTTTCATTTTTTGAATACTATGTGGTAAGAGTATGAACTGGATTTCTGACCTACCAGTCTCGAAAGGGCAACATACAATTGACAATGTAAAAATCATTGATTGTAAAGAAGTCACAATGCGTTTGAATGTTTAACCTTGAACTTTGTTTATTTTTGCAAACGAAACCTTGACTGGAAATTGAAGTCACTTAAGATGAATGAGGACATCAGTTGGTATCATTGGCGTACGGGATATGAGAACACCCTCTCCAATTGTTGAACCTGCGAGGATAGTAGCTTCAGTAACATTACTTCTCAAGTTTTAATCCACAAATAGGTACCATTACAAAGTTTTGGAGTATTGAGAGTGCATAATAGTATTACAGGAATACCAGCTCTAACACTTTAGACAACCTGAAGCGATGTGAAGTTGGATTGCAAAATTTACACCTCTCTCAATTCAGTTGACTTACTTGATCTTCATAGCCGATCTTCTCTGGATTGCTGGCTCCGTTGATCTCCAAAACCTTCTTCTCCGAAGGTTACAGGAATTTATAAGACACTCTACTTTTGAAATAATTCAGTACTCGAAGATTACTTGTAGTTCAGTCTTAGTATATTTCAACTTCCACCAATAACATATTCACCATTTCTCTCATTAATATTGAAATGTTTACAAGTCAATCGATTCGTCTCCCGTTGGTCTTGATAAAGTACATCTGCAATAAAATTGGCTTAACACTCACATAATTTATGAACCCGTCTTGCCTCTAGTGAGTCCAATACGTGAAGTACCTAAACGTCTATATTCAATCACCTTTTGACAGGTTCCATGTATCTTTGTGTGTTTGTGCAGCCTGATTCTTCGGCCTTCTTATTTGAAGATAAGTAGTAGGTTATTGGAAACCACAGAAACCAGGAAGGATTTCTGAGATGGAAGTAGATGAATATGGAAAGATGGAGAAATACATAGGTCCTCAAACGAGAAGTAAGAAAGGAAAAAAATAGATGTGGTTGCTAAGATCAAAGAAGAGAAAGAAGACAGCCCCAAAGACAGGAAACCCTTCCCACCCCCCTTCCCCAGGACCCCTACCTTGCTGGTACCCGAGTAGGAAGCCGGAGGAGTTATGGTGTTAAATCGTCTCCTACAGAACAGACATTCCCACCTTCACCTTTGAGGTCCCCGAAGAAAATCTTAGCAACCCTATGGAAATGGCAAATGGTGAAGAATCGGGCACACTTGTTTGCGAGGGTCATTTGAAAGGTGTGATGTGTGTTTTGTGTTAGTCATGACTTACTTGTTACTGTAAAACATGATTTTACCTACAATACCCACCCACTTTCAAAGTTGATAAAAACCCTCCCCTGTGTGTCACATCTCATAAAAGGTATAAAATATTCTGCACCAAGTATAAAAGTATATATTCCATTATCACAGTCATTTAACTAGTCACACAATATTATGTTTTCCACAAATATAATATTCCATTCAGTTTACTAGGAAAATTATGCTTCAATAACTTTAACTTAATTATCTTACATTCAGTGTGAGAATGGTATTCTCACAAATTCGGGAATTATTTCAATAGTTATGTGCCAGATATGGCTCTCCCTATTTACTTAGAACTAGGATTACCAAGCAGCTTTCAAGAAAAACATTTTTTGGAATCATTCATATTAATAGATTCGATGACGTTGACTTCACCCAGACTTTTAATCAGAGATTCTCCTACAAAAGGTTTGCCTATTATTTCTAAAGGTGTTAATCCAGTTGATAAAAGCAGTAATTCATTTAAAATAAGCTCAAAGTCTTTAAATTTTGTCGCCCATAAAGTATGCTTTTCATGGCGGTAGGCGAAGCATAATTTTCCAATTTCTTTCATAACTCTTTCACACGGATTCGAGGACAGGTTATAGTTGGATATTAATACTTGACCAATATCTTTCCAAGTTAGAAAGTCTTTAAATTCATTACTGTCAAATTGTGGTCCATTATCTGTGAGAAATTGTTTTGGTTTTCCTACCTCCAGAAAGTACTGTTGCAAATAGTGTATAACCGTCTGTTTGCTCTTTTGATAAGATATAACTTAACATACTTTGACCAGCACTCTATGATGGCCAAAGTGTATGTCGCCCCTCCCTTTCCTTTAGGAATCAGTCCAAAAAAATCTGCTGCTGGAAGGTAGTGTAACGACGTAGGAATAATTGTACATATTTTGTACTTAACATGAGTGTTACTCTCTTTCACCTTCTGACAGATTTCACAGGTCCTAATTAAAGATGCTACTTTATGTCCTAGCTTCTTAAAATAATGGAACTTATTCATATGAGCTATACACTTCTTTGTCCCGAGTGTCCATATCCTGTATGAACATATCACACACTTTAGACTTCCATTAACTTCGGAATGCATATGCGCCAATGTTGCGATGTTATACTGTCTCTCCAAAATAAATCATGCCCTATAATTTTCCACTTTAGTGCTTGATTGGGAGGTAAGGAATTCCCGATACACATAGCAAAGATTTCTGTAAAATAAGGATCATGATGGATGTTTCCTGTTATTCTTAGCCATTTCTTGTACCCTGGTGCACAGGTGTTCTACTGTCATAAAGTTAATTGCAAAAATTATGCCAGGTCCTTCCGTACATTTAAATTCCTCCATATCTATAGGTAACATAGACAAAGCATCTGGTACTATATTCTCAGGACCTTTTACATACTGTATCCTAATGTCATATTCCTGTAGGAACAACATCCATCACATTAATCTACTATGTAACTGTTTTGAATCACGTTCACACTTTTACTTATAAAATACTTTATTAAAATATACAAATGTTCACTTTACAAAAGACACACGAAGACTACCTATTGCGCCTCATCACTCACGCATATATACACAAACATAGCTGTCACCACAATCGATACTTCTCGAACATACTCGATATAACTTATTCTAGAATGATGTTCTGGAACTTTCTCATATCCGATATAAATGTATTACATAATTCCAACAGTAACAATTGACTAATCATTAGAAAAGATAAAGCTTGATTGTCTGTATAGATATGGATTTTTGTCCGCCATACTAGTGTTTGAAATTTCTGGCTATTCCATACAATTGCTAACAGTTCCTTTTCTGTAGCCGTGTAATTTAATTCATGTTTATTCAGACTACGACTAGCAAAGGCTATGGTTCAATGTTCTCCATGATCTAGATCCCTCTCTCCTTGGAAGAGTTCTGCAGCGATACCATAATCAGATGCATCGGTTGAAATTTTAAATGGCTCGTGGATGATGTAGTATGGGTGATTCTACTAGCGCTCTCTTGATGTTTTCAAATGCATCATCTCCCTCTTGATCCCAAGCCCACAGTATTCCCTTTCTTAACAAACGTAAAATTCTTGGGTTGTTCAGTTCTTGACTTGGTATATAATGTCTATAGTATTCGGCCATTCCTATAAATCCCTTCAATTGTCTTATGTTTCTTGGGGATGAACGTTTAGCTTTTATGCATTCAGGATCTGGTGTAATCCCGTGTACCTCTACAATATGCCCCAAAAACTTATGCTCTTGCTGCACAAAGTGTGATTTAGACAATTTCAGTGTAATACCTTTTTCTTTAAACTTTTTTCAGGGTCTTACTCAAATTAAGACAACGTTCTTCGCAGGCAGCTGAGATTATGAGGATATCATCTACACGTATTATTAAATCCTTTAACAAATCTCTCCCTAGTGCCTCGTCCAATGCACGTATAAATACTGATACCGAGATTTATTAAGTCCAAACAGTATAACACATTGAAATGATACTATTTACCATTAAACAGAAATGCGGAATACTTCTTTGATTTAGGATGTAACCTAATATGCCAATATCCCGCAGTCAGGACCATCGTGCTAAAAACCCTTGCTTTCTCAAATTTGGATAACAGTTCATCAGTGTTAATGAGTGTGTCTCGTTCTGTCTCTATATTCAATGCCTAGCACTAATCGCACACCTCCTGTAAATGTTTTTACTACTGCTAAAGGGTTATTCATGATGCTAGAACTACATTCTATTATATTGTTGTCAATCATTTTGTCAATTTAATCCTTAACTGCTTCTTTCAAACTTGCTGCTATTGGGTATGGTTTACAGAAAAATAGAGATTTTAAACTTATATATGTAATCGCTGATATTACCGGGACGATTGGAAAATACTTCTTCATATTCCATTAGAATTCTATATAAATCTAGTTTTTGTTCATTGATTAATATTGGAGATTCATTTACTTTGTTTTGTATGTCAGCTCAATGTGATACGTGACGTACATTATCAATCTCTGGTGACAATCGTGCTGTAGCAGTTAATTGTCGACATTGACACTCAGTTTGTTTACCAATGTTGCTGTCTGTCACAAATGGTACCCAATATCTACTGTCCACCTTCCCAAAACATAGATGATTTTCCTCAAAGTTTAAAATGACTTTAAATTCTAATAGCTAATATAACCCAAATAATACATCTCCACTGATATTTTCTACTATTAACAATGTCTGACGAAACGAATTATTTCCAATGTGGCAGTTCACCTGGGTTTTGTGTTTCACAACTTTGCTCTTCGTTCCTGTTATACCAACTATGTCAACTCCCATTACTGGGAACAGAGGTAAGTGATTTCTAGTCTGTACTGCGCTAAAGAACGTGCTAGAAATGAGTGACACCTCACTCCCTGAATCTATAAATATGTTAAGTTCAGAAGTCTCCATGGTTCCTGCTATTATTGGTTGTGGATTATTGGTAGTCAAGCTTGGTTCTTCCAGTAACAACCATTCTTTTGTAGGTATTTTGTGTGTGAAATTGACATACTTACTATGAACCAGGCCTCCTAGTGTCTCTCTATGACCTGGGCCCCGGCCCTGGATCCAGATCGCACTAAGTTTTCCTCATTATTAGTAATCACTGGTTGGTTACCAAATTGAGGTACTTCGTTACCACTTTGTGCTCTTATATTACTTGGCACAAATTCCTGTGAAGTTACTGTACCTAAATTCGAAGGTTCTGATAATTATCATTACCATTATTTCTATTGCACTGGTGTACTCTAACTAAGTTGGCCTCATGTTTTTTAACATTATTGTTACTATTCCTTTTGTAATTCTGATTTTTCACTTTGGTGTACGTTCACGTTGCAGTCTTTATTTAAGGCATCCAGTGCATCCACGAAGGACAACTCTTCTACTGTTTTCCACCCACTACATAGTATGTCTTTCCTCGCGTAAATGGGTAATAGTCTTATTAAAATTTGAACTAACCCCTCTTCCTCCATTGGTTTATCTAACTACTTCACCAGTGTTAAGGCCGGTATTACACTATCAAATTTCTTTGTCCAATATCTTTGTCAAAGATATTTGATAGTGTAATAGGGATCTTTGACAAATGTCGTCCAATATTTGATCAAATCTAGGCCGAGGCCGTATATTTGATCAAAGAAATCGCTTGTCTTCTGTTCACTGCAATGCGATATGTTACCACGAGGAGCGCTAGCATCGCTGCAGCGTTCTGTCGTCTGTAGTGTTTTTATAACCATTGGCCATTGCCGGTAAATACAATTGATGTGTGCCGACAACTACAGAATTAATAGAGATGTCTGAAGCTGATGAGGCACTTTACAACGTGAGGAACCCTGAATACAAAAATAGATTAAGAAGATTGGAGACCTAACCTGACCTAACCTAACCTAACATAACCCTCTCCTGTAGCAAGCATTCGGAGTGTTATAGTGAGCCTGTCTTCTGAAGATGTAGCAGTTCTTAAGTGAAAATTGTGCTTTGTGATATGAGGATACACGTCATTGAGCACATACAGAAATGTATGCTCATCCATTCTTAAGTAATTGATGTACGACTTGACGTCTTCCACTGTAAGCTCACGTAACAAGTTTTATTGAATGCTTTTATCGTGTCGTCGTAAAACCCACGGCTTCACCCAGATTAGATTAGTTTTTCGTTCCATAGATCCGTGCTGAGGAGATCCTCGTGGATGTGGAACATGTCGATTTTTTTTTAAGCTGAAATAAAAATACTAATAGTATTAATAAATACAATACATCATTTGTCTCTATTAAAAATTTCGCCAATGGAGTAGGAGTTGGCCAGTAGTAAGTCTTTCAGGCTCCTTTTAAACTGATCTTTATTTCTAACTAAATTTTTTATGTTTCCTGGCAAATTATTGAAGATGAGTGTTCCTGAGTAGTGGACCCCTTTTTGAACTAAAGTAAGTGCTTTTAAGTCCTTGTGCAGATCATTTTTGTTCCTGGTATTGTATGTATGAACTGAGTTGTTTGTTGGAAAAAGAGATATATTATTTACGACAAATTTTATTAAGAAGTAAATATACTGAGAGGCAGTAGTTAGTATACCCAGTTCTTTGAAGAGGTTTCTGCAGCAGGTCCGTGAATTTACTCCACAAATAATACGTATTACACGCTTTTGGACCTTGAAAACTTTTGTTTGACTTCAAGATTTACCCCAAAATATTATCCCATATGACATTATGGAATGAAAGTATATAAAGCTTTTTCATTTTTATGTTGCCTATGTCTGCTAACACTCGAATTGCAAATACAGATTTGTTAAGGCGTTTCTGCAGTTCTGTGGTGTGCTCCTCCCAACTGAATTTATTATCAAGTTGCAATCCCAGGACTTTTAAGGCTGTCAACCTCGTATGTATGGTTCCATTTTTTCCCCCCACTTCTTTTCCGCATGTGCACACAGTGCAATTGGAGTACGTAGAACTGCTGCGGTTAATAACAAGTTGTTGTCAGCCATCTTGAACTTTGACGAAAAATTTGATGACAGTGTAATACCCCTTGTAGCGCTACGTCAAAGATCTTTGTCAAATATATTGGACGGAATATTGGATCACATCTTTGATCAAATCTTTGACAAAGAAATTTGATAGTGTAATACCGGCCTAAATGCCAGTCGAAATACTTTCTCACTGTACCCCACATATTATTCTAATACATCGGGTCCCACAAGTCTGATATTAATTTCTCCTGGGCACTTGCTGACCAATACTTCTCTTTAAACTTCTTTTGAAAATTTACCCAAGAGGAAAAGTTCTCAATGTTTAATGTACCCCACTCTGAGGCTTCCCCTAATAGATACCCAACAGCAAGTAATCTTTTTCGAATCGTCCCAGTTCTTGGGCAAGGCTTGGTTGAACCTTTTCAAAAAATGGGTAGGATGTACTTCCCCGTCTGGCTTAAACTTGGGGAATTGCCTGGATAATCCAGAATTGGCTCCCCGTTGTAAATCCGTCATTACCTCACTAGTCAATACCACATTAGAAGTCACCCTATTATCTATTTTGTCCTGAATAAGTTTGAATTCTTTCCATAGTTCATCCGTACCTCTCTTGATATTACTAAGCTCAGAAGATAAAACAGGAGATACGTTCTCGGAGAGTACTCTCACAGCAACTTTTTGGTCTATCATCTCTTCTTCCTGTTCCTCCAGATTGCTTATATTTATTATGTCTGAGGTTGCTAGTCTCTAAAGTTCTTCCACTTTATCTACTCTACTGTTAACACATGCAATTTGCGACTGGTCTATTGGTATTAACTTATCCTGCTTTTCAACATTTTCTTTTAAGGTATGCAACCTCTGCTTTACAGCATCAAATGTAACATTACATACATTTTGAAATGATCCTAATTTTTCACTCGGTTCAGTTTCTACACTTTTACCAAATTATCAAATTCTAACTTTTTTAAATTCTGGAATTGATCATTCTGCCTCTGATTATTCAGTGAACAGTCAGAACCTGTTGCCAGTGATGTGGAAGGCATAGTATACTGTTAGCACAGCCTATTCTATTGATGGTGTGAGTGGAATGGTCTACTGCCTGTCAAGTCTCTGGAACAGTTTTGAAGTGAATGCCACAAAGTGGTTCCTTCATCTTCGGAATCAAATCAGTCACAAGGACTTAAGTCTAGGGAGTATGGTGGATGGTACAGTACTTCCCAGTCCCATCGACTGAACAGAGCAGCCACAGCTCGTGCTGTATGTGGCTACGCACTGTTGTGCAACATGATTGGTGGGTTGTGCAGAAAGTGTCACTGCTTCTTTTGCAAAGCTGGTCGCAGGTGATGCTCCAAAAACGAACAATAATACTGTGTATTGACGTAATTCTATATAAATCTAGTTTTTGTTCATTGATTAATATTGGAGATTAATTTACTTTGTTTTGTATGTCAGCTCAATGTGATACGTGATGTACATTACCAATCTCTGGTGACAATCGTGCTGTAGCAGTTAATTGTCGACATTGACACTCAGTTTGTTTACCAATGTTGCTGTCTATCACAAATGGTACCCAATATCTACTGTCCACCTTCCCAAAACATGCGTTAGGATAACACTGTCACAGTTGTACACGAGAATCATCATAACTTTAGACCGCTCCATACGCACCATCAACAGGCTCTGCTAACGACATACTACACCTTCCATATTGCTGGCAACGGGTTCTACACAACACTGGTGACTACTTTGAAGGGCAGTAACAGGTGCAAACATGTAACTCTTTTGTATCGGTTGTGAATAAATAGTTGCCAGTATTTAAGTTCCAGCCGTTCTATGGTCAATATGATTTATGCCAGGCTTTAATAACATCAACCCTTGTCCCTTTATGAACTTAATGCATGCTACAGTAATTGCAGGACGGCAGCTTGTGTTAATCAACACAATGGAAAAACCGCCAATTTCGCTTTTATTGCGTTTGATGACTAGCTACGGGTCGGGACAGGAAACAGACATTACAATCATGTACAGTACACCTGTTACCAAATTATTAAATGCACGTCAAAAATATAGAACATGTTGTTTAAAGATATATGTACCAGACAGTCAGAATGGTATTATTCAAAATATACGAGCAATATCAAGATAACAAACAGATAATGTAAAAAAGCGCAAACGAAAGTTGTTACTAGGGCAAAAGCTACATCGCCCCATTGGTATATTGGAGATACCAACCAAAAAGAAAGGGAAGCATTATTGGGCATAACTTTTTATGAGTGAGGCTCTAAAAATGCTCATGTCACTTGTGTTGATGCATAGTCTGTGGGGTATGGGTCCCTATTTTTACAAGGTGTGATGATGAAAACTGGTGCGAATATTTGATCAGTATCTAAGATTTGATAACCAAATGACTCATCTGAAAAAAAAACCAGCAGAGAAGTTCACTGCAGTCCTTGATTTGTTGTGTTTGTCAAACATTGTCAAGAACTGTTCACTCCCTAAACTCTCGTAATCATTGATGAGACACACCGTAACTTCAGAATGTATCTATCAAGCAGACCAGACAAGTATGCGGTAAAGATAATTTCTTCACATGATACGAAGATGGATTACTTTCATGGGGGCCTGCCATATTTGCGAAAAGAAACTAGGGATAAAGATGTGTAGATTCCTACATATTATATGATGATATTATGCAAACCTATTTATGGAACCAATTGGAACATCATGATGAACAATTCATTTGCTGTTTGTGAAGTAGCTGACAAACTAGCTAACAGAATTTGACAATGGTAGGAACCTTATGCAAAAACAATGCAGAATCCCTGCTTCAAACCAAGAACAAGTAAGTTTCTTAATCTGCATTCTTACAAGGAAACAAAAAAAGAAGAGTCATACGTTCCATTATATATTGTCAGCGATGGGTGAGATACGTGAAGTAGGAGGCAAAGAAATAGAACATAGCACTTTTCTGCAATGATAGCAAATGGGGAGTCAATGTATTTGATTTACTATGCCACAATAACACCATGGTACTAAAAACAAGGTGCTGGCCTATGTGATATATGTATGAGCATTTAGATGCTTCATGGATAAACGGCACCGTCAGGGGGCTTGCCACTCTTTGGTGGCTTCCTGCTTGGTTACCACGGGGCCCCAGCCTTAGTAGCATATTTTCCCTTCCACGCTGCATGTGTCTGACTCATCACAAGTGACTAAGTAACGTGTAATTCCCAGCCCCGGGTCGACAGGTAGGGTTTGCATGTACCCCCTGGTACAGGCCAGGCCCAAGGAGGGGTGATTGTCCTCACAATGGGTCTATCATCTTCCCACTCCACTACAAAATAAAAACGCACTGAGGCTAATGATTCAACAACCCTTCCCGCTGCACAACGGTTCCTCGTGGTCTCGTGCACTGGAGATGGTCAGTCCTTCGCCATGGTTAATCCGTTTATCATTCGGAAAGTTGTAGATGCAGTTGCTGGCTGTGTGAAACCCTACTCTCGTTTAAAGAATGGCTCTTTGCTTTTGGAGACCACTCCTGATTCTCAAGCACAGCTGCTTGCTTCTTCACGGTTATCCTGTTCATGTCGAGTCCCACAGAACTCTGAATTCTTCCCGTGGTGTAATTTACACCAGGCTGCTCGACAGTCTAACTGAGGCTGAAATACAATCTTACCTCTCTGATCAAGGTGTCATTGCTGTTCATTGTGTAATGAAAAAGGTAGTTTCCTCCTCTCTTCCTCACCTTCGATAGAGTGGTGCTACTGTCGAAGCTCAAAGCAGGCTATGAAATTATCACCGTCCGGCCATACATTCCGAACCCGATGTGCTGCTACCAATGTTTTAACCACACTAGAACGTCTTGTAGACACCCAGCCACATGTCACCTGTGGTAGAGTTGCGCACCAGGGCGATTGTCCACCTTCTCCCCAC
The DNA here is from genome assembly GCF_023898315.1 of Schistocerca nitens. Lineage (NCBI taxonomy): Eukaryota > Metazoa > Arthropoda > Insecta > Orthoptera > Acrididae > Schistocerca > Schistocerca nitens. The sequence goes on along the minus strand of NC_064620.1, from coordinate 467,722,106 downwards.
TGTATCAACTGCAATGGCGGTCATGCCGCCTCATCTCACGATTGTCCCATGTATCTAGGCGAGCGGGTTGTTCAAGAGAGCCGGGTAAAGGAAAAGATGCCTTATCCAGTTGCTCGCAAGTTACATGGCTAGTCGCAAACCATATGTTCTCCCATTTGGTACCTATAGTTCTGTTCTAGTCACCCCTCGCTCCATGAAGGACAAGACCACGCAGACATGCGACCTCCAATTCGACTCTGAGGTTGTGAAGTCACCCAGTGTCAAGGTAGCATCGCCATCCCCCCTGTCCAGCTGTGCAACAGGCTATCAAACCCCCGCCTCAAAGGACAAAACCACCAGCTACGCAACTGGTAGGCCGGAAAGGGTAGAAGAAGTACTCCCGTGAAGACTTCCTCAGTCTCTCCAGCCAAACGACACCCAAGTCTTCATCTATCTGGAAAGGCTTGAAGAAGTCCTCCAAAGGCAAATGGTCCTCTCCTTTGCCACCTTGAAGATCCTCTTCGATGGTGTTGGCATGTGATACCTTAGCCCGGCCAGCCTCTGTGTCGCCTGTGCGCACCAACAACCACTTCTCAGCATTGGACTCCACAGACCGACCACACAAGCAAGCTGATGCTTCTGTGTACCCCATGGAGCGGGATCCTCCTGCTTCTGTGCCCTGTAGTAGTGCCTCTTCCCCAGCTGTCACTCAGCAGGTGCCGAGGTGACACTCCTATGTCTCTTCCTCATAATTACTCTCCTCTAATAGAAAGTTCGTGGCCTTTGGTCCCACGACGACGGTTTACGGCTGCTTTTAGCGTCACAGCATCCCCTTGTACTCTGCTTTCAGGAAATGAAATTGCGCCCTCATGACCGCTTTGAGATTTCACATTTCTTACGGATTTGTTTTGACCTACCCCCTGAGGTCGGCATTCCTTCTCATGGGGGCATCATGCTGCTCATACGGGATGACAGTTGTAGTCAGCTCATCTCGCTGACTACCAAACTTCAAGCTGTGGCAGTTTGCCTTTTCCTTCCCCACTTGACTTTTTCTCTCTGTACTATTTATGTCCCTCCATCATTGGCTGTACCAGGGCAGACTCCCTTCAACTTATTTGGCGGCTGCCTCCTCCATTTTTGCTACTCGGTACTTATACCTACTTGAGCAACCGTTTCCTGTGTGCTGTCCGTTTGCTGACCCCTCCCCCATTCGCGTGCGCACCTAAATGGCAGATTTCTAGGGCTGACTGACAGCTTTACTCCTCCCTGATGACCTTCGAAGAACAAGATTCCCCAGTTGAGATGACCAGGTCGAATATCTCACAAACTTTGTCCTTACTGCTGCAGAACATTCCATCCCCTGCACTTCCTCTCTACCACGTCGTGTCCCAGCCTCTTGGTGGACTGAGGCATGCCGTGACGCAATTTGCGCATGTAGATGTGCTCTTCGCGTTCTTAACCACCACCCTATGCTGGCAAACTGCATTCATTATAAACAGATGTGTGCAAAGTGTTGTCACGTTCTTCGGGATAGCAAAAAAGCTAGCTGGATTTCATTCACTAATTCTTTTAACAGTTCCACACCTTTCTCTGTTGTGTGGGCCAACCTCCGACGGCTCTCTGGAACCGAGATCCATTCCCCAATTTCTGGCCTGACAGTCTTTAACAATGTCATTGTAGACCCTAGTGCTATCCCCAACACCTTGGGCTGCCATTTTGCAGAAGTTTCAAGCTTTTCGCACCATCACCCTGCCTTCCTCTATCGGAAACAATCAGAGGCAGCTCGGATGATACCCTTCCCTTCTCCGAAACGTGAGTGCTACACTGCCGTCTTTACTCTGAGGGAGCTCGATCATGCTCTCAGTTCGTCCCGATCCTCTGACCCAGGGCCAGATGCTATCCAAATTCAGATGTTCCAGCACCTTTCTCTTGCTGGCAAGCACTTTCTGCTTAACACGTACAACCGCATCTGGGCAGAGAGCACATTTCCTGGACGCCAGCATGAAGCTACCGTCATACCCATACCTAAGCCCAGTAAGGACAAAAATCTTCCTTATAGCTACTGCCCCATCTCTAATACCAGCTGCGTTTGCAAGATGGTTGAACGATTCGTGCCCGGCTGGTGTGGTGGCTCGATTCTCGGCATTTACTAATGAATGCACAGTGTGGATTTGGAGCGCAGCTTTCTACAGTTGACCATCTCATTACTTTGTCCACCCATATCATGAATGGTTTTCTGCGGAAATCCCAGACGGTGGCTTTGTTTTTTGATTTGGAGAAGCCCTAGAACACCTGCTGGAGAACTGGTATCCTCCATACTCTTTACATCTGAGGCTTCCGTGGGCACCTGCACCATTTTCTTTAGGCATTTTTACAAAACTGAGTTTTCAAGGCGTGTGTGGGCTCCGCTTGTCAGACACCTTTATCCAGGAATATGGTGTGCCTCAGGGTTCTGTCCTTAGTGTCGTCCTCTTTGCTATTGCCATTAACCCTACAATGGCTTGTCTCCGGCTCTCTTTTTGTGGATGATTTTGCCATCTGTTGCAGTTCTCCACGGACCTGTCTCACTGAGTGCCGTCTTCGGCACTGTCTTGATCGTCCTTACTCCTGGAGTAAACTCCTGACAAAACAGTCTATGAATTTCTGGTGGCCAAATGGTTTCTCCCACCATCTCTACATCTTAGGCCTGTTGCCCTTCCAGTTGTTGAAACTACGAAATTTTTGTTGCTCATGCTCGATAGGAAAATCTCTTGGTCCTCCCATGTCTCACCTGGCAGCCCACTGTACACGGTCCCTCAGTCTCCTCCGTGCCCTCAATGGTACTCCCTGGGGTGCCGATCCAACCACCCTCCTCCGTTTGTACCGGTACCTTGTCCCTTCGAAACTCGACTATGGGCGCTTTGTTTATGCATCTGCACGCCCATCCCTCTTAGGCCGTCTCAACACTATCTACCATAATGGCATCCGTTTGGCCACGGGCACCTTTTACACCAGCCTGGTTTAGTGTGTGTATGCTGAAGCTGCTGAACTGCCACTGTCTTACCACCGTGACTTTCTCCTCAATAGGTATGCATGGCGTTTGTGTGCGATGCGTGGCCACCCCTCCTATGCCTCCTTCTTGGATGATTTGTTTGATCTTCAGTATGGAGCTCGTCCTTCTTCTCTGTTACCTCCTGGAGTCCACTTTCGCCACTTGCTACGGTGGCTTAACTTCACACTGCCTGCAACTTTCCCGGTGGGTGTGAACCCTTCACCACCTTGGCTTCGTGAAGCGGCCCATGTTAACCTTGGCCTTCATTCGCTTCCTAAGGTCACTACTCCAGCCTCAGTTGCTTCCAGTTTCACGACCTTCGCATGGAACTTTCACGATAGTGCCTTTGCATACACTGATGGCTCTCTGACTGACCATGGGGTCAGCTGTGCCTTCGTCATTGGCACCCATGTCTTTCGATATTGGCTTCCGGCACACTCCTCAGTATTTACAGCCAAGCTTTTTGCCTTGTATGAGGCCATGGAGTACATCTAGTGACACAGCCTCTTCAATTGTGTCCTCTGCTCAGACTCCCTCAGTTCCCTCGAAAGTCTATGTGCGCTGTACACTGCTCATCCATTACTGCAGCGTGCCCAGGAAAACTTTCACTTGCTCACTTTTCGTGGAGCCAATATCATGTTTCTGTGGGTCCCTGGTCATGTCAGTCTGCCAGGAAACAAGGCCGCTGATGCTGCCGAGGCTGCAGTCCTCATACCTCAGCCTGTGAGTACCTATATTCCCTCCAATGATCTCAGCGTTGCCGTCTCAGGTGATGGTGTTCCTTTGGCATCGCCACTGGTCCTCCCTTCACGGGAATAAGCTTTGGCTTATTAAGCCTCTCCCAGCACCTTGGATGACCTCCTCTCAGTCCTCCCGCTGGGAGGAGGTCATTTTAACTCTGCTGCATATTGGGCACTGCTTTTTAGCCATCATCATTTGCTAAGTGGCGGTACCCCACCACTTTTTACGCATTGTGCCGAAATTTTAACTGTCCGCCACTTCCTGCTGGAATGCCATTTTTTAACAATTCATGTTCCATCCTGGGTTTGCTGTCTGATTTATCAGCCGTTTTAGCGAATGATGTGCGGTCTGTCGACTGCGTTTTACTTTTTATCTGGCGAAGGCCTTTTAATTTTTAGTTTTGGACCTCCATTTCTGTATGATGCTTTTTTGAGCCCTCTTTCCACGTGCCATGTGTCTCCTATTCTGTCCATTGGGACTGATGTGTAGTCGTTTAACTCCTCTCTGTGTTCGTATTATATAGTTTTGACTTGGGCGCATATGACCCCAGTTGTTTTTTGCACCCTAAAACAAAACAAAATGGATAAACGGCTATGTCTTATATTAGGAGAAGGGCGACACAGCCAAGAAAAGCAGTTTTCTTAAGTCATTGGTGGTTGGGCTGGTTGTAGGAGAAATGAGACTCCTAAAATCAATTTTACCCAAAGAGCTTCGTGTAACAATGGAACAGATTTTGACATGTTTTGGGTGGAATATTCCAGGATCAGCAATGCAGTCAGAGCCAATCTCAATAAAGTGGATGATGCCTTCTTTGCAGTTAAAAAAGAAAAAGGAAAAAGTCCCTTCAAATACTATGTTTGTTTGAAACAAATGCGCGAACAGCATCGGAAAAATGTGTCAAGGTTGCCGTAACAGTTAGGTTTGAAAATATTTAAATATCCAGAATTTTATCAAATTTTGAATTAATTTATGAGATCTTCGTTTTGTTTTAGTTCATGAACTATTTTTATTTGTAATTGTTAGCTTTATGTTTTATCAATATATGTACATTTCTTACACTGTGCTAAACAATACTTCTTTCTTTTGATTTTTTTAATTTTTAATATGTTGTTCATAATGTTACTAGAAACACTTTAACTGAATAAAAAAGAAAAATAAGATCTCATATTTTGATAGATCACAACAATGATATAATGAAATGAATTGACCATAAAATTATCATTGGCTTTGTCATATTGTGAAAATTAACAATACTTTGTAATGAATGTTGCCTTAAGCTTATTTGTTACTGTATATTACTCCAGAACCTTTATTTTAATGGAGATAAATTTTTACCCCACATTCTTATTTGTGTCTCAGAATTTGCACCTTGTTATACTAAGATTAAAATTCATATAAACTAGTTAACAGTGTAGGTATGAAGATTATTCACAGTGTTATTAGTTTGTCGATTTACCATTCCATTTGCATGTGAACAGGGGATGGGGGTGTGGGGTGGTACTCCGCCACGCAAGACCGTGCAGAATATGGTGGCCAATGCCCAGTAACCATTTTTCATCAGAAGTGCTGGACAGGTTCATTTGTTTGCTGGGAGGGAAGGCAGACAGTGTGCAGCCAGTATGTGATACACTGCAGTGACAGAATTGACGTGAGGTGCACGAACTGCAATTTTTGTCAAAGTATTTTACAGAAAATAATCAGTAAAAAAATTTCATTCATGAGTTCATTATAGCTACATATGTTGCCTTCATTATGATGTGCTCGTCATTTCGTTACTGGTCAGAGTTATTGTGATATGCGTTTTACTAAGACACTGTAGGAAATTTGAAAAAGTTTTGCAATGAGAAATAGGGGTTGACATGATTTTGCTTACGGTGCATATTACATAATGTGTTGCTGTGTATAAAATTTAGTTAACATATTGAATTTTTCTTAAGACTTGGGTGGATATCTATCTGTCACCAATCTCGAGAAAATTGATGTGATTAGCACAGTCATCTGTGATTGCACACACCGGTGATTATGCATGCACCAGTAATAAATATCCGCAACATTTCTCTTATTTCATAAATGATTTGAGGTATCAAAATGATGGTTTGACAAATGATAGTGTATATATTGTGGCATATGGTTAGTGTGCAGAACTTCAGCATCTCTGTGCTATTCCACAAACTATAGACATTTTTCTATGGAAGAATATAATTTTAAAGGGTCGTTGATAACTGAGGACACTAGAAATGCTGTGGGTTTTCAAACAGTATAAGTGAAGATATTACATATTTATTTTTGTACTGACAAGGTGCTTTTTAATAAGCTGTTGACCTTACTTTTCCTCTGTTCTTTACTTAATAAACCACAGTTTCAGAATTCCCTTGCAGTTGCATTGCACAACATGTTAGTGAGGTGACAATGTGTAAACTTTACTTTATTTTGGCAAAGGAACAAATTCTAACATGGCAACAAGAGAAATGTAGGTTTTACTAAAAATTTGCAACGCGTGATGCTTCTATGAAATTTATAAATGGTTAACTAGCCAGTTGAAAATAAATCACTACTTTTGTTGCATTTTCAGAGGAATTCTTTTCAGACACTAACCAAAGCAGAGGTGAATGTCACCGTGTGAATGTGGGCAAGGAGGGGCTCCTTAATATTTACAAAAAATGCTAGCATAGACTTCAGCTTAGAATGGTACGTGCCTTACAGCCCCTGCATATAATGCCATCACTACCACTCTCCCCATGTGTGCCCTGCTGACTGCACATTGCCAGCCATATTATTCTCAGTGCTCTCTTCTGCTATTAACATCCACTGATTTGAAAATTATGTGTAAAACACTTAACATAAAAATATCTTGCACTTGCTAACAGTTTCCGGAATAATTTAGGAAGAAAAATGAAATTCTTTTCAAGAACTACATTATATATTTGTTAATTTCTTTTCTGTGTCATCCATACAGGAAAGACAGCAGGAAATTCACAAGCTTCATCGCGATATAGAAGTTGCAGAAAGTATGAAACGAGAAATGCAGGATGTCATTAAATATCTAGAGATGGAAAAATTGGAGAAGAATAAGCGGTTAACAATCATGAAGAAGAAACATGAACTAGAGCTATCTCGACTGACTGGAAAGGTAGTTATATGCAGTACTTAAAATGAACTTTACCTTCTTTGACCTAATTGGAATACAGCTGTATATAAATGAATTGGTATTTTGCATCCTCATTTGAATATTCCTAATTTGATGTTTTATCAACGGATACATTGCCAGATGAAAGGCAGAACTTGAGTACAGTGGATTTGTGCATTTACTATGACAATTCATCATTGTATTAAAAAAATATCAAACTTTTCATTTGAGAGTCTGCAAACAATACTTCATTAAAAGAAGGGCAGCCCTTTAAAAATCAAGACTAGCTAGTGGTGCAGCTATTACTGAACCTGTGGTTAGCATATTGCTGTAGCTCTGTGCTATGAGGCTGGCTATCTCTCTCTCTCTCTCTCTCTCTCTCTCTCTCTCTCTCTCTCTCTGTGTGTGTGTGTGTGTGTGTGTGTGTGTGTGTGTGTGTGTGTGTGTGTGTGTGTGTGTGTGTTTTTCCCTCCCTACCCTTCTCCCCCTCCCCCTGCACCCCCTCCTCCCTCTACTAGGACTAAATATTATATTTGATGAAAGTATGGGACATATATTTATAACTGGATATTATATGTTGCATTACTTTTATTTCTTATTTATTCTGGTCCCCAATGGTCACCTGTCCACTACCAGTGGTAAGAGGCCAAGGAAAAACTACCCTTTGTTGACAGGCATTATTTGCATTAGCCTGCCAACTGGTGCCAATAGGAACTGAACTAAAGCAATCTTGGCTGTATAACACTACATCACCCAGCCTTACTGTCTATACACTGAGCACCATCTGGCTGCAAATTTACAGTGAGCCAGGCATGCCCACTGTTTAAGTCAGTTTGCTGTGGGTAAACCAGAGTTCTCCTGAAGTTTTTGCCTTTTGGCCACAAATGTCAAACTGGTACCTCAGATTGCTGTTTCTTCACATTCGCTGTTTTTGTTGCTGTGATTTGTCACTGTGGAGAATGCTTTCATGTTTCTTCTCTGCATGTCTTTGCTTCCATTATATTGTTGTTGGCCTTGCGTACAAGGGTATAAGCAGTCCACAGGTAAATTTATGGGTCATCATTGTGGCATCTGCAAAGGGTCTAAATGGCCTCTCAGGGAGTTCATGTACTAATGAGGCCTGCTTGTGGCCTGGCACCTTCAGTGTAATACTGTACGTGGTCCTGAGGCAAGAATTGACTTCCTTCGGTACCCATGTCAGTGAGATTCCTCGTGGTGTGGAGGATGAGTCACTGATTAGGATAAGTCTGTGCTACTTTGCCACACTTCTTATTTTGGTTATGACTGTTAGCCTGAAGGAGGCAGTTTGTGATTGGGTAAAATTACTGACAATGGTTTGGGTAAGCAGCATGAAATCTCCCTGGAGACTTTGTTTTGTCCCTTTGGAGCACACACATACTACAAAGTCCCACACTTGATGCATGGCCCCTACACTTCAAACAATTGTTCCAGTAAATACTGGTACCACTTGTCATGGAAGTCCAGAGTGCATCCTTCCACCAGCCATAACTAGATTCATCTTGCCTTGTATGATGAATCACTGGCAAGGATGCTCCAGTGAACATATACCACATATTTTGCTACCAGCAGAGACAGTCACCATTCACGAGGGATTGAGTAGCCCCTAAGGCAGCTTTTTAGGCAGTCGCAGTGCATTCTGCGCAGTGACTTCATCATGGGTGAAAGACCATGGATACTAGTGAATACCATGATGTATTTTACCTGACAGCTCAACCAGTTACCTCCCGCATTATCTCTTTTCTACACTTGAGGGGCACTTATTCATTTATGTTGGCACCCATACTGAGCAGGAGACCCAGATTACTGGGGAGGGAGTTCAGGTTCTTTCAGTCTGCCAGCTGGTATGCAATACAACTCTGACTTGGCAACAAGGATTTGCGTTGACACGCCTATTGTCTATTCAAAACCACATAGGATTTACACTTCAGCAGGAGCATGTGGAGACGGAGCAATGTTGCTGTGTTCGACATAGAACATTCACATAATCTGATGGTTCATTAAGCTCGTGCAATTGCAAATTGTTCAATATATGTAAATGCAGCTGGAATTGGTATCTTCTGGAAGACGTGCATATGTTTTCATTTTAGTTTTATTTAGTGAAATATTTTAAAGGCCATATGCAGAAAATGCCAAAAAACTGCATTTACTGACAAAATTCAGAATTTTTTATGAGTGAGGATTGTTTTTGTTAGTAAATTTAGGGAAACAGATCATGTAAACGTAATCTTAAGAATACATTATATTTTTGGTTGCACCAAACTGAAACTCTGTCGGAGGTATCTAATGTGAGGTAATTTGCATTAAATGTACTTGACGCAGCATACTCTAGCAAAAACTTAGCAACGCCCATTTGGTTTCGTTATGAGAAACAGAGTGCTAAGTTTGTAACTGTTTATTTATTCATGTCAGAAGCAGCACCAAGTTACATGTCTTTTGACACTTCTGGAGTGAAAGAATCAGCCAGCCGTACTGTTGTCCAGGTGATGCCCAAATGTGTAATTAGCACATTCTTCGAGGAGGTTCCTTTCATGTCCCCCAGGTTTGTAATTGACTTGATATTTCATTTTCTTATAAAATTTTCTTCTTGTTTGTAACATAAAAAAGCTTATGCCTCTCCCAAGGGAACCTCCCCATTGCACCCCCATCAGATTTAGTTATAAGTTGGCACAGTGGATAGGCCTTGAAAAACTAAACACAGATCAATCGAGAAAACAGGAAGAAGTTGTGTGGAACTGTGAAAAAAATAAGCAAAATATACAAATTGAGTAGTCCATGCACAAGATAGGCAACATAAAGGATAATGTGAGCTGAGGAGTGTCGTGGTCCCGTGGTTAGCGTGAGCAGTTGCGGAACGAGAGGTCCTGGGTTCAAGTCTTCCCTTGAGTGAAAAGTTTACTTTTTTATTTTCGCAAAGTTATGATCTGTCCATTTGTTCATTGACGTCTCTGCTCACTGTAATAAGTTTTGTGTCTGTGTTTTGCGACCGCACCGCAAAACCGTGCGATTAGTAGACGAAAGGACGTGCCTCTCCAATGGGAACCGAAAACATTTGATGGCAAGGTCATAGGTCAACCGATTCCTCCACAGGAAAACACGTCTGATATATTCTATAAGACACTGGTGACGGCATGTGCGTCACATGACAGGAATATGTTGTCGACCTACCTAACCTGTACACTTGGCGAATGGGTAAAAAGATTCTTCTACCTTGCCCGATTTAGGTTTTCTTGTGGATGTGATAATCATTCCCAAAAAAGTGATGAAATCATAGGAGTTTGTCACATAAACTGAAAATAAAAAATTAAAATTTTCATTCGAGGGAAGCCTTGAACAAACATCTCGTTCTGCAGTTACTCACGCTAACCACGGGACCACGACACTCCTCAGCTCACATTATCCTTTATGTTGCCTATCTTGTGCATGGACTGCTCAGTGTGTATATTTTGCTTATTTTTTTCATAGTTCCACACATCTTCTTCCTGTTTTCTCGATTGATCTGTGTTCAGTTTTTCAAGGCATATCCACTTTGCCAGCTTATAACTAAATCTGAGGGGGATGCGATGGGGAGGTTCCCTTGTCAGTCAAACTGAGGAAACTTATCTGTTTGGAACAGTGGAGAATTACAATGCATCAGTGGGAGAGAGTGCTTTCGTGTGAGTAAGACTGAATTACTGAGTTCAACTGCACGAGGACTCATTTGCTGGTAACACTCTTCATATTAATATTCAAAACTTACAAAAATATAATTTTGCTATACTAGCACCATACTTGAACCACACTCACCAATCATTCAGCTGAATCTCCCTATACATATTTTTTTGTGATGACAGCGGAAAAAAATCCATTGACATTAATCTCGTCGCCAACATGGATGCTTCAAGTGTTGCACTGCCTCTGCTATTATTTACGGGTTTGGTAATTTCTTATAACAATTTTTAATTGCTTCATTCTCCCATGTTTTTTCCATGACACTGCTTTCTTCAAGTCTTCAAAGGTGGCTTTTCGAATGGCTTTTTTGCTGGTTGCCTAAACTGCAAACATTTTTTCAAAATTTTTCATGTATTAATTTTTATATGTTTGTTGGCAACATAACCTTCAGTTTGGCATCCATATCAGTTCTATTTGGTTATAAAGGCAGTGACAAGGTGGACATCTGTTTTCATCATTTGACGATTTCATTTATAGGATGTGTGGCTGATGGAGAGATATTATGTCAATAAGATCCATCTTTTTAAATTTATCACTTCGATGTTCCAATGCTGAAATCAATCATCTCCTTGTAAAATTTCCAACTTGTTTTGTGCCTCATAAATCTTGTAGGTTTCAGTCTTCATACATTCTCTTCTTCTTCTTCTTCTTCTTCTTCTTATTATTATTATTATTATTATTATTATTATTATATGCTTTAGGGTTAAAAACAATTTTCCACAACATTGATGATTTTTCTTTATAGTCCATCTACATTTATTTCTTTAAACACAACACTATTATCCTGTGAATTGTAACCTTGATGACTGTAACAACACAGGTCAGAAACTCATATAGGCTCTGGGTAGCCTAACGAAATTTTACAAGTAGGAACATAGACAATTAACACTCTGAGGACAGATTGAGATATTACTTGAGTTTTGCTCACCATCTGTTATGGAAGGGTCTCAAGATAACTTGTGTTTTCTACACATTGTCTGTAGATGCCATCTACTGTGGTGTATTAGAACTATTTCATCTATTTAGTTGTTTACACTGCAGTGAATTCATCAAACATGATTGCCTTCATGTACTTCTTGTGTATTTAGCATTATGGTTGTATTTTGAAATTTCAATATTTACTATTTTCACACTGAAGTCCCTCCTGCTTTTAGAGATGGCCCTATTCAGAAAACAATAGGAAATGAATGAATGTGAAATGCTTTCATAGGTTTTTGACAATGATTATTCAGATGTTCCTAATAATAATGATGATCCAGATGAGTGTGTGACTGGAAGTTTTTATGGTTCTGAGGTAGATTCAAGTGACATCATTAATCTGTAAAGAAGTGTGAAGTGGCAGTGTTTTCAAGTGATCCCAACACAGGCAATAAAGGTAATTCTATTCGTGTGACTCATTTTACCATAATGCCAACACTTTCAAGATGGAGCTGAAGTCTCACTCGAGCCTAACTGAATGAAATAGTGAATAACAGGGTAAATATACATGTTGACTATAGGGTGTGCAGACTGACTAATTACATAGTGGGTGTGCTGATTGAATAATCATGACTGACTGACTGACTGAAAGATGTAATGACTGACATAATAACTATCCCAGATAGCACAGTAAGCCGGTTTCAAACTTGTTTCCAGATGTAAAGTTCAAGTATATAAGCTTGATCAAAGCTGGAATATTCAGGCCTGTTAGTTGGATTCAAGCTTGAAACAAACATCAAAATTGGCAGAGTTCAAGCTATATTTCAAGCTTGACTTATCAAGTTTGGCTCCAGCTGTATCTACACACGTGGAATACAGCCTGGTATTTACAGCTTGTTTTAAGCTATATAATTATTAATCTGAATTTATTGAACCTAATTAATTAAATAAATATCAGAATGGAAATGGTATGAAAAAATTATCAAGACATTTATGTTTAAAATTTTTTATTTTCAAAGTGTTTAAAATTGTTTTATTTCAAAATTTAATTATTCTGATGCCCCTCCGGCCCCAGCACACAGACCAGAGCAGGATCAAATTTCGCTCACTTCTGCTGGTATAATCATCCTGTAACAGGTAAAAGAAAATGTTAGCCACACCTAAACATAACAAATGTAAAAAGTTGAAACTGATCAACCTAAATATGAAAAGTAATGTTAAGCTTATTATGAATATGCTTAACTTTTTCCAAGCATGAGTCACAAGAAATTTTGTGTCCATCACCACAGAAAGAATTAACAGCTTCAACAAAATCTCTTAAGACTGATGGCGTAATAACAGACTGCAACTCTGATTTTACTGTTGCCCCAACTTTAAGACTTCTTTGACTTGAATTTTTTGAGCATGTTTACTTTGTGCAAGTGTGTCATACTAACAGGAAGAAATTTCATATTACCGCAATTGAAGAGCAGTCAAAGCTACGTAAATATAAAAGACTGACACCTATGTAGTGACTGGTTCTTTATGTACTTTTTCCCGTTCACCATGTCATTACTATTTGTATTCACAAAGAAACTTAAAGCACTTCACGATTATTCATTCATGGTGTGACACACGCGAGTACTTACAAGTAAACAAATGTAATAGGGCGATATATATAAAAAGGCGAGATTTTAAAAATAACATTAAGTTTTAATTTATTGGTGCCACGTACTAGAGAGCTAGTTTAAAATGATCTCTTTTTGCTGAACAACTTGTAATATGTATTCTTAGCTGGTAATCCATTTCACTTTCATCCAGGCTCAATTTTTCTACGTAAAAGAATATGATATTTCTTTGTTACATAATAGTATTTAACATTTGTAATATTAACGTACCACTAGAGAAAAATGCACCAACATACCTGTAATACACTATATATCCTCTTCAGACCCGGTGTAGCAGTAAGGCACGAGACGCCACACACTTACCGAACTATTTTCCAGTATAAAACAAACTTCACAACAGTCAACAATCATTAACGCGTGTCACAAAGGTAAAATGGCCGTAAACCGAGCAAAGTCAGTGCAAGGCTTATAAACACTTGTGGCGCTTCCCGTGGACATCTATGGAAGCTATGCTGCACGCGCATCTGCTGTACAGCCTTCCAGGGAAATTACAGTTTATTTCAAGCTTGGGAAAATTATTTTAATTCAAGTTAAATTTTTACAGCTTGATGTAAACTGTGTAACAGGTTGATTTTTCAATCTTGAATTTTCAACTGAACCTAAACTCAATATCCACCCTGAAATAAGCTGTGTAACAGGTTGATTTTTCAATCTTGAATTTTCAACTGAACCTAAACTCAATATCCACCTTGAAATAAGCTTGAGAGCTAGCTGGGATAGATCTTGACTACTGGGAGCAGACTGACTAAACATTGCATTTGCACTGGTTGAATACTTGCCACAGCCTGACTCTGGAACCTTAATTGTTGAGTACTCTCTGCAGACAACTATATGGATTTGTGTACACTGCCTGTATAAAGATGCATATAGTACAGAAATTACATAATTGCAAAATGTATTATCTTTTCGGTATTAACATAAGTCGGCAAAAGTAAAAATATAAAAATGCATTAGGCAGTGATATTATCTTGGTTAGCAATAAGCCTAATAATATCAAATGGCAGATAACAGCTACTGTTGCATATCGTGGAAGTTTTAATATGCTCTGGGATAGCCAAAGTCCGCAAAGAATTTTTGGGAAATACTAATTTCCAGTGGGAGTGTTCACCAACCAACATATTATTCTTGGACAGTAATCAGAAAAATTAGATCATAAAACTATAACAACAGAATTTTGACAAGATTGCATTTTAAGATTAGTGTGTTCTCGAATATGGTTACCTGGAATAAGTATAACTATTAAAATACACAGTTTTTTCTAAAACTAAGATGCTCGTTAGAAAGTGGAGAATGAGGCTTTCAAGTATGTTTATTAGTCCTGAAATAACTATATAACGGGTTTGGATTTTAAAAGCACAGTTTTAGTGAATCATTAATTTACAATATTTCTTAAAATAATTATTTTAAATAAAATATTTTCTGGCTGCCTCCATAGCTGAATGGTTAGCATTGCTGCCTTCAATGTGGAAGGACCCAGGTTGCTGGTATTTCCACAGGTTTTTTCTGAGGTAGATAGGTCTGTTAGGGATCCATTTAGCCCTTGTTAAGCCAAATGATGATTAGCTTGAATAAAGAAGCAGAGGGTTCATTTATTGACAATAATGGCTGTAGGGATTGGCAACATACTGATCACATGTACCACGATAATGGATCACTCCTCATACTGTCCTGTAGGCAGCAGTTGGCTGTTGGAACAGGCCTAAGGTCTAATCCTCAGATGTTGTTTACTTCTACCATCAGTGATTGGAAAACCATGTGTTGACTAACAAAGTTTGGTAAAATATAGCATTCCTAACAATTTAGAAAATTCATCTATTCATGATATATACATTATGTGTAGAATAGAAAATACAACTGGAAAAGGAAAAAAGAGATTAAGGAGTGGAAATATAACAAGTGGAACCATTCCACGTTGATACTTTTCATCCTCCTTTTGATTTACCATGGTAGGTGTCCTCTCAACAATCATAGAATGATAGGGAGCATTATCAAGAATAATTTGCTGATAGTATTGGAATGCATTGTGCAAACTATTTCTCTTGACTCTTCTGACGGTACAATCCCACAGACAAGAGTGATGCCGAACATTTTGACCGACTAACATTTAATGAACTTGATTCTGACTTCATTCATACCACATAAACAGAGTGTATACGACCCGGGACAACCGGGAGATCCGAGAAAAACCCGGGAATTTTTTCATCCGGGAGAAAACCGGGAAAAACCCGGGAATTGTTTAGAATTCCGGGAATTTTTCATTGTTTTAGTTATCTGTTAATTTTTTTTTATTTTGACTGGTAAGAACGAATACTCTAACAAAGGATATTACTGTATCCCGCTACTGCAGAATAATACTGCAACAACAAAACATGAACGAGAGGAAAAAAACGAAAATAAAGCTTAAGTTGCGAAGGAAATGCACAGTATACAACAACAAAACAGTGCTCATACAAGTGTCTGCCGACACCAAAGAAATTGCCTCTTATGAGCGTGGCGTCACAACTGTTTAGATTCGTTTGAGCAGTTGCGGGCCGGCTCTTGCGCATGCGCAGTTGAGTCGCTTATGAGTAATACCTTCTCCCGCTTCTGGTTACAGAAGTGTGGCTGGGCGCCACTACTTAATATTGCTCCGATTCGGAAATTAGTAAATCTGGGGCTGATGCACAGTGAAGTCTGAGTTGTGGTGGAGATGTGGGTCGGCTCCATGTGGCCTGTGTTTACGTTTAGTGATTTTTTGTTGTTTCCTCTTCGTTTATTGCTGTCACGTTGAATGATAACAAAACGGATTTTTGTGGCCTGGAGCTATCAAATGAATTAAAATACGTTCGCGTAATTACGAAAGGCTAAAATATGTTAATAGTTTGATTTTATATCCACCTTTCTGACAGCCAAACATTAATCGCCTTACAGAACAATGAAGTTATTTTTGCCGGTTTGCTAAAGAGATTTGGCTTTTATTAATCTTTTCTGTTGAGGCAGTCAATTTATTTGAAATGAAGTGTTTAATTTCACACTATTGGCTAGTTTCAACTGTTCGCTGCATTTCAAGTGCACGTGTGGCATTATGCCATAGTAAAGAACCAAACATGAAATGATACAGTACTGGTACTGCAAGAAAATTTACATACGAATGTGCATTTTCAGCCGAATTATGCGTTTTAGTATGGTTCACGAAATTCTAACTCTCTTGAAGTATCCTCTGGTGTCTTGTTTCTTTTATGACATAATGTAAGACCTTTTAATGTTTTACACGTAGGAATATATGGGCTCCCTGCGTCATCGTAGCTGCCCAAGCGCGGTGACGCTTGTTATCTGGCGCTCTATTCCAACTGCTGGAACGGACCTATTTCTAACAGGTCGCGGGAAAACATTGCGAATGGTGGTTTGAAAAGCGTTACATTCAAAGCAGATTTGCTTTTACGTAAGATGTGCGAGAAAGTATGATGAATTTCTTAAATCACAAAGCGTTTGACTCTCCTTTAAAAATCAATTCTTTGAGGACGACCATTTAGAAGATTTTTGAGCCCGGAAGATCAGACGTTTACGTCGTTATTAGAAATTTTACTGGCAAATTTGTGTGATGTATCTGAAAGTGTAACAAGTGCAAAAAAGATCCACATTATATGTGGAAGCTTAGCTTCTCTTCCAGCTTATTAATCTTCTTATGTGAATGCTATGTATATTAATGTAAACCATTAACTTTTCTTATTTGTGTGTTCACGCTACTTGAGTGTGATCTTGCTATTGGCTGACTACATCACGTGTCCTGTGCTGTCATCGGCTGGCGAGATCACGTGACATGAGCTATGACTGGCTTACAAAAGTGCATCGCAACCCTCGATTTCAATGCTTCTGAAAGGGACATGCGGTATTTGACGGAATTCGAATTTATACCTTCGTAACACGAAAATATGCAGCGTACATATTGCTGCACATCAAAGGTCTTTCAAAACGTGTTTTTCCCCCCTGAGTTTCATTTTCTAAAATGCCGGGAAATTCTACTCCGGTATATAAAACCGTAAACATTCAAAGGATTGGTGAGTTTTACAGTGCAGAATAAGAGTATACTGTAACTTAACATGTAAAAAGTGAATTTTCACTCGGGAGAAAGTGTATTTTAACCGGGAAATCCGGGAATTTTTTTCCTTGTCCACGTATACACCCTGATAAATGACAGTAACAATAGATAAAATATTAATCCCACAACTATAAGAAATTAAAACAAACCTCACCACACAATAAACGATCTCACAAGAATAGCTGATTGAAAGTGCAGTATAGTGCAAGCAGGAAGTGACGTGGTGGCGGTTAAGGTCTGGCAACTGCAGTCAGTTGCTGCTGCTGCTAAGGAGCTTGAGATTGGCTGAATGTGAGCCTCACCCCTGTACTTCCAAGTACTTGTCAGTCCTAAAGTATTTTGAATAATCTGCACTCCACCACAAAGCCACTTAGATTAACAGTTTCTGTTGCATTGCAGAGAGAGCATTTAAAATGGCCATGTTGTTACAAGGAATTAATTTAGTTTAAAACAGACTGGAGGAGATTGTTTTATAGCTCAATGTAAACACACAAAACTGATAAAGAAACAGTTTATCATGCCCCTGATGAAAGATGTTTCTAGACCTACAAATGGTCAGATGATGAGTCAGTTACAAATGATTCATTTATTATGGTCAGCCTAGCCGGGTCATACTCCTGAAAATATGAAAACTTCAGATGAATTACTATAAAGCAGGTGCAAGTGCATGTAAGTCTCTCTCTCTCTCTCTCTCTCTCTCTCTCTCTCTCTCTCTCTCTTTCTTTTGTCTGTCAAAGATTTGGAAAAGTGTTAGTGACATTAAATGCAGTGTTGCAAAGAATGGAGAAGTTACGAATCTCAACCAGTAATTACACCTAATCTGTAACAGAACTTATTTATCTTTAGAGATGTCACTAATTAGTGTACACTCAACACCTACATTGTTGACAAAAAGCTAAATATGATTGAAAAATTTGATTTTTTTAGATAATGAAGTAGTTCACTGTTGAACAGCCAGATGTTGTCTGACAGGCACAATATTTTAGCAAGCAGTTATGTTGCAATCTTTGGGTGCTCTGGCAAAGTGACTGCCTAGGAGGTAGTGCAGGGCCTACACTGCCTCCGTCCCCAATCCCACCCTCGAACCTGCCATTCTGGACACAGTCTGCACCCAAATGTGGGCATGCATCCAGCATCTCTTCCCCCCTTGCCGCTCGTTGACAGGTTCGTGCTTGTCTACCACGGGGCCCCAGCCTTTGCAGTATCTTTTCCCTTCCATGCTGCATGTCTATCCTCTTGCTGTTCTTTTTCCTCTTCCACGGGCAACATGTCTGGGCTGTTTTTGGAAATGTATTCTGCATTTTCGGTAGTTGATATCAGAATACTCTCCACTGTTCTCTCTCTCTCTCTCTCTCTCTCTCTCTCTCTCTCTCTCTCTCTCTCTCTCTTTTCCTCTCGTTAATCAGCTTCGGCGATTGAGGTTCCTCTCTTTCTTCTTCTTCTTCTTCTTCTTCTTCTTCTTCTTCCATGTGCACTCCTGAAGCCAGAATCATGCGTCTTACGTGTAACAGGTGACTGGGTAATGCGTAATTCCCATCCCCGGGTTAACATGTAGGGTTCACACGTTCCCCATGGTACATGCCTGGCCCAGGGAGGGTTGATTGTACATGCCAGGCCTAGGGAGGGGTTATTGCCTGAGCTGCTACCTTCCCAATTCGCGGATTGGTCCGTCAAATGTTTGGGAGGTGGACCTGAGGTATGAACAGGCACCTAAGATGGGTGCTCACACTTCTGAAGGGCTCCTCCAGTTGTGAAGAGCACACCATCGGAGACACTGGCAATCATGAGGAATTTTGTTGCAATGAGCCAGTTATCTTCACAGTCAATGGCTACGAAATGTAAATGGAATGAGGCTAATGATTTAAAGACCCTCCCGACTGCACTAAGGTTCCTCCGGTCAGTCCTTTGCTACAGTAAATCTGTTCATTATTCAGAAAGGTGTTGATGCAGTTGCTGATCCTGTGAAATCCTGCTGTCGTTTACATAATGGTATTTTGCTTTTGGAGACCACTTCTGATTCTGAAGCACAACTACTGCTTGCAGCTTCACGCCTCCATGGCTATCCTGTTTGTCTCAAGGCCCATCAGTCACTGTATTCTTCCTGTGGTGTTATTTACACGAGACTGCTTGATGGTCTAACTGAGGCAGAAATACAGATTTACCTCTGTGATCAGGGTGTCATTGCTGTCCACTGGCTGATGAAAAAAGTGGATGCCTCCTTAGTACCCACACACACTCTTTCTCACTTGTGATAGTGTTTCATCGGTCAAAGATCAAAGCAGGTAATGAAGTAATCATAGTCAAACAGTAGATTTCGAGACCGATGCACTGCTACCAGTGTCATCATTACAACCACACTCAAGTCCTGTCAACAACAAGCCAAATGTGTAACCTGTCTGTGGTGGGGATGCTCATGAGGGCGATTGTCTGCCTCCTCCTCCTCTCCCCCATTACATCAACTGCAACGGCGACCATGCCACTGCCTCCCGCAATTGTCCCACGTATCTCGGTTTACGGACTGTCCTGGAGATCCAGGTGAAAGAAAAAGTGTCTTACCCGATCACTCGCAAGTTGTTGGGTAGTCGGAAACCCTGCATTCTGCCATCTAGCAACTATAGTACTGTTCTTGGGACATCTCGCTCCATGAAGCCAGCCTGCAGGAAAGGACAGGGGGAATACTCCCGTGAAGACTACCTATGTCCCTCCAGCCAACCAACATCTGAATCTTCCTCTGCTGACTGGAAGGGCCTGAAGAAGTCAAAGGCAAACAATTTTCTCCCTCGCTAACTCAAAGACCCTCTTTGACAGTGTCGCTGCATGATACCCTTGCCTGGCTGACCTCAGTGTCGCTGGTGCGCACTACCAACTGTTTTTCTGACCTGAGACCTCATGGAGCAGGATCCTCCTGCACCTGTGCCCTGTAGCAGTGAGTTTTCGAAACCTGGCACTCAGCAGCCACCGAGGTGACACTCCTTCAAATTTTTGCTCATCATGACTCTCCTACAATGGAACGTTCGCAGCTTTTGATCCAACAGAGGATTTACGGCTGCTCTCAGAATCACAGCTCCACTTGTTCTATGCCTTCAGGAAACAAAATTGTGTCCTCATGAATGCTTTGAGTTCACATTTCTTCTTGGTCCATTTGAACCCCCCCCCCCCCCCCCCAAATTCGGCATTCCATCTCTTGGGGGAGTCGGGCTGCTGGTATGGGATGACGTTCACAGTAAAAAATTTCCCTGATTACTGATTACCCAACTTCAAGCTGTTGCAGTTCACCTTTTCCTTCCTCACTTGACCTTTTCCCTTTGTACCATTTACAACTCTCCCTCATTCGGTGTCACCAGGGCAGACTTCCTCCAGCGTATTAGGCCGCTACCTCACCCCCTTTCTGCTGCTCGGTGACTAATGCACGCCATCCCCTTGGGAGTTCTCCCAGGACGTGTTAGAGAGGTGCTGTGTTGGCTAACCTTCTAATCAACTTAATCTTTGCTGTCTTAACACAGGAGCAACCACATTCTGTTCAGACTCTCCACACACCTATTTCCATTCGGACCTAGCCTTCTGCACTGCTCATCATCTCGAGTCATCTGTTCGTTCTGACACCTACTCGAGCGACATTACCCATTTACTATCAGTTTGCTGACTTACACTCCCTGTGCATGCACACCAAAATGGTAGCTTACTAAGGCCGACTGGAGGCTTTACTCCTCCTGGCGGCCTTTGATGAACAACGTTTCCCCAGTTGTGATGACCAGGTGGAATATCTTACAAATGTCATCCTTAGAGTTGCAATAGGTTCCATTCCCCACACTTCCTCTTTACCAGGCAGTGTCCTGATCTCTTGGTGGACAGAGGTATGCAGTGATGCAATATGCGCACGTAGATGTACTCTCCGCATTATTAACAGTCATCCTACAAGGGCAAACTGCATTCATTATAAACAGATGTGTGCACAGTGTCGTTGCGTTCTTCGGGATAGAAAAAAAGCTAGTTGAATTTTATTCGCTACTTCTTTTAACAGTTCCACTCCTTTCGTGCAGGCCAACATCCGTTCCCCAATTTCCGGCCTGACAGTTGCAGAATATGTAATCGTGGACCTTGGTACTATCTCTGGCACCTTGGGCTGCCATTTTGCGGAGATTTCGAGCTCCTCCCGCTATCACCCTGCCTTCCTCCATTGAAAATGAGTGGAGGAGGCTCGGGAAATACCATTGTCTTTTCTGAATTGTGATTGCTACAATGCTGCCTTTACTATGAGGGAGTTAGGTCATGCTCTCACTTCATCTCGATCCTCCATCCCCAGGGCCACACGCTGTTAACATTCAGATGTTGCAGCACCTCTCTCTTGTGGGCAAGCACTTTCTGCATAATATGTACAACTGCATATGTGCAGAGGCCACGTTTCCCAGACGCTGGTGTGAAGCCACTGTCATACCCTTCCCTTAGCCAGGTAAGGACGAACACTTTCTTTCTAGCTAGCATCTCATTTCAGTCACCAGTGTGTTTGCAAGGTGATGGAATATATGATTCATGCTCAGCTGGTATGATGGCTCAAGTCTTGCAATTTGCTAACCATTGCAGTTTGGATTTCGAGCCCACCATTCTGCAGTTGGCCATCCACCATTCTGCAGTTGGCCATCTCATCACTCTTTCCACCCATGTCATGAATGGTTTTCTGCAGAAATCCCTAACTGGACATGTTTTTCGATTCGGAGAAAGCCTAAGACACTTGCTGGAGGACTGGTATCCTCCGTACTCTCTACATATGGGGCTTCCATTCCATGGGCACCACCCTCACTTCCGACTTAGTTTTCAATGTATGTGTGGGTTCTTGTTGGACACCTTTACCCAGGAAAATGGTGTACCTCAGGGTTCAGTCCTGAGCGTTGCCCTATAATGCTATTGTCATTAAAGGCCTGTCTCCTGCCGGGCATCTCTGGCTCCCTTTTTGTTGACGAATTTGACATCTATTGCAGTTCTTCACAGACTTGTCTCATTGAGCAGAGTCTTCAGTGATGTGTCGATTATCTTTACTCACGGAACATCGAGAATAGCTTTTGTTTTTCCACTGAAAAAACAATTTGTATGAATTTCGCGCAGCCCAGTTGGTTCCTTCTACCGTCCTTACATCTTGGCCTGTTGCTCTACCGCTCGTTGAAACCAGGAAATTCCTGGGGCTCATACTCAATAGAAAACTTTCTTGGTCCTCCCACATGTTGTACCTGGCAGTCCACTGTATGTGGTTCCTCACTGCCTTACATGCCCTTAATCGCATTTCTGAGGTGCAAATCGAACCACCCTCCTGTGTTTGTATCGGGTCCCTTGTCCGTTAGTAACTAGTTTATGGGTTTTTCGTTTATGCATCTGCCTGTCTCTCTTGTGTCTTCTCAATACTATCCACTATTGTGGCATCCGTTCCACCACTGGTGCCTTTTACACTAGCCCGATAGTGTCTGTATGCAGAAGCTGCCGAACTGTCGCTGTCCTGTTGCCATGACTTTCTCCTCAGCAGATATCCGTGCCGTTTGTTGCCATGTGTGGCCACCCATCCTATGCCGCCACGTTTGATGACTGCTTCGATTGCCAGTATGGAGCGCGTCCCTCTTCTCTGTTACCTCCTGGAGTTCGCTTTTGGCTCTTGCTCCGGCAGCTTAACTTCACGCTACCTGCAAGTTTTCCGGTGGGTGTGAACCCTTCACCACCTGGGCTTCATACGGCAGCCCATGTTCTACCTTGGCCTTAATTTGCTTCATCAGGACACTACTCCAGTGTCACTCCATCGCCTTCAGTTTCATGATCTTTGCATGGAATTTTGCAATAGTATCTTTGTGTACACTGATGGCTCCCAGACTGATCATTGTCAGGTGTGCCTTTATCATAGGGCCAACATTTTTCGATATCGGTTACCAGAACACTGCTCAGTTCTTACAGCCGAGCTCTTCACTCTGTATCAGGCCATACAGTACATCTGACGAAACGAGCTTTTCAATGGTGTCATCTGCTTAGACTCTCTGTGCCCTTCAAAGTCTTTGTGCTGTTCACTATCCATCCCTTAGTGCAACAGATCCAGGAAAGCTGTCACTGGCTCGCTTGTGTTGGAGCCACTGTGATGTTTGTGGCTTCCTGGTTAAGTCTGTCTGACAGGAAACAATGTTGTTGATGCTGCTGCCAAGGCTGCAGTCCTCGTACCCGAGCCTCCTTTAGTTCATGCTTTCCCTCTGATGATTACTGTGTTGCCGTCCTTAAGCAGGTGGTGTCACTTTGGCATCACCACTGGTCCTCTCTTCATGGTAAATAGCTCCGGGATATTAAGCCACTTCCAGTGGCTTTGATGACCACCTCTTGGTGCTCTCGCCATGAGGAAATCGTTTTAACTAGGTTGCGTATTGGGCATTGTCTTTTTAGCCATTGCCATTTGTTATGTGGTGCTCCCCCACCAATTTGTGCACATCACGCCCAGCTTTTGACTGTCCATAATTTCCTGATAGAATGCCCCCCCCCCCTCTTTTTTTTAAAAAAAATCTGCTTATGTTCTCATTGGTGTTTGCTGTCTGAGTTATCAGCCATTATAGTGAATGACGTGCGGACTGTCGACTGCATTTTACTTTTTATCTGTCATAGCATTAAGGCGAAGGCTGTTTAATTTTTAGTTCTGGACCTCCATTTCTCTATGGAATATTTTATTGACCTTTGCCCATGACTCTGTTTGTAGCTGTCATCTCTTCCATCGATTGGGACTGATTTTTTAACTCCTTTCTTTGTCTTTGTGTTCTACAGTTTTGACGTGGGCATGTATGACCCTTTTGTGCGTGCGTGCGCGCGCGCACAAACCAGCATCTCTTCCCTCTCCTCTCTCAATCTAATGTTCGCACCCAGGGGTGCATTCTGGTGGCAGCTCTGCTGTTGCTCTGCCTTCCTCTTCCTTTTTCGTAATCTGACTCAGTGCAGGTCCCCAGGCCTCACTAAGGCTGTAGCGACTATCATGATTGATAAGTGTGTCCCCTACTCCAGTCTCTGTAACTTCTTTAATTACACAATCACAGAAGCTAGACAATTGTGTTAGGACCTTAGAAAAGTTGTGATCCATCCTGTGTAATTCTGAAAGGTAGTCTTCTGCGACTACCAGCTGGTTAGGCTGCTGCAGTCTGGTTTGCCATTGTTTTCAGCAACAGTCTTCGACATCATGCACCATTTGACCTATGTCAGTCATGCCACATTAACTGGGGATCTGATAGACCCTGAACTTCCATAGTCTGATGTCATGCTTGATACTACCTAGTAGTGCCAGTACTTTAGTTGATGGGTGGAAGACAGTCTTCATTTGATGTTTCCAAAGAATTTGTCCAATCTTTCCAGATAATGGGCAACAAAATGGAATAAATGCAATGGCCACATCCTCCTGAGGTTCCTCTTCTGTTCCTGCCATTGCACAGTTGGTGTAGCACATACAGCTCACAGTGTATGCCACTGTGGTAGATGTTTTTCTGGGTCATAATCCTCAGGTGTCAAAGTTCTTGGTTCTGGCTCATTGTCAGAGAGGGTATAAGCCATTGTTTATGCCATTTCTCTGCGCTGGGCAGTAGCAGTTGTCCGTATGTAAGTATCGGTCAATGTGCCTCTTCGTATTGTAAATGCTGTGGCCTGATGTGCCATTCCCTCTTCTTTTTACCAGGACATCCAGAATCAGCAGCACTCCACCCATTTTGACTTCGCTGGTAAAATTGATGTTCTGATGTGTGGAATTCAGATGTATGAGGAAATCATTCAGTTTCCGTGTGGCCACACAATTTGGGTGTCATTGATTTACTGGAAGAAATAGAAAGGTTTCTGTTGGGCTGGTTCCAGGGCTCCCTTCTTGAAATGTTAGACATGTGTGTTTTACGATGGGTCTGCCAGTTTGATATATCTTACATAGATGAATTGGTGCCTATTGTCAAAGATCACTGCCAGGAACACCAACAACAAAATTACAAGGTTCTGACACAGACGTCTAACTTCTGGGACTGTGTTATTAAAGAATTTATCAAGATTTGAGTAAGGGAACCACTGATCATTGTGATAGTGGCCACCTCCTTATGACTGGAAAACTTGCATTGAGTCATATTAAGAAAGGAAGGATACAGTTCACAATGGACAGACTTCGGGGGCAGGCAGAGCGACAGCAGACACGACACCAGCACATGTCCTTGGGCACGAACCTCGAATGGAGGACTTGGTGGAAGGAGATGCTGGATACCTGCCCGCACCTCCTGCAGACTATGTATATAATGCCAGAGCAGAAAGGGGGGGGGGGGGGAGGTCGGAGTTAAAAACTGTGTGCCACCTCCTAGGCAATCATTTCGTCAGCACATGTGAGCAGCAACATGGTCGCTTGCCGAAATATTGTGTCTGTTGCACACTGACATCCAGCCATTCATCCATGACCTCTTTCGTCGTATATTACACTAGGAGAAGGTGAGGAATCACATGTCAGTGTCTGTATGTTAACTTGTGAATTTATCAAGTATGCCACAACTCTGTTCATGGTATCACACAGTTGAGATTGTAAGAGCTGTTTGTGTAATGCGGTGACTGTATAGATGTACACATGTACATTGGGTGGATTGAAGAAATTCAGTTGTAGATATTTTAGATCTGTGCCTGACAAATTTTAAATGGAAAAATAAACATTAAAATGCTAGCCAAGTGTTTAAAATTTCCAAAGGAGCCGTGGTAAATAGGATTCATAGCAGTTACGGTAAAAAACAAGGTGGTCAGCCAGTAATAAAAGATAAGTGTGTGTTTCTTTGGAATTTCATAAAACATATTTGTGATCACATTTTTTTCTGTCCTTAAACTTTATTTTTAGGTTACTGTGAAATTAGTAGTTAAGTATTGTGCCTGATTTGATGTATTTCTGAATTATTGATAGTTTCAGAACAGTTAAAGTAAACCTAGATTCATAAATAATCCGCAATTATCGCATAAAAGATAATCTGTCAATTTCATCCCCAGGTGGGCTGAAGTTGACTGATGGAATTTTTTCAGAATTTTACAGTGTGTTAGATCAACAGGTAATAAAGACCAAATATTTTACTGCTACAGCTCAATACCCATGATCTGGAGAAAAAAAAAACATATATTAATTTTATTGGTTTCAGAAATATTTAAGTTTAAAATCCAAAATTTATCAATTTTGTCCCATTTGGCAGTATGTCATCAGTGCTAATGAGAGAAGGGTTAAAAGTTAATATGATACCACTGCTGGTCTTTGGTGGTGAAGATGTGAACTTTTGTTTTTATGACTTTCACAAGATGTTTATTGAACTGTCCTCATTTTAAGTAACTTTTTTTCCTTTCAGTTACCACTACTTTAAATACTAATTTACACATAACTTTGTCCTTATTTTCATAGTTTCTTGAAAGTAGCATTTTCTAAGGAATAATTATCATGGAATGTTTACTATATTTATTTTCAGATTGTTGAACTTGAATCAACTATTCACGAACTTCAAGAAGTTATATCAGATTTGAAACCGGCAAGCATAAAAGATACTGGAGACCAACGTATCAGTGTAACTACTAACAATTCTGAGGAGTTAGTAAGATTACAGGTAAGGTGTTAACATTGTCTCCACACTGTATTGACACGTACAAACTACCTTCCATTGGCAGTTTTGAAATATTTGCTGAGGAAGATCTATGTCATATGATATTGACAAATTGTCACTAAAGTTAAAAATTTTGTAAGTAATATCGTACCATGAAAAATTTTGTGAAAGAAATGTTCCAGTCAAAGAATTTACTGCTGCAGCTTGAGTGATCTGTGCAGTTCATTACTTGCTGTCGTTATGAGAAGTAATATGGCAAATTGAACCAGTGTTTGCACTTTTATGAGATCAGAAACTTGTATAGTTTACTTTTGTTCCACACAAGCATGTGGATGTGCATGCCATTATGCATGTACAGGGTGTTCCATGTATCTGATGGCAGCCTGCCCGGGGTATTTTTTTATCCCCACCCCCCTACCCACACCACACGGCGTGAAGGCCGTACAGACATATGCGCCTTTTCAACCAGTGTCATTAGAACAGTGAAACAGGCATCACGAGTGTAACAATGAAATTTGCGAACATAACAATGGCAAGAGCAAATTATTCAGTTCCATGACAAGTGTTTGTTTACAGTTTGTGTGTGCAGTGTCCATTTGTACTGTTCGGAGATTGTTTCAACAGAAGTTTCGAGGCATTAGAGTTCAGAGTCTGACGCAGTTCACAAATTAGTGAATAAATTTTGTGAAAAGGGACTTGTTAAAGACAAGAAGCACAAATAATGGCATACGGTGCTCACAGGAGCTCTTCTTGATGACGTTGCATACTGCCTGGAAGATTCCCCTAAGAAGTGTCTTAGACGTCTTTTGCAGCAAACACAAATATCGTGCACCTCTGTACAAAGAGGGGCTAAGCTGCTTGGGCTAAGGCCCTCTAAAGTATCAGTAGTACAAGAACGTAGACTTGCTGATCTTGCGCATAGGGTTAAGTTTTGCGAATAGGTTTTAAAACAAGTGCATGATGGTGCAATGGATCTTTACATCATTCTGTTGTCAGACGAGGCTTGATCACATTTTCATGGGTATGTTAATTCCAAAAACTGTCGACATTGGAGTGCAGATAGACTTTTTGTGCTTCATGAGGAACCCCTTCATGATCAGAAAATAGGTGTGTGGTGTGCAGTTAGTGATTACAGAATAATAGGCCCAGGTTTTTATTTTTATTTTTTATTTTTTTTTATGACATAGATACAAGTGAAAGATATGTGTAATACATTTTGTGACAGTTTTTCAATGAACTGAGTGAAAGAGAATGAAGCTTCACATTTTTTCAACTGGGTTCGACAAGAGCACATACCGCCAATGTTTCTTTGCACGCAATTCGTGATGTGTTCGATGAAAGAATGATTAATAACAATATGTGGCCTGCTTAAAGTCCTGATATAACTCTGTGTGATTTTTATTTGTGGGTAACACTGAAGGACAAAGTATACACAACAAATCCTCATACGACAGAGGAACTCAAGGTTAATATCTGTGAATCAGTTAATTCAATATCTCTCAGAGAAGTACATCGTGTGATTAATTATTTCTTGAGTAGATGTCAGAAATGTGTGGAAAATAATGGCAGGCATTTCCAGCATCTCCTTGCGATACATGTGTGAGTACAAAATTTATTTGTTTATATTTTAAACATAGCCATCTCTTACCGTAGCAGTAGATGGGTGACATGGCATCTGATAGCCGGGCAGCAGAGTACTTGCTGCCTGACATCTACTGCGCTGCACAGAGGGTCATCATATAAATAGAACAAACAACCAGTATTTGGCTACAATGTGTTTCAGCATTCTTGCTGCTGATTGTTAAACGTCTGTTTCAGGCTGAAAAACAGGAAGCAGAGAATGCCTACTTAGTGTTGCAAAACACATACGAAGAATTTCAGACACAGAATACTCACCTGGAAAATGTAAGAAATGAACTTTTAACCCAGATTTCTGAATTACAATCAAAACTGGCTCTGAAGATTGATGAATACAATGCATCCAAAGAAAATGTGGAAGTAAGTAGTAGTAATGAAATAATTTTGATGACGTGATTCTTCAATTTCTCCATTCGTATTTCATGATGAAATAAATCTCGGGTGAACAGCCTGGTGTGAGTTTACAAAAGACACTCACAGCAGGCTGTTCACCCAAGAATTATTTCGTCAGTTTTGATGATATTTGCCAGTCTTCTATAGTGAAATTTTTTCACTAGTTTATAGTTGTGCATATTAAATAAGTCTTATCTTACACACTCGGTATGAGAGTAACACATTATCTCGGAAAATGTTGTTTCCAAAGAGATTTGTTTAGTGTTACATACGTTTCAACTACCTTCATGCTGCGATGCTGCAAAATACAAACATCCTTTTTACAGTGTACTCCACGATGTCACCAAAGCATAGTCTAACTATTAAAGATAGAAGAAAAGATGCTGCTGCTGTACAAAAGGCACATTACAAAAAGAGCAGTATAAGACAATAGAATAAGTAAATAACCAACACCTTGAGGTGTAACAGATTTCTTTGGCTTCAAGTGGTGTGTTACGCCTTACCCTTTCAATAAAATGTAAGTCAGTCATTGGTTGACAGCCAGAATATACAATACACATTGTACAGGGCAAATGTTGTATATCTTGGAGTGTAAGCAGCTGTAAAAAAGGCGGTGTACTTGTTTGTAACAGAAAATGAATACATGTGTAGCAAAGTAGGAGAGTCCGAAATCATTCAGCAATAGCTGGTTTTTGAAATAACTTTCCGATCTGACACAGGCATTGCAACAGGGGAAAAAAGTCTGATACCTGGGACACAATACTTCTGTGGCTACTTCAAAATGCAAGAAGGTAAAGTTTATAATTTATGGCGACCATAAAATACACGCAAATGGATTGTTAGAGATGCGTGGTACGTCCCAACCTATTTCAGATCACAATTTATTTGAAACCACTGTGAAGTGTAAAGAACAAATTCACGTTTACTATGTTGGTGTTATGTGGATGTTTAGGGCACATACTTAACTGATACCATTAGTGCAGACTGGATGGTTGCTATCCCACTTTACTGAAAATTTTTGTTATTACAAATTGCCTGTGGGTCAGATGGAGCTAGATTGGTAAATGAGCAGTCATTCAGTTGCTGCATTTATACCCCAACTAAGGGGAAATAGTGGAACAATAATTAGAAAGAGGTTAATCTTTTCAAGGGTAAACCAATGGATGAAAATGAAGGAAAGAGTGTCCATAGGCAGTTTTATGGATTTTTACGGAGGAAACTGGTAGGAAAAGAAATAGCAGGACTTAGGTAGGGTGGAGTAACAACGTGATTAGAGATGGAGAGGCTACAGAGCAGCACAAGTGTGTGGGGATAAATTGAAAGGGAAAAATAATGAAAGAGTAACTAGAAAATAAGTGTAGACATAAGGTTAAACTAGTAAAAGACAAAATGGCAATTTAAAAAAGTAAAAGTGAGAAAAATGGAATTTGTGGAAAAGGGACAGAAAAGCTTGAAGATACGCTGTAAAAGGGAATACAGCAAAGAAAGAGTGGCAGGAACTAAGAAGGATATGGTCAAATAGATGGTGCTGTGTTAATGTGTTTTCAGTCCAGTTACACTATTTAAATAGGTAGTGTGTTGAAAATAATCTTCCATTTATGATGCTCATATCAGTTTAGAAATAAGGTATGTTTTAGCAAGCAAGTAGTAAAACAATATTTTGATTCCTGTAGGTGGTAGAAACGGAAAAAAAAGAGGCTATGGGATATAAAGTTGGGATCTACGAAGTACTACCTATTCTACCTATTCCCTAATATCAGAAACACCTTTTGTAAATGTAATTGTCCATAATACGTGGTTGTTAACCCTATTTGTTATATGAATATGTTAACGTGTAGCACTGCATCGTTTTCAAGCTGCTGTGGACATCGGTTATGTGTGCTGTCATGTCTTTCCTCTTAGACTATAAACCATAATCATGCCACCTCATAGTGCCAGAGTTCAAAGCCCTTCTAAAACCACTGAATCTCACATAATGTTAAGCACAGTAAGCTGGTTAAAATCTGAAGTCTACAGTAGTGAGATCTTTGTAGAAAATTTAAGAGTATGCCGGAAGGATAGGGAAACAAGAAATGGAAGTGGTGTACCTCTTGCAGGAGACAAGAACCTCAGAACCATAAACATAGAAGTTTAAGCTGGATGTGAGATTGTTTGGACACTCAGTATCAAGGGTAGGCAAAAAATTCTAATAGCGTCCTTTTATCCAGCAACACATGTTCATTCGGTATAACGAAAAAGTTTAGAGAGAACTTCAGTTTGTACATAAGTTCCCAATAATGCTGTAATCATTGAAGGAGACTTTAATATCACAATGATCAATTGGGATAATTATAGTTTTGCTAGTGGTGACCATGACAAGACATCTTGTGAAACATTATTAAATGCCTTCTCTGAAAACTACAGGTAATTCAGAACCCCACTTGTGATGGAAATATATTATATCTAATGACAACAAACAGACCCGACTTCTTTGAGGGAGCCCACATTGAAACTGGTATCAGTGACCATGAGGCACTTCTAGTAACAATGAATACCAAAATGTGAAGGGCAAATTAAACAGGCAGAAAGATTTATATGTTCAACAAAATAGACAGAGAAACAGTAATGTTGTACCTCAGTGAGGCATCTGAATCTTTTAGCTCAGGACAGGAGCATGTAGAGGCACTATGGCTCAAGTTTAAAAAAATAATCAGTCATGCACTGGACAGATATCCACCCAGTAGGACAGATCACAGTGCGGCAGGTGTCCCATAGTATACAGTCACTGTAAATAAACTTATAAAGAAACAGAGATTACTGCATAAAAGGTATAAAATAAAGCATAGGGCTATAGACAGAGAGGTGCTATATGAAATTGTGTCTTGCAATTAAGACAGTAGTAAATGAAGCCTTCAGTGACTACTGTAGCAGAATATTTTCAAATGATATTTTACAAAACCCATAGATATTCTGGTCATATGTAAAGGCTGTTAGTGACACCGAAGTTTGTGACCAGTCACTCATGGACGAGACTGGAATTGAAGTTGAGAGTAGCAGAGCAAAAACAGAATAAAATGATGGAAAGTCCAGGATGGAATGACGACAGTATTATGAGAAGAATGGATTACTGCTCACTATATGGCGGAGAAATTGAGTTACAGACAGACACAACAAAAGGGCTACTGAACGTGTAAGCTTTCAGCCAGAAGGCCTTCTTCAGAAATAAACGAACTGCGCACAGATTCACTCACACAAATGTAACTCTCACACACATAACCACAGTTTCTGGCAGCTGAAGCCAGACTGCGAGCAACTGCCCTTGACAGGAGAAGCAGTCTGGATAGTGGGGGCGTAAGTAGGAGGCTTGGGTGGAGAGGGGGGGGGGGTAAGAGCAGGGTATGGTTGGAAGATATTAAAGTGCTGTTTGTGGGAGCATACGGGGATTAGATGGAGAGGAGGTAGGGCAGCTAAATGCAATCTGCAGGTTAGATGGAGCGTGAGGGGGACAAAAAAAGAGAGAAGTAAAAACCGTGGATGTGCTTGTGGAGTACAATGCTGTGCAGTGGGAACAGGGAAGGGGATAGGTGGCAGAAGAACAATGACTAATGAAGGTTGAAGCCAGGTGGTTTACGGGAACATAGGATATATTGCAATTCAGAAAAGCTGATATTGATAGAAAGGATCCAGATGGCAAAGGGTGTGAAGAAGTCATTAAAACAAAGTAATAGTTGAGCAGTGTGCTTAGCAACTGTCGTTCAGCTGTTTCTTGGCTACAGTTTGTCAGTGACCTTTCATGCAGACTAACAGCTTATTGGTTGCCATGCACACATAGAACAAAGCACTGCAGTTGCAATTTGGCTTGTAAATCATGTGATTCATTTCACATGTAGCCGTGCCTTTGATGGGACAGGTGATGACTGTAACTGACTGACTGGATTGGAGTAGGTGATGGTGGGAGGATGAGTGGGACAGGTCTTGCATCTAAATCTATTACAGGAATATGAGCCATGAGACTAGGAGTTGTGTAGGGATGGATGACATTCTTCATTTGAATGACTGCTTTGTAGCCTGTGCCATCTGAATTCTTCCTACCAATTCCAGCTTTTCTGTATTGCACAGGTGGGAACTCTTAGTCACTGAACTTCGTCTGCCCTACCCTGCCCATAGTCTTTTCACTTCTCTCCTTTCCTGGATGCACCCTGCCCCCTGCCTAACTTTTTGACTGTACCTGTCAGCCCTAGCCTCTTTCCACCTCTTCCCTGTTTGCTCCCACAAGCAGCACTTTATCATCCCCAACTTGTACTCTGCTCTCCCTACTCCTCCTTGCCTCAGCTATCCCCATGACTCAGATTGCTTCTCCCATCATTCACAGTTGCTAACAGTCTGGCCTGAGCAGCAAGAGACAGTTGGTCTTTTGTGAGTGAGCTGCGTTTACTTTTATGTGTGTGTGTGTGTGTGTGTGTGTGTGTGTGTGTGTGTGTGTGTGTCTTCTGTACTTCAGAAGAAGGCTTTCTGGCTGATAGCTGACTTGTTTATTAATATTTTTGTTATGCCTGCCTGTGACTCAACATCTCTGCTATACCTGTGTTTATCTGTGGTTACAGGACAGTGACCAGTCAAGTATTTACCAAGGAAAATCACGAAACAAACGTGTGTTTTGAGAAGTTACTGTATTGAGACATCCATAACGCCATCTTCAGGCCCTATGAGAAGTATCAATATATCTGATTGTTCATACATGGGCGAAAATACACAATTTACACGGGCATGAGTCATTTCTTTATCTGGATTAACCCAAAATGCAAAGCTCTGCAAGCTTGGAATGGGCAGTTACTTCAACAATCATCAGAATTCTCAATGCCTAGGTGCAAGTGGCAACAAGCACAACATGTTTCTATATGTTCAAGCATGACTCATCAGCAGTGCTTCAAGTCCCCTTCATTTCCAGATCTGAACTGTGTGTCAGGTGTGGCAGTTCCCTGTACATATTTGGATTATTTTTAATCTGCAGATTATTTAAATTAAGCCACAGAAGAATGATCAATATACAGCATTTCCAAGGATTTTGATAGACAAGTGGTGGCGTGTCACAAAACTAAATCTGATGTCCAAAAAATTATTTCATTTTTGAATTCAGCACCCACGAGTTAGTATGGAACACCATTCATTTTCTTTGTACAAAAATGTTGCCGATTGGTACTACGTAAGATACTGAATGTATTACTGAATTTTATCTCGTATCATATACTTACCTTATGCTTTATATATGTGGAGAGAGAAAAAGAGAGAGAGAGAGAGAGAGAGAGAGAGAGAGAGAGAGAGAGACCTGTCTGTCCATATTGTTACGTGCTTCTCCTTTGTCTATTACACACAAGAATTATTATATTTATTAAAATGTCATAAATCTTTGAAAATTACAGCTGTAATGATACTTACCTCTCAGGGTTCAGTGGTTGCTTCGACAGAGAAAAGTTCTCTCATAGTTGAGATTTTGAGAAAAAAACTAGGTCATGCACATTGTAAATTTTTATTGCAAGAAGTTTGAAGTAAATACGTTTAATTGACAGCATATCCAAATTTTCATGAAATCACAACATTTACATCATTCATCATCACTGGAGTTGCCAGTTTATATTATGCGCGCGCGCGTGTGTGTGTGTGTGTGTGTGTGTGTGTGTGTGTGTGTGTGTGTGTGTGTGTGTGTGTGTGTGTGTGTGGTGTCTCTCCTCTCTCTCTTTTTTCTGCTTTGGATTGTTGATAAAAACTCGCTTGCCTTCTAGCAAAGTCTACACTTTCTGAGACTTTAGTATCATCTATGGACTATTTGAATTTCACTGCCATGGTGTATTCTATAGGAAACTTCTGAGTGTGAAGTTATTTTATTTTCTGTTGATAATTGGACTTATTTCTGTGAGTGTTATTCTTTAACCTACTCAGCTAGTTATCTACATTTTCATCACATCAGTTCTGTGTCCAAGTTGGTGCCTCCCATAGTTGCATCCATATCCAGGAGAATGGAGTCCCGCAAGGCTCTGTATTGAGTGTGTGTCTATTTTTAGTGGCCATTAACAGTCTAGCAGCCGCTGTCGGGTCCTCCGTGTCACCTTCTCTATTTGCAGATGACTTCTGCTGCTGCTCCAGTACTGATGTTGCTGAGCATCATCTACAGGGAGCCATCCACAAGGTGCAGTCACGGGCTCTAGTCTACGGCTTCCAGTTTTCAGCCACAAAGTCGTGTGTCATGCACTTCTGTCGGCGTTGTACCGTTCATCTGGACCCAGAACTTTACCTTCATGATATCGATTCTTTTGACCGGTTTGTGATGCTCGATTGACTTGGCTTCCTCATCTTTGTTAGCTTAACCAGAAGTGCTGGCAGTACCTCAGTGCCATCCGTTGCCTGAGCAACACCAATTGGGGTGCAGATAGCTCTACACTGCTGCAGCTCTGCGCTGCTGCAGTTCAATCCCAAATTTACTATCATAGTGTGTTTTATGGTTTGGTGGTGCCCTCGGCATTGCATTTACTCGCCCTGTGCACCACTGCGGGGTTTGACTACCGACAGTCCATTTCTCGCATCGGCAGCCCAGGTCAGGGCTAACGACTGCGGTTTGCGTGCGATCCCTTCTCTCCAGAAAGGAGTCCTTCACTTTACCACGTATATGTGCTGTCCGTTCACATACGCCTCCATGGTGTGCGCCTCGGCCGCAACTTCGTCTGGACCTTTCACGTGGCCCTAAGGACTCCGTTAACCCTGCGGCTCTCCGCTGTCACTTGCTCTCAATTCTTGACGTGTTACGGGGCTCTGAAATGGTTTACACCGATGGCTCTATGGCTGATGGTGACATAGGCTTTGCGTATGTTCATTGAGGACATATTGAACAGCACTCCTTGTCTGATGGCTGCAGTGTTTCACTGCAGAGCTGGCGGCCATATCTCGTGCTCTTGAGAACATCCGCTCATGCCCTGGCGCGTCATTTCTGCTGTGTACTGTCTCATTGAGCAGCCTACAAGCTATCAACCAGTGCTACCCTCGCCATCTGGGTAGCGTCCATCCAGTAGTCAATCTATGCCCTGGAATGGTCCCGTCATTAAGTGGTGTTTGTGTGGTCCCTGGACACATCGGAATCCCAGACAATGAACTTGGCGACAGGCTGGCCAAACAGGCGACGTGGAAACCGCTTCTGGAGATGGGCATCTCTGAAGCTGACCTGCGTTCTGTCTTATGCCACAGGGTTTTCAGGCTTTGGGAGACAGAATGGCATAACAGTACGCACAACAAGTTGCGTATAATTAAGGAGACAAGTGTTTGGAAGTCTTCCATGCGGTCCTCTCTCTCAGGGAATCAGTTGTCCTGTGCTGGCTCTGCATTGGCCATACATAGCTAACACATGGTTACCTACTCCATCGTGAGGACCCACCTCTGTGTCGCTGTGACTCCCAAATGACAGTTGTCCACCTCTTGCTGTGCTGCCCACTTTTAGCCGCTCTTCGGCGGACTTTCACCTTTCCCAGATCCCTACATTCGGTGTTGGGTGACGATGCCTCAGCAGCAGCTTTAGTTTCATGTTTTATCCGTGACAGTGGGTTTTATACTTCTATGTAGGTTTTAGTGCATGTCCTTTGTCCCTCTGTGTCCTCCACCCTAGTGCTTTTAGGGTGGAAGTTTTAATGTGTTGTAGAGTGGTTGCCTTCTCCTTTTTATCCTCATGGTTGGCCAGCCACTGTAATCTGCTTTCTTGTTTTAATCTCTTCTGATTCTAGCATCTCTGTTTTATTCTTGTCCTCTTTTGTACCTTTTAGGGTTCATTGCCTTTCCTTAGTTCTTGTGGTTTTTCCTTTCTTTCCTTTTTATGTTATATGTCTTGTCTGTTTTATTCTCATACCTGTGGCATTGTTTTATTAGGAACAAGGGATGGATGACCTCGTAGATTGGTCCCTTCCCCCCTCTTTAACCAACCAACCAGCCATGACATCAAATAGTCCTTATTATTTTCATTTGACACTAGTTCCATCAATTAGTTGGGCCCATATGTATCACATTTCTACCACATTTTCGTAGTGGCAGCAAAATCCACATCATTCGGTAGAAAACTGGTCTATTCTCATATATTATTGCTCAAAACTCCTCATCCATTTGCTGATAAGGAAACATCCTACCACAGCTATTTTGAAATTCCTATTTTGTACACTGGAGTACTAGGTCAAGTTTGCTAAAATATTCGGGGTTGTTAATGTCTCCTCCAAATATCGAAAATGTGGAGAAGTTTCATTCTTTGCATTGCAGAGCTTCTCTCAGATGCAGATAATGAACATTATCAATGTGCCCCCCCCCACCCCCCACCCAGGGGGCTCGCCACTCTTTGGCTGGTTCGTGCTTGTCTACCACGAGGCCCCAGCCTTTGCAGCATTTTTTCCTTTCCATGCTGCATGTCTATCATCTTACTATTCTTTTTCCCCTCCCTTGGGGAACATGTCTGGGGTATTCTTGGGAATGTTCTGCATTATGTCAGTGACGTGCGAATAGTCTCACATTTGTTGTTGTTGTTATTGTTGTTGTTGTTGTTGTTGTTGTTGTTGTTGTTTTCCCCCTTTCTCCTCTGATTCCTCTTTTTTTTTTTTTCTTCCTCCCTGTGCAGTCCTGAAGAACGACACATGCATCTAATGCATAACAGGTGACTGGGTAACACACAATTCCCAGCCCTGAGTCAACAGCTGGGGTTCACACCTATCCCCTGGTATAGGCCAGGCCCAGGGAAGGGTGATTGCCTGAGCTGTATCCTTCCCAAACTGCCGATTGGTCCCTCCATCAGGTGTTTGGGAGGGGTGACCTGAGGTTTGAACAATCACCTAAGGCAGGTGCACCCTCTTGTGAAAGGGGCCCCCCAGTTGGAAGGAGCGTGCAGTCGGAGATGCTGGCAATCATGGAGCATTTCCTCATGATGAGTCAATCATCTTCCCACACCACTAATGCAAAATGTAAACGCAATGAGGCGAATGATTCAAAGACCCTCCCCACTGCACCACGATTCCTCGTGGTCTCATGTGCTGAAGATGGTCTGTCCGTCACCATGATAAATCAGTTTATTATTCAGAAAGGTGTAGATGCAATTGCTGGCCCTGTGAAATCTTGCTCTCGTTTGCGGAATGGCGCTTTCTTTTGGAGACCATTTCTGATTCTCATATGCAACTACTGCTTGCTGCCTCGTTTCTCCACAGTTACCCTGTTTGTGTCAAGGCCCACTGAACCTTGAATTCTTCCCGTGGTGTTATTTACACTAGGCTGCTTTACGGTCTCACTGAGGCCGAAATCTAATCTTACCTCTCTGGTCAGGGTGCCATTGCCATTCATCTTGTAATGAAAAAGGTAGATTCCTCCTTAGTGCCTACCCACACTCTTGTTCTCACCTTTGATAGAGTGGTGCTTCCGTCCATGCTCAAAGCAGGCTATGAAATTATCACTGTCTAGCCGTACATTCTGAACCTGATGCGCTGCTACCAGTGTCATCGTTTTAACTACTCTAGAATCTCTTGTCGACACCCAGCCAAATTTGCACCTGTGGCAGGGATGCGCATGAAGGCGATTGCCCACCACCTTCTCCCCGCTGTATCAACTGCAATGACGACCATGCCACCTCCTCTCTGGATTGTCCAGTGTATCTTGATGAGCGGGCCGTAGAAGAGATCCGGGTAAAGGAAAAGGTGCCTTATCCAGTTGCTCGTAAGTTATTGGCTAGTTGCAAACCCTGTGTTCTCCCATCTGGTACCTATTGTTCTGTTGTTGATGCCCCTCGCTCCATGAAGTACATGGCCATGCAACCTGCAAGTCAGTTCTGAGGTCATGAAATAGCCCAGTGTCAAGGTAGCATCACCATCCCCCTGTCCAGCTGTGCAACAAGCCATCAAACTCTCGCCTCAAGGGGCGAAGCCACCAGCTACACAACCAGTAGGCAGGAAAGGACAGGAGTAGTACTCCCGTGAAGACTTCCCTGTCCCTCCAGCCAAACAACACCAGAGTCTTCATCTAACCGGAAAGGCTTGAAGAAGTCCTCCAAAGGCAGTCTGTCTTCTCCTTCGACACCTTGAAGATTCTCTGATGGTGTCTGCACTTGATACCTTCGCCCGGCCAGCCTCCGTGTCACTGCTGCGCATCAACAACTGTTTTTTGTCGGACTCCACAGACTGACCGCACAAGCAAGCCGATGCTTTTGTGGATCCAATGGAGCAGGGTCCTCCTGCTTCTGTGCCCTGTAGTAGCGCCTCTTCCCCAGCTGTCATTCGGCAGCTTCTTGTGTCACAGCATGCCCTTGTACTCTGCCTTCAGGAAACGAAATTGCGCCTTCATGATCGCTTTGAGCTTTCACATTTCTTACAGATTAATTTTGGCCTTCCCCCTGAGGTTGGCATTTCCTCTCATGGGGGCATCATGCAGCTCATATGGGATGACATTCATAGTCAACTCATCTCGCTGACTACCAATCTTCAAGCTATGGTAGTTCACCTTTTCCTTCCCCACCTGACTTTATCCCTCTGTACTATATATGTCTCTCCAT
Organism: Schistocerca nitens; assembly: GCF_023898315.1. Taxonomy (NCBI): domain Eukaryota; kingdom Metazoa; phylum Arthropoda; class Insecta; order Orthoptera; family Acrididae; genus Schistocerca; species Schistocerca nitens. The sequence continues at coordinate 467,682,684 of NC_064620.1, read as the reverse complement.
CATTTTGCTGTCACCAGGGCAGACTTCCTTCAACTTATTGGGCAGCTGCCTCCCCCATTTTTGCTACTTGTATTAACTGTGAGTTTTTAAGAGGGGCAGGATGTCAAACTGGCCGAGTGGGAGCAGGAGAGGCACCACAGGATATTTTAATTTCCACTGTTCTGAATGTAGTTTGATGGCATCCATTACAAAATATTATATGTTTGAATTCCACAGAGCGAAATAGTGATGTGCAATAGAAGAATGGTTTGAGAAGAGGCGTGGCACTGCATTTTCGCACACTTGGTATCAAATAACATTTTGTACATTTCCTCGAACACACGTTTTATGTATCAGACTCTACAGAAAGATGTGTGCTACAAAATGAACATATTTGTGAAAAATAGATTTTTTTAATTTCTGGCGTCCTACGTCAAAAGCGCCAGGGGTGCGGTGCGGCACCACTATCTAGTATTGCCCCCGTTCGGATATATCATAGATCCTGGGCTGATTGCTCTCACGTCACATGAAAACAAAACGGATTTCTGTGGCCGGGAGCTATGAAGTGGATTAAAATACATTCACATAATTACGGAAAGCTAATATGTGTTATTAGTTTCAAATGTTATTTTATTTCCACCTTTCTGACAGTCAAGCGTTAATCGCCTTGCAGAAAAATGAAATTATTTTTGTCAGTTTGCCGAAGAAATTTGGCTTTTACTAATCTTCTCCACTGAATCGAAGTGTTTAATTCCACACGATTGGCTAGTTTCAATTGTTCGGTGCATTTCAAGTGGACATTTCCATTTTGTGGCACGTATGGCGCATCCCTGCACAGGTGACAAATTTGGCTGGGTGTCGGCAAGAGATTCTACAGTAGTTAAAACGATGACACTGGTAGCCGTGCATCATGTTCGGAATGTACGTCCGGACAGTGATAATTTCACAGCCTGCTTGAGCATGGAATGAAGCACCACTCTATCAAAGGTGAGAACAAGAGTGCGGGTAGGTACTAAGGAGGAATCTACCTTTTTCATTACAAGATGAATGGCAATGGCACCCTGCCCAGAAAGGTAAGATTAGATTTCGGCCTCAGTGAGACTGTAAAGCAGCCTAGTGTAAATAAAGAATCAAACATGAGATAAAACATTACTGTACTCAAAGAAAACTTACATCCGAATCTGGACATAAGAATGTGCACGGAAGCCGAATTATGCCTTTTGGTATGGTTCACGAAATTCCGATGCTCTTGGAGTATCCTCTGATGTCTTGTTTCTTTTATGACATAATGTAAGATCTTTTAATGTTTTACTCACATGAGCATACAGGCTTCCTGCACCATCGTAGCTGCGCAAGTGCGGTGATGCCTGTTACCCGGCTCTCTCTGGCAACTGCTGAAGCGAACCTATTTCTAACAGGTCACAGGAAAATATTGCGAAAGGTTGTTTGAAAAGTGTTACTTTCAAAGTAAAATTCCTTTAACGCAAGCTGAACTATGTGTGAGAATGTCCAATGAATTTCTTAAATCACAGAGCATTTGCCTCTCATTTAAAAAATCAACTCTTTCAGGACGACCATTTAGAAAAATTTTGAGCCCAGAAGATCAGACATTTATGTTGTTGTTGGTGGTGGTGTTGTTGTGGCCTTCAGTCCTGAGACTGGTTTGATGCAGCTCTCCATGCTACTCTATCTTGTGCAAGCTGCTTCATCTCCCAGTACGTACTGCAGCCTACATCCTTCTGAATCTGCTTAGTGTATTCATCTCTTGGTCTCCCTCTATGATTTTCACCCTCCACGCTGCCCTCCAATACTAAATTGGTGATCCCTGATGCCTCAGGACATGTCCTACCAACCGATCCCTTCTTCTTGTCAAGTTGTGCCACAAACTCCTCTTCTCCCCAATTCTATTCAATACCTCCTCATTAGTTATGTGATCTACCCATCTAATCTTCAGCATTCTTCTGTAGCACCACATTTCGAAAGCTTCTATTCTCTTCTTGTCTAAACTATTTATCATCCATGTTTCACTTCCATACACGGCTACACTCCACACAAATACTTTCAGAAACAACTTCCTGACACTTAAACCTATACTCGATGTTAACAAATTTCTCTTCTTCAGTACCGCTTTCCTTGCCATTGCCTGTCTATATTTTATATCTTCTCTACTTCGACCGTCATCAGTTATTTTGCTGCCCAAATTGCAAAACTCATCTACTACTTTAAGCGTCTCATTTCCTAATCTAATTCCCTCAGCATCACCCGACGTAATTCAACTACATTCCATTACCCTCGTTTTGCTTTTGTTAATCTTCATCTTATATCTTTCTTTCAAGATGCTCCCCATTCCGTTCAACTGCTCTTCCAAGTCTTTTGCTGTCTCTGACAGAATTACAATTTCATCAGCAAACCTCAAAGCTTTTATTTCTTCTCCGTGGATTTTAATACCTACTCCGAATTTTACTTTTGTTTCCTTTACTGCTTGCTCAATATACAGATTGAATAACATAGGGGAGAGGCTACAACCCTGTCTCACTCCCTTCCCAACCACTGCTTCCCTTTCATGTCCCTCGACTCTTATAACTGCCATCTGCTTTCTGTACAAATTGTAAATAGCCTTTCGCTCTCTGTATTTTATCCCTGCCACCTTCAGAATTTGAAAGAGAGTATTACAGGCAACATTGTCAAAAGCTGTCTCTAAGTCTACAAATGCTAAAAACTTAGGTTTGCCTTTCTTTAATCTAGCTTCTAAGATAAGCCGTAGGGTCAGTATTGCCTTACGTGTTCCAATAGTTCTACGGAATCCAAACTGATCTTCCCCGAGGTTGGCTTCTACCAGTTTTTCCATTCGTCTGTGAAGAATTCGTGTTAGTATTTTGCAGCCGTGAGTTTTTAAACTGATAGTTCGGTAATTTTCACGTCTGTCAACACCTGCTTTCTTTGGGATTGGAATTATTATATTCTTCTTGAAGTTTGAGGGTATTTCGCCTGTCTCATACATTTTGCTCACCAGATGGTAGAGTTTTGTCAGTAGTTCTAATGGAATGTTGTCTACTCCCGGGACCTTGTTTCGACGTAGGTCTTTCAGTGCTCTGTCAAACTCTTCACACACCCTCTTCCATTTCCATAATATTGCCCTCAAGTACCTCGCCCTTGTATAGATAGCTATTCAAAGGATTGATAAGTTTTACAGTTCTGAGGAAAAGAATACTGTCATTTGAAAGTGTATTTTCACCCTGGAGAAAGTGTGTTTTTATCCGGGAATAATCAAGGAATTTTTTTTCCTTGTCCACGTATACATACTGGTTATGCTTGATGGCAACGCTTACAAGGAGAATGAAGTGTGAAGAGAGACAAAAAGTGGGAGTTGAGCAGCCATTTAGGATGGATGTTATCTGACTTCAACAGTGCTCTTACAAAAAGATTGCAGGTAACCACAGAAGGAAAGCATGACAATGACACGAAGAACATTTGGAAGCAGGACGACACACTGCTCTACCATACCGAACAGTTGCTCGGTGGGTAAGTGCACTCAGGTGTGGCAGTGATGCAATGGCCAACATGCACCTATCCGGGTGGCCTCTGTGCATGCGGTCTGTGCTTGTACCAGATTGTCCAACACTTGGAAAACAACAGAAGATGGATGCTGCAGTAATTACAGTGCCATGCTAGTGTTGAGAAGGCAGCAATCTACAGGATTTTACACAACATGCTACACACGTGTAAAGAGATTGTCTTGTGTACTAACTGAGGTAGAAAAGTGGACTGTTACAAAACTTGTCATGTGCATCTAGCATATTAGGAGAGAGGAGGAGACAGACAGACAGAGAGAGAGAGAGAGAGAGAGAGAGAGAGAGAGAGAGAGAAATGGCGTCATCCAGATTCACCTTGCAGGCAGAAATTTAATTGCATTCCCTCTCCTGTCAAGTTAATGGTCATCATAGTTTCACATTAGAGGAGTGGGTTTGTGCCATTTCATCCCACACAGACAAACTAATGCACTATACTACTGTCAAATCACAACGAGTTATTCGGGAGAAACATGCTGAAGGTCTACATGATACATTAATTTTTCAGGTCAACATGAGAAGCCACAGGGCAACGTGTTTTCAGATGAAGATAGAAAGTACTAGAGCATCCACTATATTCGCCGGACTTATCACCTTGCGATTACAACCTCATACCAAAACTGAAGACGCTTTCGAATACATGAAGACATTACCTTAGTAGTGATGCATGAGGTAAAATGATTCATTCATGGTGCCGCCACAGGTATTTGGCGTCTTCCAGAGTGTTGGCACTGTGTGGTGTATTCATTGGGAGACTATTTTGAGGGACTTTAAGATGTCACAGGTCCTTGTTTCTGCCTTGTGGTACTGTGTACTGTTCAATTGAGAGTAAAGCACATTTGAAATGACAAAATTCGTTTAGTCTTTTTTATTGTGCTATTCTTCATGGTCACGTTAAATCTGGGGAGCTTGTAGGCTGTGATGGTGGCTGTCTTTTTTTTTTTTTTTTAACCATCTTCTTTATCTCACACATGTAAATACCATGTGGTCACGCTGTTTTCTGTGTGTCTTACTGTGTCCCACCTCCTTCCGCTTTTTGGGCTGATCATTAGAGAACTCTTCTATTATGCTGAACCAAATAGCTGTTTTATCTCGCAGGTTCACTTCTTGTGCCATGCAAGATAACTTCCTCTCTCTCACTATCCAGAGACGTTGATGATGATTATTATTAGTTTATTTCATGAACAGTTGACTTGTGTATCCTAATTACGTTTACCAGCAATCACATCTTAAGTTAGGTGCAAATGGTTTACTTAGTGATGAAAAATACTCACTGGATTGTCAAAACTGCAGCTTAACAAGTAATGAATGGTATATTATTTATACAACTTACTGTTCGTTCCAAAGTTACTGGTACTGCTTCTCAGCCTGCAATTTAACAAAAATACATAATTGATTTATTGAATTCTCCAAACAAGGTGCTTTGGAGTAATTCTGTCTACTGATGCAGCTCAAGTCTGCGTTGACTGTTTGCCAAAATTTGTGCTACACTGAAGCCGTTTCTGTCTTTGTGACCTGAGACTTTTTAAAGTATCGGTCAAATGCTTGGAACTGTTTTGTTTGTAAGTGTGTAAGTGATAGTTTCAACAGAATATGGCTGCAGTTAGTAATTTTTGAATCCATCCCCCACAATAAAAGAATTAATCACCTTAGAATCATTGCAACACAAGTTCCTTACATAAGGCTTACTGGAAAAAATTTCACAATCGTGAGTTTTATGAAAGATAGCTTTGTAAGTGCTGATTGTGTCCTCATCTTGAATAAAGTCTCTTCTAGCAAGAACATGAAGTCAAATTTTAAAAGAATTATGCATTACCTAGTCCACTGGGCCTTTAATATGTTCATGGCTAGAGCATTAAAATAAGTCAAACCTATCCACACCTATCAATTAACTTATGACTAAGTCAGGGCAGTCTTTGATGGAGGCATTCTTTATCATCTATTTCTAAGTACATTTTTATGCACTTCATTGGTGAAGGTACTTTTAGTTGGCATTACTATAGTGCAGAGTCTATACCAACACTTTTTTCACATGAAGATGTGACTTACCAAACGAAAGCGCTGGCAGGTTGATAGACACACAAACAAACACAAACATACACACAAAATTCTAGCTTCGCAACCGATGGCTGCTTCATCAGGAAAGAGGGAAGGAGAGGGAAAGACGAAAGGATGTGGGTTTTAAGGGAGAGGGTAAGGAGTCATTCCAATCCCGGGAGCGGAAAGACTTACCTTAGGGGGAAAAAAGGACAGGTATACACTTGCATACACACACATATCCATCCGCACATACACAGACACAAGCAGACATTTGTAAAGGCTCCTGGGATTGGAATGACTCCTTACCCTCTCCCTTAAAACCCACATCCTTTCGTCTTTCCCTCTCCTTCCCTCTTTCCTGATGAAGCAACCATTTGTTGCGAAAGCTTGAATTTTGTGGGTGTGTTTGTTTGTGTGTCTATCGACCTGCCAGCACTTTTCATTTGGTAAGTCACATCATCTTTGTTTTTAGATATATTTTTCCCACGTGGAATGTTTCCCTCTATTTTTTATAAAATATGACAGTAACAATGTAATTATGATGGGACTACTTTTAGTTAATGTATCATTGTCTCTACTAAGTGGCATTTCATTCAAAAGTAGTGTATACAATGTCACATTTACATATATTTTCTATCTGTAGGCTCTTCAAGAACAAAATGCTTTAATGAAAGTTGAACTCGAAACACTCAAAGCAAAAGTGAACACTCATTCATCAAAAGGAAATTCACTATTTGCTGAAGTGGAAGATGGTCGACAGCAGTTGGAAAATCAAATCAAGAAGCAGAAGGTGCAGCTTTTGGCTTTGCAAAAACGCCATTTGCAGACATTCTTAACCTTTAGGAAGCTTCTGGTCAGTACTTATGCAACTTATTGCCATATTTCCTGATCTGTCACAATAGATTGCTCTATCATTGAACTTAACTGTAGTAATTAAGTTAATTAAAGGTACATGCAACAAAATTTTCCTGCTTGTAGAAAGAAAAAGGCAGACTGTGTGAAGACTTGGCCCAAACCAAAGAACAAGTATCAACCAAGGAACTGCAGTTACAACTCACAGCATACAAAGAACGTTTAAAGGTAATGCTTTTCTCTTTCCATTTTTAACTAAGCATGTAAAAGAAAAATAAGTGCTCAGAGAATTTAAGAAGTGATAAGTATGTTAATGTTTCTAGGATCTAGAAACCGCACAAAGGGCATGGGTAGAAGAAAAAGCTGCTCTACCCATTGTTCTTGGCAATAATTATGAGTCGGTGAAGACATTTGATCGCTTAGTGGAGAAAGAGAGGTAAAGATAGATTTCCGTATTTCTTGATTATTTTTCTTTACTTTTAACACTACTGGAATAATTCAGTGTCTTCCACTTAATAGCTTGCAATTGAGTCCTGTGTTAAATGTCTCTGATCTGTCTTATCATTTCAGTATGTTGTTCCGTGTATTATTATTTAAGAGGTTTACTCTAAAAATTCCGAAAGATATGCTCCAAGAAGTCTGGCAATGTACTGGTTTGTCCTTCGCACATCTTGTAAAATGACCATGATTGTAAAATCAGAGATAGCATAGGAACTCACCAACAATCATTCGTTGCATGTACCATTTGTGATTGATTGAAATGGAAAATAGGGGAAATTATGGTGCTACTGGAAACACCCTCTGCTACATATAGTAAGGTGGTTTATGGGGTATGGATGAAGTGTAAACTGACAGCATTAGAGTGGATACCGTTTGTAATTTGTAGCATAGCCTATACAGTACAGAGAAAGTGGCACTAACTGGTAAGTGGACCAATCTTTGTAAAACAGAATTGGCAGATTTGCTGGCCCTAGTCCCAGCCCCACTATAGGGTGAGCAGTATCAATAATTCTAATCACTATGTATCTCCTCTATAGACTTCCATACAGGGTGAAAATGAACACCAACAAAATTTTGGAGTTTATACATCGATATTTTCTGAGTATTTTGGCATAAACAACCTGTGATTTCCAGTGGTTCATTATGGAGTACGTAATCGTATTTTGATTTCTTACCCTGCAGTACCTTTGTATCTTTATTGCACTAAAACTTCATGGACAACAATGCAAATGTTGACAGTATGTGATGTGTGTGCCTTGTTTGGGAACGAACTTCTTCAGTTAGCTCACAGAACTTATTGTTCACAATAGTAATGATCACTTTGCTCTTTGCCCTCAGGTTTTCATTTAGTACTGCTCTGTTCTATCTCTGTTTCGGTTTTGTAGCAGTGTTAGTTATACTTAGGGATCCAGAAAAATGTACACACTCTTTGACAGTCAATATTAATGGAACAAAGTGGCATACCGTTTAAATTTTTGCACCAGGGAAGGGCTCCGTTTTATGCATTTAAAATGTCCTCCATTGGGGGCCAAATGATTTCGATTCTGCTGAACTGTTGGTTGAAGTACGGCTGTCAGTGTTGTCGGTGTGATAGCCACACAGGACACCTTGATGGTTTCTCGTCGCTCATTCAGTGTAGCTGGCTTCTGTTGATAAACTTCATTTTTCAAGGTCCCCTTTAAGTGGAAGTCAAGAGGTGTCATGTCTGAAGATGGTGGTGGGTACTCAACAACTCCTCTTAGACCTATCCATCATCCAGGTAGATTTTCATGCAAGTAGGCTTTGACATCTCTTTGGTAGTGACATGGAGTGCCATCTTGTTGTAGGTAAAATCTTTCATTTCCAAACACTTCTCGGATAGCAGGTAAAATCAATGTTTGCAGTATATGAAGATGCACCTAGCCAATTACGGTACCTTCAAAGAAGAATGGGCCAATCAGACTGCACGATGACAGACCACACCACATCACCCACACATCAATGCCTGGTAGGTTGACATATTTGTCAAAGTGAACATGAGGATTTTCAAGAATCCTTTGAATTGTGCGTCATCAGGCCAGATAACCTTCCTCACAAAGTATGCCTTGAAACCACTCGCATCCTTCAACCCGAGTCACCTGAACAGTATCGTCGACTTCAAATTTATCCCGAATATGATAAATTGCTGTACTGTTGATGGCTGAGTTCTATATGCATTACACCATTGCCGTTGTACCTCCAGCGTGTTTTTGTACTTACAGTATCACTTCCACAAGGCCTTGCATTGCTCAGATGACAATCTTACTTCATTCACTGCTGCACTGTCATCTGCTGGAAAACATGAGCCAAGATATGTAGAGAAAACAATGGACTACGCTACCATGCAAAATTTTCTGGACACCTCTGTACATTAGCAGTGATATACAGCAGAATGGACTGGTTTACTGATGGTGTGTTTGACAATGTGCACCTTGCAGATGGGTGCACTTAATCTAATAGAAGAGCAGCACAAAGACATTATGCTAAGCTTTTCCCACTGAGACAACTGAGTCACAGTGAATTTGTTTCATCTAAGCATTGTTGTTACTCTGCTTGTTGTGATATACATTTGTTATATTACGAGCTGTTTTACAGTTGTGAAGATATTTTCACAGATACTCAGATAACTAGAGTAACAAACCAAGTAAATAATAATTTACACCATTAATCAGCAGTGAGCCACTGGAGACTAAGGATGCCTTATACCAAAATACTTGGAAAATATTCTAGAAAACTTCTGAAATTTTGTTGGTGGAGTTAAGGTTCCCTGAATATTTTTATACCATGACTCTATAATCTGTAAAGAAAAAGAAAATTGGTGCTTCACACCTCCTGTACTGGCTCCTCTTCTAGAAAACAGTAATACTGCCTTTCATTAATATTGTAGAGCTCAAGTGTCACTGATCCAACAGTTTTACATACCATGGAGAAAATTGACATTGAGAGAGACCATATGCATACAAATCTTCAGTACTGCCAGTAGACGCACATCAAAGTACATAAATTATCCTAACTTTTGGAAGTATTAGTGCCTCCATTATGTAGGGTAGGGTGATACACTGGGGGAAGTTAACTCTTTGGTGGCTACCAGGGCTGAGCATCCTGCCTGCCAGGCTGGTTAAAGGGGTTGAACATATTTTGTGCCTTGCCAGCAGGGGGCCGACACAGCCTTATGACTGCTGCAGTTTACGGCCACTATAGGCTAATCGTGTATTCCACAGCACTTGGAACCTCTCGTCAATAGTACTGCTTATGAAATCAGTATCGCTCTTTGTTGCCTGTCAAAGCAATTTCTAATGAAGATGAAAGAGAACTTCAGAATTAATCTAAGCTTTTTGTTGTAAGTTTATCTTGGCTGGAGAGTTATTTCAGAAAAATAAGAACTTTCTAAATTTGTTATTTAAAAATTCTGTAACTTGAGATACCCACTACCAATATATTTGCCTATAATGTATTAAAATGTCAAACATAGGAAAAACACATTGCAAGTTTTAAAGTGAATATTTCCTACCAGAGAGGCCCAAAACTCTGTTTTCAGTTCAGCGCAGCAGGGAGTGTTGCTGAGGAACTACACATATTTTGCTGCACTGTTTGCCTTTTGCAACATCTGATACACCATTTCTGTAGGATAATTCATGCCTCTTCAGATTATATAGGGTGGTCCATTGATCGTGACCGGGCCAAATATCTCACAAAATAAGTGACAAACGAAAAAACTACAAAGAACGAAACTTGTCTGATAGCTTGAAGGGGGATACCAGATGGCGCTATGGTTGGCCCACTAGATGGCACTGCCATAGGTCAAACGGATATCAACTGTGTTTCTTTAAATAGGAAGCTCCATTTTTTATTACATATTTGTGTAGTACGTAAAGAAATATGAATGTTTTGGTTGGACCACTTTCTTCGCTTTGTGATAGATGGCGCTGTAATAGTCACAAACGTGTGGTCACAATTTTAGATGAACAGTTGGTAACAGGTAGGTTTTTTAAATTAAAATAATGAACGTAGATACATTTGATCATTTTATTTCGGTTGTTCCAATGTGATACATGTACCTTTGTGAACTTATCATTTCTGAGAACGCATGATGTTACAGCGTGATTACCTGTAAATACCACATTAATGCAATAAATGCTCAAAATGATGTCCGTCAACCTCAATGCATTTGGCAATACATGTAACGACATTCCTCTCAACAGCGAGTAGTTTGCGTTCCGTAATGTTCGTACATGCATTGACAGTGCGCTGACGCATGTTGTCAGGCGTTGTCGGTGGATCACAATAGCAAATAGCCTTCTGATTTCCCCATAGAAAGAAATTGGGGGACATCAGGTCCGGAGAACGTGCGTTCCACGGTATGGTGCTTCGACGACCAATCCACCTGTCATGAAATATGCTATTCAATACCGCTTCAACTGCACGCGAGCTATGTGCCGGACATCCATCATGTTGGAAGTACATCGCTATTCTGTCATGCAGTAAAACATCTTGTAGTAACATTGGTAGAACATTCCGTACGAAATCAGCATACATTGCACCATTTAGATTGCCATTGATAAAATGGGGGCCAATTATGCTTCCTCCCATGATGCCGCACCATACCTTAACCCGCCAAGGTCGCTGATGTTTCACTTGTCACAGCCATCGTGGATTTTCCGTTGCCCAATAGTGCATAATATGCCGGTTTACATTACTGCTGTTGGTGAATGACGCTTCGTCGCTAAATAGAACACGTGCAAAAAATCTGTCATTGTTTCATAATTTCTCTTGTGCCCAGTGGCAGAACTGTACACGACGTTCAAAGTCGTTGCCATGCAAGTCCTGGTGCATAGAAATATGGTACGGGTGCAATCAATATTGATATAGCATTCTCAACACTGACGTTTTTGAGATTCCCGATTCTCGCGCAATTTGTCTGCTAGTAATGTGCGGATTAGCTGCGACAGCAGCTAAAATACTCACTTTGGCATCATCATTTGTTGCAGGTTGTGGTTGACATTTCACATGTAGCTGAACACTTCCTGTTTCCTTAAATAACGTAACAATCCAGCGAATGGTCCGGACACTTGGATGATGTCTTCCAGGATACCCAGCAGTATACATAGCACATGCCCTTTGGGCATTTTGATCACAATAACCGTACATCAACACGATATCGACCTTTTGCGCAATTGGTAAACAGTCCATTTTATCACGGGTAATGTATCACAAAGCAAATATCGTCCACACTGGCGGAATGTTATGTGATACCATGTACTTCTACATTTGTGACTATTACAGTGCCATCTATCACAAAGTGAAGAAAGTGGTCCAACTAAAACATTCATATTTCTTTACATACTACACGAATATGTAATAAAAATGGGGGTTCTTATTTTTAAAAAATGCAGTTGATATCAGTTTGACCTATGGCAGCACCGTCTAGCGGGCCAACCAACCATAGCGCCATCCGGTTTCCCCCTTCAAGCTAGACGAGTTTCGTTCTTTGTAGTTTTTTCATTTGAGGCTTATTTCGTGAGATATTGGGCCCGGTCACTATCAATGAACCACCCTGTATACTTAAAAGTTGTGTGAGAGAAGTAATGACAGATTATTTACATACCAATTTTTTTTTCAGACAACAATATTGTCCACTTCAAAGTAGTTCCCTTCAGCAACTATTCAATGGCGGAGTCATTGTTCCCATTCTTGTTAGCATTGCTGAAAGGCTTCACCTGTCTGTAATGTTCTTTTGAATATTTTCCCCGAATCCCAAATTGATGTGCTTTTAAGACATTTTCCAAAGAAAGTCACAAGGGCTCAGATCAGGTGAATAGTGGTTCTGTGTAACAGGAATGCCTTTTGACATAAAAAAATTCTTTATGCATAATAGCCCTACTGCCGCTGCCCCCCCCCCCCCCCAAAAAAAAAAAAAAAAAAAAAAGTTGTAATCTTTGGTTTGCTCGTTTGAGCTTTTTTCAGTGGAGGAGATGTCTCAGTGTGCCACTCCTCACTTTGCTGCTTTGTCTCAGAATCATACCCAAACAGTGAGGATTAATCACCTCTGATCACATGACTGAACTGTTGGCAATCTTCTCAAAAAGATCAACACACACATTTCTTCAGGGTTTTTTGGTATCATTTGGGCACAAACCTTTCACATGTGCAAATCTTAGTTCAAAATTCGATGTGTGGTGAAAGTGTTTAAGTCACCTGTCATCCTTATTGTTAGGTCTGATTCACAAGAGCATGCACCTTTTTGTTTCTTTTTGACATGGAAGCTGTGCCTGAATGAGGTTCATCTTCAATAATATGTTCTTGGCCTTCGAAAAATTCTTCTGTTCCTTTTCAAAACATACAACAAAAACACAGCTTCACTGATGGTGCTTTCAGAAATCATGAGATGACTGTATGGAACTGAAACTTGGACCAAGCATCTGGAAGTGATGAATACACCAATCTACACAAGTAGGAAAACTCAGTGTTGCCACATCGCTCACAGAGTTGTCAGTCTTCATTTTTCTCACACACCTTGTATGTATTGTGTGTCCTTCATAGATTAATAAATCAATTTCATTTCGTTGGCCGTGTGCACTAATTCCTGTTCCGTACTGCCACGAGTGTTGATAAGAAACTGGTGATGGAACGAAAGTATCATACAGAGAATGTGTCAATAAGCAAAAGTTTCAGTGCTGTTTAAAAAGAGAGGGATTAACTTAATGGACAGAGCATATAATGCTTTAGGATCGTTTATTAAGAGAAGAACGAGTAAGTTTCTGTAGAGGATGATCAAAATCAGATGCAATATTTGTAATGAAACAGATCATTGAAAAACATTCAGAATTCAGTCGAGAAACACTCTTAGCATTTGTCGATCAGGATGAAGCTTTTTTTATAAAGTTAATAAAGAAAAACTTGGAAGCGAAATGGAGAAGAGGATACCCACTCCATCTAATAAACACTGCACGAAAGTTAATACGAAAACACAATAATCAGGTCAGATACGAATGCAGAGGTTGCAGTACCTTTCAAAAAAAAAAAAACACACACACACACACACTCCTCTCCCCCCCCCTCTCCCCACCCCCCCACCCCCACCCCACCGTGTGTGCGTGCAACCATAATTATAACATTCCCTCCCGGACAAGCTATAACCATAAAGTTGAGCATAAATGGTATTGAGTGCATTTTTGGTGTAATTTGAAACCACTGTATACTTATAACCGGGGAAGGGATTAATTACAAATACTAAGTGAATGTACTTATCTGGGAGCCTTATAGGTACTTCACAGGTCATCTCAGTCTTGTTGTCTACAGCATCAGATTTGTTATTGCATGAATAGAAACACTTTCCACCATTTTAATTCATGTCATTTATTTTCTTCCAAGACATTGCTTACAAAGTCATTGCGAAATTACACAACAGAAAGACAATTTATTGAGCTGATCTTGGCAAGAGTGGTTGATGCCAATTTTTGAATACATCAGAAACATGCAACTGACTAATCGTCACATGACCTAATCTCTGTTTATAGCATAGTTCATGGCAGAACATTCTAGAAAAATACACATTTTAAGTACAATAATTTTCTAAGACAAATTTCAACAAAAATGTGCATTCTTGGAAACTGTTGTTTTACTGTTACAAAATGATAATATTTGTTATTTCAGATTAATTTAAAATTTGTATTAGAAGTTTCTCAGATTCAAAAGCTTCTTTTGAAAACAGGATTTGTGAGAGATATGTTTGTGGACTGATACAGGTTATTCTTTCATTAGTAGATAACAAAATGTTCCCATTAAGGTATACGATAATTAATCTAATTGTCTTTTGTCTATGCAGACGTCTTCTGTAATCTGCCTTTTGTAACTGTTGTAATTTTATGGTTTTTTCTTTAAATAAATTTTTTTCAGCGAGACTAATTATTAGATGGATGCGTGTAAGCTCATAGCGTTTTGTTGGTATTGTGGTTGTTATGGGTTCATTTATTAATTTTCATTTTTATATGTAGTTCATTGTTGATATCTGAGTTTATATTTTGTCATTTGGGGATAGTGGGTGGAATTGTAACACTAGAAAACAGTTTGTCAAGTGGACAGATCAGAACATTTCAGACATATTCTTCTGTTTGAGTTCAATAGAAGCAGAGGCAGTCAGAAACATTTGTTCTGTATATGGGGATAATGCCATTGGACAGCATGGCAAGAAAATGGTTTTCTCATTTTAAGAGGGGTTAGAGGTTTTATGTAGATCATTTAACCACATTAATCCATGATGATCTATTTCGGTGTACTCGAAAAGTGGCAGATGTGATGAACTGTGATCATTCCACCATCATGTGACATTTGCATGCAATAGGGAAGATTAAAAAAATCACGTGTATGGGTACCACAGGCTCAAAGTCAAAATTGCAAAAATCAGCTGTTGGCCATGTGTACATCTCTGCTTGCTGATCATCAGTTGGCTCATGAACACCACCAACAGTTCCTATCCTGTATTGTTAGTGGTGACAAGAAATGATGTCATTATGTTAACATAAGGAAAAGAAAGGAATGGTTGACCCCAAACAAAGCAGCAACTACCTGTAAAAAGACCTTTGTCCATCCAGAAATGATAATGTTATGCATCTGGTGAAACAGCTGCAGTGTGGTGTGCTATGAATTGCTGACCTGAGGTGTACACATCACCACTGACATTTATTGTCAATAACTGAAATGTCTTGCAGATGCAGTCCGAGAACGACGACCAGAAAGACTAGCATGTAGTGATGCTACTCCATAATAATGCTCGCTCACATCCTTCTTGGCTGACAAAAAGCATTATTCAGGAGTTGCATTGGTAAGTCGTTCCGCACCCACCTACTCACCTAATCTTGTGCCCTCAGATTTTGACCTTTCTCGCCCTCTATCGAGCAATCTTCAAAGAACTTCATTTCAGGAATGAAAATGCGCTCCGAACATGGCTCGAAGAGTTCTTTATCTCAAAACCATGTGATTTCTACAGTCACAGAATCAAAAAGTTATCCCAGCATTGGCAAACTGTTACAAATAGTGAAGGAGAATATATTATTGATGACAGAACTCTTTGTTGTCTATTGTGTTCATTAAACTCACGGAAAACCGCTATCAACTTAAGCCCCAACCCAATACATACATTCTTTCAAACAAGTAACGGATGGGTCATTCCATGTCAGTTCAACCAGGGGCTCCAGCTCATAGTCTCACATTTGACTGAAATTCAGTACACTAAAGGTCGGGACACACGTCAGGGCCGAGCATCGGACGAGTGACGGCCGTGCTCCGGTCCGTTCCTGCAGGGGCCACACATGACCAGGGCACGTCCGCGTCTTTGTTATTCCTTGTAGTGACTCGGACACGGTGACCTGTGTTTCTGTTTGTGAAAGCTGTAAAACATGATCACTAATTTTCGTAATGGTGAATTAGGACTTACAGCACTTGCTTTAGATGAAGAGGAAAAAGAACGAAGGCAATCAGCAAGAAGAAAATTGTGGATCCACAGTGCCTGGAAAACAAGACCAGTACAGGGAGAGTTTCGAACATTGTTTTATCATCTCATAGATGATGAGACTAAGTTTTATGAATATTTTAGGATGACGCAGTACACCTTCTGTGAACTTTTAAAGAAACTGGAACCAAGACTGAGAAAATACACTTTCTGGAGAGTATCAGTTTCAACCAAAGAACGACTGGCTGTTTTTTTTTTTAAGGTAGGTTAAAGAAAAGTACACAGAACACAAATAAACATGAAGTTTTAAGGACAGCATTTTTATTTTACTACTACAGTAATTGAAAGATAAATACATAAATAAGTAAATAATACAGTTAAATTTCTACTACCCTAAGGAAAACAAATGAGGACTATTCAGTGAATTAGTTTCTGAAGCTGATGAGGATGCAAGGGAACTTGGAGGATGATCGCATTGGTTATTTATACACGAATTGTGGGAATCCCTTTGCAGATCCAAAAGCTGCTGTATAGGTTCTGTTGACTCGTTTTCCACAGGTGAAGGATATGGTGTTGAAACAGATTTTGCTGAGGAATTGGAGGATGATGGAGTGAATTGATGGACTGATAAGTCATTCATGAGTGGTTTCAGTTCAGGGCCATTCCGTGCCAAGTGGTCTAATATCGAGAAATGTTCCCACATGACCATCATGGATTTTGATGAAATTTTGTATGAACATTCACACATGTTCTCAATGAACACTGGTAAAGTTTCAGTTTCAGAAATTCAATATTTTCAGAGATACAGTCACTTGTTTAAGACAATAGCACAGCTTTCTATAGTTCGTCCTTGAATTTTCAGCAACTTTGAGATGAGATATCTCTGTAAGTATTTGCATGAAAGAAACAAAACTTGGCCATCTTATACAACTTTTAGAGCTCTTTAAAGTAAAATATTAAGAAAAGGATTTCTGAGCAATTTTCTTATAGATAATTTGAAGCAAAGTTGGGCGAAAAAAATAGCTGTTTAAAAAAATGCGAACTTTAGTTTTTTATATCTCCAAAAGTAATTGTGGGATGTACATTAAACTTTGCACACCATAACGCACCAATACAAGGTCTTAGAATATAAAATTTCATTCTCCTATTGCTTTCCATTATTTCACAAATCTAGGATAAAGTTGACGATTTTTCAAAAAGTGCTAAAAATGGGTATTTTTAGTCTAATGTTTCAAAAAAGTGCTTTCTCCAAACTCTTCTAAACTATGGTCATTAGAAAGAGCATATTCTAAACTATCTAGAAAAGTGAATTTGGTTTTGCAATGCAAGCATGTAAGGCCCTAAAAAGTGGCATCAAAGAGGCGCACTGGAAGTTTGAACACATTTTTCTGGCACTCAAATTATACCTGAAACCTTTTATTATGCCTAATAAATGTTAGAATTCAATGAATAATAGCTTCATATTTTTTGTACTCCTCAAATGTATTTACAAGTGGAAAATGAAGACCTAATTTTTGGATTCAATAGTATAAAACATTTTTCCAAAAAAGAATCTGTTTGCTTGAATCATGCATCAAGTGATGTAAATTTTCCAATCAATATTGCAGAGATTTTAATACCTAGGTGTTGTAACCTGTGAATTTTTGTCTTAAAGTTATTAGGGAAACATGTGAAATTGCTTGGTTAAACATCTAAGATGTTTTAATTTTGTATTTAATCACACTTAAATGTAGCCTACTACCTTAGTAAATGCGTAACCACTAGTTTCACAGAGAAAATTCACAAGATTCACTGTTTATAGAAAATATAATGCCAACCATTACTTTAACAATCAGATTGTTTCATTATTGTGAGCCTTGTTTGAACAATCAGTATTTCAGTGGTGTGTTTGCAGCATAGTGAGTGGGTTCTCTTGACTGAGTGTGGCTTGTTAAGTGATTCGTAAGACCATCAAAGTTTGTAATCTAATTTACTAAAAATTGTTTTGATTGTGTCTTTTATAGCATATATCTCTTATTAGATTTTTTCATTGGTATTATACATTGTGTATAATTTCATTCAGTAGCAATTTGTCTAAAATTTAAGCAGATTATAATTTGCACTTAGAGCCCAAATACATTATTTAGTTACTGATTAGAGATGGATGCAGAAGGGAACAGCATACCTTCCTGCTCAATTGGGCAAGGAGATAGTGGAACAAAGTGTCATGTCACTTTCTTTGCCAAAAAAGCTGCTTTAAAATGGTTTGCGGATTTTAGTGATGAGGAAAAAGAGTTGTTGGTCCGACGTTCTGAAGCAAAGCTGGACAATACCTCTCAAGTTTGCCTACACCATGAAGCCCTGTTATTGACACAATATGAGGGATTACAAAAAAAATGCTTCAATCCCTTTGGGAAGGTGAATCATGATGTTAAGGCAGGAATTCGCACTCTTGATACTGAAACAGCTAATAAGGCTTCTGATATGTTGAAGAAGCAGCTTGTTAATAACATAAAGCCAGGTCAGAAAATTTGTCCGGCTTGCAGGACTACCTTAAATAAACACTTGGATGAAGCTTTATCAGCCTCATCATCACATTCTGATGAGGACTTTACACCAAAAGAAGAATTAAATAGTGGCTTATTGTCTATCGGTATTTCACCCCTGAAGAGAACAGTAAGCTACAGAGATAAGCCCAAATATGTGAAGAAGAAAATTCAAAGGCTCAAAATGTTATTAAAAACAGAATTGTAAATGCAATGGGAGTAAACCTACAAATTGAAGATGCTAGTGAAATTAAGGAATGTGGAAACTGTGCCGACTATGCACATTTGCTGACTGAACTGAAAGCCAAGATGCAGAATGCAATTCATAAAGGACAGATGCAAATTTTAACCTTGGCACCTGTAAGCTGGACAGTCAGACAAACAGCAGCTCAGTTCGGCGTGTCCGAAAGAATGGTGAAGAATGCTCGGAAGCTTAAGGCAGAGAAGGGCATTCTGGCACTTCCCGAAATTAGGCAAAGCAGGAAATTACCAGCAGAAGTTGCTAGTAGAGTGCGAAATTTTTTTGAAGATGGTGAGTATAGTAGGGTGTGCCCTGGTAAAAATATAGTATTTCAGTTAGACTTTTAGATAGAAAGACATACATGCAGAAAAGATTGTTACTTTGCAATTTACGGGAAATGTATGTTATCTATAGGAATATAAATGGTCCAGAAATAGGGTTCTCAAAGTTTTGTCAACTTAGACCCAAATGGTGTGTAACAGTAGGATCAGCTGGAATGCATGCAGTTTGCATATGTGCAATTCACCAAAATGTTAAGCTTATGCTTAGCGGAGCTGGTATATGTGAAAATTATAAGGAGATTCTCAGCAAGGCAGTTTGCAGTTTGAACTCTAAACAGTGCATGCTACATCGCTGTGAAAGGTGTCCTGGGCCCGAAGCTATAGCAACTGAAATTGCCAGCTATTTCCTAGATCATGAGCCACAGGAAGTTATTGTGTTTAACCAATGGATACGTACCGATCGGGCGACACTGGACATGAAGCAAGTGGTAGTAGATGAATTTATTGAAGATGTAAAAAATAAAATATGGAGTCTGTCATGCCATCATTACATTGCCAAGCATCAAAGCTTGCATCTTAAAGGCCTTAAATGTCATCTGAAAGACAAAGAGCTTGTTTTCCTAATGGATTTTGCAGAAAATTATTCTTTTATCATTCAGGATGCTGTGCATGGCTTCCACTGGGACAATAGTCAAGCAACAATTCATCCATTTGTTATCTACTTTCGTCAAAATGAGAAAGTAGAATCTTTAAGTTTTTCCATTATCAGTGATTGTTTGCGGCATGACACTATTACAGTTCACGTTTTTATCAAGGAGCTCATCAAATATATAAAAGCACGGTTTGCACCGATATCCCACATTCATTATTTCAGTGATGGCTCCAGTGCTCAATATAAAAATTTCAAGAATTTCCTAAATTTGTGCTATCATAAGAGTGATTTTAGAATGACAGCCGAATGGAATTTTTTTGCTACTAGTCACGGGAAATCACCTTGTGATGGGATTGGAGGTACAACAAAGCGGTTAGCAGCAAGAGCAGGCTTGCAACGGCCGCTTAATGGACAAATTCTTACTCCCCTAGATCTGTTTCACTTCTGCTCTGAAAACATTAATGGAATTAAATTTGTTTTCGTCAGTAAAGATGAAATTGAAAAAAATATTGTGTCACAAGAAGAGAGGTTTAAACTTGGACAAACTATAGAAGGCACTAGAGAAAATTATCACTTTTTACGTATTGATGAAACAACAATTCTGGTCAGCAGAGTTTCAAATGATTGTTCATCTTTTCTAGCTAAAGTGGGTCACAATAATGAAGGAGGCATATTAATGTCTGCTCTCCAACCAGGACAATATGTTGCATGCATCTATGAAAACATGTGGTGGATTGGGAATATCTGTGAGACCTCCACAGAGCAAAGGGATGCATTAATAAACTTGATGCACCCACATGGTCCAGCAATTCATTTTATTGGCCACCAAGAAGTGACAAGTGCTGGGTTCGGGAACACCACATTATTGCAGTTATTCCAGCTCCATTAGTAAATTCGTCTGTCCGGCAATACACCATTCCTCTTGATATTCATCAGAAAATTAATGTAGCATATCAAAAATTGAAATAGGTTAGAGGAAACACTCTAAGGAACCCAAGAGTGCCTTCTAATTTTACACAGGGCACTTAAATAATTTTACTATCAGGCTTGGGAACCTGTGTAAAGAAACTCTTATCAGGCTTGGGATCCTATAGTAAAGAAACCCACCCGTGGCTGTTGTTGCTAAGCTATTGGGCGTGGCCCCTATGGCAATGGCAATGCTGGTTTTCTCAGGTGAAATGAAACTAGCAGTGGTTAAGCCACCATGGACCATAGCAACTCATTTATACACTTCTTTTCCATCAGTAAGCTAGTGTTGTTCATTAAACAGGCAACTAATAATTAGATGATTATGCAAATAAATTTTACGATTTACATTCATTCTTAATAATAATTGTGTGTGTGTGTGTGTGTGTGTGTGTGTGAGAGAGAGAGAGAGAGAGAGAGAGAGAGAGAGAGAGAGAGAGAGAGGGGGGGGTGACAGTTAAAAAATAACATTGTTTCTATTTTTATCTTTCGCTATTCGGACTTAAGCTAGGTCCTATTCATCCGGACCTCTTATTTCACTTATCCCAGACATTAATGAACATGTATAAGGCAAAATAAAAGATTTCAGGTATAATTTGAGTGCCAGAAAAATGTGTTCGAAACTTCCAGTGCGATTCTTTGATGATGCTACTTTTTAGGGCCTTATATGCTTGCATTGCAAAACCAAATCCACTTTTCTAGATAGTTTAGAATATGCTCTTTCTAATGACCATAGTTTAGAAGAGTTTGGAGAAAACACTTTTTTGAAACATTTGACTAAAAATACCCATTTTTAGTACTTTTTGAAAAATCGTCAACTTTATCCTAGATTTGTGAAATAATGGAAAGCAATAGGAGAATGAAATTTTATATTCTAAGACCTTGTATTGGTGCGTTATGGTGTGCAAAGTTTAATGTACATCCCACAATTACTTTTGGAGATATAAAAAACTAAAGTTCGCATTTTTTTAAACAGCTATTTTTTTCGCCCAACTTTGCTTCAAATTATCTATAAGAAAATTGCTCAGAAATCCTTTTCTTAATATTTTACTTTAAAGAGCTCTAAAAGTTGTATAAGATGGCCAAGTTTTGTTTCTTTCATGCAAATACTTACAGAGATATCTCATCTCAAAGTTGCCGAAAATTCAAGGACGCACTATAGAAAGCTGTGCTATGGTCATAAACAAGTGACTGGATCTCCGAAAGCATTGAATTTCTGAAACCGAAACTTTACCAGTGTTCATTGAGAACATGTGTGAATGTTCATACAAAATTTCATCAAAATCCATGAGGGTCATGTGGGAGCCTCTAGACCACTTGGCATGGAATGACCCTTCAAAGTCTTGTACCATTGAAAAAAAGTCCTCTTTTAGTGATGAAAAACTCTGTCTTTGTACTCGATATTCCTGTAGTTTTCACTTCCCATGATCGTAAAGAACAGGAAACTTATGAACTTCTTCTTTTAGTCGTTCCACATCCATGTTTTGTACACAGAACAGTCTTGTGCAGTTGCACAGCTCACAAGACAATTCTAGCGTCAGGCCGTGTCCGTCACGTGAAAAATTAAACACGGCGAATCCCGCCCAGCCCGGCCCCGGCCCGTTGACGTTCCCCATGCACGGCCCGGTCAAGTGGGGCCTGCTACATTTGTTTTAATGATGTATTTCGTTGTTCGGGTGACTGCCGATACTCAGACGTGTCTCGGCACGGACACGGTCTGGGCATGTGTGCCCCGACCTTAATTCTACCATGTGTCGAACACTCGTGTACGAAGTATTAGTTTTCCCTGCCAATTAGTTCCAGATTTATGACTTGTGAAAGAAGGTGGCGTGACCCGGAAATTGCAACCCGCATCTGGCAATCTATCTTCAGACCCAACTTCAGGTATTCATAACTTTGGAACTATTCCACACAGTCCAGTGATATTTTTACAACCCAGTAACATCCATTTAGAGAACACACTCCATGAATCAAAACACCAACAACATATTTCTGAGGGAAAATAAAAAATTCCAATATGTGATTAAAAAATGTAATATGTTAAAAGGTATATATTGTAGGTGCCCTCTATGCCAAATATAATTCCCTCAAAAGGGTATAATTTTTTTTTTTTTTCGGTAAGCTTAATGAGGCCTAAACACACACAGAACTCATCATGCCCATATCAGTCACACAAACAAAGTTACATGCACACGAAAATACAAAAATTTGAAAAATTACCTGAAAAACATGGATTTTGTAAGTGTGGTAGCACAAAAGGGACAAGTGGTATACAAGCCAAATTTCACACAATGCATTAGTAGACCATAATGATATATATCTCAAAATTTCAGCATGTTATTGCAAGACATTTGTGTACAATGGAAGTTGACAGATGTATTTGGTGATGTGGCCATTGTTCCACAACACAATTTTGTAAAAACATATTGTAAACTGTTCTGCCTCTTCTTATCCTCTCCTACAACTGTTTAATCACTAAGCAACAACATTTAGATAGATTAACACAACTTATCATACTGCACCTTAACTGCTAAAAACCAGTCGATTGTGCTTAGAACAGAAGTTCTCACACACTATAGCTACTGTACTCTGTACATTGGGTGGCAAATTGTACTGTCTTCCTGACACTGTGGTAGGAACTGGAACTGTCATAAGAATATGTTCAAAAGGAATCCAACACCTGTCTGCCAAATGTGGCCAATGAAATGATCGTGCTGGTCCTGCTGGTGCCATGAAGTTCACAAATACATCACCTTCTGCTTCACAGCACTGCAACACATCCTAAGTACCATTTGTCATCATAAACAGCAATAACATAGCAACATGGTTGTATGTTGCTGCTTTTGCTTCTGAATCCTGACTCAGACACACTGTGAAGACACATGTTGTGCATGAACTTATAGTTATAACCAGACAGTCTGCACATTGTCAGAGTCCTCTGGAGAGAAGTGATGATGGCTCCTTGTGCCTGCAACAGTTTTAACGTGTTCTAGTCTGCTTTCTAGCAACTCTTCGACTGATTTCACCTGATCTTTCGAAACAGAGAATAATTGTATGCCAGAGATATTTTTCTGTACCCAGGTAAATAATTGAAGTGGTGTTAGAATGTGACCTTCTGTAGGGTGCTGCAGACTAGCTCGTGATGGCATGCGCTTAATGGTAGCACCAATACCATCACATACATTTTTACCATGACTTGTTGCGAAAATATTCCATTCTGCGTGAATCTGAAAATCATAAATTTTTGAGATTTTTACAGTTTTTGTTGTGACTAGCTGCCCCATCACTGAAGTATTTCACAAAATGTATGTGAGGCAGCTTGTTTTTCACACATGCCATGACAGTGCGAATGTGGACATGAACTGCAATGGCATCATGAATTAAACAGTCCCTAAAAAAAGCACAGGTTCATGACAGACACATCACCTGATTCACCTCTATAGTAAATCACAAATGGCTGGAGAGTTGCTTGACTGCTGTCCCAATGATATCCTTTGATGGCATCTTTAACTATAAATGCATAATTTTCAGAAAAGTCTGGTATTACTATAATTTCATCTTGTTTCAAATTATCCTTATAGAACTGGAGGTAAGCCGATTGTGGTGTTGCTGTGAAGCTGTGTGTGATCAGTTTGTCCGTTTTTTGACAACACATTTCAACAAAATCTTCCACTGTACTTTGCTTTATTTCAAGACTTGTGCGATCCATGTGTGTCCATTGTTTATAAGAAACAAGTTCATTGTCATCCGTAAGGAGTTCACCATAGAGTTTGTTATTAATGTGTTCTGCAAGATTTGCCTTACCAGGACACTTTTCACACCTGTGTATCATGCACTGGTAGGAACTGATGTCACACACTAGCAGCTTCATTGCACCTTTGTAATCCAGACCAGAATCATTTATAGCAGCAAACATCAGCTAAGCATTTTGATGGGTCTCACATACGCAAACATTGTGTGTGCCCCTTGCACTTACAGGCAAAACCCATTTTGGCCGAAGATTGAAAAAAAGATGATAAACCTACTTTGGTATTGGGATACTTTTCCTTGAATTCTACATATAGTTCTGATATGTTGTATAGCAAGAGTCTTTTTTGCATCTGTACACGTACATTTCCCATTTTCACCGTTACATAGTCCTTTTTTCCCCCCAGGCATTATTCAGCTGTAATCATTGTTTCCATAAAACTCCATCACTAGCACCTTTATTTCTGAACTCAATTGCCTACTCTGAGCCTGTTGAAGTTGTGGAAGCACTCCTTGGGTTGCTTTTAATTTCCTAGCTTGCTTTACCATATATGTAGAAACATTGAATTCTTTTGCAGTGTAGTCAGTAGACCGGCTGGAAGGTGCAAGGGTAAGAATAGTTACTTTTTTCTGGCGTGTGGATATGGCACATTTTTCTTTCAAATCGTGCCCAATTTTGTCCAAATCGGAGCATTTCTGACATGATTTCCATTCCTTTGGAGCAGGTAGTTCTTCCTCTTCCACCATTAGTGTGTCAGCTATTTTGTGTTCTAATTCCATTTGAGCTTCTTGTAGTTTTCTTCTACCATAGCTGGGCCTGTCTCTTTCCCCAACTTTGTGTGTCTTCATGGGAGACAAACAAAGAGCAGTCACTAAAGTATTTAATTGCTCATCTGCTGTGGTTGTAGGTGGCTGATACTCTTCGTCACTGTCATGTAAATTATCAGAATATTCTTCATTTTTTAGCAGTGTAACACACCTGGAACATAACTTTTGTCCTGGTTTCATGTTAAGTCCCATGCACTGATTCACTTTCAATACTGATTTTATATCAGTTTCTCTGACGGTACACTTCACTATCTTCTTATGAATCAGAAATGGATCAAAACAACTTCTTTGTAGGAAAGAGTACTTATCCAGAAACACTTTCATATGATGATAACAAACACTAAAGTTTCCTGGAACTGTACTTCTTGTGCCCACAGGGTGTATCCAGAATGTCCATAGCAACATATCTTTGTCAGATTCGTCCAGATCATACAGTACAAAGCGAATACCACATTTTGTTCCATATGTTGTTTTATGACATTCAGATGCTTGTGCTCTACCAATACTGCAACATGTTTGAACAAAAGCACCACTAGTACACTCTTCTGCCTCCATACTGACTTTCCACAACAGTACTGACCAGTTTGAAGTAGAATCTTAAAAAAAATGAGTAACCTGTAATTGTTGCTTGTTTCCTTTGTTGTTCCTGCCTAACAATGACTCATTCTGTCCCTGAAAACTACCGTTGTTTAACTTTCCGTTGTCTAATGGTTCCCAACAATTGCAGCAGCTTTATCTGAAACAAGCTGTTTGCATCATCACTATTACTTGCTAAATTGTGTTAAAAGAAACGTAACCAAATACATCTCTGTCAACTTCCATTGTACACAAACGCCTTGCAATAACAAGTTGAAATTTTGCCACATATTATATTATGGTCTACTTATGCAGTGTTTGAAGTTTGGCTTGGATATCACTTGTCCTTTTTGTGCTACCACACTTAGAAAATCCATGTTTTTCAGGTAATTTTTCAAATTTTTGTATTTTCGTGTGCATGTAACTTTGTTTGTGTGACTGATATGGGCAAAATGAGTTCTGTGTGCGTTTAGGCTACATTGAGCTAACCACAAAAAAATTTATACCCTTTTTGAGTGAATTATATTTGGCATAGAGGGCACCTACAATATGTACCTTTTAACATATTACATTTTATTTAATCGCATTTTGGAATTTTTTATTTTCCCTCAGAAATATGTTGTTGGTGTTTTGATTCAGGACTATGCGGAATAGTTCCAAAGTTATTAAGACCTGAAGTTGGATCTGAAGATATATTGCCAGATGCAAGTTGCAATTTCTGGATCACGCCATCTTCTTTCGCAAGCCAGAATTCTGGAACTAATTGGGAGGGGAACTTAGAATTTTGTACATGAGTGTTCCACACTTGGTAGCATTGTTGTGCTAAATTTCAGCCAATCTGAGACTATCAGCTGGAACATTTTCTCAAATTGGTTGAATTGACATGGAATGACCCGGATATCTAAATCCTGAATAATAAATTTCAAATAAAGTACTTAAAATTTCAGAAATTTTTGTCATTCTTTAAGAACTTAATACTTCCATTTTTCAAAATTTTCCTGAAGAGCGAGCCAATTGGGGAAGGGCACCTTACATGGTGCATAGTGTCCATCATGCGCTGAGACCTCTCGCATCCTTCATCAACGTGGATCTGCACTTCCGCTCATTCTCCCGCTGTTGGGCGAAGTCACCCTCCTGGGTATGTTTTCCTCCATCTTCTGTGCAGTATTGCTTTCTGCGCTGTCAACGCTAATGGACTTCTTAGCTCATTTGCACCTGATATCCAGCATGGTAGCCAGTCTGTTGTGGTGGGGCTGCCATGTACCCAGTTGGTTGTAGCCCCCTGACCACACAGGGATCGCTCTGCTGATGCTTGCGCTGTTAACTCCCCAAGTATGCCAAGGAGTATATGCTCGTCACCCTGGAGCATCAGGACTTCCGGCAATGGCCATCCTGCTAGGTGGCATTTACTATGTGGGTGGGTGGCGCTCATGGAGAGGTCCCCTGGTCGGAGTGGGTGGCATCAGGATGGATGATATACCATGAAGTGTAGTATGTCATCTCTTGCTGGTAGTCAAACACCAGCAGTCTCTAAGCGGTCAAGGTCTAACTTCAGTGCTAAGAGATACGACCCCAAATCGATCCCACCCACACCCCCTCCGCCTCCACTGGCCACACCATGGGAGGAACGCCGGGCCGAGGATGGCAGAATAGCTTATTCACCCTGGTACCTCGTCTGTACGAGAGTTAATGGGGAATCTTCTTGTCAATGAAATCTCAGTTATTTGTGTAGCATTTAGAGGACAAGTTTGGGAAGGTGGAGGGCTTGTCCAAAATGTGGTCAGGGTTGGTCTTGATCAAAACAGCATCTTCTGCCCAGTCATGGGCACTACTCACCTGTGACAAGCTGGGGGATGTTTCTGTTTCCATCACACCCCATAGGAGTGTAAATATGGTCCAGAGTATCATATTTCATAGGGACCTTCTTTTGCAGCCTGACAACGAGCTATGCGCCAATTTACAATTTAGAGTGGCGAAGTGTCCGTTTTATCCAGCGCGTCCACCGGGGTCCGATGTATACTCAAGTTGCCAGCAGTGCCTTCATGTTGGCCTACGAGGGTGACAAGTTACCCGAGAAGGTCAAGGTGATGGTCTACCACAGTGATGTAAAGCCATATATCCCTACCTTGATGCAGTGCTGGAAGTTCAGCCATATGTTTTCCCACTGTACTTCCAGTGTCACCTGTCAGGATTCTGGACATCCTTCACATCCCAGTACCACATGTACCCTGCCTCCCATCTGTGTCAACTGCGGAGAAAGCCATTCGCCTTGCTTGCCAGATTGCAGGATTCTCCAGAAACAAAGAAAAATAATGGAACACAAGACCCTGGACCAACTGGCCTACACTGAGGCTAAGAGAAAATATGAGAGGTTACATCCTATCTAAATGATGACAACCTTCCACCGTTGACTCTTAGAGCTCTTAAGAGCGGTCAGACTCCACCTGCCCCCTTGATGGTGGGAGCACTTCCCTCCCTGTGCTCCTACACAACCTACTTCAGGAGCAACACTGTCCCAACCATCAGGGATGTCAGTCCCCACCTCTCAGCCAGAGGAGTATAAGTCTTCTTCGACTCCTCTCATGAGGAAGGGGTCCCTTGGGTCACTCCCTTCTCAAGTTCCTACCAGTGGCAAAGCTGACACCCGCCAGTGGCTGAAGCAACCACAGGTAGCTGGTTGTAGGGCTTCACGGTCCTCCTCAATCCCTGAGACTGAATCAGTGAAGCCCTGCCAGCTGGACAAACCTAAGGAGCAGCGAGAGAAACCTAAAAAGAAAAAGACCCCCTAGAACCAAGGCAATGCAGTGGCACCAGCAGGTGACCGAGGCGTAGACTGCCTCATTGAGTGTTTTCATGCCTTCCCAGTCTCATGATCATGTAACCTTCCAGTAGAATTGCGGCATTTTTTTTTTCACCACCTGGCTAAGCTACGGTAACTGTTAAGCTTTGCACCTGCTTTCTGCATTGCCTGGTTCCTGGCAATGCAGACCCCTGCCCTTCGTGGCTATAAGGGATATTATAGGAACCGTCGTGGCTATAATAGAGTGTCAGGTGGAATTTGCATCAATGTCCTGAACTCAGTATGTGGTGAACCCGTGCCCCTTCAAACCCCTCTTGAAGCTGTGGCTGTCAGGATAAGGACAACACAGGAAATAACTGTCTGCAATGTATATCTTCCTCCAGATGGTGCAGTACCCCTGAATGTAGTAGCTGGACTCGTTGATCAAACTCCCTAAACCTTTCCTACTTTTGGTAGATGTTAATGCCCATGACCCCTTGTGAGGTGGGGCCATGCTTACTGGCCGATGTAGGGAGGTCGAAAATTTACTGTCACGACTCGACCTCTGCCTCTTAAATACAGGTGCCCCTACACATTTCACATATTTGGCCATTGATCTCTCTGTTTGCAGTCCTGGTCTTCTCCCATTTATCCATTGGAAAACACATGACGACCTGTGTGGTAGTGACCACTTCCCATCTTCCTGTCACTCCCCTGGCGACATCCCCACGGACGCCTACCCAGATGGGTTTTAAACAAGGCAGACTGGGAAGCCTTCACCTCTGCTGTCAGGGAGTTTTGAAAAAGTTTCGCCATTTTATATACAGAAGGGCTTAGAAGGTATTGCTGGCACATTAAAATCTGTAAAGCGCTTGCGAAATGGCACCTTGTTGGTTGAAACATCTAGCTTCTAGCAAGTCCAGAACCTTCAGAAGGCACAATTTCTTGGGGAGTTTGCGATTGAGACTGAATTTCACAACACCTTGAACTACAGCAAGGGTGTTGTGACTTGCAGAGATCTCGTTGGCATTCCCCAAGACAAACTGAAGGCTGAATGGCCCCGGGAAGGAATTGTCGATGTGCAACACGTTATGAAACGGGTGGATGGTGCTCTCATGAAATCTGACTCGTTCATTCTTACGTTTAACAGCACCAAATTGCCCGAGCATGTGAAGGCAGGTTTCCTACGTCTCGGTGTACGGCCTTATTACCCGAACCCCATGCGGTGTTTTAAATGCCAACACTTTGGACACACTACTCTCGGCTGTAAAGGGGAAGCCACTTGCGGGAAATGTGGTAAAGCCGCCCATGAGGGAGTTGGTTGCTCCTCTCCTCCCAAGTGTGTCAACTGCTCTGGGAATCACCCTGTGTGGAGTAGGGAATGTAGAGTTTTCCTTGAGGAACGGAAGATCCAGGAACTTAAAACCACCAAACGCACCCCGTACGGTGAGGCAAAGAAAATTTACAAGTCCCTGCAGCTGCCCATGTTCGCTGCTTCCTTTTCTTCCGTTCTGAAACAGCCAGTCTTGAAAACTGATGCCGCTACACAAATGGAGGTTGCTACTGCCAGCACTAGCACCTGCGTTTGTCAATGTACGTGTGCTGCTGCTGTTCCTGTGAAGCCTGCTGCTCCTCCCCGGCCTTCTGACCAGGCCGTGGTAGCTGACGTCATGGAACCTCCTGCCCCTTCCCAGGTCCCGTCTTGTGCAATGCCCAGCGCTGCTACACCCCCTACTGCTTCTGAGGTTTTGGCTCCGATGCCACCTCAGGCCAGAAAATCGAAGCCCGCAAAAGGAGACTGAAGTTCTACAGTCTGCTGATGTTGATGTCATTCTCTCTGACGTCTCTCTCGACTCCTCTTCAGAGGCGATGGAGGTTGATGTCAGACTGGGGCAATCATCTCGCCCCAAAAATGAGCCTCCACCTGTTGTGGGCTCTCCTCCCCGACAGAAAGTGAGACTGAAGGTACTCCCACCCTGATAGATGGCTCCCATTATACAGTGGAACATGAATGGATTCCGGGCACATGTGGAGGAACTGCACCTCCTAGCACGGCAATGCCCCCTGTGCTTGTGTTTACAGGAAACACATCTCAAACCATCTGATGCTCCTGTACTCGTTGTATCGCAAAGATGACCTGACTGGAGACAGAGCCAAAGGCGGAGTCGCCGTGTTTGTCAATAATGACCACCACTCCTCTGCTCTCCCCTTGGATACCGACCTGCAAGCAGTTGCAGTTGAAATTCATTCCCGTCGGAGGCTTACCGTTTGCTCCCTTTATTTACCCCCTCTGGATGCAATGGCCTTAGACGCTCTCACAGATCTTATCGACCAACTCGCCCACTCTTTTCTCCTCCTGGGAGACTTCAACGCCCATCATGTCCTGTGGGGCTCCACTTCTCTTTGCACTCGAGGTCGAATTTTGGAGAGCCTCGTAACATCTCAAGTGTTGTGCATCCCCAACTCAGGTACTCCAACTCATTTCTCTACTGCTACTGGGTCATTCTCAGCCATTGACCTATCTTCCTGCTCTCCAGCCCTCACCGACACTGTTCACTGGGAGGTCCTTGACGACCTTCATTCCAGTGATCACCTCCCCATCCACATTCATCTCCTGGATGGTGTATTACTGGAGCAGAGGCCGCCATCGTGGATGATTGGCAGGGCTAACTGGCCTCTGTTCACTCGGTTGGCTGTCTTTGAACGCCACAACAGCGTACAGGAATGGGTGGATCACATCACACTTGTGATCCATCGTGCTGCTGACCTGTCCATACCACAGTCTTCTGGCCCTCCTAAGCGGCACCTTGTGCCTTGGTGGACGGAAGAGTGCCGTTCCGCCATCCGGGACAGGCGTGTGGCTCTTTGCCGATTTAAATGCCGCCCAACAGCGGTCAATCTTACAGTCTTTCGCATCGCGAGAGCCAGGGCACGCCGTGTCATTAAAGAGAGCAAGAAAAGGTCATGGCAGGAGTTTCTGGACTCCATCAACCGTTCCACTTGTTCCACAAAAGTATGGGAAGCCATCCGGAGGATTTCCGGTAAACGCAGCCGTCTCCCAGTGGCTGCAGTCCTGAACCAGGGATGCCTCCAAACAACACCCAGAGCCATTGCTCAGACGCTGGCAGAGCATTTTGCACAAAGTACTGCCACTGCAACCCAGGATCCAGCATTTCGTCGCTACCGTGCGACTGTCGAACGAGCGAAGTTGGACTTTCGGTCGAACAGTTCTGAGGCCTACAACTCCCCTTTCTCCATGTGGGAACTTGAATCGGCACTTACTGGTACTTCTGACACTGCGCCAGGTTACGACCGCATCCGGTACTCCATGCTTCTACATCTGCCAGTGGCGTCAAAGGAAATCCTCCTCGAATGTTTTAATCTGATATGGCAGACAGGAGTGTTCCCCACCTCGTGGAGGGAGGCAATCCTCATCCCTCTCCTCAAACCAGGAAAGGACCGCCCATGTCCCAGTAGTTATCGTAGTATCGCCTTGACAAGCTGTGTCAGAAAGACCCTGGAACGGATGGTTAACCGTCGTCTGGTCTGGCTGTTAGAGACTAGACAGCTCCTTAGCCGCTTTCAGTGTGGATTCCGAAAATTTCGGTCCACGGTCGACAACCTGACCCTCCTAGAGGCGGCTATTCAGCAGGCTTTCCTCCGTCAGCATCACTGTATTGGTATCTTCTTTGATATCAGTAAGGCATATGATACTACTTGGAGACACTGTATTCTTGGACAACTGCATCAATGGGGCTTTCGTGGCCGCCTCCCCATTTTCATTCGGTCTTTCCTGTCTCAGCGGTTTTTTCGGACCTGCGTTGGTAACACACTGTCTGATCGCTTTGAGCAAAAGAACGGTGTCCCCCAGGGCAGTGTTTTAAGCATTACCCTCTTTGCCATAGCCATCAACAGTCTACAGTGAGGAGTCCAGTACAGTGCTCCTTGTTTGTGGACGACTTTGCTGTTTTCTGTTCCTCCTCCAGTGTTGCAACCGTGAGCCGTCAGTTGCAGCTCACAGTGCGGCGGTTAGAGGAGTGGGCTGCAAAGACAAGTTTTCGGTTCTCTGCCGATAAGTGTGTTTGTGTTCATTTTAATCGTTCTCGTCGTCTTTTTACTTTGCCTGCCTTGCATATGGGGGATGCTGTCCTACATTTTAGAGACACAGTGCGGTTTCTGGGCCTAATTTTTGACTCCAGGTTGTCATGGCTGCCACACCTACGTGACTTGAAAGCCAGAACCCTGAAGGCACTGAACATCCTCAAGTGCCTCAGCCACAGGTCTTGGAGAGCGGACAGGGTGCGTCTCCTTCAGTTTTATCGGGCTTTTGTGCGTTCATCTACATCTACATTTATACTCCGCAAGCCACCCAACGGTGTGTGGCGGAGGGCACTTTACGTGCCACTGTCATTACCTCCCTTTCCTGTTCCAGTCGCGTATGGTTCGCGGGAAGAATGACTGTCTGAAAGCCTCCGTGCGCGCTCTAATCTCTCTAATTTTACATTCGTGATCTCCTCGGGAGGTATAAGTAGGGGGAAGCAATATATTAGATACCTCATCCAGACACGCACCCTCTCGAAACCTGGCGAACAAGCTACACGGCGATGCAGAGCGCCTCTCTTGCAGACTCTGCCACTTGAGTTTGCTAAACATCTCCGTAACGCTATCACGGTTACCAAATAACCCTGTGACGAAACGCGCCGCTCTTCTTTGGATCTTCTCTACCTCCTCCGTCAACCCGATCTGGTACGGATCCCACACTGATGAGCAATACTCAAGTATAGGTGGAACGAGTGTTTTGTAAGCCACCTCCTTTGTTGATGGACTACATTTTCTAAGCACTCTCCCAATGAATCTCAACCTGGTACCCGCCTTACCAACAATTAATTTTATATGATCATTCCACTTCAAATCGTTCCGCACGCATACTTCCAGATATTTTACAGAAGTAACTGCTACCAGTGTTTGTTCCGCTATCATATAATCATACAATAAAGGATCCTTCTTTCTATGTATTCGCAATACATTACATTTGTCTATGTTAAGGGAGAGTTGCCACTCCCTGCACCAAGTGCCTATCCGCTGCAGATCTTCCTGCATTTCGCTACAATTTTCTAATGCTGCAACTTCTCTGTATACTACAGCATCATCCGCGAAAAGCCGCATGGAACTTCAGACACTATCTACTAGGTCATTTATATATATTGTGAAAAGCAATGGTCCCATAACACTCCCCTGTGGCACGCCAGAGGTTACTTTATCTGTAGACGTCTCTCCATTGATAACAACATGCTGTGTTCTGTTTACTAAAAACTCTTCAATCCAGCCACACAGCTGGTCTGATATTCCGTAGGCTCTTACTTTGTTTAGCAGGCGACAGTGCGGAACTGTATCGAACGCCTTCCGGAAGTCAAGAAAAATAGCATCTACCTGGGAGCCTGTACCTAATATTTTCTGGGTCTCATGAACAAATAAAGCGAGTTGGGTCTCACACGATCGCTGTTTCCGGAATCCATGTTGGTTCCTACATAGTAGATTCTGGGTTTCCAAAAACGACATGATACTCGAGCAAAAAACATGTTCTAAAATTCTACAACAGATCGACGTCAGAGATATAGGTCTATAGTTTTGCGCATCTGCTCAACGACCCTTCTTGAAGACTGGGACTACCTGTGCTCTTTTCCAATCATTTGGAACCCTCCGTTCCTCTAGAGACTTGCGGTACATGGCTGTTAGAAGGGGGGCAAGTTCTTTCGCGTACTCTGTGTAGAATCGAATTGGTATCCCGTCAGGTCCAGTGGACTTTCCTCTGTTGAGTGATTCCAGTTGCTTTTCTATTCCTTGGACATGGCTGGACTATGGGTGCACAGTATATGGGTCAGCAAGGCCGTCTTATTTGCAGATCCTTGACGCTGTCCACCATGCTGGGATTCAACTGGCCACGGGTGCTTATCGGACCAGTCCCATACCCAGCCTCTGTGCTGAGGCTGGCGAACCGCCACTTATCATCCG
This sequence comes from Schistocerca nitens, assembly GCF_023898315.1. Classification (NCBI taxonomy): domain Eukaryota; kingdom Metazoa; phylum Arthropoda; class Insecta; order Orthoptera; family Acrididae; genus Schistocerca; species Schistocerca nitens. The sequence goes on along the minus strand of NC_064620.1, from coordinate 467,648,171 downwards.
GCGGCAGCTCCTGCTGGTGCGCCAGGCTTGTAAGTTTCTTGCAGCTCCCAGCTCGCCTGCTCATTGCCTTGTTGCCCATCCACCTCTGGACCGCCTTTTTTCCCACCGTCCCCGGGCTACGTTGCCATTTGGGATCCGTGTGCAACGTGTGCTAGAGTCACTCGGTGTGGAGTCTGTACAACCCCAAATCCAGGGTTTTAACCGCCTGCCCCCCTGATTACTGAAGAGGCCCGGAGTGATTTTAGATTTATTGCAGTACAAGAGAGATTGAACTCCTGCCACCGTTTTTAATGCAGCATTTTCAGCTATTTTATCTGAGCGCCACGACTATGTAGCTGTTTTTACGGATGGGTCGAAACAAGGGGATTCCGTTGGTTGCTCAGTTGTTTTTCCGGATCGTGTCCTCAAGGTTCGACTGCCTCCGACTTTTACTGTCTTTGATGCAGAATTGTCTGCGATCTTGCGGGCGCTGGAGCAGGTGAGACATTCTTCCTCTCCTAAATTTCTTGTCTGTTCCGATTCACTCATTGCCCTTCAATCATTGCACCATTTGTATCCGGCAGATAAAGTAGTCCAGACCATCCAGGATGCCCTCCTCCGACTTCAGCGACTGGGGAAGGTTGTAGCTTTCTGCTGGGTTCCGGGGCATGTCGGCATTGCTGGGAATGAAAGGGCAGATCTCGCAGCCAAGGAGGCGTGTCTCGATCCACACGTATCTCAGTGTGCTATACCCTTGCACGCACTCACCTCGCTGTTGAGCTCACGAGTCGTGTCGGTGGGAGGATGAGTGGCTGGAAGTGACTGACAATAAGCTCCGTCTAGTCAAGCCCACAACGCGTGTGTGGTGTACTTCCTTTCAGCCCCATCGACGGGACGAGGTTCTCCTCACTCGGCTTCGAATAGGCCACAGCCCTATGACGCATGGCTTCCTGCTCCGGCGAGAAGACCCTCCAATGTGTGGTGCTTGCGGCGTCCAGGTCACTGTGCGCCACGTTTTATTGGATTGCGTTTTATTTTCCGACCAGCGGGCCGCAGCTGACTTGCCAGCGGACCTGCCAACTCTTTTAGGCAACACTCGGACGAATGTGGTTAAAGTTCTGTGCCATGTCAAATGTTTTTACAAAGATTTTAGGGAGAGGATTTTAATTTGTTCACTGTGTGACAAGCTCGCCCATATTTTATGTCAGTAGCCCACCAGTGACAATTGCAGTGGCATTCTTGTTGCTCTATTTTCCCTTTCCTTCGGTTTTACTTTCTTATATAGCATTTTCTTTCTTTTCCTGCTTTCTTTGCGTGTGTGCTTCAGTTTTCTTAGGTCTGTCCACATTCGTTCCTTTTAATGTGTGTCAGGGCGCTGATGACCTCGATGTTGAGCGCCCATAAACTCCAACACACACACACACACACACACACACACACACACACACACACACACACACACACACTGTCACTGCTGAATCTCCCCCACATGGTGCCATAGATGTTGTTGTTGAGAAGGCGACTACAACGATAATTTCTGCAGCAGAAAATGTGATCCCTCATTCCTTAGAGTGCCCCCGGCAAAAGACAGGACCTTGGTGGTCGCCAGAAGTTGCTGAGGCAATTAAAAGGTGTTGGCGAGCTCTACAGCGAGAAGTGGCACACTTCCCCAGAGCACCTAGTAGCCTTTAAGCTACTCCCTGCCCGTCGTTCACCAGCTTATAAAAAGACAGAAACAGGAGTGTCGGGAGAGGTACATGTCGAACATTGGGTGCCATTCATCGCCTTCCCAAGTCTGGACGAAGATAAGACGTCTTTTTGGGTACCAGACCCCCAACAGGTGTCCCTGGCATTAACATCAATAGTGTGTTATCTACCGATGCAAATGCGATTGCCGAGCACTTTGCTCAAGCCTCTGCATCGGAGAACTAGCCCCAGCCTTTTGCACCCTCAAACAGCAGATAGAAAGGAAAGTCCTCTCATTCACTACAGGCCACAGTGAATCTTATAACACCCCATTTACAGAGTGGGAGCTCCTCAGTGCCTTTGCACATTGCCCCGACACAGCTCCTGAGCCGGATTGGATCCAGTCAGATGTTTAAACATATCTCATCTGACTATAAATGACATTTCCTAGTCATATTCAGCCGGATCTGGCGCAATGGCATCTTTTCATCGCAATGGCCGGAGAGCATCCTCATTCCAATGCTCAAACTCACTTGATGTGTATAGCTACCGGCCTATCAGCCTCACCAATATTCTTCGTAAGCTGCTGGAACATATCGTGTGTCAGCGGTTGGGTTGGATCCTGGAGTCATGTGGCCTACTGGCTCCATGTTTGGGCGGCTTCCACCAGGGTCACTCTGCCACTGATAATCTTGTGGTCCTTGAGTCCGAACAGCCTTTTCCAGATGCCAACATCTGGTTGCCGTCTTTTTTGACTTATGTAAAGCATACAAACACGACCTGGCGACATCATATCCTTGCCACATTGTATGAGTGGGGTCTCTGGGGCCCGCTCCCGACTTTTATCCAAAACTTCCTGTCGCTCCGTACTTTCCAAGTCCAAGTCGGTGCCTCCCATAGTTCCTCCAATATTCAGGAGAATGGTGCTCTGCAGCGCTCCGTATTGAGTGTCTCTATTTTTAGTGGCTATTAACGGTCTAGCAGCATCTGTAGGGCCATCGGTCTCACCTTCTCTGTATGCGGATGACTTCTGCATTTCGTACTGCTCCTCCAGCACTGGTGTTGCTGAGCGGCGCCTACAAGGAGTCATTCACAAGGTGCAGTCTGGGCTCTAACCCATGGCTTCCAGTTTTCAGCTGGGAAGTCATGTGTCATGCATTTCTGTCAGTGTCGTACCATTCATCCGGAACCTGAACTTGAACTTAATGATGATCCAATCACTATAATGGAGACATATCGATTCTTAGGACTGGTTTTTGATACCCAATTGTCTTGGCTGCCTCACCTTCGGTCAGCTTAAGTGGAAGCGCTCGCAGCACCTCAGTGCCCTCCACTGCCTGAGCAATACCAACTAGGGTGCAGATCGCTCTACACTGCTGCAGCTCTACGGAGCCCTTGTTTAATCCCGCCGTGACTATGCGAGTCTGGTTTACGGTTCGGCGGCGCCCTTGGCATTGTGTTCACTCGACCCAGTGCACCACTGCGGTATTTGCCTAGCGACGGGAGCTTTTAGAATGAGTCCAGTGACCAGTGTCCTGGTGGAGGCCGGCGTCCCTCCATTGAGGGTTAGGTGTGCACAACTGCTCACCAGTTAAGTTGCATATGTTCGTAGTTCTCCTGCACATCCGAATTACTGTCTCCTTTTCCCAACAACAGTGGTTCATCTCCCGCATCAGCGGCCCAGGTCAGGGCTTACGATTGCAGTTTGTGTCCAGTCCCTTCTATCTGAGCTGGAGTCTTTCCCGTTACCACCTCTCCTCGAGGTCCATTCACGTACATCTCCATGGTGTACACCTAGGCTGCAGATTCTTCTGGACCTTTTGCATGGCCCTAATGACTCCGTTAATCCTGTGGCTCTCCACTATCACATCTTTAGATTCTCAACATGTACCAGGGCCATGAAGTGGTTTACACTGACGGCTCAGTGGCTGATGGTCATGTTGGCTTTGCTTATGTTCATTGAGGACATATTGAACAGCACTCCTTGCCAGGTGGCTGCAGTGTTTTCACTGCAGAGCTGGCTGCCATATCTTGTGCTCTTCTGCATATCCGATCGTGCCCTTGCGAGTCATTTCTACTGTGTGCTGACTCCTTGAGCAGCGTATAAGCTATCGATCAGTGCTACCCACGCCATCCTTTGGTAGCGTCCATTCAGGAGTCCATTTATGCCCTGGAATGGTCCCATTGTTCAGTGGTGTTTGTGTGGACCCCAGTACACATTTGAATTCCAGGCAACGAACTTGCTGACAGGTTGGCCAAACGGGCTATGCAGAAACCGCTCGAGATGGGCATCTCCAAAACAGACCTGCATTCTGTCTTACGCTGTAGGGATTTTCTGCTTTGGGAGACAGAATGGCATAACAGTACGCACAACAAACCGCGTGTCATTAAGGAGACTACGAATGTGTGGAAGTCTTCCATGTGGTCCTCTCGCAGGGAATCAGTTGTCCTCTGCCAGCTTCATATTGGCCATATGTGACTAACACGTTTACCTCCTCCGTCACGAGTACCCACCTCAGTGTTGCTATGGCTCACAAATGATGGTTGTCCACCTCTTGTTGGACTGCCCACTTTTAGCTGATCTGTGGTGGACTTTTAACTTTCCCAGCACCCTCCTTTGGTGTTGGGTGACAATGAGTCAACAGCAGCCTTAGTTTTACATTTTATTCATGAGGGTGGGTTTTATTATTTGATCTAAGTTTTAGCGCATGTCCTTTGTCCCTCTGTGTCCTCCACCCTGTGCTTTTAGGTTTTAATGTGTTGCAGAATGGTTGGCTTCTCCTTTTTATTCTCATTGTTAGCCAGCCATGGTAATCTGCTCTCTTGTCTTGATTTCTTCTACATGTTTCTTGCAACTCTCTGTGGTTTTCTTGTCCACTTTTGTCCATTTTAGTGTTTGTTGTCCTTCTGTCATTCTTGTGGTTTTCTCTTTTCCTCCAGCTGTGTTTTGTTTGCCTTGATTATTTTATTCCCACCCTTGTGGAATTATTTTAATTGGAATGAGGGACTGATGACATAGCAGTTTGGTCCCTCCCTCCCTCTTTTTAACCAACCAACCATCCAACCCGAGCACGGGGTCCTGGGTTTGATTCCCGGCAGAGTCAGAGATTTTCACCTGCCCTGAGATGACTGGGTGTTGTTGTGTTGTCTTAATCATCATCCATCCCCATTACGGTCGAAGGAAGGCAACGGCAAACCACCTCCATTAGGACCTTGCCTAGTACGACGGTATGGGTCTCCTGCATCTCTCCCCTATGCTCTGTCAAGAAGCATGGAACTTCATTTCCATTTCCATGGTGTTAAGCAAATAATTCTCTAATTATGTTCTTTGTTTCAAAATAAATAAGATGAACCTTGATTAGTATATGTTATGCACACATTTTGCAAACTCAAAAGAAATCTTTGTGTTAGTTAAGACCCGTACTGAATGTAAACATCATTTGTGATCAGCTGTATTGTATCGTACATGTAAAAGTTTGTATCATAAAGTACACTAGAAAGGTGGAATCTACTTTTATATTAAAGGAACCTTACCTACCCCCAAATACATTGCAAGACAGTGTTAAAATCTCAATAGATAGAAAACGACCTGCAAAAAGGAATTTACCTCACAACCAAAGTAGCTGAAGACTGCAATGTGATTTCATCCACAGACACAACTAAAACAGTGGCTTTTATAGGATGAGATATACCATAAGAACAAAAATGGTGGTGAACAATCAAATAGTAGAACATGGCAGCCATTTTAATCATCTGATATGTGATACCTCAGGAAAGTATGGCAAAGATGTAGACAAGTAGAAAAACTTGGAAAACTATGTGTAACAACAGACAAGTATTTAAGAGACAAGATACAAAGAATAAAACACAGTTTTATAAAGTAATGGCTTGCACAATATTTGTAGTTGGAACGGAACTGTGATCTTAACAGGCTACTAAAAGGGCTCTTACATCTACTGAAACTTTTACGTTGTTGACTTGGCAGTTATTAGGACATCATTAGTTTTAGCTCTTTTGCAACCTTTTTGGCTTAATTGTGTATGATCTCCTCTTAGGGTTGTACTTCCACCTTTCTAAATTTCAGGGAAGTACGGCCCGTTTGGTGAGGGCACGTTACATGATGCATAATCTATTTTCCTCCTCCTATGATATGTGTCAAATGCCGGATGTTGTGACTCACATTCTCCCACTGTACTAGTAAAGCTACTTTTGTGTGTGGCAGGACAACCCCATAAATGTGTAAATTACATAGAACACCATCCCCCTTGTTCGCCAACACATTGTTTCCAAGAGGGAGGAGAAAATCCAGCATTATAAAACACTTGACCAACAGTAATATCAAGATGCCTAGAAAAAGTTTGAACAACTGCATCCAATCGATCTGATGTCAAACTTTACAAACATTGTGTCAAAGTTTACACCTAGCTTGATGAAAAGGTCTCAAACAGAACTCGTGACCCACACCACATTTTAATACCTGTTCAACCACCCACCCACCCACAGTAACAGTGGTAATCACTCCATCAATGCAACTGGAGAGGCCTCATCCTCGTCCAGCATCATCAGGAAAGAAGATACCTGACAGAGTGCCCCCCCCCCCTCTCCAGATGAAACACACCAGCAACCTACCATCAACCAGTGGCCAACAGGACCACAGACTGTGGATCATACAGGAGAACGGTCTTCTTCTGTCCCAAAAGTCAAGACAGGAAAAATTTCAGTGCAAAAATTGCTCTGGTCAATCTGGCACCCATTTTCCCCGACATTGAGCCTGTGATCACCGATGGAGGGCCAAACATTCAGGTGGATTGTGACTCGGCAGCAAATTAATTTGTTCTCCTCTTTTCCCTTTGCTGCTTTCTTACATCCAAATCTGATGTTTCTTCAATGGAACTGTAACAGTCACTATCGCCATATGGCTGAACTCTGTTGGTTTATAGCTACTCACTTTGCAGCTGGCATGGCTCTACATGAAACATGGTTTTCTGAAACCCAACTCTCTACTATTAAAAATTAAGATCCCACTGTACAAATTGCATTAGCGCCAAGAGGGCATCTGGAGGAATCTGCACATTCATTCGATTTGACATTTTCAATGAGCAGATGCCACTGTCCACGGCATTAGAAGCTGTTGCTCTTCATGTCTACCTGTCATTTAAGGTAACAGTATACGATAACTGTCTACCCCCAGACAGATTTATACCATATCATAAGCTGATGGAACAGCTGCCTCCAACTTCCTTCCTGCTGGGTGGACAATCCTCTGTGAGCCACCCAAACCACATGTTGCAGGTGCCAAGTAATAGAGCAATCAATTTCAGAGCTGAAAATCTGACACTCAGCTATAGATATTAGTTGGCATCTCAACCATCTCTCTCTGAATTCAGTGATCCATCCATGGCGACCTCTGCGACAGCAACCACTTTCCTGCTATTCTCTCTTTCTCTACACATCGGCAAGTCGAACATAACCAGGCGGGTCACTTTGGAAAGCCAAATGGCAAGCCTTCATCTCCAGAACAATTTTTGAAACCAGTCAAAAGAAAGGCATCGAAAGAATGGTAAAAAATACATACTGTGGAGGCAATGATATCCTTCCTTCAGACTCTTCCCGAAGGACACCAGTGCCATGGTGGCCTGAAGAAAAAACTGCAGCTATCAGGGCATGGCAGGGCACTTTGACACAAGTGCCATCCGTCTACAGAACATTTAGTAGCATACTTGAGACTCTGAGCAAAGACACAGTTTTTAATAAAGAAGAGAAAGCAGGATTGTTGGAAACAGTATGTATCATCTACAAGAACCCACAACCTACCGCTGCGTTTGTAACTACATACTGTTCGCAGTATTTCCTGGCATCCTCCTCAATGGCAACATCTGTACTGATCCTGCTATTATTGCTGAATGTTCTGTGGCACACTGCCGAAGTGCGTGCATGCAATAAATATAGTAGTAATTTCATGATTCAGAAATGCCTGGCAGACCGAAACTCGTTATCCTTCGCTGCACATAACTTTGAATCATACAATATGCCATGAAATCTTCACGGGATATCAGCCGAGCATTGTCGTCTTCTAGTTACAATGTTTCAATGGCTTGCGTATCCATCATCTTCGCCTGAAGATGATGGATACACAACCCATTGAAACGTTGCGACTAGAAGACGACAACAACGCTCGGCTGATATCCCGTGAAGATTTCATAGCTGAAATTCACAGACAAAGCCTGTAATCGCATATACAATATGCCATTTACTAAATAGAAATTTCACAGCATTTTAACAAACTGGTGAGACACAGCCCCTGAAAATGTTAGCAGTGACAGCATAAAACACATCCTTTGGTTGTCAGTCATATGTGATGGAAGCCAGTGTGGAGTTGCTAGTCTCCCACTGCATTGGGTACCTCCCCAGTTTGTGGATAGGGGAATGCTCACCAGATATAGTGCATGCCAGGGAAACACCCGGGGTGGACTGACACTAGTGTCTGCTGCCTTGTAGTGTGATATTGGCTTATCAAAGACTAAAGAAAGAAAACTTTGAGAATAATTTACATGGTCCCCTGGGTTGGAGGCTGTGCGAGAGCCAGCTCCTCACACAAGTGAAACAATTAGAATGCTAAAAAACCTAATAATACGCCTAGGAAAAACTGGAATCTTGGATGATGAACAAGTGAAGAAAAAAAGAAAATGACATTTGGATGCTGGAATGTGTGAGGTATCTCCACAAAATTGAATTTACAGGGTGTTTCAAAAATGACCGGTATATTTGAAACGGCAATAAAAACTAAACGAGCAGCGATAGAAATACACTGTTTGTTGCAATATGCGTGGGACAACAGTACATTTTCACGCGGACAAACTTTCGAAATTACAGTAGTTACAATTTTCAACAACAGATGGCGCTGCAAGTGATGTGAAAGATATAGAAGACAACGCAGTCTGTGGGTGCGCCATTCTGTATGTCGTCTTTCTGCTGTAAGCGTGTGCTGTTCACAACGTGCAAGTATGCTGTAGACAACATGGTGTATTCCTTAGAACAGAGGATTTTTCTGGTGTTGGAATTCCACCGCCTAGAACACAGTGTTGTTGCAACAAGACGAAGTTTTCAACGGAGGTTTAATGTAACCAAAGGACCGAAAAGCGATACAATAAAGGATCTGTTTGAAAAATTTCAACGGACTGGGAACGTGACGGATGAACGTGCTGGAAAGGTAGGGCGACCGCGTACGGCAACCACAGAGGGCAACGCGCAGCTAGTGCAGCAGGTGATCCAACAGCGGCCTCGGGTTTCCGTTCGCCGTGTTGCAGCTGCGGTCCAAATGACGCCAACGTCCACGTATCGTCTCATGCGCCAGAGTTTACACCCCTATCCATACAAAATTCAAACGTGCCAACCCCTCAGCGCCGCTACCATTGCTGCACGAGAGACATTCGCTAACGATATAGTGCACAGGATTGATGACGGCGATATGCATGTGGGCAGCATTTTGTTTACTGACGAAGCTTATTTTTACCTGGACGGCTTCGTCAATAAACAGAACTGGCGCATATGGGGAACCGAAAAGCCCCATGTTGCAGTCCCATCGTCCCTGCATCCTCAAAAAGTACTGGTCTGGGCCGCCATTACTTCCAAAGGAATCATTGGCCCATTTTTCCGATCCGAAACGATTACTGCATCACGCTATCTGGACATTCTTCGTGAATTTGTGGCGGTACAAACTGCCTTAGACGACACTGCGAACACCTCGTGGTTTATGCAAGATGGTGCCCGGCCACATCGCACGGCCGACGTCTTTAATTTCCTGAATGAATATTTCGATGATCGTGTGATTGCTTTGGGCTATCCGAAACATACAGGAGGCGGCGTGGATTGGCCTCCCTATTCGCCAGACACGAACCCCTGTGACTTCTGTCTGTGGGGGCACTTGAAAGACCAGGTGTACCGCCAGAATCCAGAAACCATTGAACAGCTGAAGCAGTACATCTCATCTGCATGTGAAGCCATTCCGCCAGACACGTTGTCAAAGGTTTCGGGTAATTTCATTCAGAGACTACGCCATATTATTGCTACGCATGGTGGATATGTGGAAAATATCGTACTATAGAGTTTCCCAGACCGCAGCGCCATCTGTTGTTGAAAATTGTAACTACTGTAATTTCGAAAGTTTGTCTGCCTGAAAATGTACTGTTGTCCCAAGCATATTGCAACAAACGGTGTATTTCTATCGCTGCTCGTTTAGTTTTTATTGCCGTTTCAAATATACCGGTCATTTTTGAAACACCCTGTATTAGCAACAGAGATTGACAGGTTCAAAATGGATGTCGTACTCTGAGACCAAGAGGAAAGGCAAAGGAGGAGAAAAACTATGTAATGGTTTATATATTTGCAGTGGGATGTCCAAAGTAGCAAGAGGCAAAGCTGGAGTCTCCATCATGACAAGACAGGCATGGAAACAGTGTGTCACAAATTGGGACTTTATTAATGAATGCCTTTTTATTGCGGAAAAGACTGTTTGCGAAAAAAGTTGTAATTATTGGAGTATACATAACCACAAATGAGAAGAGACCAGGAGAAAGATACTTTCTAGACAATCCTTAGCAGGACTGTAGAAAAAATCCCATAGTGGAAGGAACTGCTTATCATGTGGAATTTGAACAGATCTGGAATGAGAGAATCTTGTATGATAGTGGAAAAAGGTGGAGAGACAGAATACAGTGACAATGGAGAATGATTGATTGAAATTTATGAACAGTTTGACATGAAAGTTACCATCACATTTTTTAAACACAAGGATATTCATAATGTACTTGCAATAGAATACTGGAGAACTTTGTTGTATAATAAATTACATTTGACAGGCAAGTAGTTTCAAGGCAGCATACATTAGATCATACAGAAGAACCCAGTGTGTATCAGACCATTATGTAGTAAAAATGAAGAGTTTTTGGCCATGGAAGAATGCAAAGAATGATACTAACAACTCTAAAATGAATTGTGCTGAGAAAGCTCAGAATCTACAGTTCAGTGTTGACAGCCAACAAGTTGAAAGTATACGAACACTCTTTGCCGCCAGGCTGGGAAGAATGTTGCAAGAATCATTTGAAGGAAGTACAAAGTAAATATAGGAATACGTAAAAACTAGTGTTCTAGCAACAGAGGTGCTGGGCATATAGGGAAACAACCACAGCTGTACAGCAGAATGGTGGTTGGAGGAAACAGAGGTGGCAATTAAAGGAAAGAGGAACATTTTCAGTCAGTGGTTCAATAATAAACCGAAAGCAGCAAGAACAGTCTACAAAGAAAAGAAGAACGAAGTGATGGAAAAAATACAGATAGCAAAGATGGGAAAGGACATGTACAATGTCAATAGTGAACTAGTATTTGTGAGAGTGAAAGAAGTGTTGTCAGTATTAAAAGGGCTTCAACAAGAGACAAAAGCAAAGACTGGTCTTCAACTGATAACACCAAAGGAATGGAAGAATATTTCTGGAAATTATTAAATGAGGATACAGAAGAATAACTGGAAGAAGGAATAGTGAACAGAAAGGAATAGGAAGGGAAGGAAATCCAAATTTTAGAAAGTGAGGTGAGTACGAGGTCAAGAATGGGAAAGAATGGTAAATCACCTAGATGAAGTGATATCAGTCTGGAGTTCCTAAAATATGGTGGTGACAAAATTGTGAAACTAATAACATGAGTATTCAATACATTGTTACATGGGGATTCAGTAATCAAGGAAAAGAAGCTAGGTTATATTAATACCACATTTAAAAAAAAAGGATGACAAAAGCTGCTTGGACTATCGAGGAAATTGTGTTATAGACACATTATTGTGAAGTTTTGGGAAAGAGATTAAAAACAAGCTGGAAATTTCAAAAACCCAGGAATAACATTGAGGCTTCACAGCTGGTAGATCATGCATAGACTGAAGTCTTACATCCTTGTGTAGTACAAGGAAAGATGATTATGACAGAATAATATTAAGTAGGAAGGAAGTTGCAGAACATATGCTGTGTACAGATGTTTGTTTTCGTTGGTGCAGACATTAAACGGTGTGAGGGGTGGGGGATGTGAGAAAATGGCAAGGTGTGATGATGAGTAAATGGCTTCACCTGCTGTTGACGGGGCCTTAGATGTTTTGACATCAGGGCTTTGTGGTAGCTTGACCATCAAGGAACAACCACACTACAAGAATGAAAACAAAAGACAAGATGGTTTTGTGACAAATAAAATATATACAGCAATCTTGGATGTTATGTTGAGCCTTTGAGGTGTATGTCATATGAAAAGCTATGTTCTGCTCTAATTCATGAGTCACTCTAATGATCTATTCAACCATTTAAGGAAATATATGTTTGTAAAAGGAAGTAGTCAAGCCTTTCCTTGGCTGCACACTGGATTTCAGAGGCACTGATTAGCAGGAGCTCTACTCCAAGAGAATCAACTACAGCTATGCCAACTGGGTTAAAAAAGAAGGTTAACACATCAGATAGTGCATCGGGTGACAAATCTCATGAAATGTGCTTTCAGCTTCAACTAAAGGAAGTGAGCCAGCAGCTACATGAAACCTTACAACAGATCTTAGAGAAACCTAGGGAGAAATAAAAAAACATAGGATTAATTTTCGTAGATTTAGAAAAAGCATATGATACTGTCCTGAGAAAAATACTTTGGAGAGCAATACATATGGAAAACATAAAGAATCCTTTAATTAAAATAATAAAAGAAATGTATAAACGTAACATGTGTCAACTGAAAATTGATAATAAATCTTCTCAGAAACTTAGAACAAGCAAGGGTTTGTTAAAAGGCTGTCCCATGTCACCAACATAGTTTAAAATCTACAGAGACTGTAGTCTTAAGGCATGGTCTCATAAATGCAATGGGATGGGGCTAAAAATTAAAGATGGAGTTTATTTACGTCACCTACTATTTGCTGATGATAAAGTAGTTATAGTTTAAGACAGAAGATGCAAATTATATATGTAATCGAGTAGCAGTGGAATGCAGAAACTAGGTATTGAAGATTATCAGAAAACAGAATACCTGACTGATGATCCAGATGACTTATACATAGAGGGAAAGAGCATTAAGGAGGTCAGTACTTTCTGTTTGGGATCCATTTTAGAGATGGAGGGAAAATTAGAGCTAGAAATTAATAAAAGAATTAAGAATGGGAGGAAACTCATTGGGATGCTCAACTTAATCTTTTGGAGCAGAAATGTAATAACCCAAAGCAAAATAATCGTATATAAATCAATATTAGAGAGCATAATTATGTATGGAATGGAGACATGGATTACTAATATGAAACACACACACACACACACACACACACACACACACACACACACACACACACACACACATTTAAAGAGAATGGAAGTAAGTGAAAGAATACATGACATGATCGATGGATGGAAGCAAGTTACAATGGTATGGGCATTTAAGAAGAATGGAGGAAGCCAGGATACTGAAAATTATCCAGGAATGGGAAATGAAGAGGAAAGAAGGACACACTAACTGGCTCCAAAATGTACAATGAACAATGAGAAGACTTGACACAGGGGAAGAAGATATACAAGATCAAAACAGCTGGAGTGACATCCGAGGAGATTAAGATCTTATGCAACGATGTAATAATTTCTGGGTATTTGTTACATCGACAAAACCCTATGTATAGAGGTAAATCTCAATTAATTAAAAAAATTTGATGGGGAGGAGAGTTTCAATCCCATTGGTAGGATGGTATTGTTATTTCTCTCCTGAAAGTGGGAAAAGACCCTCATATTGTACTTATCACTGCAGTGGATGCTCTGAGTAGCCTCAGCCTCCTTTTTCACTCTGCATTACAGCACATTTTTAAACTTTAGTGTACATATTTTATCTATCCGTTTATTTAAGCTAATTAGTTTGTAGTCTGTACAATCTGCTTTTTCTCACATTTTAATTGTACTGAAAATGTCTACCTTCCTTGTTATATTCTTCAGTGACCAGCTAGAATTTTTTTTAGGTGCCTGGATTTTGTCATTTTCAACTATCTGGCTACAGCTAGTGTCACTCTCACTTTTAACCATTAAGACATTTTCACAACCCTGGTGCTGACAATTCTCCTTTTCTTGCTACATATGTTTTTACGAGAATTTGCAGTGAGGGACTAATAACAAAGTAGTTTAATCTCTCTAAACCCATAACCATGATTGTTATAAAATAATGATGCTCTCCATACTACTCAGCCGGCTGGAGTGGCCGAGCGGTTCTAGGTACTTAAGTCTGGAACCGCGTGACCGCTACAGTCGCAGGTTCGAACCCTGCCTTGGGCATGGATGTGTGTGATGCATTTAGGTTAGTTAGGTTTAAGTAGTTCTAAGTCCTAGGGGACTGACGACCTCAGATGTTAAGTTCCATAGTGCTCAGAGCCATCCATACTACTCAACAAAAGTGAGCTACAGGTCACTTAGAAACAACAAAGTAAGAAAGATCCAAGCAGCTAAGTGAGATTTCTTTGGGCTGTGAAAAGATGCACCAGTGTAGACAAATTAAGAAACACACACACACACTTAGAAGGTATAAACATGTTCAACATGAGGGGGAGTAATGGACAACAGAAGGAAATGGTGGGAGCATCTCAACAGAATGAACAGCGGTAGACTTCCTTAAAAAGATACAAATTATAATCCAATACACCGAAGGAAGTCTGGGCAGGCCAGAGAAGAGATGGGTGCCATAACAAAAGCCTAATACTTGATGTACAAAAGATAAGCATTTGACACAATCAAGATACCTTTCAACATACAGCCACACTACAACCCTAACAGTTTGGCAACATTTGTGATAAACAAAAAGCATGTCCAATTTTTCAACTATTGTGTACATTGTGAATGTCTAAATAATTTCTTGAGCAAGTTGTTTGACTGCTACAACAGCAGATCATGGACTAAAAGGCTTCAAACTCACATGAACTGTTTATATTTGGTTCAGTAGGTCAGGCATTTGTGGAAACTTCTGCAGATGGTGGGAGAGTGGTTGGTGGTGCTGTTATCTTGTTACTGTATGATAGAGCTCAACCTATTATGTTTTTAAAGTCCTCTTGAAATAATTTTTCTGATGTTACAGAAAACAGTTCATGGTCTTTAAAATGCCATATTTAGCAACTTTAAATGTTGCAAGTTAGTTGTGTCTATCAGAAAATTCTCCACATTGTCTGCTATAACTACTGAGAAACTCTTCTCATTATACATATTTGTTCTGTATACGTCTGGGCTGGCCTGTCTTAGAATACTGTCAGTCATTTAGTGTGTGTCACTTATCAACTTAACATAATGATTTTCATATTATTTTACGGGACCTTCTATTAATGGAAAAATTCCATTTAGCTAGACATATGCAAAAAACACAGAAGTCAGTGTAATGAGTTGTTCAGAATTTTAATTACAAAGATCTGTAAAGCTTCACATTTGGAAAAGGTAGTTTTGTTTTTCATAGTTCCAGTGTAAATTGAAAGTTAAATAATAATTAGCTTGAAACTTAAGTTTGCAGCCATGTGATATGCACAGAAGCAACGAACAGTACAATCTTCATAAGATCATCAAGATTTTCTTCTTCTCCATGTTATGAACATGGCTACACATTGCCATGTTCTCCATAACAGCAATAAGGAACTGAAGTGATTTCTTCTTACTACTTTATCGAAGAGGACAAATGCATTCCATGAATAAAGTTCTATAGTAAACAACATTCCATTAGAACTACTGATAACCTTGGGAGAGCCAGCCCTGGCAAAACTCTACCATCTGGTGAACAAGATATGAGACAGGCGAAATACCCTTAGACTTCAAGAAGAATATAATTATTCCAATCCCAAAGAAAGCAGGTGTTGACAGATGTGAAAATTACCTAATTATCAGTTTAATAAGTCACAGCTGCAAAATACTAACACGAATTCTTTACAGACAAATGGAAAAACTGGTAGTAGCCAACCTCGGGGAAGATCAGTTTGGATTCCGTAGAAATATTGGAACACGTGAGGCCATACTGACCGTACGACTTATCTTAGAAAATAAATTAAGGAAAGGCAAACATACATTTCTAGCATTTGTAGACTTAGAGAAAGCTTTTGACAATGTTGACTGGAATACTCTCTTTCAAATTCTGAAGGTGGCAGAGGTAAAATACAGGGAGCGAAAGGCTATTTACAATTTGTACAGAAAGCAGATGGCAGTTATAAGAGTCGAGGGGCATGAAAGGGAAGCAGTGGTTGGGAAGGGAGTGGGACAGGGTTATAGCCTCTCCCCGATGTTATTCAATCTGTATATTGAGCAAGCAGTAAAGGAAACAAAAGAAAAATTCGAAGTAGGTATTAAAATCCATGGAGAAGAAATAAAAGCTTTGAGGTTTACTGATGAAATTGTAATTCTGTCAGAGACAGCAAAAGACTTGGAAGAGCAGTTGAACAGAATGGAGAGCATCTTGAAAGAAGGATATAAGATGAACATCAACAAAAGCAAAACGAGGGTAATGGAATGTAGTTGAATTACGTCTGGTGATGCTGAGGGAATTAGATTAGGAAATGAGAAGCTTAAAGTGGTAGATGAGTTTTGCAATTTGGGCAACAAAATAACTGATGATGGTCGAAGTAGAGAAGATATAAAATGTAGACTGGCAATGGCAAGGAAAGCGTTACTGAAGAAGAGAAATTTGTTAACATAGAGTATAGATTTAAGTCTCAGGAAGTTGTTTCTGAAAGTATTTGTGTGGAGTGTAGCTGTGTATGGAAGTGAAACGTGGATGATAAATAGTTTAGACAAGAAGAGAATAGAAGCTTTCGAAATGTGATGCTACAGAAGAATGCTGAAGATTAGATAGGTAGATCACATAACTAATGAGGAGGTATTGAATAGAATTGGGGAGAAGAGGAGTTTGTGGCACAACTTGACAAGAAGAAGGGATCGGTTGGTAGGACATGTTCTGAGGCATCAAGGGATGTGTTGTCGTATGATGCAACTGCTATTGACATTGACACCTCCGTATATCTCTTATATGTAGCCTTTTTTCAGGGTTGACAATAGTGAGTAAAGATAAACATGTCCTTCTCATCATTTCATCAAATTCCTATTACTTTGCCTCTCTGAAAAACAGTTTCCTATCACAAAATAACGGAGAATGTCACAAGTTTGTACGGGCTGACTGTGATATCTGTGGGAAACTGACTGATAATCCTGCAAGTGGTTTCTTAAGTGTCATTATGATCAGAGTTGACTTAAGCACTTCTTTGTACATGTTTTAAGACCTGGTATCTTTCAACATGTGTCTCACTTAGGAACTTTCAAAGAATGGTTGTCTAGATTCTAAAGCCCCTTTTTTAATTTTAGTAGTGGATACTGTATCCAACATGTCTTAAAGATAAAACTTTTGTCGGTCAGTTCATCTGTCTGGATTGCACAAACTACTGAATTTGTTTGTTGCATTATACATGGTCCAAATTTTATTGAGCGTTCACTGTGGACGGTTTACATAATTAGTAGAACAGAAAAGTAAAGGTACTTTCTTATATTTAAAAAAATGGGTGAAACTTACAATCCTTTGGAATGTTGGTGTCACCAGCATCAGTGCTATTAAGTAATTTAGCATGAATGGAAACCTTAGAGGAGCTGGTGACAATACAGTAGATGAATCTGTACCATCCAGCTGGTGAGGTGAGCACATGCTAATTATTCACCTGATGAACTTTCATCACTTGCCTCATCTGATAACATATCATGTGTTGTCAAGCCCTCATGCAATGTCAGATCCTCTGTTGCTGCTATTTCTAAATGCATTTTGTAAACTACTATACAAGATGACAAACATCTCTTAATTTCTAATACATAAAACATGCATACACACAATGGGATCTCTAGTGGTAACAACTGCAACCAAATAATCGATGCTGAGCAAGAAGTATGAAGTGGATACTCTGACTTCAACAATCAACTACTGGATAGAAACAGTAATATTTAGGACTCCATTTTTAAAGGGTTCTTGCAGAATTACTTCAATAAACTTGGGATTTTAAGTTTCCAATATATTTTAAAATAAAAGATAACACTTGACACAAGTGGTTAATAGTATTTATATTATTAACACATCTTTAATGGCTGCTTCATTTTGTTAATATTTACATTCGATTCTCACATGTGCGGAGTCGTTCTCGAAATATAAGGAACTCTATAATTGAATTAATTAATGTTTTTTAAAAAACTGTGATTCAGTATTTTAAGTTTATTATTTGCTGTCTTTACATGGTTACAATGTTGAGAGTGTACCTTTCTTTTCAAAGGAGATATGCTCTACAGATTATATCCTTGAAAACTGCTGTTTGATTTTCCATTAGAGAGAAGACTAAAAAGATTTGGGAACGATATGAAGATATTATGATGAGGTACATCGCAATGACTGATGAAGTCGTAGCTTTGAAAAGTGAGACTGGTGTTACGGAAAGAATGAGATTGCGTGCAGAGGAGGAAATAGTTAAACTTAAACAGGAGATTGAGAAGAAAGGTGAAGGTAATGTTTATCTAGCTTTCATCTGTTAGGAAAGTAGACTTTTGTGCAAACTTCTGTTTTATTTTGCAAAATGAACCACACATTATTGTTTAAGAAATATAATAAGTGCAGTATTACAGTAATTCTTCGTGGAGTCGGTTTCTGAAATTTGCATGTCAAAGTTAGTTTCCCTTCTGTTGCTTCACTAATTTGTGAAACCATTTGCTGAACAGCATACATTATAATTTTATCATAAAGTTTGTTTTCTATTCTTTGACAACAAGTTTAGTTAGAACAGTAAGTGTCCTAGGCTGATGAAACTAACAGTGTCCTGTCATAAGGAAGTTTGTCAGTGTATAAATTTTCAACAATAATCTATGTAAC
This sequence comes from Schistocerca nitens, assembly GCF_023898315.1. Taxonomy (NCBI): domain Eukaryota; kingdom Metazoa; phylum Arthropoda; class Insecta; order Orthoptera; family Acrididae; genus Schistocerca; species Schistocerca nitens. Next base: position 467,629,598 of record NC_064620.1, on the reverse strand, counting down.
AAATTGTTTAGTTATTCGAAATGCTTGGCATGTGTCCTGGTTTCTATCTGTATACAAGCTATACACTGATAATTGTGCATGTTGGGTGGGTGACCTCACATCTAGTTGATAATTAGGACTGGTGTTTGGAGATGTTGCATTTACATTTCATAATACTACTTTTCATTGTAAATGTATGCTAATAGCTCAAAACAAGTGTTAGAAGGATATTCAAAAAGTAAATGACATTAATGTATAAAGAAAAAGTGCAGGTATATAAAGACACGTTTTATTATATTCAATTAAAGCTACCACTGTCAGTTCTTTGTCCACATAATTGCTTCCTACACACAACACTCTTGTCACATCAAGTAACAAGTTTTTCAGTGCCCTTGTTGTTGAATTCTACCACCCATGAGCTAAATTGTGCATTGGAACAATCCTTTAATTCATTATCATCTTCAAACCACTGTGACGATAGCAGTTTCACTATCTGAAAAAGGTAAAAAATCAAGGTCTAAGTCAAGCATTTTCATTGTGAGAAATTCATTTGAGCAGTGCAGAGAACTGAAGCAGTTGGAACAACTGAAGCAATTGGGAATCTCGTGATGGAAAACCAAATGATTAAACCTGAAGGTCCAAGCACTAGAAACGTTTTACAACAAGAGCCAAAATTATTGGCTGCGGAGTATCTCGCACACAAAACTGGAATCAGAAAAGCACCTCCCACTGAAAATTAGAGGAGTTGAATGTGTGATTGAAGCAACACAGACTATACCCAAATTCGAACAGACCACACAGAATGATACTACTGCAGCAGCAGGGTAGGTAGCAATGCAGGACGCCACACCGACCAACTCAAAGGCAGCTCTTGAACCACAACAAGCAGTCCATGTTGACGCCACAGTTGTTTACACAGCAATCTGGCCTATCAAAACATGCAGAACCGCTAAAAGTACAAACTCTGAAAAAGCACAATAATTAAACTGGTGCTTGTATACAAACATAAGAGTGGCAGTTCCACACCAAAAACAAATAAGAGGAGGGAGTTAGTGACAACAAACAAGCAGAAAATGAAAGGGGTGGGGGAAGTAGACTGCCTGTAGAGAAAAATGTATCTGCGACACTGACTCAAAAACCAGTGTAACAAAAGGTGGATTTAAATATCGTTAAAGATCCTTCGATGTTTCCAGTGGACAAGATATTCTTAAGAGTGGATGGCGTAGGTACAGAACCCAGCCAACTGTGTACAGAGCCTGGAAGAAAAAGAAAAATCAAGGACTCCAAAGACTTCAGTGTTGCTACTTGTGTAAAAGAATCCCAATCAGAAATTCCCGTGGAAATGGAATGAGAAAACAACTGTTCAGTCTACATTAATGATCTTCTCTGTGGCTTTAACTCAAGCTAATTTAATGTTGGCTCTGAAAATTTATAAATTACATTTGATTTAAAATTTGCATTTCAACAACAGTTCATTTATGAATAAGAAGCAGTTATTCTTATCTTACAGGAAGTTAGTATTTTAAATTTCAGTTCCTGGGTTCCATACATTAATAAACATAGCTCCGAAAGAAAGTACAGTAGTTTTATTAAGGGAAGGTATTCCCATAAATCATAAACTTAGGCCGCAAGATAAGTTTGACATTCATGGCTAACATTAAATCACAATAAAAAAGATATTTATCTGTTAGACAGGTCCCCGCAACCTGTTAATAGGTAGTGACTTTAACTGTGTGCTCAACAAAAAATACCAGTCACCGAATTTTAACTACTGCAAAGAGCCACACGAGTTGGTTCAGAATGTTAAACTGAAAGACTCTTGGGAATTAAAGTATTCTATTGTAGCAAAATATTTTCCTCGCCTCAACTTTGTGCAGCCAGCTAAATAGACTGCATGTGTCTGATAATATAAGTGAACAAATTTTTGCTGTTGATGTGGTTCTGGCCTGTTTTATGATCATTCTGCCCTTTCAGTAACTGTAAACTTACCAAGTGACATAGATGGCCGTGGATGTTAAACATTTCACACCTCGCACACAGCGAATTATTCGATGTTATAAGTGACACTTATCACGCTTATCTATGCTCAAACAATAAATATTCGTCAAAATCAGAATGGTGGACCAGTTTAGCCAAAAGGAAACTTGGGCAACACCTAGGTTATTATGGGGCTCAAGAAGCAAGAAACAATAAGAAGACTTTTGTTACAACTTATTGAGAGAGCTATATGATACATCCAGAAATAAACTTGATAACAGCCAAACTATTGAGCATGAAACAGAAACAAACAAATTGAAACTCACAAGATAAAATCAAAACCCAAATCTCTTTAAGTAGCAACTTCTATGTTCCATTTCATCAGACACCATATAAACAATAAATAGACTTCACAGAATGCTTGGAAACGGAAAATGGCAGCTTACTCACAAAGCGGAATGACATTGTCCAGAAAATTCAGCGACAATTTGAAACAATGTACTCTCATGATGAAACAGGCAACACGTCTATAGGAGAAGATTGACTAGGCTGCATATCATGCAATGTGTGTTTCATATTGTGCAACGCAATACCTGTACAGTAACTGTGTGCCACGTGCTTAACCATACAAAAGGCTCAAAACTAATGCAGTGGTTGTGGTAAGAGTGCTGTAGCTCCAGAGCAGGAGGCTGTGGCACCTGGCGTATGGTGCGAGTTTTGAGTGCCTCCACGCCCCAGGGTGGAGGCGTATGACACCCATTGGCCATGAAGCTGTTGGACAACACAACGGCCCAGGGGCCATCAAACACCCCACCCCCCTTCACACACACACACACACACACACACACACAAAAGTGTTTTACAACAGGAACAGTACAAACAAAAAAGATCACCGTGGACAGTGGATCACTCGGCTCATGGGTGAAAAACACAGCAAATTGCGCATTGAAATATGAACTGCAGGACAAGTGAATGTTGACATTTCACACACACATTGTGATCCATGGATTCCATTCCCGTGTCACGTCAGGCTGAGTGTCAGCAGTATATTGAAGCTGGCAGCATTTTTTGCTCTGCTTTGGAGACTGGAGAGTATCGTGGCCGGAATGATGCGTGATGTGTCCCCTCAAATGTGCTATGTGCACCTGTCCCCTAGTGGTTCGCATACCAGTGCTGTTTCAGCAGTGTGCACAGCTGGCTGGCACTGCAGCACGCACCACCTTGTGTAACGACCTCAGAGCAGGCAAGAGTACCCATTGAATTTAAGTATGTTACTAAACAGAGGAAAAGAAAGTAACAAGGATTCACTGACTAGCAGTGATCAAACAGGGAAGAGTTCAGCACCGAACCCCATAGGCACGTGGCATGTGGTGTTTGGGAGGGTTCACTACCTCGACACCTTGCGCTGAGCCCAAGTCCACCTTGAATGAGGCCACAGCCTGTAGAGGGTACCAGGCCTTTAGCGGCTGGTACGAGCATTGGTGGAACATCTCCTTCAAGTCGGGTTGCATGAGAGTGCAGCTTCAAGTGGGCGGTAAACTCTATCTGAGACTAAATATGACCACGAAACTGACAGCAAGCAAGTACGTGAGGGAAAGTTGAAAAGCACTTTGAGGGCTACAAAGAAGGAAAAGAGTGAATTTTTTCTGGAAATTTTTTTTTAAGGCAGAAGACATTTTAGAGTTAATCAACAAGTTGCCACCACAACACAGAATATCTGGACTAGACGGTATATGAAAAGGGTTTTATCTTAAGTCGTGGAGTATCATTGGCGCAACTTTTACTGAAATTTTAAATGAAATTATGTCAGGAGGCACTGTTCCCATTAGGACCAAAATGGGTGAAATTGATCTAATGTCAAAGAAAATATACAACTTCTGCCCAGTAACTTTACTAAACTTAGATTATAAAAAGATTGCCACAGCAGTTATAGCAGAATGATGTCCCTCCTTGACAAAGTAGTGAAAATTCATAAAGCCTGCCTTCCAAGGAGACCTGTCATGACCCTAATTTCTGAATACTGTAACATTATTTCATAGTTGCCATAACTAACATAAAATGAGCTGTACTTTCTGTTGACTTTTGTGAGGCTGTTGACTGTATCAGTTTCCACTATTTAGAACAGGTACTGAAACAAATAGGACTTGAAGAAAGGGCTGTAAAAGTAAACTGGAATTTGATAACAAATCACTACAGGGATTATACGAGGGTCACTCCAAAAGAAATGCACACTATTTTTGTAAAAATTCAGTTTTCATTCTGCATGTGTGCATTTCTTTTGGAGTGACCCTCGTATCAACAGATACATAACAAAGGTGATTCAGATACAGAAGGGTGTACCACAAGGCAGTCTGCTTTCAGTGTCACTTTTTGTGTTGTGACTGGAGCCACTACTCAGGAGACTGAACGGAAAACTAACTGGTGTGGCTATGGTTTTCATAAGTCAAGAGAACAATATAGGAAAACTGAAAACTGAAATTGACAACTACAGTGCAGCCTCTAGAACAAAAATAAACTAGGGAAAATGTGTAATATTAAATGCCAGAGGTTTTGGAATTGTTGGTGTACTGTGGGTGCAAATGGTAAACAGCCACGACACACTAGGAATCATAATGGTAAATGGCAACCAAAAACTGAAAGCACACAACAAACTAAATACAAGGTGCCTTAATAGAAAACAACTGGTTAAAAAAAATCAGGATTGTGACTCAGAGGTGTGTATCCAGTTATCAAACTGCAGGCCAAAAAGACAATACAAATGTCCAGAAGGTGTGTGCGACCAGGCCATATCTTCAAGCTAAATTACAGGGTGACCATAAAATCAAGACAGGTGGGTAGCTTAGAATAAATGGATATCAGAAGGAAGATGACTGCACTGTGTGTAAAACGAACCACTGTAGTGGTTAACAAGGAGCCAAGCACCATCACATGGAAGCTTTCCAAACATTGTGCACACTGAAAGTATAAAACCACCCATTGACATAAGCAATATAAATTTAAAACTTAAATGTATCAGAGAATTTTACCTGGAAGAGAGTTCCCTTGATAACATAGCACGTCACAAAAAACAGTATTAATGACAAAGACCTTGACTGATCAATGAAAGAAGACAGATAGCCAAAACCTTGTCGAACTTACGCACCCAAATATCACATGGAAAACAATGTGGGAAAATTTTAGCTTGAAAATTCATTCATCAGAAGTGGTTTCAACTTCATGTAAAGTTGTAATCAATACTGTTGCAACTAATGGAAAAATTTAACCTTATTGAGTGAAGTGAGATTGACAAGTGGCTCAAATGTGATATAAAAGTTGACTTGCTATGGACAGTTCATGAATTGAAAGTTGTCCAGGAAGAGATTAGCATTATTCACTGCTTATACCAACAACATACTCCTCTGGTCTGACTTGGTGTACTACCAAAAAAAAAAAAAAAAAAAAAAACCTCATTTCATAACAAAAATGGAGACAACATCTACAAATTTCAAGATTATATGGAAACAGTTTATTGGCATAGGAAATGGTTGCCAAATGTAAAAAAAAGAATTCTCTAATATGTTATCAATTTTAATTGAAAAATAAGGAATTAGATGATATACAAAAGAAAATACGCTGGTAATGTAGACATTCATTTGAAGATTTTTAAAAAAGGTAACATGTGTATATTTCATCTTCATTTTAATGTTGTTGAAAATAAGTGAATGTAGGAAAAATGTAAATTCAGGAAGTATATACATTGGTTTTGACAGTATATGAAATGAATAGATTGCTGCTCACCATGTAGCAGAGATGTTTATCACAGCCAGGCACAGCAAAAAGACTACTAAACACATAAGCTTTCAGGTGAATCATCTCCTCCTGAAATAGACAACATACACACATACATTCTCGCAGCTCTTATACATACAGGGTATCCAGAAAAGGGCTCCCTGATTTTAAAATTAAATATCTCGAAAACAAAGATCGATAGAGGAATGCAGTAAACGGTATGTTTATTGTGAAAGCTGTAAGAAGTTTATACAGCAGTTTGAAATAATAGTTACAAAAGCTGCTAACAGATGGCGCTGTACGCTGTACAGCTCATATCAGCATACATAAGTGAAATAATTGTATGAAAACAATCTTTGCAAACAATTACATCACAATGTTTTCTGTAGGGAGTGCCTAAATTGTTGGCGACACCCCAAATCGATTTCGGCTTCCCGACCAGTGTTCGGTTTATACTGCGGAGCTTTACGCTGTTCTCTAGGCTGTCCACTACATCCGCCGCCATCAGCGGATACAGTACGTTATCTGTTCAGATTCTCTCAGCTCTCTCCTCAGTCTCCAAGCTCTGTACCCTTTCCACCCTCTGGTCCACCGGATTCAGGACTGCATGCGCTTGCTCCATTTGGGGGGGCGTCTCTGTGGCGTTCCTCTGGCTCCCAGGACACGTTGGTATTTGTGGCAATGAGGTGGCCGATATAGTGGCCAAGGCTGCAGTCTCTCTTCTTCGGCCAGCTATTCGATCGATTCCCTTCGCCGATCTACGGAGTGTTTTATGTCGTCGTGTTGTTCTTCTATGGCACGCACATTGGTCGACACTTCCCCATAATAAATTGCAGAACGTGAAAGCTCTTCCCTGTGCTTGGATCTCTTCCTCCCGAACGCGTCGTCGGGAGGAGGTAATTTTAACTAGACTCCGGATAGGGCACTGTCTTTTTAGCCATCGGCATCTTTTAAGCGGCGATCCTCCCCCACTCTGTCCCCACTGCTCTCAGCTGTGGACGGTAAGACACCTTTTAATTGAGTGCCCCTATTTTACTCCGTTACGTGCCCGTCTACAGCTGTCGCCTGATATATCGTCCATTTTAGCAGATGACACGCACTCGGCCGATGGCGTTCTCGAGTTCATTAGTGCCAGTGAGATGACGTCAGTCATTTGAAGCTCTTTTTGGGGACAACCAACCCCTTTCTGTAGTGGATTTTTACGCTTTTCTTCTGCTTTTAGTTTCTCCAATTTTTTGAGTTTCGTTCCCATTGCTGCTGTCTTCCATTTTCGTTTTTTACCATTTCCTAAGTCCCAGACCGGGCGCTAATGACCATAGCGGTTTTGCACCCTAAAACCAAAACAAAACAAAAAATCAATGTTTTCAAAATGTTCACCATTGGCACCACAGAGGTGGTGCAAACGGAGAATGAAATTCGCCATCACATTTCGCAATGTCTCAACCGAAATGGATTCACATGCCACAGAGATAGCCGATTCAAGCTCGTCCAGCGTGGCGGGATGCTTCGGGTAGACCATGTCTTTCACTGTGCCCCACAAAAAAAAGTCACAGGGAGCCAAATCCGGCGAATATGGAGGCCAATCCATGCCTGAACCAGTAAATTTGGGATATTCCAAAGCAATGACTCGATTCCCGAAGTATTCCTCAAGAAAGCGAAACACTTGTTCGGTCCGATGTGGTCGGGCTCCATCTTGCATAAACCATTCAGTACCTGGTCGATCCTCTAACGCTTGCTGTGTGGCGACAAATTGTTCCAAAATTGCAACGTAACGTGCACCAGTGACCGTTTCTTGAATGAAAAAAGGGCCAGTAATGCCTCTGCTGCATACTGCAGCCCACACAGTAACTTTAGGAGAATACAGGGGTTTCACTTCACACCAATATGGCTTTTCGGAACCCCAAAATCGCCAGTTCTGCTTATTCACGTATCCATTCAGGTGGAAGTGTGCTTCGTCTGTAAACCAGATGCAGCCAACATCAAATCCTTCACTATCAATCATTGTGAGCATCTGATTAGCAAAGGCAACCCTTTGTTGCACAGCTCGTACCGGTATGGCCTGGTGCGTTTGAATTTTGAATGGAAACATGTGTAGGCTCTTTCTCAGTATTTTCTACGTGCTGGAACACTTCAAACCAGTCTCAGATGCAATTCTACGGACAGATGACATTGGATTTCGCTGAATATTTCCAGAAACTGTGGCGATATTTTCAGGCGTAACTGCAGTTTGCTTGCGGCCAACATGCCCCACTAGATCATCAGTTACGCTGCCTGTTCTATGAAATTTTGCGAAGAGCGTACGAATGGTTTTCGCATCGGGTCCTTTTGTAACATTAAATCGTGCTTGAAAACTTCGCCTTGTTGCTGTAGGACTCTCTTCTAACCTGTAGTACTCTAGCATAAGAAAAACGCGTTGTTCAATGGAGTACATGGTTTTAATCTCTTCCTTCGGTACGCTAACCTCCTTTCACGTTTCAACAGTGGAACTGATCGCTCTGGGCTTTGGATCACTATTTATACTAGGCATTACGTATGGTGATTACAGCGCCATCTGTTAGCAGCTTTTGTAACTATTATTTCAAACTGCTGTATAAACTTCTTACAGCTTTCACAATAAACATACTGTTTACTGCATTCCTCTATCGATCTTTGTTTTTGAGATATTTAATTTTGAAATCATGGAGTCCTTTTCTGGACACCCTATATGACCACTGTGTCTGTCTGTCGAGGCCAGACTATGAGCAACTGCATGTGATGGGACAAACAACCTGGATGGTGGGAGTGAGGTGGAGGCTGGGGTGGGAAGAGGGAGGCAGGGCAGGGTACGGCTGAGGTACAGTAAGGTGCTGCTTGTGGAACCAAATGGGGACAAGATGGAGAGAGGGTAGGGCATCTGGGTACAGTCAAGAGGTTAGACAGAGGGCATGGTTAGGGTGGAAAAGCTGAAAAGTAAAGAGACTGAGGGTGCTTGTGGAATAGAAAGCTGTGGAGTGGGAACAAGGATGGGATAAGTGGGTGGAGGACAATGTAATAGAAGACTGAGGCAAGCAGGGTTACGGGAACATGGGATAAATTGCAGGGAGAGTTCCCACCTGCTCAATTCAGAAAGCTGATTTTATAGAAGTATCCAGATGGCGCAGCCTGTGAATCAGTGATTAAAATGGAGAACAACATCGTGATGGACAGCATGCTCAGCAACTGCGTGATCGAACTATTTCTTGGCCACAGTTTGTCCATTCATGCGGTTGTCATGCCCCTGTAAAACAAATCACAGTGGTTGCAATCTAGCTTATAGATCACATGACTGGTTTCACAGGTAGCCATCCCTTTCATGGCATAGGTGATACTTGTGACCAGTCTGGAATAGGTGGTGGTGGTGGTGGTGGTGGTGGTGGTGGTGGTGGTGGTGGTGGTGGTGGTGGGCATCTAGGACTATTACAGGGGTATGAGCCATGGAGCAAGGGGTTGGGAGCAGGGGTTGTATAGGGAGGAGGAGGAGGATATTGCACAATTTGGTGGGTGCCAGAATACCACTGTGGGAGGTGTGGGGAGGATAGTGGGTAGGACATTCCTCTCTTTAGGGCACAACAAGATATAGTCAAAATACTGTTGGAGAATGTGATTCAGTTCCTGCAGTCCTGGGTAGTACCGAGTCTCAAGCGGTACACACCTCTGAGGCAGACAGTGGGACTTCGGGAGGTGGTGAGCGTCTGTAGAGATAAGACATGGGAGATCTGTTTTTGTCCAAGATTGGGAGAGTAATTGTGGTCTGTAAAGGCCTCAGTGAGACTCTGGGCATATTTTGAGAGGGACTGCTTGTCACTACGGAGAGCAGTGGCTCCTGGTGGATAGGATGTATGGAAGGGACTTCTTGTTGTGGAATGGGTGGCAGCTATCGAAGTGGAGATATTGTTGGTGGTTGGTAGGTGTGATGTGGATGGAGGTACAGATGCTTACTACCTGAGCCCCCATCTTACTGTTACTCGCTCCTGTGAATGGGAACGCGTTATGCAGATCTTGGTGCCTCTCGCGTCCATCTAGAAAAGATAACCTGAAGATGCCTAAATAAGGTGAAATGCGTCGTTGAAAAATAAAAAACTAACATTGCAACCAGGACTGTTTTTAACCAATACTGATGTAGTCACCTTTGAGGTGGAAGTCAACATCAGGGAAGAACCAGGTGAAGCGAATGGGGGAGAAGGTGTTGAGGTCCTTGGCGGAATGTGTATAGGATGTCCTCACTGTGTCCATATTTCAAAGATGTCATCAATGAATCTGAACCAGATGAGGGGCTTTTTAAACCATTAAGGGAATACTTACTTCAGTGTGCTACATGAATTTCAGCTTGATATGTCTAAGTGTACCTGAGAAAAAGGAATGTTAACCAACATATGGACAGTGTCTGATAACAAATGATAAAAATGTTTCGTCATGTGACATAATTACAGAGTAACAATTTCCAATATTTTTTCCTGTGGTTCTAGTGTGATACCTTGCTTCTTGCCGAATTTCATGATTTTCGGTCAACGGGAAGTATCCTGTAGGTTGTGATGAGTGAGTTTTTAAGTATCAAAATATGTGGCATTAATGGTTGATTCTTTTGTGTGCATTGTTTCGGAAGCATATATTTACTGCACTGCCAAGGGTCTGTAGCCACTACGTAGCTCCATTCTATTAATGATAGACTCGTTCAACTTTATTGTGAAGCAATGAGCCAGACATTAACATAGAACATCTTAGACAAAAACAAACACAAAGCAAAGAGTAAATGATTATGTGCACACTGGAGTCTTTGCCGCTGCCCCTGTATTGTGCACATGCAACTATTCGTCTGCGTGCTCCCACATAGCCCCCTCCCTGAACGGCGGAGCTCCAGGAATGTGCAAAAACTTGTACCGAACCCTTCGCCTGGTTCTTGTGCAAATTTCCAGCTGTACTTCCTCGATCGTCGTATCCTCTCGCAGCTTCATCCGGCTCGCTGTCCTACCATCCATTGCACCCTGCAGGGTCCCCTCGTCTTGCTTTAGGCCCACCTCCTCTTCTTGTCTTACATCTTCTAGCAGTAAGTGAGCCACCTTCACCCGGTCTATTGACACAATAACACTCTTATCGCAAACTAGGATAGTCATGGCCTGGTCCGTACGGTGTAGTACTTTATAAGGTCCCATATATGGCAGCTGCAATGGAGTTCTGACTGCGTCGGTTCGCAACATTACGTGCAAGCATTTGCTCAATTCTCTATGTACAAACGATGGCCTAACACCATGCCATGTCACTGGTTGTGGCCTAAGCTCGGCCAGTTGAGCCCTTCCTCTTGTTAACAAGTACAGTAAGTCCATCTCGCCTGTACTCTTCTGAGGCGTAAGGTTTCCCCGTATACTAATTCCGCTGTAGATGCTCCGGGATCAGGTTTGAAAACAGTGCGTAAGCCTAGTAACACTAGTGGCAATGCTGCTGATCAATTCTTGCCATGGCACATTAATGCGGCCTTAAGTGTTCGGTGCCAGCGCTCTACCATGCCGTTGCTTTCCGGGTGATAACTTGTGGTACGGTGACAGCGGAACCCGCACATGTTTGCCATCTCCAGGAATAAGGATGATTCGAACTGACGTCCTTGGTCCGTCGTGACATGTACCAGACATCCGAACCGTGCTGTCCACGTCGTCAAGAACGTCCAGCTGACTGCCTCTGCTAATATGTCTGAAATGGGGATTGCTTCTGCCCGTCTCATAAATCTGTCAGTTGCTGTCAATAGATATCGATAGCCTTCAGACATTGGCAAGGGTCCAACAATATCCAGATGCACATATTCGAAATGACCAGTTGGCCCCTGAAGTTTACCCACTGGCTTCTTCACACAGTCTCAGCAGCTGGCATCCGTCCTTTGGATCAGAAGGTCGAGGTTATACAGCAGATGCCTCGTCTGTTAGATTTGCAACAGTTGCGGAGGTTCCTAGGTGTTTTAAATTTTTACCGCAGACATCTGCCAGGATGTGCGGCTTTACAAGCGCCATTCACGGAGGCTTTGGCGGGCATGAACATCGCTGACAATCCAGACACGTCTGCGCCCATTTCCAACAGTCTCTCTTAATTCCTGGCCACATGAAATGCTCAGTCATTAATTTTACGCTTGCTCTGGGTCCCGAATGAGCCAAACCATGTACCCCTTCGAATACTTCCCGGCGCAAACTCTCCGGCACATAAGGTCTAGGCCATCCCTGTGAGGTATTGCACCATAACTGTATTGTCTCACCTTCTGGACAAAGTTTTCTTAACTTAAACCCGGTGGGCGTGCTCTGCCGAGAAACTTGCAGTTGTGCATCATCCTTCTGCTCTCTCGCCATTGTAGCATAGTTCACTGAATACTTTATTGCCGCAACACGTGAGAAGTAATCTGCCACCATATTCTCTGCCCCATTAATATGTCGTAAATCAGTAGTAAACTGGCTTATATATTTCAGTTGAATTGTTTAGGTGACAAAGTATCCGAACGCTTGCAGAATGCAAAAGTGAGCGATTTGTGATCTGTAAACAATGTAAATGGTCTGGCTTCCACGTAAGGCTGGAAATACCTTATGGCTTCATAAGCAGCCAGCAGCTCTCTATCGTACGCACTCCAATTCCGCTGTGGGTCTGTGAGTTTCTTGGAGAAGTATCCTAAAGGCTGCCAGTGACCAGCAGTCCACTGATGCAATGCTGCCTCAATCGCCACCTGACTTGCGTCAACAATAATAGCTAGCTTCGCATCTTTCTCTGGGTGAACTAGTAAAACCGCTTGCTTTAGGCTTTCCTTGATCCGCTCGAACGTGCACTGCATGCTTGATGTCCATTGTAGCTTCTGATTTTTACCTGTGTTCGTGCTCGCCAAAGCCTCTTTGAGTGGCACTTGTAAAGCCGCAGATCCTGGCAGATGTCTGCGGTAAAAATTTAAAACACCTAGGAACCCCCACAACTGTTGCAAATCGAACAGACAAGGCATCTGCTGTATAACCTCGACCTTCTCCTCCAAAGGATGGATACCAGCTGCTGAGACTGTGTGACCCAGGTAAGTCACCCGATCTTTACGCAAACTACATTTGGTGTCATTCACCACTACACCGTAAGTACGTAGCCTCTCGAAAACTGTCCAGAGTTGCTCTTCGTGGAGGGCTGCTGTCGCTGAGAACACAAGTATATCGTCTAAATAGGCGAAAGTGAAATCCAGCCCTCGCAGCACCTCATCGATGAAACGTTGCCATGTCTGTGCAGCGTTTTTTTAACCAAATGGCATGCGAAAAAGTCGTAAAGACCGAAAGGTTTAGTGACTGCTGTCTTCGGTATGTCACTGTCAGCCACCGGTATTTGGTGGTATGCTTTTTTACAGTCGACTACACTGAAACATTCAGCTCCAGCCAATTTATTTGTAAAGTCGCAAATGTTGGGAACCGGATACTGATCAGGTATTGTACGGGCATTCAACAACCTATAATCACCACAAGGTCTCCCACTTCCGTCTTTCTTCCACGCTAAATATAGAGGCGAGTCCCATGCACTATCAGATCTTTGTATCACTCCCATTTCCAACATCTCTTCGAGCTCAGCTTTTGTGTCCGCAAATCTGTCTGAGGCCAACCTTCTCGGTCTGAGGGAGACCGGAGGCCCGGGCACGGTGTTTATGTGGTGAATTGTATGATGGGCCACCATGGCTATCGGCTGCGCTGACAGTTCTCTAAGTCAGCATACTTCTGTCACTCCAACCGAACCGTGTACCTTCTCTGTGATTATTCCTACATGACCCTGCACCACCTCTTAGCCCCTTCTAAGCTGCGATAACCGAATGTCCACCGCAATACCGAATGAATATACAAAATCTGCTCCTAATATGCACTCTGCCACATCTGCAATGACAAAAGTCCTATGACAAGTAATACTAGATCCTAAATTCACTTCTCTGACACAACTGCCATATGTCATTATGGGCTGTTTATTTGCAGCCTTGAGGCAAAACGATGTGCTGTCACTGAGGGAAGTACATTACCCCTTTGGCCAAGTGCTGACATAAGACCCCGTGTCTATCAAATAATAACGCGAAGCCGTCACATCCCGAACATAAAGTCGCCGAGATACCGTTAATAAAGAAACATCTCTACTTACAGTCTCCATGTTATTTACGCGGCGAGCGTGACTGCACGGTAGAATGCACTTTGAGGGCTCGCTCCCCGAATCGTCGATGATACCAACACAGCTGCTCCTTCCCGGCATCTCCGCTGTCATTGTGTGTCGGCAGGACCTCCGAACCGGTAGCTCTCAACACCTCCATCTGCCTCTGCAATCCGTCTAGCTGCTCCTCGAGTTTTTGAAGTTGTATACCAGTAACAGCGCGCCGCTGCTTATTAGTTGCCGCTGCCTATTAATCGCCGCCGCTTCGTATTCTTCCGTCATCGCCTCCACCTTTGCTATACTGAGAGAATTTGTTGGTTCAACCATCGCATGTACCCTGTCGGTGAGTTGGAGTAGTGCTTTGTATATCGTATCCGTTATTCGCTGCCACAGCTGCTCTTACTGCAGACGGAAGCTGTGCTGCCCAAACGGAATGAAGTGTAGTGTTCGAAAATTCATTTTCCGCCACGATTCCACGCAAATGCCTCCAATATTTAGAGGGAATTCTGTCACCTCTATGTTCACCTCGCAACACCTGGCAGATTCTTTGATCTAGCAGTTTAGTAAGCCAGCTTATTAAAAAGCCCTTCAGTGTATATTGCTGCGTTTCCGGCGGCCATCTAATTATCTCTTCAACCAATATCGCTGCCCTGGCGTCCAGACTGTTTGCCGCAATCATGAACTTTTTCCGTTCATCAGTTACCCGATTATGCATGAATGCCAGTTCTAGCATGGAGAACCAAAGTTCCGGTTTATCGGCCAGGAACGGCGGCGGGCGTACTTTCATGCGTTGTCCCAGCGAATCTTCCTCTCATATGTGTGTTCCGGCCGCAGATTTTGTCCTGGTAATATCATTGTCTCGCTCCGCTGAATCCACGATCATTTTCTCTCACTTGCTGCTTGATTCATGTCTAGTAAGAATTTTCAAAGGGTGAAAACCCCCAAGTGGCACTACGATATGGAGTCCACGGTAATCTATAGGTCCTCTTACAACTAGATGATCATTTCAGAGACAGGAAGAATCAAGGGCAAGTCTAAAGTTTTAATGGGCGCTGACAAACTGCATGAGCAAAATATATGTAGTAAATTTAGTGCCTAGTAATGAAGTTAGCACTGTCACATGTACTGTGATGTGAATGGAAGCAACATGGGAATTCTCCTCCATATGAGTGGACAAAGGCTTCTTAAGATAACTGAAAATAAGGAACAAATTTGTTTTCCCATACACATGCAATGTTGTTCTGTTGGATGCGTGCTTTTCTGTTTGTTGAGTGTGATACATTGTACTTATCATATACCTCACTGTGTCATTTGGTTTAAAAATGTCATAGTTACCCCCAGGAAACACTTAGCTTGGTCAAGCAGGATGAAATTTCGTAACTCCTCAGTTTTGCATGTCACATTTAATTGCCCGTCTTTTGACTGCAGTTTTATTTTATGGAGCATATGGATTAGGATTATTGCAAGAGTGCGTCACTGGTGCTTTTAAATACTTTTAACACCTTTGATATACAAAAACCATCATTTGTTAATGGAAACTAAATGTGTGCTGGGCTTATCAACTTTCCGTTCATGTAATCATGTGGGAATTGGAATAATATATAGAAAATGAGAAGTATAGCAATACTACTCTGTGAGTGAATATGAATTTGTGTTAAGCTAATTTGTACTGCCCACGTTTACTTTCTCAACAATAATTTACCTGTAACTGAACGTTCTACTGTTTCAGTTCTATCACTTAGTAATTGTTTCACTGCAAATGCACCTTCCTGTAAACCCATCTACTCGACTCTCTCTCTCTCTCTCTCTCTCTCTCTCTCTCTCTCTCTCTCCCCCCTCTCTCCCTCTCTCCCCCCCTCCCCCTCTCTCCCTCTCTCTCTCTCTCTCTCTCTCTCTCCCCCCTCTCTCCCTCTCTCCCCCCCTCCCCCCTCTCTCCCCCCTCCCCCCTCCTCCCCTCTCCCCCCTCCTCCCTCTTCCTCCTCCCCTCCCCACCTCTCCTCTCCTTGCACCTCAAATAATAACAATCATCATCATCATCAGGTAACTATATTCAGTGTGCAATGTTTTGCACTCTGTGTTGATGTAAAAATAAATCATTCATCTTATTTTACATTACACACTTAGAATTTCTAGATGACAAGTAAATTTTATTTGTCGGAAGTTCTACGTTTTTATTTGAAAGTGGTTATTTTCTGATTTTCCTTAATGAAAACTACGCATAAGTAGATACCCAATGAAAGAAGTGAACACATTCACTATGAATTTTTGTAATTTGTAATTTTTGTTCTTTTGTAGGTGAACATAAAGAGGAGGATCTGATTCCAGTTGTTGAAAGTTCACTTCCACAGGAAATTCAAAACAAAAAGAAGTGCCGATTTGCTCCAGAAACAATTGAACCCTCTTCGAAAAAACTTGTTGCCAAAAAAGAAACTAACAAAATACCTTACTTGACTTCTAGCTAGTGTGTGTGTGTGTGTGTGTGTGTGTGTGTGTGTGTGTGAGAGAGAGAGAGAGAGAGAGAGAGAGAGAGAGAGAGAGAGAGAGAGAGAGAGACCTTTAAGTATTTCTAGAATTTAACATAATGTTTATTCCATGATATTGTATTAAACTAGTAGAAATGAGAATATTACATAAAGTTTTTGAATATTTCTCCTTGGTTGCCATTATCATGGAAGCCGGTTCATTATAAGACACTTTCTCTGGCTTTTCATTTAATTTCTACTTCCGAGAATGCTTCGTGTATGCGAAATAACTGGAGTTGTTCTTTGACTTTATATCCATGACAAAAGCCAGGTCCCTGCCTTTTAGCTTGTGAATTAATATCATGTGTTGTGTGGTGAATTGATGTACTGAGTGTAGACTGGAATGCCTATAATTCAGTGCATGTAGTACGGACGGACAGTATTGGGAAGGAGTTTTGATAACATTTTCTGAAAAGTGTCTGGAGCAGATAGTTCGAAGACTCATGTGCCATGAAAATATTGCCGACCTTGTAGGTATGAACAGGTTGACCTTACGAATAGTGCCAGAAAGACATTGATTAGTGATCATTCTGTCATCAGAGTGAGAGTGGTTACTAAGGTTAATAAATCCATCAAGAAAGCTAATGGGAAATGTTCTTATGGTAGAAAGAGCTGCTATGCAATTGTTAGCATCCTACTTAAACAGCGAATGGGCATTATTAGTTCAGATATGACAGAAAATGTATGGATTATGGGCAAAGTTGAAACATGACTGTAAATCATGTTGTGGAGAAGTATGTGCCGAGTTACTGGATTATAAGGCTGGAAAGAACCCACTGTGGTTAGTAACAGAGATTGGTGTACTTTTGGTTAGAATAAGAATGTGAAAATGTCAGCAAGCAAGAATTATTAGTAATTTTTACATCTGTAAAGAGACTGATGGGCAAAGTGTTCAAAAACTTCAGATCAACTCGCCTATCGACTCGATGTATGATCGATGTTCACACTGAATAATTGTAAGAAAAAGTGTTTGTGTTCCTCCTTCATTTGGTGTATTATTTATAACTGTAAGGTGAAAGTAATATATGCTACAAAGCCTTAAAACACTTATATTCATTTTTAAACACCCTGTACTTAATATTTCAAAGTTTATTAATTATATGAATATTATTCCGTATAAATTATTGATTTTTAAAAATTGCAATCAAGCATATTGCTTATGGTTAGTGTATCACACACACACACACACACACACACACACACACACACACACACACACACACACACACATATTTACACACAGACTGATTTACCAGGGGAATTCTGCCCCTCTCCCCATCCTTTATCCTTAACATTGAATTGCTGCAGAATTCTTGAGCATATTCTAACTTTGATTATCATAAATTTCCTTGAGACAGAAAAGCTTCTCTCAAATATTTAAAAAGAATTATTTGTGTGAAACTCAGATGGCCATTTCCTTAGATAATATCCAATGAACCATGGTAAAAGGCAATAGACAGTCCATATTCCTATGTTTCTGGAAAATATTTGACACAGTCCCCCACTGCAGACTGTTAATGTTTGAGTACATGGAATAGGTTTGCAGACATGCAAGTGGCTCAAAGATTTCTTCAATAAAAGAACCCAGCATATTGTTCTGGATAACGAGTGTTCATCAAATGTAAAGGTATTGCGAGGAGGACTGCCACAGGAAAATCTTATAGGACCACTCTTGGTGTCTTCAAAGTGTGTTTCAGAGCCTTACACCAGACATCTAGGGGAGATGATCACGTCATTGGAAACAACCTTTGTAGAGAGAAAATGTTGGCTGACACGTCGTGACAATGCTAGCCATAATTTATTATTGGTTATACCCCTGAGAGATAAAGTATAGGCCCTCTGTGGTTGTGTATGCAGTATGTGTGTTGCATGTAATCTAGGTATCTGCTCCCCATGAAACGGGCTAGACTGAGCTCTGGATTCGCTTCTAAAATAACTTACTCCACTTAGCGAGACTCACTCGGGACTAATTGTTTAAAATCACATTTTCAATGTAATAGGGTAGGTAGTATGGAGATGCAGGACACCTGGGTAGTAGACCTGGCTAGTTCAGTGAACTTCGTCCCAGAGCCAACAAATCCAATATAAAGATGCCTAGCATTATCTGAATGTATCGGCTAACATTCTGTGTCCAGCAAAAGTTGCTCCCCATCACATCATCTAGCACCCCTAAGTGTATGATGCAGAGACTTTGAAACATCCTGTATTCATAAACGCTGTAACTGACAGGGCGAGCGACAATCTGCGACCATTTGCTGGTGATGCAGCATTGTATGGGAAAGTGTCATTGTAGTGTGACTGTAGACCTATACACAATGATTTGTGACAATTTCTATTTGGTGTGATGAATGGCAGCTTGCTTTAAATGTAAGTTAATGCAGGTGAATAGGAAAAACAGTTGTGTAATGTTTGAATATATTATTAGTGGTGTGCCGCTTGACACAGTCACATCGATTAAATATCTAGGCACAACATAACAAAGTGATATAAACTAGAATGGGCATGTAAGGTTGATGTTATGGAAGGTAAATGGTAGACTTCATTTTATGGGGAGGATTCTAGGAAAGTGTTGCTAATCTCTAAAGGGAACAGCTTACAATAGATGTTGTTATAGATCTTATTTTGGTATAGCCTTAAAGTATGTGTCATTTAATAAGTTTCGGAACATTGTGTGGAGTAAAAATGATATAAAAAAATCTCTGTGCCAAATAGAGATATGTACGAAAAGAGATATGTACATATATCTGTATTCTAAAGTTTCCTTAAGCTGATATCAAATTTTTCACTCTTCAACTAGCTGTCTTTCCCATCCATGATTCTGGGTGGATGTGTTGTGTGTACATCAGACAAATATATAATGTGTGTGTTTGTTTTTGTTCTATTTTTGATGAAGGCCTTACTGGCCGAAAGCTTAATTCGTGACAGTCTTTCTGTCATGCCTATCTGTGACTCAGCATCTCCACTATATGGTGAGTAGCAAATTTACATTCCATCCTGGCTTTTCCATTGTTTGCTTTTAACTGAAGTAATTAAAATATATAAAACAGGGCATAAAAATTTTCTGCTTTATTGCTTATCTTTTGTTTTCTTTGTGACATGAAACAAATAATATTGCCAAGAGAAAGGCTTATAAAAGGATATGCTTGGATGGAGAATGAAATTTCTGTGTACACTACAAAAAAAGTGAAGCCCATATATATATATATATATATATATATATATATATATATATATATATATATAGCTTGACATTGTTAGTCTAAGCTATATCCAGTGTGGATCTTCTTCTTCTTGCAATTACCTCAGGCTATTGCTTATTTTTACATAATAGGGTCGGTGTGTTTTGCCTTGCACAAGTAGGAAACAATTTCAGAATTCTGTTCTGCAAAATCTAAAAATTCAGTTAGCCTCGGCAAGGTGTCAGCAATTATATTTTGTTTACCTTTGATATACACTACATCGAATCTGAATTCCTGCAAGCAAATACACCAACTTGCCTGGTCTTCTGTGTAGCAATTTGCACATCAAGCGAAAAGAAAGTGCTTGGTGATCACAGTAGAATTTGGCACGTTTTCCCCACAAATAACATTTTAATTTCTTAAAAGCCTACAATAGAGAGAAAGCTTCACGCTCTATTATGGCACACAACTGATTACATTCAGTAAGAGTTCTGCCTTGCAAAACTAAGTATCTTGGCTATTGTTTTCGAACGGTTTTCGGACGACAAGAGACAGTGTGGTATTGGGTTGCAAGGCACACATGCCCTTTAATTCAGTTAACTTGCATGTCGTGTGTAGCCGATCCTCTTCTCTGGGTAATCAGCTACGTCAATCTCCCAAAAGTTTCTTCTCCAAAGACTATAGCTGGTTAAAAGAATTTATTAAAATACTTCTCTATCCTTGAAATAATTTTGGTACACGTAAAATACTTTTCAGTTCAATCACTACATATTTTCACCTTTCACAGACAATAACTTCTGCAAGCTAATTTATTCCTTAAACATTACTCATTTACACATATTCAAATAACATACATGTGTCTTGCTTCGTTCATAGCCAAGACTTCAACTAACTCAAAAGTCTCTAGTCTGAAACGAGTCCAATACATGAATGAATATAGAAATCTATACTCAATTTTCCATTAGTCTTTTTACAATCAACAGAGACACTAAGGAGCACAGATTACTACATGAAGTTTCCTTGTTCTTCTCAACCCCTACACAGAGACTCTGCGGACCGTACAGCAGGTACTTGTTTGTCGCAGTTCGGCTGTGTGGTCCATCTTTTTCGTGTAAACTTTTTTTTACCTGCACATACAAATAGGCGATGTGCAGCAGGGTGTCTTCATTTCTCCCAATCACCTCTAAAATATCGGGTGTTCGAAATGAGCTTCTTTTATGTTTTTAGTCAATTTGACATTGTCTGCTTGTGTCTGTATATGTGCGGATGGATATGTGTGTGTGTGTGTGTGTGTGTGTGTGTGTGTGTGTGTGTGTGTGTGAGTATATACCTGTCCCTTTTTTCCCCCTAAGGTAAGTCTTCCCGCTCCCGGGATTGGAATGACTCCTTACCCTCTCCCTTGAAACCCACATCCTTCCGTCTTTCCCTCTCCTTCCCTCTTTCCTGATGAAGCAATCGTGGGTTGCGAAAGCTTGAATTTTGTGTGTTTGTTTGTGTGTCTATTAGCATACCAACGCTTTCGTTTGGTAAGTTACATCATCTTTGTATGACACACACACACACACACACACACACACACACACACACACACACACACACACACACACTTTTATAAAGGAGTACTATTTCACTGAAATACACTTAACCAAGAATGATGGTGCATGTATTTACCTGGAAACTTTGTAGATAAATTCATTCTTTACACTAGAAACTTATAGGCGTCATTATGGTGTTTCTAAATGCACCAATAAAGTAACCATGTACTGCTACTCTCCCACCATGCGATGCCGAAGTCTCCCAGTAATTCAAAAATTTATTACTTGTCAGAAGCCAAAACACTCCAACAAATCAAAATTAATTGAACTGTATCCAATAGTTCCCACAAAACCTAAAGAATTAGTTGCATTGAATGCTGCCAGACATTATCTAAAAGGAAAAGGGTGTGTTAAGTATGTGATTGCCTTATATGAGAATTTTTTTCCAAGTATGTTAAGTTGTATGCAGCGATGCTGGTGATTGCCAGTTGCATTATTAGAAGAATTACAGACAACTGTCTCCCAAGAGCTGCGGAGCGGCAGATACTTTCAACTGATAGTGCATTGTACTTCACAGGAAACAGACAACTTACACTTAAGTGGAAAGGATAAGTGTCTTTATCCTCCCAAAGATCTAAAGCCCCTATTATACGATGTGCCTAAACCGTACACCTAAGCACCAGCATCCCAAGCGTGCATATGTTAAACTGTGGACTGATTCACGTCGACCTATTACACCATCCACGAGCGATATATCTGGCGCACATGTACAGTAGAAGGTAATAACGTGCGAAATGCAAATAGAACTGTCTGACCTCCTGTAAAGTTATTCTTTCTACCAGGCTAAACACAAGGGGGACCATTAGATATATTGGTACGTCATTCGATCAAATTATTTCTGAGTGCTCAAGGTTCTATTTAATAAGATATTATTTTTTTATCATAATTTACTAAGTTACTGTTACTCTCTGTTCTGAATAACAGACAAAACAATTAGTTTTATATTATGACACTTAGTTACACAGGTATATGTATACATAAATTTATAATAGAGGGAAACATTCCACGTAGGAAAAATATATCTAAAACAAAGATGATGTGACTTACCAAATGAAAGTGCTGGCAGGTCGACAGACACACAAACATACACACAAAATTCAAGCTTTCGCAACAAACTGTTGCCTCATGTTGTGTCTGTATATGTGTGGATGGATATGTGTGTGTGTGCGCGAGTGTATACCTGTCCTTTTTTTCCCCCTAAGGTAAGTCTTTCCGCTCCCGGGATTGGAATGACTCCTTACCCTCTCCCTTAAAACCCACATCCTTTCGTCTTTCCCTCTCCTTCCCCTCTTTCCTGATGAGGCAACAGTTTGTTGCGAAAGCTTGAATTTTGTGTGTATGTTTGTGTTTGTTTGTGTGTCTGTCGACCTGCCAGCACTTTCATTTGGTAAGTCACATCATCTTTGTTTTTAGATATATACATAAATTTACATTCATACAGCAATTTGCACATGGAGGACCCACTTGTTTTTGGAGGTATTGCCCTGGCAGTGAAGGAAATCTTTGGATTGGGCAGAACGATAATAACGGAAAACAAGATGTTGTTCGGTTCGACCCTGGCTGAAAAGAAGGGATGAAGGCTGGGGAATATATTGACTGCTTATGAAAGAACTGAGGCCCAAAGATCCGCAAGATTTCTGGAACTTTGTAAGGATGGACATGGCTTGTTTTGAGAAGCTGCTGTTTGTGACAGAAGACGGAATTAGCAAGTGTGGCAGTCATGAAGGAGGTCACTTTCTTGAAAGTAAGAATCAAATCACATGTTTATACGTTTTGTGATCATACCAGCCTAGATCACGATAAAATACTGGTACGAGCCCTTTTATGTTCCAGTCTAATTGTACCATTGTGTTTCCTGGTGACTGGGGAATCTTCTAAGAGTCTGGCTTTTAGCCACAGAATAGCACAGTCCGCCATTCCAAAAGTTGTGGTGCATCACTGCAGTTTGCACACTTTAAAGGGCCAGTACTTTTGTTAGTGCACTTGTGTTAGCACATATGCATAAAACTCGTCTGTCGCACTGGATGAAACTGCACCCGGAGTTTCTTGCCTATCATTGCCAGTCTCTTTCCTGGCAGGCTGAAATAAAGCAAGACATGAGTCAAATCAAACATGAACATTCATAAGCCAAGGCATTAAGATACAAATCGAAAATCATTGTGCAATGATATAGGCATGCTACTCAGAAATAAAAAATTGCCGATGTACCTTATTATGATACAGCGGGTCAGGCATACAACTTTCCTCGCTGTATGCCTGAATAAAGATGCTTAACGCCTCTTTGCTACATTGCATTTCTAAAATATGAAACAGCCAATAGAAAAAAATACTTTCACAACCAGCTGGTATAAAAGAAAGTCTACTGCAAAAAGAAAAGAAGAAAAAAGAAATTCTCTGCATTTGTGAAAACCTAATTCCTGAAAAATGTGGAAAATCCCCAACACTAAAACTTGAAATTAGCCTCTAGCGAATAACACGCAGAAAGCACTGCGGAACCCCCTTCTCTGCATGCACGAGTTATCGCTTCCTAGTGTGCACGCACGGATAATGTGTCTGGTTATTTTCGTAATTACACCTATTCTACTGCTAGATGGGTGACATGCTAGACCAGTACCATTCACGGCAGATTGTTGTGTAATACCCCCTTAAAGGAATTTGTACATTGAATGGATTTGCCAAAAGGTTAAACCAGCCCAAGAAGTTATTGTGCTTAAGTAGAGTGAAATTATTTCACTATTAATTGTGGAAGGTGTCCACTTAGTATTAGGATAAGTTTCTCTCTTGATAAAATATATTGTTACACTCCTTCCTGGTTTTTCCAGTGTTTGAGTTCTCTTTTGTTATTTATAGCTGTGTAAATAGAAATAAGGTAAGTCACTAGTTATGTAAGATTTTGTTCATTGACAAAAGGATGTTGTGAAATAAGTAATAAGACAAATTTAATTGCCACAATGAAAATTTACTACTCGAATACATACACCTTCCAACCTCAAATTGCTAAATATGGTGGGGAGAAATAAATGATGCAGCATTACAGTGAGAGGCAATGTATAAGTGCAGTAAAAGTTTGCATAACAGGACAGTGACTTCGGCACATACATGAAGACAAAGTGAATCCAACATACTGCTTAACATGACAGACACTCGGCTAACATTAGTATCATACACTAGGTAGAATATACTTTGAAAGATTATGAATATAAATTGATTACTAAAATAAATACTGAGGTTTACACTATAACAGTAAAGCTAATATGAGAGAGAACTAATACAAGGAAATATTTTCATTGAAGGAAAGAAAAAGAACTAACTTCAGGAAGATATCTACACACCAGGTTACTATTTGCAATATATGCACAGAAATCTACATTAGGCTCTATACAAAATAAACTAAGCATAATAGATAGGTAATGCGTGTTTGCTATGAAAGAATGAATAATTGAAGAGATATGCTTGTGCTCTGAATAAGCTATGAGAGGGGATAATGACGCTGCCTCATCTAAGAAGATAGCTATTAGTTTTGTGTGAACTCATTGTATGAATATGGAAGGGATGGAAAAGGTAAATCAAAGTGATGCGCATGGTGTTAATATTTGCACTCTCACAAATAAAGATTGAATTCTGAGAGTCAGAAAATGATGAAGTAAAAACAATTACTTGCCGAATGAATATATGAGTGTGATAGTGTGAATGTTGTGTGTGAATATAAAGCAGTTATGGTACACAAAATGATGGGAAATGAAATAGAGGTCCTGTACTACCATAGAATGCAAGGGGGTGTGGGGGTGTTGGACTGCCCATGCATTGAAGAATGCAAGTAACAATATGAACTCTAAATACAAGTGTTAAAGACAGTTATACCTATCATGGCTTATCTGAATGTCTTTCCATGAATATTTCTTTTGACACAACTTTTGTAGTAACATATTTACATATTGTACACAGAAGCTGTACCCTGCAGTGAAAACTATGAATTAAGTACACTGAAGTACAATAATTACAGGTACTTTTAAGCAAATGACATTAATAAACTTGTATGACACAATGATGTTAGAATTTTATCTATAGTGCTGCTGACACCAAGTAAAAGATTTGGCAGACACCAAGTAAGGTTTGACGCAAAACTCAAACAAGTTTTCACAGATTCTGTGGCTCAATTATTGAGAGATATGTGAACGATGTCCAGCAGGAGATAACTGCTTCCATTCCTTGTCATAACTCCCTGTCAATTTGTAGACAACCTCCGGGTCGATTTCAGAGAGGTGTAGCTAAGTGTAGTTATGCTTAGTTGCATTGGACATGCAAGAGTGAAGTTCCCTATTCCTTTTGTTAGCAATTTGGAATTAAAAACGCTTGAGTTAAATGAGGTGATGGTAGTAGTTCATGCATATCATCAGATTGCATATGTTACTTCTGTGGTTACATGTAACATGTTTTGTAAATTATTCATGTAAATAAAGACTACAGCATGATTTTAAAAGTTAAAGGAGGCACTACCTCATCATAAAAGTTGTTAATGTAAATGATTTAATAATGATGAAAATTGATATGAAATAACTTGTCACGGGAATGTTGCCTTATGACTTTTGAAGACAAAAAACACCTCCTTAAATGTTATTCCATTGTATTTAAGTATTGTTATGCAGATATTGAAAATGTGACAAATTCATGTATAAATTTGTATATAAGCAAAATGTACTAGCCCTTGTGTGTCAGTTAATGTTAAAATGTTTGTCTAGCTATAAGGAGCAAATTATTGTTATGTTTCAATTTCATTGTGTAAGTCATGTAAAATTTTACGCACTTGTACAAAGACTTGTAAGGAAAACTCTGTATGAATAGGAACTTCAAGAAAAACTAGCGACATATCATGTGTAGTGTGTGTTGAATCACAAATATACTTTTGTTTGACGTATGATCATACTTGCATGTGACTACAATGATGAAAATGTTCTAAGTGCCCTTTGTAGTGACAGTGAACGTCAAACATAACTCAAAAGGGGTAATTAAAGCAAGTAATTTGTGGACTTAAGTCGAATATGGGTAGTTATCGATGTGGTGCCAATGACAGGGATGGCCTTTTGGACACAAATATGTGGACGACGATGTGGTCTGTATAACCATGGTCGGAACTGTACAGCTTCTCTGTTGCAGCATCAAACTTTTTAACCAAAGACAAATCAACATGCACTTGTCCTGTAGAGCCACCCATTGGGCACTATAACGACGTGCAATTTGTTGTCTACAAAGTTAGACTCGACAGTGAATTGTTCTTTGAAGTTGTACCAAAGGTACCGCGAGTCTCGCACAGAATGAACACTGTTTAACGTGTGGAGATGTGGCCATGTAAACTATTGGTGGTGGTTACACCTCAATAATGGAGCAGAAGACTAATTCAAACATGCCCTTTGCTGAGTCATGATCTGTTGGGAACTGAACATTTAAAGTTTCGTAAATTTAATGTAAATTAATAATAATATAATGCTGATATGTGTAGGGGATAAATAAGATACGTGTCACCACAAACAATGGGATTTGATCTCTAGCCAGACCAAAAAGTAATTTAAGTGGAATTTCTACATGACATTTGATTATTTATGTTATGTATTTTTGTAAAATGCATCAGTACAGTATACTGTCGTCCAGTAATCATGGGCAGAGCCAGTATACAGTAGGGGGAGGGGGCTGTTATCATCTTATTTTGGTTTAACGATAAAGTATGTCATTTATAGTCATTTGAAGACTGTATGAGGCAAAGGTGTGATACTAACATCCCCATGCCAAAAAAAAAAGAGGCATGCATGAGAAGAATGGCGAACATACATCTATAGTCTGTTTCCCCAAGACAATATCAAAATTTTCACGGTTCAGCTACTGTCCCTCCACATCTGTAAATCTGGGTGGGTGTATTGCGTGTGTATCTTCTGGAAAGGGAGGCATTTTCTTTCATTTCTAAATTGCTTCATTCTGAAAATGATTCCTGGATACACCATAACACGCAAACGTCAGAACACAAGACAACATTATGTATGATTGTGATTTACAACATTATTTATCACGGTCTTCCACTTCATGAAAGGAGATGTTCCAGGGCTTAATCTCGGCCAGAACGCAATCCAGCACCTCCCAAACTTTTTTACCAGTTCAGCACCGGAGATTTTAAATAGTAAACTTGTATTAAATCACAACGTAACTATAATTTGCCACTGCGCCAGCACAAGTGAACGTGACAATGGGTAGAAAACGTGATGTGACGAGGAGGTACTGTGTGTGTGTGTGTGTGTGTGTGTGTGTGTGTGTGTGTGTGTGTGTGTGTGTGTGTGTGTGTGTGTGTGTGTGTGTGTGTGGCCACGGCACTCTTGACCAATATTTATGTGCCCGCACCCTTGTTAGAACATGGTTGACGCTATACAGCAGCGGGGAGCTCCCCAAAGGGGGTAAATTTGGACTCCCAATGCAGAACGGAGGTGTATATGCTTGATCCGTAAGTCAGTCTGTCTGCCCCAACATGGTTCTCAAATGAAAGTCCTAATTTTAAAGCCTTTTTCTTTATTTGAAAGCTGGTTTAGTCGGGAAGGTTCTTAGCTATATTTCTGAAAGTCTGTTCGGTCGTTTAAATTTCATCAGCTATATGACATAAAAATATTTTCTGCCAGCGAGCTCAAAAAGATGTACCTAAATAAAAGAATACGGTTGAACGATAATGATTATTTATGTCTCCTGAAGTTGCCTGTTTCGGTACCTACAAAGCAGAAAACGTGTGATTGTGACTCAACTGCGAAAGACAGACATATATGCTCTCGCCGCCTTTTTGAGGTCTACAATTCATTACTAAATCAAATGATTTTGCTCTAATAGTTTAAGCAGCGTACTACAAGAGAGTGCGTCGGCAGCCCACTTTCATGCGACTTGACAATTATAGCCACAGCTTATTTCTTATGTTACCTTAAGTAGCGAAATATATACTAATAGATAGTGAATGAATATAT
Source organism: Schistocerca nitens (assembly GCF_023898315.1). Taxonomy (NCBI): domain Eukaryota; kingdom Metazoa; phylum Arthropoda; class Insecta; order Orthoptera; family Acrididae; genus Schistocerca; species Schistocerca nitens. Next base: position 467,601,450 of record NC_064620.1, on the reverse strand, counting down.
TTGTGAGTTAAAGAAACATGTAAATCGCGTAAGTTGTTCTCGAGTTATAATTGCGTATATATAAGTATGTTGTGAATTCAGTGTTTGTAGTCAAAGATTCAGACAGGTCGTATCTACGGCTTTTGCTACTTGTATCAGTTTACCTTGTTAGTCACCTTGCCTCACAGAGAAGCCAACAAACAATCCAACAGGCACTTTCGGAATTCACATTCAACAATATTACTCATTCACTATATGTACGTCAGTCGCTTGTAGTTCAGTAGTTGTGCTCAGAACCAACAGCATTGTTTCGGTTTGTTCGTAGTGTTCATTTACACATTGTGCCTGTGAGTGGACACGAGAGTTTAATAGTTATGTATACCTCCTCAAAAATTAGTGACTTCTTTAAACCTAAAAGACAAAAAGTTATTGAGAGAAATGAAAACTGCAGTTTAGATGTAGAATCCACGACTTCAACTGTGGATGGACAAGAAGATGCAAACAACAAAGCAGACGATCCTTCTCCTACGTCATCGTCGCTAAATGAAAATTTCTGTAAGTATATGGATATGGACAAAACATCTATAGACAGTAACAATAATTGTAATGATGATGAAAAGCCAGATTGTTGGTCTATCGAACAATGTACAGATTATAAAGCTAAAAACCGAGGTTAATTATTAGAAAAAACCTGGATTACCAAATTTGTAGAAGTGTATCTACACTAGGTGCTGAAAAAACGAAAGGGTTAAAACTGAGTGAGCAGTGGGTTTTAGGAACTGTAAGCTCATATGGGACAAATAAAAACTAACCTCTCTTAGGAAAAAACTATTTTCGCCGCACATCTCAAGCTCACGGTTTAGCGAACAAAATCCAGACTAACGAAGAAAAACATTACGTTCAGAACTTAGTTGCTTCTATGGTAAAGGAACAAGAAGTTGTTACTGAGTGTGTATTTTGCACAGTGTATTAAGCAAGCAAAGTTAAATAGACCGTTTTATGAGTTTGAGACAGAAATTTATCTCCAAATTAAAAATCGTTTGGATATGGGCCGAATACTACATTCAAATGTTGCTTGCTCTGATACAGTGCTTCATATTACTGACCAGATGACATCAGATCTAATAAATAATTTAATAAAGAGTGATTCCAAATTTTCACTTCTTTTTGGATGAAGCCACTTCTCTCTCAAACAAAACTGCTTTAATTGTATACTTTAGAACCTTGTTAAAAGGAATGGAAAAACCCATAACAATTTTTGACGGTTTTTGACCTAAATAACAACAGCATCTGGTATCTTGGAAGAACTTTCAAAGCATTTAAGTTAATATGCTATGTTGAAAGCGTAATAAAATTTAAAAGGAAGTATTTAAACAAAGTTTTATAACCTTGGGTCAAAGATATATACTGCAGATTGACAGGACTTGTTATTTTATGAATGAAGGGTAATTAAATTCATATTTCACACTACAAAATTGTAATCTCAAAATTAGCACTGAATGCGATTTATTATTAATGTGATATACCTGATTTGGAATCATTTGTAATTTCATCACAAATGAGTTAACAGGTCCATACTCAATCCGACCGATTCAGTTTATTGGTCATTAGCGTTTTAATTGTTGAACGGCAAAGCGTGACAAAAATCTACTGCGATGCGGGCTTCTTAAAGTTCTGAACTGGTGCTTGAAACAGTGTACCATCTTTGTGCAGCCCACTGAAGTAAAATTGTTTAAATAATGGTTTAATTTACAAACCAATTTTTTATATACACAGTGTGTTGTTGTTGTGGTCTTCAATCCTGAGACTGGTTTGATGCAGCTCTCCATGCTACTCTATCCTGTGCAAGCTTCTTCATCTCCCAGTATGTACTGCAGCCTACATCCTTCTGAATCTGCTTAGTGTATTCATCTCTTGGTCTCCCTCTACGATTTTTACCCTCCACCCTGCTCTCCAGTACTAAATTGGTGATCCCTTGATGCCTCAGAACATGTCCTACCAACCGATCCCTTCTTCTAGTCTAGTTGTGACCCAAATTTCTCTTCTCTCCAATTCTATTCAATACCTCCTCATTATTTATGTGATCTACCCATCTAATCTTCAGCATTTCGAAAGCTTCTATTCTCTTCTTGTCCAAACTAGTTATCGTCCATGTTTCACTTCCATACATGGCTACACTCCATACAAACACTTTCAGAAATGACTTCTTGTCATTTAAATCTATACTCGATGTTAACAAATTTTTCTTCTTCAGAGACGGTTTCCTTGCCATTGCCAGTCTACATTTTATATCCTCTCTACTTCGACCATCATCAGTTATTTTGCTCCCCAAATAGCAAAACTCCTTTACTACTTTAAGTGTCTCATTTCCTAATCTAATTCCCTCAGCATCACCCTACTTAATTCGACTACATTCCATTATCCTCGTTTTTCTTTTGTTGATGTTCATCTTATATCCTCCTTTCAAGACACTATCCATTCCGTTCAACTGCTCTTAAAAGTCCTTTGCTGTCTCTGACAGAATTACAATGTCATCGGCGAACCTCAAAGTTTTTATTTCTTCTCCATAGATTTTAATACCTACTCCGAATTTTTCTTTTGTTTCCTTTACTGCTTTCTCAATATACAGATTGAATAACATCGGGGAGAGGCTACAACCCTGTCTCACTCCCTTCCCAACCACTGCTTCCCTTTCATGCCCCTTGACTCTTATAACTGCCATCTGGTTTCTGTACAAATTGTAAATAGTCTTTCGCTCCCTATCTTTTACCCCTGCCACCTTCAGAATTTCAAAGAGAGTATTCCAGTCAACATTTTCATAAGCTTTCTCTAAGTCTACAAACGCTAGAAATGTAGGTTTGCCTTTCCTTAATTTATTTTCTAAGATAAGTCGTAGGGTCAGTATTGCCTCACGTGTTCCAATATTTCTACGGAATCCAAACTGATCTTCCCCAAGGTCAGCTTCTACCAGTTTTTCCATTCGTATGTAAAGAATTCATGTTAGTATTTTGCAGCCGTGGCTTATTAAACTGATAGTTCCGTAATTTTCGCATCCGTCGACACCTGCTTCCTTTGGGATTGGAATTATTATATTCTTCTTGAAGTCTGAGGGTATTTCGCTTGTCTCTCAAATTTTGCTCACCAGATGGTAGAGTTTTGTCAGGGCTGGCTCTCCCAAGGCTGTCAGTAGTTCTAATGAAATGTTGTCTACTCCCGAGGTCTTGTTTCGACTTAGGTCTTTAGTGCTCTGTCAAACTCTTCACGCAGTGTCATATCTCCCATTTCATCTTCATATACATCCTCTTCCATTTCCATAATATTGCCCTCAAGTACATCGCCCTTGTATAGACCCTCTATATACTCCTTCCACCTTTCTACTTTCCCTTCTTTGCTTAGAACTGGATTTCCATCTGAGCTCTTGATATTCATACAAGTAGTTCTCTATTCTCCAAAGGTCTCTTTAATTTTCCTGTAGGCAGTATCTATCTTACCTCTAGTGAGATAAGCCTCTACATCCTTACATTTGTATTCTAGCCATGCCTGCTTTGCCATTTTGCACTTCCTGTCAATCTCATTTTTGATTCGTTTGTATTCCTTTTCGCCTGCTCCATTTACTGCATTTTTGTATTTTCTCCATTCATCAATAAAGTTCAGTATCTCTACTGTTACCCAAGGATTCCTATTAGCCCTCGTCTTTTCACCTACTCGATCCTTTGCTGTCTTCACTATTTCATCCCTCAAAGCTACCCATTCTTCTTCTACTGTATTTCTTTCCCCCATTCTTGTCAATCATTCCCTAATGCTCTCCCTGAAGCTCTATATAACCTCTGGTTCTTTCAGTTTATCCATGTTCCATCTCCTCACATTCCCATCTTTTTGCAGTTTCTTTAGATTGTGATCAGAGTCCACATTTGCCCCTGGAAATGTCTTGTAATTTAAAACCTGGTTCCTAAATCTCTGTCTGACCATTATATAATCTCAGTATCTCAAGGCTTCTTCCATGTATCCGACCTTCTTTATGATTCTTGAACCAAGTGTTAGCTATGATTAAGTTATGCTCTGTGCAAAATTCTACCAGGCGGCTTCCTCTTTCATTCCTCATCCCCATTCCATATTCACCTTCTATGTTTCCTTTTCTTCCTTTTCCTACTATTGAATTCCAGTCACCCGTGACTATTAAATTTTCGTCTCCCTTCAGTATCTGAATAATTTCTTTTATCTCATCATAGATTTCATCAACCTCTTCATCATCTGCGGAGCTAGTCGGCATATAAAGTTCTACCACTGTGGTAGGTGTGGGTTTCGTATCTATCTTGGCCACAATAATGCGTTCACTATGCTGTTTATAGTAACTTACCCGCATTCCTATTTTTTAATTCATTATTAAACCTACTCCTGCATTACCCCTATTTGATTTTGTATTTATAATCCTGTATTCGCCTGACAAGAAGTCTTGTTCCTCCTGCCACCAAACTTAACTAATTCCCACTGTATCAAACTTTAACTATCCATTTCCCTTTTTAAATTTTCTAACCTATCTGCCCGATTAAGGGATCTGACATGCCACACTCCGACCCGTAGAACACCAGTTGTCATTCTCCTAATAACATCTTCCTGAGTAGTTCCCACCCGGAGATCAGAATGGGGGACTATTATACCTCCTGAATATCTTACCCGAGAGGATGCCATCATTATTTAACCATACAGTAAAGCTGCATACCCTCAGGAAAAAGTATGGCTGTAGTTTCCCCCTGCTTTCAGCCGTTCGCAGTACCAGCACAGCAAGGCCGTTTTGGTTAGTGTTACCAGGCCAGATCAGTCAATCATCCAGGCTGCTGCCCCTCTTCAGGAACCACACGTTTGTCTGGCCTCTCAACAGATACCCTCCTTTGTGGTTGCACCTACAGTACGGCTGTCTGTATCGTTGAGCCACGCAAGCCTCCCCCACCAATGGCAAGGTCCATGGTTCATGGAGGGGGCTATTAATCTTAAATCTTTCACACATTCGAGAAATCTCATTTTCTCTGTAAGTGATTGATACGTTTTTATGCCAGAATTTGGTGTGAATGACCTTCATGTTATTCATAACAACATCATAGCTTTCAGATGCATTCACTGTCGATAACAGCCTGGATACAAATTATTTGCCAAGCTGCGATAAAACTGTTTATCAGTAATCTTAGAAATAATTGTTCTTTCAGAAAGTTCAACACATTGAAAGTTCATATTTTCCAGTGCAATTTTAGCTACGTTTGCATGTTATCCCATTGCATAAAACCGACTTTCAAACACTTTTAATAATTGTGTAACGTCATTGTGAGCTTGAACAGGGTTTACACTTGATCTTTGAAGCTGTAGGGATATATTGGCCAACACTTCTAAGGCTGGCTGGCTCTGAGCACTATGGGACTTAACATCTATGGTCATCAGTCCCCTAGAACTTAGAACTACTTAAACCTAACTAACCTAAGGACACCACACAACACGCAGTCGTCACGAGGCAGAGAAAATCCCTGACCCCGCCGGGAATCGAACCCAGGCGCGGGAAGCGAGAATGCTACCACACGACCACGAGCTGCGGACACACTTCTAAGGCATCATACATTACAGCTAGGTTGGAGACAAAAGATGTAGATGACAAAGTATTACAAAGCCCTAGTTGTAAGTAGACCATTGTTTTGAGTCCCGTTTCGTGTCCTCAGATGCTTCTAAAAAAATGATTGTACAGAGCACTGTAATCTTTCCATACAGCTTATACTACCAATAAACTGTAGGCCACCCGACGAGGGTCAAGCACAAGCTCCAAACCTTTAGCAACAACTGCCAGCTCCCTGCTGTTTATTCAGAGAGCAGCTGAAGATATTTCTAACTTTATCCATGAATATTTTAAAGTGATTAATTCTCGCCATTTCTTCTATCGTGTCATGCACGGCGAGTTCTAAGCGATTCAAACAATGCCAGATGAATAAGTTTGGAAACATTTCCATCACCTGCTTTGCGAGGCCAGACTTTTTTCCTAACGTGACAGAAGCTCCTTCGCAACTCAAAGTGATTAAAAGGTCTTTCAAAAAGTCATAGCCTAGACCTAGTGATTCTAACTGCTTTGAAAGTTCTTTCAAGAAAGCAGATGCTGTTGTCATTTAGCTCAAAAAAATTGTTATGGGGTTTTCCACTCCTTTTAACAAGTTTCTAAAGTATACAATCAATGCAATTTTGTTTGAGAGAGAGGTGGCTTCATCCAAAAGAAGTGAAAATTTGGAGTCACTCTTTAATAAATTATTTATTAGATCTATGTCATCCGGTCAGAAATATGAAGCACTATATTAGAGCAAGCAACATATGAATGTAGTATTCGGCCCATATCCAAACGATTTTTGATTTGGAGATCAATTTCTGTCTCAAACTCATAAAACGGTCTATATAACTTTGCTTGCTTAATACGCTGTGCGAAATACACACTCAGTAACAACTTCTTGTTCCTTTGCCATAGAAGCAACTAAGTTCTGAATGTGATGTTTTTCTGCATTAGTCTGGATTTTGTTTGCTAAACCGTGAGCTTGAGATGTGCGGTGATCAAATAGTTTTTTCATAAGAGACGTTAGTTTTTATTTGTCCCATATGAGCTTACAGTTCCTAAAACCCACTGCTCACTCAGTTTTAACCCTTTCGTTTTTTCAGCACCTAGTGTAGATACACTTCTACAAATTTGGTAATCCAGGTTTTTTCTAATAATTAACCTCGGTTTTTAGCTTTATAATCTGTACATTGTTCGATAGACCAACAATCTGGCTTTTCATCATCATTACAATTATTGTTACTGTCTATAGATGTTTTGTTCGTATCCATATCCACTATCACACATAGTGAATGAGTAATATTGTTGAATGTGAATTCCGAAAGTGCCTGTTGGATTGTTTGTTGGCTTCTCTGTGAGGCAGTGATGGCTAACAAGGTAAACTGATTCAAGTTGCAAAAGCCGTAGACACGACCTGTCTGAATCGTGGACTACAAACACTGAATTCACAGACAGACATACAGATAAGCAATTATAGCTCAAGAACCACTTATGCGATTTACATGTTTCTTTAACTCGCAAATATATTCATTTACTATCTGTAAGTGTATATTTATATATCTAAGAACACAGCTGATGTGACTTACCGAACGAAAGTGCTGGCAGGTCGATAGACACACAAACGAACACAAACATACACATAAAATTCTAGCTTTCGCAACCAACGGTTGCTTCATTAGGAAAGAGGGAAGGAGAGGGAAAGACGAAAGGATGTGGGTTTTAAGGGAGAGGGTAAGGAGTCATTCCAATACCGGGAGCGGAAAAACTTACCTTAGGGGGAAAAAAAGGACAGGTATACACTTGCATACCCATATTCGACTTAAGTCCACAAATTACTTGCTTTAATTACCCCTTTTGAGTTATATTTGACGTTCAATGTCACTACAAAGGGCACTTAGAACATTTTCATCATTGTAGTCACATGCAAGTATGATCATACTTCAAACAAAAGTATATTTGTGATTCAACACACACTACACATGATATGTCGCTAGTTTTTCTTGAAGTTCCTATTCATACAGAGTTTTCCTTACAAGTCTTTGTACAAGTGCGTAAAATTTTACATGACTTACACAATGAAATTGAAACATAACAATAATTTGCTCCTTATAGCTAGACAAACATTTTAACATTAACTGACACACAAGGGCTAGTACATTTTGCTTATATACAAATTTATACATGAATTTGTCACATTTTCAATATCTGCATAACAATACTTAAATACAATGGAATAACATTTAAGGAGGTGTTTTTTGTCTTCAAAAGTCATAAGGCAACATTCCCGTGACAAGTTATTTCATATCAATTTTCATCATTATTAAATCATTTACATTAACAACTTTTATGATGAGGTAGTGCCTCCTTTAACTTTTAAAATCATGCTGTAGTCTTTATTTACATGAATAATTTACAAAACATGTTACATGTAACCACAGAAGTAACATATGCAATCTGATGATATGCATGAACTACTACCATCACCTCATTTAACTCAAGCGTTTTTAATTCCAAATTGCTAACAAAAGGAATAGGGAACTTCACTCTTGCATGTCCAATGCAACTAAGCATAACTACACTTAGCTACACCTCTCTGAAATCGACCCGGAGGTTGTCTACAAATTGACAGGGAGTTATGACAAGGAATGGAAGCAGTTATCTCCTGCTGGACATCGTTCACATATCTCTCAATAATTGAGCCACAGAATCTGTGAAAACTTGTTTGAGTTTTGCGTCAAACCTTACTTGGTGTCTGCCAAATCTTTTACTTGGTGTCAGCAGCACTATAGATAAAATTCTAACATCATTGTGTCATACAAGTTTATTAATGTCATTTGCTTAAAAGTACCTGTAATTATTGTACTTCAGTGTACTTAATTCATAGTTTTCACTGCAGGGTACAGCTTCTGTGTACAATATGTAAATATGTTACTACAAAAGTTGTGTCAAAAGAAATATTCATGGAAAGACATTCAGATAAGCCATGATAGGTATAACTGTCTTTAACACTTGTATTTAGAGTTCATATTGTTACTTGCATTCTTCAATGCATGGGCAGTCCAACACCCCCACACCCCCTTGCATTCTATGGTAGTACAGGACCTCTATTTCATTTCCCATCATTTTGTGTACCATAACTGCTTTATATTCACACACAACATTCACACTATCACACTCATATATTCATTCGGCAAGTAATTGTTTTTACTTCATCATTTTCTGACTCTCAGAATTCAATCTTTATTTGTGAGAGTGCAAATATTAACACCATGCGCATCACTTTGATTTACCTTTTCCATCCCTTCCATATTCATACAATGAGTTCACACAAAACTAATAGCTATCTTCTTAGATGAGGCAGCGTCATTATCCCCTCTCATAGCTTATTCAGAGCACAAGCATATCTCTTCAATTATTCATTCTTTCATAGCAAACACGCATTACCTATCTATTATGCTTAGTTTATTTTGTATAGAGCCTAATGTAGATTTCTGTGCATATATTGCAAATAGTAACCTGGTGTGTAGATATCTTCCTGAAGTTAGTTCTTTTTCTTTCCTTCAATGAAAATATTTCCTTGTATTAGTTCTCTCTCATATTAGCTTTACTGTTATAGTGTAAACCTCAGTATTTATTTTAGTAATCAATTTATATTCATAATCTTTCAAAGTATATTCTACCTAGTGTATGATACTAATGTTAGCCGAGTGTCTGTCATGTTAAGCAGTATGTTGGATTCACTTTGTCTTCATGTATGTGCCGAAGTCACTGTCCTGTTATGCAAACTTTTACTGCACTTATACATTGCCTCTCACTGTAATGCTGCATCATTTATTTCTCCCCACCATATTTAGCAATTTGAGGTTGGAAGGTGTATGTATTCGAGTAGTAAATTTTCATTGTGGCAATTAAATTTGTCTTATTACTTATTTCACAACATCCTTTTGTCAATGAACAAAATCTTACATAACTAGTGACTTACCTTATTTCTATTTACACAGCTATAAATAACAAAAGAGAACTCAAACACTGGAAAAACCAGGAAGGAGTGTAACAATATATTTTATCAAGAGAGAAACTTATCCTAATACTAAGTGGACACCTTCCACAATTAATAGTGAAATAATTTCACTCTACTTAAGCACAATAACTTCTTGGGCTGGTTTAACCTTTTGGCAAATCCATTCAATGTACAAATTCCTTTAAGGGGGTATTACACAACAATCTGCCGTGAATGGTACTGGTCTAGCATGTCACCCATCTAGCAGTAGAATAGGTGTAATTACGAAAATAACCAGACACATTATCCGTGCGTGCACACTAGGAAGCGATAACTCGTGCATGCAGAGAAGGGGGTTCCGCAGTGCTTTCTGCGTGTTATTCGCTAGAGGCTAATTTCAAGTTTTAGTGTTGGGGATTTTCCACATTTTTCAGGAATTAGGTTTTCACAAATGCAGAGAATTTCTTTTTTCTTCTTTTCTTTTTGCAGTAGACTTTCTTTTATACCAGCTGGTTGTGAAAGTATTTTTTTCTATTGGCTGTTTCATATTTTAGAAATGCAATGTAGCAAAGAGGCGTTAAGCATCTTTATTCAGGCATACAGCGAGGAAAGTTGTATGCCTGACCCGCTGTATCATAATAAGGTACATCGGCAATTTTTTATTTCTGAGTAGCATGCCTATATCATTGCACAATGATTTTCGATTTGTATCTTAATGCCTTGGCTTATGAATGTTCATGTTTGATTTGACTCATGTCTTGCTTTATTTCAGCCTGCCAGGAAAGAGACTGGCAATGATAGGCAAGAAACTCCGGGTGCAGTTTCATCCAGTGCGACAGACGAGTTTTATGCATATGTGCTAACACAAGTGCACTAACAAAAGTACTGGCCCTTTAAAGTGTGCAAACTGCAGTGATGCACCACAACAACTTTTGGAATGGCGGACTGTGCTATTCTGTGGCTAAAAGCCAGACTCTTAGAAGATTCCCCAGTCACCAGGAAACATAATGGTACAATCAGACTGGAACATAAAAGGGCACATACCAGTATTTTATCGTGATCTAGGCTGGTATGATCACAAAACGTATAAACATGTGACTTAATTCTTACTTTCATGGAAGTGACCTCCCTCATGACTGCCACACTTGCTAATTCCGTCTTCTGTCACAAACAGTAGCTTCTCAAAACAAGCCACGTCCATCCTTACGAAGTTCCAGAAATCTTGCGGATCTTTGGACCTCAGTTCTTTCATAAGCAGTCAATATATTCCCCAGCCTTCATCCCTTCTTTTCAGCCAGGGTCGAACCAAACAACATCTTGTTTTCCGTTATCATCGTTCTGCCCAATCCAAAGATTTACTGTCACTGCCAGGGCAATACCTCCAAAAACAAGTGGGTCCTCCATGTGCAAATTGCTGTATAAATATAAATTTATATATATATATATATATATATATATATATATATATATATATATATATATATATATCTAAAAACAAAGATGATGTTACTTACCAAAAGAAAGCGCTGGCAGGTCAATAGACACACAAACAAACATAAATATACACACAAAATTCAAGCTTTCGCAACCAACGGTTGCTTCGTCAGGAAAGAGGGAAGGAGAGGGAAAGACGAAAGGATGTGGGTTTATGGGAGAGGGTAAGGAGTCAGTCCAATCCCGGGAGCGGAAAGACTTACCTTAGGGGGAAAAAAGGACAGGTATACACTCGTGCACACACACACACACACACATATCCATCCTCACATATACAGACACAAGCAGACATATTCAAAGGCAAAGAGTTTGGGCAGAGATGTCAGTCGAGGCGGAAGTGCAGAGGCAAAAATGTTGTTGAATGACAGGTGAGTAATTTCAAGTTGCCGCCACTCATACCTCACCTGTCATTCAACAACATCTTTGCCTCTGCGCTTCCGCCTCAACTGACATCTCTGCCCACTCTCTTTGCCTTTGAATATATATATATATATGTGTGTGTGCGTGTGTGTGTGTGTGTGCGTGTGTGTGTGTGTGTGTGTGTGTGCGTGTGTGTGTGTGTGTGTGTGTGTGCGCGCGGGCGCGCGCGAGTGTATACCCGTCCTTTTTCCCCCTAAGGCGAGTCTTTCCGCTCCTGGGGTTGGAATGACTCCTTACCCTCTCCCTTAAAACCCACATCCTTTCGTCTTTCCCTCTCCTTCCCTCTTTCCTGACGAAGCAACTGTTGGTTGTGAAAGCTTGAATTTTGTGTGTATGTTTGTGTTTGTTTGTGTGTCTATCGACCTGCCAGCACTTTCTTTTGGTAAGTCACATCATCTTTGTTTTTAGATATATTTTTCCCACGTGGAATGTTTCCCTGTATTATATTCATAAATTTATATATACATATACCTGTGTAACTAAGTTTCATAATATTAAACTAATTGTTTTGTCTGTTATTCAGAACAGTACTAACCTACATTAGAGAATAACAGTAACTTAGTAAATAATGATAAAAAAATAATATCTTATTAAATAGGAACCATGAGCGCTCAGAAATAATTTGATCGAATGACATACCAATATATCAATCGGTCCCCCTTGCGTTTCACCTGGTAGAACGAATAACTTTACAGGAGGTCAGACAGTTTTATTTGCATTTCGCACGTTATTACCTTCTACTGTACATGCGCGCCAGATATATCGCTCGTGGATGGTATAATAGGTCGACGTGAACCAGTCCGTAGTTTAACATATGCTTGCTTGGGATGCTGGGGCTTAGGTGTACAGTTTAGGCACATCGTATAATAGGGGCTTTAGATCTTTGGGAGGATAAAGACACTTATCCTTTCCACTTAAGTGTCTCCTTGTGTCTGTGTATGAGCGGATGGATATGTGTGTGTGTGTGCGAGTGTATACCTGTCCTTTTTTCCCCCTAAGGTAAGTCTTTCCGCTCCCGGGATTGGAATGACTCCTTACCCTCTCCCTTAAAACCCACATCCTTTCGTCTTTCCCTCTCCTTCCCTCTTTCATGATGAAGCAAACGTTGGTTGCGAACGCTTGAATTTTGTGTGTATGTTTGTGTTTGTTTGTGTGTGTATTGACCTGCCACCACTTTCGTTTGGTAAGTCACATCATCTTTGTTTTTAGATATATTTTTCCCACGTGGAATGTTTCCCTCTATTGACATTATTTGAGTCTTAGCTATATCCAATGTGGATCTTCTTCTTGCAATTACCTCAGGCTATTGCATATTTTTACGTAATAGGGTCGGTGTGTTTTGCCTTGCACAAGTAGGAAACAATTTCAGAATTCTGTTCTGCGAGTTCTAAAAATTCAGTTAACCTCGGCAAGGTGTCAGCAATTATATTTTGTTTACCTTTGATATACACTACATCGAATCTGAATTCCTGCAAGCAAATACACCAACTTGCCTGGTCTTCTGTGTAGCAATTTGCACATCAAGTGAAAAGAAAACGCTTGGTGGTCTCAGTAGAATTTGGCATGTTTTCCCCACAAATAACATTTTAATTTTTTAAAAGCCTACAGTACAGAGAAAGCTTCATGCTCTATTATGGCATATGATTGCTTACTTTCAGTAAGAGTTCTTCCTTGCAAAACTAAGTATCTTGGCTGTTGGTTTCTAACAGTTTTCGGACGACATGAGACAGTATGGTATTGGGTTGCAAGGCACACATGTGTCTCAATTCAGTTAACTTGCATGTTGTGTGTAGCCGATCCTCTTCTCTGGGTAATCAACTACGTCAATCTCCCAAAAGCTTCTTCTCCAAAGACTATAGCTGGTTGAAGGAATTTATTAAAATACTTCTCTGTCCTTGAAATAATTTTGGTACATGTAAAATACTTTTCAGTTCAATCACTATATATGTTCAACTTTCACAGACAATAACTTCTGCAAGCTAACTTATTTCTTAAACATTAGACTCATTTACACATATTCAAATAACATACATGTGTCTTGCTTCGTTCATAGCCAAGACTTTAAATAATTCAAAAGTCTCTAGTCTGAAACGAGTCCAATACATGAATGAATATAGAAATCTGTACTTAATTTTCCATTAGTCTTTTTACAATCAACAGAGACACTAAGGTGCACAGAATACTACATGAAGTTTCCTTGTTCCTCTCAACCCCTACACAGAGACTCTGCGGACCGTACAGCAGGTACTTGTTTGTCGCAGTTAAGGCTGTCTGGTCTATCTTTTTCTTGTTACCTTTTTTTTTACCTGCACGTACAAATAGGCGATGCGCAGCAGGGTGTATTCATTTCTCCCACTCACCTCTAAAATATCGGGTGTTCGAAATGTTGGAAGGCCGAGTGGTTCTAGAATTTACTCCGAAATTCTCGAAGCACTACAGGTTTTCTATCTGTCTCGGTGATTTGTAATACTCATGCCCCAAGACCTTGCAAAGGTGCATCAGCACTTAAACAAAACTCTTGTGACATGCCCGGGTGATGATGGAATATACTTACACTGAGTGGAGCTTCTTTTATGTTTTTCAAGTCAATTTGTCATTGATTGATCCATCCATATCCATGGGTTACTCTTCCATAACAAGTGTAACAGGGCATCACTCTTCAGCAGCTGGTCAGGAATACATTTTCTAAAGAAAGCCTAGATAAGCTGAACTGTATTTTGTTCTGAGGCGGGGAAAATGTGATTGCATCTGTTTCTCTGTATCTGGCAAAATATCTTGGGTTGATATTATGTGACCTAATACTTTGACCTTTTCCTTCCCAAATTCACAATTCTTTAAATTTACTGTAAGACCATATTTTGGATTGGTATAGTACTTGTCCGAAAGTCACAAATGCTCTTCTCAGGTAGCATTGCTGTTAGTCATCCACATAAACAGTGATTTTATTAAGCAGTTCTGGACCTAAAACTTCATCTAACACAGAAATGAAGACACGTGTTCACATTTAAGCTAAAAGGTAAAGTACAAAATTCATATCTCCTGCCCCTGCTCCACATTACGGAAGGCTCTCATGAATACCACAGGATTCGTTCTTTTGCCCTCTGTAACAAAAGTCGGAAACTGTATATGCTGAGTAACCCTTCATCAGCTAAGGGTGTAGACAGGTAGGAGGTACAGTCTGCTAATGTCATTGCACTGTTTGCATATGGGTATGCTCCTTTTATGGCAGTGCAACTGGTATTGACATTGGAAGTACCTTTTGCATTTTATACTCTCCTTCCTCTCCACCTGAAGGACTAGTGGTAAATGGCAGATAGGTACTGCAGCTCTCTATTCTACCTGATTGCTTGTAAGTAGTTGCTCCTTTGTGGTATCAGTACCACTAGTTACACTGTTCCACAATTTTTCTCCACTGCCTTTATACCCAATTCAATCCTGACAATTAAATTCATTTTCCTTCACCCTGACTACCTCTTTCACCATTTCTACATTGGTCTTATGCTCTTGCACTACCTTCTGTGCTAGTGCCGTAGCCTTTAAGTTCATTGCGTCCTAGTCCATTCTTTCTTCGCTTTTCTTTACGAACTTACTGCTCAGTTTTAAATGATTCAATTCTACAGAGTGTTCTTATACTTCCTCAAAAAAATCTTTAAATATAGTTTGCAACTTGGTAACAGTTTCTTGCATCTCCTTCAGATTTTTGTTAATTGTTGACTGACACCCCTCCATTTTAATCCGTGTGTTGCTCATGTTTTTCAACTTACCTGCCATTTCAACACCTGATACCTTTTAACCTAGCGTATCTATTTCTTGAAACAGATCTGTGAATAACTCCACTCTTAATTCTTTTCCCATTGCAGATAACTTACATGTTAAATCATTTGGCATGTCTGTGCACAATTTTTTTTCTTAGGTCATAAAATTTTTGCATTTGTTCATTTGAAAGTTCCTCAGATTTTTGTGTCACATGATTCCTAAAACCATTAAATGTTTGTGTTTGTTGTTTTGAATCCTAAAATCAGAGTTTTCATCATCCCTTGCATATGTTGTACCAATGTGGAGTTACCGAGTCATATCTGATTACATTCGGGTCCTTTTTGCATGATGTGAAAGTTTTATAGCTACTAGAATCTGCACTATCATGCCTTTCACTAGCCTCATATGAAAACATGTTTCCCAGTGATATTTGCGAATTTATTTTATCTACCATAAGCAAAGTCATATAATTAATCACAACATTGCTATCCTCTATCACAGTTGAGGTTAAGTAATACTCACAACTGCCATCTGACTCACTAGCAGGTTCATGCTCACTATCATTTTTCATGTTAGTTGCAGTGACATTTTGCACTTTAACATTACTTACTGAATTGTCAACAATGGTTTTATCTGCAGTATCCATTTCTGTTCTTGTGATTTATCAATTACAAAATTTTAAAACAACCCTTTCTTAATTACTCTGAGAAAAGTTTCTAAATTATCCTGTTACGTGTTGCAAACCTATACTACAAGTCATTGTTTTCACTCAAAATTACCAGCCAAAAAATGATTTTTAATAAATACACTATTATACAACAATTAAATTGCTTCAATTTTTTGGATTGGAGTGGATAGGTATTACTATTATCAGATACAAGTGACCCGCTACCAAGTGCAGCCATTCAAGCTTTCAGTTACAATTTTTTTACCTTCTCAGTGGGTTTCACTTTTTTTTTCTTAGTGTACACAGAAATTTCATTCTCTATCCATGCATATCCTTTTATGAGCCTTTCTCTTGGCAATATTATTTGTTTCATGTCACAAAGAAAACAAAGATAAGCAATAAAGCAGAAAATTTTTATGCCCTGTTTTATATATTTTAATTACTTCAGTTAAAAATCAAACAATGGAAAAGCCAGGATGGAATGTAAATTTGCTACTCACCATATAGTGGAGATGCTGAGTCACAGATAGGCATAACAGAAAGACTGTCACGAATTAAGCTTTCGGCCAGTAAGGCCTTCATCAAAAATAGAACGAAAACAAACACACACATTATATATTTGTCTGATGTACACACAACACATCCACCCAGAATCATGGATGGGAAAGACAGCTAGTTGAAGAGTGAAAAATTTGATATCAGCTTAAGGAAACTTTAGAATACAGATATATGTACATATCTCTTTTCGTACATATCTCTATTTGGCACAGAGATTTTTTTATATCATCTTTACTCCACACAATGTTCCGAAACTTATTAAATGACACATACTTTAAGGCTATACCAAAATAAGATCTATAACAACATCTATTGTAAGCTGTTCCCTTTAGAGATTAGCAACACTTTCCTAGAATCCTCCCCATAAAATGAAGTCTACCATTTACCTTCCATAACATCAACCTTACATGCTCATTCTAGTTTATATCACTTTGTTATGTTGTGCCTAGATATTTAATCGATGTGACTGTGTCAAGCGGCACACCACTAATAATATGTTCAAACATTACACAACTGTTTTTCCTATTCACCTGCATTAACTTACATTTAAAGCAAGCTGCCATTCATCACACCAAATAGAAATTGTCACAAATCATTGTGTATAGGTCTACAGTCACACTACAATGACACTTTCCCATACAATGCTGCATCACCAGCAAATGGTCGCAGATTGTCGCTCGCCCTGTCAGTTACAGCGTTTATGAATACAGGATGTTTCAAAGTCTCTGCATCATACACTTAGGGGTGCTAGATGATGTGATGGGGAGCAACTTTTGCTGGACACAGAATGTTAGCTGATACATTCAGATAATGCTAGGCATCTTTTTATTGGATTTGTTGGCTCTGGGACGAAGTTCACTGAACTAGCCAGGTCTACTACCCAGGTGTCATGCATCTCCATACTACCTACCCTATTACATTGAAAATGTGATTTTAAACTTTTTTTTTTTTTTTTTTTTTTTTTTTGGGCGCTCAGCTACTAAGATCATTAACGCCCAGTCACAAATGTTAGTGTACTAATACTGTAGAAAAACCGCAAGGGGGCAACACCAGAAAGTACTTACAAAGATGCAGATAAACAAAATGAAAGAGTTAGATCTCTTTGGAATAGTCCATCAATGTAATAATACTAAGGACACGAGCAGCTGCTCGACCGTCATCAGCTAAAAGTTCCTGTAAGGTAGACGGCAGACATAGGACAACACGTGAGCGAAGAAAACGGCGACAGGACAATAAAACATGGCGCACTGTCAATGGATGACCACAGGGGCAATGCGGGACGGGGTCACCGGACAAAAGGTAGTAGTGGTAGTGGCTAAATCAGCAATGCCCAGTCCGCAACCTGGCCAAAATGACCTCCTCTCGCCGGGAAGGGCGTGTGGAGGTCGTCCAAGCCGTCGGGATCGTTTTGATGGCCCCAAGCTTATTTTCATGGAGAGAGGACCAAGCCTCATGCCACAATGATGAAACGTGCCGACAAAGAACCCCACTAATATCAGTTGATGGGACACAAAAGGAAGCTGTCTGAGGCAGGAGGACAGCAGCCTTGGCCGCAGCATCAGCAGCTTCGTTCCCAAGCACACCAACGTGGCCAGGAATCCACAAAAAAAGGACACGAGCGCCGGTATCAGCTAGCGACTGAAGGGACCGGTGAATTTGTGGCACGAGAGGGTGGTCTGAATATGGGTCTGAATGGCGCTCAAAGAATCAGAGCAGATGGCATAGGGAGAATGACGATGGCAGCGGATATACTGAACAGCCTGATAGAGAGCAAAAAGCTCAGCTGTAAAGCTTGATCATTGGTCAAGGAGCTGGTATTGGAAGGTACCATCCCAAACGACAACGGCACATCCGACGCCAGCAGTAGTCTTGGAGCCATCTGTGCAAATAAAGACGTTATTAGCGAGCCTCGAACGAAGTTCGACAAACCGCTAGCGGTATGTCGAATCCGCGGTCCTCTCCTTTGGGAGCGAGCCGAGTTCAAGGTGAACGCACACCTGAGCCTGGAGCCAAGGTGGTGTCGGGCTCTCACCCACTCGAAAAGTCGTAGGGAGGGTAAAATCAAGTT
This sequence comes from Schistocerca nitens, assembly GCF_023898315.1. Classification (NCBI taxonomy): domain Eukaryota; kingdom Metazoa; phylum Arthropoda; class Insecta; order Orthoptera; family Acrididae; genus Schistocerca; species Schistocerca nitens. The sequence goes on along the minus strand of NC_064620.1, from coordinate 467,582,933 downwards.
GCTGAAGCAGGCGATGAAAGCTAACTCCAGGAGGTAACAGGGCAGAGATATGCAGCCCGTATCGGCGATCGAGAGAGTCGTCAAAGAAGGAGAAATATGACAGATGGTCGGTCGGGCATTGACATCAGTCAGCAGGCGCACCGACAAAGCAACATATCACGCCGGTACTTTAGCAGTAATGTGGCAGCTTCTGCATACAGACTCTCAACGGGGCTGGTGTAGAATGCTCCAGTCGCCAGATGTAACCCCCGATGGTGGATAGAGTTTAGACGGCGTAAGATGGACAGCTGGCCAGAAGAGTAGACAAAGCTCCCATAATCCAGCTTTGATCGGACAATGGACTGATATAAGCGAAGCAGGACCATTCGATCTGCTCCCCATGACGTACCACTGAGAGCACGGAGGACATTTAGGAAACTGGTACAACGAACAGCCAAGTAAGACACATGTGGAGACCAGCAAGTTTCCTGTCAAATGTAAGATCTAAAAATTTTGTTGTCTCCACGAATGGGAGAGCAATGGGACCAAGATGTAAGGATGGTGGAAGAAACTGTTTGTAACGCCAGAAGTTCATACAGACCATTTTCTCACCAGAAAAACTGAAACCGTTAGCGATACTCCAGGAACATAGACGATCTAGACAGTGCTCCAGGAGACATGTTCTCTTAGTGCTGCAGTAGGTTGTAAAGTCGTCCACAAAAAGGAAGCCTGAAATGTCAGCTGGAAGGCAATCCCTTATTGGATTGATAGCTATGGCAGAAAGGGCCACGTTCAAAATGGAGCCCTGGGGCACCCCATTCTCCTGGTGAAAGGCATCTGACAAAACAGAACCCACATGTACCCTGAACATTCGATCCATTAAAAATGCATTAATAAAAAGGAGGCGACCGCGAAGGCCCCAAGTGTACATGGTGCGGACAATGCCCGCCCTCCAACAGGTGTCGTAAGCCTTCTCCAAATCGAAGAACACAGCCACCGTCTGGCGCTTATGCAAAAAGTTGTTCATAATGAAGGTCGACTAGGTAACTAGGTGGTCAACAGCAGAGCAGTGCCTACGAAAGCCACATTGGACATTGGTAAGGAGGCATCGAGATTCAAGGAGCCAAACCAATCGAGAATTTACAATGCACTCCATCACCTTGCATATGCAGCTGGTAAGGGGGATGGGGCGATAACTGGAAGGAATGTGTTTGTCCTCCCCTGGTTTGGGTATGGGAACAACAATTGCTTCACGCCAGTGTGTGGGAACATGACCTTCAGTCCAGATGCTATTATAGGTACGAAGAAGAAAGCCTTTACCTGCAGGAGAAAGGTTCTTCAGCATCTGAATGTGGATACCATCGGGCCCCGGAGCAGAGGATCGGGACTGGGCGAGTGCGCTTTCGAGTTCGCGCACAGTGAAGGTGGCATTGTAACTTTCACGATTCAAAGACTGGAAAGATGGCTGTGCTTCCTCTGCTTGTTTTCGGGGGAGGAAGGCAGGGTGGCAATGGGCAGAGCTCAAAACCTCTGCAAAAAAGCGGCTGAAGGCATTTGAGACATCCTCAGGACCCACAAGGACTTCATCCGCTACAGTCAGGCCAGAAATCGGGGAGTGGACCTTGGTGCCAGATAACCGGCACAGGCCACCCCAGACAACCGAAGAAGGAGTAAAACTGTTGAATGAGCTGGTGAAAGCCACCCAGCAAGCCTTTTTGCTTTCTTTGATAACACGACGACATTGTGCACGGAGTCATTTGTAACTGATACAGTTCGCCATTGTAGGGTGGCGGTCGCAGAGTACAAATAGCGTCGCTGCATGCTGTAGTCCACCAGGGGACTGGAACTCAACGTGGAGAAGAGGAAGTACGAGGGATGGAATATTCAGCAGAAGCGAGAATAACGTCTGTGAGGTATGCGACCTGACTATCGCAGCTGGAGGAGTTTTGATCATGAAGGTCGCCAGGGAGGTGAAAAGCCCCCAGTCGGCTTTGGAGATGTTCCAGCTAGTGGAACATGGAGAAGAAGTGTGATGCAGGAGATGGACTACGCAGGGGAAATGGTCGCTCGAGTATGTGTCAGACAGAGCATACCACTCGAACTGACGTGCAAATTGGATAGTGGATATTGAGAGGTCCAAGTGGGAATAGGTATGCGCTGCATCCGAAAGGAAGGTAGGTGTACCGGTATTTAAGCAGACTAGATTGAGGTGGTTGAGAGGGTCTGCCAAGAGGGAGCCTCTCGGGCAGGATGCTGGAGAGCCCCAAAGGGGATGGTGGGCATTAAAGTCTCCAATCAACAAAAATGGTGAAGGAAGCTGAGCAATCAGTTGTATCATGTCTGCCCTAGTAAATGCAGAAGATGATGGAGTGTAAACAGTACAAATGGAAAATGTGAAAGTGGGGAGAGTAATTCGGATGGCAACTGCCTGCAGATCTGTGTGCAATGTGATGGGATCGTAGTAGACATCATCCCGAACGAGCAACATGACCTGGTCAAAATGCACGGAGGTATAGTGTGCCAGGTCAATATGTTTGCATGGGCATAACTTTGTTTCTTGGAGACCTACGACAAGCGGGCAGTGCATTCGAAGGAGCAATTTTAGTTCCTCTTGGTTGGACCGAATGCCGCGAATATTCCATTGAAGAAGTGCCATTATGAAAACGAAAAGAAAAAGAAGAAACAAGAAAGGGCCATCTCGATGGCCGCCGAGGGCCTGGCTTTGAGGGAGCACTGCTGCTGCAATCGATAGGTGGTGAGTCATGGTCCATCAACTCAACAGTTGCTTCTGCCACCTTCCTGCGCTTGTCAGGAGGGACAGCTTCCTCCGCCAGTGAAAGGCCAGCTGATCGGCTACCAGCGGTGCAGCCTGGCGAAACTGAAGATGGCCGGGGACGGTAACCGCTGGGTGGCACAGGAGAAGAAACACGCCTCGGTGGAGATGGAGAACTCTTCTTTCTATGAGCCTTCTTTGAAGAATTATGTTTTGTGGAAAGAACAGTTGATGGCTGTGAAGTTTGGGTACACAAGAAATCTTCATGTGTCGGTTCTTTTTTGAAGGTCCGAGCATGTGATTTAGAGGTCCTCATCTTAGCAGTAGCAGATGATGATGTTTGAGCCGTAGGGTTGGTGGGAGGAAAAGGAGACGTTGATCGGGCAATCTTGGCACTGGCCGATCTGATGACCGAATCACGAAATGTTAGATCGCATGTCTGTGTAGCTACCTCCCTAGTAGGCCAAGTAGAGGCGAGAACGGCACTGTATTGACCTGCCAGAAGCACAGTGGGCTTTCTGCTATGGAATAACTTGCGAGCAGCCGAGGTTGACACCTTCTCTTTCACTAGAATTGCCTGTATACTTTTCTCATCTTTGTAAACGGCGCAGTCGCGAAAGGAGGCAGCATGGTTGCCCAAGCAGTTGATGCAACGAGGGGATGGAGGGGGACAGTCACTCATGGGCATCCCTGCCACAGGTAACGCATTTAGCCACACTTGAACAAGACTGCCGTGTATGGTTAAACCGCTGACATTGGCATCACCTTGTAGGGCTGGGTACATGATCTCATAACCCGCTTTAATTCATGAAGGCAATTGCACATTGTCGAATGTCAGGAATATGGTTCGGGTCGGTATGAGGTCCTTGTCGACCCTTTTCATGACCCGATGGACGGCCGTCACTCCCTGATCAGAGAGGAACGGCAGAATCTCCTCATCAGTTAGTCCGTCGAGTGACCTGGTATACACCACGCCACGTGTCGAATTCAAGGTGCGGTGGGCCTCCACCCATACAGGAAATGTGTGTAAGAGAGTGGCTCTCTGTCTCCAACAGCAAGGTACCGTTGCACAACCGAGTACAAGATTTCACTGGTCCTGCAATCGCATCTACACCCTTCTGAATGACGAAAAGGTTGACTGTTGACAAATCGTGACCGTCAGATCTTGTTGACAACAAGAAACTTCAGTGCTGGTGGTAGAATTTTCAGAACAGGAGTTTCATCTAGCTTTCTTTTTTGGCCAGAAGACAGGGAAAAAGAAGAGAAATCCATTGCGGATGAATCCCCCATGATTGCCAGTGTCTCCGATGGCACGCTCCTTCCTTATGGGAGCCCTCTCAGAGGGCACTCCCGCCTTAGGTGATTGTCCACACCTCAGGCCACACCTTCCGAGAAAAGGACGGAGGGACCAATCGGCACATTTGGAAGGTAACAGCTCAGGCAATCACCCCTCCCTGGGCCTGGCCTTTACGAGGGGGTATGTGCATGCCTTACTTGTCTACCCAGGGCGGGGAATTACGCGTTACCCCATCACCGGCTACGTGTGCGAACACATCAGCCGGCCTTCAGACACGCACAGGGAGGAAAGAGAGAGAGGGATAGAAGAAAGAATCTCAAATGCCAAAGCTGAGAATAAGACACGGAAAAGAAGACAAGGAGAATGAGGCAAAGATAGAAGTAAGGCATGAAAGGAAGGAGAAGAGTGAACGTACAGAAAGACCAATAGAGGAAGAGAGCGTGAGGATGGAGAAAAACAAAGGAAACAGGATCCTGGAGTTTTCAAACGTCCGTCTCTGGACGAAGGCTTGATACATTACTAGGGACGGGGGACGGGGGTAGGGCAGTCTGGAAATGAAGGAGAACTGCACTATCTCGGGGCCCCATGCTCGCCACGCACGTATTCACAAAAGAGTTGTGGACCCCCTGGTGGGGATTTTAAACAATTAGCCCCGAGTGAGTCTCGCTAAGTGGAGTAAGTTATTTTAGAAGTGAATCCAGAGCTCAGTCTAGCCCGTTTCATGGGGAACAGATGCCTGGATTACATGCAACAAACACACACACACACACACACTGCATACACAACCACAGAGGGCCTATACTCCGCTATCTCTCAGGGGTATATAAATGATGGCTAGCATTGTCATGATGTGTCAGCCAACATTTTCTCTCTACAAAGGTTGTTTCCAATGACGTGATCATCTCCCCTAGACGTCTGGTGTAAGGCTCTGAAACACACTTTGAAGACACCAAGAGTGGTCCTGTAAGATTTTCCCGTGGCAGTCCTCGCAGTACCTTTACCTTTGATGAACACTCGTTATCCAGGATGAGTTTACCATACTCCCCTGGCCACCAAGCTCCCTTGATTTAAACCCAGCCAAGAATCTGTGGTACCACCTTATCTGGGAAGTCTTCAGTGTGCCACCACGAACTTAAGGTTCACTTGATGTTTTGATCCTGTAAGAAACTCTCCATCATCTGCTAGTGAAGTTAGTTACATTATCTAGTAGTATAGATGCAGTCCTGCCAAACCTTGATACATAATCATTAATAAGCCTCCTAATAATAGGAGTGCTCATTGCACTTTTGACACTTGTGATTGCACGTAGCTGAAAATACTTGGAAAATATGTCATAGTGAGCAACAATGTACATCATGTCTCCACATGCTTGCAGTAATGGGCTGGTCACATCGATTGATATATTTTGTAGCAGATTGATTGGTAGAATAGAATGCAGTTTGATGCGACTGGTTTTTTTTTAGGAAGTAGCAGAACAGATTGAATTTCTGAGCACAATTTAAAACACTGAAATGCCCCCAGGTGTGATGTACATAGCATATTTCACTGTTTTGGTAGTCAGCTGGAAAGCAGACACAGCAGGAATCAGACTGTAGATCATGTCTGCAGAATAAAATGTTACTGAGGATTATGTAGTGTTGTATTAGCCTTTGAATGGGTCTTTGCTGTATTTGCTGCTTAACAATGTTCCACATAGGTTCAGAGTTCTGGAAAGCTTCCACATTCCTGTGCATATCTCAATAGGACCTTCAGTATGTAGCATCTTTCACTAAAACTGTGAAATCTGAAGGTTTCTCAGTAAATTTTGAAACGACCTGCAAGGCTTGTATGAGATGAGAGAAAGCATGTCTGTGACATCATTGTTTTTTGCCACTACATGTATAAATTCAAAGTCATACTTCTGTAGGGGTAATGACCATTTTGCTAGAAAATCATACCATACAGACTGTGTGTTTACGTTCAACTTAACTTGGCACAAACAAACAAATGCAGAGACCAACACACGATGCATCTCTGGACAGACAAAAGTCAATTGACGTGTTAGGATAGTATAGTAATTTTGATGTCACAAGTGCTTGTTTGATGTTATCAAATGCCACGTGGCAATCCCAAGACCAGAATGACTGTAATTGCTTTCTTAACAGATTTAGTAATGGCTCACAGCGTAGCAACTAATTCAATAGAAATCTTCTATAGAATGAAGTTAAACCAAAAAGCTTTCAGCTGCTTTCTCGTCTGAGGAATGAGAAAATGTTTAGGGCACTAATTTTATCACTATCCAGCAAGATTCCACATGGTGTTATTATGTGGCCTAAAAATTTAATCTTCTCATGGGTGAACTTTGACTTTTGCAGCTTGGCAGTAACACCAGACTACAAGAATTTCCTTAGCCCTCTTTTGATAAGGTCAGTATGCTCTTCCCGTGCCTGTGTCACAGTTAAGAGGTCATCCACAAACACTTTTACTTTAGCCAGTTACTCAGACCTGAATAAAGAGTCTAGTGTCAAGGAAAAAAAGAAAAGAAAAAACACACTTGAACTGATGTTCAGACTGAAAATTAATACTTTCGATACATACATATGAGTGTCATATACAAATACAGTGAATTTTCATGATTTATATGCCAGTTGGACTTGCCTGTAGAAATAATGTAAGTAGATACTTGTAAGAAACTCCACTCCATGGAACATTTTTATCTGTTCTATGTTTTCAGAGCAATAATTTGATCATGTTATCTTGTGTGCATGATTCCCATGACAGACTATCGTGTGGGGTGGTTTACTTCATCTGGTATTCATTTGTTCTACTTTGATTGTTGCTTTTACTGCTTGCAAGTGATGGATGGCCTGATGTGCTAACAGTTTTTGTCTTAACCTTAACTTGGCTCACTCTACATTTCTTGTAGTTGGCCTCTATCTGTCAATGATCTAAATGCTCAAGATGTCACCCTCAAACGTTCAATGAACCATAATATTGCTTCCCCAGAACTCAAATCCTGCATTCCAAATGCATTCTACATACAGTTAGAAATATTGTACTCTCTGTCCACCCACACTGCTGCAGGGTCTCTAAGCAGTCTTGCTCTAACAGCCATGCATGCTATTGTAGTGATACTTTAACATGGAAGTTTCAGGTAGGGGGATGTTTTTATAATTGCATAAATTACTAGTAAAATTTGGACTTACAGTACCTCATTTATGGCACTGCCAATCACAGCAAGCAATTGTGGTAGCCATTGCTGATTGCTTTGTGTATTCAGCTTTGATTTGTGCTGTGCATTGCTCGTTTCCTCCTTTACTTATTTTGAAATGAATAAAGTTCATCTCCTAATGTCATTACCCCAAGAAGGACTGTTGATCACTATTGTTTGTCAGGTCTACTCTTGCACAGCCACAAATCTAGGGTATAAGTAGTCAGCCCAATGAGAGACAGGTGTGGCTTATTCCTGTACATCTCTCCTCTCCCCATGGTGATCAAATTTCTCATTTGTTTACCTTGCAGCTTACTGCAGTGGTAAAGTGTCCACTCTATACATGTTTCCATGTTTTCTCAATATGGTTCACCCCACAAAGTGTCATCAAGAACCAATGTTTTTCATGAAGTCGGAATATCATTTAACACAAGTGCATATATAGTATATTCACTTGCTAACCAACAGTGCAGAACTGTTTCAGAACTTAAAGGTCACAGAAATTGGCATTAATTTGGGCCCCACTACATAAAGACCTTTCCAAAGGTCACAGAAATTGGCATTAATTTGGGCCCCACTACATAAAGACCGATGGGCCTCATGAAAAATAAGAATGAGATGGATTTTACATAATCAGTGATTGTGGAATTCATGTGATTCTTCTGTAGTAGTTGTTTGGTATCTAAGGAAGGAAGTTGTGAGTAAGTGGAACACACTGGCCATAGTTAATTTTAAAATGGCTAGTCTCAACACTCTTGTTTTTTCAGTCATTTGACTTTGATATAGGATTAAGATTTTTTTATGGTATCATGACAAAATGAGGAGAGATTCATTCCACATGTAAGAACATGGTTCATCTCAATAACGATCAGTGTCATTATCTTTACAAGAAGTCTCCCTTCTCCACAAAGAATAGTTCATTTATTGTGTGCTGAGAGAAGTAATAACATCTGGCTCAGTGAGAAAAAATACTAACATATATGGAGATAAAGTACTTACTATGCTACAAATCATGATTTGTTGCATTAGCAATAACATAGCATAATTAGAACATTATTGTAGAAATGAGTAAGTGGATGTAGGGTGTAGGCTATATGAGAACACTGGCTAGCTAAATGTGAAATAGATATTTATGTTCCTCAGGGCTATGTTGTTGCTATCATAAAGTATAGAGAACAGAAAAGAAATGATAGTGTTGTAATGTTTGTGTAAATATTTCCGAAGTTCACAAAAGATTAAGTAAGTCAATTTTTCTCTCAATTAGTTGGTGAGTTCAGCTGCATAATACTGACAGACCAGAATAGTATTCAAACATAACCTGTTTCACTCTGGCAAACTACTTTTGCAGATCAATATCAAAGCTTGGAGGAAGCTGCATTTATGTAAAATAAAACATGGACTATAAGATAATAGACTGTGTAAATCAGTTAGGAAGAGAAAAACACTTTGAAGCCTCTGCTATTGAAATAACACCAGGAAAGCTATAATAATGTGTGTTTACCGATCACCCAACAGCAATGTAAACATTTTCTTTAAAAAAACTTGACCTTGCACTAGGGAAACTTAAAAATTCTTGCAAAACTATAATTCTGTGTGGAGATTTTAATATTGACCTCTTAACACACAGCTCCCAAAGAGAAAAATTCTTTAATATTATTCAAGAATATAACCTGTGCACTAAAATAAACTCCCCTACACACATAACAAAAACTAGTGCTACACTTATTGATCAGATCTTTGTAAACACAGACATGCACACCTCAGAAAACTTTAATACTGGCTACAGTGACCACAATGCACAGCTACTTGCCGTATGCAGAAGTATTGACTTGTCTAGGAATGTAAGTGTTATCTACAAGAGAAAATTCAGATGCAAAATACTGAGCACTTCAAACATATGCTAAGTACCCACTCGAATAAAATCTACAACAGTTACTACACAGACGAAAAGCTGGATAATTTCATGGAAATTTACAGGCATTGTTTTGAAATTGCATTTCCAAAAAAAGAAAATAATTTGTGAAGGCCCCAGCAAACCCAAAACTTGGATTACATCAGGGATCAAAGTATCATGTAGAAGAAAAAGAAAACTTTTTGCACTATCAAAAACAGATAGCAGCCCTGAATTTGCTCACTACTTGAAAATACAAGTTAACTCTGAGTCATGTAATAAGGGAAGCAAAATTAAGGGAAAATGACAAACTTATTATGGAATCGTCGAACAAAGCTAAGACAATGTGGAACACGGTACAGTGACTTACTGGAAAGGTGGAAACACAAAAATATTGTATTGTCACAGGCGGGCAACAAGGTCACTGATCTAAAATTAATTGCAAACCACTTCAATATTTACTACACCAATATTGCTGGTGAGATAGTGAAGGAACAAATGGGAAAAACATCAAACAAAATACTACAGGAAATTTCTGGAAATAGTGTAACGAATACATCCATGTTCCTTCGACCAATAAGTAGGGAAGAACTGTTAAACGCCATAAAGCCATTAAAAAATAAGTATTCAGCCGGAGTTGACGATGTGCCAGACTATATTATAAAACTATTAGCTGAACAGATACTCACACCACTGCTAGGTATATGCAATTCTTCACTATCAAGTGGTATTTTCCCACAACAGTTAAAAACTGCAAGAGTTGTACCCCTTTACAAAAAGGGCGATCGGCAGCAGATGGTCAACTATAGGCCTGTGTCACTCCTCCCAGGTTTTTCAGATATCATTGAAAAACTAGTTCTGTCACAATTAACTGATTTCTTTAACAAAAAAAAGTATGATGTCAGCATGGCTTCAGGTCTCAGTGCAGTACTGAAACAGCCACTTTTAGCCTCATAAATCGTATTTTAAATGCAGTGGATAATCACAAAAATGTTTCGAGGATTTTCCTGGATTTAACAAAAGCATTTGATTTAACAGACCATGAAATTCTCCTAAGAAAGTTAAAGTGGTATGGTATAAGAGGCCTGCCACACGAGTGGCTGAAATTCTACCTAGAAAATCGCTCTCAGTTAACAAAGGTAAAACACATGGGGAAAAAATGAACTCCAAGCTTATCAATCGAAACCTTACACATTAACCCATGGTGTACCACAAGGCTCAATTTTAGGTCCCTTTCTCTTCTTAATTTTCATAAACAACTTCCCCCTACATGTTCAGCACTCCGAACCAGTGCTATTTGCAGATGACACGAGCATATTAATTGAAGGTGAAAACGAAATGGCTCTAAGTTTAAATGCTAAAGTCACAAATGAAAATGTCACAGAGTGTTTTATGAGGAATAAATTACACAACAAAATAAAAACCCATTAAAACCAAACATGTCCATGGAAAACCAAAGAATTAACAGTGTCACTGAAACAAAATGTCTTGGCATCTACTTACAAGACAATCTTAAATGAAATTCCCACATCACATCATTAAATTCTAAACTATCGAAAATGACTTATGCGATGAGGATTATATGGAACAACACAAGTTCTGAAACAGTTAGATCAGTGTATTACGCTTGCATACACTCCCTATTGAGATATGGCATCATATTCTGGGAAAATTATCGTCATAGCATAACAACATTCCGGAAACAAAAAAATATTGTGAGGATTGTGAAAAATGCTGACGACCAAAAATCATGCAAACCATTCTTTAAAGAACTGTGGATTCTACCCCTACCATGTATCTATATACTAGAAGTTGTCATGTACCTAAAAAAAAAGCATGCTAAAGAATGGAAATGTATTTATTCAAAATAAACATGGACACCATACAAGGGCAAATAGTGACATACACAGACATCATTGTTATACCACAGTGTGCAAGCAAGGTGTATATCACTCAGGTTCACATTTGTTTAATAAGCTGCCAAATAACTTGTATTTATTCAAAATAAACATGAACACCATACAAGCGCAAATAGTGACATACTCAGACATCATTGTTATACCACACTGTGCAAGAAAGGTGTATATCACTCAGGTTCACATTTGTTTAATAAGCTGCCAAGTAACTTAAAGGCCATAAACAAAATCCATAGCTTTAAAAAATCTGTAACTTCATATTTCTTGGAAAACTGTTTTAACTCAGTAACACAGTATCTTGAAAGTTAATTTCTGTTGTAACAATATAAAAATGTAATGTAACAATATAGCAATATATCAATGTAACTATTTATAAATGTAATGTATACAATCAATGTAACAGTATATTACTGTAATGTCATTTTGTCCAACATCTAGGGTATAGTATATGTACCTCAAAGATTCAGGATGTAAATAAATAAATAAATAAATAAATAGTAGACTCTCGAGTATCTAGCTCATGATTGTGTGGCTTCTGTATTATCCAGCCTACTTAATTAGTATCATAATAGTACTTCTCTGTGATAAAATAAAGATTAATTTATTGTCAGTAATGTACTTCCCCAAAATTTTAGCAAGCAGGCACCAGCTACAATGCTGGATGGGTTTTCTAAATGTTTTATGCATCTTTTTTGCTTCTAGCTTCTGGAGTTGCAATTATTAGGTGCATAATGTATTGTTAATATTGAATAAATTGGAGAACCACACTCCAACAGGTGATAATTATAAGCCTTCTTCCAGTACTCACAAACAACGATGAACACACATACAGAGCAGCTCTTTTGGCAACCTGTGTTCTTTCTTTATTTAGTTGCATATCAGACTTCAAACTTGTGTGTGTTTAAATTATTGTTTCAGGTGGTCCTTTAAAGTTAAAGAGTCCAAAACAGGTGATAAACCAAAAAAGTTTGCGGTGACTATGAATCAGAAACTACATGCTGTAATGCGACTGAATTCTTGGGTAGCATCCAAAACTACTGCTTTGGAGATAGGGGCAGGAAAAAGTACTGTTGGAGACTGGAAGAAAAGTCAAGCACAATTTGAAAAAGGGAATGCTTCCTATGCTAGTGGAAGTGGAATAGAAGTAAGCAACACAACATTGGAAGGTAAGCATAAAGAAGTTGAGGAAGATTTATTTTTTGTTGTATGAACACTTACAAGGAAAGGGTTTGCCTGTTAGTGGGCCAATATTGTAGGAAAAAGCATGGCAATTGCAGCAGAAAATAGAAAGAGAAGATTCAGAATTTATTTCCAGTGATGGGTGGCTGTATTTGTGGAAGAAACGATTTGTTATTTGCCAGATTACCATCAGTGGGCAGCTTTTATTCACTGACAAAGAGGTTGCAACATTGTTTAAAGAATATCTTTTGACGTTAATTGATATGGAGGGACTTTCTGGTGAACAGCTGAACAATTGTTATGAGAGCTGTTTAAGTTACAAGATGCTCCCTACGAAAATGCTTGCTTCAAAAAAGAAAGAAGCAGCACCTGGATACAAGAAACATAAGAAATGAGTTACCATACTGGCTTGCAGTAAAACAACTGGAAACCACAAGCTTGGTGTTACAGTGATAGGAAAATCATGGAAACCAAGAGCTTTTGAAAACCTGAAAAATCAGGAATCACTGCCCCTATATTACACTCATCAAAAGAAAACATGGATGATTCCAGAAATCTTTAAAACCTGGTTCCAAAATGAATTCATACCAGCTGCAGAGAAATATTTAAAAGATTTGCTGCTACTTGGTAGTATGTATTTGCATCCTACCAGTGACAAACTCACAGATGGAGACATCAAAACATTATTTTTAGCATCAAATGTGAGTGCTCTTTGTTAGCTGATGGATCCTTGAAATACTAAAGAAGAAGTATTACTGCTGTCTTCTCAGTTTATTGGTGTCAGTGATTGATTAATGAAGACTGTATAATGATTCTGAAGAGGACTGATTTGCTAGACGTTGTAAGGTGGTTGGTCAAAGTGTGGGAAGAGATTCCAGACGTTTTCTCAGCATGCAGAACTTTGCTGCCAGTATCTGCAACACTCAGTGGCATAACAAGAGCCTCTTACCACAGAACTCCCTGACCTCAAAATCAAGTGAGCATTGTTAATCCAATGGACTGACCCCATGAAATCAACCTTCGAAATGGCGAAGCATAGCATAGTGGATGTACAGCTCCTCGTTCATCCAGAATTAAAAGCAGCATTCACACTGGAAGTAGATGCAAGTCAGATAGTGATCAGAACCACTCTATAACATTTCCATGAGGGAACATGGCAATCTTTGGCCTACCAATCCCATAAGCTGTCGTCATATGAGTAGAAGTGGAGCACTTATGATCGGGAACTCCTCGCAATATATGAGGCGATAAATTACTTCTGCCCACAACTGGAAGCAAGGGAGTTCATGATTCTTACTGATCACAAGCCACTGATGTACAAATTTTGGCAGAACAACAACAATTGCTCTTCTCGCCAGCACAACCAACTCATTTTCATAGTGCAACTCAACATGGACATCAGGCACATATCAGATACTGACAATATGTTGGCTGATGCCTGACTTTCAAGTATGGTGTTTTGCTTGACTCACCAAGGCATAGAATTCTGACCAAGATACTCAGAACTATATCACAACAGTGCTGGAAGTGAGGTTAGTCAATGTGCTTGGCACCAACACCAAAATATGCTGTGACCTCTTGACTGGGAAACCAAGTCCTTTCTCACTGGTAGAGATTTGCAAGCCTACCTTTGACAATATGTCCAGATTAAGTCATCCAGGCATCAGGTCAGCCAATTCACCTAGTCTCCCACCACTTTGTGTGGCCAAGAATACAGAAAGACTGCCATGAATGAACTCGCACGAGTGTCTAATGCCAATGGAGGAAGATCAACCATCACATATGCACAGCAGCTAGGACCTCTCCAATTACAAACGTGATTTGCACACATACATGTCAGTGTCATGGGTCCACTACTTTCTTCCAATGCATGACAACATATCCTTACCATGATTGATCCTTTTACACACTGAACTGAAGTAACCACGTTGGATAACATGTCTACAGAAATATTGGCATCTGCTTTTACATCAAGTTGGCTTCCTTGCTTTAGTTGCCTGCTGCACATAATGACAGACTGTGGCCACTGGTCTGAGTTGGATCTGTTCTCCCAGCTTACAAAGTTATGTGGTGCAGTGCACCATAGAACCACCAGTCACCACCGAGCCAATAATGGCCTGATTGAGTACTGGCACTGCTTGCTTAAAGTGGCCAAGTTTAAGATTGGATGACAGCATTTTAAACATATTACTGGACAACATATAAACCCTATTTAGACACATCATCAGCAAAACGTGTTCATGGTGAAACCCTGCACATACCTGGAGAGTTTGTAGAAGTGCAACCATCACAGTTACCTCATATCAGTCATAGTGACTTAGTACTTTGGCTGAGAAAACATTTCACCCACACCAATGTCAAGGCATGGCCACCACTGCTGTCTATGTGCATCAGGACCTATTGACATGAACACATGTTATGCTCCACATGGACAGTTTCAGACCTTTGTTGCAATCACCGGGCCCAACAGCATGTTGCAATAAGATACTGGTGAAAGGAAAGACGAGACAAGGTAAAACTAGCATACATTCCATGCAACAATTGACTACCCACCTGCCCCAACCACACCCAGAAGCATCAGCAGCAGTACTGGTATCAACACTGTTACCACCCATCACAGGACTGCCATTGACATGCACAACGAGATCAGGATAGCAAGTACAACTTCCAGCACCCTATGTGGATAGCACTCTGCTTTCCTGAGGGGGCTGATATAGCGCTGAAGCTCCAGTTTATCTTGCAGTGTAGTGCAGTGCAGTGCAGTGTTGAGTGCATGTGCATACGAATGTGTATCATTATGGTGCAGTTGTCAGCCAGCTTTCTGTGTCAGTAGCCAGGTGCACTGATATTGATGGTGAATTATTCTGAATGGTCAAAGAGTTTATGATTTTTATATGTGTTGTTGTGTTGTACTTATCTTGGTGACAAGAAATAGTTTTCAGTTCAGATGCATTTTATCTGTATGAAGATTGTGCATCATCAAGCCATGAGCTTTCTGTTTCTTTGTACAGAACTCAACTCCTTAGGTTAATGCAATAAAGAGACAGTTCACATATAATAATAAGTCATATCACACACATACAGGGTAGATGACGAATCAGCTGAACATATGTCTCATTGTTATATGTAAACTGAATATAAAATAATTTCACATAGGAGGAAATTTTCACCATGTGGAAATTGATTTTCAAAGACAAAAATAGAAGCCCATCCACCCAGAGTCAGTTCCCTAAAAATCTTTAATAAATTGCCATCCTCAATGTGGTCCATGTACTGGAAATTATTTCAAAGAAAACAATGTAGGTAGTTGCCTGAAATCCCATACTGCAATATAACAGAATTTGTTGCTGTACAGAACATGAACACTGTATGTTAAAATACAAAATGTGTGACTAAATGTCTGTTATTATGTATGTTTGTAATTAAGTACACTGGTAAATATATATGTCTCTAATTATATATAAGAGATGAAGTCTAATCCATTGTATATATGGTCAATGATGAATAAAGATTGACTGATTAGTTCATACTCTGTAAAATAATCTCTTACCAAGTTAGAAAAATTTTAACAAAATAAACTACAGTGCTCTTATCTTATGATGGTCTCTGTACCTACACATATTTCACTCATATGACAGCATTACTTAACTGTTTACTTGTAGCTATCACAAGAGTTTTTCCCTTAAAGGCTATAAAGCTATGGTCAATGTAAATGGTAAAAAAGACCTCTCCATTTTGCTGGAACATTCAAAAATATTATATTTTCATATAAAAAAGTTGTCTGCTCTGGCCAAAATGAAAAAAAAATTGCTTCCAGGTATTATGAGTAGTAATTAAAAGACCACTGAGTATTTCATGTGTAATCTGCCTGCAGTGTCAAAATAAAAAAGAAGTTATTTTTATAGAAAAGTAGCACTAAAAATCATCTTGTGATTGGTGTGCCATGCAGAATCTTCTGAGAATTCAACAACAGGGTCAATCTTCTTTTTGTGTGAATAAAGGTATCTAGGTTGCATAATATATTTCTTCATTTATAAAAGGGCTGTCGTAAGATGAAATGAGCATAATTATGAAAAGTGTGACAGTAATAAAAACTACTACAACTGTACTGAAGGTGTGTTTATTATATCAGAAGTGGTTTCATTTCAGTAAACATCATCAGGTGACAATATGTTGAAACTTCGTCAATTTGGTTTGTAGAAGAATAAATAGTAGCACTCCAAATCACAGTTACTGTTTTATTTCTGTTGCTGGTGACCAGTTTCATTTATCGTGACCATCATCTAACCACAGGATGAGCTGGTACTCAGGGCTGCTTTGTACAACCAAAGGGTACTCATCATCAATTGGCTGGAGTGCTCCTTATAGCCAGTCAGTCTGCTTGTGATTTTCTGTTACTTCTTGTCATTTCTGTATTGCTTTCATACCACTTAATATCTAAGAAACACTGTATCTATTTATGTAAAAATACAAATGATGCTAGTAAAATGTTCTTTTAGGGGGTCGGTGGTGGATCTTGATCCCCTTGATGTCTTCCACTCTACCCCCACTACACCCCCAACCCACCCTCTTCCATCAGAAGCCACTTCAGTGGAATCAGAATGGTAGTTGCTCCACATTTATGTGTCATTTGAAGGCCATGCAAAGAGTTAAATATGCCACCACATTACTTACTGCTAGGCACCAGAAAAGAAGGCACCCATTGGCATGCCACTATAACATCAGCCTCACAGATGATATGATGTACTTGTCACCTGATAAGAATGCAGCATTCCTAGATGTCTCAGAAAAGAAGCATCTTTGGTTGATTGCTGACCTCGAAACATGGCAATATGATGAGCATAAATGCCCACAGTTCAGCGTAGTGTGACTTTTAATTTACAGTGTCTGTAAATATGAGTAGTTGATTATGGCAGAAGAAAATGCAGTTTCTGTATGAGCAATGAAACAGAAGTTATAATGAGTTTAATTAAGAGAGGTGAATCAGAATTCAGTTTGGTATCTGACAAGAGACAAGTCAGTGCAGACTGTGGGGTTGCAGTGCTGAGTGATTCTGTAGTGAGCTGAGTTGGGTGTTGACATGGCGCAAGCCTGGAGACAGAGGAACACAGTCATGGGAGGGCGAACAAAAACTGAAACACAGTATTTGTAGGCAGACACACCTCCACACTGGGAAGTTGGATGGTCCTACCAGCAATCTTCACCAAAGAAAAAAGTAGTTCTTTCAATAAATAATTAAGTTAAAGCATGGAGCAGCAGCAAAAATTAGGTAAAAGCATAATTCAAGTGTTAGAGAGTCAATAAGGGTGAGTTAAACTTGGGCAGGTTCAGTTTTTATGGAAAACAACATTGCACTAGTGGTGTAAATGTACACAAAGGAGCATAACTGCATGGTCATGATCATAATGGATTCAGAGTCACGCAATATGGGAATGGTATTGTCTGTAAAAGTTTGTAAGAAAGTTTTAGAGAGGCCAACATGCCTCACGAATGTGTACATCAATTTTACCAGAACTTTGTGACTTTCTTTAGTAGTAGACCTTCACTTCCCCACATTAGCCTTATGATTTGAAAGAGATACGGAATTCACAGGATGGCAAATGACACAAAAGTGGCTGCATCTGCAGGTAAAGTCAGGTAGGTTACAGGTTGAGAAAGTGTGGAGGCTGACAACACTGCTAATGTGAGGTAAGTCATACATAGGACTTGCCAAGCACCCCTGTAATGCTATTGCTTACTGTACCAGACAGCCAAGGTGGTCTAGGGGTGTTGTCACATGGGGATTGTCATTCATTACTTCTCTTGTTGGGATGCCAATGTTAAGATCTTTTTGTTTTTAGCCATCCAGAAAGAGTAGGTGTTCTCCTTCATGGAGCAGGCTGTGATGGAATCTTGAAACCTCACTCTTACAGTTAACATAGCCAAGTACTTGAATTTATTAATCCTTCCAACTCAAGGAGAGTCACTTCTGATCACAAACATAGTGGGGAAAAAGATGATGCTTTATACAAAAATTAAACCTATGGGAACATCAACTTCATATTCATTCCATGGAAAATTTCCCAGAATTGTGTCAACAGACATAACTGACCGTGTCTGAATAATTTAAACATTACATAATTAGATTTCAAAGCTGTACCAAGACTGCAAATGATTCTAGACTGATTTCTAGCTATTTTTCAGATCACTCTTGCTTTGAGCTGTTGATGTGCATGATTATTTCCATCTTAATCTGATGAATATTGAAAGTAATAACTGATGTAAGAATATATTGGTTCAAATTTTAAAAGACTTTTATAACATACTATGCCAAAAGCAATATCATAAACTGCACATACAAACTACAAAAGTTATTTCATTGTTTAGTTCATCTTATGTAAGTCTCCTAATCACGAGGCTGGCATTTCTCTGTAATTCATGTAATTCACAAAACAGAAAAAGTGATGAAGGGTGACCATACTGTTCACAGTTTTCGTGAGTACCGTGACATAAAATTTTGTCCTCTTGAGTTTTTTTTTTTTTTTTTTTTTTTTTTTTTTTTTTTTTTTTTTTTTTTTTTGCCCTCTCAAAATTATATTTGGATCAATATGGTACTTCAATGGGACTTTGAACGCCAACTTAGTGATCAGATAAGGAAAACAATAAGAATGTGGAAAGTTATTTCCTAGTTGTACAGGAAACCAAATTTCTAAACAAGAACATTGTGTACAATGAACACAGCAGAGTATTCACAGGAATGCCAGGAATACGAATAATTATGGGAAATGTACCTCTGCTCAAGACTGTTGTTCATGTAAACAAAAGTATAGTGAATGATGATGTAGAGTTTGCAATGAAATCTGAAAGATCATCACCATTTACAATCAAGTGCAAAAAAAGAAACATAACTTTATCAGCTGCCAAGCCAGCTTGCTATAACCAATAAAAACAATAAGAAGACCCCCGCCCAGAAAGTGCACTACATCTGGGATCTTTTGGGTTGGGTTGTTTGGGGGGAAGAGACCAAACAGCAAGGTCATTGGTCTCAGGAAGGATGGGGAAGAAAGTCGGCTGTGCCCTGTCAAAGGAACCATCCCGGCATTTTCCTGGAGCAATTTAGGGAAACCTAAATCAGGATGGCCGGATGCGGGATTGATCCGTCGTCCTCCTGAATGTGAGTCCAGTGAGCTAACCACTGCACCACCTCGCTTGGTGGGATCTTTTGGAAAATGAGATCTTGCAGATAGCCAAGAAGAGTGTTAAAATTCTCCTGGGGGGTTTTAATGCATAGATAGGGAAGGAAAGGAACTACAAAGACAACACTGGAATGCCTGGTACATAAGAGAACAACCAGAAATGGAAAAAGCTCATAGAACTTTGTAGAGCATGTCATTTTAGACTAATGTCAAATCATTCAGGGAATTCCCAAGAACAGTGAAAAGCTGGGTATCCCTAAATCCCAATCTATAGGAAAATTGCACTCAAACCATATATTGGTATTTAGGAAAAACTGAAATGTCAAGGTGAACAGAAATGGTGAATTCTATTACTACCGTTACATTTATAAACTGCTCCACTAGCTCACAAGAAAGTCCAACCCAGAATAACGAAACAGAACATAAACAAAATGAACATCATGCAAGAATTCATTAAGAAGTCCAGGGAAGAAATTTGCACCACCTTAAATAAAAGCTGGCAATAACACTCTAAAGGAATCAGTAAAGCAGCAAAGGAAATACTAAGGTTGGTGAAGAGAGAAAGGGAAATTAGGTAGAATGAAGAATATGAGAAACCACTTAGAAAGAGGTTCATAAAATGGGGAAGATGGAAACCCTCAGCAAAAACAGAACTTTAGGAACAATTTGGACAACAGGGGTTAGAAATGTCCAGAATATTCCACAGGGCTAAACGATAATTTAAACAGCACAGTTAAAATTCTCCACACTGACTTTATTAAGCACAAGCCTAAAGATATCTATCACACTTTCAAAGACAAACTTAAGGGTTACTAAGCTCCAAGTATTGGTTTTCAAAATCAATAGACACGCTGGACTGAACAGTGAAGAAAACAGTGAGATACTTGCTGGATACTTTCAAAATATCTTGAATTGTCTGTTCCCAACATCTAGATTAGAAATCCAAGAGCCAAAAGAAAAGCCAGAAGATGGTGAACCACAAACAAAGGAAATCAGAAATGCCATCAAAAATCTAAAAAGCCAACTGGGCAAGTGGAGGAGGTCTAATAACTGCTGGAATGTTAAAGCAATGGAGGCAGAAGTTCTTGATAACTTTCATCGAAATGTTGGGGAAATCTGGTAAATTAAGAAAATCTTGAAATAACGGAAAACCCATCTGCTACACAAGAAAGAGGATAAGCCAGATATTAACAGCTACAGAGACATTTTCGTCATTTCAGTTGCTTATAAAATTATCTTGAGGATGTTTTAAGTAGAGTAGAGAAAGCACTGGACAAACAACTAGGGGAATATCAAAGAGGTACACAAAAGGCAGCTCCTACATTGATTGTCAATCTAAGATAACTAAATAATTAGTACACCTTGAAACATCATATGATTGAAAGTAAGTAATGGTGAACGGGTCTTCAACTTAAATCAGTAATCTGCCATAGAATGCTGGACAACAAGAGAAATGGTGTTGTCTTTCAGAGGCTCTCAGTTTGGTGTACAGAGAGACTTTGAACATGATTATAGCAGATTTCTAAATCAATAGCAAGCAAGCAAATGTAGTCATAGGAATCCTAACAAAAATAAGCTCCAGAGTAAAGTTTCTGGGAACAACTCACTTGTCCATTCAAAATGAAGAGAGGAACAAGACAAAGGATGGCCTTTTGCCATTCCTATTCAATTATATTCTAAAGTCATGAGAATTTGTAAAACAGAGTTGTATAGTCAGAGAATAAACTCAAACTGCATGGGAAGATACACATGATAAATTAAAGTCAGCTGCCTGGCAGTTACTGATTATACTATGGTACTATCAGAAAGCCCAGAAGAAGCAACCACAGAAATCTGTATCTTAGTAAAGCTGACAAGAACTCTGTGCAGGAATCAGTGAAGCTGCAAATAGGATGCAAAGAGGGAAAAAATCTTTTCAAGTAAGACTCAGAATCTCAGCTGAAAAGACTAAATTTATGAGCAGTTACAAACATGGACTAAAATGTCTTAAAACAGGAACAGGGTGGACTGAAAGGATCAAGAAGTTCAGATACTTTGATGAGACTCTTCAAGAGAAATAATTACAATAGTAGCTGTTGGACATTGAATGTTAAGTATGGAAACAGGAAATTTGCTTTCTGGAAGCACATGGATTGACAAAAAATGTATATAATAAGAAGCACTTTTCCTGAAGTGCCAAAATAATGCACTATAACACTATTGTCACAATAGAACATCTCAACTCCAGTGAATGCTTCATGATGAACTTTAGCTCGGGGAACATAGAAGTCTCAAAAAGGAGAATTCCAAGAAAAATCATGGGTGTGCCCTGGACTGAAGACAGATGAAAATTGTGAAGCAACAGAAAAATATGTCAGAACATGGAAAGAATTTCAGAGACTGTGCCCATGGACATGATGCTCTTAATCAGTTTATGGATGACTTCAACTAAAAACCTTGAAGGTACTCTGGAACATAGTGTTCACTGATAACTGGCATATACTGATTGATATTTGAATGTAAAAAGTTTCCATCTGTGACACCAATGCAGTGGCGTCCTTAGGACTCTTAGTACACAGAGAATATGCTATTTCCAATGTGCGCAATATAACACAGGAACTTGTACACTTGGCATGTGTGTTTAAGGAAAATGGATACTCCAAAAGTCAGATTCATTGGGCTGTGCAGTTTGGAGTACCCAGGAGGCAAATGAAGAGAAGCTTATAGTTGAGTCAGCATAAATTGATGTCTGACAGCTGCAGTGGGCTGACATGGCAGCTCTGCAGGCCTACCACAGTGAATAACATAACACAATTTTGTAAACATCTCTATGGCAACGTCTCATTGTTGTCACAGCTCTGTGGACAGCTACTGTTTTCATCTTCAGCCATTAGCACTTCATAGCTGGAGGCAGGCCACAGTGCTACAAGATGTTAGGGATCTCCTTACACTGTCTCGACTGTATATCTGGGGCCTTTGTTCCTCATGCTGAAGGCATATCCTTTAAACGTGTAAAAACAGACAATGGAAACTCCAGATAGGAATATCAACAATTTAGGAAAGATAAATTTCTACTAATGATAAAGAAGATTCTTTAAGTTGTAGACAGGCACAATTACAAGATACTTAAAAGAACCTTTTGGAACAGCCTTCATCAGCAAAAGAGAAACAAACACCATTCATATGCACAAGCAAGCATGCCTCACACACACATGACCACCAACTCTGGCAGCTTGGGCCAGAATGCAACTATCACTTCTGAGGGAAGCAGCAATCTGTAGGGGATGGGGAAGGGGGAATGATGATAATGTATTAGTGGGGAGAGAGTGGAATACTGTCTTGTGGGAGGAGTAGAGACTAGAATGCCAGCATCACAATGTCAGGACATTGTGAGGCTGGGAGGTGAGGAAAAAAGTTGTGGAAAAGGAGATGAGCGGGGAAGAATGGGCAGGTGTGTTGGCAGAGGTTGGCGAACAAAGATATTCTTGTCTCCCATCTTCTTTGTTTGCCACCCTCTACAAACAAAGAAGATGGGAGACAAGAATCCACCCATCTTTCCTTGCTCCTCTCCTTTTCTGCTTCTTTTTTTCCCCATCTCCCTGCCCCGCAACCTCTTAATGCTGTGCCTTTTGGCATCCTAGACCCTGCACTCTCCACCAGACAGAGTTCCTCTTTCCCTTCCCCTTCCCCTTCCCCACCTACTTCAGACTGATGCTTCCATTTCCACACAATAGTTGCTTTCTGACCTGAGCTGGCATAGTTGGCAGTCATGAGTGCATGTGGCATGCTTACTTTTATGTATGAATGGTGTTCATTTATCTTTTTCTGATGAAGACAGTGGCCAAAAGCTTTGTGTAAGTGTCTTTTAATTGTGCCTGTCTGCTACTTCAACAGAGTAAGAATTTCAAGGAGGTTAGGCCACCACTTAGCTCTGTCAAAGATGATTCGGAAAGGCTGACATATGCAAAAGTTCATGTCAATGTGAAGAAGCTTGCACTGGCTGGTCAATTCACATAGTTCAAAACAGGTGTGTGAAACATTATCACTACACAAAGTACAAGAACCTAAAAAATCAGCAGTAGCAGAACATTGTTTAAAGGAGGAATATAGGACTAAATTTGATGAGACAGTGATATTTGATGGTATGTGTGGTTTTTAGATCAGTTTTTGTAAGGAAGCAATTGAAATTAGGTTGGCAGGTAATAGGGACAAGGGTTTTTGCCAAAGCAGGATGTGGAACTCTGTACTATCTCACAAATAAAACACAAAGTTCTTTGATATGGCTGGCTCCAGTGTTTGAAAATAGTCTTTGAATGTGGTATGCTATTGGGGTGTTCTACTATGGGCAGCTCCCCTTTGAATGTGGTATGCCATTCGGGTGTTCTACTATGGGCAGCACCACAAGCCCAGTGTTAGGGCAGCACCTATGGTGGGCAGTACATGGACCATGTATGGTATGGAGGCTTATACAGGGTGAGTTTCCAGCCTTGAATTTAGTTTGTATTAGGAATCAGCAGCAGAAGCATCTCTTCCAAAGGTGGCAGACAGGTATATCACCAGAATTTCCAAGTTCTGTTGATTTTAGAAACTGGCAGCAAATGTTAGAAGATTGTAAATCAAATAAGTATTCAGCTATCTCTGGAAGAGAAAACTAATCTAACATGGATTCAGAAAATTGAGAAAGATCTAGAAAAGTTGAACATCAGATAATCTCAAATGTTAGAAAGATGTACATTTAGGAACAGAATCTGAACTGTTTCCAACCAGAGTGGACAAACTTGGACAAAAGAACAAGAGAAGCAGGACAACATATGCTTCAAGGTATATCGGAAACAAAGGAAACCCCAGACTTAGGAAAAGAAAAAGAAATAAAATTGCAGTGTGATTCTAAGTGCTAAATTCACTTGTAATAATAATAAAAAGAACACACAGCTGATGTCAGAAGCTATTTTCTCTGATGCAACATAACTAGTAGGTGACAGTAAACATTTTTGTTCAGATTACACATTACTGATTTTGTTCCTTATTTCATGTCCACTAGCCTGTAAGATCAGATGCAGTTTTATGTACTCACTAAGCAGAAAAAGGTTATTACATTTAAATTTGTAAATGATATGCCGAGCTAACAGTTAGTAAAGCAGATTTTATCCAAGTTATATACGTCTGCAAAACAGTTTTCCCGAACTAGAGTAGTAAAAATCTTGGTTTATTTTTTCTTCAAATTTTTAATTAGGTTATCATGTGTATGTATTAGTCGAGTTTTGGAATGATGCTAGAAATTCATGTTAAGAAATAAAATAATTTATTAGAGCATTGTCAGTAATAATACAATGTAAATTTGTTCACAAATTAGTGTTGTAGGCTACTGGACAACTATGGAGGTGGTGGGTGATGATGTCCAGGACCATGGTGTTCGTGTGGTGGCCCATGGTGTCCATGGTGCTCATGTGGGGGCCCATGGTGCTCATGTGGTGGCCCATGGTGTCCATGGTGCTCTGGAGGTGGCCCATCATGATGCGGCCTCGGGTCATGCGGTGGTGGATGGTGGTCGTGATGCGGTCCATGTGGATCATGAGGCCCGTGGTGATGAGGGTCATGATGCGACATTCTGTCAAAATCACAAAACCTGTGAATATAATTCTGCATTTCCTGCAGTTAATGTAGCTTATAGTACAATACCTTATTGTTTGACACTGTGAAATACAATTATATTCAATTTAATCTACCCACATCAACAGAAAAGATGTAACTCAGTTAACAATGGCACTATTGATGATGTTGCAGTAACATACATTTTTAAGTGATTATGCAAAATGTATTCACTTGTTGTCATTTTACCATAAAATTTCTGTTAAAAATATTTAAAAGTCCAGTACCATGATGTTATTCTGAATGGAGAATGGGTTAAATCTAATAGTTCTTTCTGCATGTATTTTATTCCTTTTGTGGTTTATAGGACACATGTCTCACTAAGTTAATATGCAGTTTTGCACATGTCTCACTAAGTTAATATGCAGTTTTGAGTAATAGGATGTCTGTGTGCCATATCTGTTTAGTGTTACCATGTAGTGAGATGTTTTTGGTACTTGGAAAAAAATACTATGGATGATAGCATGCGTACTGGATATGCATAAGGGTGTGAATGATTCATAGGGATAGAACTGCTGTGAATGATTCATAGGGATAGAACTGCTGGCCCAGTTCATACGTTTCGTGAAAATCGGATCAAATCACCATCTTGTTCAGTCCAAGAATGTTTAGAGTATGGTAACTCATAAATAAAGAAAATAAAAATAAATTGGGTTTTCTGATGCATTGTAGACATTATTTTGAAACTTTACTACACACATCATTAATTCTGCTGGTTTGTACATAATCTGTATATACTGGGATGTACTTGACCCAGAAAACTTCATAAAATGTATAAAACACTTACAAGTGATGTACAAAAGCCATCATGAAATTTTTTCTTGAAATTTTATGTGAGATATTTCATGGTTTTCATTGCACAAGCATGAATGTGCTTTGGTACTAATTTCTTATACTTATTTCCAATTTTGGCATTCCAGTAAAATTTAACTTTGAACATCCTAGGTTCACGTGATAACTTGGACCTAGTTAGGTTCATGTGACATATGTACCCCGCCTTACCAGTTTTCAAAATAGATCACGTTAAAAAATTTTTGGTAGTGAAAGTGTGTTATTGAACATATCAGAATAGAGTTTTTGACCTTTTTTATTGAAATAAATAAATTTTAAGAATGAAAAGAAGCTAATTGAATACGAGTCATTCTGATGGAATGCTTTTTGCTACCTTGAAATTTGTTACAGCCTTTGTGCCTCCAGCTGTCTTGTAGTTGGCATTAATATTCACTTTAGGATGCACAGCCTAGAGAGTCATGAAAGAATGATGGGTGAGGAGGACCTTGTCTAAGATATACATCAGTAATTTTAAATATCTACAAGTATGGAGCCGCTGTGAGTGGCCCAGATTCGGGGGGCGCGGAGAGGTGGGGGTGGGGGGTGGGGGGTAATACCTTCCATATTCCCATAAAATCTGGCATGAGGGAAAGGCCACACTGCATTTGTTTCTCAAGGCTGTATGTACTGGACATCCATCAAGCTGTTTTCATTTCCTCAAGGATGAGCAGCATTGTTCTAGATATTACCTGTCTTCAAGTTATGTGTTTTCACTATCTCACTGCTCCACCACTCCAGCCTTATGGAAACTATCACAGGTGTGCTCGGTTATACATAAATGAGGTGACAAACTTCTGTTCACGGGGAGGATACTGGGAAAATGCAATGAATCTACAAAGAAGGGGCTTATGAAACAGTTGTGCAACACATCCTAGGATGCTACTCAGGTGTGTGGGACAAATATCTTATAGGACTAGCAATGGTACTGAAAGTATAGAAAGAAGCTAAGCACAAATGGTCACAGGATTTTCGTGATCCATGGGAGGTTGTCACAAAAATACTGAAAAACCTGAACTGGCAGGCACTTGAAAACAGATACCATCTGTTCTGTGGAAGACTAGTTGCAAAATTTCAAGAGCCAGTATTTAGTGATGAATTTTGGAATACACCATCTGATCAAAAATATTCAGATATCACTGTGTAGCGTGGAACTGACCACTAGATGTCATGAGAGGTGGACCTGCCTGTATAAAATAGTGGGAGTACTATGTTGTCAGTAGAGAAACAGTAGCAGCAGAATGGATCAGTCAGGAGATTTCACTGATGTCAAACATGGACTAGTCACTGGCTGTAGCCTGAATAGAAATCCATCAGGCACATTTCAACCATTCTAAAGCTGCCCAACTCAACTGTTGGTGGTGTTATTGTGAAGTGAAATCTTGAAAGAATAACCACAGATAAACAGAGACCTGGCAGACCTCATCTCCTAACAGACATAAACTGTCGAGTGTTGCAAACGGTGGTTAAAATAAATAACATGAAATCAGCAGAAGTTCCAAATGGCTACGAGCAGCCCAGCCAGCACAATAATTGTGCTTATAGAATTAAAATGGTTTGGGTACAGTGGTTGACCAGCTCCTCATAGGCCACACAATTCTGTAGCCGATGCTAAGTGATGTTTGAGGTGGTGTAAATAGTGCACCAATGACAATAGGTGAGTGGAAACGAGTGATTTGATGTGATGAATCACACTGTATCCTGTAGCAATCTGATGGAAGGGTCTGAATTTGTAAAATGCCTGCAAAACCTTACCTGCCACCATTTTTAGTGGCAACAACGAAGTACAGAGGAGATCGTGTGATGGTATGGAGTTTTTTTGTGGTTTAGAGTGTGATTCCCTTATTGCACTTAGAAAAACGCTAAATGCAGAATAATATGAACTCATTTTACAGCACTGTGTACTGGATACAGTAGAGGAACAGTTCAGAGGTGATGACTGCATCAGCATGACAATACATCTGTGAAGCAATGGCTCATGACAATAACATTCCTGAAAAGAATTGGTGTGACCAGAGTCCTAACCTAAACCCAATGGAACACATCTGAGCTGAGTTAGAACATCAACATTGCTCCAGATCCCAGCATCCAACATCACTACCTTCCCTAGTTTTGGCTCTTGAGGTAAAATGGACTGCCATCCCTCCATAGACATTCAGTCATCTCATTGAAAGTCTCCCCAGCAGAGTTCAAGCTTTAATAAAGGCAAAGGGTGGACACACCCTATGTTAATGTCCACTAACAGGTGTCTAGGTAATTTTGTTCAGATAGTGTATACCGTACTACAACCCTCCAATTTTTCAGTACCATATGGACCATGAAGACAATGTTATACCAATTACAGTTTTCACGGAAGCATTTAAGCAATCATTTTTTCCGCACTCCAGGCACGAATGGAAAAGAAAGATACCATGCAAACATGTCACACGTGGATGGTCGATAGTCATCAACATGAAGTAAATTCTCAGCCTGGTGGGCAGATCAGCAGTTCATATCTCTTCACTGAAGCCTCCAATACACTCGTTCTAAAATACATTTCCCCCCTATTCTGAACCTGGACTTGGAACTCAGTGAGATATTAGACAATTTTAGTTAGATAACATTATTTGCAATTGAAACATTCAGCTCCAGCAGCATTTTCAGCAATCAACTTAATGCAGTTTATATTTTCCTCACTATGTGGTTTGCGGCTGTGACCTGCCAGCTTCAACTGACAATCTTAAAAGGAGTGCAGAAAGTGAACAAACTGTAAATCATTGACAGTAACTGAGGAGGCAACTAGGTCAGTCATAGAAAAACCTGAACATTTGTGTTTACAATTCATGACGTAAAAGTTTCTTATCATGGCCAGAAGATTTCAAGCATGAGAGGCGTTCAGTTCGTAATGAAACAGATTTCTTTTTTCTTTTTTTTTTTTTTTAAGTGGGTTGGTTTTATTCAGGATTCCAATACACCATATTATTCCCCACGCTTTTGACTACAAAACCTTATTTTTCAAAATAATCTCCGTTCTATGTGACGGCCTTACCCTGCCTTATAGGGAGGGCCTGTATGTCTGCTTGGTACCACTCTACTTTTCGACGTCAGAATCAATATCTTGGTGCATCTATAATCGTCTCATTATTCATGCACTTCTTCATTGGGCCAAACAGGTGGAGGTTGGAAGGTGTGAGATCTGGGCTGTGGAGTGGATGAGGAAGAAGAGCCTAGCGAAGTTTTGTAAGCTTTTTTTTTTTTTTGGGGGGGGGGGGGGGGCAAACTGCTGAGGTCATCGGTCTGTGAGCTACTCTCAGACGCGCAGACCTGTGTGTGGCTTTGCATTGTCATGAATAAGGAGAAGTTCGTTTGCAGTTTTGTGATGAGGAACATGCTGAAATCGTTTCTTCAATTTCCTGAGGGTAGCACAGCTTCGTACAGCTGGCCGACACGCGGGAAATTTGACAGGTTTACACGACGTTGTTAGGATGATGGCAGATGCCTCACCAAACGATTCACTGTGCTTTTGTTCACTTCCAGGTCTCCTTAGACATTCTGCGAGCACCTAAAAATTTCTGCAATGCTCTGGATTTCCGCCAGAAGAAATTCAATGAGGGCCGTCTACTTGGAACCCACTTCCTTTGTGGATGCCATTTTGAGGGGTACATGTGGATCCACCATCTACCAGAGCTTCATGAAACTGTAGAGACTGAAGCGGGAATATCCCACGATCTGTCATAACAAATTCCTCATTTTTTCAACCGAAACTGGTCGAGAAAAAACAAAGTGTTGTCTTACCTATTGAACGCCCTTCATAGTTTTCGTCTTTGGTAGTAGGGGAAGTTTAAAGTCGAGCTACGCAGAATGGAAACGCCAAGAACTGGCAGTAAAGGCATTTAAGAATGCCGTTGACTGGACCTGCGATAAATTTGGTAAAAAAATTAGTGCGTCCGTCATAAAAACAGGATGCAATGCACGGGAACCAGTACTGAGGAGGAAGACTCCAATCACCATATACGCTGCCATCCAATGCTCGGACTGGCAGGTGGAGTATTAGTTTTAGTCAACTATGAGCGTAAGGAGTGGAGCTGGAAAGAACTAACCATATAGCACTTCAGAATGCTGTGTCAGCAGCATCTGCTCACAGAGAGGTGCACAAATTAAAACTGAAAGACTGCAGAGTAATGGTAGTCGATTGGCCAATCCACATCTATACTCAACAAGCCACCATATGATTCGTGCAGAGGGTACATTTTGTACCACTAACATTTCCCCTCTTTCTTGTTCCAGATGCGAATGTTGGTATGCCTACTTCTGAGTTCGAATCTCCCTTATTTAACCTTCATGGATTTTTCTCGAGATATATTAGTTCGGTTTGCAGCGTCTTTGGTTTGCATGTTGGTATTCCAGTTGCTAAAGGTTTAGTTATCGAATGTCGTTTTTTATTTGTAGTTCACTGTTGCAATCTGAATTTACATTTTGTCATTTGGAGATAGTGAGTGCCGCTGTAGACGCTAGAAAATGGAGTACAAATTGGAGAAATCGGAACATTTCTGATAAAAGCTTCTGCTTGAGTGCAGTAGAGGGGTGACAGCAGTGCCAGGCAGAAACATTTGCGCTGTGTGGGGGGGATAAGGCTATTGGGCAGAGGAGGGCAAGGAAACATTTTCTCGTTTTAAGGAGGATCGTTTTGACGTTAGTGACTCTCCACATTCATGAAGACCTTCGGGGTTTGATGATCATCGTTTAAATGCGCTAATAGACAATGATCCACGTCAGTGTACTCGAGAACTGGCAAATGTGATGAACTGTGATCATTCAACCACCCTACGACATTTGCATGCAGCGGGTTAGGTTAAAAAATCGGGTATGTGGATATCACATGCTATAAGCAAAAATCCCAAAAATCAGCAGGTGGCCAAATGTGCCTCTGTGCTTGCTCGTCATCAGTTGGCTCGTGAACGACACCGACCATTCCTATCCTGTATGTTACTGGTGAAGATAAATAATGTCTTTATGCTAATATAAGGAAAAGAAAGGACTGTTTGACCCCAAACAAAGCAGCAAGCACCTGTACAAAGACCTGCGCTCATCCACAAAAGATAATGTTACGCATGCAGTCCAAGAACAACGACCAAGAAGACTGCGTGAAGTGATGCTAGTCCATGATAAAGCCTGCCTGCATTCTTATAGACTGACAAAAAACACTGTACAAGAGTTGGATTGGGGAGTCATTCTGCACCCATCTTATCCACCTGATAATGCGCCCTCAGATTTTACCTTTTCCGCTCTCTATCGAACAGCCTTCAAGGAACTTCCTTTCAGATGAAAATCCGCTCCGAACATGGCTCGACAAGCTCTTCGCCTCAGAACCACGTGATTTTACACTTACAGAATCAAAAAGTCGTCCCAGCGTTTGCATACAGTTGTAAATGGTGAAGGACAATATATTATTGATGAGTAAAGTCTCTGTTAAGTGTATCTGTTGTGTTTATTAAACTTAGGGAAAAACGCTGCGAATTTATGCACCAACTTAATACACTGGAGGAAACGACACATTTTTTGACTCTTCTAAGAAAGTACACTCAGGTAATTATAACATTAATCGACATCTGTACGTCGACGATATTATACATCCTGTTTTGTTGCCCTTCATGGGAAGACATCCTGGGCTTACATTTCAGCAAAATAATGCCTGCCTGCACACAGCGAGAGTTTCTGTCGCTTGTCTTCGTGCTTGCCAACCCTACTTTGCCCAGGGAGGTCGCCGAATCTCTCGCCAATGGAGAATTTTTGGAGCATTATGGGCAGGGTCCTCCAACCATCTCGGGACTTTGACGATCTAACGTAATAGTTGAACAGAAGTTGGCACTATATCCCTCAGGATGACGTCCAATAATTCTGCCTATCAATACAAAGCCAAATAACTGCTTGCATAAGGGCCAAAGTTGGACCAACGCGTTGTTGGCTTACTCAGTTTGTGCAGTTCTTCTCTTGAATAAATAATCCAATTTTTTCTGAAATTGTGTTCATTTGTTTGTCTGTAGCTGTACATAAAATCTATCGATTTGCGTCCCATTCGGATAATTCCTTCCAGGTGCGTTGATTTTTATTTTTTTATTTATTTAGTTTTTTGTTTTTATCTTAAAGTGTATTGTCATCTGACGCCATTTCGGTGACGGGTGCGGCAGTTTTAAATGGCTCTGTTAGCAGCAGTCGAACTCAGATCCACTACATCTACATCTACATGACTAGTCTGCAATTCACATTTAAGTGCTTGGCAGATGGTTCGTCGAACCACAATCATACTATCTCTCTACCATTCCACTCCCGAACAGCGCGCGGGAAAAACGAACACCTAAACCTTTCTGTTCGAGCTCTGATTTCTCTTATTTTATTTTGATGATCATTCCTACCTATGTAGGTTGGGCTCAACAAAATATTTTCGCATTCGGAAGAGAAAGTTGGTGACTGAAATTTCGTAAATAGATCTCGCCGCGACAAAAAACGTCTTTGCTGTAATGACTTCCATCCCAATTCGCGTATCATATCTGCCACACTCTCTCCCCTACTACGTGATAATACAAAACGATCTGCCCTTTTTTGCACCCTTTCGATGTCCTTCGTCAATCCCACCTGGTAAGGATCCCACACCGCGCAGCAATATTCTAACAGAAGACGAACGAGTGTAGTGTAAGCTGTCTCTTTAGTGGACTTGTTGCATCTTCTAAGTGTCCTGCCAATGA
This sequence comes from Schistocerca nitens, assembly GCF_023898315.1. Classification (NCBI taxonomy): domain Eukaryota; kingdom Metazoa; phylum Arthropoda; class Insecta; order Orthoptera; family Acrididae; genus Schistocerca; species Schistocerca nitens. The sequence goes on along the minus strand of NC_064620.1, from coordinate 467,550,355 downwards.
AACGCAACCTTTGGCTCGCCTTCCCCACAATATTATCTATGTGGTCTTTCCAACTGAAGTTGTTCGTAATTTTAACACCCAGGTACTTAGTTGAATTGACAGCCTTGAGAATTGTACTATTTATCGAGTAATCGAATTCCAACGGATTTCTTTTGGAACTGATGTGGATCACCTCACACTGTGTGAAAAGCGTCAATGCTACCTTCAGCATTGGATGGGGCTCATTATATTTATTATATGAGCAGTATGGGGGGACAGAGGGAGGGTGCGAAATGATACGTCGCTTTCGTGGAAAAATATTCACGAACCGGCCCTGACCAAGAGTCCTTGCGTAGAATGAAAACAGGAGTGTGTTATGCATTTTTTAGTGCAACGTGAATTATCGGACAGATCTTTTACCACCAAACCATAACTTCTTATAGATATCTGAACAATATATTGCAAACCTTTACCAGAACCCTAACAACTAACGAAAAGATCTATGCTTGTTCCTTGCAGGAGAATGCATGAGCACACATCACTAAAGCCTCTATGTCAGTATTTTGATCTGATTTTGACGACAGGAACTACCGTTGTTGTTAGTTCTACGAAAAAGCTAACATCTATATTATAGAATTACGAAATTTCGAATAGTGTGCTGCAGAAACTTGAGCTGTTCTGTCGAATATCGTGGAACTTAATTGGTTTGATATACCGCAGATTGTTACATCAATCACAACCACCAACAGGTGCAGGCACTAGAGATCACACGTCATCGGTCAGTCGGCAACATTGCAGTTATTTTTAGCTTTGCTACTACACTGCCAGGGGAACATGGGCATAACCTTTAATTATTGACACCGGATTGGAATAACAAAAATGCATGTTCTGACTCGTATGTCTTGTTGCATGTGTACTAGGGTTACCAGACGTCTCAAAATCCCAGAAATGGCCTACTTTTTAACCAACTGTCCGGTGTCAGGGAGGAATGTAAGACAAAACGTAAATGTCATACATCTGAGGAAGGCCTCACACGTTGTTGATTCATCCGCGCATAAACCAGCAGTGGCAAATGAATCTAGAGTAGGTCTTCTTTCTTTTTCCTGATGTCCTGGGGCGTTCAAAAGCAGACTAGCTGTTGCTCCATAGTCTGTGGGTTGCTATGTAGTTCATCTCGTTCTCTATTGCTGTCAATGTGGATAGTGCTTACAAGTTGAATATTCAGAACTATCAGTTTAAAAAGTATGGTTGTAAAATACTGACTAAAATTATTAAGAAAAGATTGTACGAATCGGACGCTAAGAAAGATTAGTTTAGGTTCAGGAAAAGCATAGGAACTTGCAAGGATTACTAACTTTACAGCTTATCTTAGAGGACAGGTTGAGGAAAGGAAAACCTATATTTACAGCTCTTGTAGATTTATAAGAAAGGTTTCGCCTTTGTTGTCTGAAACACACACTTTCAAATTCCGAAAGGACAAAACACAGGGAGCGAAAAATTATATATACCTTGTACAGAACCAGACTGCAGCCCATGAAGCGGAAGTAGTTCTTCAGAAAGGAGTGAGGCAGTGTCGGAACCAGTTCGAGAACATTTTTCCATATAAGCGACTCGTCATGTGGCACCCTCATCTGCCCCCTTTTCTCCTCATACATTTTCACACGGTTTAATTTTCGCTACTAATTGTGATATGCACTGAATAAAAATATTGCACTTGGGGCCTCAAGCGGCCGTTACTAATTGTGATATGTCCTGCATAGAAATCGTACAGTTGTGTGCCTCTGACGTCCTTCAACCTGCGACTTGTGTCGCTTAGGCCTTAAACCAGACCTGGACAGAGTTGCAGCCTACCCCTGATGTTGCACAAGAAAGACCGAGCAAGCAGTAAAGGAAGCCAAGGAGAAATTTTGAAAAGGAATTGAAGCTCAGGGAGCTGAAATAATTTTTTTTTAGTTTCGCTGACGGCACTGTAACTCTATCAGAGACGTCAAAGGACTTGGAAGATCAGTTACATGGAATGGATAGTGTCTTGAAAGCAGGTTATGAGATTGGTATGAACAAACATGGATATTATGATGTACTCGAATTAAACCAAGGTATGGTAAGGAAATGACGTAGATGTTGAATAACACAGCAAAAACTCCGCAGAAAACATTAATGTCTCCATGTACTGAATATAAGGCATTTATGTTTTAAAAGTATAAAACTGTGTATATATTGCCCCTTCCTGTACTACACTTCTCTGTAATGTCCTAAATGTTGGGTCTTCCTGTCCTATATTTCGTTAAAGCGATCTGGTAATCCTATACAAAGCAGAAAAATTGTTTGACATACCTTTCCTGATATAGCACGCCTTCTGATCGGAAGCACTGTTGTGATACGATCTGACGAAGAGCCGACTACGAGTATATATAAGGAAGTATGCGAGATACGAGTAAGCTCTATCGCTCGTTACGTATTGGTTTATCCCTTCGGAAATTCCGGGCAAAAATGTAATCAGCAGGAGCCGGCAAGATCAATAACTGAGGTGAGTCAGTAAGGTAAACACAGTCTCAAACACGCCCTGCGCCGTCGATAAGGACGGTTGTGTGTCCATAACCAATGTCTAATGCAGGGATTATTGCAGCTACTGCCTTTCTTCAGTAAGTTACGGAAGAATCGGGGATTTTCCAGAACTTAGCACATAATCTAAAACAAATAAAAAGCAAGATATAATATTTTCGCCAACTTAAGGTGATATTACTCATAGTACAGGGCGTGACACGAAAAACCTGCCTGTAAAGTCAACATGTCAACGTAAAATGAAATGTAATGTATTGAATAGATTACTCACCTTCACAGTAGGTGCTGAAACTGTTCTCCGCCCACTTCAGCACACATGTGAGTACGCTTCAGAAGGTTCACATATACTATTGCCAGTGCTCGTGTTGTGATGCTATTGATGACATCTTGGATCCTGGTCTTAAGATCTTCAATTGTGTATGGATTTGTTTCGTATACTCTTCCCTTTGAAGTCCCCACAAATAAAAGTCACAAGTGGACGAGTCTAGTGCCCGAGGAGGCCACAAGCCTTTGTTGATTGTCCTCTCTGATGTAAACATCTCATGCACTGGGACAATGATGCAGCTAACATATGTCATGTTGCACTGTCCTGCTGAAAGTAACATAATTGTGGTTCCTCTTCTGCCAAGTTTGAATAAAACTCCTCCATGATTCCCAAATACACGTCACTATTCACTGTTGTCTCAAAGAATATGGGCCCCATAACGTGTGTGGCAGAAATGACACACCACATCGCGTGTGGATTTTCTGTGCACCAAAGTTAGTTGTTTTGGAATTTATGTACCCAGACAGGTCTAACCACGCCTTGTCACTCATGAAAAGCCTTAGTGGGTCCAAGACATCATTGGCAACATTTCTCAACAGCCATGAACAGAAATGCACTCTCTTCGGCAGGTCAGGCACCCTCAATTCTTGCACAACTCTTATCCGGAACAGTTTTAACTTCAGTCCCCTTAAAACATGTCTGCAATTTCTCTCACTCGATGGATCTGTTGACTCAATCTCCTAGTTGACTTACGACGACTTCTTGTCATTACCTTCTGCACTCGCCTCTTTAATTCAGGTGTGCAGACAGGAGGTGGTCTGTTTCTGGGAGCATTTTGAACCGATCCTGTACTCCGCCATTTTTCAATCAATTCCTGTATGGTGTGTTTTGTTGGCACAGACGTTCTGGAAAGTTATCCCGAAACAAATTCTTTGTTTTCACAAAAGATCCACTGCGAATGAACGCTTCAACAATGGCAACACGCCCGGTTAACGAATACAGCATTATCACACACTCACATTAACCCAGCCTCAGACAACGAAGCCTTTTTCTCAATTGCTGGTTTCAACAAGTTCCACTGGCTGCAGCTGCAGCTGCCTTACACAACAACAAAGTTCTGCGCAGAATCGGAACATGAGAGGAAATGGTTAGTTCGTGCGTGACTGTTTGGACTGCGTTTCTCGTTTTCCACGCACTGCAACATTATCGTTTCGCACGACTGGCCGGTTTTACGTGCCGCGCCCTGTATTTTCTGACTAAGCATGACTCAGGGCATTCTTACTGGGGAAAAAAGAAAGAAGATGATACACTGCCAGACACACAAACGAAGCACTACGAAAGAATAACTGCAACTCAGACATGAAATTTGTATCGCATATGATAATCGATGGAAAGAATAAACTGTATTCATTTATTTGTAGTATACATTATCTGATCAAACGTATCCAGACACCCCTATTTAATGCGGAATTGACACTAGATGTCACGAGAGGCGCACCCAACAGATTAAAATAAGGCGGGGGGTATTGTCTTGCAGTAGAGTAGTAGTAACAGCAGAACGGGTTGTTCAGTAGACTTAGAACGTGGTTGTCGTAGCGGCCTCTTAGCAGTTAGAGGGCCCGCACGACAGACAAGCAAGGTGGGGTGCCGACCTCCCTTCAACAGCTCAGATCAAAACATCGCTAAATAAATGTCGTGTGACGAGGGCCTCCCATCGGGTAGACCGCTCGCCTGGTGCAAGTCTTTCGATTTGACGCCACTTCGACGACTTGCGCGTCGATGGGGATCAAATGATGATGATTAGGACAACACAACACCCAGTCCCTGAACGGAGAAAATCTCCAACCCAGACGGGAATCGAACCCGGGCCCTTTGGATTGACATTCTGTCGCTCTGACCACTTTTTTTTTCAATTTATTGGTCATAACATTCCACAGTAGTACATAATTTTCAACTGACATTTAAAAGTAATAAAACAAACTAAAATTAATTACAGGTTCCTTGACATTTTAGAAAAAATCCAAGTTTAAACCAGATAGTGATGTTCGTCACTTGATCGTGTTTGTTTTTCAAAGATCAAATTGTCTCTCGTTTCTTCATGTTCTGAATCGCATCATCGAAAATGGAATTCACATGACTGTTCTTCTGAGGAAGTTGGCGTATGTATCATAATAATTATTCATGCATAGTAGCTTGTGATGCTGGTCGGAGATGTACGTCCAAAAATCTCCTTCGCTCCTTTCTTTACTGGACAGCAGGTAAAATAGCGCGTGTCCCTTCAACCAGTTGATGGCATTTTTCTTCCAGGTGGGGTATAGTTCTTCTTCCGGGTATAAAAGGCACGATAGCGTTATCAAATACGACGGTTTTCTCTGCATAGTTGCTAATTTTTTTCTGATTGACCACCATATATTATTTGCATTTCCACAGACAAATTGATGTTCATCTGTGTCAATGAGGTTGCAAGTGGTACACAAAGGGGAATCAGCCAGATGAATGGAATGTAGTCTGGAGTTGGTTGGAAATTTCCTATTCATAAAATACACTCCTGGAAATTGAAATAAGAACACCGTGAATTCATTGTCCCAGGAAGGGGAAACTTTATTGACACATTCCTGGGGTCAGATACATCACATGATCACACTGACAGAACCACAGGCACATAGACACAGGCAACAGAGCATGCACAATGTCGGCACTAGTACAGTGTATATCCATCTTTCGCAGCAATGCAGGCTGCTATTCTCCCATGGAGACGATCGTAGAGATGCTGGATGTAGTCCTGTGGAACGGCTTGCCATGCCATTTCCACCTGGCGCCTCAGTTGGACCAGCGTTCGTGCTGGACGTGCAGACCGCGTGAGACGACGCTTCATCCAGTCCCAAACATGCTCAATGGGGGACATATCCGGAGATCTTGCTGGCCAGGGTAGTTGATTTACACCTTCTAGAGCACGTTGGGTGGCACGGGATACATGCGGACGTGCATTGTCCTGTTGGAACAGCAAGTTCCCTTGCCGGTCTAGGAATGGTAGAACGATGGGTTCGATGACGGTTTGGATGTACCGTGCACTATTCAGTGTCCCCTCGACGATCACCAGTGGTGTACGGCCAGTGTAGGAGATCGCTCCCCACACCATGATGCCGGGTGTTGGCCCTGTGTGCCTCGGTCGTATGCACTCCTGATTGTGGCGCTCACCTGCACGGCGCCAAACACGCATACGACCATCATTGGCACCAAGGCAGAAGCGACTCTCATCGCTGAAGACGACACGTCTCCATTCGTCCCTCCATTCACGCCTGTCGCGACACCACTGGAGGCGGGCTGCACGATGTTGGGGCGTGAGCGGAAGACGGCCTAACGGTGTGCGGGACCGTAGCCCAGCTTCATGGAGACGGTTGCGAATGGTCCTCGCCGATACCCCAGGAGCAACAGTGTCCCTAATTTGCTGGGAAGTGGCGGTGCGGTCCCCTACGGCACTGCGTAGGATCCTACGGTCTTGGCGTGCATCCGTGCGTCGCTGCGGTCCGGTCCCAGGTCGACGGGCACGTGCACCTTCCGCCGACCACTGGCGACAACATCGATGTACTGTGGAGGCCTCACGCCCCACGTGTTGAGCAATTCGGCGGTACGTCCACCCGGCCTCCCGCATGCCCACTATACGCCCTCGCTCAAAGTCCGTCAACTGCACATACTGTTCACGTCCACGCTGTCGCGGCATGCTACCAGTGTTAAAGACTGCGATGGAGCTCCGTATGCCACGGCAAACTGGCTGACACTGACGGCGGCGGTGCACAAATGCTGCGCAGCTAGCGCCATTCGACGGCCAACACCGCGGTTCCTGGTGTGTCCGCTGTGCCGTGCGTGTGATCATTGCTTGTACAGCCCTCTCGCAGTGTCCGGAGCAAGTATGGTGGGTCTGACACACCGGTGTCAATGTGTTCTTTTTTCCATTTCCAGGAGTGTAGTTCCACAATGACCGCTCTTTTGTTGGTAAATGCGGGTGGTGCATATTCCTCCAGATATCATGCCACGAGTGATCGACGTATTTTTGTTCTATGATGTTCTTGGTCTGAAAGTTCATTAAGTTTTGGTATATTTTCTTGACTTTGATGACATCTTCCTCAGGTATTCCCAGTCTAATGTAGCTATACTCTACGAAGAAATGTTTTAAGTGGTAAAGTTCATTTGGGATGTGGTGAACGTGTATTGGGGCGTCCTGGCTGGCCGGCGCTATTTCATTTAACAGAAATGCGGCAACACTGTTGATTGGCCACTTCCACAGTTTATACGTTTTACAGGCGTACAATGCTTGTGCTTTTTTGTACACGTCTGTGAGATTCAATCCACCGTTGTCAATCGGTAGAGTCAACGTTTGGTACTTGACTTTGAAGATGTGGTCGCGGCTGACGAAGTGGCCAAAAGCAACCAAAATCCTGTTCGCCACTTCCCTCGGCATTGGCAGGGCTTGCGCCAAGTAATTTAATTTAGAGGATAAATAGATGTTGACGAGAGCCACTCTTTGTATCTCATCAAGAGTACGGAGATTGTGCTGACGTATACAAGCACGGTTGGTGTTGAGGATTCTTCTGTCATTAACTGCGATGGTCTGCCGAATATTCCTTGTATACTCCACCCCAAGACATGTCGTGGTGACAATTTCCTTTATTGGTCCATGAATGGGAACTCCTAATCCGCTTCCAATATTCATTATGCCAGACTTATTTCTATTCAGTTTCGCACCAGATACTTGTTCATATTTGTTTATTATGTCGAGTGCTTTCTCTATCTCGTCGTTGTCCTTGACAATAAATGAAACGTCATCGGCATACGCCCTGCAGACCACTCAGCTACCGGGGGCGGACTAAAACATCGCTAGTGGATGTAAACGACAAGAGACTTTCCGCATAAACATGTAACTACTTCTTGAAAAGCCATGTGACAGTTATCCACCAATTGGAACTAATGAGACTACGTGTAGCACTCCGCCGAATCGGCGTTATAAGCACGCCAGCAGAGTCAGATCAGCAGTGTGTACCTACAGCTAGGACAGATCTGGCCAATACCTACGCTGGCTCTAACATAGTGGACACTCGCCGTAGCGTTCAGTATAAAGTTGTATCTTTGTCACTGTGTAGAGTAGTATTTTGGTTATTATTTTCTTTTCATTGTCTTTTACTCTTATCTGGTTTTTGCCACCACAAGAATTGTTGTGCTTCTTGTTGTTCTTGCGTTTGGAAATTAGTGCACGCCAAGAAGGCGTTTTAGTTATAATAAAGTGTGTTCAACTTGATCGTTAGTTCTTTCCTCCCCACCGCAGCACACTGCAATGGTCTGACCTGTGGATGCCACATGACTAATAAATCCATCGAGGACATTTGTAAAAATGCATGAATTCAGAAGAAGGAACCACACGTGAATTCAAAATTGCTACCAGTGGTCCGGCGTGCACAATATATGCATAGGCAGTTAAATGAATAGGGTTCAATGGTCGACAACATATTTCTGTAGTCAGTGCTAAGCGACGTTTCAGTTGGTGTAAAAAGTCACACTACTGGATAGTGGATGACTGGAAGTAAATGATTTGGAATGAGGTTTCACGCTACACCTCGTGCCAATTCAGTGGAAGGTTTTAGCATTGGTGAACGTTACGGACCATCTTGTATAGTGTCAATAGTGAAGTAGGGAGGAGGTGGTGTTACTGTATGGGGGTGTTTTCCATGTTTAGGCTGTGCTCCCCCTATTGCGCTTAAGAAAACGCTAAATGAGGAAGGATTTTACAGAACTGTGTACTGCACACAGTGGAGAAACAGTTCGGAGACGCTGATCGTTTGTATCAGCATGACAATGCACACTGTCATTAAGAAGCACCAGTGACGCAATGGTTTGTGTACAATAACATTCCTAAAACGTACTAACTTGCCAGGAGTGCCGACGTAAACCCAATGGAACACTTTGAGATAAGTTAGAATGTCGACTTCACTCCAGACCCCGGCGTCCAATACGAGGACCTTATCTAAGTTTCGGCTGTTGAGAAAGAACGAGCTGCCATTCCTCCACGGACATTGAGACACCTCACGAAAAGTGTACCCGGGCAGAGTTGAAGCTGTCATAAAGTCGAAGGTTGGGTATACCCCATATTAATTTCCACTAATAAGTCTCCAGATACCTTTGACTCGATAGTGTACATGTAGGCCTGCTACCTAGAAACTACAGGTGTTCGATACTTTTGATCAGATGGTGTACATATAGGTACTCTACACCCAAACTACTGTCAGATGTCAAGCGCTAATGGCACTGCTCGCTGTTGGACCCAACCAATTTGTGATTGTCACACACCGCGCAGCCCCAGCAATTGATAAACAATAAGGCCGTCCGTACAAGAAGCGACTTCATGGGAACGGAACAGGCTGGCGGTCAAAATCGGTTACTGGTTTCCGACTTATTGGCAACGCAATTCCGCACACGGCGCAACTCTGAAACAAGAAACAGCAGAATAGTGTATGCAAGAATGGAGAAGGTTAGTGCTCAGAATGAAATTTTCACTCTGCAGCGGAGTGTGTGCTCATTTTGGAACTTCCTGGCAGATTAAAACTGTGTGCCGGACCGAGACTCGAACTCGGGACCTTTGCCTTTCGCGGGCAAGTACTCTACCAACTGAGCTACCCGAGCACGACTCACGACCCGTCCTCACAATTTTACTTCCGCCGTACCTCGTCTCCTACGTTCCAAGCACTTGGTAGAGCAAGGCAAAGGTCCGGAGTTCGAGTCTCGGTCCGGCACACAGTTTTAATCTGCCAGGAAATTTCAAAATCAGCGCACACTCCGCTGCAGAGTGAAAATTTCCTTCTGGAAACAAACCCTAGCCTGTGGCTGAGCCATGTCTCCGCAATATCCTTTCTTCCAGTAGTGCTAGTCCTGCAAGTTTAGCAAGAGAACTTATGTGAAGCTTGGAAGGTCGAAGACGAGGTACTGACGGAAGAAAAATTGTGAGGATCGTTCGTGAGTCGTGCTTGGGTGGCTCAGTTGGTAGAGCACTTGCCCGCGAAAGGCTAAGGTCCCCAGTTCGAGTCTTGGTCTGGCAAACAGTTTTAATCTGCCAGGAAGTTTCGTAGTTAGTGCTGTTTGTTTCACCCGAACATCTTTTTGTTACACTCGGAATGTCGAGTACTGATTTAAGCTCAAAGAAAGATATGATTACCTATTATTATTACACACACATGAAAAAACGAAGAAAATTCTGGACTAATCTTGTTCGTGATAGCTTGTTTCTAGCAGCCAGTGAGCTACGTCAGATTCGGAATTCATTGCCTTTTATAGAATCACTAGCTGTTACCCACATCTGTGCTCACGTATCAATAAAATGAAATGAAATGGGCAAATGGCTATATTGGCCACGGGACTCTGTTCAGGATGATCGACCGCTTCGTGCAAGTCTTTTTAGTGGACGCCAGTTAGATGACTTGCGTGTCGATGATGATAAAATGATGATAAGGACAAAACGCACACACAGAGTCCCAAGTGGAGGAAATCTAACCCGGCTGGGAATCGAACTCATCACCCTGTGATCAAGGGTCAGCAATGCTAACCGAAAGCTTATAGTAGTTTTGTTACGATGAGCGATGTTGACGGTACTAAAATAAGACTTGGAGTTCTTAAAATTATTAATAGCGTTAAACTGACGAAGAAAGAAAGTTAATGATATGTATTTCGGTTCAGCGTGAATTTTATAACATTTGCACGCGCAATAACGTCAGCTACCGTCACGCCTATGGCTGTTACCCGCTGCCGGGCTTGCACATCATACATAAACGCAACTTGTCTTTGACCTACTGGAAAGAGATCACATAGTCCGAAAACTGGAAAACACAGTGGGAGAAGATAGCGTATGGGCAAGAATAATCAACTCAATCCACGAATACAACTTAATCACAATATCAGACAACCTCTCTTTTTCGAACCTCATTCTGCAACCGAACGGAGTCTTACAGGGTGACCCAATGAGCCCTTTGCTGTACATTCTTGCCCCTGAAGAAGTACTGCGAATTGGAGAAAATGAAGAAGATGTACACGTATATGCATACGCTGACGACATAGCCGTAGGTTCAACAGATATACAGAAGCTGCAGAAAATCATTGAGGAAATAGACAAATGGTGCAGTGAACACAAATTACACATAAACATAACAAAGACAGAAATGGTGATTTTCAGAAAAAGGAGGCAAAACACCCAACAATGCGGAAATCAACATCAGAGGACAAAAAATAAAAATCTCATCAGCTTTTAAATACCTTGGGGGTGACATTGCAACCAACAGCCAAATGCTTCACAAAACATACAACAGAACGTTCAGCCCAAGCAATAATAGCAATACAGGACATCAAAAACATCCGCCTACTCATTTTAGAAACGGCCATGAAATTATTCAACGCAAAAATCTCGCCAGTCCTGGCCTATGGGATGGAGGTTATATGGGACCACCTGACAGAAAAAAAATCTAGAAACGCTGGAAAAGGTAAAATCAACTTATCTAAAAAGAGCACTAGGTCTCTCAAAGACAACAAGATCCAGACTAGTGTACCTGCTAGCGAGAGAGACATTCCTAATTGAAGACATCGAACTTCGATATGTGATTGCACACGCCAGGGCTTCCAGAAATCAACTGAAGATCGTGGAAGACAAACGAGAAAAGGTATGGCCGGAGTTCTATGGCACCGAAGCAATGACGAACCGCTCATGGACAACACCAAACTTCGAACTGCGACGTGTCGTAACTAGATTTTCTTTTCACGGCTTTCATCATCTAATTTGCAAACACAAAACTTATCACGACCCAACCACAACATGTGTATTTGAACTGTGCAACGAAGCCTGTGAACGATATCACATAGAACTGTGCAGTAAAAGAGTGAAATCGATAAATGAATATGCAAAAATGTAAAATGTAAATGTAAAATGTTAAGCAAAGTAACTGTATATGGCTAGTTGGCTGCAATTTTATTAAATAAAAAAAAAAAAACGCTACGGCACTAAAGGCCTTCCACGTCCTATATGTAAAGGCACGATGTGTCTGTCTGTCGTACAGCATTTGAATGAAGTCATTGTGAGTCTTCAAGCATCTCACGAAGCTATGAGACGCGTGACTCTCTGTAGTTAAAATGCGAACGGCTTGTGACTGATATTAGTATAGAAGTACGGATTAAACACGCTGAGGATTATATAAGTATTGTATTCATTACACTGAAGCGCATTATATAGAACAAATCAAACAATAAAAGCATGGTCACAAATACATGACGTTCAAAGTCAAAGAGTAAACAGCTTTTTCAAAGAATAATTATTGTTCCATATTTCGCGTTGTATTCTTCAAATCAGTAAAATTTTGTACTAGATACTTTTTACAGTAGCCAGTGTTATTCCTCAGCATTTAGCTCTCCGTGCCAAATTGCATAAAAATAAATTCACCTGTTTAGTCGTGAAAAGATAACAAACAGTTTCTTTCATTTTCCTAATATTAGTATGGATTAGTAGGAATGTATACGGTATGTTGATACCATTGTGTATACAACTGAGATTTGTTGATTCTCTGTCTTTTTTTCGTCATTTTCACGATTCATTTGCACACATTAATGTAGTGTTTCAGAACGTCACGAGCCCAGCTAGTTACACAAAAGAACACTCCCATCACGGTATACTTTTTCTAGTATGTTTACTCGCACTGGAAAAAAGGTCATCCCTGGCCGAGAGAAGTATACTAGTATCAAATAAAGGCCTTAATTTGAGGAAGAAATTTCTGATTATGTACGTTTGGATCACAGAATTGTATGGTAGTGAAACATGGACTATGGCAAAACTGTAACAGAAAAGAATCGAAGCATTTGAGCTACAGAATAATGTTAAAATTTATGTGGACTGATAAGGTAAGTTCTGAGGAATAGAATCGGCAAGGAAAGGAACACGTGCAAAACACTAACAAGAAGAAAGGCCACGGTGATAGAACATCTTTTAAGACATCAGGGATTAACTTCCATGGTACTAGAGGGAGATGTAGAGGGTAAAAACAGCAGAGGAGGACAGAGACTGGGACACACCCAACAAATAATTGAAGATGTAGATTGCATTTGCTACTCTAAGATCAAAAGGTTGGTACAGGAGAGGAATTCGTGGCGGGCCTCATCAAACCAGTCAGAAAACCGAAAAAAGTCGTAACTTTGAAACCACATTGTTAGTCGCTAGTCCGACGGAAGGCCTGCAAGCAATACTGAAAGATCGTCCCCCAAGAATGTTCGATATTTATCACTATTCAAGGTGCCATCGATAAAGGGTGGACCAACGAGTTTGTCACTAATGTTACACACCAAAATTCAGATTCCACGGACGCTGAAGTTCAACTTAGCATCACCAACGTGAGTTTTCCGTTTTCCAATAACGCATGTTGTATCGATTAATCGTACCGTGGTTCGTGAAGGTCGACTCGTCAGAGAACAATAGTTGAACAAAGAAGTTGGGGTCTCTCTCTATTTGCCAAAGCGACCGCTGGCAAAATGTTACTCGCTCTGGGAATCATTGTCATGACGATCCTAGTAGAAGGAGATGCAAACGGATCATATTTTCTACGTTTCAAAATTCTGAAAAAAGTTCTCAGACTAATTCTCGATTCACTACTTAATTGCCGAGTGCTCATATGCAATGTATGATTCACTGCAGCTAATATCGCAGTTTAGTTATTCTCTCCAGCAACAGTTCTTCGTCGGTTCCTGTTTCATGGTTGTACAATTCCCTCGGTGGAGATCTGACAGAAAGAAGTTCGTAATCCCACCCTGTTTGGAAAACGTTGAGCATAATGGTTTACTGCCTCATCGGCATCCCTGCCGCTTTCTCCATAACTAGTAACGCAGTCGGATTATGAAGGATCGCGTTTATGAAATATAGGAAGACGTGCACTCAATGAGTTCACGTCAAACAAGGGTCTCAATTATGCGTCAGTCACGTAATGGCTTGTGCTATTTATCAGTGTCTATGCCGTGACACATTGGGACCTACGTCATTATTTAGTAATTCCATAGATGGTGACTAGATCTGCCCCAATAACTGACGAATTTTTGGGACTAATTGACGTCCTCCTTTAAATTTAAATAATGAATGTTTCAAAACAACTACAAGGAACTTTAGACCACCGAGACGTTTGCCACCCACGTCTGATTTTGAGCCAATGAACTTTTCACTAGATAATACCGTTTTCGAATTCAATTGTGTTTGTTGTCGGTTACAGCGTCGTCTATCACGAAACGACGACGAAGGTGTTAAGTACAAAAGATGCGTATTTTTTATTCTATTCTATAATAAATATTGCCTGTTCCTGTTTAAGATTACGAAGCTCCCCTAGCAGATTGGGCGGGAAGGAGTTTCTGCTTTGGTATCGCCGGATAGTGTGTTTAAAAATACTGAACACGTAGTCTTCCTTTTTTTTTTTTAATCCGACGCGTAGTTTTTGAGATATTTTATTGTCTCAAGATAAAAACTCACCATGTTAATAACCGTAATCGGGCTGATTCAAGGAAGAAAAATATGTTCGAATTAAAACATCCCACCAAATCATCCTCGTCAGATATGGACGAATGCTTCAGTTGAACAAGGAAGAGGCAGAAAATCGGTTTGAATCTTATTGAAGGAACGAGCCAGCATTCATCTGAAACGGGTTAGGGAAACTGCCGAAAGCGTAAGCCAGGAAAAGTGGATAGCGAATTGAGCCCCACATCTACCATATACGAATCCACTATCTTAACCTGGACACCACCTCGTTCAGTTGGACTGTTCGGTGATAGTGCAATATTGATTATTTGTGGAGTGACCATATCTCTGTTTACCGCTGTCGATAAAGCTGATGAATTGAGACACTGGACAAGCAACGCTTGGAATTCTGAGAAAAAGGTTTATATTTGGCGTGAAAGAGATAAGTACGATAAACTGCTAAGCGGGCAAATTGTGCAGGTTTTGTTCATATTTTTAAGACCTAGTTCGTAACTGGCAGCTATCTGAAGTAAAAGATGTTTGATGTTACTTGCAAAAGGACAAAGACGACTATTGCACAATGATAAAAATTATTTTAAAAGGTGGACTGCGGCTCAGATACGAACTGAGCTGTGGTGAGCTCTTACGGAAGTTTGCAGAGCCAGAAGGCGCAGTAGTTAGGCGGGAGACTCGCATTCAAGAGAACAGCTGTTCAATTTGTCGTCCAGCTACACAAATGTGAATATCCCGTGCTTGTCCCTAACTCGATTAAGCCAAATGCTTGAATCGTTCCTGTGAAGAAGCCGCGACCAATTTCCTTCCCTATTCATAGCGTGTGCTACGTCTCTAATGATCTCGTCGTAGACGGAACATTAAACTTCAATCTTCCTCTCATTCTTTCTTTGTATCAGAATCCACGCTCGTTTAATAACGGGTATCGAACTACTCATACTGCCACTGTAGATCTGCCGCGTTCTAGGCTCTTGGTTTGATGTTTTATCTTTAAAAAAAAAATCTGGACACGTGACAGAATAAAGTAGCTTTATATTTGCGAAACGGTGTCCATTAGATACGAACGGCTACATAATTTTCTACATGAAGTTCTCCTTATTTGTTTCCTCTAGCTGCAATGTCTCTCTGAACTGCGGCTTTCAAAACTTCTTCTTGTCTCCCCCACAAAACTTTGCTTTAACTTGCTAAGTATTGACAGGAAATGATTATGACATAATTTTCATAACACTTGGGTATAATTAATAGTAGCATTTTCCCATAGAAGAGGTGTGGTATTTTGAGCACCCCCATCCACACATATTTAATAATTGACCATAATTTTCCTCTTGGTGTAAAGCATTCTTCAGTACTTTACAGTATCCTCTCTAGGGAAATTCTGTACCGAAAGTCATCGTGTAATGTAAGGTAAATTGCACTACTGGCCATTAAAATTGCTACACCAAGAAGAAATGCAGATGATAAACGGGTATGCATTGGACAAATATATTATACTAGAACTGACATGTGATTACATTTTCACGCAGTTTGGGTGCATATATCCTGAGAAATCAGTACCCAGAACAACCACCTCAGGCCGTAATAACGGCCTTGATACGCCTGGGCATTGAATCAAACAGAGCTTGGATGGCGTGTACATGTACAGCTGCCCATGCAGCTTCAACACGATACCACAGGTCATCAAGAGTAGTGACTCGCATATTGTGACGAGCCAGTTGCTCGGCCACCATTGGCCAGACGTTTTCAATTGGTGAGAGATATGAAGAATGTGCTGGCCAGAGCAGCAGTCGAACATTTTCTGTATCCATAAAGGCCCGTACAGGACCTGCAAAATGCGGTCGTGCATTATCCTGCTGTAATGTAGTGTTTCGCAGGGACCGAATGAAGGGTAGAGCCACGGGTCGTAACACATCTGAAATGTAACGTCCACTGTTCAAAGTGCCGTCAATGCGAACAAGAGGTGATCGAGACGTGTAACCAGTGGCACCCTGTACCATCACGCCGGGTGATACGCCAGTATGGCGATGACGAATACACGCTTCCAATGTGCGTTCACCGCGATGTCGCCAAACACGTATGCGACCATCATGATGCTGTAAACAGAACCAGGATTCATCCGAAAAATGACGTTTTGCCATTCGTGCGCCCAGGCTCGTCGTTGAGTACACCATCGCAGGCGCTGCTGTCTGTGATGCTGCGTCAAGGGTAACCGATGCCATGGTATCCGAGCTGATAGACCATGTTGCTGCAAACGTCGTCGAACTGTTCGTGCACATGGTTGTTGTCTTGCAAACGTCCCGATCTGTTGATTCAGGGATCGAGACGCGGCTGCACGATCCGTTACAGCCATGGGGATAAGATGCCTGTCATCTCGACTGCTAGTGATACGCTGCCGTTGGGATCCAGCACGGCGTTCCGTATTACCCTCCTGAACCCACCGATTCCATATTCTGCTAAAGTCATTGGATTTCGACCAACGCGAGCAGCAATGTTGCGATACGATAAACTGCAATCGCGATAGGCTACAATCTGACCTTTATCAAAGTCAGAAACTTGATGGTACGCATTTCTCCTCCTTACACGAGGCATCACAGCAACGTTTCACCAGGCAACGCCGGTCGACTGCTGTTTGTGTATGAGAAATCGGTTGGAAACTTTCCTCATGTCAGCACGTTGTAGGTGTCGCCACCAGCGCCAACCTTGTGTGAATGCTCAGGAAAGCTAATCATTTGCATATCACAGCATCTTCTTCCTGTCGGTTAAATTTCGCGTCTGTAGTACGTCATCTTCGTGGTGTAGCAATTTTAATGACCAGTAGGGTATTTATCAAATATGGTTGTGAATAATAGGCTCATGCAGCACTAAGCCTCCCCACATTATAATACCTGGACTACCAACATGATCATGTTCTATAATGTTTCTGTGGGGAGTAGCCATGGATGTGAAAAACGGCATCCCATTTGAGTTAATTGATGTTTCAAAGTACTGCACTGAAAAGGTGTTTGAATGTTGTGCAGGTGTGGTTAAATTTAACGGAGCTAAACTTCTAACTGTTGTTATTTATAGATCCCCAGACTCCGATTTCACAACATTTTTGCTAAAGCTAGAGGAGGTTCTTGGTTCACTTTATAGGAAATACAAAAAGTTAGTTATACATGGTGACTTCAATATTAATTGTATAAGTGATTGTGCAAGGAAGAGGATGCTGGTAGACCTCTTTAATTCATATAATCTTATTCAAACCGTATTCTTTCCAACGAGAGTGCAAGGGAACAGTAGAACAACCATAGACAAAATTTTTGTTCTTTCCTCATTACTAGAAGGGCATTCTGTTAGCAAAAAGGTGAATGGCCTTTCAGATCATGATGTACAAATTTTAACTTTAAAAGATTTTTGTGCTGCAACACGTGTTAAATATAGTCATCAGCTGTTCAGGAAAGCTGATCCAGTTGCTGTAGAGACCTTTGTAAACTTTATAAAGGAACAAGAGTGGCAAGACGTTTATAGCGCTGATACAGTAGACGATAAATATAATGCTTTTCTCAAGACTTTTCTCATGCTCTTTGAAAGTTGCTTTCCGTTAGAACGTTTAAAACAGGGTACTAGCACAAACAGGCAGCCTGGGTGGCTGACTAGAGGGATAAGAATATCTTGTAGGACAAAGTGGCAATTATATCAAAATGTTAGAAACAGTCAAAATCTAAATGCAGCAGCCCATTACAAACAGTATTGTAAGGTGCTTAAAAATGTTATTAGGAAGGCAAAAAGTATGTGGTATGCAGATAGAATAGCTAAGTCTCAGGATAAAATTAAAACCATGTGGTCAGTCGTAAAGGAAGTTGCTGGTCTGGAGATACAGGTCGAGGATATAGAATCAGCGCGTAGTGGGAATTTCCGTGTTACTGATAAGTCGCATATATGTACAGTATTTAATAATCACTCTCTGAAAGTAGCAGGTGAACTAAATAGAAACCTAGTCCCAACAGGGAATCATATAGAGCTCTTAGAAAAAAGTGTTCCGAGACTGTTACCTGAAATGCTCCTCCATGATACTGACAAGAGGGAGATTGAGTTAATAATTAAATCACTAAAGACCAAGAACTCTCATGGATATGACGGGGTATCCAGCAGAATACTGAAGTTTTGTTCTATGTATGTTAGCCCAGTTCTCAGCCATATCTGTAACTTTTCCTTTAGGAGTGGTCGGTTTGCTGACCGATTAAAGTACTCGGTAGTGAAGCCACTTTATAAAAAGGGAGACATTGATAATGTTGACAATTTTAGACCTATTTCTGTGCCATCGGTGTTTGCTAAAGTTATCGAGAAGGTTGTATATACAAGGTTACTGGAGCATTTAAATTCACATAATTTGCTGTCAAATGTTCAGTTTGGTTTTAGAAATGGTTTAACAACTGAAAATGCTATATTCTCTTTTCTCTGTGAGGTTTTGGACGGATTAAATAAAAGGTTGCGAACGCTAGGTGTTTTCTTTGATTTAACGAAGGCTTTTGACTGTGTTGACCACAAAATATTACTGCAGAAGTTGGACCATTATGGAGTAAGGGGAGTAGCTTTCAATTCGTTCGCCTCTTACTTTAAGAACAGAAAGCAGAGGGTAATTCTCCGCAATATTGAGAGTGGTAGTGATGTTCAGTCCCAATGGGGCACTGTTAAGTGGGGCGTTCCCCAAGGGTCAGTGCTGGGGCCACTGCTGTTTCTTATTTATATGAAAGATATGCCTTCTAGTATTACAGGTGATTCAAAAATATTTCTGTTTGCTGATGACACCAGCTTGATAGTGAAGGATCTTGTGTGTAATATTGAAACAGTAACAAATAATGTAGTTCATGAAATAAGTTCGTGGCTTGTGGAAAATAATTTGATGCTAAATCACAGTAAGGCTCAGTTTTTACAGTTTCTAACTCACAATTCAACAATAACCGATATTTTGATCAGACAGAATAGGCATATTATAAGCGAGACGGAACAGTTCAAGTTCCTAGGCGTTCGGATAGATAGTAAGCTGTTGTGGAAAGCCCATGTCCAGGATCTTGTTCAGAAGTTAAATGCTGCTTTATTTACCATTAGAACAGTATCTGAAATAAGTGACACTTCAACACGAAAAGTAGTCTACTTCGCATATTTTCATACGCTTATGTCGTATGGTATTATTTTTTGGGGTAATTCTTCTGATTCAAAAAGGGTATTTTTGGCTCAAAAACGGGCTGTTCGAGCTATATGTAGTGTAAGTTCGAGAACCTCTTGTCGACCCCTATTCAAAAATCTGGGAATTCTGACATTGCCCTCACAGTATATATTTTCTTTAATGTCGTTTGTTGTTAGCAATATTAGCCTGTTCCCAGGAGTTAGCAGCTTTCACTCAGTTAATACTAGGGAGAAATCAAATCTGCATGTAGAATGCACTTCCTTGACTCTTGTGCAGAAAGGAGTGCAGTATTCTGCTGCATCAGTTTTCAATAAGCTCCCACAAGAACTCAAAATCTTAGCAGTAGCCCAAACTCTTTTAAGTTTAAACTGAAGAGTTTCCTCATGGCTCACTCCTTCTATTCTGTCGAGGAGCTCCTGGAAGAGCTAAAAAATTAAGCAAATTCCAGTGTTACATTGTTGATTTTCTTCATTTAAACTTACGACTTGTCACCTGAATATGTTTTTTTATGTTTCATTTTATCTGTTTCTAATATCGTGTTATAATTTCATGTATTGACTCGTTCCATGACCATGGAGACTTCTCCTTAATTTGGTCCCACGGAACAATAAATAAATAAATAAATAAAAACACTCATTTGGTGAGACGTGGGAGCATGTATTACACCCAGGAAATTGGCGAACATAATCTTTTTTTTGGTCCAGGTGTTATGAAGTGGGGAGGCATAATGTATCATGGGCATATTGACCTCCAAATCTTTGAACACGGCACACTCACCGGTCAGCGTTATTGTGGCTCTGTACTCCCTCATGTG
The DNA here is from genome assembly GCF_023898315.1 of Schistocerca nitens. Taxonomy (NCBI): domain Eukaryota; kingdom Metazoa; phylum Arthropoda; class Insecta; order Orthoptera; family Acrididae; genus Schistocerca; species Schistocerca nitens. Next base: position 467,530,047 of record NC_064620.1, on the reverse strand, counting down.
CGACTTTTCAGGAGTTTATTCTGCCCGTCCTTCATTTTTGTGGATGACAGTGCGCGGCCACGGCAGTGCTTACTGCGCAGGTGGAGGAGGTCTTGGAATGACAGGGTATTCGGCGAATCTCTGGCCCATTCACCTTAAATCCTACCGAGCCCGTGGAACGCGTTATCGAGGCGTATTGCAGCACGCCCACATGCGTCAACGACCATCCCGCAAATGTCAACCGTTTCTTACCAACCTAGTGGCCCGCATGGGTACACGCTGCAGAACAAATATTGCCATCCGTGGTGGTCACACACTCTATTGAGAACCATGTGCTCCCTTTCGCAACGTCCAGAGGACGACCATAAATCGCAGTGACTTCAGTGTAATTATTGTCTTTGAATAAAAGAGTCATTTCTTTCCGTCTCATGTCTTTCTACACCATGCTGTAGCAGTTCTTTGTATGTGCGGCCCATGTTTCATAGAGCCGTGTTAATTGGCAATGACACATCATGCGAAAGTTGCTTTCGCCCTTAAGTTTCACACACCAGTGATTCGCTCTTGGATTACTGAAAACAGATTGTCGCTTAACTGAACAAAAAACTCTCGATTAAGTTTCTGACACTAAAATCCTGTGGAAGCGATATTTTACTCACACTGTGCTGTCAAGTAATCAGTGAAGCTGAAAATTTTAGATTGTTTGGTCTGCTTACAAAGTTTCTAGAACCAGCTTTAAATAAGTAATCTCGGAATACGCTACAACCCTTTACGTACTGCTTCCGTAAGAATCGCCAACACGAAATTAAACTTATGTGGATATAGTTACAACGTGCGCACATGTTTTTAGATGATTATTCTTTCCGCGCTCCGTCCTGAATAGAACGGGAAGAAGTGCTAATAACTGGTACGAGGGGTGTCCAGAAAGTAAGCTCCGATCGGTCGTGAAATGGAAACGACTATGAAAATCCGACAAAGCTTTGCACACATGTGTTGGGCAGTGTCTCTAGTATGACCCTAGATAGCAACGCGTTGCTGTTCTCATACCTGAGCTCACAGTGAGTGCGTCAAGATTTCTAGGAAATAGTGTCTCCCGCCAAGTATGAGGGCTTGGTGAGAAATTTCGCCTGAAGCTATGCAGCCAACATTACGTAACTGCCGTGCGGTTTTTTCTTCAAGACAATTCTCAGCCGCATTCTGGAGGCGTAATGAAGATGCTCCTGCATCGTTTTCAATCGGAAATGTTTGATTAACCACAATACAGCCCGTAATTGTCTCTCTCTGAGTTTCATCTTTACTCACTTGAACCGCTGGCTATGAAGACAACATTTTGGCACAGACAACGAACGAGCTGTAGGCCAGCGTAGAGAATTGGCGGGGAGCAATGGCGGATGTCTTCTGTGATGAGGGTATTGGAAAGTTGTTACAACGCTGCGACAAAGTCTAAGTCAGAACGGCGGCTGCGGAGAGAAGTAGCTGGAAGGTGTAGCTAACTGTTACAAATGAAACATTTCTGATTTGCACTGTGGTTTCCATTTTGCTATTAATCGGAACTTACTTTCTGGACAGCCCTCGTACGATGGAAAGAAGGCTACCCTCTGCCATATACGTCACAGTGACTTGCAGAGTATTGATGCAGATGCAGATAGACAAAAAGCTCGCGTCGAAAAATTACATTGCACAGAAACTACGTGGTGCTTCCGTAACTACTTGCAATAGCCGTATGCTTTACACCAAGAGGAAAATTATAGTCAATTATTAAAGATGTGTGGATGAGGGTGCTCAGAATTCCACACCTCTTCTATGGGAAAACGGTACTATTAATGAGTAATCCCTGCCTCTGGTACTGAAACGTAAAAATTTGTTTACTCTGCTTACTTTCTCTTTTTTAACACATACGATGTCATACTTATCGTCAGCTGTGTATTGTCTAAGGATATGTTTAGCCCAGAAAAGAACAGTCAAGATGATCTGTGAAGTCACCTCGCTCCCATCGGACAGGTGGTTTGTCAGGCATCTCGAAATACTAACTCTGGCATCCGTACGAGTACTCCCTCATGGGATGTATTGATAGTAATCTGGACTCGTATGAATTAAATTTCGGGCAAAGAAATAAAAATTTCGAGGTTTGTGAATGATACTGTAATTATGTCAGAGACGCCAAAAAAATGTAGAAACTAAGTTGACTGGAATGGGGAGCGTTCTGAAAAACATTGTAAAATAGACATAAATAACAGTTAAACGTGAGTAATGGAGTGTAACCGAGATGATTCAGACGATGCTGAGGGAAATGGATCAGAAAATGAGACGATGGTAGATGAGTTTTGCTATTTGTGCAGCAAAATAACTGACGTTGCCAGAAGTAACAGCCGGCCGTGGTGGTCTAGCGGTTCTAGGCGCTCAGTCAGGAACCGCGCGACTGCTACGGTCGCAGGTTCGAATCCTGCCTCGGGCATGGATGTGTGTGATGTCTTTAGGTTAGTTAGGTTTAAGTAGTTCTAAGTTCTAGGGGACTGATGACCTCAGATGTTAAGTCCCATAGTGCTCAGAGCCATTTGAACCAGAAGTAACGTCGACGTAAAATAAAGACTGGCAAAAGCAAGAAAAATATTCCATAAAAAGGTAAATTTGACCTAAAAGTAGTACAAATTCATATGTCAGGAAGGATTTTCTGAGAGTATTTTTCTGGAGCGTAGTCTTATACGCAGTACAGACAAGAGGAGAATAGTAGATTTTGGAATGTAGTGTTGCGGAAGAATGCTGAAGATAGATGAGTGGATCGAGTGACTAATGAAGAGGTGCTTAATCTAACTGAAGAGAAAAGAACTTTATAGCACAACTCGACTAAAGGAAGGGATAGGTTGACGGCACACACACATTTTATGAGCTGAAGAAATTGTTAAAAAATGGCTCTAAATACTATGGGACTTAACACCTGAGGTCATCAGTCCCCTAGACTTAGAACTACGTAAACCTAACTAACCTAAGGACATCACACACATCCATGCCCGAGGCAGGATTCGAATCTGCTACCGTAGCAGCAGCGTGGTTCCGGACTGAAGCGCCTAGAACCGCTCGGCCAATGTGGCCGGCAAGAAATTGTTAATTGGCCAATGGAGGGAAGGGTATGTGGGGGAGAGAGGGGGGTGAAAATTGTAGAGAAAAACCGCAGCTCGAATGCAGTAAGCGCTTCAAATGGATAGAGGGTACAATAATTAAGGAGATACAAAGACTTGCGTAAGGTTGACTAGCGTGGGCAGCAACATCAGACCAGTCCTCAGACTAACAACAACAACAGACTGATCACTTCAGGATACTCGTATGTCCAGGATGTTATCCTACCCATTCCGCCGCTCTTAAACGTCAAGAACATGTGCACCTTTGGTAAAGCAATGACCACACGAATGTGTCACGTTCTCCACGAGTTTCTCAACCGCCTGTACCAGCAACCCTGCCAGATCTGTTCTAACCTAGAACGTCTGGGCGACGTCGAGACAGCGTTCGAGCCAGTCTGCGATACTCGTAACATTCGTTAACGCTTTTTGTACCACTAGTTCTTGCCTGAAAACACCATTTTATTAATTTTGTTTTGAAGTGCCAGTGCCTTTCGCATGAAACCGCGGATGCCATTGCAAAACAGATATCGGGAGTTACACTGAGCTTCTTCTATGAATTAGTGCATTGTAGGAGTCTTCTACAGTTACAGCGTCGAAAGCAAGTCACCACACAGATTGTGTACCGTGATTGCAAGAGACCGTGACTTGAAATTTTTTTTCAAATATATCATACGAAATGATGGGTGGTTGGAAACTGTTATGTTCCAGTGATTCTAAAGTGAAACCACCTCCTTAAAAAACTAATTGTTATTTTTTGCCAATTCCTTCTTGTATTCTTTGCTTAAATTGATGATAAAGGTTAATGTTACGAAAAATTTTCAAATAATATTTTTTCCACATTGTTAGAACTCAAATCGTCCAACGTGCCAACCAGCATCCCGGTGATTGTCTCTAAGCATAACTGCAGGGCTGTATTGTAGCTAGAAGAGGCAGTATTGAGTCGCAAATTGTTGCCTAAAACGGACTTCCTGTATATGAACACCCGGTGATTACTACACCCATATCGTAAAACCACCTTCTCTGCACTTCACTCTTTGCACTATTCATAAGTAATGTACGCCATATCCAAACCTTTCCATTGAATCGCGGCATTGAATAGCGTTATTCATCATTGCAAATCACTCGTTTCCAGTCATTCTTTGTCCGTCGCTTAGTACTGGCTACAATAATGCGTGGTTTATAAGGAGCTGGTCGAACGTTGTACTCCTTTCTTTTTAAAGACCAATGTAATACATGAATATCGTCGTTACTATCTTAATGGTTTTCATTCTTCTTTTCCTACTAGAATTAAGTTCGTTCAATAAGTAATATCCTTTTTTTACAGGAGTTAATGTATAGAGTCAAACATCGAGTTGCATGCTTCAAATTTGATATTTTTTCTGCAAGTCTGCGAACATTGGAAAAATTCCGACAAATGGCTGAGAAGTCTACGCAAGACGCTCATTACAAGTAACGTGCTGCAATTGGATTCTTGGTAGCGGAAAAATAAGCCGTGGTCAACAAACACAAACGTCTGTGTACAGTGTATGGTAATGATGCAGTTGATAGGGGCACTACCGGGCGTTAAGTAAAAAGTATTAAAGTGTCAGTAAGTGCAGCGACTGAGATTCGTTATGGGGCAGGTTCGAGACGTCCTGTCACGGCAACTATTCCCGACTTGATGGATTGTGTGGATGCCATTATTCGTGCAGACCGGTATATTACAAATCGACATTCGCTGTACAGTTACTGATAAGATTCTTGGATATTCAGCGGTATGTTCAATACGGGTTCCACGAATATTCGCAACAGACCACAAGACTCAAAGAAAAGCCGTTTCATGGAAACAAAAAGATAGTTATTAGAGTGGCATCACACGAAATCACAAAATAAGAAGGAATTCAATGCAGCAGCCTCTACTGACAAAGTCACGATCACAGATTTTTGGAATAGTGTTGGTTTCATTCTCGTGGATGTGTTGCCAGAATGGTGCAGCATTAAATCAGAGGCTTATGTGAAGACTCTGAACAAACTCTAGAACCATTTCCGGCGTATTCTGTCTGAGAAGAATCTTAAAGAAATCTTGCTCTAACATGACAATACACGCCCACGCACAAGTCTCAGAACCTGTGAATGTATCACCAAATTCGGTTTCACATCATTGCCTCGTCCAGCCTGTAGTCAGACCTGGCGCCCTCGTGTTTGCTCCACTTAAAGGGCATCCCACGTACTCACTGTGCCGCACTGCAGCGCCGATGGAGGAAAGTGCCGCCTCAAACGCGGCTCATCACCCTAGCCACGGAAGCGCGTGTCAGCCAGAGAGAGGCCAACCGACCGTGGACAACCCCCCACACCAGGAGGACCTAAGTGGTAGGAGTTCGAACGCGCACTCATTGAATCTTCTCAGATTTTGGCAGAGAATACACATGACACACGCGGTCACGAAGGTGACTCTACGCAAACTGGGTATTAGTTCACTATTGACCCATCCAGGGGGAGCCACGAGCCAAATCGTCATAAGACGGAAGCTTTCCTGAGCTGGACTCTATGAACTGCTTTACAAAGGGGTAGCATTCATCTCACGCTAGGTGAGATGAACCTACGTCATAATGACGTAACGCTACGTCATCGTGACGTAAATAACCTAAATCGACTAAATGGGTACGTATATCGATCTTTGCAGTTGTACCGATAACGTCAAAGCTAAATGTAAATACATGTGTACAAACGAAGTGGCAGGGGTTGTGTGATATGCTCATCCCAGCTGAATGAATTGTTAAATGTAATCCCAACAATTTGCGATGTTATTGTGTATTTTTGAACATAATTAATGTCTGAGCGAAGGATCCGTAACGGAATAAAAAAAAAAGCTTGTCATTCTTTTTAAATCCGATGAATCGTGCCTACATCGTGTGGACAGAAAAGTGAAGTAATTAATTATTAAGCCGCAATCCAAAGAATGTGGGATGTTATTGTGTATTTCATGAACGTAACGAATATCTGAATGAAAGAATCATAACCATAACGAAAGTTAAAAAACTGTCTAGTCATGTTTTCAATCCGATTAATATTGAATAAATCATGTGGATAAAAACGTGAAATAGGAAGAAATTAAAGTATTTCGTATTTTTATAAAATCCAATGAATTGTACATAATTCATGTGGGCAGAAACGTTAAACTGAGAAATTGAAGTGGTTCTGAAGATAATTCCGAATGTTGCTACAAACATTAAACCATCTAGTTCCATTTAATTTTGCCTTCGTGTTGTAAATCAACTAAGAAAGATAGTGAAATCTTTCAGACTATCTTCATGGATCTGCTCGAAAGTTCTCTCATCTCCGTTAGAGCCCGTGTTCAGAACGACGTACACGCTAGCAACACCGGACAATAGGACAATGAAAGCACATAAAAAATAACAATGCAGATTCAAGACGCACACAACAGTCGATATATACAGCATGCACACAACAGTCGATAGGACAACTCGTGAAAAAATGGTTCAAATGGCTCTGAGCACTATGGGACTCAACTGCTGTGGTCATCAGTCCCCTAGAACTTAGAATTACTTAAACCTAACTAACCTAAGGACATCACACACATCCATGCCCGAGGCAGGATTCGAACCTGCGACCGTAGCAGCAGCGCGGCTCCGGACTGGAGCGCCTAGAACCGCACGACCACCGCGGCCGGCTGACAACTCGTGAAACTAATGATGACGCGTGCCTACGTCACTATGACGTAGGGCTCTCCTCACCTAGAGTGAGATGAATGCTACCCTTTACAAAGGATGGACAAGCCCCAGCCCGAGCAAAGGTGTCCACTGAGATGCTGTTTCCGGCCCCGGCCTGCTTGTTTGCTGCTATGCTTTCTATGGCTATCTCCAGACTCACAAGAATATGGGAACCAGGTACTTATTTATCACCGTAACTACAATTAAATATTAGGATTGCTGCTGCAGTCAGACGCCGTGCGATGTACCGGAAATGTCTCCTCTTGACGGCTGTGGTTCTAGAACGAACCTCAATATCTGCAGTGCACCTAATTTTCCATGTAAAAAAAAAAAAAATCTTTCATTCCCCTTACGGCTATTGCATTTTTCACGTCGAATCGATACCTCCCTCACGATAAGACACACAGTCGTTTTCTCCAGAACGTGCCAGAACATAAATCACAGTAACTTTACATTGCAACATGTACACATTTCAGACAAGCAGTCAGTTATAGTTTATATGTGTACAGCACCCGAAAAAGTTATGGTATGCCCACACTCACACCAGCTACGTGTCTCGATTCTCTTGAGTTCGAGGATATTGTCTGACATTTAAGTTTTCCAGTCAGCACTTCCGGAAGGCGCTACATCCTGCCAAGATTCTCTCAAACAAGTGTTATAGAAAACAGGCGTCCGAAGCTATGTGATAATGAAAAAGAGTCCCGCGACGAAAGGGTTGGAAAGACATCACGGATATGGGCTGCTGTACTGTAATCAACATAAATGTCGACAGTGCAAGAAGAAAAACGCGAGGATACGCTTAGGAGTGCTGATGAGGGGACGTTTTGTTACAGCCGTATTGCCCATCCTGTTTTTACACTATAGAAAGTCCAGTTGAGTCCTTTCATTGCTATATTGTGCAGCTTTTTACGAAATGAACATATCACCCCATAAGTTCGGGTATACTCCTCAATGCGTTGAAATCACAATTCACCATTCCCTTATGACTAGACACACGTAATATACAGGGTGATTCAAAAAGAATACCACAACTTTAGGAATTTAAAACTCTGCAACGACAAAAGGCAGAGCTAAGCACTATCTGTCGGCGAATTAAGGGAGCTATAAAGTTTCATTTAGTTGTACATTTGTTCGCTTGAGGCGCTGTTGACTAGGCTCAAATGGAAACAGATGAATCTTTCGTTTCAAAGATTGTGTTTAGTGATGAATCAACTTTCCACACTAACGGGAAAGTCAACCGTCACAATAAAGTTTTTGGTCCCTTTTTCTTCGAAGGTGCTACTGTAACTGGACTACAGTATCTGGAGATGTTAGAGAATTGGCTGTTCCCTCAGCTCGAACAAGAAGCACAACAATTCATATTTCAGCAGGATGGAGCGCCACCACATTGGCACTTATCTGTCCGTAACTACCTGAACGTCAACTACCCGAGGCGATGGATCGGCCGCCAGGCAGCCCGTGACAGAGCACTTCATCACTGGCCTCCAAGAAGCCCTGATCTTACCCCCTGCGATGTTTTCTTATGGGGGTATGTCGGCCACCTCTCCCAGCCACCATTGATGATTTGAAACGAGAAATAACAGCAGCTATCCAAACTGTTACGCCTGATATGCTACAGAGAGTGTGGAACGAGTTGGAGTATCGGGTTGATATTGCTCGAGTGTCTGGAGGGGGCCATATTGAACATCTCTGAACTTGTTTTTGAGTGAAAAAAAAACCTTTTTAAATACTCTTTGTAATGATGTATAACAGAAGGTTATATTATGTTTCTTTCATTAAATACACATTTTTAAAGTTGTGGTATTCTTTTTGAATCACCCTGTATATAATTAATAAATGTGTCATCCCTGAAGTTGAGCCCATCGGAAGAATTCAGTGCGACGCATACAATCCGTACCAGTTAATTCTTGGGGGACACTGATATGGTAAGGATGATATTTATGGCGATGCAGAACATGAACAACAATACTCTGGCTCATGCCAGATTCCCTTGCGATTTGACGCGAACTAACACAAGGACTTCGAACCACAGTGGCAAGAGTACCAATTTCCATTTCCTCACTAACTTTCCTTTGCCGGATATGTTTCCGACGCGTTAAAGATCCAGTTGTTCCCAATTTGTGATGCACATATTAAAATGTACGATGTGTAGGGTGAGTACGTTGAGGATATCTTCCAGCGTATAAGTCTCTAGCTCTCAATTAATTTCGTTGGCATTCTCCGTAAATGAGAGGCATATCATTCACATTCGGTTGATTTGATGATACTACTCTTATCGTTCCTGTTAATGTTGTATTTCTCGCGTCGAATGATGTTTGTGTGTCAATGGCACGTTAGATGGATACTCCGTATTCGGCGAATATTTACTGTTCGCACGATATACGAGAGAGAATTGTCACAGAATGTGCTTCAATGAGTGCCAAAGTGATAAGGAATACCACTCAATCCATGATAAGAATATTGTAACACTGCATTGATACCAATGATCATCACTTCGAACATCTTCTGTAAATCGGCGTTCATGCCACCTTTGTGACCTTCGTTGACCTGCAAAGACCCTATTGTTACACGTCACTGGATTCGCCTCGATAGCCGCTATCAGAAAATAATTACCAAACAATAGCATACAATTTAAAGAAACAAAGTCGACCTTCATATCTCTGAAGCGACCCTACCTAGGTGAGGTTTAAGACTGGGAATAACAAAATATATAGAATGGTTGCATGGAATTAAGCCTATGGTGCAGTATGAATTGGGTTATGGGAGCGGGAGGCACGTGATCACGTCCGCGTCCAAATACATTTATAGCAAACGTATATAAAATTATACCTCCTGTGCTTGAAGAAAACCACAGACATAGTACACTATTAAAGCAGGAGCAGGGTTGAAAAACACACACAGAGATTTGAGGTAAACATTCATTTATTTCTCATCCAACTTAAAAGTAATTTACTTTTTCATAAGCAGACACAGCAATACTATTTTCACACACATTCTTCTTCTTGAGTCGATGGCGAGGAGGAAATCTGTAGAATTCCAGGTCTTGAATAGCAACAAACATGAAGATTCGACATATCCATGAGATCTTTTCCTTCCCCTTCATGTAGATGACGGTCGCATAACCGAAGAACCATATTTTTATATGGTATGCCAGGATCATCCCAGTGAATTCCATGGTAGAAATGTGTTTACTACTTTGCACTCTTCTGTGTCTTAGCGCAGTTCACATCCTCGAAAGACCTCAGTGATGCAGTGTTTGTTGAGAATGTCTATTATTCCTGGATATCCTGTGTATGCTACGGATGCAACATTTTTAAATATGAACTGTCTACGCTCACCATCACAGAAACCCTGAAGAAAAGAAATAGGTCATCATAAAAGTAATAGCATATTAGTTGGCTACAGAACAGACATTATTATTATTGATCTTTTCAGATATACACCCAATACAGTACATTTTAATTGATGGTGGTCCATCAGTGTGGCATCGCACATTTGAGTCATAGTGCTTAAAGCTTGGTCCATACTTTTAAATACATCAGTCACGTAGTAAGAGCACAGTTGTGTAGGGAACATGTAGTAATCTAAAGTGTTCACGTGGTGACGACTCTTCATCAGTTTCATACAAATATCCGAAAGCACATTACACACATTTCTTGATTTCACCCGCTCAAATTCGCTGTAAGCAATAACACTCTCTTTTCCCGGCGAATCCGCAGTCTTCAAAGTTACTTGTTGTGACTAACTGAGGAAGTAAGATCTCTAGAACATCTTTTCTAATGTGTGGCTACAGCTCTGTTGTTGAACAAGCAGAGTTGCGAAGTCACTACCCCCTTTAATAAAGATAACTAAAGCATGATCATACTTCGCACAATACACTCGCTACCACTCCTCAAATTCGCTATAGAATTATGGCATTACCTTATTCGCGGACATCCTGCACACACTTCAAACTGAATAACTGAATGGCGATGGATTCATAGTGATTATTCAGTTACATATAGCTGGTGCACTGTAAGGGACAAACAGAAGTCTATTGTACGCTTGTAATAAAGCATTCTTTGCATTCAGGTTTATAGGAGGTTTCTCCATAACTTGGTATTCCTTACTGAAAATTCAGCTCCTGTACACACATGTCATAAGATCTAAACAGGTCTGTATCATTAAGTCAGCGTTTCTCTCACGTGTAACAAACAAAATCTTTGTATGAAGCTCTAACAGGCTCCTTTTTTTCGTAACAAACTCAATTTTGCCAGCTGCAACAACAGATCCGTCCCGCGGTGATCCTCTTGCTGCTCCAAAGTGTTAAACAGGTACGGTGCTTAGCAGTGGGAACTTAAAAATGTGTTTAGACACGATACAGAACAATTTTGCGGTTTCTCCACCCATCTGCTGGCCTCATGGAAATTAACTCGGAATGGACGTACTCTAGTATATATTGCACTCATAATGATTTCTTAGTCAGGGGAAATTTGTGTGATCTGGGGGGTGGTAGCTACGTATGGAACACACTGACACAAACCTGGACTTGGCGGTCTAAATACATAAAAGACGTCACTGTGTGTTGGCTGGATTTGCAAGGATCGAAAATACGAAAAGGTTTCGTGGAAGTGGTAAAATCAATAAAAGAAAAAGAAGCTAGGGCTTTTTAAAATTGTAATTACATCCTTTATTCATGGCCAAATATATGATGGCGAGAGGCGTTTTTACTACTGGGCAGTGTGAGAACGACACCCGGCTGGTGCGAGTGTGGAAGTATTATAATTTGTTGCTACACCTATAATTGACAGTCAGAAATTATGCTGATGCTTGAATGTAAGGATACCGTGGCTTATGTTCTGACATATCACCAGACGTTTGTGGGAAGTAATCAAATTACTATTCACGTAAAAAAAAAATACACAGGATGTGTAAATGAAGTTTCAAGACTGGTCTCAGAACACAAAATTTATTGAATACTTTCATACATCGGACTAAAATTCTTCAAAATAAGTGCCTTGAGAATCGACACTTCGCTGCCAACGAGATTTCCACTGCTGGTAAGTTCCCTGGAAATCCAATACCGAGTGAGATTGATGTATAAGAATACACAGCCTACAGTTGCAGGTTAACTTTATCGTTTACCTAGGTTTCAACGTTAGTAGTAACGTCTTCTTCAGAACATAAAATATTATTTAAATGTTAGCCTAAAACAAGCCATGTCCTAAGTCAACTTTATAAAACTTGATGCATAACCATAAGGTTATGGGCTTAAAGTGAATTTGCTACAATAGAAATGACAAAACCTTATGGTTATGCATCAAGTTTTATAAAGTTGACTTAGGACATGGCTTGTTTTAGGCTAACATTTAAATAATATTTTATGTTCTGAAGAAGACGTTATTACTAACGTCGAAACCTAGGTAAACGATAAAGTTAACCTGCAACTGTAGGCTGTATATTCTTATATAAACAATATCAGTTGCTGTCACTGCATAAAAATGTTAAAAATTATGAGATTGATGTATTTCTCGAAATACCGGCGTACCCCTCCTCCTAGTTTCGGGTTCTACTGTTCGGCCGAAAAGACCTTTTTTCGTAATCTGTCTTGTACTCACGCCGACCAATATTTCGACAGGAATGCCTTTCCAAATTGACGGGATAAATACAACCAGGCGTAACGGCTTTCTTATCTGGTATGAATACTTGAAACTGCCGGTATTTTAATAGGCTCTTATCCATTAAAATACCCATCAAAGCGTTGTCTGCCCCCATCGCTCTAGGCAATTGTTGTATGTGGGAATACTCTCTCTGATACTCTTCATATATTGACCCTGCACTTCCGGATCAGATTCATACGCATCACACTTATGTAGGTCAGGGTGCGGTACACAAAGTGATTGTTGCGGTAATGTTTCCACAACGCGATGAACGTTTTGGATTTCTTCGCGCCACTTTGGTATTTCGTTCGTCGCAACCTGCTTAAGCTGCTCTCTCTCGGTGGCTACTATTTTCTTAGTTTTATTTAATTCTGTGGCTTCTTTGCCGCTAGCGCTGGCTATCGATCTATTTACTTCGGATTTAATCCGATCACCTATCATTTTGTCTTTTTCTCTCAACCACTCGTGGAATTCTTTGTTCATAGTCTCACTTTGCTCAGCTGTTTTAGCCGTAGCAGCTGAATATTGTTCGAGAGATAAATTATTTACTACCTGTGCTAATTGCACAACGGACTCTTCTGTCTTCTTTTGCGCCCTTTGCACTGATTCTATCGTCTCTTCAATGGTTTTCTGTGCAGTTTGCGTAGCACTGACATCACCCACTACTTTATTTACTGTTTCGACCAGGTATTTAATGGCCTTTTGCATTGCTGAGACGTCTCTCATAATACCTTTGAAGCCAGAATTCAATTTCGCTGCTAGTGCTCTGTCGCGTTCTCTTTCTCTCGCAGCTTGCATTTCAACACGTTCTCTTTCTTTCGCCTCTTGCATTTCATCGCGTTCCCTATTCTGTTCTGCGATTTGCTTAGTGAGCACTTTATCGTGTTTGCTTTCCCTAGCAGCTTGTGCTTTCTAGCGCTCTCTTTCATTTGCAGCTTGCGCTTCATCGCGTTCGTTCATCAAGTGCGCGATTCTGTCTAATACAGCTGCAAAAGGGTCTGCAGCGGGTGCAGGGCTTTGTTCGGCAACCCTTGCCGATTGAGACTGCTCAGTTATACCAACTGCATTTTTATCTGGCTCGGTTACAATTGCTACCGACTCAGCTGCAAAATTGCTAACATCGGTAACATCTTCGTCAGTAGTTTCTTGCACAGGGTTCATGTTTGCGAATTTACCAAGTTTGGTCATTCCACAAGCAACTATGCCTAGAGATGGAGCTCTCCTTCGATCTAACCTGAATAACTAAATGAAACTTCATAGACACAACAATGAAATTACCTAACTGCCAGAATAACGAGATAACTTTAACATAACATATGAAAATTTGCTTAGCGATAGCTCTAATTCTACGCCGCAGTGCAACAATACCTAAACTATTCTACGCTGAAAGCGCTATAAAATGATTCTACTGACCACGAAATGATGCGACTATGCAGGGCAAAACTATTGCAATGTACTGCGATGGCAACATGCAAGCGACCGTACCTTTTATGCAGAAGTTGCAGCGTGGAGTGGAGGTGAAACTCATCGTCTACGACGGGAATCTAGTTTCCTCTTCAACATATATTTCCTTAGTACTCCATCGGCGCAGTTGATTCAGGGAAAAAAAAAGATTAGTACATTTATGAATTTTAGTTCGAGCCCCATGTTGGGCGCCAGTTGAATTATTATTTTTAAAAAGGGAGTTTTCTGTATTTTGTGTGATGCTTTTTAGTGGCAATTGAAAACTAAATTTTGATAAGAGGAAATAAACTGGAGTGCCTTTAATTAAAAGAAGCCAAATAAAAAAATATATAAGTTTAATTTATCACATGGCACAGATAAATTTACCACTGAGAGAGAAAAAATTATTAATTCAAGATCTTGTCGAACCTGCTTTCAAACGGTGGAGTGGACTAATCGCGCACATCGTTTGTTGGCCGTGTGCCGATCATTAATATTACGCAGTATGCACAGAAGTGCTGCCCGGGAACTGCATTTATAGATCGGCTTAACAGATCTCAGGGACGCACGAATGGCCGCTACAAATCCGAACATCAATGACGTTCGACAGCGGCCAGCAAACGACATGTCGGCAGTCATGCTGTTCTCCACGCCGAAACATAGAAAAGTTGGGAGGCAAGGTTAATGTTTTTGAAATGGAACATTGGTAAACGATAACAATTATTCATATACAGGGTGTTACAAAAAGGTACGGCCAAACTTTCAGGAAACATTCCTCACACACAAAGAAAGAAAATATGTTATGTGGATATGTGTCCGGAAACGCTTACTTTCCATGTTAGAGCTCATTTTATTACTTCAAATCACGTTAATCATGGAATGGAAACACACAGCAACAGAACGTACCAGCGTGACTTCAAACACTTTGTTACAGGAAATGTTCAAAATGTCCTCCGTTAGCGAGGATACATGGATCCACCCTCCGTCGCATGGAATCCCTGATGTGCTGATGCAGCCCTTGAGAATGGCGTATTGTATCACAGCCGTCCACAATACGAGCACGAAGAGTCTCTACATTTGGTACCGGGGTTGCGCAGAGAAGAGCTTTCAAATGCCCCCATAAATGAAAGTCAAGAGGGTTGAGGTCAGGAGAGCGTGGAGGCCATGGAATTGGTCCGCCTCTACCAATCCATCGCTCACCGAATCTGTTGTTGAGAAGCGTACGAACACTTCTACTGAAATGTGCAGGAGCTCCATCGTGTATGAACCACATGTTGTGTCGTACTTGTAAAGGTACATGTTCTAGCAGCACAGATAGAGTATCCCATATGAAATCATGATAACGTGCTCCATTGAGCGTAGGTGGAAGAACATGGGGCCCAATCAAGACATCACCAACAATGCCTGCCCAAACGTTCACAGAAAATCTGTGTTGATGACGTGATTGCACAATTGCGTGCGGATTCTCGTCAGCCCACACATGTTGATTGTGAAAATTTACAATTTGATCACGTTCGAATGAAGCCTCATCCGTAAAAAGAGAACATTTGCACTGAAATGAGGATTGACACATTGTTGGATGAACCATTCGCAGAAGTGTACCCGTGGAGGCCCATCAGCTGCTGATACAGTGACGTGGTCAACGTTACCTTGTACAGCAGCAACTTCTCTGACGCTGACATTAGGGTTATCGTCAACTGCACAAAGAATTGCCTCGTCCATTGCAGGTGTCCTCGTCGTTCTAGGTCTTCCCCAGTCGCGAGTCATAGGCTGGAATGTTCCGTGCTCCCTAAGACGCCAATTAATTGCTTCGAACGTCTTCCTGTCGGGACACCTTCGTTCTGGAAATCTGTCTTGATACAAACGTACCGCGCCACAGCTATTGCCCCGTGCTAATCCATACATCAAATGGGCATCTGCCAACTCCGCATTTGTAAACATTGCACTGACTGAAAAACCACGTTCGTGATAAACACTAACCTGTTGATGCTACGTACTGATGTGCTTGATGCTAGTACTGTAGAGCAATGAGTCGCATGTCAACACAAGCACCGAAGTCAACATTACCTTCCTTCAATTGGGCCAACTGGCGGTGAATCGACTAAGTACAGTACATACTGACGAAACTAAAATGAGCTCTAACCCTGTATTGACGACACTTTTACATAGATAAATACTTTACACACCTTGAAAATATCTTTCAAGTACAAATGTTACAAAATAATTCGGGAGAGAGATCATTAAGAGAGAGAGAGAGAGAGAGAGAGATCAATAGAGAGAGGTCCTCAAGACAGAGAGAGAGAGAGAGACAGAGAGAGAGAGAGAGAGAGAGAGCCAGACGCTGCTCGTGTTTATATACAAGTAAACAACTGAAGCAACTTGACTGTCATTTTTGCTCAGTCTCATCCTGTTCTGGAAGCCTCTTACATGGAAAAATGTTCGAGAGGCTTCGCTGCACTCTTTTCCAGAGCGGCTGATCGCATAAAATTTGATTGTTGACACCGCTTGCGCTGCGTCTGATACATTGTTTGCCAATTAAAAAATACAGTTGCTCTCTTTCGCTAATTCTAACATCTGTATGCTCTCTCACATTTAAGAATTAATTACAATTTTAGATTATAAGACAACTGAAAGACAATACACGGAATTAATACAAAAATACAGTGTTTCTTACGTAAGTTTGCAAAAATTATTTTAGTTTTGGGGCTTAAATTTATTTACACATAAAAAGGAACGTTTCAAATTGTTCTGCGGATGCTGCAAGCAGTTGCGACGGCGAATATTCAGTTATTGACATCCGAAGTTAACGGCATATTTGTTCAGTTATTGACATCTGAAGTTAACGGCGTCAAGTGCATATTTTCTGCTATATTCAGCTGCCCATATCTCGTTATCGCACGGTTAATCTGCCTTCATGTTTTCTTAGTGATCTAAAGAAGGAGTGTTATCTGGATACTGGAAGTGGGGAATTGCAACAGCGAAAATTTACTGAGTAGTTGAAATCCAAATCTAGCAACCGAGATCGCCAAAGGAGTATTTTCTGCCATAATCAGTTGCTCATATGTCCTAATTAGACTGTTAATCAGGCTTCATGTTTTTTTACTGAACTAAAATGGAGTGTTCTGTGGATGCTGCAAGTGGGTTGTTGCGATGGCGAATATTTATCGAGTTATTGATCTCGAAAAATGGCAGACGATGTGGGCACGCGCGTATTCTTTGTCATAAAGTAAAGACAGCGTGTTCTATGCATAGTGCAGTTGGTATATTGCGACGCCTGATATTTATTTATTTATTGACCTTCGAAATTAGCAACACATTGTGACCATCCTTATTTTCTGCGATATTCGGTTGTCGCGATGGCCTAATCGGGCTGCGAATCTGCCTGTATTTTTTGTTATTAAACTAAAGTAGTCGTATACTATGCAAACTTCAAGTGGCATATTGCGACTACTAACATTTATTTAGTTATTGTCAAACGAAATTAGCGACAGAAAGCGTCCGTCTCGTATATTGTGCGATTTACAGTTACCGTTATCTCATTATTAATCTGGCTTCATATTTTGTTATTAAACTAATGTAGGCGTGTACCATGCATACTGCAGGTTGCATATTGCGACGGCGGATATTTATTTTATTTTAGTTTTCTGAACTTGGAGGCTGAAGTCACTCTGCTCGGA
Organism: Schistocerca nitens; assembly: GCF_023898315.1. Taxonomy (NCBI): domain Eukaryota; kingdom Metazoa; phylum Arthropoda; class Insecta; order Orthoptera; family Acrididae; genus Schistocerca; species Schistocerca nitens. Next base: position 467,512,486 of record NC_064620.1, on the reverse strand, counting down.
ACTCGGTCGAAAACAACCGCGAGTGGCCTGTAAGTCGCGTATGTTGGCACCCCAAGCGCCAGACAGCGAAAACAAATATGGAAACGAAGCTTATTTCAAGCCGGTTGGAAGTCCTACGATTTTTATCGAGGCTTTCTCAGTCCTTTTGACTCTGGTAATGTTTATTAATGTGAAAAATGCCGAGATGCACAGTGTTTCGGAATCAACATTGAGTTGTAGACCTGTCAATGACTGGCTGGGTAAGTCTGCTGAATGGTCGGAGGAAGGCAATGGCGTACCACTATGTCTGTGCCAATACTGTGGTGTTCAAATCGACCTCTGGATTGGTAATGAGTTTTCTTCTTTACTTGTCTTATTACCCCATGTATGTTTGTATGTGTATTGCACTGAAAATATCTGCACAACAGTGCATATGTTGACCATAAGCGCTATGTATCTGGTTTGGCAAGAACCTATCCACACACAGTACTAGCTGTTGACAACAGAACCACTAATGCCAAATTCAAATGGCTCTAAGCACTATGGGACTTAGCATCTGAGGTCATCAGTCCCCTAGACTTAGAACGACTTAAACCTAACTAACCTAAGGACATCACACACATCCATGCCCGAGGCAGGATTCGAACCTGCGACCGTAGCAGCTGCGTGGTTCCGGACTGAAGCGCCTAGAGCTGCTCGACCACAGCGGCCGGGCCAGTAATGCCAACTTTGCTCTTATGATGGTTATTAAGGCACTGGCAATGTAAGAGAGGTACGAATAACGTGGATTATTTCGTGGTGTGTGGCTGGCGGATACTTTCACCAGCAACTATTCACGCATCTAAGTACGTTTTGACTTTTGGTGATTGTATATTACAGGCTGAAAACATTATTGTGCACAGAAGCGAAGGTAAGTACGGTATCAAAAACAATAAATCAGAATTACACTATTTCTCTGTAGCAACCCATCAGAGACACACCGGTTGTCTTATAACAAAATACTCAAAAAATAACATTCTTGAGCAGCATCCAAAACTTTGTCAGTGAAGTTGAGGTTCTCTCTCTCTCTCTCTCTCTCTCTCTCTCTCTCTCCGAGTGTGTGTGTGTGTGTGTGTGTGTGTGTGTGTGTCTGTGTGTGGGCTCGAGTCCGTTGACACTTTTTCCGTTAACGCGGAACAAGAATTCGTGAAGCATTTCTTGAAGAGAATTGTCACATACTTCGTCAAAGATAGACGTTTTACGAAATTTTTAGTGTTCCAAAAGGTTATTTTTAGAAATGAAAAGGACTCAAAGCCATTCACTCGCAATGAAAATTCTGGCAGGAGAATTTCATAATGTTTCTGAGCTTCCTTTCCCGTCTTACGGTTACCTTACATTTAGATTCTCAATTCTTCATGGTATTTTATTGTGCCTGAAGCTTACGACCTCTGAACTATTCCAATAATCCGATGAAGCACATTCATCTTAAGATACTTCTAGATAACTCCAGGAATTCCCTACAGGAAATTTTCCAGGTTTTAAGAAAGGCTTCAGCTTATTTCGTTATCATTATTCCAAGAAATATTTCTCGAGCGGAGCGTGCTCGTAGATAATGTTATATCTCAAGAATTCGGAAAAGTCTGAAATACTTCTCGATTATCAAGCCAAATTCTTTTACTGTAATTCATGAAACGTTGCGATTACAAGTGTAATTATGATGGCATTATTGTATACTAACTGATGGAGGTCATGAATGTAAGGCTGATTTCAGTCTCCAGTGCATAATCATCTGCAGTCCTTACTTGTTTTTCACGTAGCAATATGCAATTTTTTAAGAAACCGTGATTATCCAGAAGTGGGCTGACAGATAACTCCACGAGGATCATTTTTGACCCATAATTTATGAGTTAAGCTCATAAGTGAGAGATAACACGCAGGGCACTGTAATCATCTCGTATTAAACGCGCAAACAAAGTTGACACTCGGCGCGCTGACTGTGGGAGCGGCTGTAAATGGGAAACGCCTCTGCAGTTGCTCCCATGAGCCACCGTGCCGCTCCTTCAAAATTTTCAGTGTACTTAACCGATTGTAATTTACTCTGACATCTACGCCTACCGGTTTCCTAGCAGGAGAGAGGCCACCTTATGCTATTATGACTGAGGAATTAATTAGCAAGGTAAAACTAATTTAGTTGCATGACTGGGCGCCGTCGCATCCCAGTAAAACTAGTCTTTGTACGTAGTGTTACCTGACAGTACAAGTTTGCTCTTAAAGTTATTAACTTTATTGGCAATGGGAAGGACAAAGTAGTAACAGCGCAGGCGAAAAAAAAAAAAAAAAACTCGAAACATACAAAGGAAATGTTGAAGTCAAGCAAGTCAATGGTCTGCAAATTTCTGCAGAAGGTGTACGGGGCTGAGATTAGTGAAGCTGAAGTATTTATTCCAGAGTAAATGCAGGAAAGTACACATAATAAATATGCAATTCATACATGGATGGATGTGTTCAAATGGCTCAAATGGCTCTGAGCACTATGGGACTTGACTGCTGTGGTCCCCTAGAACTTAGAATTACTTAAACCTAACTAACCTAAGGACATCACACACATCCATGCCCGAGGCAGGATTCGAACCTGCGACCGTGGCGGTCACGCGGTTCCAGACTGTAGCACCTAGAACCGCACGGCCGCTCCGGCCGGCCGATGGTTGTGTTATTAGGCAGATTTTCACTACTAAGAAACAATAAATTAGTGAGAATTTCAGAGCTTCTGTCATACAGAAGTTGACTTCAGAGCTTGCAAAGAATGTCAAGAGTAGGGCGTGAGATCTAGGATAGGGATCGGTTAACGAATTGAATGGCGATATGGTTTAAAGACGCAGGTAGCTCACCTCACTCTGGAGGGGTTACATTCAAGAGCTATCGTTTTCGGAAGGTGGATGAGTTTAATTTACGTACCTCCACAAAAAAGACGGTTGGCTGCAGAACATCACGATGTCATAGTATGTAAGGTTACAAGCTAACACGCGAAGGGCGCGCGTTCGATCCTAATAAGACCAGAGGTATGATTTTTGTCTCTCTTTTTCTGTATTATTGCTCTATTTTCTCGCCTGGTGACCAACTCACTTCATTACGATGGTCACAACATAGACGACGAATAGACAAAATGAAATCAATTTTGTGAGGCTTCACCACCAATGACGCGAAATATCACGCATGTAAAACTCTTTGGCAGCAATATTAATTAGCCCTTCCTCTGAGAGTGACCCGAGTAGTCCTCATTTCGCTGTGAGCGACTGTACTGTATGCACGCGACGTTTCTGTAGAGTGTAGAGTGATCACAAAGTCCTATTACCCCCACTGTTACATAGATGCTAATGAAATGCTGTTCCTTATTGACGGAGGTGCTGATGTACATCCAAGTCAAGGCTAATGAGTCCACCATGGAGGAGCGGATCGTAATATGCACGTGGGCTCACAAACGCCACCACACAGGAAAATCAGTGAGAGATATTCATCGTGATTTCACTGCAACATTTCAGAAACCTTCCCCACCAAAACCAACAATTTTACGATGGGAGAAAAAGCCCTTTGCAGCTGGTGTATAAAAGATTAAGTCCCGCTCAGAACGACCACCAACACGACTTGAAACGTGTGTGGAGGCTGCAAGGTCTGTCGACCGTTGAAGTTGTCCGTCTGCTTAGCAAGCCGTCACGGTAGCTCAGCGTGTTCGGTCAGAGGGTTTAGCTACCCTCTATAACAATAAAACTGAGTGAACGGATCAACGAACAACATGCACGGGTGTCGTCGGACGTGCACCACGAAAAAATTCAACGAACAATGGAGAACAAAAGCAGATAAAAAAATAAGTAAAAAAAAGCTGGGTGGTAACGTGCTTGTCTGCCATGCAGCGGGTCCGGGTGCGATTCCCGGCCGGGTTGGAGATTTTTTTCCACTCGTGAACTGGGTGTTGTGTTGTCCTCATCATCATTAAATCCTCATCACCAACGCGCGAGTCGCCCATGGCGTCGACTGAAATAAGACTTTCACTCGGCGGCCGAACTTCCCCCGATGGGACCTCCCAGCCAGCAATGCCATACGATCATTTCATTTCATTTTTACCATAAATTCGTTCGTAAGTGGTCGCAGGAACCGGGAGTTCCGTACTCGACACTACATAAGATGTGAAAAATATTTTGAAGTTGAAGGCATTTAAAACTTCGTCTGTAAACGAGTTGAGTGATAATGACAAGTGAAAACGACACCGAGTTTGTGGGCTAAGGCTCGATGTCTTTACAAATCTTCCTTCATGGGAGTAAGCGTCTTCTCGGATGAGTGTACTGCTGTAAATTGCAGCGCAAATGCGAGAAACATTTATTTCTGGAGTACAAAAAATCGGAGTTGTTTTATGAAGAACTTGAACAGAACCCACCGCATGTCGTGATCTGGGCTGCATTGTCTGCAACCCACTTGGTAGGTCTGTTTTTCATTGACGGTGAATCACATAGCGTATCTAAGCCGTTTGCAAAGTGGTGGCGCGCTCTCATGGCGGGGAGCGAGGGGGGGGAAGGGCGCATAGAGTAATAGAGGATGTCGCCAGATTTCATTGAAATATTTATATTTCACATTATGTAAGAAAAAGATTTCCGGTGAACGAATATTGCTAGCGTCAGATTCTCACCTACATGGACCAAGTTAGGAGGCTCCATCATCGTTAACTTGGTACCTGGCGCCACAAGAAATGATCAGTAGATTCAGACAGCAGGAATACTGAAAGTCGCGAGTAATGTTTAATCACACAGGCCCTGTCGCCAATCGCCTGAAAGTTAGCTGCTTACCAAACATTAACAACCACTAGTGACGATAATGTGCTTGACAATGTGACCGCCAGCCGCGGTGGTCTAGCGGTTCTAGGCGCACAGTCCGGAACAGCGGGACTGCTACGGTCGCAGGTTCGAATCCTGCCTCGGGCATGGATGTATGTGATGTCCTTAGGTTAGTTAGGTTTAAGTAGTTCTAAGTTCTAGGGGACTGATGACCACAGATGTTAAGTCCTATAGTGCTCAGAGCCATTTGAACCATGTGACCAGCAGGTGCACGCAGTGGCCGCGAGGTTTGAGGCGCCATGTCACGGATTGCGCGGCCCTTCCTGCCGGAGTCCTCCCTCGAGCTTGGGTGTGTGTGTTGTTCTTAGCATAAGTTGGTTTAAGTAGTCTGTAAGTATAGGGAACCGATGACCTCAGCAGTTTGGTCCCTTAGGAATTCACACATCCGAACAATGTGACCACCACTTCCTTCGAACACTGGCTACTAGAATAAATTGTTAATCACAGCCGTTGTGACTGTCCCCTCGGTTTCAGCCAGGCTTCTGGAGTCTGTTCAAAGGTAGTGAGTTGGCTAGAAATTGAATTGTAGTACATGTTTAGTGTGTAATCTACCCCCGCCTTCCTAGTTGCAGCTATTATCCACAATAACCTAAGTCTTTTCTGAAGATTTGAGAGGAGTAAGATTACAATAAACTTTTTAGGTTACTTATCTTTTCTTATAGAGTTTGCTCCAGTTCTTCTTGTCTAGGTGTCTGATTCTTGAAGCTGAAATTCTCTCATTTTAGGTCTTCATGCTTAAATTGGCCTAAATAATTTTGAAGATTTAGTCCAGTCAACGAAGGAGAATTCGAGGAAAAAATTCGTGTAGCCGCAAGTTTTTGTACAGTGGTAGGGCGAAGTGTCATGAACAACATACTAAAAATCCTGACCTGTAAGGTGCGAGCGTTGAGGTGGGAGGTCGTTTAAAGGGCACATTTTCTCATTTCTCTACAATTACTCGAAAACGGTGGCTTTTAGTGAAACTGTTTCCCAATACAAAATTAAAGTAGGTTTGATTTCCTACAAAAAAACTCTGGTTAATCTTTTCTCTAGGACTAAAAGTTTCCGCATTACAGGGGGTGTAAAAGCCACCGTTTATAAAAAAGTGTTTTAATGGTGTAAAGTTAATGTTTAATGCCCAATGAACTTGAAAATAGCAGAAAATATACATTGGTGATTTCAAATCAACATATTATCATCAATTTGTGCATTTCAAGAATCAACAACTGTATCACCATCATTGTCGTCATCTTCCAGATCGAGCAACGGTTCACCATTTATACACGTGCCATAGCACGTGGTGCAAACCATTGTACATATGATTCCTGCGATTCGGCATCCACATCGTTCCCACAACCAGTAGAACATCGGCAAAAGATGTTGTTCAGTACAGCTTCAGGTGCTACTGGATCTTTGGCAGTCAGTGGATGGAGCGATCTGTCCTCCCCTTACTTGCATCTCCATTCAGTTGACAATAGGCGTTATTGAGTTACTGTTGTATCTGTAAGTAAGTAGCCAAACATCAGTAAGTAACAAAAAATAGTATTTTAAAAATAATTATATAAAAACTGACAGTTAATAAATTTAATTTACATGTAAGTAAACTCTAAAAGAGTGCTGGTGGTTGACAGTAGTGAGGCAAGGTCTGGTTCTGGCTCCGTTGGTGCCTTTAAGAATGCATTGTATCAGAGCTTATATAAATCTTGCTGATATTAATTTGCTTGATACATTTGTAGAAACATCTTCTCATCAGCCTGTGCAATCTGCTTTGCTGGTGTCGAGCACTTATGGAAGGTGTTAGATATTGTCCTTATTTGCCTCGGAGTTCTACTGAACAGCTTAACCATTCCTCCTTTTGTTTTTGTTTAAATGGCGGAGGTTGTGTCACACCCGTTAAAGGCATGGAGTAGGAGGATGGTTTCAGCAAAAGGAAGTTGATGGAGTTTATTTGTTGAAAATAATTTGGATTCAGCCTTGCCCTTACCAGGCTTCATAAAGTATATGTTACTGCCTGTCTGTGAAAAGCAATCTGGAAAACATTTAAGTCGACATCTTCCTCAATTATCATGACAGTTTGGTGTAGGACAGCGTTACCTAATGCACATCTCACTATTGTACCGTCAGCATAGCCTGTAGTAACTACTGTTTCTGTTGCCTTTGCTCTCATTTTGTTACTGAGGAGTGCTAAAACCCTGGTTGTGTTCTTTTCGTTTGCGAGAAAATGCCCCTGTTGAACAGTGACAGTCGCGCTTTCATTAAAATTGAGTCAACTGAAGCTTTTGTGAAGACCCTTCTCTTCTGCTCTGCTAGTTTTGTGCTGTTGACATCACCATAACCATCAACTACCACAGTACAATTTCTACCATAATATTTGAGTACATACGCAATGTACTGATTGCAAAGTGCAGAAATATTGGTGCGCACATTTCATTTCACTGGGTGGAGAAGGCAGCCTCCATTTACCACGTTGGCGCTGGTTTGTAGATCATGAGCAGCATAACTGTCTTCTGGAAAAGCATCCTAGAGAAAATTTCTTTCCTTTCCTCACTCTCCCTTCATTAAAGAGGGACAGCAGGAATGGAGATAATTTATATTCCTTAAGCTTCACAGGAACATATTTCAAGTACAGACTCTCTTAATCACTACAAATAATAACTTAAGGGGAGTCGGATGGTTCTATCTGGACCAAGTTAAATAATATGACTTTAGGAACACTTTTCTCCCTAACCAATTGACATATTATCATTATTTTTTGTTGTATTCCTTATATCGTTATCTTCATTTTAAACTGATAAATCTTAAAAATAATAAAAACTTATATTTTTTAAAAAAAGTAGAGTAGCCATAGAAACTGAAAATTTTTTACTTTAATTAAATTTATACCATAGTTCTTTAAAAGATATTCATATTTCCTCAGTTTAGATCAAAAACTAACATATAAGGAACAATTATAAAAAATCATGTTGATAACACTAATAGTAACCAAGAAAAATGTTCCTAACCACTGAAAAAGACAGTTGTCAGGGAAACGCAACCTTTGGGGCATAGTCCGTGTCCAGATGTGTCTTCGTTGGTAGCCGTCAAATGAAAAAAATGCTGCCCAGACCGCTGCCTTCATGTCCTTTAGAGTTTTTTTAGTATTCCTTCTTATAGCTAGGCCATAATATAGTTGTATTTGATTTACAGCCTCACCAGTAAGGCGGCCACGATCCCCGATGGTTTTGCCGTCGGAAAGTTTTGTTTTTCCAAGTTTCTGTTTCAATTTCCTGAGGCGACTACCCATCCGCTTTTGGACGCGACCGCAACATTCCAATTTCTCAATTAAGAAGTCGGGACCATATGGTTTGGCCTCGCAAACCTTAGGGTAAGAAGCATTGTCCCCGTCTCCTAAATAATACTTGTACCGCACTCCGTATTTCGGCAGCGATTCTTGGAACATTTCCACAACTCCTTTTACCTCGATTCCTCCACTTACTTCAGAGTCGTTAGCTAGGCAATCAGCAGCATGATTGTTGGTCATTCTATTTTCGCATCTGCAATACTTGGATAAATTTTAACATCAATTGCCTTGCCTGTGTTTTCTGCTATTGCAGTTGCAATTCCATTGAGTGAAGTGTGGCCACGATCCGTCAAATATTGCTGTCAAGTCTCTATTACCATCATTTTCACCGACACTTTCTTCAACAGCAGCCTTCATATTCTCTTCACAGACCTCTTTTGTAGCATCTCGAAGCATCTTATTGTAATATTTGAACGCTGGAGAAGTCGGCAAGTTCATTAAACCACAGAAAGTTTTCGCCGCTTCTTCACCTTTTCCAATACATCGGAATGCGTAGGCTAATCGAACATTCACTTCTGATTGTTTAGAGTCTGGTAATCATGGAGAATTAGAAGTGGACACTTCAAAAGAACAGTCACTGCACTTTATTACTATCGGTACTTGTAAGCCTAGCCTGGTTCCAGTAGAGACGGTAAGGGATCCTTTACATTTTATGCTCACCGCAATTTGGCCAACTAGGTTACCTAAACTGTTGATATTAACAATATCATAGCAACCTTCTCCTTTCCATATATTTCATATTTAGCCAAGTTACAGGTAAGCTTCTTAGAAGAAGAGCTTGTTTTAGAAGCACAAGCAGCTTTAGTACTTTTACTAGTACTAGGCCTAGGCTCACCTTCACAGTGAACTTCCACTTCTGATTTACCACGATGGAAAAACTGTTTTTGGTTACATCTCCCCCCAATGAACTCACGTTTTCTTTTCTTGTTTTGTATCCGCGGCATTTTCACATAATATAAACTTATTTGCTGAGATCTAAACACTGAAATACGAATATCGTAAACAAACTTCACTTTCAATCACCACAAACAAAGAACTGAAAACAACAAAGTACACCGGCAGCTGTTTTCATCATTGTTGCCAACAGTATTTCATCAGAGTTACCAACTAAGCTTTCAAACAGATGCACTATAACAAGTAGTCACTAGCGAGTAAAAAGAAGGTTGAGTTCATGAAAAGTGTGCATTGCATGGTTTTACTAAAACGCTTGTAAAACGGAAAACCACTCAACATAAATTAATAAATTTGGTATCAATTTAAACCCAAATATGTGCGTAACAAAAAAAGTGCAAAAAATAAAAATCAAAAATTTTGAACGAAACAACCATCCGACTCCTCTTAATAAAATGGATTCCAAATATAAAACAGTCTGCTGCAATATTTAACAATCAATAACGCGTTTCGCGCTCTTAGCGCACCATCATATAAACTGCAACAAGTGATGAAGTAATTATTACATTTAACTTTTGATTTGTGTACTTATCTAAACCATTAAATGGGAGAATACACAAAAAGTGCGAGGTACAAACATACCTTATAAAGGGAGAGGGAACCACTGAACTCACTCTACAGTAAAGTTGTTTTGTCTACTAACCTAACAGAACTGAAGAGCGACCAGTTTTCATGGTGGGGGAAGGAGCCTTTCCCAGAAAAAAAAGCCGCAACAAACGTACAGTGTGTGCCCAGCAATCAGTTGTCTGCCTACCGGTGCAAGGTGGTGTGCAGAGATGTATGCAGATTCTGTGCGTATATTTAGTTCTATTAATAACTAATATCTGTAATCCATTAAGTGTTAACGCATTTGTGTAAAATAAACACTTCTAACACGTGGCCTCATACAATGCAATTTGTGAAATATCAAAAATCTCCAGGTGTGTCTGCGTACTGCGTCACCATTGATTCACGAGGTGCACTGTGGAAGGGTCGGTATAACTTGGTGAAATATCCTGTAGTTGCTTCTTGCGACGTAATGGGGTAGGGGGAGTGAGGACTCACTAACTTGCTCTTCGTTTTGCAAACGCACAAATAAGAAAACTACTTGACATCGTTCCGCGTCATGTCTTCCATCATCTTCTGTCCTCCATTGCCCCCTCCCCCCCCCCAACCCCCAACCCCCAACCCCATCCTCACCCACTGCTACCTGTCACATCCTCAGAACAAAATTTATCGCTCAGTACTGTTCTACTGCACGTAAATGAGTTATAGACATTTAATATTTGGTCTTAGTCGACTTCTTTTAACAATAAATATTAATTTTATATCATTAAAATATTGTTTTCATAAATTTGCTATTTTTACACCTCTTGTAATGTGGGAACTATTGAATAGGACCTTTTTTATAGGAAATTCAGCGTACTTTGATTTTCTACTGGGAAACATTTTCGCTAGAAGCCACGGTTCTCGAGTTATTTAAGAAAAACATAAAAAAGTGACCTTTAAGCGCCCCCCCCCCCCCCTGCCATTCCAACGCTCACATCCTACAGGTCAAGATCTTTAGTACACTATTGGCCATTAAAATTGCTACACCAAGAAGAAATGCAGATAATAAACGGGTATTCACTGGACAAATATATTATACTAGAACTGACAAGTGATTACATTTTCACGCAATTTGGGTGCATAGATCCTGAGAAATCAGTACCCAGAACAACCACCTCTGGCCTAATAACGGCCTTGATACGCCTGGGCATTGAGTCAAACAGAGCGTGGATGGCGTGTACAGGTACAGCTGCCCATGCAGCTTCAACACGATACCACAGTTCATCAAGAGTAGTGACTGGTGTATTGTGATGAGCCAGTTGCTCGGCCACCATTGACCAGACGTTTTCAATTGGTGAGAGATCTGAAGAATGTGCTGGCCAGTACAGCAGTCGAACATTTTCTGTATCCTGAAAGGCCCGTACAGGACCTGCAACATGCGGTCGTGCATTATCCTGCTGAAATGTAGGGTTTCGCAGGGATCGAATGAAGGGTAGAGCCACAGGTCGTAACACATCTGAAATGTAACGTCCACTGTTCAAAGTGCCGTCAATGCGAACAAGAGGTGACCGAGACGTGTAACCAATGGCACCCCATACCATCACACAGGTCATACGCCAGTATGGCGATGACGAATACACGCTTCCAATGTGCGTTCACCACGATGTCGCCAAACACGGATGCGACCATCATGATGCTGTAAACATAACCTGGATGCATCCGAATAAATGACGTTTTGCCATTCGTGCACCCAGGTTCGTCGTTGAGTACACCATCGCAGGCGGTACTGTCTGTGATTCAACGTCAAGGGTAACCGCAGCCGTGGTCTCCGAGCTGATAGTCCATACTGCTGCAAACGTCGTCGGACTGTTCGTGCAGATGGTTGTTGTCTTGCAAACGTCCCCATCTGTTGACTCAGAGATCGAGACGTGGCTGTACGACCCGTTACAGCCATGCTGATAAGATGACTGTCATCTCGACTGCTAGTGATACGAGGCCGTTGGGATCCAGCACGGCGTTCCGTATTACCCTCCTGAACCCATCGATTCCATATTCTGCTAACAATCATTGGATCTCGACCAACGCGAGCAGTAATGTCGCGATACGATAAACCGCAATCGCGATAGGTTACAATCCGACCTTTATCAAAGTCAGAAACGTGATGAGACGCATTTCTCCTCTTTACACGAGGCACCACAACAACGTTTCACCAGGCAACGCCGGTCAACTGCTGTTTGTGTATGAGAAATAGGTTGGAAACTTTCCTCATGTCAGCACGTTTTAGGTGTCGCCATCAGCGCCAACCTTGTGTGAATGCTCTGAAAAGCTAACTATTTGCATATCACAGCATCTTCTTCCTGTCGGTTAAATTTCGCGTCTGTAGAACTCATCTTTGTGGTGTAGCAATTTTAATGGCCAGTAGTGTATGTTGTTCATGACACTCCCCCCTACAACTATTCAAAAATTTGCAAGTACACGAATTTTTCCCCTAATCGCCATTTTTTGGTCTTCGTTGATTGGGCTAATTGGTGTTGGATAATTTTTGTTTTCACGTTAGTATAAATGTGTCACCTTTTAGTATGTCATACAGTCTTCCGAAAGAATACGTCCGATCACATCAGAGACGTGCTTACTACTACTTCACTCTACAATATTCCAAAGGCTTTACAATTTTTCTTGACAAATGAATTTCTATTAATTTTAATATTATTTCATAAATGAATCCAGAAATAAACATAATAAACAGTACTAGATTGCGCAATTAATAATAGAAATTTTAAGTGTGCCAATAGTTCGTAATTTTAAATGTTTGTAAAAAATAATTGTAACTATGCAAGTATTTATCGATTATAACATCGAAAATAAAGTAATTCTTTTTCATGAATTTTAGCTTAAAATATAACACACTGTGTATAAAATTACATGAAAGTTCTCAGAAAAACAGCTAAGATAATACTGGCATGTCCAAAATTCAAAAAATAATATAATACTGGTATCGACAACTACTGTTGAAGAAAAGTAATGCTTAAAGTGGATGTCCCGTTACAAGTGGAAGTAGTTAACCGGATTAAAAGTAAAGTGATACAAGTTCCGCTATTCACAAGGGTAAGTGGCTAGTTAGCAGTGATAACAAGAGAGCCAATGGAAGTGATACACCAAGTGTCTCTTCTCCTTCTGAAGCATGCAGTTCTAACAAGGAAAAAGTTTGGATTCAATGAAAGTACATTCTTCTTTCGCATCTTTCCTATCAGTAACGTTAGTTCTAAACGCAAAACCGTGCGTAAGTTATCTGACATTATACCACAATGTGTTTTGTTGTTGAGAGGTTTTAGCTAACGTTAGCTTGAAGACAATAAAACTAGGGAGACACCTGCAGACAAAACATCCAGACAGTGTTAATAAATCCATTGAATTTTTTAAGCATCAAGAGCGACAAGTAAAGGAAATTTCAGATTTTCAAAAAATGGGTATCATTTCCTAAGAAAGCCCTAAAAACATTCCTATAGGTACCATACTTAACTACAAAATCCAAATAATCATATATTATTGGTGAGGTATTACTTCTTACCGTAACTGCCAAATGTGTGCTATCATGCGTTGAAAAAGGTTTGGCGAGAGTTTGAAGTCGATACCACCCCCAGACGATATCGTGGCTCGCCGTATCTATGCAGTAGTCACTGACATAAAAAATCAGTTGCTATCGAATCTTCATGATAGCACAAATTCGTCCTGAAACTTGGTGATCGTACTGATATCGGAAATCTTTTCCAGTTTCATGTTTCTGTACGTTACTGTTATGAAGATGAAATGCTCGAGGACCCTCTATTTTATAAAGCTGTGGAAGCTAAACTACAGGCGAAGATATTATCTATTTTGAGAATTCCATATTTATTCACAACACTGCCATTGACAAATTGTGTAGGTATATGAGCCGAGGGTGCGGCAGCATCTACCGGTACTAAAAAGCGGTTCATGGCAAGTGAGTGTACTGTTGCTCCTTCTGCAAATTTCACACATTGCATGATACACAGGGGGACATTAGTTTCTAAAGTAGTACAACCGAAAGTAAATAAACAGATGAACGGTGCAGTCAGTGTTGTATATTTTGTGAAAGCTTGAGTTTTAAACAGTAAGCTATTTTCAATTCTTTGTAAGGAGATGGGTTCTACTCATGACTACCCTTTATCGCATACATACGTATGTTGGTTACCTTGTGAGGAAGTTCTTTGTTGCGTTGTGAAGGTGAACGATGAATTTCGTCATTTCCTACTGAATAATAGCCCTACAATCTCGGCTCTGTTTCTGGATGAACAATGACCTCTAATATTGTGCTACTTGGCCGACGTTTTTGAAAAGCTGAATGATCTTAGCCTACTACGTTAAGGCTGAAATAGTAACATCGTCTTTCTAAGCGAGAAAGTGCTTGCGTTTAAGAGAAAATTGGACTTTGGAAAACACAGATGCAGAAGCGTACCCATGAGGTGTTTTCTTGTGTGAATGATTTCGTGAAGATTTTGAGTTGGATATAGGTAAAATTAGTAGAACTGGCGCAGTACATCTCGAAAATCTTCGCCAACAGGTTGAGGATAAATTTCCAGAGGATTCATCTTCAGTATGACTGGATCCGCAATCCGTTCGATACGATGGACGAAGGAGGAGCTAATAGAATATTTCTCAAGTGACAGAACACTTCGAAACGAATTTAAATCTAAATCTCTTGAAAAATTTTGGGTGCAGATTCGGAATTAATATCCCAATTTAGAAGAAGGGCTGTGGATGTGTTATAACCTAATCAAGACGGAACATACACCTCAACTGCAGCTAGTAGGGGATCTACGAGTTGCTGTTTCAAAGCTCCAACCAAAATTGAAACTGCTTTCTTTGCAAATTCAAGCAAAAAATACATTGCACCAAATGTGCTAATATCAGAAAAATTCCGAATTTTGAACTGGGTATATTTTTACTTTTGTTTATTTCCTTTTTGGATCATCTGTTTGAATGTAACAGTATTTAAATTGACATTTAAATGCTGGATATTGTCCTATTCATTCGTATGTTATAATCTTTCAAATATTACAACATTTCAAATGAATTAAAAGCATTGTAGATAGAAACAGATAAACTTTAACTAATTCGTGAACAAATTTATAAAAACAATATGTAGTGAGATACACATACTTCCTCAATTCCAATAAAAACACATGCAGCCCTGGTTATAAATTAGTTGTAATTGTTAACTTTCAGCCGGCCGGTGTGGCCGTGCGGTTCTAGGCGCTTCAGTTTGGAACCGCGTGCCCGCTACGGTCGCAGGTTCGAATCCTGCCTCGGGCATGGATGTGTGTGATGGCCTTAGGTTAGTTAGGTTTAAGTAGTTCTAAGTTCTAGGGGACTGATGACCACAGATGTTAAGTCCCATAGTGCTCAGAGCCATTTGAACCATTTGTTAACTTTCATCACCTTTTAATAGGACAAATGGATGATAATTTGAAAAAAAAGTTTAACTCTGATTCCCTCGAATTACTCCCTTTAATTATTATTTTATCATTGTAACTGATAGTTCCAATAATTAGACAGAAGTAAACAGATATCGTGAGCCGTTTTTCTGCCAAGTATAAGAAATGCATAGGAAAGAAAGTAAAATAGGAGGCCTTGGGGACAGAGGGTGTGGCAAAGCAGTTTATGTTTCACTAGGGATACGTGATGGAGAAAATTTGAGAACCCCTGGCGATCTCATCATGTTGCATGATCAGTTTATTCCACTTCAGTAAGACTGAGAACTACTTGGTCGTGTATGGTTCTAGGTGGATGAAGCGAGCACCAGCCTATTTTCTATCCCCATTACAGAATATCTTAGTGGTGTATTTCCTGATAAGTGGATTGAACGTGGTTCTGTCCATTTAACTGCACCTTTGGTGTGGCCACCCCAAAGTCCTGATCTGTTATTTTACCCTTGCAGAGCAGCAAGAATTAGCTCAGTGATTTCCCTAGAAGCCCGCACTCCAAACCCCAATAGCAAAGTCCACACCAAATCCAGCTCGGAAAAGTTCTTTGAAGAGGTTGACTGCATTACCCAGCTTATTTCACTTACATTTAGGCATTATGACCGCTTTGTCAGATTAATTCATTCCATTGCTAGAAAACATATTCCTAGGAGCTATAGGGACATCTACATCCCTGGATAGAGTCCTAGATGCCAGGAATTGTATGAAGAATTTAAAGTGACTCAAGACACTGAGGTAGCAGATGAGCTGATCTCGGCTCTAGACTCAGCTAGGCATAAGAAATGAAGGGATCTAACCGAAAACACATCTTTCCAGCGCCCAAGCAAGAAAGCATAGACTCTACTAATAAAGTTAGCTAGTGCCACGAAAACTAACAACACCTTCAAGACAAAATAAATCCTAATAAAATAGCAGCTACGATTGTCAGTCTAATAAGAACTCCAAGAAACAACAACAAACAGAAAGTCAAAGGAATGAAACATGAGCTAAAGTCTAAAACGTATCAAGTACAGCATTCCAGGTATACACAAAAAATCTTTACAACTGAAATAGTTTCAGCCATAGACACCTCAAAATCTGGTGAAGTAGTTAGTTGTGATGTCTTATTCTCTGAGTTCATTACACGCCTTGGTCAATGTGCAGTTCAAAGGCTAGCTGCATTGTTTAACGAAATCCATGTAAAAAGCAGACTGTCAAATCTTTTTAAGAAAATGAAGATATTTGGCATCTTGAAACCGTCAAAATCTGGTAACAATTCCGAAGATTAAAAACCCGTTGCTCTTCTGTCTGCTGTAAACTGTTGGAGAGAGTGCTCTACAATAGCATAGCACCAATATCTTGAAACACATTCCTTTGAACAGGCTGGCCGTAGACCAGACTGTATCTCCAGAATCAAGTCAACTTACATAGAGAAGGGATTTGAAGCTCAGAAGAAAAAAGTGGCCATGTTTATTGACTTAATATCAATGTGTGATACAATGTGGCGGAAAGGCAGGCTTCTAAAGTTCTTAAGAAAACTTACATGTAAAATAATTGCACAACTACTCAATAACAGCTGTCCAACACGAAATTCCAAACTTACCTAAATGGTCAAGCAAGCAAGGGGTACAACTAAAATGACAGAATACGATAAGGATTCCTACTGGCCCCATTACTTTTCAGTTTTTATGTTGCGAAGCAAGAACATTTATCTATGCTGATGACATAGCCTTGGTGATGCAGTCTAATGCGTTTACAACTTCAGAAACGATTCTCACTCAATATTTTCAAACTCTAGCTGCATTTATTAACGTATGGCGACTAAAAGTAAATGAAAACAAAACTGAATCTTACACCTTCCATCTGAAAAACAGACATGCTGGCTATATACCACAAATTGCAATCAGAAATCAGTTGCTTCCATATAAACTATTCCCAGAGTATCTTGGACTGACCATATTATCTACAACAATAGCTAACCGCGCACAGTGAATTGGGTGAGCGAGCGACATGCCTAGCTGATGCTTGCTTGTAGATCACTAATTGCTTTTCCCATTTCTGGTGTCCACCTAATCGGTCGCCGGTCCTAGGCATTGTGTCCGTTGAATGCATCAGTGAGCAATTCTTATACCATAGCTGTCGCTGGCAAATGATGTTGATAAAAAATGATAACTACCATACATCACCTCAGTTTTTCGGCTTTCGCAGAGACTGTATCACCGTGGACTTCTCTGGCTTCTTTGGCGACACAGTATGTCCAAGAAAAGTGACTTGGTTGTTGTGCATGATGCATTTACTTTCATTTAACGGCCCTCCACTGTCAAAGAGTGACCTGACAGCTTGACACAGATGCTGTTCAGGCATTGAATATCCAATAACACCAAAATGTCATAAAGATAAGCAAAATAAAATACCACTCCCATTATCACTTCGTCGATAAAATGCTGCCAAGTCTTTTTCTTAAGGCTAAAAAGTATAAATAAAAACTCAAATAACATGAATGGCATAATCACTACTATCTCTGGAACGCCTCTTGGAGCTATTCGTCTCGCTTCCCGCGCCCGGGTTCGATTCCCGGCGGGGTCAGGGATTTTCTCTGCCTCGTGATGACTGGGTGTTGTGTGATGTCCTTAGGTTAGTTAGGTTTAAGTAGTTCTAAGTTCTAGGGGACTTATGACCATAGATGTTGAGTCCCATAGAGCTCAGAGCCATTTGAACCATTTTTGGAGCTATTGGTACCTGGTTGTATAGTTTCTGGCAGTCGAGAACGCTAAAAATTTTTGCACCAGAGCACATGTGGAGCCCTTTATCTTAAGTAAAGGATATTTGTGTGGCATGGTTCTCAAGTTTAATGCCTGATAGTGTCACACAGCCTCCGTGATCCGCCCATCTTATGTATTAAATGTAGGGGCGAACGCCACGACCTATCTGACCAGCGGATTTTTCAAATAACGCTTTTGTTTTTTTCTGCTCGGTGTGAAACTGGTTGTTCCAGCATGGTATGGATATAATGTGCCGTTCTATGTCTAATTCCTTTGCGGTGGGCGTGTGTAGTTCAGTCATCTGTTGTTCCTATTGCCTGGTCATCCGAAAGTTTTTGGTTTTCCTCTTCATTACAAAACTTCCCTGATGTGGAGTTGCTCATCATTTGAAATTTCTCACAAGTTGTATGCCCTTCGGTGCCTGATATTGTACTGTTGTCTGTCAAATTTTAGCAAACGTTCACTCTGTGAGTCTACCGCCAACATGAAATGCGCTAAAAAACCAGTGCCCAGTATATTTTCTGATATATCAACTTTCACAAAAGACCATGTAAACTGGCTGGAGAAACACACATCAGTCTTGCTCACTTAATGCCCATAAGTGTTAATCTCAAAGTTATTCACTGCTTTCAAACTTGGCTGTATGTCCTGTCCATTGTATGGTGCGCTGTTGACAGGAAGCGAGCTCATATCTGACCTGGAATCCACGAAAAAAACTTGTACCCGAATGTCTATCTAATACGTACAATCACTTCGAAGCAAAAAGATATGTATACAGGGTGGTTCATTGATAGTGACCGGGCCAAATATCTCACGAAATAAGCATCAAACGAAAAATCTACGAAGGATGAAACGCGTCTTGCTTGAAGGGGGAAACCAGATGGCGCTATGGTTGACTCACTAAATGGCGCTGCCATAGGTCAAACGGATATCAATTGCGTGTTTTTAAATAGGAACCCCCGTTTTTTATTACATATTCGTGTAGTATGTAAAGAAATATGAATGTTTTAGTTGGACTACTTTTTTCGTTTTGTGATAGATGGCGCTGTAATAGTCACTAACGTATAAGTACGTGGTATCACGCAACATTCCGCCAGTGCGGACGGTATTTGCTTCGTGATACATTACCCGTGTTAAAATGGACCGTTTACCAATTGCGGAAAAGGTCGATATCGTGTTTATGTATGGCTATTGTGATCAAAATGCCCAATGGGCGTGTGCTATGTATGCTGCTCAGTATCCTGGACGACATCATCCAAGTGTCCGAACCGTTCGCCGGATAGTTACGTTATTTAAGGAAACAGGAAGTGTTCAGCCACATGTGAAACGTCAACCACGACCTGCAACAAATGATGATGCCCAAGTAGGTGTTTTAGCTGCTGTCGCAGCTAATCCGCACATCAGTAGCAGACAATTTGCCCGAGAATCGGGACTCTCAAAAACGTCGTTGTAGAGAATGCTACATCAACATCGATTGCACCCGTAACGTGTTTCTATGCACCAGGAATTGCATGGCTACGACTTTGAACGTCGTGTACAGTTCTGCCACTGAGCACAAGAGAAATTACGGGACGATGACAGATTTTTTGTACGCGTTCTATTTAGCGACGAAGCGTCATTCACCAACAGCGGTAACGTAAACGGGCATAATATCCACTATTGTGCAACGGAAAATCCACGATGGCTGCGACAAGTGGAACATCAGCGACCTTGGCGGGTTAATGTATGGTGCGGCATTATGGGGGAAAGGTAATTGGCCCCCATTTTATCGATGGCAATCTAAATGGTGCAATGTATGCTGATTTCCTACGTAATGTTGTACCGATGTTACTACCAGACGTTTCACTGCATGACAGAATGACGATGTACTTCCAAGTGGTTGAAGCGGTATTGAATAGCATATTTCATGACAGGTGGATTGGTCGTCGAAGCACCATACCATGGCCCGCACATTCACCGGATCTGACGTCCCCGGGTTTTTTCTGTGGGGAAAGTTGACGGATATTTGCTAGTGTGATCCACCGACAACGCCAGACAACATGCGTCAGCGCATTGTCAATACCTGTGCGAACATTACAGAAGGCGAACTAGTCGCTGTTGAGAGGAATGTCGGTTCATTGCATTGAGGTTGACGGACATCATTTTGAGCATTTATTGCATTAATGTGGTATTTACAGGTAACAACATGCGTTCTCAGAAATGATAAGTTCACAAAGGTACATGTATCACATTGGAACAACCGAAATAAAATGTTCAAACGTACCTACGTTTTGTATTTTAATTTAAAAAACCTCCATGTTACCAACTGTTCGTCTAAAATTGTGAGCCATATGTTTGTGTCTATTACAGCGCCATCTATCACAAAGCGAAAAAAGTGGTCCAACTAAAACATTCATATTTCTTTACGTACTACACGAATATGTAATAAGCAGTTGGTATCCGTTTGACCTATGGCAGCACCATCTAGCGGGCTAACCATAGCGCCATCTGGTTCCCCCCTTCAAGCTAGACAAGTTTCGTTCTTTGTAGTTTTTTCGTTTGACGCTTATTTTGTGAGATATTTGGCCCGGTAACGATCAATGGATTACCCTGTATAGTGATGTTTGCTGTTGCTGACATGAAAATTCTACACTGCTCTTTGAGCAGGAGCAATGGTGATGTGCATCTTGCAACATCTCTCCCAAAATGTTTATGGTTCCAGCACACTTTGTGTACACCCTCTTGGCGGCTTCACATTTGGCGTCTAGCCTGATTCCTCACCTCATTAATGTTAACTTGTTGACACTACTGTATGATCAGTTGTAGTCTCAGGTCCTCTGTTATAGCTTTTAAATCTTTGATCTCATTTGAAATGCTTGTTATGTGATGTGGTGTGATTGTGGTGCAGTTTATAGTTGCGGCTGCGGTTTCATCTTACTGATCATGGTCGTTGTCGTATGTCGAATCTGTTGACATCTTTGCAGTTGGCTATGTTTTTCGTAGATTCTGTCTACAGTAAGTAGTAGTTTGTCTCCTCATATACGGCTAGCACAGTGCTTATTTGTGCTGGAAGCCAATGTTGCCATACATGTAAGAGCAATCTGTCAGAGACTGTCGAACTATCTGCCAGACTGCGTAAATGTCACCAATATTCTGAGGGGTCCTATGTTCCCTCTTCTCTTGGTACAATACATGCCTGCTTCTGATGTTGACTGTCTTCATGCACTGAGTAATAAGTACTTCTTTCAGTCCGCCATATGCTCCCTCTGTAGGAGGGTTCACCATAATGTCAAATATTTACTTTGCGGTCTGGTGGTCCAGTTTACTTGTCACCAAGTGAACTTCTCGTGATCGTTGATTAATCTCTGTTGTTGAAATATATTTCCCATTACTGCAAACCATGTAAGAGGGTGGTCCAATAAGTACCCATCCTAACCGAGAGATGGGAGTCGTTGAAAAATATCTCTCGATTAGAAAGTATACGACCTATGAAACACATGTTTCAAGTTTGAAGACGCCACATTGTTCAGTATTTGTTTGGCAGCCATCAGTAGTGAATGTTGAGAGTGAACTTGTGAGGATGGAGGAAATTGGTCATCATTATCTGATTCTATTTTTTTTTTTTTTTTTTTTTTTTGAAAGGCCTCTGCGCGCCCAACATTAAAGCTGAGCTAGATTCTACTTTGGTAGAGTCTGTTCCTTCGCTGACAACAGTAAAATATTGGGTAGCTGAGTTTCAACGAGGCCCTAGGAGCTGACAAGATGAGCATCGTAGTGGTTGACCAAATGAGGTGACGACTCCAGAAATGGTGAAGAAAATCCACAAAGCGGTACTGGATTATCATCGGCTGAAAGTACGCGAGCTAGCAGACATAGCAGGCATTTCAAAAAATGCGGAACATCGCATATTATCTGAAAATTTGGAGATGAGAAAAGTGTGTGCAAGGTTTGTGCCGCGTTTGCTCACACTCGAGCAAAAGCAGTGTTGTGAAGATGTTTCAGTTGAGTGTTTAGCGATTGTTTCGCAGCAACAAAGCTGATTTTTTGCGCCGTTTCATCACCATGGATGAAACATGGGTCCACCACTTCACTCCCGACACAAAAGAACAATCAAAACAAGGGACACAAATTGGAGATCAGACTCCAAAGAAGGCAAAGACCGATTCATCTGCAGGAAAGGTCGTGGCGTCGGTTTTTTGGGATGCACGTGGGACAATTTTCATTGACTATCTTGAATAAGTAAAAACTATCAACAGCGAGTATTATGATAACTTATTGCAACATTTGGGCGAAGAAATCAAGCAAAAAAGGGCCGCATTTGACCAAGAAGAAAGTGTTTCTTCAGGTCAGTGCACCAGCTCAAAAGTCCGTTATTGCAATCGCCAAAATTAATGAATTAAAGTTTGAATTGCTACCTCATGCGCCCTATTCACCAGATTTAACACCCTCGGTTTATTTTCTGTTCCCAAACTTAAAAAATGGTTCGGTGGTCGAAGATTTTCAACAAATGAAGACTGATGTCGTAAGTTAATGGCTATTTTGAGGAGTTAAACAGTTTTCGTTATAAAAGGCGTATCCAACTTATTGAGCATCGCTGGGAAAAGTGTATAGAGCTGAAAGGAGATTATGTTGAAAAATAAATACATTTTTTTTTTAATTTTTGTGTTTTCTTTCTTGGGTCGGGTACTTGCACGATCACCCCCGTATGTGGCTCAGATGGCATGAATGAAGGTGCTTGTAATTGCAACCACTGAGTGGATGAATTGCTGAAACCAGTGGGTAGATTCATTGATGTTTCTGACAGCGGTCATGCTATAACAATCATCACCATTCCTGATGATGTTGCCTTACTGGGCTGTGCTGGCATTGTTGATCCAACATCATTGATCTGGTTTGGCGTATGCTTGAAGTTTATATCTTCCAAAAGGCGAATTCCTTCCAGTATCAGAAAGTATCATTTGCCTGCCATCATCGTTCATTGTTTCAGCTGCTTAGGTTTGCTATAGACTTATGCTGATTTGTTTTGATTTGATTTGATTTTAATTCGTGTTCCATAGGCCCAACTGTGTTGGGTTCACAATGATGTGGAACGAGTCAGTTTTTATACAAATACAGTGTGATAATCTTACAGCATATACAGACATTTGAGTATATAATTATATAAAAATTTATACAGTAAATTCTTTGAGCAGCAATAAAGAAAAAAAATGGTAAATATTTTCTTAGAATCATTAAAGCACTATGGAAAAACAGGTATAGAGCACACACAGGTACAGAGCTCAAGTTAAATAACATTCTTAGTGGCGTTATGTCAACTTGTATTATATAATATTAAGATTTTACAATTTATTTATATACAAATTAATCTAGACTATAAAAAGCTTTTTCTAGCAGAAAGATTTTTAGGGATAAGGGAGAAAACACACACACACACACACACACACAAATTAATTGAAAAGAATTTTCAAAATATAATTGAAAAAAATATAACACGATAAATGAAATTTCAACTGATAATTTCCATATATCACAACAGTCTGAAAAACACCCATATCGAAAATAAGTTATGCAATTTTCAGAACAAGAAAGTCAGAAAAAGAGTGGCACTGAGAGATCCTTTCAACACAGCTGTACTGTCATGTACTACTGAATAGATATCACAAAGGTATAGATTTGTTACAACTGTCGCCATGAACATTGTTTATTTGTCTATAAATTCTGACAGACTGGACGTTTTGTGCACTCAGAAAATGAGTCACACTACACTCTTTGCCTTTTGTGAGATTTTTGGTGGGCGCCACTATATACAGACACTGTATATGTGTGGATGGATATGTGTGTGTGTGCGAGTGTATACCCGTCCTTTTTTCCCCCTAAGGTAAGTCTTTCCGCTCCCGGGATTGGAATGACTCCTTACCCCTCCCTTAAAACCCACATCCTTTCGTCTTTCCCTCTCCTTCCCTCTTTCCTGATGAGGCAACAGTTTGTTGCGAAAGCTTGAATTTTGTGTGTATGTTTGTGTTTGTTTGTGTGTCTGTCGACCTGCCAGCACTTTCATTTGGTAAGTCACATCATCTTTGTTTTTAGATATATTTTAACTCATAATATGAAAGATTATTTACAGTTATCAGTATTTATTTTTTTTGCTTGAGATAATGATCCTCTTTGCTTTCTTTTGCAACAAAATCACATTTTGCAGCCTCCAGAATGGCCCTATAGCAACGACCCATAGCTCAGGTGACTATGTAACAAGGCATAGTAGATTGTTAATAGGTATTATTCTGGTGTTATACTTTTCAGTTTCCTTAAGAGACAGGCTCTTTAGGACCCATAAAAGATTGGAACATACATGTTTAGTGTGCTGTTGTCGTGTTAACTTGACATCACTGAGAAAGGCTAGAAGTTTAATGGCTGTTGTGTCACCCAGTGCAGCAGTAATCACTTAGGCCATTTATTGTCTTCTATTTTCATTTCATTAATTTTCAGTTTGTTCATGATAAACCAGGCCTTCACCTCACTGTATAGCCTGAAAACTGTTTTTTATACAAAGTTGTATTATGTATGCTATGAATGCAAAGAATGTGCATTGGAGTCTATGTCATTAACAAATATCAGAAGCAACAGAGGCTCTATTATGCATCCCTGTGACAACACACTGTTGTTACTGTAATTTCAATCTGCTCCTTGCACTGATACAATCTGACATCTGTTATTCAGGTAAGAAACAAAAAAGTTTTGTGTAGAGAAACATATAGAAGCATGTGCCTGTGAGCTTAAATTAAATAAAGGCACATTTATAATTGTAACTGTATATAGGTCCCCATCAGGAAATTTTCATCTATTTCTGAAAAATTTGGACTCCTTGTTGTGCTATCTGTCAGACAGGGGGAAGCAAATTATTATTTGTGGGGACTTCAATGTAGATTCTCTGAAAGAGGGTAATAGGAAAAATGACCTTGAAGTATTACTCGGTTCTTTCAATTTGACACCCGTTATTGATTTTCCTACTCGGGTGGTAAAGGATAGCAGCTCACTGATAGATAACTTCTTTATAGACCAAGATAAGTTTAACCAGATAAATGCTCAGCCTGTTGAGAATGGTCTTTCTGATCATGGTGCACAGCTAGTTACAATATATGACATAGCTCCATTCAGCAATACTAAACAGTCCTCCAAAGTGGTACGTTCAGTCAACGATTTAACAATTGCAAATTTCAGGGAAAGCCTACAGCAGTTAGACTGGGATGAGGTGTACCGTGAACCTGATGCCAATTTAAAATATAATTTATTTCATGACATTTTTGTAAATGCATTTGAAAACTGCTTCCCCAAGAAAATAGTTAAATATACTCGTAAGAAACCTTGTAAGAAACCATGGCTTACTAAGGGTATAAAAATATCTTGTAACCGCAAAAGGGAAATGTATCTGACAGCAAGAAAGAGTAGTGACCCAGAAACTATCAAAAATTATAAAAACTACTGTGTTATATTAAGAAAAGTTATTAAAAAATCCAGGAGTATGTGTATCATGTCTGAAATCAGCAACTCTGATAATAAAATTAAAACAATTTGGAATATTATTAAAAGAGAAACAGGTCAACCAAGAGCAGAGGAAGACAGTATTACCATCAAATTGAATGAAAACTTTACGAACAAAAAGTCAGAAGTTGAAAATATTTTTAATAATCATTTTCTAAATGTTGTGGATATAGTAGGATCCAGGTGTTCATTAGAAGATGCTAGGCTGTTAATGGAAGAGGCCATACCTATGCAATTTGATACAATTGAAATCTCACCCACTTCTCCCTTTGAAATTAGGAAAATAATAAACTTGCTTAAAAGCAAAAACTCACATGGAATTGATGGCATTTCCAGCAAAATACTAAAAGCTTGTTCTCAACAGATAAGTAAGATTCTCAGCCACCTGTGTAATAGCTCTCTGGAACAGGGCATTTTCCCTGATAGACTGAAATATGCTATTGTTATACCTTTGCATAAAAAGGGGGATAGATCTGATGTCAACAATTACCGTCCAATCTCCCTTCTAACAGCTTTATCCAAAATTTTTGAGAAAGTAATGTATTCAAGAGTAGCTTCACATATCTGTAAAAATGAAGTACTAACAAAATGTCAGTTTGGTTTTCAGAAAGGTTTTTCAACAGAAAATGCCATATATGCTTTCACCAGTAAAATTTTGAATGATCTGAATAACCGAACACCACCCATTGGGATTTTTTGTGATCTCTCAAAGGCTTTTGATTGTGTAAATCATGAAATTCTGCTAGACAAGCTCAAGTATTGTGGCATGAGTGGGACAGTGCACAAATGGTTTAATTCGTACCTAACTGGAAGAGTGCAGAAAGTTGAAATAAGTAGTTCTCGTAACATGCAAAGATCAGCACATTCCTCAAACTGGGGAACTATCAAGAATGGGGTTCCACAAGGGTCAGTCTTGGGTCCTTTGTTGTTCTTATTATATATTAATGACTTGCCATTCTATATTCATGAAGAGGCAAAGTTAGTTCTCTTTGCTGATGATACAAGTATAGTAATCACACCTGACAAACAAGAATTAACTGATGAAATTGTCAATACTGTCTTTCAGAAAATTACTAAGTGGTTCCTTGTAAACGGACTCTCACTGAATTTTGATAAGACACAGTACATACAGTTCCGTACAGTGAATGGTATGACGCCATTAATAAATATAGACCTTAATCAGAAGCATATAGCTAAGGTAGAATATTCCAAATTTTTAGGTGTGTCCATTGATGAGAGATTAAATTGGAAGAAACACATTGATGATCTGCTGAAACGTTTGAGTTCAGCTACTTATGCAATAAGGGTCATTGCAAATTTTGGTGATAAACATCTTAGTAAATTAGCTTACTACGCCTATTTTCACTCATTGCTTTCATATGGCATCATATTTTGGGGTAATTCATCACTGAGGAATAAAGTATTTATTGCACAAAAGCGTGTAATCAGAATAATAGCTGGAGTCCACCCAAGATCATCCTGCAGACATTTATTTAAGGATCTAGGGATATTCACAGTAGCTTCTCAGTATATATACTCTCTTATGAAATTTGTTATTAACAACCAAACCCAATTCAAAAGTAATAGCAGTGTGCATAACTACAATACTAGGAGAAAGGATGATCTTCACTATTCAAGATAAAATCTAACTTTGGCACAGAAAGGGGTGAATTATACTGGCACTAAAGTCTTTGGTCACTTACCAAATAGTATCAAAAGTCTGACAGATAACCAACAAGTATTTAAGAAGAAATTAAAAGAATTTCTGAATGACAACTCCTTCAACTCAATAGAGGAATTTTTAGATATAAATTAAGAAAAAAAAGAAAAAAATATTAAAAAAATAAAAATAAAAAATAAAGAAAAACAAAAAACACAAAAAAATAAAGTTGTTATATTAACTTAAGTATGTTGTTAAATTAACCTAATTATGTCATGTATTGGAAAATTCGACTCGTTCCACATCATTACGAAATATCGTATTCATGATCCATGGAACTAGTATTAATCTAATCTAATCTAATCTAATACGAGAA
Source organism: Schistocerca nitens (assembly GCF_023898315.1). Classification (NCBI taxonomy): domain Eukaryota; kingdom Metazoa; phylum Arthropoda; class Insecta; order Orthoptera; family Acrididae; genus Schistocerca; species Schistocerca nitens. The sequence goes on along the minus strand of NC_064620.1, from coordinate 467,485,051 downwards.
CTTGTTGAACCACTCCCTCCAATACCAAATATTTTAGTTTGCTGAAAAAGACCTTATGAGTGATAGTCGAATGCCTTTCTAAGGCCACAAAGTACTACTATGATAGACTCTGCCTTAAAAACCTTGTCTTATATTTGTAAGTAAGTCAAGCACTGCTGTTGTCGTTGACTTGCCTTTCCAAATGCGATGATATGTATCATTTGTTTAGAATACCTATCAATTTAATCATTTAGTAAAGAAAGCAGGCATGGCTAGAGGACAAATGTAAGGATGTGGAGGCTTATCTCACTAGGGGTAAGATAGATACTGCCTACAGGAAAATTTAAGAGACCTTTGGAGAAAAGAGAACCACTTGTATGAATATCAAGGGCTCAGATGGAAACCCAGTTCTAAGCAAGGAAGGGAAAGCAGAAAGGTGGAAGGAGTTTATAGAGGGTCTATACAAGGGCGATGTACTTGAAGACAATATTATGGAAATGGAAGAGTATGTAGATGAAGATGAAATGGGAGATATGATACTGCATGAAGAGTTTGACAGAGCACTGAAGGACCTAAGTCGAAACAAGGCCCCGGGGATAGACAACAATCCATTGGAACTACTGACAGCCTTCGGAGAGCCAGTCCTGACAAAACTCTACCATCTGATGAGCAAGATGTATGAAACAGGCAAAATACCCTCAGACTTCAAGAAGAATATAATAATTCCAATCCCAAAGAAAGCAGGTGTTGACAGATGTGAAAATTACCGAACTATCAGTTTAATAAGTCACAGCTGCAAAATACTAACGCGAAATCTTTACAGACAAATGGGAAAACTGGTAGAAGCCGACCTTGGGGAAGATCAGTTTGGATTCCGTGGAAATATTGGAACACGTAAGACAATACTGACCCTACGACTTATCTTAGAAGATAGATTAAGGAAAGGCAAACCTACTTTTCTGGCATTTGTAGACTTAGAAAAAGCTTTTGACAATGTTGACTGGAATACTCTCTTTCAAATTCTGAAGGTGGCAGGGATAAAATACAGGGAGCGAAAGGCTATTTACAATTTGTACGGAGTTTGTGGCACAGCTTGACTAAAAGAAGGGATCGGTTTGTAGGGCATGTTCTGAGGCATCAAGGGATCAGCAATTTAGTATTGGAGGCAGTGTGGAGGGTAAAAATCGTAGAGGAAGACCAAGAGATGAATACACTAAGCAAATTCAGAAGGATGTAGGTTGCAGTAGGTACTGGAAGATGAAGAAGCTTGCACAGGATAGAGTAGCTTAGAGAGCTGCATCAAACTAGTGTCAGGACTGAAGACCACAACAGCAACAGTAAAGAACCCAATACACCCATATTTTTTTACCTGTAACTTGTCATTTCTGAGTTTTGGCAATTTTTTGCAGGCATTTAACACTTTTGATTAATAATTTAATATTTTGTTTAGTCTTGACTTGAAATGTCAGTTCATAAGTAATTTACTATTAAGAATGTTTTGTGACATGTGATTACTCTTTTTGGTATACAAAAAATGTTTGTTTCGATGAAAATGAGTTTGAATTTTTGTATGTGACTGATGACTGTTATAAACATCGAGATAGTTAATAAACATTAACATGTGCAAAAATTGATTACACAATGATTTGTTTGTAAAAAACCAAATATATCTGCTAAAACACTGTACACAAAGCAACAATTTGTTATCCCTCAGTTTAACAAAAAGTGTAGACTCAATCTTTACATATTTTTTGCTGAGAAATGCTTTCTGTATAAAAAAAATTAATTTTAGAACTAAAACAGATAGATTGTTAAAAGACTGTATATATATGATGGCAGCTGCAACCAAAACTCTCAGTCAGTTACACATCTTTCTTTTGGTTCATTCTTTGTTAAGTCACTGTGAAGTTCACTTATGTAATAGCCTATTAATTTTTTTTAATGTATATAGCTGAGAGAGTGAGTTTTATCTACTTCCTTTGTAATAAATGCCAAGATTTATGAGAAGCAAAAAGTGTTCTTATTTGTGTCCAAATTGATGCACAAAGGTCCCACAACTGAAAATCTCCTAAAACAGATATGTATACCACAGTAAACTCCATTAAGATGTACACCGCAAATTTTTATTAATGTACTAAAACAGCAATGAGTTTGCTACAAGGTGCTCAGGCTTAATATTAATTCTTTTATTAGGGCAGAGCAGCAAATGGCACAGTATGATATGGAACAGATCATTCAAGTTACTAGACAATTCGTTTTTAAATATTATTGTTAATTGTAAAATATCATGAGTGATATGGCTTTTTCATTATTGTATAAGGTTTAGCACATAAAATTGTTAAGAATAAGCCATTTTCATTAAAAACATTTTTTATTTATTGGCCTGTTTTGTAGTTGTGCATTTTATTTCTTTCTGTGGCCAAGTTATAGTCATGGGAGGAAAGCACAAATAATGTTTCCTTCTAGTACTCTATTTATGACTATCTCTGTTAACCACAAACTCTAATGAATTGTTGACAACAGATTTAATATGTGAATAATTACTCTATGTGGGTATAGTTAATATTTCCAAGTGTTGTAACAATGCCTGCAAGATGAGTGTGTGTAAACATCACACATAATGACAGTTACTTGCTTTTGTGCAATAAATACTTTCTGCTTAAGTGAGGAGTTACACAGAATATTATCTTGTAGGACGACAATGAAAATATCTATAAATATGTTAACTTGCTGGTTTCTCTGTCCTCAGAGTTGGCAATTATTGTTATGACAAAACTAGCTTAATCTAAACATTTTAGCTTGTACTACTATAAGTTTTTTTTATAGTTTAGGTTTTCAACAATATGTACACTCAAGAATTTACATCTTTCTACCTGATTTATTTGACAATGGTGCTTTTATCAGCTTCGAAAAGAACTAACTCTATCTCTTAATCCAGATAAAATAGTAGATTGTTATGTAGGGCTCCACTACAGATGGTATGTGGAATACACACGAGCGTCGTCCACAAAGTAAGTTCTGTTTCTGTTTCTTTCTGCGGCAGCACTATGATCACAGTTCCAAACATGCGCGGCAGTTACTCTGACTCAAGGAGAAGACATGTACACCATTTTCAGACCACTGCTGCTGACATGTGCTTTTCAGTGCTTCTTTCTAATGTCAGCCATAATTGAAATGAAATCAGACCTGTGATTCACTTTCTAAATGCAAAGAAAGTTAAACCAAAGGAAATTCATCAGCAAATCTGCAAGGTTTACGGACAAAATGCTATGAGTCATTCAATGGTTATAAGATGGATCAGACTGTGTATATATAGGTACATAAGGAAAAGCCCCAACAATCTATGACAAAAATTTAAAATCAATGGTAATAATCATTAGCGCGGCCACTGTAAGCATCGATAAAGCTATATTTTGCTACGCTGGAAGGTGAATAACAAATGATAAAAACTCCATTCAATTTTTTTGTCAATCATTAGAGAGACTCTGTCTTTAGTTCTCGTGGTGAGAAGACGTATTTCTTGTGAATCAATGTGTTGTCTGAATAATAATCCTATGAAAATATTAAATCTGAGAGTTCGTTTTTGTGCAAGACCATGAAAGTTTTCTTTTCTTCTGCGCATTATCCCAATGTTTTGTCAACAACCCACCTGCATCAGAAGAGGAAGTCCAATTAAGAACTAATATTATACACACGGCCAAGAATGATAAATACTTATGGCAGAAGAAGACAAATATAACAAATGTAAGTTCACGACACCACTGGCTCAAAAGTGAAAGACAATTTATTCATTGTAAAATTCATAAAAATCAAATATGTCAATATTATAGATTAATTTGTTTAATTATATATATTTCTAAATATATAAATTTGCACAATTGTTCAATGAAGGACGTGATCAATTGCACAATGAAGAACGAAGTGAGCCTGTATGTGGTTACTGATGAAGTGGTTCACACAACTGAAGAGGAGATTAAGCACAACCGTAAGTTTACACTTAGGCCCTTGCAATGGAAGTTTCACAAATCTCATGACCACTAATTCATGAAATTGTTACAGAAAAACTGAAATTTCGAAAACTGTGCTCACATTGGAACCCAAAATTCTTACTGAGCAACACAAAAAACAACGGATAGACAGTGCACTTCAGTTTTTGACAGTCTACAATGAAGAAGGTGATGGTTTCCTTTCTTGGATAGTCATGGGGGTTGAAACTTGGGTATCGTATGACACCCCTGAAACAAAGTGGCAATCAATGGAATGGAGGCACACTTCATCAACAACAAAGGTTAAGCCTGAGCAAATCTTGACACCTCGAAAAGTCATGCACACTGTTTTTTTGGGACAGAAAAGACATTTTGCTGTTTGATTTATTACCATGAGGCCAAACAATCAATGTACATGGTTACTGTGAGACCATTAAGAAATTGCGCCACGCAATGCAGAACAAGCACTGAGGATTACTGTCAAAAGGTGTTGTTTTTTTCCATGATAATGCCCGACCTCACACAGGGAATGTGACCAAACAACTCTTATGGGAATTTCACTGGGATGCATTTGATCATCCTCCATACAACCCAGACCTCACTCCTTCATCTCTTCTTACACCTAAAATCTGTCCTTGGTGATCAACATTTCAACAATGATGATGAGCTGAAAGAACATGTTACCACATGGTTGAATACACAGGTGGCAACCTTCTATCAAGGAGGATTACAAAAACTTGTGCCACACTATGACGAGTGCCTACAGAATTTTGGAAGCTATGTTGAAAAGTAGTTTAACAGTTGTAGATTTTTGTACAATAAATATTTTTTCTGTATCACTTTTGTTTTATATAACCAAACAGAACTTACTTTGTGGACATACCTTGTAATAACAACTCATGTCTATATAAGAGCACACTTTATTGTCACCAGGCAAACACAATAGAGCACTGCTCAAAGCCATTAAGTGACCCATCTGTCAGAGATCACTCATGTGTGTTCACTATTGATCACCAACAATATTGTCTATTGTCGCAGAGTTCCCACAGAGCCCCCAAACCCTGCAGTGCATAGCACTGTGATGGAAGATTGTAACAAAACGAGCGGCTTGGCCAATCTTTGAGTGCTATAAGGAGGTGAATGTCAACATGGACTGAGTGTGTCAAATTAAAAAGTATTGTATATCTACTGAAATTACCAACACTGCTTACTACTGAGGTACAGCAAATATAAGGACATTTCTGGGATTAGTGGAAGCTCTAAAAACAAATTATTAACACATTTATATGTCATCTTGTTTAAAGATGATTAAAGTTTAAATGTTTATTTATTTATGATGCGTAATAAACATTAGTAGACATCTTAACACATACAATACACAACCAAATAGGTCATGACCTCAATTATGTGTTGAGCTAGCTTGTTGTGTGATACGCATGAAAACAAACTGTTAAATTATTTATAACTTTGATTAAACTGTGATAAAACAGAAATTGGCACACAAACACTTATTTAATATCAACATGTTAACTTGCAGTAGCGTTTAAGATGTAATAATTTATAAACTTGATTGCAGTAGTCGGTCATACAACCCAGCTCTGGAAGAGGCAAGCAGGGGAGCCTCATGGTCTTTTGTCACTATCATTGGAGGATCGAAGATGGGCTTCTGATATGTGTCATTGGAACAGCAGAGATCTTTTTATGTGAGTTTCAGAGGAACTTCGAAAACCTTGCAAAGTGGTGAAATTTTTACATGTGCTACAAACACTGGCATTCTTTGGTGTTCAGAAATTTCATTTGATGCTCTGCTTACTTTGCTCTGCACTATACTTTGTTTCATTCATCTGCTACAGATTTACTTAGAAATACATGGCCACCTTTCTATACTTGTTTCATTTGATTCTTTACTTGGAAGTTAAGTTATATGTTGAATTGTTACCTCATTATCCTTCAGGATACTACACCTCATTTAATTTGCAACAATTCTGATTTAATGTATTCGAAAACATTTGCCTAATTCTATAAAACTTCTCTGGTTAATATGCTAAGCCAGTTCAATGCAGAATTATCTGGGCCAAACGGCAGCAGTACGTAACCAACCATTAGACGTAATCAAGTCAAAATTATTGTAGGTTGTGTGCTTGCCCAATCACTACAGGTTGCTACTGATAGGACCACAGTGAACATGCAGTCTGTTCACCTGTACCCAGTAGGCTTGGACAACGTGTAGAGTGTGAAAGGCAATGAGGCAACATAGAGGTGTAGAGGTCATCTGTGTACCATGTGGATATCTGGGTGCCATGTGGATATGACAGGCAGGTTGGTGAGGGGAAGCAGTGCACGTCACACAGTGTATAGGTGATGGTCATGAAGACACATCAGCATGCGAAGATGAAAAAGAGGCTACCAAAATGTGACTGTAATGGTGTCAGAGATCAGAGGAGTGGCAGAGAGGTCACTGAGCCAGATGGTGCCAGTGAAGGTGTGTGATCCAAAGAGGGCAGGTGGGGTACCATGATGGTGAGAAGACAATTGGCAGAGAATTGGAATATAAGACCGGCAATATCAACTTCTTGCAGTGGCTTAAAGGTTCTCTATAAGTGAGGGGTGAGGGGTGAGCCATCCAGGGTCTGCCAGTCTAAATGCTACCCCTCAATGAGGTCGTTGTCAGTCAACTTGATGTCAAGGCCTTTAGGAAGAAAATCATGAACATCAAGGTGCAACTTGATAGCCAGGGCTATGTCACTAGGTGGGGCTGAGTCAATCGACTGAGTAGAGGAGGCAAGTTGGCAGGAATCATCACTTGGTAAGGCTTCGTGCAGAGTCCAGGTCTGCTTCATACAGCTGACAGACACTGTCGTAGGTGAAACTGCTTTTTATTAAGATTTTACACTAACTGAGCAGGTTAGCTAGGATACAAGGTTCCTTCAATGGAAATCTGCTGAACATTTACTCAATGTCTTAGACCTATTAACACAAACTTAATTACAGTAAAAATTTTCATTCCTTGGTACTCAAAAGATATACATTGATAAAACTTCAACTCAGTTAATCAGGAAATATATTATTCTTTAGAAAACCCCACAAGACCAAGCTGCAACAGAAATAACATTAATGTAAAATAGAATACTACAATCAAGTAGGAATTATCAACTTACAGTTATGTTTTAAAAGAGAACAATTTCGTTGAACTCCTTACACATCAAACAGTATAAGACATTACAACACTAAAACTTATCTCATAGGGTCCCTGCCCATAATGTGAAGTTACTAAAGAAAATTCTATCATATTAATCAGAAATTTTTATCATTAACAAATACCAATAGATGACCTTATAAGGTCAGCTATAACTATCTTTTTTTTAGCACATTACAGGAGATAACAGAACCACATAGCTTCCAATCTAAGAACAATATGCTATCCTTAACATATGACTAATGACAATTGGTTACAATAACACTAAGTAAGAACAAAGAAGTAAAATACCCTTGAAAACTTAAGCTCACAAAATTCATATACCACCATACCAGGACATCCAGGTCAATTAAACATAACAGTACCAGAGCCAGAATATGCACCATCCCATTGGTTGGTCAAGAACAGGCAGACCCATTGCAAGCTGCTTACAATTACAAAACCATCCTGTGACAGCTCATAAAAATAGTGCATAACACTATTATCAGGCTTCTCAACAATCAGAGAGGTGGAAATTAGTTAACTCAAATAACATACACTTCAATTTGTGCACCTAATATGCAGCTGCAAAGTGTACAATTGAAAAAACACAGCAGTCCAAAACAGTTCTTTCATGAAGGTTATACGTGGTGGTGAAATACGTCAACGCTCCCAAAATAGTTACTTTCACAATTTCAACCTCTAGCGAAGAAATACGCAAGCAGCCACTTGAACAGAGTGTGAGGTGAGACTAACACAAGCAGTTAAAGCCTTGAAATGTCCACAAAGATGTAATTCAATATGCAGCAAGTGCAGTTAAGGCAATGTGTAATACGTTTAATGAGCCATTCTAATCTTACCTTCCCTCACATCACCTGTTGATTGTCACTCATTTGGAAATAAAATGTTTGCAAATAAGTGTCAAGGGAGTAAGACTGACAAATAAATTTTTTACCTGTCTTCTTTTCTCATAGTTGGCTCCAGTTCTTCATGTTGATTCTTGAGGCTGATATTTTTGACTCTATAGATTTTTATGTTTCCAGTTTATGTAATAACTACTGAATAATTGCCTGTTTTATCTTGATTTTTATTTTTTCACATTTTTATATCTCACACTGTCTGCACAATTTCCGTTTCATTATCAAACATTACTTTGTTATTGCCAAACATAAAAACACGTAATCACATCAGACTCATGCCCACTACTACTTCATTCTGCAGTACTAAAAAAATTCCAAAGAGTTTCCAAATTTTGTTGATAAATGAATCTCCACCAATTTATACCATTATTTTACAAATGAATCCAGAAGTAAACATAATAAATATTGTGCAATAAATAATGGGAATTTTAAATGTGCTGAATATTTTGTAATTTCGAATGTTTCTAAAAGCAGAGTAATTTTAATTGTACATATAGAGCTAATACATACTGATTGTGAAATAGAAAATAAAATAGTTTCTTTTTATACATTTTATCCTGGAATATAATACATTGTATACAAAATCATATGAAATTCTTTTAGAAAAACAGCTGAGGTAGTATTAACCTGTTTAAAAGGTAGAAAATATTTATGGTATCGATATCTTCTGTTGAATAAAGGTAATGTTAGAGGATGGTGTCCCTTTACACCACAATCTGAACACAGTGTCCTAAAGTTCAATGTCCCAGCCCAGTGCAGAAACAGCCATCCAACTTTACTACCAAATACCTTGCATACACAGGACGTTCACACACTGCATTTCATGAAACAAGGAATCTAATCCAGCCTGTGATGCCTACTGACTCCCGTCATCCTCAACAGTCTCTCATGACTGCCACACACAGAGCTACTGCTGGCACCAGAATCTTCTGCATCACTTTGCAGCCTGCACACCGACTTCCCACTCTGTCCAACTTCCGCCTTTTGTCTCTCGCTGCTTGAGAGCCTTTTCCTCACCACACAATGTGGTCCCTTCAGCAAGCCACCAGTAGTGTCGTTAGAACTGATTGTGCCTGCAGCAAAATCGATCAGGACACATCAACACATTTCCCATGTAACAATATGTTGAAGGTATGGTTGTCCATACTGGGTATGGAGGTTGCAATGCTGGCCAGATTGTGCAATCACACAATGTCACAAACTCACAATATTCTAAGCATTGTGGAAGAATACCTTAAGAGCAGAATGAGGCAGAGGCGAGGGACTGGGAGAGGGTGGGTGGGTGGATGCGTGGGTGGGTGGGTTCGGGGGTGGGGGGGGGGGTACATGGAGATAGGCAATGTGACATTTTACTCACAAACCAGACTGAGTGGGTCAGGAGATATAGTCGACAGTTGTTAGAACAGAAAGTCATCAGGCAGGGAGAGCACTTGGCAGTACAAAAAGGTCGCATTTGTAGGCATGCACACTCCCAGGAGTACCCACAGTAGTTCCTCTGTCCAGAGTCTGCTGTGGCACATGAGAGCTGCCTTTAAGGTATGATTCCATCATTTGATGAGCCCATTGTTCTGTGATGATATACTCTCATTCTAAATCAACAGGTTTCAACCACATTGTACTACTCAAGGAAAAAGGCTGATTCAAACTGCCAACCTTGGTCAGTAGTTACGGGTGTGGGACGACTGAAGCGTGAAATCCATGTGTCAATAAAGGCTTTGGAGGTGGATTTGGTCATAATGTCCTTCAGTGGTACAGCTTCTACCCATTAAGTGACATGGTTAACAAGGGATACCTTGTGCTCCTTTAGCACGGAATGCAAACACAAGTCCAGAGCTAATCTTCTCCACAATACGCCATTCAAAATGGTTCATCACCAAGCATGTAGTTGGACATATGACAGGTGTGCCAAGTTATGTAATTGATGAAATGGTTAAGAAACAAGAGGGTGTGTCCAATTTTGGGTGATGTCACAGAGGTTCTGGTGAATCGTGTCCAGAATAGCCCAAAGTTCGATCCACGGGTTCGTAGAGGAGTAGGGAAGAGCTTTTAACTGTTCTTCTGTGCAATGGTCACAGTAAAAGTGGGATGATATGGTATTGATGTGTGAGAGGTAATATGCCATTATGTTTTCCTAGGTTTTCATATTACAGACATTGGTTGTCAACTGTACAATGTAGTGTAAGGCCAAAATTGTTGGTGTCAGGCGTCCTCGGATGGGTTTCAGATACAGTACGTAGGTGGATGGCGGTCTGTGTAAACAATAATATGCCACCTCTTAACATCTTGCTGGATATAGCATACTGCTTTGCAAACTGCTATTAGCTCATGCATTGTGAAGATTGTTGAATGCCCCCTCCACCCTTGCTGCAGAGCAGTGCCAATTGTGGAGTCACTTTGTCAGGGAGGGGCTGCAATAACGTAATGGCTCAAACGATGTAGTGTTCTTGCCATTGAGGGCTTGGATGAGTGGTGCCTGAAGAGAAACTGCCTGTAGAGGATGGCAGCAGTAAAAATTTACCATGTCTAAAAACCATAGTAGTTTACGGTAGAATGCTGCAATTGTGGCAGTTGTTGGAGTTGGCATTTTTCTTCATGGATCACAACTCCATTGTCAGAAAGCACAACAAAATCTTGTCTGAGATGCAAGTTATGGGAGTATTCCCAAGGAAATAAGGATATTCTCAAGGAAAGCATAACAGAATATGAACTTGAACAGTACGCCGTCAATAAAGCGCTGCCAGGTTTGAGTGGTGTTTTTAAGCCTGTATGGCATAAACATACATTCAAACAAATCTAAAGGCATGACAATAACTTTTGTGGACATTATCTGGACTAATAGGGATTTTCAGGTATGCTTTTTGCAGTCAATGACATTAAACACAGAGGTGTTCACACATATGAGTGTGATCCTAGATGTTTGAGACTGGGTAGCACTCCAGTATAGCATAAGCATTGAGAACTGTGTAATCACCATACAACCCGACAGATGCATCACTTTTGGGAACTAATATGTCAGACAAAGCTCAGAAACTGGCCGAGGGCCACATTATACCAGCCTGTAGGAGTTCATCTATCATTGCCATAGTGAAAATTTGGAGATATGGCAGTAGTCTGTGTGGTCTTTGGCACACTGGGAGGCCAGGCATAGTGTTGATCCCATTCTCTTTTTATTGAAGCACTGCACAAAGTGGTATTGTGGGGAACAGCATGAAGACACAACAATGGAAGGATGTGTAAAAAGTGCTGTACTGACCTTTGTTTCAGCTGGTGGTTTTAATCTCCCCCCTCCTTCCTTCTTCCATCTATTGTCCATATTAAATAATGCTCAGTCCAAGTAATTAATAAGCAAAGTCTTTTATGAAGATTTGGGAGGACCAAAGACTACAATAAATTTTCACATTTACCTAGTTTGTCACGTTGAGAAGGTTCCAGTTCTTCTTGTCTAGGGGTCTAATTCTTGAAGCTGAAAATCTAACATCAGTTATTCATGGTTGGTTTGAACTAAATAAATTTGAAGATTGTTGTTGCAGTATTTTTTACATAAATATATTTTCCACTGTTCACACTAACAAAGCTGAAATTACATTGTTCGCACCTATTATACAAAAATATGTCCGATCACATCAGAGGCAAGTTTAAGACCCTCTCACTTTGTGGAAATAACAATATTCCAAAAGGTTTACAATTTTTCTTAACAAATGAATTCCTACTAGTTTTTGTTACTTTATTAATTTCAATTATTATTTCATAAAGGAATCCAAGGATAAACATAGTAAATGTAAAAAAAGGATCATGGAATTAATAATAGAAAATTTAAGTTTGCAAATAATTCATAATTTCAAATGTTTCTTAAAAAAATAATTTTAACTGTACATTCAGAACTAGTATTTGTCGTTTATAACATTGAAACTAAAATATTTTATAAAGTATTTCCTTTTCATAAATTTTAGCTTGAAATATAACATACTGCATATCAAACTGAGAACAATCAATTATTGACAAAACTTTTTAATTGGATGGATACAAAATCTACTCACCAAGCAGTTGCGGAACACACACAAAAAAGACCGTTGTAATTGGCAAGCTTTTGGAGCCAGTGGCTCCTTCTTCAGGCAGAAGGCTTGAATGGGAAGGAAGAAGGGTGAAGAAAAAGGATTGGAGAGGTCTAGGAAAAGGGGTAGATTTCGCGAAAGTCACCCTGAACCACGGGTCAGGGAAAACTTACCATACAGGATGAGAAGGAAACACTGATTGTTGAGGACTGCATTGGACAAGATTTGGAAACCTGAGAGCTTAAAGCTGGAAGGCAGAGTAATATGCAAGACAGAGATTAGTACTAAAACATCATGCACAAGTTAATAAGAGTGAAAAGCTAAGTGCATTGTAGGTGACAGAGGCGGGAGGGGGTGGTGAAAAATAGGCAGGAAAGACAATGTGAGATGTAGAAAAGTAAAATGGAGTGAAGCAAAGAGTAGTTACAGTGAAGAAATGCTGGGATGGGAGAAATTAACGTAAATTAAGACCAGGTGGGTGGCAAGAACCAAGGACATGTTGTAGTGCTAGTTCCCACCTGCAGAGTTCTGAGAACTGGTGTCTAGGGGAAAAATCCAGATGGTGCATGTGGTGAAACAGGTGCTGACTCACCTGATTCCAAACCAATTTAGATAAATTTATGACATCTTTATCAAATGTTCTCATGGTGAGGCTGACTTGTTAAAATTCCTGGAATCTCTGAATACCTTCTCCCAGTTAAATTTCACATAGTCCTATTCTGAATCCCATGCCACTTTCCTTGATGTTGATCTCATCCTCACCAAAGGCCAGTTACACACTTCTGTCCACATTAAACCTACCAAGAAACAACAGTAGTTAGATTTTGACAATTGCCATCCTTCCCATGTCAAACGTTCCCTCCCACACAGTCTTGGCATCCAAGGCAAACATATTTGTTCGGATGCAGACTCTTTACAGCAATACACCACCATTCTCACCTCAGTCTTCACTGCACGTAGTTACCCCACCAGCCTAGTTAAAAAGCAGATTTCCTGGGTCATCACATCCAATCCTGGTACTACTGATCCCTTCACAAAACAACTTCGGAGCACATCTTTGGTGATTCAGTATTATCCTGGTCTGGAGTGTGTTAATCACCTACTTCAACAGGGCCGTGTCTTCCTAAAATCACGCCCTGAAATGAGATCCATTCTGTCTGAAATTTTGCCCAACACACCTAGAATAGTGTTCTGTCACAGTCCCAATCCACGCAATATTCTTGTCAGACCCTATGCTCCTTCTGCACCCATCTCCCTAACCTGTGGTTCCTACCCCTGTGACCACCCCCACAGCAATACTTGCCCTATGCACCCTCCTATCACCATCTATAACAACCCTGTCACTGGCAAAACATATACCATCAAAGGAAGAGCCAATTACATAACGACACATCATATACCAGCTATTAGATAAACATTGCTGCTTGGCCTTCTACATTGGCTTGACTACCACCAAATTATCAATTAGAATGAACAGGCATAGTCAGAGGTTGTATACTGGCAACTTGCAATTTCCTGTTGCAGAGCATGATCTACAACATGACATTTGTGACATCTGCACCTGTTTCGCCACACACGCCATTTGGATTCTTCCACCAGACACCAGTTTCGCAGATCTCTGCAGGTGGGAACTAGCACTAGACCATGTCCTTGGCTCTCGCCACCCACCTGGTCTTAATTTACATTAATTTCTCCCATCTCACCATTTCTTCACTGTAACTACTCTTTGCTTCACTCCATTTTACTTTTCCACATCTTTCATTGTCTTTTCCACCTATTTTTCACCACCTCACTCCCACCTATGTAACATACAATGCACTTAGCTTTTCACTTTTATTAACTCATGAATGATGTTTTAGTAGTAATCTGTGTCTTGCATAGTACCCTGTCTTCCGCCTTTAACCTCTCAGTTTTTCAACTCTTGTCCGATGCAGTCCCCAACAATCAGTCTTTCCTTCTCATCCCATACAGTAAGTCTCCCCTGACCCATGGTTCAGGGTGACTTTCCTGAAATCTACCCCTTTTCCTAGACCTCTCCAATCCTTTTTCTTCATCCTTCTTCCTTCCTCTTCAACCCTTCTGCCAGAAGAAGGAGCCACTGGTTCCGAAAGCTTGCCAATTACAAAGGTCTTTTGTGTGTGTGTTCTGCCGCTGCTCGGTGAGTAGATTTTTTTATCTATCCAATTAAATAATATGAATATAATAGAGGGAAACATTCCACGTGGGAAAAATATATCTAAAAACACAGATGATGTGATTTACCAAACGAAAGTGCTGGCAGGTCGATAGACACACAAACAAACACAAACATACACACGAAATTCAAGCTTTCGCAACAAACTGTTGCCTCATCAGGAAAGAGGGAAGGAGAGGGAAAGACGAAAGGATGTGGGTTTTACGGGAGAGGGTAAGGAGTCATTCCAATCCCGGGAGCGGAAAGACTTACCTTAGGGGGAAAAAAGGACAGGTATACACTCGCACACACACATACACATATCCATCCGCACATACCAGTGTATAAAATTATATGAAAGTTTTCAGGAAAGCAACTGAGATAATATTAACCTGACCAAAATTTGAAAAATAATATTGGTATCGACAACTACTGTTGAAGAAAAGTAATGGTGGAGGAGGATGTCCCATTACATCATCTCCCACACATAGTAAGGAAACAATGTGTTTACAATATTTTGTGACCTATCAGGTTTGCCAAACGGTGTACAAAATGATGCCAAAAGATAGAATACAGATTGTCAAATTTTAATTCCAAAATTACAAGAAAATTTTAGGTTGTGTCATCACTTCCTTATAAACATAAGTATAACTTAGGTTACAAAAAAAAACTGCAAAAGGTATAGAAGGAAATACATAGCATCTGACAAATTCCTGATTACAACAGAGTTCTTCTTGCTTACGATTTGTCTATAGTCCAAATAAGTGTGAAACCTGAGTAGTGAAATGGCAATATTAACATATGGTAACAATTTCCAAAATTATGGACAAAATTCACATGAATTTGGTCTAACATACTAGCTTCATACAGAATGGTTTAATCTAGTGTAATCTTTAAGTCTCTTTCAGCATTGCAATGAAAGAGGTTTAAGTGTCTGTCAATGTTATGTAAAAATGAATACTAAAATATTATAGAAAAAATGTTACCATAATAACCTAATGTAAATGAACATAATACAAAAACGAAACATTGTTCCTACAAGCATAGTAGCTTATTAATCAACATAAACCAGAATTCAGATGTACAGAAGTATCTGATACATAACATTTTAACGAGAAGAATATTGATTACACCAGTTTATAGGTCTCATTAAGCAATATACTGAAGACTGAATGATCTCTATGAGTGTAACAGGCTGTTAATTAAGAATGATGTTATGTCAGAAACACTGCTTCAAATCAGCAACTTAAGAAGCAAGTAAAACTTCAGTGCAATATAGGTATAGATTAATGTGTTACAGAACATAAATAGAACGATCCCAAAACCAAAATCTTAACATATTACAGAAAACATAATAAAAATATCTACTATACAAGTCATAATCTATACATATATGAGAACATGGCATTCAAATTTTCAGATCTGTGGAACATTCTGTCACAAGACAAATGATAGCGAGTCAAAACTACAACATTACGACACTCAACTACAGAAATAAGTGCAGTGTCAATGTAATGTACTAGAATTACAAATTGAAAGTTTACATCTATAAAGTCACACCTTCAAAATCATCAAAAATGAAGAAGAAATTCAGAGTCTAAGTGTATGACGAGTGAATCGACTCGAAAAACTCACAATGACGGGTACTGACCAGAAGAATATACTTAGTCACAAGTAGGAGTATAGCACAAAATCAATCAGCCATATAAACCAGAGTATGTAAGGATATTTTGACTCATGAAAAGAAAAATAATGCAAAATTATTAGGGCCTAGACTCAAGATGTGGGGACCAGCCCATGAATGCAAACCACACCAGGTAAACACCAACAGACATATTTTGATGCAACAAAATGAATAAAGTTCATAATCATATATCAATAAGTTCAATCACATGTAAAGGATAATTAGAAGAAGCATCTAGCCTCAGTCAATAGTTGGACACACTCCATGAGTATACACACACACAGTTAGGATGACTAGGATTACCCAAAACAGAGTTAATCATGAGTTTACACACAACTCAAGTTCCAATGGGTTACAATACTGCAGAACTCAGGATAAATACAGGTAATTAGAGTCATTAATAGCTTGGGATGATGACAGAATCGAGTAGCATGAGGACCAAGATCAGTGTGTGAAATCAGAAATGTATACATCTTGTTATACAGCCTGTAGACAATTCATGATCACAAACATAAATGTCTTCCACACTATTTGCTAATTTTTCACACAAACTAACCTATGTGCATGGAAATCTAGAAGACTCATTTACGATTGATTAAAGAAAAACATACTGAGTGTTAAGACAAGAAAATTCATTGAAATGTATGACTTCTAATCTAACAGTGCATAATTTTATCAGATTCTGATAATTATCTGCAACATGGTTCATAGAACACACTCCTGTTCTTTATAAGTTTTTACATTTCTGTGTTGAACATAGCAAATCATCAGTCATAGAACATCAACCTTCCGCAGCATTATACCCAGGTCAAACAAGATTTAAAATTACATACTGTATTGGGATGTTAATCTATCCACTTGAAAAAACATACATTTATGTGGAATAATGCTGTCCACCGGAGTGACTTCTTTTCTAAACAAATAGTTCCAAATTTTGCATACATAAACTGACATACAGCTAAGAAAGCAGTGTGCTGACCACATGCCTCTCCATATCCGCAGCCACTGATGCCTGTGGGCTGAAGATGACACAGCAGCCAGTCAGTATTGTTCGACCTACATGGCCTGTTCAGACATAGTTTAGTTTAGTTTTAATAGCATTCTAAAATCAGAAATCTATCACTACATATTTAATGGCACTGTCACATTCAAAATTGTAAAAGGATCTACCCATTTAGTCACATGGCATATATGTATCAAAAGCCCGCATCCCGTGGTCGTGCGGTAGCGTTCTTGCTTCCCACGCCCGGGTTCCCGGGTTCGATTCCCGACGGGGTCAGGGATTTTCTCTGCCTCGTGATGGCTGGGTGTTGTGTGCTGTCCTTAGGTTAGTTAGGTTTAAGTAGTTCTAAGTTCTAGGGGACTTATGACCACAGCAGTTGAGTCCCATAGTGCTCAGAGCCATTTGAACCATTTTTTTGTATCAAAATCTAAAGCACAATCTATTACATAACAGAATTATGCAGTTGTATGAACCTGCAAATATAGTGTGGCATAGTCTAAAACTCAGTCAATACACAAGACAGAACTTCAGAAATCACATCATCTTATATACTACGTTGCTGACAAAGGAGAAAGAAAAAAATAGATACTTATGGATCATGACTATAAGCTTTCAGTTCAGTGATATTGCATAATCCAAACAACTTCTTGGATTTAGGATACACAAGTCTGCACGTATTAGGATGTGAATTTTCAACAATTTCGAATGGTCCTATATAAATATCGAAGAATTTCTTTATCTTAGATGTTAACACTTTAGAGTTCTCCTTGGCTTTCACCGACACGAGATCTCCTACCTCAAACATAGAAAATCTGCCTTAACGATCATGTATCTGTTTTCTCCTATCCTCCTGCTTTTACATCATCTCCCTGACACACTCTTCTCTCTCTTGCGGTGACAGAATTTTACATGGTGGAAACTCAACATTCTCAGAAATAAAGTTAGCTGGTCTGAGATTAAACATGATTTGAGATGGTGAAAAACCTGTTGAAAATGTTGTAAGCTGTTCATAATATCCTCAAAATCGCTGACATAATCTATCCAACTGGCATGATTCTTACTACAATATGTTATAAACAGTCTTCCAATTTATCTCATTTATCTTTCTTCAGGATTACCCAACGAATGGTACATGGGGGTTAGAATATGCCTTATTTTTGCATGATCGGCAAAGTTTTTCCAAGCTTGTAATGTAAACTGTGAACCATTGTCAGATAAAATTGTTTTAGGAATACCCACCTGATGAAAATATGTTTTCAAACTTGGAAATGATTTGCTTACTGGTAGCTTTCTTAAGAGGAAACAGCCTTATGAACTTCGAAGGAACATCAACCAACACACAAACGTAACAGAATTCATTCTTAGACTTAGGCAAAGGTCCATAGCCATCCACAGACACGAGGTCTAGGTTAATATTAGGCAGTATGTTTTGCATTTGACCTCTACTTTTTTGGTTACTTACCTTCACTCTTTGACATCTGTCATTCTTCTTCTTGACTCTCTCCTTCCTATGTTATAAAAATAGATGTTTTCCTGAAGAATTGTGTACATTTGGTTGATCCACAATGATGTTTAGCTTGTGGGACACTCAACTGCATGATTATCAATGCCCGTACACTGTCCCAAGCCTTACGCAGTCCAACCTTGCCACATTCACAAATGATGATGAAATGATGTGGGCAATGCAAACACCCAGCCCCCTGGCAGAGAAAATCCCCAAGCCAGCCAGGAATCAAACCCAGGACCCCGTGATCCAGAGGCAGCAACGCTAGCCTCAAGACCATGAGCTTGATCCACAATGACCAAAACGCTCATGTGTATAAGTAATTAAAGTATCAATATATTGTTCCAACTAACATAGTTTCCAATCATTTGGGTCAGTCTTATGTCTCCCGAATAAAATACCCTAGTGTATCTTATAATACTCTTCAGTCTTTTCTCCTCCTTTCTTAACCAACATGCTCTTAACCTTGATACCTGTGGATGTCTTCGCAAATTTTCAGGATCTCTTTCTCCTCTTTCACACCTCTCAAGTACATAATTTTAAACTCTTTCTCTCCTTCTCCAAAGTTGTTAGATGAGTCACTCCCTAAAGGTAGCCTAGACAGAATATTAGCAACTACATTTTCTGTGTCCTTGATGTACCTGATTTCATTATTGAACTACTGTAAAAACAAGGCCCAATGAGTAATTCTATTATGATACAGCTTACACTCCTGGAGATAACATAATGCTTTCTGATCAGTACAGATGATGACTTTGTGACTTAGTAAATAATTTTTAAACTTGTTGAATGCCCAATGTACAGACAAAAGTTCTTTCTCAGTTACAGTGTATGACTTTTCATGCTTCTGTAATACTCTACTAGCAAATGCAAAAGATCTATGTTCAGTAACACCTTCAACTTCAGTTTCCTGAAATAAATGAGTATTCAAACCAACATCACTACTGTCTGTCATAATACAAAAAGGAAGAGACAAATCTGGTGTGAACGATATCTGACTTTGACACAACTGTCCTTTGATCTCATCGAAAACATCCTGACGTTCCTGATTCCAATCCCAAGCAGTATTTTTCTTCAAAAGTTCATACAGGTATGAAGCATTCAAAGTTTGGGCTGCTACAAAATTTTCTGTAGAATCCAGTTAACCCAAAAAATGATTTAAGCTGTTTTTTGTTGTGAGGAGCAGGAAAATTAGTAATAGCACCAAGTTTCTCTTTACCAGGTGCAGTTCCTTTCTCAGATATAATATGTCATAAAAATTTTACTTCCTACAAACCAAATTTACACTTTCCTATTTTCAAAGTCATACCTCCTGATTCCAATTTTGAAAACACATCTCTTAACAGATTCAAATGTTGTTCCCAAGTCTTTTCAGTGACCAAAATACCATTGACATACACAATTAATTTTGAACTCACTTCACTTCCCAAAACAGAATCGAGAGCTCTTATGAATTCAGCTATAGATACATTTAGCCCAAATGGCACAACACAGTATTGAAAACACTTACCTCCATACAAAAATGCAGTATACTTTCTAGAATTAATTTCAAGTGGCATCTGGTGAAATTTGGAGATGAAGTACAAGCTACTCATGTATTTTACATAATCAGATTTGTGTAACACCTTGTCCATGTTCTCAGGATGGTCATTCTCTCTGATAAGAAATTTATTAAGATGTCTAGAGTCCAAAACAATTCTCACTCCACCATTTCTCTTACTTATCACAACCAAAGGATTATTGTAAGCACTCCTGCTTCTTTCAATTACTCCCCACGTTTCTATATTCTAATTTTCCTTCTCGACATTTCCTTTTTGAAAACTGCATACCATGTGGCTTGAGAAAGAACGTTGATGATCTCTAAGGTAAAGCATGCACTGATAGCCTTCACTGTCCCTTGTCTTTCACTCCAATAACAAATTCCTAAGTTCTTCCTTTTGCTGGCCAGTAAGAGTTTTAGTTTCTCTCACTTTAGAACCCACTACACTTTAAAAATCCTGATCCTCAATCTCATCAAAATTTATATCATCATAAAACATATGGTATTCACCTTGGATCACAATGTTTTGCAAATAATTACATTTCCCACAGTTTAAAGTACAGAAATTAGTTTTCGCATAAGTATTACTTTTAGGTTAGAATATAAACAATTCTTTAGCACTCCATCCAAAACAAGCCTCAACTTTCACTATCCAACCCACACAAAATTATATTTTCTTCCAGACTAAGCATCCAAGTTCAAAGGTCTTGTCTTCTATACTAAAAGTTAAAAGTCCCTGAGATTTTACCAATTTGCTTTACTTAACTGTAGCTCCTCTTATCTTTAGACCTAGAATGAGCATTTCCACAAAATTCTTACTATACTTGATCTTGTCTCTAAATTGTTCAGATATACCACAAATCTGGCTACCTGTATCAATCAAACAGTGGCCTTCCCACTAATCAATCTTAATTTTAATGTAAGGACACTTAAAATCTGAATCATCCTCTCTGTTGTCAGAACTTCACGCAAAATATCACTTTCAATTTCGTCAAATACTCCATCCACACTGTCTTCACAAGGTTTTATCACCTTTACTGGTATCATAAAATTACTTTGATTACTTATGTTGTCAGCTAAAGATTGAACAAAATGAAAAGATTGCATGGCACAACTAGCATCACTTATTACACAAGGAACACAAAACATCTTATTGTCAAAATTACACTTCTTGCTTAGATCCTCTTTCACTTCATTCCACCAATTGGGATACAAATGCTGACTAACCACAGCTAACTTATTCCAGAATGTACCTTCACCTAAGTTATCACCAATCTGGTCCCAAACAAGCTTCAAAAAGTTTTCATCTTTATTCTCCAGGCTCACAGATATCTCACCTTCATTGTTCGGATCATTACTCTGCATGACAATAATGAAAAACTGTTTGACTGGACTGGTCTTCCATGACCCTCACTTACAATATCTCATACATCACTTACATTACCTGTTTTGTCAACATCAGTTACAAATAAATCTGAAACTTCATTACTCTTGAACTCCACAAATACCTGATACTCATCATCACCACCATATTCCACCAAAATTACTTCATCAGTAACATCACTGACAAGACACGTCTCATCTCCATCAAAGTCACTTACCTCACCCACATTCATTTGCAATAAGTAACCGGTCTCAGACTTACCAACCTTAGTTACTTCACAGCTCTCATTCACATCTACATCAAAAATACCACCTAGTTCAGAGGCAACACTATCATCACCTGATTTACATACATCACCAACATTGTTTTCTGCCCAAGAGAAGAAATCATTAGCACATAATACACCAAAATTCTTACTACTCTCACATTTTGGTTTGTGATTAGCACTTATACAACCATAATTAAACATTATATCCCAAAACTTTCAGTCAAAATGCAAATGAGAAATCTGATATTCCTTCTGTTCAATTTCAGATACATGTGCCTTATCAATGACACTGTTATTATTGTCTAATTGCAAGTGTAATTTAGGGCTCCTGTGCTTGTTATGTTTCCCCTACCCAAAACTTTGATTTATACATTATTTTGCATATTGTTTTCTACATTTGAAATTTTTTGGTTTAAACTGGTGACATTTTGTTGACTGGTAGCTCCCAACTCACAGTTTTTCCACTACAGCCTTCTTTTCAATTCTGAGGTCATCAATATTCTGTAATTGTTTTGCAGACTCAGCTACAAACTCATTTTCTAAAACAATAAATTTATTTCGTAAAACATCAACTTTTTCATTCACACTTTTTGACCCCTCTGATAACTCAATTTTTAACTCTGAAACTTGATTACTAAGTTGACTTGTCTGATCTTGTACCCTGTCTATTTTACTATTGTTTTCAGTTTTCAAATTATTTAATTGTTCTTGTAGTGAAGTAAATTTGCTATCCTTATCTGTTATTATTTCAATTAACTGATCATTAACTGTACTAAATGTGCTATTGTTATCTGTATTCATTTCCTCTAGCTTTTCCAAAATTAACTGCAAAACATCAGTTTTTACTGCTTCTTTACTGTCTACGATTTCACTCAGCTCAAACATGCCCTTACTGGGTCCTGTAGCTTCCATTTCTAACTCAATTTTGCTTTCCTCCCTATTCACTTTGTTAACAGGCACATGAGTCCACAAACAAATTAACTTCACAAATAATTTGTATTTATCTTTCCTTTTTGATGTCCCTGGTTGCAGTTGTAAAGTCCTCCTCACTTTCATTGTGCCTGGTCCATCATTATTGGTAGTGTATCATCACTGTTGGTATAAAGATCCTTTGTTGGACAGAATTCAGTTTTGCTCCATGTCATCGAAAAATTATTTGTACATAAATTTCACAAATCAACAAAACAAAGCAATTTCTGCAACAGACAAAACTTCATTATTAGTCAATTAATCACGGATGACACCCACACTTGTAATCTCCCCTTCCCCCTCCTTCCTTCTTCCATCTACTGTCCAAATTAAACAATGCCCATTCCAAGTAATTAATAACCAAAATTTTTATGAAGATTTGAGAGAAGTGAAGATTACAAAGACTTTCAACTTTACTTAGCTTGTCATGTTGAGACAGCTCCAGTTCTTCTTGTCTAGGGGTCTGATTCTTGAAGAAGAAAATCTGACATCAGATCATCATGGTTGGTATGAACTAAATAAATCTGAAGATTGTTATTCCAGCATTTTTTAAATAAGTATATTTTCCACAGATTTTCTCACAGTTTTAGTATATCTTACAGTATTTTGGTTTTTCACGCAAACAAAGCTGAAATTACATTATTCACACTATTATACAAAAACACATCTGATCACATCAGAGGCAAGCTCATGACTCTCTCACTCTGCAAAAGTAACAATATTCCAAAGGGTTTACAATTTTTCTTAACAAAAGAAATTCCTACTAGTTTTCATTACACAATTAATTTCAATTATTATTTCATAAATGAATCCAGAAATAAACATAGTAAATGCAAAAAAAAGGGGTTGTGTAATTAATAATAGAAATTTTAAGTATGCAAATAATTCATAATTTCAAATGCTTCTAGAAAAAAATAATTTGAACTGTACGTTCAGAACTAGTACTTATCGATTATAACATTGAAACTAAAATATTTTATAAAGTAATTCCTTTTCATAAATTCTAGCTTGAAATATAACATACTGTGTACAAATATATCTAAAAAGAAAGATGATGAAAATTTTGTGTGTATATTTGTGTTTGTTTGTGTGTCTATCGACCTGCCAGCGCTTTTGTTTGGTAAGTCTCATCATCTTTCTTTTTAGATATATTTTTTCCAAGTGGAATGTTTCCCTCTGTTATATACTGTGTACAAAATTATATGAAAGTTTTCAGAAAAGCAACTGAGATAATATTAGCCTGTCCAAAATTTGAAAAGTAATACTAGTATCAACAACTACTGTTGAGGAAAAGTAATGCTACATGGTGGTGGTGCTCTAGATGTACCAGATGTATCCACAGATGGCAAACGAACTTGAGGGTCAGGTCAGTGTGGAGAGACAGAGGGTACATCAGAACTGGATGGAGGCAGCCAATAAGGCTGGTCAAGACAGCACTAAGCCATGTGGAGTTCCTCCACAACTTTGTGAATTCTGCAGTGGGTGGCATCATTTTCATATTGCAGCTGGATGTCCATCATGTGTGTGCTGAAATACTGTTGCTCTCGTTTTTTAATGTGATCGATGGCATGAAGGTAGTTCTGAAGGTACTGGTCGGTGGCCGTTGGGTGTTATGGTAAGTGGCAGAAGCTGTTACGTTAAGTGGGCAGTCCAAGCTCTGCCGCCAAGGGAGCACGGCCGATGACACCTGTGGCAGTGTGGCAGTGTGGCCACACTGCCAAATAGATCAGGAAACAAACAGAAGTTTTGAAGGAAGTGTACATCAAGTACTGGCTCACTAACAACAGCAACAACAAATGTCAATTTCGAAATTTCATCAAAACCCAAGTCCACCATACAGGTCTGCAATCCATAGACTCAGATTATTGAGTCATTTGCTGTGTGAAGCTGGACAACTGAGCTGTTGGGCATCAGGGATGGATAAGAGGACAGCGAAGTACTGGTTTCTGAGCTGGAGTCAACAAGGAAGTGTTGGCCGCTGATGGGATTGAGAATGAAGAGTCTGTTGTCATGACGAAAATGAGGCAGGAGAGGGACATCATCAGAGTTCTGAGTGTCTAGATGGCTCAGATATCCTGCATGGTTCAGTGCACCTCCTGTGAATCATTCATAGAATTTGGGAAGTCACATGGCAGATGACAGTACCAAGAAGAGTCACTGAATCATGTGTGGTACCAGCAGAAGTGGATCAGCACAGGTGTGGGTGTGGCACAGAAGTTGGAAGGAGATTTGCTGTCACTCTGGCTATCAGTGGTGACAGCAGGGTCAGCAAAGGCCAGGTGATATCGGCTCAGCTTATGGTATGTGGGAGATTGGTTGTGCTCCCACTGTGGTTGCAAGTAACATGCAGTGTCATTGTTGTCTGTGTTCTTATTACGTTATTGATGTTGAAGGATGGAAAATATTCTATCTGTAAGAATGCAGTGTGCATCTAATGGCTCTTGCTCATAGGTGACAGTGACCAGTTGCACTTGCGGGGAGGAGCCTGATAACCCATAAAGTCCATAGTATGTGATTGGAAACAAGATGCAAATCAATGTGAGTGCATAACCAACATCATAGTTGTGATTGAGTCTTGTCCTTTAACTGCTCATTGTAGATGTTGCAGCATAACTATTCTTCCAGGGAGTGGGTGAGGTGACAGGTGAGTGCTGTTTTTACAGTATTTGTCCAAGGGTGAGGCTAAGATGATATTGCTAATTGTACCCACATGTTCACCCAAGTGACTGCACAGTGCAGCCAATCTTGTGCAGTCACTGATGATGTCGCTCAAAGCAAAAATGCTTTCCACAATGGTGAACCACAGACTTCATTTATCCATCCAAAATGGTGTCAGCTTAAGATGAGTCTCGAGTCCAGTAGGTTGTCACTGTGACATCTGTAGAGGAAGAATAACGGTGCAATTAAGCTCCATACATGGCATGTCTTGATCCATAGTAAGCAAGCTGGTAGACAATGCAGCCAGCTGCACAAGGCCTGGAGTGATTGAATTCATGTGCATTACAGATGACCTTTCGGCCAAAGAGAGCAAATGTGAATCTGACCAGTCAGATTGATGTGGCATGGAAGTAACCTGGTTTGTGAGTAGAGCAGAGTCCACTGTGTAACTGCAGAGCAGGTTGGCCAATGCACTCCACTTCTCAGCGCCATTTTTCACTGTCAGAGCATTGTCGTGATACCTTGAAATGCTTGAGGGTGTTATCCATAACCCTAGGTATCACAGCATGATAACTGCTGTCCAGATGTGTGGAAGGTGCAGCATAATGGGGACATGACAGCAGCATTGCAGCTGTGTGGTAACTGTATACGTCTTGAATTGAACATAAACATGATCATCATAGGCCACACTATACAAGGGATGTACTATGTATAATAACACAACCTGTATCTAAATAAGCACACACAATATTGTGATACAGTAAAGATACATCACCTGAACTGTCCATCGGAGACTACTTGCATGTGTCTCTGTTGAGAGCCAGTGATATTTTTATTTTTGTGCAATTCCCACAGTTAACATAGAGCCAAGAATAGTAATGCATCCATGAATGGAGACTGTGGAATGGCCACTATGATTTCTTTCCATGCTGATTATGTGGGGTGCCTGTTTGTATTAGGCGAACATCTTAGCAATGTTAGTGTAACTTTCAGCGTACTGTTCCTAAAATAGGAACTAAACTAGCATGTGCTGAGCCATATATCATATGAAAACGTCATTTCTCACACTGTGCTCAGTAAGAGTATAAATAGCTGTCTCAGTAGAGCAGCTCGTTTGATATCCAAACTATAACTGACTAAGTATCCAATTTTACTGCACAGGTAGGGGACAACCTTCCATTATTTATGAGTGAAATCACCTTTATGGTGACATCTAACAATGGCATATTTTAATCCAGCTGGGAAAATACCCTGAATAAATGATGCATTAAACAAGTGTCTGAAATATTACATATTATAGACTCAATGTTTTTGTGTCTTATTGGAGATAACTCCATAAAAACTATTACATTTGAGAATCGTGTTGATATTCCTTATTTCAAACAACGATGTGTGAGAAACCTTCATTTCAATAAATTTCCTCCATACTGCTTCTTCAGTGAACTGTTTTCTCAGTTTCTTGCACCAGTTTTTTTACTCAATTTACAAAGAAGTTATTAAAAATATCTACTACACATGAACTGCCTTTTAACAGTGCTGCCTTTCCCTTGAACAGAAATAGACTCACAAGGCTTTTTTTTCCTGTCTCAGTGCCAACAATATTCCATATTGACTTTATTTTAGTGACTGATCTATCAATTCCTGACAAATGTGTAATGTGTATGGACGATTTTCTCTCTCTACCAGCAACCTCTCTCACACCAGCAATATTCACAAGCAGCCTACACAGTGAACCCACAGGGGCAACATCTGCAGATAACACCCAGAGGACGTCACACAACACTGAGCCCCAAGGCAGCATTGTGCACACCACCAGAGCCTGCTGGCCCTGCTTGCTTCCATGGAGTCACATGGCCAGAAATAAATCCAGTTGTACCCTGGCACTGCCAGGGTATTTAGGCCAGCACCAAGGTGTATCAGGCCAGTTCAGTCCTTTGTCATCTGAGGCAGTCGCCACCCACAGTAGTGGTCGATCAAACAGAACTCTTGATAAGGAATTCATCACAATCAACAATGTCATACTACCGGAAACATAACAGCCCATTCTTCATAAGACTTTGAAGCTAATTTGGATCACATATTTAATCATTAAATCCTTAGATAGGACCCATATCTATAATTTCACCTTTTGAGCTCTGAAATGTGATATTCAACACCTTCAAGGCAAAGTGTTAGCTAATATTACATCCATCTGTTGGTAGGAATATGTATCATTGATTTTTTAAATTATAATTAGGACTTTTCATTTAAAAACAATTGGATGACAAAATATGCATAGAATATGCTGTATTTTATAATTTTAGAAACCTTTAACAACTCTGTTTGTCTTACTGTAAATTTGCTACACTGTTGTTTAACATAACAGCATCTAATTACTTCATAATTACTGTAATTCACAATACAGAAGTAAATGACAATGTAAACAAAGTGTTTTATCAGGATACTGGAGTATATATTGAAATTCCATATACACTGAAAAAGCAGGAAACATGGTAGGAATACTTGGGGTAATGCAGTTTCAGTGCAATTAAGAAAAATGTAATCAGCATTGTTCATCTGAATAATTTCACTTATTTTCCCGTGAAAACAACGAATATGCATTTGATCTTGTACCCTATTTCACATATTTCAGTTGTAATATGTGAATGATAACATTTTCTTTAATTCTGAACGTCTTCAGTGATTGTAATTAATGAAATTATTATAGGCAATAATGTTTGAATTGTTAGTGAGAGTAAATAAGACCCATGAGAATCTGTGCAAGAGACCCAGTACAGTGTGAGATTTTGAGCCAAAATCTGTGCTATATTTTCAAATAAATTTGTGTACACTTGAAATTTCCCTAGAATTTTCATATTATTAGAGTAGCATGGTGTTCTATGGCTGCTATCACTTAAGAAATTTACAGGAAGATCAACAGCAGTGGAGCAACAAAAAAAGAGTTAAGTTCACATTGATATATATTTTTTAACAATCTGAGTTACACCCATCTAACATCACTTTACTTTGATTCACTTTTATTTGACAATTATTATCCCCAGCAATACAATTACACAACATACTGCCAGTTGCTGGTGCAACACGAAGCCGCCAGTGACTACCACCGGCATCAGCAGGAAGTGGCATCTTTACTTAGGGACTGCAGTGGAACTTTGTATTGTACTCCTGATTTTTTTCTCTAATTGTCTTAAAATATTACAGAACTGTTTGTAATATCAAAGTACTTCAGGATTCTCAATTTTTCTGGCTATTTTATGCATTTCTCTCTTTTGTTCTCAAGGTACTTTTGATACCTGTAGTGATTTAAGGTTTCTTTGAACACTACCAAGTGACTTGTTTATTGCCCTTCAACCCCTTTTTTTTCACACAGTTCAAAAAATATATATTTACACTGCTTAGTGGTATTAGGCTCATTCTAAAACCTTCGCCCCGTCAACATTTTGTAAGCTTTCCCCACAAATTTTACATCGTTTAGTCATTAATTGCCCTCATGTTTTCTTTGAGTGTTTCTTGACTTTACATGTGGCTAAGTTACGTGATGTAACTAACTATGCATCATGATTTAACAATCCACGTACCACACAATAAGCATATGTGTACTTAACTTCTGCTTGTTTTATGAATATATTATCTATCAGTATACAACTACAGTCAGTTAACAAATTCAAAAATGAGCAGATATGTTACAACAAACACCTACATGCTGTTTCCCAAAGTTATACAGATCTTTTTGCAATGCATCTTTAATCAGTGGCAATGCAGTGCACAGATATGTCCAGGGAGTCTGTATTTTTTCATCATGTGCATTAACACTAATACAAATAATGTAATAAACATACACAATCAGAATTGCCACAAACTACCACATTCTGCACTACACTGTTAGGTGGGAAACTTGTGCTGCTCTACACTAGAGGGGTGCTCACTCTTCAGTTTACAGAGGCAGGTTATATTTTGTGCAACTCAAATGGAAATTTATCATTGCTATCAAATTGTAAATTGCTAATAGAAACTGTAGGTCACTTTCAAAGTCAGATTTCCATAACCAATTTAGATGAAGATGACCACAAAACAATAATGCATCAAAATTTAGTGACTGAATGTGCTTGCAGATTTTCAGCCCAACTTATTAATCACTGGAGTCAAAGGTTTATGAGAAAAATAGGAATATAGCAAGGAGAGGCTGAAGTGGGGACGTGTGGTATCACCGCTTACGGTCGTTAACAGCGGTGAACCGGCTTTATTGCCGTGCCCACGCACTATGTTTAAGGGAGAGGCTTGGTGACGGAATGACTACAGCAGTTTTGTCGTGACACATTTATTCTTTTGGAACACTTACACTACATTACAAATGCAATGCACCATTGATGTTCGTCCGTACAGGCATGTTGCCCTAGAGGTACGGCTCAATCACAGATCCCGGAGTGATCAGCCGTGGCATCACCGCGTGGACCGAGCGAGATAAAGGCCGCATCACCGAATGTCCAGCTCTTGGTGCGAGCGGAAGTGCCGTAATGTCTACGGAAGGGAGGAAGGCACTGTCAAACGGAAGGGTGCACTCCGCGAAACGAGCGACTGCGTTTCAGATTGCGCATACACGTTTGCGGGGGAGTCGCGTTGACTCGACACGTGGTCCGCAACGGCGAAGTCGGTGGAGCGGAGATGTGTGTCACATTTTGTTGACAGGCTCGCACTGTCCACTTGCTTTGTTCCCTGCGTCAGGTGTGCGACGCACTGTTAAAAAAATTCGACGTAGTGGTATAGCTGCACTCGCGAATGCCGGGCGTCGCTTACTTGTGTCAGCTGTGCTGTAGTTCAGCCCTTCGCGTGTTTGAATAGTGCAGCCGCCACAA
This sequence comes from Schistocerca nitens, assembly GCF_023898315.1. Lineage (NCBI taxonomy): Eukaryota > Metazoa > Arthropoda > Insecta > Orthoptera > Acrididae > Schistocerca > Schistocerca nitens. The sequence goes on along the minus strand of NC_064620.1, from coordinate 467,454,903 downwards.
GGCCATATGGACAGAGGTTGTACTCCGGTACTGCATCTAGAAAACAAAGCCGGTGCCTATCAGGAGTACTTGAAAGAAAACAATTGCATCTGTATCTCAATGTACAAAGGATTGAAATCTAAAATGGTATCAGGGTATGCATGCTCTCCATGTTTGTAGATTTATGTAGTGTGCATACCTGAATTTTTTCATGACTGCAGAGACAACTGGTCACTGGCTAGCAGTTAACAAGTGAACGCATGGAAGTAATAGGTGTCAGATTTTGTGTTGTGGGTGAAACAATATTATTCCAACAAATTTTATTTTAAGCCTGACAATTTTCAGATTGAAACAATCTGCAACATTTGGCAAGTGTTTGGAAATGAAGCAATGGGATAAAAACCACTTCAAAGATGGCCACTCATCAGTGAAGGGTGAAGCTCATTCATTTAGGCCCTCACAAGATCCACAAATGACGTGGTTATTGCTCACTTAAGGACCTTAGTTCAGAATCTGGAAATGAGGTTAAAATTGGTACTGGGTCAATTCATTCTATTTTAATGGAATGTATGGACCTCAGGAGGATATCAGCAAAATTTGTGCCACAGTTGCTAACAACTGACATAAACATCTTTTTTCAGGGATCATACAGGACATCCTGGATATTGTGAACAGCAGTCCCAACTTTCTTGACAGAGTGATCACTGGTGGTGAGTCCTGGGTTTATGGGTATGACCCAGTAACAAAGTTCCTGCCATCGCAGTGGAAGCATCAATCATCTCCAAAAACAAAAAAAAAAAGCAAGACAGATCTGCAGCAAAGTGAAACTCATGCTGACTGTCTTTTTTGACTTCAGTGGTGTGGTCCACCATGAACACTTCCCAGATGTGTGTCATCTTCGTGGAGTAGTGAGATGCAGACATCCGGACTTGTGGGCACCAGGCAGTTGGCACCTTCACCACTGTAATACAGCCACTCATCATTCCCAGTTAATTCAGAGTATTTTGGCCAGACACAACATGACTGTGGTTTGTCAGCCTCCCTATTCTCCTGACATAGCACTGAGTGCCTTCAGTCTTTTCCCTAAACTGAGAAAGACTCTGAAAGAGACCCAATTTCAGAACAGAGAAGACATCATGCAGAATTCGAAGGAACAGCTGTGCACCATACCAAAAAAGGCTTCCCAGCGATGCTTCCAGCAGTGGCAGTCGCATTCGGAATAGTGTGCAGAAGGTGAAGGGACTACTTTGAAGGTGATTAGTTTCACACAATTTTATCTGAGTTAAGACTCATTTTCTGTGTTGTGGGTAAAACAATATTGTTCCAACAATTTTTTTTAAGCCTGACAATTTTTAAGTTGAAATAATATGCAACACTTGGCAAGTATTTGGAAATGAAGCAATGGGATAAAAACCACTTCAAAGATGGCCATACAAATCACGACTCATCAGTGAAAAGTCAGATACCTTTTGAACAGCCATGTATAGAGCATGCACAGTGAGAAGGAACCACTGTCGCGCGGTGTGATAGCTGCTGGTGATGTCCGTCAGCATCACCTACAGCTAGGGGACACAGCAGGAAAGTGTCTCAACACAAGGGGTCATTTTGTTCCATAAAAAGCTGGAAGGATCACCTTGTCCACTGTCACAAGCCAAGGATTTTGGTATTAGGCAGTGTACAAGTGTGAAGGATGTCACAAGATTTTATGTTGCCAACCACTATGACTAGAGGATCATCAGGGTAAGCAGTGCAGTCTCTGGTGCATATCATGAAGCTGGTTCCATATTTCTTCTATGCCAACATCCTAGAAATCTAAACTGCAAACAGATCACCTTAACAACTTTCGGTGGTGTTTTTCATTATTTTCTTCATGAAGACATTACAGTTTCACCTCTTTGTGCAATAATCTTGGGGGCTGAGCATCTCTTTAGTTCTTTTGTACGGGGCAGGCCATCATAAATTGCTGAAAGTCCTGGCAATATGAATCACTATGCCTATGAGTTCCCATGACGTACTTATTACTGGAAGTGTTGACAATATACAGTGTAGGTTCACAACCTTTCCTGGTCTTCTGCACCCCTTTTTTTTTTTGGGGGGGGGGGGGGGGGGTCAGAATACTCACCATCCCCTTCCCAGAAAAAAAAACACACAGACTGCTGTTCTTGAAATCAATAAGATAGGCTAACTCATAGTTTTCTGACAGTGATTTGATGGTATTCTTCAGGGTGAAGAGAAAGAAAGGGCAGATTTTTAATATTACTTAATTAAAATATGTTAGCAACATTGACTTTTTTTACCCCAACATGATTAACAAATATGTATTATTAAAAAATAATATAACAGTATTAGTGAGAGGTCTGCACTTCATGCAGTAATGGTAATTTTTTTCATATTTGATGTCAAATTTGTCATTACCAATCTTAAATTGCCAAGTTCCAATACCGAAAATCTGTTTCCTTTCTTTGTCAGTAAATTACTGACTACCTTATACCCTCTTTCTCCCAAGTATGATAATGGGAATGCAGCCCATGAAGCTGGATATAATACCATTAATTTTTAATTGAAGCAAGAGTTCTTGCTATCCATCTTTTTATTTTAGCTCTTCATTTGTTAACAATTCTATCATTTTCTCCTGGACTAATAATGCTGATGTTTGTGCACTTGAGAAAGGTTCTACCACTAAATCTGGAATGATCATGTTACAGACTTCTGAAATCTAGTTGTGAAGTCAGCTTTTAAGTGCTTCGAAATGACATTATCATTTCTTCCCACACAGGAAAGATTTGAAAGTGATACAATTAGTTTTACAACATAAATTTTGTTTGAACAAGGCAAGTTTTGGCATGAATGCAAAATTAATTGCTTTGTTTTGATCAAAAGCAAATGATCTCATTGCAGCTGTAGATTCATTTCATTAAATTTATTATATAACTCAATTAAATAAGTTATATCATTTCAAAATTTCAATAAATTCCTTCCTAAGGAGTATAAAAAATAGGGGAAATGCAACACCTTACCTATAGGGGATAGGTGTGTGGCACACAGAAACATATTATAGAAAACAGCAGTAGCTTTCGAGCTTGAGCTCTTGCTCTTTTTCTAGTAAGAGTACATGCATTCAACACACAGACAAGCAAACTGCATGCTCTTTGTAGCAAAAAGACTCATCTTTGTGCTCAACAAATGTGATAACTGAGTCAATGAAGTCATGAAACTTTTTTCAGCAGCTACCCTTTGACAGCCTATAACTTTCTGTGTGTGACAGTAAATGATTGTATCTTTATAATTTTCATCACAAAACAATTTTACCATTTAGAGCAACACCGTCAACATTACAGAGAAGCTACCAAAGAGCAATTTCCTGGAGAAGACTAATGAATCTTCTGCCGGAGAATTACGTCGATAATGAACCCATCCCACCTCTAACACACTCAACGACGTTACAGGATAGCTGCATTAATACGATAGAATATATAGATGACATGACAATCTGTGGCTCCATCCACTACGAGGTGGCAAAGCAAATTAAAAGACAATTACACCACTGGATAAACTTCCAAATAACATTAACGCAGAGGATAGATGAGTTGGAAGATGAGCTTACATATATTGTGCACAAGAAAATGTGCAAACAAACCCGACATACTCCTTCACAATTTCTCCCAGCTGAAGTACATCACACCACACATACACAGGATGAACACAAACCAGAATCATCATCACATGGAAAACCCTACAACACACATAAATGTGAACAGTACATCAAACCAGTCAAATTTGTCTCGGGAGTCACTCTTCACCCCAGGAAAAAGGAACAAGGAACAGACAGGCACGTAGGCTCTCAATCAAAACACATCGAAACACTCAGGCCACAGACCAATACAAAACTCAAAACTATCAGACCCAGACTTATAAAAGTAGACCAATTAGATGAGGACAAATCTGAGGGAGAGACATGTGACATTTGCAACAATGTCAACGTGCATCTAGCAACAACCTCCACTCCTAACATAAACAACGACAACGTAACACATACAGTCAGTCCCATACAAATCACCACCATCGCTGACACCACGCCAGCAAGCACCACCAACATCAGTGAAAAACGTGTGAAGGCAAAAAGCATTGAAGAAGTACGTGACAAAACGAAAAGTAACCATGTGACATCCCAAAGAGGTCTTAAAATGTCTCCCAATCAGCGGCCAACACCAAGCCACAATCCGTCTAGTACCACCTCAGAGACAGCAACAGAAACCAGCACCAACAGCAAGCTAGCTACCTAATTATGATAATTTAGAATTTAACTTACTTTTAGTAGGCTAGAGAAAAAAAGAGATACTGCAGACAGCGCAGCAGATGCTACTTAGATTGTGCCATCCGAAGGGAGATTCTCTCTGTTTTCCAGTAACTGAGCAAACAGACAGAATCATCCTAAGGACAGAAAATATTCCTACATCAGCAGAGCCGCTGCTCGATCTCATGCTCCAGGTCTGCCTGCACAGGTCAGAATAATTTGACTTGGGCAAAATATATATAGATCATGTAAGAGCCCACGGACAAACATATTTCGATTACTCACAGACTGGCAGTAAATGTTTTGTACACGTAAAACACCCAGAACACAAAGACAAAAAATGAATATCTTACAACATAACACAAAAAACAGTATGACAGTCAGTGCGGAAATCCCTAAAATAGCACAATACCTGCAGGCAGACATCATGTGCTTACAAGAACCTTATAATAGAAATGGGCAACTGATATGTCTACCAAAACATACTACCACAATAACAGGCAGCAATGACTGTAAGGCTGCAATAGTAATTCTAAATAGAACTTATAATATAATTAAGGTAACACAGTTATGCAATCAACACTTCGTTACCATAAGACAGAACAGATAACAGAGGACACATAATCACCGATCTAATACAAGAAACACAATTACATGTAATGAATACGGAAGGACCTATACCAACATATGCAGGGTTCGATGGTACGAGCAGTAATATCGACTTTACGCTAGCAAATAATGCAGCAATGGCATATATAACAAACTGGACTCTACACGACAACACAACCAGAAGTGATCATAATGTCATAACATACACACTAACTTGCACTCAGAACACAATGACCAAATCACACACCAGACACTTGCTGTTGCACAAAGCAGACAGGAACAAATTAACGGAAATTATCCAACGACACGATCTAGAAAACATCAATGGAAGTATCGATTATAGGGCACACAGGTTAACACAGGTAATACAACATGCACAAAACACTTCAATACCAACAGCAAAGAACACAAAATGCTCACCAGTACCATGGACCAACGAACTCACGAGACTCAAACAAGATACAAACGAAAATTATATCAAAGGGCGATAGCAGACATGGACAGACGAATAAGACTTGAAGCATATGGGCATGCACAAGACTTATATAGACAGACCCTATACAACATGCATAGACAACAATGGAAGCTATTTATAACAACACAAAGAGAGCAAAATATGTGGGGGAACCATACAAAATACTGACAGCGAAGATAAAAACTCCACTAGTTCTGGGAATGCTAAAGCAGGATGACGGCACGATGACGAGGGGATGGAGGAATACAGCGGAGTTTTTGCTGTATAAACAGCTCCCTGACGACGTTATCGATACAGACACACAATATCATGCAACACTAAGAGAAAACCTACACACACCATACAACACTGCAACTGTCACCTGTCCTTTTGCGCAAGAAGAGGTTGCACTAGCAATCTCAGAGCTCAAAAACAAAAAAGCACCTGGACCAGATGGTATCCACTCGGAAACACTGAAAAAACTAGCACTGCAGATCACCCCGTTCCTAACAACGTTACTGAACGATGCCTTACGGCTGGGCAGGGTACCTACAGTATGGAAAACCTCCAAAGCAGTCATTATTAAGAAATCAGCGGACAGGGATCCTTCAGATCCAAAGACTTACAGGCCAATATGCCTAATAAACACCCTAGCAAAGATTCAGGAGAAGCTACTGTGTAAGTGCCTGCAAACACACAGAGCTCTCAGGGGTATGAGCCAACACCAGTTCGGCTTCATATGATGCCATCAACCAGGCCCTGCACATAGTTCTCACCACAAAACAGAAATACGCCACGGCAATAATGATTGACATTGCCGGAGCATTCGATAATCTCAGGTGGCCCGCACTGATTCAGAAGCTAAGACACCTGGAGATACCACAGTCACTGTACAACAGTTTTCTAGATTACTGTAAAGACCAAGTAGTCAAATGGCAGATAGACAGCCAGCAAGTAATTAAAAGAATTACCAAAGGCTGTCCTCAAGGGTCGATCTGCGGCCCCGTCTTCTGCGACATAACAATCGAACCGCTGCTACAACTTCTGGATGGGGTTGACAGGTCAGACGGAATTGTCGCCTACGCAGATGACCTATTAGTTGTAGTCACTGCAAACAATAGAGCCCAGTTAGAAGAGAAAGCCAGTGGAATACTACAAACAATTACTTAGTGGTGTCACAACAACAAACTCAGGATAGCCGAAAACAAAATCACACACACTTTACTGAAAGGATCACTCCAAAGGAATCCTTCGGTTGAAATTGGTGACACAAACGTCAAACGAGCACACATTACGCGCTATCTTGGGGTACACATAGGTGAAAAATTGAATTTCCACGAACACATAAGGCTAACAACAGACAAAGCAGAAAAAATACTACACAAACTGGTGAGGCTAAATTCAAAACAGTACAGACTACCTCTACCAGTCATATGTACATACCACTGTACGCTCTTCGAATCAGTACTCAGCTTCGCATCTAGCATGTGGGCACATAGACTGAACGTGGTCACCAACAAAGCATCCGTCAGACGAGGGCAGAGAAGTGTCCTACTTAGGCTATCTGGAGCCTATGGTACCACCTCAGCGGATACAATGTGTGTGGTGCTCAGAATATGCCGCATAGATATCACGATCAAATACAGAGCTGCAAGGTACTGGTTAAAGGTGGGGAGACTAGATAAGGGACACACAATAACCGGTGTGCCGAGAGAGACGATACGTCACCTTAAAAGTTGGCGTTTGGATACATGGCAAGGTGAGTGGGATGTAAGTGATAAGGGACGTAGACTGCACGACTTCCTCCCTGACATAAGGGAGCGGTTGAGAATGAGACATATCGATCCCAGCCGTGGTATGGTACATTTCTTAACCGGACATAGACCTTATCCCATGCACTTAAACCGTGTGAGCCTGTGGCAGACACCTACATGCACATGCGGGGAAGAAGGTTCCCCAGAAAACACTGTCTTTCTCTGCGGCCAATACATACACTACACTTAAGCTACACAGATACAGACATAGATATATACACAGCAATAAGAGGTGAAGAACAAAGGGCACAATTAAACGTACTGACAAGCAGTATTTCAAAAACAACACATGAAGAGTACATGCGGACACAACATTACAGACATGCCTATGTGCAGCGTAACAAAAATCTCCAGAGGATTGACAGCGATACCCACAGTGACAGCGGAAATAGTGACAATGAGGAGGAACAGGAGCAGGAAGCTGAGATGTGACACTAAATAAGCAAAAGTGCTGGCAATCTAGCCAAGGAAACACCAAACACTGTTCATGGATGGGCACCTACAGTAGTTGATATATAGGGGCAACGGCTCGAAGAAACCATTCCGAGGTATTCACCGTCAGTCACATTCGGTGATGGTACTAACAAATCTCTCCTCTATCCTATCTTCTTTTTATATTATTCTTAAACAAAAAAAATCATTTATATTTCAACCTTAAATTATTGTTATATATCTAAAAACAAAGATGATGTGACTCACCAAACGAAAGCGCTGGCAGGTCGATACACACACAAACAAACACAAACAAACAAACACAAACATACACACAAAATTCAAGCTTTCGCAACAAACTGATGCCTCATCAGGAAAGAGAGAAGGAGAGGGAAAGACGAAAGGATGTGGGTTTTAAGGGAGAGGGTAAGGAGTCATTCCAATCCCGGGATCATTAAATTATTGTTATTTTGAAAAGTATCATTCTTTGTAAATGTTGTAGATAAAACAAAAGAAAAGAAAAGAAAACTGTGAAAAGATGAAAAATGAAGATTGTAAGATGTACAACCTGTTTTAAACATCAGGTAACAGGTCTATAAGTTGGCAATAAATAAATTTAGAGCATTACTTCTGATCTTGTTAACTGCTGTTACCAAATATTGCAGTGAGCACTGACGGCAACCAATAAGGATTTTTGCAACCAAATGCTGTAGGTGCACTATACAGCGCTTGGGAACTACATTTGGATCTGCCTTTTTGAAATATGAAATCAATCCACAATACTGCACAACCATTGCCAGAACACTATTCGTAGCATCAGACAGTGTTATCCAGAGGAATGACCTCTTTAAAGTAGTGTTCCAGTATATCAATTATAGAGCTCCCGTCCGTACTAGTATCAAAAAATTTGTGTGTATAGTAGTTCTTAATTTTTTCATGTTTTATTGAATGAACATAGGCAAGAAGTCCAGACTAGTTATATGGTAAAGTAGATTCAGTGAGGGCCGCAACTTTCCAAGCAGGACCTGTTGCATTCCCACAGTTTTTGTTTGCACGCCACATCCTCTATCATTCCTGTTGCTTTGGAGAGCCCACCTTCCAATTATGAAGGCTCTTAATTCCATGTGCAGTGCCAAGCATCCACATGGACCATACCATGTAATTCTCACATGGTTCTGAACCTTCCTTAACAAGTGATGGTGCCCAGTCACTGTACTTCTTTTACTTTTATTCGCTGTTTCCCATGACCTCTATGAGTGGCAAACTTCTACCTATGAATTAAACATGTTTCTTTTCTGTGCTGGAGCCAATGAACTAAGTACCTCAGCTATGCAAACAATGTCTCAAGTTTGTGCACAGATATTTTTTTTTCATACATTTTTGTTTAAATAGAGTGTAGTACCTTGTCTGACCTAATAAATTGCTTGTGTTATGGGAAACTGATCCCCACGCCTTTTCCTTGCTTCACTGGAACACACATCCCATATCGCTTCCCACCTCCCTCTGTTAGCCATAGGTTCCCTCACTCAACAGCAGTGATGTGCATTGAGCAGTGAAACACTTATGTCACTGCACTGCATTCCCGCAGCAATTTTCCTAAGAGATTGAAATATTTTATTACCAGCTACTCAATAAGAAAGGTGATAGGAGAAATGTCAATAACTATCAACTGGTTTCACTACTGACATTTTCCAAAATATTTGAAATGGTGTATTCTAGAATTGTTTTTATCTGAGAAACAATTCTATCTTCAGTAAACCACAGTTTAGATTTAAAGAGGAGTTGCTCTACTGAGAATGCCATTTTCACAAAACTCACCAAATTTTACAAGAATTAAATAACAGAGCCATTATGGATTTTCTGTGACCTACCTAAGGCTGTGTGCATCACAATGTCTTCCTAAACAAATAGGTTTTTATGTAACTGATGGTACTGCCAACCAACGGAGAGAGAGTTGTACTTAGTAGTTCAACCAATGCAATCAGGGGATATTGATCTGACAGGGAAGAAATCAAATATGGGATTTCCAAGACTCAATCTTAGGTCCAGCATTGTTCCTCATGCAACAACAATCTTCTATATAATATACAACAAGCATAATTAGTTCTTTTTGCAGATGACACTAGTATTGTAATCAAACCAAGCATATATACAACAGTAGAAATGGCAAACAGTGTTCTTAACTATGTCATTGACATGTTTTCTAGGAATGGTCTCATTACCAATTTTAAAGACACACAACATATCCATTTTTGCATGTCTAGAGATTGTAGATGCAGCTAGGTGCACGAGGCTGCCTCAAGCAGAATACCAATACAGTATACCTTTGGATAGCACATCCGCAACAGTCACATGCAGCGTAGTTAACACTGGATGAACATTGTCTATAAACGAGACCTTGGATTGACAGTGTATTTTCAGTTTAATGTTGGTCATAGTTGTGGCTTATTACAGTTCTTGCTGTAGATTTCTAGCAGTTCAGTGCATTATTTTGTACTTCATGATGGTGCTGACACTAATATAAATGAAATGAGGTGCAATGTCATGGTCCATTATGTTGAAATAAGGGCCACTACCAGGCAGTTACACAAGGTAAAAGATGACAATTGTTGAAAGGATTCCAGGAGTACTAAAATATAGACTTTCACGGCCAGAAATGTCATGTCCATTATAATTATCCGGGCGGTTATGCCGTGGTCGGTTGATGAATTTTGTGTCAATTCCCAATGTTTCATCCCCGTCTGCGGAGGACATCTTCAATGGGGTCTGTAGCGCGAGGGAAGGTCCAACACACCCACTGGCTCGCTACTGACTGCTGCTAAATTCCGTGTCAGCGCACTCCCGCGCCAAGGCGTGACGTCACATGTTTTGAAAATGTCAGTGCAATTGTCCGCTGCCATTGATCGCCATTGCCATCACCCAGTGGTGGACGGGTGGTACACTTCAACACCGGCATCCATATACCGTTTAATTTCACACCGTCCTACCACCAAGGCTTTATGGATTGCCCAAAATTCATACAGAAAATGTGCCGTTAAGACCGATACTAAGTGCCATTGGTTCGCCCACTTACTCATTAGCCAAGTTTTTGACTACGCTGTTAAAACCACATGTGGGCCATTTCGGGCTCTCATATAAAGAATTCGACACATTTCATCAGCAGATTGAATAGCATAGTGGTCCAGCCGGAGGACATTGGTCAGCTTCGATGTGGTATTGCTGTTTACCATGGTTCCACTTAATGATGTATTGGAACAGCTGGATCGAATTTCAGAACTGTTTGACGACAACATAACTCAAGCGGAATGAACAGTTTTATGAACAAACGGATGGCATGACTATGGGAAGCCCCCTAAGTCCCGTAATTGAAAACTACTTTATTGACAGGCCTTAGGTACTGCCAGCAAAAAACCAAATGTATGGTTCCGATACATGGATGACACGTTTGTGCTGTGGGGACATGGCAGGGAGGAACTAAGCCGGTTCCACAAACATCTGAGTAACAAATTTGAGAATTCAGTTTACAATGGAGGAGGTAGATGGCAAATTACATTTCCTCAATGTGCTTGTTTTTAGAAACTAAAATAGTAGTTTGGGCCACTCAGTATACCGCAAACCCACGCACACGCACCGTTATTTGCACCGGGATTCGAACCACCACCCACAACAGAAGCGGGGTGTTATCAAGACGTTATCGGACAGAGCTAGAAATATTTGTGAACCTGAGTTGCTCAACGCCGATATGGAACATCTCCACAATGCACTAATGAAGAACGGATATTCGTCCGCTGAAATAAAATGCACGCAGAAAACAGTGACGTACAGGTTACTGCAAAATCTAAGGTTTTCCTGCCACATGTTAAAAATGTAACGGAAAGAATAGGATCTTGAAGACACGGAATACTAGAGTGATTTACAAGCCCACCAGAAAAATACAGGAATACCTTAAGCCTGCCAAGGACGCTTGCAAACCATTGGAAAAAGCTGGAGTGTATAGGATCCCATGCAGCTGTGGAGATGTTTACGTGGGTACCACTGAAATAACTGTTCCAAAACATTTGGAAGAGCACAATGGCAATTGTAGAAGAGGAGAAACTGAACGATCAGCTGTTGCGGAGCATGCTTTCCAGCCAGGTAACCAACTTATTTGTTTCGAGGAGACGCAAGTACTAGCGGCCACAAGCGGATATTACGAAAGGCTCTACAGGGAGGCAATCTAAATCACCAAACACCCTAATAATTTGAATCGAAAGGAGGGCGTGAAATTAAATGGTATATGGATGCTGGTGTTGAAGATGTGTACCACCCATCTACCACAGAGTGATGGCAACGGCGATCGACGGCAGTGGACAATTGCACTGAAATTTTCAAAACGTGACGTCATGCCTCGGCGTGGGAGCTTGCAGACATGGAACTTAGCGGCAGCAGTAGCAAGCCATTGGTTGTGTTGGACCTTCCATCGAGCTACAGACCCCCTTGAAGATGTCCTCCACAGACTGGTACAAAACGTTGGGAATTGACACAGAATTCATCAACCGACCACGGCATAACAGCCCAGATAATTATAATGGACATGATTCCAGGAGTGTTACTCGAGTCCTGAAACTCGTGCAATGTGTGAAACTGCAGCAAGTGAAGGCAGTCACATTCTGCAACAAATAGTTCAGCCCATATTCACCAGGTGTACTGTGTACTGATAACTTTAGCATATGCAACAGTTTTCCTTCTTGTTTATAATTTACCATTTGTATACAAGTGGTCCTCAATTCTCGTAAGTTACCTGAAGCAGTCAGCATCCTGTGTTCACACATTACAGACTTTACACCTGCAGACACCTTAGACTTCTTTTAATTGACCCACAAGGGTCATGTTAAGCAAAGCTGGAGTAAAATATTTAATGGGATTTCTTAACATTTTAACATAGTTGGCCTAGCAGTTTGGCCATGGCTGGGCGCACTCCATTAGGTGCAAAGTTCTGTGGCTACTGCAGCCTCGTGTCAATGTGTTTGGGCGTTACATTAACTGATCAGTCACTGTGTCTCATCAATCTAAGGAAAAACCAACTTCATTTTCAGAACATAGCAACTTTCAGACTTTGGACTGGTGAAACATGCAACCAACTACAGTTCAGTAACAAACAATACCTGAATTTTTCAAATAAGTTACAAAAGTTAGTATGCCTCAAATCAAGATTTTTTGCATCTTTCCCTTTTGGATACCATGTAATCACTTTCAGCTGGACCTGAGACCCACAATTTGACATCCAGCTGAAAGTTTTATCATGTTCAGTTCCAAAATTTAGACTCAAATTCTCTGAAGAAATAGCCCCATCTACATAAAACTGACCTGGTAGTGTGGCCACACTACATCAGGCACGAGGTTCACTCATTTGTGCAACTTGTACACACCAACTTATTCTTCTTGGTGTATTCTAAAATGTTCCATCAATATAAAGTTAAATGATGTTATTGCGTGTATATCACCATAAAGTATCAATGTATCTAAACTGTATTATGTGACAACGGCTATTGTTTAATATTTGAATGTGTTCATGTCACCACCATGATTTGAGTAATTTACAAACCTTCCAGAATAAAAATAAAAACTTAATAAAACTGAACAGTAATAGTTCTTAATTGTAATCCCATCAATGCGTCTTCCACTCGACAAGAGTTTTAGTAAGTCATCCCTCACACTTCCAAATTAAATAGCAATGTAAGCCCACTGTGCTGCTTGGGTGCAGACATGCACCAACAGGAGTGGAAACAGCTAGGCCTGTCCTGCAGCATATCACAATTATATCTTACGCAGTTAAAACTATTTTCAGAGCACTTCCTAATTTTTTGTCTATTCTTCCATTATCTTTTAAAAATTCGACTTCATTTAAAACCAAACATTCTTACTCAGAAAATCTGATCAGTGTACTACACAAAGCCAAATATCTTATCTGCCTGTCCTACCTTTGGAAACTTCAAGCTTACACTTCAGCCAACAGATTCACAATCCGTACAAGCTGACACATTAGTCCTGATTTATTGTGGCACATTGAATTTGAACTTAAATAATACTCATCTTATATAAAATGCAAACACACAACATGAAATGAAAATGATAGTTTAATCTATGTTCAAACAAGGAAAAGCAACTGACACTTGGTATTAATGTGGAACAAATTTCTGTTGAATGTGCAGATTTAAAAACACAGGCAGTGTGTTTGTGTGGATCAAGTTCTCCTGGCAACCTATCATTTCTAATTTGCAAGAAATTTTTAGCAAAAGGCCTTATACTCCATACTGTAACAAAACTTCAGTTGAACTTACCTTTTACCAGTTTGGCATGCATAATGTCAGGCCAATATATAACACAAAAAGGAATTTGACCTCATCTGCACATAATCCACTGATTATTTGCAAGATAAGTTTACTCCTAAATCTATGCTTAATGCTTCACTCACTTCAATCCTGAACATACCAAGCCTTTTACTTTATTGGCTGCAAGCTAGTTTGGGAAAACAGCTCTGCCACACAAGCATTTGCACTAACTGAGCAACCACACAAACTTTTAGATCGAGTGACTGCAATTCCATTATATTAAAACAGCACTGGCTTTTGTCATTGTACACGTCATGTAATAACTTTATAGCTACTGGCACATTTGCACTCACAGAAGTTATAGCAGCCACTGTTACAACTTACAAATTCGAACTCAAAAAGTTAATACTGTTTACAATCATCTTCAACAGTTCAACTACAATTTTCTCCTCATATCTGGGAAAATAAAGACTACTAAGAATTGAACCAACCATAACACTTCATCAAATGTTCTGGAAGAATTACACCCAAAAAATTAATTTGGAAGTCTTGCATTATTAGACTCCACATTAAGATCAGAATGACAAAATTTAACTCTGCCATCTTTCAACTAAGCCCAAAATCTATGAATATTCAGAGATTCACCAAGTATATTTTATATTCTGACTGTTTTCTGGCTGCACTCATACCTAATACATATAGCTCCCAATAAAAATAAGCACCACCAATTTGAGACGTCCAGTTTTGGATTTCAAAATTCTCCCATTTGAGGAATAGGCAAATCTTACACTGCTCAGTAAATTGACACAGAAACAAACTTCCTTTTAAATTCTTTATTAAAGTTTCACATTTGAACAGGTACAATTAATCCTTTCCTTCATCAGCTATAGTAACTTCAACTTCCACACCAGGCTCTATGCTGATTGATGTCTACAAAACCATTAAGGAATTTATTATACAAATTGTTACATTACATAACAATTAAATACTAAAACTAAAAGCATTTTCTCACAGCAATCAGCAGACAAATATAAATAAAACAGACAAAAAGGTTACCCCCCACAAACCACAGCTTCCTCCAGTCAAAAGATAGTAATCTGAAAAAAATTCTACAGAACTATCCAGGCCACAAACGTGGGAAGGACAGGATGAAACTGAACTGGAAATCCACGTCAGGAGGTTCCTTAAATAGTTTAAGGGGCAATGTAACTATGTGTACTGAACTTTACGAAAGATCTGTAAATGTTAGCAGGATGAAACATGCTAGAATTTATTGATGTGGATATGAATTGCCACCAACATTCCACACCGCTTCATGTTTTAACCTTAACTGAGTTAACTGTTCGGAAATGAAAATTCTGTTTTGTTACACCACAATATGGAAGCCCCCTCCACACTTTTAAACTCAGTTTTAACATGCTGCACTGTGATATCGCCCAATACCTACATTAGGTTGGAAGGTAATAACATGTACAACGAATTTGCAACTACTTATAATGCTAACACTGAGAAAGTTAATCTATGCACACAATAAGTGTTTGCTGTCTACATTCATACACTGCCACAAGAACTTAATTCAAACACCACACATTTACTAGTTCAAGCAATGTCCTTCCAATTGCCTCAGTGCATGCTATATAATCAACATACTATCTGCATACAATAGTAGCACCACTTTTAAGGACAGTTCTGCAGCCATAACTGAACACAGACCCACTTACCACACCATTAGGAACAAAAAGACAGTCAAGTATCAGACTGATGCCCACACTGCACAATTACACAGGGCACTTTCCTCACCAGTAAACAATGTGGTGCAGTATAGACATTTTATACTTTTTCTACAAGCTCCAACAGTTCCACAAGAAAGTGTGCAATTCCCCCATATAGACCTACCAGTTCTTCAGTCGGAGTTATTTATAGACCCCTTGCAATTTTTTAGTTTAAACAACATTCCTCATCAGACATAGTACTCAATTCCAACATTGTGAATTCACAATCACAAATGCCATAAAAACTGTTGCATGTCACTATGTTACCACTAATGGTAATCTCAAGGCTGAACTAAAGATAATACCCAGTTCTGCAGTATAAATATATTATGAAGTCTAGAGGAATCTACTCACCAAGCAGCAGCAGAACACAATAAACTAACTTTTACAAGGTCTAAGCCAGCGACTCCTGGCAGACAAAATGAAGGGTAAGGAAGAGGGATGAAGAAAAAGGGCTTGAGGTTTTAAAAAAAAGTGCCACAGTTCAAAAAAGGCACCCAGGAGCCCTGGTCATGCGAAACCTAACAGACAGGATGAGAAGGGAAAACCAGGAAACGACATTTCCTTCTCATGCCATCCAATAGTCTCCTCTGACCAAGGGTTCCGGGCAACTTTCCTGAATTATTTTCCTTTTTCCAATCCTCTCCTGTTCTTTTCCTTCACCTCTCTTCCTTCCCATTAACTTATGCCAGAAAGAGGGCCAGTGGCTTTGAAAGCTTAGTGTTTGTGTGTGTTTCATTATCAACAAGTGATTCTTTCTGCTCAATTATGAAGCCTGTATCATTAACTACTAAAATTCAAGTGTCATCTTGCTCAGAGGTTCTAATGTAATCATGAATCTCATAAGGTGTCCTAAGATATCACATCATAGCAAGATAAATCACTTAATCTTAAAATGCAATCTGACATCATATACATGAATTTTAAGCTTGATAAAGGATACAATCTGTTTCACAACTTCCGAAGGACTAAAGAGATCAATTACTCTTTTGTGAATCCTCATTTGAAATCTGTCCCAAGTCTTTGACCCTTCACCACAGGGGGTCTTACGAGTAGTAATCCTCAATATCTTAGTGGGCATTCGAACAGGACCCTTCACACGTAGCTTCTGCTTCTTAGCTCCAAATATTAGGTCACTGCAAACTGAAAAGATGGGATAAAATTAATAAGCAGCATAGACTACAATATAAGAAAAGAAAGATGCGCATTAATCAGAGGTTCCTTAGATAATCAGCCATTATCATTAAGATTTTTATGATAGCATCATACAATACAGTAAAAAACATACAATATAGACCGACTCTACCTTTTAATGCAAGTACAAGCTAGCTCTTATTGCTGCAGGTTACAATATCAATCCCATGCAACCAAGAAATCCTAAGAGTGCCTGACAAGCTAACTAGCTGATGTAAAAAGCAAGGTGATGGACTAAACGGAACATTTAATCAACTAAATTACGATACGGAAGATTATGCTTACCATATCCCAGAGAGCTTTCCCCACAGAACCAACTGAACACGACTTATGAAATGCAATTCCTTTTCAATGCAACTGAAGTGAAACCAAAAATACCAACGTTTATATTTCTAAAATTAACTATGAACTTCACATTAACCATACCAATACGCCAGCTTTATAGTATTAAGTGTAAAACAAAAATCGTGATCGCTTTGGTTGCATGCGCTAAGCGTCCTTAGACACACGCCTGTTTCATAGTACGTATAACCTTTACGAACTCTAATTACTAATTGGCAGTGCTAAAGATAATTATTAAGTTCCATACTGGCCACATTAGAAAATGTATGTTGGATAAATGCTCATGCACGAATGCGGTAACAAGAAGGAATAAACTAGCAGCAATTTGAGTTTGATAGAATTCTTGAGCAATACACAATCACATGGAAATCAAGTTAGAACTGACGACTTTAAAATGAATTTTAGTATACCTTTCTCTAAACTTCGTACATTCCTTGACGTGAGAGTTATTCTGATACGATGAATTGTCGGGGCTTCCGCTCCTGGCTTGTCCGGGTCCTTATTGAAGGCCTGTTAAAACCACGTGGTACAGAATTAATCACAAATTATCAGATACCGAGGATTTAAACTACAATAACTAGATATATGAAATATACATACCATTTCTGCAGTTAATAGATCACCTGGTCGAGATAATCAATTCGTTCCAAAAATTGACCAGCGCTGAACCAGGATTCACCACCACCTACAATCACGCTTCACATCAGAAAGAGTACTCAGTACATACACTTCCTTTAACACTTGGCTTCCTGTAGTAGAAGGGGTACAGCCAATCAGAACCCTCGTTTTGTTGATGGCGCGAACCAAAGCACACACTCGGGCAGAACATCTGTGAGATCCTACGTAGACACTTTGCCGAAGACAAATCTTAACTTCAGAAGACAACCAAGTTTCCATGCGACACATATTCCGAATGGCGAAAACCGAATTTCGCAAACCGGTCCTCTCAGTTGTGTTTACATGTTAAGGTCTGACCAGTTTTGCCAGCCCAGTTAAATATGGATTCCGGAGAATAGCTGTTAAAGTTTATGATAAAGTCAGCACAATCGCTATACCTCTTCAATAAGAAGAGTTGCAAACAGATACAGTCTAATATTTCTACGTATCATTCACTGTACAAAAAGCTTCTCCGTCCATATTAGCTAAAATTTTTAAAAACAAGACGAAACCTGACAGCCAAAGCCCGTTTCAAAACCGATTGCATTTACATGGAAACGAAAATCAATTGCGGAATTGGAAAACCGGTAACTAGAAGCGGATTTACAGAATCGGTTTTGAAGTGTTTATATGACCACCCAGAAGCGGGATTGGGAAGTAGGTTTACGAAATTCGGTTTTGGAAGCCTTGGGTAAACAGGCTGAATTATCATCATTTGGCTTTGCAGCTCCTTGTGTTTACCGTATTTGCGGTGAAAATTGTTGGATGTAAGATCCGCCAGTTCCCAAATATGTTTCAACACCTCCTTGCCATCATCAGTGAGTTTCTGTTTTACTTGTTCTTTACACTCGGTTTGCATGTCTTTTCAAGGACCACTTGTGTATTATTTATTTCAGGTAGCTTGGTATGTTTTTGTGTGTCAAGCCCTTTTTTCTCAGTATTCTGATGAGGTGTTACGAAGCACACGTAAATATAACACATATTTTCACAAATATGGTGGTAAAAGAACTTCACTTTGCACTTCACCACAACACATTGTAAATTTAGCCCTTGTGCTTGACTGAATCAAATTTGGTAGTACGACAACAAAAGTGGTTTTCCAAAACTCAGTTGCTTTACACAAATGATGTCTGTAAATTAGCTGTGCCGCATTCGTCAGTACTGTGACACGATATTACAGCCAAAGGTCGATTTGCACGTCATGATATGGAAGGGAATGCCAGACAATCCATGCTGCTCTTCACACAGGCTGTCAACGGAATGGGAAGGGACATAAACATCTAGGTTCCTAAGGAAGATTTTATTTACTTCGATGTTGGTGGAAGGAACAGTGTTGTCGTGTGCTAATATCGGAAATTAAACCGTGTTTCAACATGCAACGAAAACTTGCACATGCATCCTCCCATCGTCGACATCAGAGACAAGTGAGTGCTTTCTGCACATGTGATCTGACTGTAAACCGGCAGTAAAGAAAGGGCTAAGATGTTATTTTTCAGTTGCAGATTTTTGTTGTTATCTATAGCACTAAGAAAAACAATTACGAAAGTATCCTTCCACTCCCTCGAAAACAGCTAACACTACATACCAACTGACATAACACAATTTCCAAGAAGAGCTTCTTTCAAGAAACTACTTTTTTACGTCAAAAGTCCGCGAGAAAAACATACTGGAAGAGACATTCTAGTTTTTTACAAATAAAGAATCTTGGTTTACAAATAAGTCTGAATGGAAGCAGTTAATAAGGAAACATGGAATATTATTGACAATAGGAATCAATCAAGTTCTTGGTTATTACTTGTATTCCTTGCAAAATTACATTCTGAATACTTTACAGTCAGCGACATATGGGCGGGTGCTCTGTCCTGTTAAAAGTAAGTGTACATCTTTTCCTCCTCCACCTCCATTAATGCTGCCACAAATGGTTTCAAAATTTTGTCAATGTAATGCACGGAAGTCAGCGTCTGATGAAAGAAGATGGGACGAATAATGCGGCGTGCTGATTCTGCGAACCACACCCCAACCTTCTGAACATGCAATGGTGTTTTGTGGAAGTCATGTGGAGTCTTTGCAGCCCAAAACCTGCGTTTCTGTGAGTTTACATAACCAATCAGGTGAAACCAGGCTTCATCAGACAAAAGGAACAGATCCATGTCCAAGCCATTCATTGTTATTTCAGCTAACACCCACTAACAAAACAGGAGGCGCTAAGGGGCATCTGCTGGTTTTGATGCATGAACAGCAGACACTCAGTAGGGAGGCATGTGCTAGTCGAGGTGGAGTACTTGTCCACATGATCGACGTGATATGACGGTCTCTTTCTGTAGGCATCGGGTTGATTGCTAGGATTCTCAAATATTTTCTGATGAACTGCAGCCATAATTTCGGGTTTGGCCTCACCTTTCAATTTTTTTTTTGACTTGTTCAGAATAGATTTTGCCTGACGCCATTTTCGGACTAAGCATCGCATAGCACTTTTTGCTGGCACTTTGAACCATTAAACTTTACAGCAAACAACTGGGCACACCGTTTCCACGAGTTTGTTGTCACATAACTTTCTATAATGAGCACCCACTGCTCCACTGTGAGTACCTTCGTCCACTTCTCCACTCACACTGACATACTCCACACCATGCTCTGAACCAGTGTGGATCACATGGTGGGCATGCATGTGGTGTGTGTGTGATGGGGTGTGGTTATTTGCATACTTTCAGTCAACTCATGTCCACTTGTCCAGGCCACTTTTATTTGCCCCAACCTGTACCAATGTAACGTCGCAGACCGCGCAGGTCTTCCTGGATTAATTACAATGAATCGAGTACAGACATAAAGTAATCTATGTTGCCTTGGAAACTTGAATAAATTTTTCGCGTGTTTCAACAAGTAATTTTGTTTTCAGTACCCGAAATACATAGCGCATCGTCCCAATGGTGCATTGTATTGAGGTACTTATCAGGGTAGTCTGAAACTGCCTTGACACTGGTTTGAAAAATTTTCTCAGTCTCTCCTGAACCAATCTTGACCAAAATTTCTTCAGGATAGCGCATTCAAACTGTTCGTAGTCAATAAATTTATCTGTTGTATCGTTTGCCCACACTGCAGCCTTAGATTTTATGTACTGTGTAAGGAAATGGATCTTTTGTCGAGTGGTACACGTCCTGGGAAAAACTGTTTTGAATGAGTTTATGAATACAACACTTTGGACAGTGTTTTTTCTGGGATATATGCCTGAAACCGATAGTCTTGGAATAAACTCTCATCAACAGGTTTTTCGTGAAGAACTAGGAATCATACATATTTTCATTACCATAATTTCGCACTGACTGTACGCGACCAGAGTTTTCAGGCATAGGTACAACAGTGCATGAGATATGTGTCACAACTTCTTTTATTTTTTTTAATTCCTTTCTAAAAAGGACAACTGGGAAGACACATTTTGTTGCCAAACCGAGAGATATTTGTCAAAGCTTTCCTTATGAAGTTTCAATTCTCAAATCTGTCCAGGTTTTGCAGCCTCATTGTTTGCAAAGTATCTGCTAACCAACTGTTGCACATTTGCAGTAAGTCTTCACTAATACACTTATCAATGTGTTTGTCTTTGTTGTCAATCCATTTTGAATAATTACTGCTAAAGATATGCATCTAATCAACAAATTGTAGCTTTAGGATACATGCTTGCTCTGTGGTGAAATGCTATATTTTGGTTTGAAATGTTTGTACCATTTCATTGGGTGTGGAGTTTTTTATCACGAGCTAGTCTACATTCGTAGACAAATTTTTACAAAAATTTGATATTATCACATTGTTAGTTAATGTATGTTGCTATTGTTTTAAATTTATATTTTCTCCTGATATGTGTCCTACATTTAGTGAAATGTTATCAAATTGTGTCTGCAGATTAGCTGAAATCGCTGAGAGTCATGAAAGTTGGGTGATGATATTTTGTGTTGCTTCTTGAATTTTGTGGTCAGTTCAGCTGATGCCATTGAAGCAATTTCAGATTTTATTTAATTTATGAAAATGACCATATCAGTTTTAATAGTCATGTTAGTTTTTAGGGTGGACACTCCAGTGCTTAGACTGGAGATCACATATTTTGTGCCCATTTGTTCCATATTTAGTCCGCTAAAAGCTTATGCTGGCGAGAATGCAACGTCAGCTGTAGGTCGATCCATTACACTTATGATCTGTTTTTTACTAGTGGATGGTGGCACTTCGTGATGTAATATCACCTTCAGCTTGCACATTGTTTTCACTCACAGCAGCATTGATAACTTCCACATTAACGTTCATTACATTCATTTTTACCTCTTTGGTTTCTCCATCCAAAGGTGAGGTACTAAAATATGTTTCTGAAATACATCGTTTTTGCAGTTTTCACCATAAACAAAGAATTGATGAAACGCAATAAAACTTTTTTTTAATAAATGACATTATTTGACAAAAATATTAACACCACTGCTGAACGTCCACAGTATAGGTTGCATTCAGTTCGATACTGTAATATGCCATTACACATGAAATGCAACATGATTGTCCACCTTGTATCTGTGCATTGTTAAACTGCATGTTGTTAAACTGGATGTTTTTAAGTTTGCCACTGTTAACTATATTGCTTTTGGGTGTATGAAAGTATGTTACTAATCAAGATACCAAAATTTAGAGTCAGCTATGGACGAAATTTTTGAAGTATCTGTTTGTTACACTGTGCCTTATGAAGTGGCATTTCTCTATAGTTACATGAACGAACGTTAGAAAATAACAGGAATTTTTTGAGAGGTTTGACTACCTATTTAATACATTATTTTGAATGAATGTTGATATAATGTAATGCCTGATTTTAATATTCGCTAAAAATTTATGGGACAAATATTATGCTAAGAAATGTAATCACCAGGCCTGTTAATAAAAATGTTGGTACCTGTATAGACAATATTGTTATGAAAATATTATTGAAACTTTATCATCATGGGACTATTGTACATGTAAATGTGGGTGCAGTCATTTCTAGTAATTCCAAGCATTGTGTCAAATACAAGACACAGTGTAGCATTACCGATTAAAATGTACCTGTCTTTCTAATTGTCTGGTAGATCTTTATTGTTTTGTGGCTTTATGGTAATAATGAACACTAAAAGCAGTTCTACAGCTTTCTTGAATTTTTCATGTTAGTAATAACCTCAGCTTACCACTAAAGAACAAATTCATTGATATGAAAAGGATCCTCAGTACTACAAACATGAAGTGATGGACCTGGCACATAACTCCTGTTGTCTGCTAGCCAAAGTAAGATACAAACACCGACATCAATCCAAAATGCACATTAAGAAAGTTAAATTAGAATGCAATTACAAACTGGTTGCACATATTGTTAATAAACCATAAAAAATGTAGTAAATTATGAAAGGGAATTTAGCATCAGGCAGCAAATAATTTGTTTCTAGGTACAAGATTAGTGGCAATAGTATTAATAATTATTTTGTAAACGATGTAGCTAGTCTGGTTAATAGTGTAGTCATTAGTAAGTATGAATTACGCTATCATTTAAATATTACCTATAAAAACCAGAATGCTACATGAGATCTAATTCATTTTAAACATTTTTGTGTAAAAGATGTACACTTAGTCATTCATTCTCTTAGCAAAAGTGGTTCACTAACTATATGCTATGTTAACTCTAGAATATTGAAACTTGGTAGTTATAGTATGTAGCAGAGCTTCCTTGTCATATTGTAAACTACTGCTTTGATGTTGGTTGTTTCCTTGAGAAATAGGTACTAGCAAAGATAATCCCAAGTCACAAAAAAGATGACAATAATTTGGCTAGCAGTGGTAGTCTAGATTATTTTGTACCAATTCATCTAGGGATATTGAAAACTAATGAAATTCAAATAATCTATTTCATAGAATTTAAGCAGTTACTTTTGAATAGCCAATTTGGGTTTAGGAAAAAATTATCGACATGTGATGCTGTTATGACCTGCATAAGTAATTATCTTTAAATAAAGGAAGGAAAATTCATTGTAAGTACAAAGTTGTTTGATTTATCAATGGTGCTTGACACTGTGTGCCACAATAGTCTGATGCTCAAAGCAAAAACTGCTGTGGAAGGTATCCAACCATACTTAAATAAAGTAAGTCAATCTATTCAATTCAGCATCCAGTACTCTAGTTTCTCACCTGTCAACTACATTGTTCCTCAAGGGTCAATCTTGGACCCAATTTTCTTCATAGCACACTGACGAGAAAAAAAACACACACACACACACAACACCAGAAGGTAATAAATGTACAGTAATGAAATACGTTTGTCTAGGTAGCATACATAAGTGATTAACGTTGCAAGATCACAGGTCAATGTAAGAGTGAGATAAGTCATTGCAAAGGTGAAATACAGGTACATTAATAACCAGTGTAACTGCCAGAATGTTGAGTGCAAGCTTGCAAAGTGTGGCAATTGTACTGTACAGGTATCAGATGCCAGTTTGTGGGACTGAATTCTATGCCTTTTGCACTTGGTTGGTCATTACACGATCAGTTAATTCTGTTTGTGAAAGACGCTGCAGCTGTCGTCTGATACTACCCATATGTGCTCGAGTGGAGACAGATCTGGTTGTTGAGCAGGCGAAGGCAACATGTCTGCACTCTGTAGAGCATGTTGGGTTGCAACAGATGTATGTGGTCGAGCGTTATCCTGTTGCAATTCACCTCCTGTAATGCTGAAACTCGTAGCCACCTCTAGCATTGAGGGAGAACCAGCTTCCATCAAAAAACACAACAGAGTTCCACCTTGCCCTCGAATGAGCTCTCGCTTGGCACCACAGAAGCCACAAAAAGTGGTGGTTTGGGGGTCAGTGGAACGCACCCTACAGGACATCTGGCTCGGAGCTGTCCTTGAAGTAACCCATTTGTAAAAGTTCATTGTGTCACTGTGTGAAAGTTGCTGCTCAAATTGCTGCTGCTGGTGCAGTTAAATGTGCCAGAGCCATACACCAAACACAATGGTTTTCCGTCTTGATAGTGCCACATGGTCGTAAGGAGCCTGATCTTCTTGTGATTCTACTTTCTCGTTATCACTACCGTCAGCAGTTATGTACAGTGGTTTTATTCGTGCCAAGTCTTTCTGAAATATTGGAGAAGGAATATTCAGCTTTTCCTAGCCCTCTCGCACAACCTCATTCAAATTCAGTGATGTATTGATAATGGTGTCTTTGTTGCCTTAAAGGCATTCTTGACTGACATTAACTGAGGAAGTCCAATCTCAAAGGTAACTAATGCTCACAAATGTTACTGTGTGTATTTAAAGTAAACCTGGTTTGCATCCTCTTAGTGGCACAACTAGAGCCATTCTTATGTGACTGGCGAGAAATTTTAATAGACATCATCTTTCAAATCTAGAAAAGAGTCTACTAACATTCATTTATATCACATGACTCCTTCTTTGTTTGTGATTTTTTTGGCATATAGGTAGGTATATGAATTACTTACCAAGTAATATTATAAAAGATTCTTCAAAGTGTTATTTGTACGCAGACAGTATTGGTTCAAGTGTTACTAGTCCTCTTAATGATGTAATAAACGCTTCTATCTCAAAGTAGATATACTTTGTGGCTGATATAAAGCTAATGCCCCATCTATTAACATATAAAAACACCAAGAATTAATTTTCCCTATAATTGTAGATTCACCTTGGACACACACATACATCTAAAAATTTCTTAATTCTCTATTGCAAATCAATTAAGTTTTTCAGGTGCAAGAAAGGGTGTCTTTATGAATCCGAAAATTACGAGCAGCAGTTCGTAAGAAAGTTAAAAGCTTTCTGTCTATTATGCCAATATTGATTCTTATCTGACATACAGCAGAGTCTTTTGGAGAAGTAATTACTTTTCTAAATGCTTTTTTATAGTTCAGAAAAAGCTAACAGTCCAATCAGCTAGAACTCACAGATTTATTTATTAGGGTTAATATCCCTTACAATTCTCATACATATTTCAGTGTCTCTTATATATTAAGGAAAACTTGTCAAATGTTACTGTAAAGTCTGATGTTCATAGCTCTAGTACACAACATTCTAACAACATAAAGAAATACTCCTACTTTATAGTAGGACTCTAAACAGCTTTTGACTCATATGCTTTATGTTATGTAATAAATTTTACACTCAGTTACGAGTCTAGAGCTGAAGGAATTTAAGAAATGTGTAAGAAATATATTCACAGCAATGTAGCGACTATGTAAAGAATATGTTTGTGGCAGTGTAGCACAACCGCTTATCACTTCTCACTAAGATATCGATATCACTACCCTGAGCAGCAGGCAGCAGTAAATTTCTACCATGTGCTCGCACAAATTAATTAAAGCACAGTTTAAGAAAACAGCTTAGGCCATTCAGATTTATGAAATGTGTCTTTTTCTGCAGAATATAAATACATACAATTTGAAAATGCATTCGAAAAGAACGCAACACCAAATGAATGCTGTTGCTGAAAGGAAGACGTTTGAATGCGACATGAACAAAATCAGGTTTCCCCGATTTCAAGGAAACTTTCGTGAATTAAAAGGGGCCATCATGGCATATTAGACACCCTACTGAAGGTTTGGTTGTAGTGACACATTGATGTGCAACCTAGACCGAATTATGAGGTAGGCTGGGAGGTGAAACTTTTTGGTTATGAGTTGGCGAAGTCAACAAATGTGAATGTTAACCAAAGGTAACAAATTGACCTGTTGCGTTAAGTAATGTTTATGTTTGAGGTATACATAACTCGTTTTGCCATATTTGACGAACCTTCCGTCGTAAAAACTGAAATTGCAAGGTAAATTCAGAGAATTTATGTTAGATCATGGATATGTTTCAGGTGAATATTTTGATACATAGTACTTACGTTACGAAGAATGAAAGGGGGCAGCGTTCTACGATATGACTTTTACCTTAAACGGAAATGTAGCGCAAGAACGTAATGTATATAGAAATATTCATGTATTTTGCAGTTTGTAATAATGGGTATGTTTTCAGAAAGTCTTAAGATTTGTGTGTGGGGATTTGTAAAATAATTTAGATTCATTCTAATCCAAACGTCTCTGTCATGTTTCCTATGCACACACTTACTTTAAAATCATATGTAACTGGAGGCAGTATACTTCAGTGTTAAATATTCTTCCTCTTGAGAAATTTGTTTTGATTACTATGTTGTATTCTGCATTTGATGCCTTACACATGCAGCTTGAATAGTCATGTCGTAGTGATTTTCATAGATTAAATACTCATAATTTAGCGAGATTCACTGCAGCATTCGATACATCCATTATCAAAATACTAGACATAAATGATTCTATGAAGGTAACATGCGTAACCTTAACAATATGTATAGTTATTCTCATGAAAACATATTCTTTGATTTCACCAACTTACCCTCAAACTGTCACCTTTTAGTCAAACCAAGACTTCGGGCTATTCTACATATCTATTTGCCAAAATCTATAACCAAAAAATGCTATTGGCTCGAAACTAATGTCAGGATTCTATTAGCGCATGCCACAGCTTAATTGCAACAGAGTAAGTATCTAAGATGCAAATACAATAATGTGATGAGAATGTCACAATTCACAGTCTCATTACTACAATTGTGTATCGTAGTCCATGGTTGAACTGATATTGAGAAAGTAAACAATTGTATCTGTGGCATTTGTGATGTTGAATAATAAACATCTTCATTGTATGTTACTACTGCTGCTGTTGCTATGAAAGAGCGTGAGTAAATAGGCACCCTGCACTTGCAAATGATTGTGGTAGTTTGAGCATAGTGACATCTATCCATTTGTTCAGTGGTTGAGTTACTCGTGGACCCCATACAATACAAACAGATAGTTACTTAGTTACATGTTCCATTGATCAATCTCATGGTAACTGCTGTGATGTGGAATTATCAATTGCATAAGAAATGCGCACATGATTCAAGGTTTTTTAAAGCTTAAACTTTTTATTGCCTACCCCATTCTCTTAAGTGGCACAAATGCACATAATATAACTATAGATTTATTTATTCCTATTCAAGAATTCATCTATGGTATAGAAGCAGTTGTCAAGGAGGTATGATTTCAATTTATTTTTGAAACTATTACTACTCTCTGTCAGACACTTTATTTCATATGGCAATTTATCAATAAGTTTTACAGCAGCATATTTTATTCGTTTCTGTGCCAAAGATAGATTAAGCAGAAGATAGTAAGTCTTTCTTTCTTCTGGTACTATAATCATGAATGTCACTGTTGTCTTTAAACTGGTCCATGTTGTTGAGAACAAATTTCATTACTGAGTAAATGTGCTGTGAGGCTGTTGTAAGAATTTCTAAACTTCTGAAAATATGCCTACAAGATGTGCAACTATGAGCTCCACACATTATTCTAACCACTTTCTTTCGAGTAGTGAATACTTTTTGCCTAAATGTTGAGTTACTCCAAAATATTATTCCATGTAACATCAGGGAGTGAAAGTCTGCAAAGTGATTTTAGGAGATCCAAAATATGAATTTTCCAATTCAGATTCTCATCTATATATATGCCCAAAAACTTAGTATGCTCTACCCTGGTTACTGACTTCATCTGGTGTGCTGTATTTATTGAAGGAGCTGTACTCCTTGCAGCAGAACATTGGATGTACTGTTTTTTTTTCAAAGTTCAAAGGCAGCCTATTCGCAGAAAACCAATAAATAACTTTTCCAAATACATTATTTGTATCATTTTTATTAGAGTTTCTTTTAGTGGATTAATAATGATGCTTGTATCATCAGCAAACAGTTTCAGTTCATTGTCTTGTTTCAGATAAGAAGGTAGGTCATTCACATAGATCAAGAAAAGAAGGCGACACATGAGTAAACCCTGTGGAACACCTAATGCAAATTCACTCAATTTAGATGAAGTGGCAAACTTCTTTAAAATCACTTAAACCATATAAAGAAACGTTTTGATTCCTTGTCTGTAGATATGACTTGAACCACTGACATGCTGTTCATTTATACCATTGAGTTGTAATTTATGTAACATAATCTCATGGTTCACACATCCAAATGCTTTGGATAAGTCACAGATATTCCTATTGGTGACATTTTACTATTTAAAGACTCTGTTATGTGGCAGTGAAATTGTATATTGCTGTCTCAGTGGAAAAGCATTTTTGATATCCAAACTGTGATTTACTAAGTATCCCATTACTGTTGAGATGGCTAACCATTCTTGAGTACATTACTTTTTCTCCGATTTTTGAAAATGCTGTAAGCAATGATACTAGCCAGTAATTATTGACGTCTGTGGTGTCCCTTTTTTGTAGAGAGGCTTGAAAATGCTATACTGTAACCTGTCTGGGAAAATACCTTGAGTTAGTGACTACATATGTGACTCAGAATATCAGCTGTAACTGCTCAACCTTGGGTTGGTAAGTGAAAATTAATCTAAGATTTCTCAAAACTGAGTCTTCCATGTGCTGCTAAGCTTCTTCTTTTGAACTATTCTCACCAATTTTTTCACCTACACTTAAGAAATGGTTGTTAAATACATTAGCTAGTTGGTGTTCTGTTGGTTAAGATGGTCTCATTCTCTTTAATAGTAATACTACCTATGCCAGTGATTACTTTTCCTGTCTCCCTTCTAACAACATTCCATATTGATTTTATTTTATTTACTGAGTTGTTAATTTCATCTCTAACATACATATTTTTTGATTTTCTGACAACTTTTCTCAGTATGCTACTATAATTTTTATAGTGTAAAATTACTTTTCGGCTGTTACTAATTCTTGCTGTCTCGTGCAGGTTTCTGTTTCTTTCTGAAGACAATTTAATACCTGTAGTACTTTGAAAACTGTTTGGTGTTACATTTAGTAACTTTTTTGGGTAACAATGTTCAGAAAGGGATATAAATTAACAAGAAATATGTTGCATTTATCTTTATCAGTTGGAACATTATATGCATCCCCCCAATGAACATTTCTCAAACTTTCTCTGAGGTGCTCTATAGATACCAGGTTGAGCAATCTTACACTTTTACTTAATGGTTTCTGATCTGTGATCCCTTCTAGGTTTTGAAAGTTAATCAGTTGTGGATCATGGTCTGATAATCCTTTTATCACACAGAAAGCATGTGTTAGTTTTACATCCTCTTGCTGTACAAATGCATGATCTACTAGAGTGCTACTGTATTGAGCTATACTTTAGGAAAATTGATCACTGATTCTAAGTTAGATGTAATTAATAACACTTCTAGTTCACTTTTCTATCAGAATTGCTTAGAAAGTTTACATTGAAATCACTGCAGAATAATAACTTCTTCTTTTTGTCTGACGAACAGCATGATAGGGAATAAAACTTTTTTATGAATAGTCCCCAATCTCTAGCTGTAGTTCACATCTTCAAAGTGCTGATCAACACAAAACGTTCGTACTTCTGCAGTTTTGTATTTATACCCTTGTTTTGTGCAAATAGCTATTCCTCCTTTATCCATAGTAGATATGCAAGTGTAAGATGCTAAATTATATCCATTTATACAGACACTTTCCAGCCACAATGTTACATGGTGTTCAGACAGACAAAGTATATCAGTCTCATTCTTATTTTTGAAATCATCTAAATACACTAACAGATCATCTACTTTATTTTTTATTCCCCCAATGTTTTGATGAGGTAAGTTGATACTACCCTTAGCTTTACCCCTATTTACTGTACATGAAGCTTCTTTAATTCTATTTTTCATGATTGTTGTCTCTCTGGACTTTGGCTTTAACGTCAACAACCTGTCTGCCTGGCCCCATTAACCACAGGGATCATCCCTTGTGTGACTGTGACCCCCTTACTGTACCTGCTAATAGAGAAGCTAACTTATCTTTCCCCTTCCTACTTGAGTGAAGGCCATGTGTAGTGTATCCCCACCTACCAGTAGCATCAACTGGCACAACACTTTGTAAGGTCAGTGTCAACATGACTTACAGAGGTGTTAACCCAGGGTCAATCAAAGCGCTGAAAGACCTCCACAAATCCCACCTTTGTGTGTCTAGTAACTGCTCCTATTTTATCCAGGTCACTCCAAATACTATATCTTGGATTCATAGCCAGGCTGTTTCCTGCTCCCCCAACTATAATAATAATCAGATCTTCCTTCTGAAAGTCCCTGCCTAGCTGACCTAAGTTTTCTGTCACCTGGCTAGGCTAGCACTTGTATTCACAAAACTTGTGACCTGGTACCGTGGACCTAATTTCTCCTGAGGCTGGTGGCCTACACTCCTTCCAAGACTGCTACCTTGAAACAGTATCCTTCTTTTCCTATTCTGATTTGATACCGACCTGTCTTTTTTCTTTAAGCTAATAGTCTGCTTCAACTTGCATTCAGCTACCTCTGGATGAGTATTACAGTGATCTGCCTGGTTGTTCACCTCGACACACCACACATGAGTGATTTGACAAGCAATTTCTGTCCTTATTAAGAGCGTCCCCTATTGAGAAGTGCTGCTATGAAAAATGGGTTGCTATGCTTAGCAGCAGCTGCAGGTGATTTCTGTGTCCCCAGGAATATGTGCAAAACATGAATTTAAAATAAATGAGAATCATAATTTAGTAAACTTCTTTGAAACGCTTTTCTTGGGAAGTGGAGGTTACTTTACAGAATACATTCCAGTTTTCGCTGGTGCCAGATGGGTTGTGTATGTATTTCCAGTGTTCCAATACAAACCATTTTACATTTATTAGTCCTCAATTCCTCTTTATCCATTAGCTGTAAATATTAACTGCATGTATTTATGCCGTTCACTCGGTGTGTCTGTAGATTCGCCAATAGCAGCACTATCGTTTGCCATAACTCTTGTTATAAATTGTATGAATTGGAATCAAATTATATGAAGTGACAAGAGACCTGAGTACCACTGTATAGTAGATTTGCCCTGAACATTTAAATTAAGGTGTCCTCTTAACATTACAGTAGGTATGCAAGTTATTCTGTTTATAAGTTAAAAACTTTAATAATGTGTATAATCATTTCATAAACAACTGAAATTCTTACGATGGAGGCTAATGTATTGCAAATATTATTATAAACTTCCCATCAATATCTCCTTCACGAATGAGAATCAATGAAAAATCGGAGTGCATATTTTGCAGTACTTCTTAATATAAATGGCAACTCCGGTTTCCATTTCACTTCTCAGAGTAGTTCATGGTCTTTGGATAACTATAAATTCTAATGTAAATTTCTTACCCATAGTGGGCAAAGTGTAACGAAACAAAACCACACTTGATAAATAGATAAACGAGTTACTGCCATATTGCTACTTATCATTCCTAACCAGCCAGGCAGGTTCTCACTTTCAGAGACGGAAAAGACAGCAATAGTTTCCAGATTTTCTGTGAATGAACCAGCTGAACATATAAAGACGTTCTGCTTTAACTTGTCTATCAGGCTAGCTGCCTCTGTCACAACAATACTTTGACAACAGAGACCCCTGTCGATTCCTTCGAGAAAGCCAAAGTATATATTTGAAAGGTGCACATCTATGGCATTTTCCATTTAAGGTCGCTTCCACCAGCCACCGCGCCAAGAGTCAACTTAGTTTGCCTGAATAGTACTCCTCTTTATGTATATACAAATAATGGCAACCGAGCGAGGTGGCGCAGTGGTTAGACACTGGACTCGCATTCAGGAGGACGACGGTTCAATCCTGCGTCCGCCCATCCTGATTTAGGTTTTCCGTGATTTCCCTAAATCGCTCCAGGCAAATGCCGGGATGGTTCCATTCAAAGGGCACGGCCGACTTCCTTCCCCATCCTTCCCTAATCCGATGAGACCAATGACCTCGCTGTCTGGTCTCCTTCCCCGAAACAACCAACCAACCAAATAATGGCACATTGTTGCTGCTTGAGCAGAGGAGGTGTTCGCATCATTGGTGCTGCTTGTTACATGAGCTTGGCCAGAAGAAGAGATTCGACACTGTGTTTGACCTGTGGCATAAAACAAGGCTAATTGTCATGCATTGTCATTATGACACAGAAAACCTGACGTGTTCTTACACCGCAGTATGGGCAGAAACGACCAGAAATAGAAAACAGGCTCTGATAAGAAACTTTCAACACTGCAACCCCCAAGGAATGGGGAATGAAAGCATGAAGATGCTTATGTACCTGTCCCCTCTCTGCACCTTCAGTGGAGCAGAGGGCTGTGGATAGAGCTGTATGATGTTATAGCTGACTGTTGCAGAGAAGAAGCTGGCGTAGAGTCTCTCAACTCAGACGCCATCGTCTAGCTGCAGGCAGTGAATGTGGCCAACCTCTGTGCACTAGAGTGCTTTGGCCACCCACGTCGTTGATCCACCTACTGCGAGAAGACGACCAAGACTCTCTTCTGCGACGAGAAGACGACCGAAGAGGCGCTGTTATGTGCCTGATTCGGGGGTGCAACTGCAAAGCTGCACAACCTGATGAACAAGAAACTACCGAAGTTATACATCATTGCCGTGTGAACCACGGCGGATGACAGCGACGTCTTCGGGCTAAGGAAACTTTTCGGTGGTCGCCAAAGGTCTCGCTCTCAGCATGGACCCCAAGCCAGTGCTTTGGGTGCCAAGTCGAGGGTCATGTGGCCAAATACTGCTGCAAGTCACCGCAGTATGTCAAGTGCACTGGCGCGCACAACACCAGTGCCTGTGACAGACTATGACACGAGGCACCAACTTGTGCTCACTGTGGCAGGCCACATGTGGCCAACTGGCATGGCTGCCTGGCCTTTGCCTATGATGACTTTGTTGAACTCAACATACAAACCAAGAAGAAACGACGACGACGCCATAGGCGCCGCCAAATGGCGATGGAGCTGAAAGGTGAGAAGACAGAGTGGGCATGCAGCCAGCAGTGGTAATTGTGTTTACAGCTGGCACACGACCTTTGTGTGGACACCATGGGAGAAGAGACGACACTTGCCACTGCTCCCCCAATTGAGCAGCCAGTGAAGAAACACAGCACAACAGATATGCTGAAGAAAAACAGGGGTGCTGCCTCAGAAACACCGAAATCCGTCGGCTCCGAGCAGCTCTACTACGATAAGTGGGCTGTTACGGTGATCAAGACGCTCAAGGACATCGGCCACGTCATCTGCTACATAGGAGGTACTTGGCCGCGGTCCTCGCTGAAACTGTCAGCACGACCAATGGAGAGGGAGTGGTGCCACTACAAGACCGTACATCTCCAGTCGTTTGGCTATGAAGCACACCTACCAGCCGCCGATGAATGACCTGGGCCTTCCCCCACACCCAGTAACCAGTGACGCAGCGTGGCAGGGGCTCTTACAACTCACACAGCAGCACGCTGTGCTGCCGCACAGAATCAGACTGACCTCTTATGACGAACAGATGGACTTGATACGGTATCCGCTTGCAGGATACCAGCTATTAATGTAACCTATCCTTCAATGACCTGCCACAGGCAGCAAGATATCGACTACAGCTCTTACTATCTGACCCAACTTATGCAGAGGTTTTTTCCCTTGGCCCTTGCCTTGGCATTTTTTCCCCTCTGCCCTTCAAAGCGCTGCCGTCCGTTCAATTTTCGATCCAGTCTCTCTCCAGATGAGCGCGCGTTAATGATCCATCTTTGCCAGACGTACGCGAACATCGCAGTACCCTCATCCTTTGAAGACCTCACTTAGTGAACACTAACCGCTATGCAGAGATGGCAGTAGACCTTTTGTGTTGGCCGTCATGCTGGTGTGGGCGTGGAGGGACTCCACACTTTACAGTAAAAAAAACTCGGCACCGGTTTACTACACGCGCTATCAAAGTTGGCACTAGGCGCTAGCCGCTATGGCTGATGGGAGCGACTGTAAACGCATTTTTCATTTACAGTCGATCCCATCAGCCACCGCGCCGAGTATTAAGTTTGTTTGTGCGATTAATATTTTATTCCGTATATAAAGCTACCAGTACTGCACTTCCTGCATTTTAAATCAAAATATCTATTATAAGCCGGATAAATTCTACGAGCATAATTTTTAATTATATTTTTATTTATAGTCTATTTTATATGCACATTTATTAACGTTGCTTATGCACGCTTTACACTCTTGTAAATGTTTTGTTTTTGGTCGAAAACAATTCGATTCCTTCTCGCTTAACACTTTTTTTGTGAAACTTGATGTGTTTTTCTACAAAATGACTTAGGATCTGTAAGCTTAATAAATCTTTGTATCATTCCAAAGCTGTAAAGTCCTTTTCGACTAACTCTGTTTCTTGGCACTTGTGTTGTGCTGAATGCGATTGTTTGAAGTAATTTTCGTTACCCCTTTGAAATCACGTTCGTTACGTTGGTGACATTGCTGAGGAACCCAAGTGGCATGTGTAAACAAGAGTGACTTATCATAACAATTAAGTGGTGTTCAATGACTTGATATTAGTTGGTATTTTTAAGTCTAACAGAAGTTTGGAGTGCTAAAGTGTGTACATTACTTTCGTGGCATTGAAAATAATTGGTGCGTTTGCTTCATAGTCCGTTGATTAAACTATGGCGACTAGTTTTCTGAAATTACTAAGTTTTGTTTTACAATCAATGAATTTTGCAATGTGGTGTTTAGTGGTAGTATTGTAAGCTTCGTGCCAGGTTAAGTCGTGTGTGCTCAGGTAAATTAGAGCAGTTTTTCAGGCATCTTAGGGAGAATAGTGGGTAAAATATGGTTTGTTTTCCCGTATCGATGATTAAATAGTTACACTCCTATGGTAAATTTATTCGAAACAGTAACAGGAAATACAGAAGCGTCCGATCTTACCCGTCGGCTTTGACCCATGACGTCACAAATACCGCGGAAACGACTATAAACAATTCCAATATGGCGGATATAAAAACATCGCATACGTATTGTAAACACTGAAATACACAAGTTTCACAAAAAGCCTAATGACTGTAACGGGACACGCGTGGGAAATTAGGGGTTTTTGGGTGGGGAGAAACTAAATATACAGAAATGTAGCCACCGACCGCCATTCAAAACCACGCAAAACAACGAAATAAATCAACATCACAAAACTGACCAAATACCAAAAAACACATTCCTATCCATAATCGGACACTTCCCTTAACCTATATAGCTCAACAGAACCTACCGATCACATCCCCCAATAGAAAACTAAGAAACGAAAGCTTCCCTTACACCTACATACATCGGCACATATGCAGTTTAGCAGGTACGGAAAAAATTTTTCATTTTTTTTCAAAATTTGATCATCATGTGTCGTTATGCGGTGGGGGGAGTCTGCAGTGCCCCCCCATCCCCCCACAGGCTTCATTAGTGTCAAATCAATATTTTCGAATCATAGGCGGCCGCTGCCGCGGCCGCATTCCAAAAAAAAACTCCCAACCTAACCTCAAGTGGGCTACGCTACAGATCAATATGTTCATCAAATTGCTTCATATTACGTATACATGTTCATTAGTGTCAAATCAATATTTTCGAATCATAGGCGGCCGCTGCCGCGGCCGCATTCCAAAAAAAACCTCCCAACCTAACCTCGTATTCAGGGCTACGCTACAGATCAATGTGAACACACCACCAAAGAGCACCACAAATAAAAACAAGACATCTACAAACACGCCACAATCGCAAACCAAACTCCGCGCCGTAATGACGTCACACACCACAACACGCTTACGTCACGGGTCAAAGCCGACGAGTAAGATCGGACGTTTCTGTTGACCCCAGTAACAAGTACTATATTGCATCATTTTTTGCCCTGCCAGCATTTCATATATTGACAGAATCTTCTCCATCTGCAGGCTTGGTTGGTCAAAGTAAAGAAATAATTTAGGAGAGAAAAGACCTGAGATTTTAGTGAAGATGATTAAATTTTGTACATTAAAACTAAATCTTATGTTACGACCTGTAATCATTACGTTTTCACACTAGTTCAGCTTTTTTTAGTAAACGTGACCACTATTTAGATGTGATTCTTTTATTGCAAAAAAAGTTAAAATACCATATTATTAAAACAAACTCATGTGACAAATAATGCCCTTCAATAAATTCAATGCCTAGCTTTTAATTTGTGTAAGGCTGCCTATGTAACATTTTGTATGTTAATTAAAATTTCATAATGAAATACTCTGTAGTTGAGTTTTTTTTACCTGCATTTTTTCTAAAGTTGCAACCACCCAGAGTGTGGTACGTCCACACATTGGCTAGCAGTTACATAAATTTTATTTCTGTAAAATACATGCCATTTGATATTGAATTCAATTCTGATATTGGGAGAGTGCTGATTTTCAGCTATTAAGAAAATTGGAGAACATCATCACCACACATTTATCATCTGTAAAAGGTATTCAGCAGGATGTTCTTTCAAATTATTGTTGTTTATGATTGTTAAATT
Organism: Schistocerca nitens; assembly: GCF_023898315.1. NCBI lineage: Eukaryota > Metazoa > Arthropoda > Insecta > Orthoptera > Acrididae > Schistocerca > Schistocerca nitens. The sequence continues at coordinate 467,417,658 of NC_064620.1, read as the reverse complement.
TACTTCTTAAGTTTCTTGTGTATCTGTTTTTAACTGTATTGGACACCATCTGAAATAGATAAATAAATCCAGCACGAGGATATAGTCAGTTTATGAGTGCAGGAGCTAGTTCATACATGTAGATAATAACTGTAATCAAGAAACAAGAAATTGTCATTGGGCAGTAAAGATATTTTTGTTACCGGTAAATAATTTATGAGGAGTGTTGTATGAATAAAGGCTGTCACAAAAAAACACGCATATTTTGCTAAGCTTCCAATTATTGTTCATTTACAATTCGTTAAAGTGCGTTGGTAATTTATATTCTTTTGCTGTCTAGAAATGTTTGTGAGAGGATGTAATACTCCGTATCAGAAAATAATTTTCAAATCGGTATAGCCTAAGTTATTTAGCCAGATTCCTCTAAAATAGCTTAATGAATTTGGTTCAGTATTAGAGGCCTGGCAAGATGGACCAGGTTAAATCTTAATAATTAGACCTACCTGAAGAATTCAGACAAGTACATAATACGCGAAAGGCAAAGGTCCCGAGTTCGAGTCTCGGTTGGGCACACAGTTTTAATCTGCCAGGAAGTTTCATATCAGCGCAAACTCCGCTGCAGAGTGAAAATCTCATTCTGGACACAATACATTTACTTTGGCGATTTTGCTATGTAGACAAAAACATTGAATGTTAAGCACATGTCATGTCGAACTATCATTACGAACATTTATGAACATTATAGTCTGTCGTGCTTGCCACAGTCATGTGTTTAGAATGTGTGTGCTGTTTGCAATGCAGCAGCTGTGGTAAAGCTTAAAGACCATAACAAGATTTAACCTTCTGTCCACTGGAACATATTTCTGGAGCTCTTGACAGGCTGCTGTTGAAATCTATTTATGTAATTGGGAACATTAGGCACGAATACCCGAAACTGGTTACAGCTTTGAAACAAGCATTTTAAAAGTGTGCCTGATTCTGTTACTGAACAGCTGTGAAGATCATGAGAGGTGGTTGTTGTAGTAGTTGTTTTATTCATTCGTAGGATATTGGACATGTCATGATACTACACTTTAAGAGCAATAAATAAAAGATGTCATATATTCAGACATTTAGATACAGGTCTAGTTTGTTAAAGGTGGAGCAGATAATCTTTGACTTTATAGTAAAATCCGTCCAGGCTTGTGACTGCAGTAGTGTAGGGAAACCGAAATCAGGATGACCAACCGAGCGAGGTGGCGCAGTGGTTAGACACTGGACTCGCATTCGGGAGGACGACGGTTCAATCCCGCGTCCGGCCGTCCTGATTTAGGTTTTCCATGATTTCCCTAAATCGCTCCAGGCAAATGCCGGGGTGGTTCCTTTCAAAGGGCACGGCCGACTTCCTTCCCCGTCCTTCCCTAATCCGATGAGACCGATGACCTCGCTGTCTGGTCTCCTTCCCCAAAACCAACCAACCAACCAGGATGACCAGATGAAAATTGTTTATCCTTGGTGTACAATAAACATTGTGACGAAGTTGTTCATATTCTAAAAGGCTTGCACTACTTTGTTCGTTTATTTCTCACTCCCAGACGCTAAACACACAGTTTCATAATGTATCACTACACAATCGGCTCACATCAAGCCTACAGTAACTTTGGTTTTCAGTGGTAAAGAAACAGAAGGAAGATGGGATTCTAATACCTGAAACCACAGCGAAAGAGTGTACATATGGGTTGTTGGTTTAATATTGAATTAGGCATTAACCCCACAATTTTAAAGTAGGTTCAACTCCAAGGCCAACAATCCAACTTAAGGGTTTGCACTGTTCTCAAACTTAACATGAAAGCTGGAATTTCTTTTAACATGGCATGGTGAGTTTCTTGGGTGAACTGAACCTATCGACACAAGCTGTCTGTATGGTCATGTAATATAATGATAATGTGCGGTTCGACATTATACACGCCCAAACAGAAATAGAACAGTACACTGACAATAATTCTTTTGCATCGCAATTAGTTTCTGGAATGTTGATTTGTGACAGACTGATCCGTAGAGTAGCCTGAGGTCTTGGTTACTTGGGAGCTGACCGTTTGGTTATGGGTTAGTGAATCCAGTGAACATGGGAACAAAATATTAGATATGTTGACGAACTATTTTATAACATAGTTCACTGTTCAAGTTACATTGAATGGTGACAGTTTGGTTAACCTGACAAAACAGCATTGAACACTTCAGTCATTCCAGATCCTTGCTGTGTCCTTGGCAATTTGAAACTCGTGGTAGTGCTCTAATAACCTCACTCTCATCATTCCCTTATTCCTTCTTCCCCAACTGAGGAATAACTTTAGTTAAAAATAATAATAATGCTAATTTTTGCTACACAGTGGGAAAAGGTATGGAGGGTGCCTGTGGTACATACTGAGGTGAGGCAGAGCTTTACCCAAGATTAGAGATGTGTAAATTTATTTAAACAGCTATCTAACTACTTAATTTGTGGAACACCTAAAATAACTTGGTTCAGCTACATTTGCGGTTCACATCATTGCATATCTTTGGGAGAGAGAAATCATTAAGTTAAAAACATTTTGTGTATTTTCATTCAACATTGTCAAAATAAATGATGTTCCGAGGCAACACATCTTTACAAAAGGAAATCTTCATTGTTTAAAAGTGTGCTGTAAAAATAATACATGTTTCCCAAAATCATCCTGGAGACATATGTTTAAGGTGTATTTTGAAACCTGCTGCAACAGAATGTGTGTTTCCTCATGAAGCAAATTGTAAGTAACCTTCTACAGTTCAAAAGGAACAATGATGTATGTTTATGTCATTCATTATTCCACATTAAGGTTGTCTTTAGTGTATTTTCTCCATCACCAGAGTGGACACCAAAAATGTTTTAAGTTTCCATTCTAGTTGTTTTTCCCTCACCACTTGTTAACTTATCATTGGTTTAGTGACTCTAGATGTGCAGAATTGAATATTTTTTGTTTCTTTCTGAAATTGAGATCGAGACAATTGGCAGAAAACCATTCGATAAAACTGCTAAGAATATTATTTATCATTCTGTTGATGAATTTATGTTTGGGTTATAATACTAATGTCATCTACAAAAGGAAATAATTTTGTTTGTTTATTTGAAGTCAAGGAATCTTATGCCCTGTAGGTATATAGGGCCAGTGACAAAGTGTTAAATATATTTTCATATATCTCATTTGCAAACAATATATGTTGTTTAGTAATGGGAGTATTTATCTTAAGTTTTATTGTAAGCAGCGAAATAGACTAAAATACACTTGAAAATTCAGCATGTGTATCGTGTGCCAAAACAGCAGTGGCTATAAGACTCTGTGTCTATTTTAATATACTAAAATATAGATGATAGATCTTAGTAGTCATGTTACATATGAGTATAAGTGTATTATTTTTTTAGAGCTCTATGAAACAGTGATTTCTACCTTAAGTGGAGGCAAGCATAAAAAGTAATTGTAAGCACTGTGTACACAGTATATTGAGGACTTAGGATAAGGTCAATAGTTAATGCAAGTTTGCCTTCAGATACTCACTGACAGAATAAAGAGTATGTTTCTTTAGCAAATCTTTTAACTTGTTGTGAAGAGCTCAAGGGTGTGTGTGCTTTTTACAAAAGAAACTGTCTCTAGAATATGAATACAGGGGACTGGCAATGTATATTAAGCTCTTTAAAAATGGGTTTGGTGCAGATTGTATTGATAAACCCCCCTCCCCGGAAAGGAGTGCCACATGTTAATATTGAATGCACAAGCCCATGATACATAATTTTTTTGTGTGTTTATATCACACGATTACCCAAGAATTCTGAATTTGTGGCAGAGACTGCCCAGCTTGCCATATGAATCTAGCTTCTGAAGCAACAATGCGTGATTAATAAGGTCAAAAGCCTTACTAAGGTCAGTGAAAACTCCAGAAGAAAATTCCTTTTGAGTAAAGGCTGTAAGAATTTGGTCAGTGAAACTGAAGAGTGCATCATTAACAGTCCTGTTTTTCCTAAATCCCGATTGGTTATTGCTCAGTGATTTCATTCTATTTTATTTTTTTGAAATGCATTTATCTATTATATATGACTTTCTCAAATATATTAGATATAGCTGGGAGTATGGAAATAGGACGATAATTGTTACATCATCTATCCCCCCTTATGAAGGCTAAAATTACCTTTGAGGTCTTGAGTACTTCTGGGGAACGGCCTCTGCTTATTGAGCTGTTGATCACGTTACATAGTAGTGTGACAATTTCTGCAGATGTATCTTTTAATAAGTAATCTGAGATACCAACTCCACATGAAAATGATGATGTGGCTGTTATGATGTTTAATACTTCTTCAATTACTGGAGTCAGGAAAATTCATCTGTCAGGCACTTGGAATATAGGTTTATGTGATACGGCTGGTACAGTGATTTCTGACACTAGACTATCAGCAGTCTATGAAAAATGCTAGTTAGTGCACTAATCTGTTTTGCATCAGAGATTTGTTGCCTTTATCTGGAAGTATTCCTGCGAAACCCATCTGGGTTTGGTTCCTATGCTACCACTGACAACTTACCAAACTGCTTTACTCTTATTACTTGAGTTTACAATAAACTTGTGGTTAGAATTTTTCATTATACATGACCTGCAGGAGGATTTTTAATACTTTTTTTTAAGAGTTTCTTTGGAAATTTGGATCACTGTTTGTCTTACTTTCTATGTAAAGTTTTTTCTTTGTTGTAGCCTTGGTGATCCACCCTTTGTATCCTTTTCTTTTCAATTACATTTCTGTATGTTTTTTAAGGGAACAGATAGTGTTACAATAAAAGCACAGATCTTCAACAGATATTTTGTTTCATTTTCAATGTCTTTTTTATGATATACATTTTCCCAGGTCTTGTGCTTTAGCTGGTGCTAAATTAACATTAAGCTCTTGGTATCTGTAATCTCTCTTCTGTACGTGACTGTTGGTAACAAGGGTTTATTTACACCCATTTCTTTGAGGTTAAGTAAAAGATCCCATAGCCAGAAAGTCCATTGTGTAAGTTTTGTAAACTGAGTATAGGTATAAAGTAGTGTGTGGCATGTATTGAGCTGCAGGATGTGGGTGTACTCTTGTAGACAACTTTACTGTGTTAGACACAGAAAATTTATTCAGTAGGTTGTTTAAGTCAGTTGATTCATATGACTCAGTGGCAAAATTTATATCAGCATCCCTAAATAATATAATTGTTTTGCTTTGTATAATGTAGAGGTTCATAACTCACTCAAACTCCTCTTGGAATATTGATAGAATACTGTCTGGTGTCATGCAAATACAGACAAAGGGGTGTTTTTTTCTCCTCTCCAGATGTTAAGAACTTAGTGTCTTGAAATGTTTTATACGTTTTTCGTTAGTTCACAGAACTGGTACCTTCTTTTATTGATATCAAGTGACCACCACCCCTTTTGGAAGTTCTGCAATAATACGAGCCAGTATTATAGTTTGTAATATGGTTTATGATACTCATATTTCATCAGCTTTAAGCCAGCATTCTGTAGCACATATTATATGTACATTTTTGAGTTCATTAAGATAGTAAAGCTGGTTTTCTCAGTGCTTATCTCTTATTGACTGTACATTCCAATAGAAAATACAGACGGCTGTTAGTATTCACTTTACGACTTTCAGGTTGTGGAGCATTCGCTGTTTTAATAATGTTTTTGTTACCACTGCACTTTGTGCACATATAACTGTGGATGTTACCTTAGTAGCCTTAGTAGCTTGTTGGAGACAGTCACAGTCTAGTTTTGATTTAGCATTAACATAGCTGGTCTTGGCTTGTTTAATTTTCCCTTCACTAAAGTTGTACTGCATAAATAATTTTTTCTAAGATCATTTGAGGTGAAGTCCATGGCATGTATGAAATCTTCTTCCAAAGCTATTTGCATCTACAATTACAATTCTATCATTATTGAATTGTTTGAAGATTTTAAAAAGATAATGATTTGCACTTTACGTATCTTGATTTACACAGGAAGGAATATCAACAACATAGTGAAAGACAAATTGCTACTTACCATAAAGAAGATATATCAAGTTGCAGACAGGCACAATTTTAGAATGCCAACAGGTGCTTCGTCAAGAAGTTGTTGGGGAGGGAAGTGGGGAAAGAAGGAGTGAAAAAGGAGAGGAGTGGGAAAGATGGTTGGGTTCATTGGCAGAGTTTGGGAGACAAGAATGGGGAGGAGATGATATGAGAGAGGTGCTGGAAACTGTTGGGTGGAGGATGTGGGGACAGTATGTTAGGGTAGGTTGAGGCCGGGATAGTTATGGGAGGGGAGAATGTTGTGGTGTGAGGATAACTCCCATCTGTACAGTTCAGAAAAGCCAGTGGTAGAGGGAAGGATCAATATGTCTTGGGTTGTGAAGCAGCCATTGAAATCAAGTGCGTTACGTGTAGTTGTGTGCTGTGCCAAAGGGTGGTGTACTTTGCGCTTGGGTGCAGTTTGTTGGTGGCCATTCATCTGGTGGACAGCTGGATGGTAGTCACACTAATGTAAAAAACTGTGCAGTGATTGTAGCAGAGCTGGTAAATGATATGGCTGTCTTCACAGATGGCCCATCCCCTGAAGGGGTAGGATAAACCTGTGACAAGACTGGAATAGTAAGTGCTGGATGGGTGGATTGGACAGTTTTTGCACCTGTGTCTTCCACAGGGATATGATCATAATGGCAAGAGGTTGGGATTGGGAGTGGCATGTGGATGGCCTTAAATGCTGTGGAGTTTGAGTGGGCCATAGAACACTACTTTAGGAGAGGTGGGAAGTATCTCGGGTAGGCTGTCCCTCATTTCAAGGCACGATGATAGGTAATTAAAGCTCTGGCAAAGGATTTACATAGGATTCATTCATAAGGTTGTAATTTTCTGTTCATTGTATGTTAGACCCTAGACCATTTACATACACGAGAAACAATAATGGGCCTAAAATAAAGCCTTGTGGAGGAGAAAAAAAAAAAAAAAAAAAAAAAAAAAAAAAAAAAAAAAAATAATAATAATAATAATAATAATAATAATAATAATAATAATTCCCCCTCTTTTCAGAAGAATATTCCTCGCTTACATTGGTTGAATCATTGAGTACAACTTTTTACATTATTTTTGTTGGATATGACATTATCCATTGGTTTGTTATTCCAGGGGCAGATGTGGACTCTGACTACAATCTATTGGTTATGAACTGTAGAAACTGCAAAAAGGTGGGAATTTAAGGAGATGAGACCTGGATAAATTTAAAGAACCAGAGGTTGTAGAGAGTATCAGGGAGAGCATTAGGAAATGATTGACAAGAATGGGGGAAAGAAATACAGTAGAAGAAGAATGGCTAGCTTTGAGAAATGAAATAGTGAAAGCAGCAGAGGATCAAGTAGGTAAAAAGATGAGGGCTAATAGAAATCCTTGGGTAACAGAAGAGGTACTGAATTTAATTGAGGAAAGGAGCAAATACAAAAATGCAGTAAATGAATCGGGCAAAAAGGAATACAAACGTCTCAAAAGTGAGATCGACAGAAAGTGCAAAATGGCTAAGCAGGGATGGCTAGAGGACAAATGTAAGGATGTAGAGGCGTATATCACTAGGGGTAAGATAGATACTGCCTACAGGAAAATTAGAGAGATCTTTGGAAGAAAGTGATCCACTTGCATGAATATCAAGAGCTCAGATGGAAACCCAGTTCTAAGCAAAGAAGGGAAAGCAGAAAGGTGGAAGGAGTATATAGAGGGTCTATACAAGGGCGATGTTCTTGAGAACAATATTATGGAAATGGGAGAGGATGTAGATGAAGATGAAATGGGAGATATGATACTGCGTGAAGAGTTTGACAGAGCACTGAAAGATCTAAGTCAAAACAAGGCCCCAGGAGTAGACAACATTCCATTAGAACTACTGATAGCCTTGGGAGAGCCAGCCCTGACAAAACTCTACCATCTGGTGAGAAAGATGTATGAGACAGACGAAATACCCTCAGACTTCAAGAAGAATATAATAATTCCAATCCCAAAGAAAGCAGGTGTTGACAGATGTGAAAATTACCAAACCATCAGTTTAATAAGTCACAGCTGCAAAATACTAACGCGAATTCTTTACAGACGAATGGAAAAAATGGTAGAAGCCGATCTCGGGGAAGGTCAGTTTGGATTCCGTAGAAATGTTGGAACATGTGAGGCAATACCGACCCTATGACTTATCTTAGAAAATAGATTAAGGAAAGGCAAACCTATGTTTCTAGCATTTGTAGACTTAGAGAAAGCTTTTGACAATGTTGACTGGAATACTCTCTTTCAAATTCTGAAGGTGGCAGGGGTAAAATACAGGGAGCTAAAGGATATTTAGAATTTGTACAGAAACCAGATGGCAGTTTAAGAGTCGAGGGGCATGAAAGGCAAGCAGTGGTTGGGAAGGGAGTGAGACATGGTTGTAGCCTATCCCCAATGTTATTAAATCTGTATATTGAGCAAGCTGTAAGGGAAACAAAAGAAAAATTTGGAGTAGAAATTAAAATCCATGGAGGAGAAATAAAAACTTTGAGGTTCGCCGATGACATTGTAATTGTGTGAGAGACAGCAAAGGACCTGGAAGAGCAGCTGAACAGAATGGACAGTGTCTTGAAGGGAGGATATAAGATGAACCTCAACAAAAGCAAAATGAGGATAATGGAATGTGATGCTGAGGGAATTAGATTAGGAAATGAGGTGCTTAAAGTAGTAAATGAGTTTTGCTATTCGGGGATCAAAATAACTGATGATGATCGAAGTAGAGAGGATATAGAATGTAGACTGGCAATGGCAAGGAAAGCGTTTTTGAAGAAGAGAAATTTGTTAATATCGAGTATAGATTTAAGTGTCAGGAAGTTGTTTCTGAAAGTAGTATGAAGTGTAGCCATGTATGGAAGTGAAACGTGGACGATAAATAGTTTAGACAAGAAGAGAATAGAAGCTTTCGAAATGTGGTGCTACAGAATAATGCTGAAGATTAGATTGTTAGATCACATAACTAATGAGGACGTATTGAATAGAATTGGAGAGAAGAGAAATTTGTGGCACAACTTGACTAGAAGATGGGTTCGGTTGGTAGGACATGTTCTGAGGCATCAAGGGATCACCAATTTAGTATTGGAGGGTAAAAATTGTAGAGGGAGACCAAGAGATGAATACACAAAGCAGATTCAGAAGGATGTAGGTTGCAATAGGTACTGGGAGATGATGAAGCTTGTACAGGATAGAGTAACATGGAGAGCTGCATCAAACCAGTCTCTGGACTGAAGACCACACAACAACACTATCAGTTCCATAAGACTAAAGTTTATTTGTGAGAATATTGTAATTTACACAGTCAAATGCATCAGATAATTCACAAAAAATACCAGCTGTTACTATTTTGTAATTTCCTGTTTGTAAAATGTAAATGGCATTGTGAGTTAAGCAACTATTCTTAAATCCTAACTGTAATTTATTGAGGATACTATTGTTGCTTGTTCTAACTGGAAAAATACCCTGAGTTAGTGATAGGTTACATAAAAAAAAACAGCACTTATTAAATCAGAACAGATCTTTTTAGTATTCTCTTGAAATCACCATCAAGATGAGCTTTTATTTTTGATAGAATATCCAATTTTCTTAACCCATTAAGCCCTATGTCTACACTGTATGAATCACAGTAAGTACAAAATAACCTAAGAATATTTGTACATACTGATATTACGGCCATCCTCTGAATAGGACAATTGGATCTAAGGGCAGGGATGTAGCATACTGAACTGTATTGAAGTCTGAACTGTTTGTTATGATATGGCACAAAACACCTTATACTCAATGTCAGATTGCATTTAACACATTATGTTTTTGGTTTCCATTGCGTTCAACTCTTATACATCTTCTTTGTGTGTTTCTTTGATCAATTTTGTGACCAATTCCATCAGATCTGATGTCCATTTTCACTCTCAACTAACTACATGGAGATTCCAATGGATGTCCAAATTTTTTCCCTCCAATATCCAGTTTCCGGTATTTAACTGCAGCAGCAAGTCTAAAAAACAGTAAATCCAGTGCATTTTCCCCATGTAGTGGTCTGTAGAGGAGCCAGACATTTAACAGGGTCATTTCCAGCATATGTGTAAATAGTACCCAAGACTGTTTTCCTGTCTGATTTCTGTATATTCCCATCCTCTGATTTCTGTATATTCCCTCTGGGTATTGGGAATCAGGCATGGTGGTCAACTCCTACGTTGTATGCATTATACAACTTCAAAGCAGTAGTTTTTACGCTTTTCTCTTTTTTACTTGCCTACTGTACCTGGTACCTGCTCCCAGATGTCCAACTCTGTCAAAATTTGTATCAATTATAGCACACTTGTCATGCATCTAACGAATAAGGCATCACCATTCCTGTCAAACTGATAGTTGTATTCACTTTGAGCTGTCTTTTCCAGTTCCTTGCTACTGTGGAATGGACAGTCACCAACTCAATTCTCTGTAACAGTCATATTTGCATGATAATGCAGATTTCTGAAATAAATCAGAAGATATCTACTATTGAAGAAATTATCGAAGTACACACATTGGTTATTTGGCTTTTGAATTCCATCCAGCATGTTTAGGACTACTCTCCATTCCAACAGTAGGTCATCCCTTTCAGTATGTACTGAATCTGTTCCACACTATAAATAAAATTTGAAACAGTACCCTCTTGCTCCACAAAGAGGCCACAACTTACAGCCAAATCCAATAGGCGTTCCATGGATAAACAGTTTCAAACCAAATTGTCTGTAATATCTGACTGTCATTTCATCACAATTCAGTACCCCATGGCACGTCAGAGACTTCTACAGTTCCAACAGCATCATTGGGACACTCTTCTTCATCAGCCAAACAGTGTACTTCAGGTGGACATGCGGTTATATCAGTATGGTTCTGATCATCCAGTCTTTATAGAGTGCATCAGTGTTTATTATTTCTTCTTTATTGGGATATTGATATCATCTGAAGGCCATGATAACATAAATGAAATAAAATGAAATGAAGCAAAATGAAATGAAATAAATTTTGTGAAATGAAATAATAATAAATTTGCACTAACTAGGGAAAAGGTATGTGTAAATTCCTCGGTCCATCTGGATCTGTATTATTTACTGAAAGGCAACATATTTATAATTTGTAAATAATAGATAAACCTGTATAATCCACTTTAAATCCCCTTATTCAAAGACAAATCACTAATAATCTCTGCAGAAAGGGAGTTACATCCCTACGGTTGCTAGGATGTAAGTAACCCCCTTTAGATAATACAAGTGGTTTCTTGACCATTTTTCTATCTTAGTTTCTTCATTAACTATATTTAAAAAGAAAAAAAAAAAAAACTGGCTATGGGCGCACAATCAATAATGTAAATACTTGTACTAATGAAAAATGTGTCTCTCGGTATTCAATAAGAAATTTAGGGTAGAATTTATTGTTTTTAATTTTCAATTCATTTTAAAAAGCATCAATAAATGAGGTAGAGTGCTAATAATGAGAAAATAATAATTACAGAATCATAAAATAAATGTGTGTACTTTTCTCTAAATAGAATGCTAGGAAGTAGAGGTTTAATTTCAGAAGTGAATTAGACATCCATATGACTGAATTTTGTATATATAAAGTTTTTTCAATATATTGCTTTGATTTTTCTCTTGAAGTGCTTGTCCCCAAACTTTCTACTATGTTTAAGAAATGAATATTAAACATACATGATACCTAAGACTGATTATTTATAACACTTCCATATAAATCAATTGTGATGTTATCCTGTTCTGTGGCCTGTTGTCCCCTCTTTTGTTTCACTAGACTTAAGGCTGTTGTCATAATTACTGAGTTCTGTCATAATGTGCATGTTTTTTGATTTTTTTTAAATAACTTTTGTTAGAAATTTTGAGCAGTTTTTATAATGTGCAGCCGGCCGGAATGGCCGAGCGGTTCTAGGCGCTACAGTCTGGAACCGTGCGGCCGCTACGGTCGCAGGCTCGAATCCTGCCTCGGGCATGGATGTGTGTGATGTCCTTAGGTTAGTTAGGTTTAAGTAGTTCTAAGTTCTAGGGGACTGATGACCTCAGAAGTTGTCCCATAGTGCTCAGAGCCATTTTTAGCCATATAATGTGCAACTACTGCAGTATGTTAACTATTTCTTGCCAACAAATAAGTTTCCCTTTTCCTTTCAGAAGATGCTTAATCCCTCTAGTGAGGTATGTTCCTTTACATGGACATTTGACGTTCTTTCTGATTAGCTTATGACAGAAGCTCTTTTCAAATAATGATATGAATTAATCATGTAGTAGATTAAATTTTACGTCAGCATTTGGTTTGCTGTAAATTTCATTGCAGTTCATCTCTTGTAAACTGTTCTTAAAAAATTTGTTGTGGAGGAATCATTAATTAGTTTAACTGATTGTTAACTGATTTCCAGTGAGGAGAATATACTGCAAGCCACTCTCCTATTTATCTGCATTAACTGTGCAGCATGATCAGAGACAGTACTTTTTACTGAGCATATAGTTATTTTCTTGCTTTGAGCTTCATCAAAGAAAAAAAAAAAATATATTTATTAGAGTCCTGCTATCTGCAAAACTGAGAATTGCAATATCCTGTTGTCAGCTTTGACCCATGATGTCATCAAGATGGTGGACATTCATATTTAAAGCATATACCACATGTCACTCTTTACACATGTGAACAGACTCAAATAATACAAGAAATATTTAATTGCAGTAACATAATAAAACTGGTGGGACAGCTGTGAGAATTAGGTGATTTTAAGTGGGGACAAACTAATTGTATGCCAGTCCTAATAGTGAAGACCTACCAAAACAAATATTAACACAGATATCAAGTGAATGAAACACTTGGCAATCAACAAAACCACAATTAAAGAAAACCTGGAAGAACCTGCTGTCATAAATTTCCCTTGACCTATAGAACTTGAATAAAGTCCATGCTACCACGAACCCAAAATAGTTCCAAAACTCAACACCAGAAATTTCACTCGACCTATGTAGCTCCGGTGAAATCCATTATACCACAGAACCACACACAACTTGACAAATCAGGTGTCCAACACTTCACTGGATGTATAGAGCTGAAATGAATTCTAGAGAGAGAGAGAGAGAGGGAAACATTCCACGTAGGGAAAATATATCTAAAAACAAAGATGATGTGACTTACCAAACGAAAGTGCTGGCAGGTTGATAGACACACAAACAAACACAAACATACACAAAAAATTCAAACTTTCGCAACCAACAGTTGCTTCATCAGGAAAGAGAGAAAAAAAGGACAAGTATACACTCGCACACACACACATATCCATCCGCAAGATGTTGTCTTTCAACAACATCTTTGCCTCTGTACTTCTGCCTCGACTGACATCTCTGCCCAAACTCTTTACCTTTACAAATGTCTGCTTATGTCTGTGTATGTGCGGATGGATATGTGTGTGTGTGCGAGTGTATATCTGTCCTTTATCGACCTGCCAGCGCTTTCGTTTGGTAAGTCACATCATCTTTGTTTTTAGATATATTTTTCCCACGTGGAATGTGTGTGTATATATATATTTTTTCCACGTGGGAAAAATATATCTAAAAACAAATCCTGCCCTGAAATGAGATCCATCCTTCATGAAATCCTCCCCACTCCACCAAGAGTGTCATTCCACCGTCCATCTAACCTTCGTAACCTCTTAGTTCATCCCTATGAAATCCCCAAACCTTCTTCCCTACCCTCTGGCTCCTACCCTTGTAACCGCCCCCGGTGTAAAACCTATCCCATGCACCCTCCCACCACCACCTACTCCAGTCCTGTAACCCGGAAGGTGTACACGATCAAAGGCAGAGCCACGTGTGTAAGCACCCACGTGATTTACCAACTGACCTGCCTACACTGTAACGCATTCTATGTGAGAATGACCACCAACAAACTGTCCATTCACATGAATGGACACAGGCAGACAGTGTTTGTTGGTAATGAGGATCACCCTGTGGCTAAACATGCCTTGGTGCATGGCCAGCACATCTTGGCACAGTGTTATACTGACCGGGTTATCTGGATACTTCCCACTAACACCAACCTATCTGAACTCCGGAGATGGGAACTTGCTCTTCAATATATCCTCTCTTTCCGTTATCCACCAGACCTCAATCTCCGCTAATTTCAAGTTGCTGCCACTCATACCTCACCTGTCATTCAACAACATCTTTGCCTTTTAATATGTCTGCTTGTGTCTGTATATGTGTGGATGGATATGTGTGTGTGTGCGAGTGTATACCAGTCCTTTTTTCCCCCTAAGGTAAGTCTTTCCGCTCCCAGGATTGGAATGACTCCTTACCCTCTCCTTTAAAACCCACATCCTTTCGTCTTTCCCTCTCCTTCCCTCTTTCCTGATGAGGCAACAGTTTGTTGCGAAAGCTTGAATTTTGTGTGTGTGTTTGTGTTTGTTTATGTGTCTATCGACCTGCCAGCGCTTTCGTTCGGTAAGTCACATCATCTTTGTTTTTAGATATATTTTTCCCACGTGGAATGTTTCCCTCTATAAAAAACTCGTATAACTTATATCGAAATGCTAACCTCTTCAATGTTGGTGAAACAAACTTCATAAGCCAATATAATTTTCAGTAATTAGCAACACAACCCAAAAATTCATAAAAAATTGCATTAACACCTATTTTGATTTACATGAAACACACAATTACGTGCATAAAAAAAAAAAAAACACACACACACACACACACACACACAAAAAGAAAGAAAGAATCATACCTACCAACAAGTCACTCAACACACAAATTTAGCAATAGCAGAAGTAATATATCATCAGCACACTCTCTCGAATGACCAGCCAAGAGTTCTCAAACCAGGAATCCCTCCACACAGAATGCTGTAAGTTATCCTGCCTACAGTGCCACATATGCTGGTCCGCGATCGGGGATGCAGCAACTTTGGTCAATCTGGTAGCTTCTGTATAATGTAACACTTACATACTCTACATTAAATTGAATAACTGTTTGAATTTAATTGTTGAATTTAATTGTGGTCTACATGCACCCCTATTGTGGTATGCAAGGACCTATTTGCGAACTTCATTGTCATATGCTTACTAACAAAAAATGAAACTAAAATTAAATCTCCAGCCACAAACAACACTTGGTTCTAATAATTTCAAACTCTGAAACTGCCAATACCTAAATAACCTGCTAACTAACCACCTCAAACTTTTCCAGTATTATTCTTACAAACAGCACTCATGGAGTCGAATAAATCACTAATATCTCTCACAGACAATTTAGAAACATAAACATCCCACACTAGAGTGTCCCACCACATACTGAAACATGCTCTCTTAAAACTAAAATCACTTCTAAATATGCCGTGCCGCCATGATGTCGCATATTGTAAGACAGTTAAATCATGAAACAAAGCAGATGGGTGATACCGCAGATTTCAGTTGACCCTTACTGTTTTATCCACCCATATGGGAAAATTAGTTACTGAGCTAAGATTTTAAGATTCAGGTAAGGTTTCCAGATCATTTTTCCTCTCATAATCCTTTAGAAATACTACAATGAAGTCATCACACACTATTAACTGCGTGTCACTGTCCGACAAGGTAGTATACAGGGTTTTCATTTTAATTGAAGACATTGAAATATCTTGAAAATGATACATCGGATCAAAAAAAATTACCCAACGATACCACACTCGACCTGCCACCCCACCCTGCGAATGGGTGTCAACTTTGAAATCCTCAGTGGGAAGCCCCCAGCCCCTTCTCCCCCCCCCCCCTTTTTTTTTTTTTTTTTTTTTTGCAGGTTTTCATTCAATGGTAAAACCTATATACATTTTGTATGAAGCAATTTCTTTGTTTTTCCACAGGTGGTGCTGTAATCAGAGGTTTAGAAATGAGTACACAATCGTAATTTGTGACATGCTGCTCAATGGCAGGTGAGACCCCAACTCCGTCTATGAGGGTGGGACAGGCCAGGATTTCATAACTTCCAATTGGAAACCCCATTTACAACTTTGTATTCCTGAGACATATCGAACAGGGGACTACCCGATGCACCACTGTGTCGTAGGTGCAAACTACGCTCTATCATAACAGGCAGCACACTGCGACCGAGGCTCACATGTCGTGTAGACGTAGAACAGATAGCAGCTCTACACTATACAATACTTGTGCAGTGTTTATGCCTGCACCCCTACCCATCATTTGGAGAACAGATGTGCAAGTGGACGATGAATGTTGCAACCACAGAAGAAAAAATTGAAAAGATCTTGAGTTAAGAAGAATGTAGGAGAAATTTTGAGACTGCTGTTACATTGTACACAGATCATTATCTAGAGAAAGTTCACTCTCATTTGTTCTTTTACTAAGTTGTGAACAGCTTTATGTATGATGGCAGCATACAGACTGGCAAAAGGAATCGAAGCAAACATGTTACAGGAGAACCTAAGGAAATAGCTGTACTTGTGACAGTGCACCACAACCCATAGATAAGTGCCTGGCAATTATACTGCGATTCTAGTATGGCTGTAGGTAGGAATGTCACAATATTGCCTATGTCATGAGTGTCATCCATACCATGTGTTAACGCATCAAGAATTTCATGGTGCCGGTTTCCATAACCAGGTAGTGTTTTATGAATGGGCATGTCAACAAATGCTAATGACCCCCACGTTCTTTGCCAAGGTACTATTGTCTGATGAGTCTACATTCACAAATTGTGGTAGCATTAATCAGCTTAATATGCATTAGTGGAGTGTAGACAACCCACACTGATCAATGTCCTTGTTCAGTTACGTATGGTGTTGCATTATGGGGAACAAACTCGTTGGTCCACATTTTATGGACAACATGTTGAATGAATGCAAGTATTGGGCATTTTTGGAACAGGAACTTCCTGCACTACTGCAGGATGGTGCCCTGGACATTCGACAACGTGTGTGGTTTCAGTATGATGGTTGCCCAACATGCTACACAAATGAAGCATGGGAGGTATTAGACTACATTTACATTGTTTGATGGATCAGCAGAAGTGGCCCTATTAATTGGCTTGCTAGGTTGCCAGATTTGATGTTGCCAGATTTCTTTCTATGGGGATATTTAAAAGATAAGGTGTACCAGCAAGTGCCAAAAGGCTGTAAAGGTATAGTTGACCACATGAGAAATGCCTGTGCTGACATTCCTGCAGATGTGCTTTTGTCCTGTCTACAGTCATTTGAAAAGTGGACCACTAAGTGTACTAAAGTTGGCGATCCTATATTTGAGCACTTACTTTAATTGGAAAAGTAGAGTAGGATCTGCCTCGACCACAGCCACAGTGGTGGGTTGAGTAGTGTCCTGTGTGGTATGTCGGAGAAATACAATGTTGCAGATGGGGTTTCCAATTAGAAGTTATAAAATCCTGGCCTTTCCTACTCTTGAGGCACGGTGGTGGGGTCCCATGTGCCATTCGGTATTCAAGGGCCGTTGAGTAGATGCCATAAATTACTATTGTATACCCATTGTATTATTCCAATTAAAGCACCGCCTGTGGCAAAATGAAGAAAATGCTTCAGACAAAATGTATGTGGATTTTGCCGTAGAATCATAATTGACAATAAAAATCGGGGCTTCCAATTGAAGACTTCAAAGCTATCCCCCCCCATCCACACTCAGGGTGGGGTGGGGGATTGAGTGTGATGTCATTGGATGTCCCCCTCCGAGATGAACAAATAGGAATTACAACTTTTTTAGCCAATATGTAGTTTTCCAGCAATTTTAATGTCTTCAATCACAACGAATATCCTGTGTAAAGGAACCCATACGGCTCATAAATAGTTAAAAATTTCCGGTGGGGATGTATGTGTAGGTATAGTTAAAAGTTAGCCCTCCTTCAGTATTAACTCACAACCAAATACTGGTGCTAGTGGTAATGGTGGTGTGGGCACAGTTTGTAACAGCACTGACTGTGTCTCGGATGAGAACCAAGGAGTACTGACAGCCTGGGGGGTGGCCTGAAAACATAGCTGCCAAAAGAGATGGGACTGGAAGTTCGTTGCGCTGGCTCAAAGAATGGAGTTGATTCCTGCATATGTTGTGGTCACAACTGGTTTCCATGATGGATCGGGTGCTCCTGCCTGACCACAACAATGGACATTTGACAACACCCTTGTGCCCGAGAATAATGTCTGACATCCAACACAGCTTCTGGTTGAAAATGCAAACCCACTTGACTGCACCCTGCTGGTAGTTAGATGCGTAACTAGGTTTTGTGTTCCACGGAACAAGCTGCAGCAAATCCTGGAACACATACAGCCTGCGCCCATGCAGTACTTCAGGAAAGCTTCATCCGTTGACTAGGGTGGTGCAACAGGTGGCAAGAAACAATGGTGAAGCCTAGTCAGTGGCTGCTGATGCCAGTGTCTTCCCCAGTTGTGACTTGAGGGCCTGACCATCTGCTCTTCTTCAGAGTTTGACGCTGAGTGGGAAGAGGTGGTGATGAGGTGCTGTATGCCATTGTGTTGGCAGAATGCCTCAGATTCTGCTGAAACAAAGTGATGTCCATTGTCGGATATTAAGGTGTATCAGGCCGCCTCTGTGGTGAAAATGGGAGCAAGCACTGTGACTGTAGCATGTGCAGTCATAGAAGAGTTGAGAACACAATGTTTGGAAATTCTTCTTCTTCTTCTTCTTCTCTCTCTCTCTCTCTCTCTCTCTCTCTCTCTCTCTCTCTCCTTTTTATAAGGTTTGGTTGTGAACACAATCCTGCCACATATGCATAGCGTGCTCAGTTACGCCACCTATCCCAGATTACTAAATGTGGTGCCTAGCTAAGGCTTTCATCCTCACTATCACCCAACAGGAAGTATGTAGCATCTGAACGATGCAACCACTGAGTGTAGGTGGAACAATGAAGCAACATTCAGCATCCTCTGTAGACAATAATACTGTTTTCTGAACAACATTCACCCTGTTTCACAGCAAAGTAATTGTCTAACTCTTGGTCTGATCCACCTGGGAGACACTCTGGCCAATCACTTTACTCTGCTGATACGACTCTCGTATTGGTATGTTCCAAAAGGTTTATTTAGTACCAGGACTTTGTACATGTCTGCATCTAAAGGTAACTGTAAGTTTACATCCTTCAAATCAGTGTTGTAATGGCCCCCAATTCCTGTAACCTGTTTAACTCAGTCTTCTCTGCATCATGCATCGTGAATGGAACCAGCCATATGGGACAAAATTTAGTCACAGTGGACTGCTTGAGTGAAATATGCACTTCAAACTCTTTGGCCCAACTCAACAATGGTTGGAATGACTGCTTATAATTCCCTAACAACAACTAACAACAATTCAGGAATGGTACCAAAGTGGATACCAGATTCAACTCATCCAGTACTTGGAAAACAAATGCAGCAAATGCATGTAAGCCAAAAATATTTACAGCTTTGGCAAGCTTATGACCAACAAAATGATTTGCCCATGCAGTCATTTGCCCTTGCAAAGGGACTTTTTGCCAGATATATGAAATAACCTACTGCTGCAGTGGCTGCAGAGAGAAAGCTCAAATACTGGTAGGATTCCTAATTAATCTGAGAAACTACAGTGCCCTATCCACCTGGAATTGACCCTTGGTATTGTTGATATCCAACTCAATCAGGAGTTTATTAGGTGCTTGGCCTGGTTTTGCTGGAGCTAGAGTTAAAGCAAACACCAACATTTGGTCAGGTTTTGTTATCCTCAGTGTATTGGTGAAGACTGGCACATTGGCTCACAGCACTGTTTACCTGCCCAAGTACACTCCTGATAAGTGCCCTCACTTGCGACAGGCCCAGCATGTTGAAAAAATGTGGACACAGGCAATGCTTGTGGTGCATCCAACAGTATGGACAAGACTTGAGCATCAACGGGGCGAATCCGATGCTGTGGAGGAAATTTCCTTATTATCTAAAGAACATGGTCTACATGAAGATGCCCAGCAAGCTTACGTCTGTGTAGTAAGTCTATTGGAGTCTACTTGGGAGCAAAAAATATTTCCTTGATTCATAGCGGACTAACTTGTCAGTTCGCAGTGGAGTGCTGAGCTATTTGCCAATTATCATGAAACACATTTTGAGCTGCTGCAGACACCTCAAACATTTTGCCAATATTTGCAGTCCTATTTAATTCAGGGACTGACAATTCCAAATCTCTAGAGTGCCCCTCCTTGTCTGATGCTAATGCAGCAGCCATGTCTTTGATCAAAGGATCAGCCTATGATACCACACAGTCTGTATATTCAAAGTTGCATTTACGGGCAAAGCCCAGAAAATCCACAATACAAGACTGATCACAATGTTTCCTGCATTGATTAATTGCACATCAGGAAAGCATCCTTGTTCAAAAGATTGATTAATTATTTTAGTTGGTGGAGGTGCTATTATGTGGTACATTGCTTTAATCACTTTAGTTGGTATCCCATACCACCCAGCTGAGTTTTTATTTTTTAATGATGATATAATATTTTCTATGTGCTATATTGAGACTTTTTTAAAATCTGTGAGATACTCAGCTCCTTGCTGGAGTCCAAAGGGGTTTACTTTACTCTGATACTCTACTATATCAACATCTGACTTTGCCACCTTTACGAAGAATTCATTTAAACACTCCGGTATTTGAGCTGGATTTACAATAAGGCTATCATTTACTTTAATCCTAGATATTTTGTTTCTATTAATTCCAACTCCTAACTCTGATTTGACAACAGACCATACTGCATTTGTTTTACTTTTATGTTGTGAAATGAACTTATTGTTTGGGTGCTTTCACGACTGTTTTGAAGGTAGCTTTATAATGTCTAACATATTCAGTAAAATACCTGTTTTTATTATATTTCAGTTCATTATGTAGTTGCCTCTCCCCAGTACTAGAAATTTCTATACCCAGAGTTATCAATTTAAATTTACCAGTGATTTTGTTACATGTGGTTCTAAGTGGTAAAGTTTCATTAAACACCCTAAGAAAACTGCTTAAAAATTTGTCAGAGTTACTTCTACTTGAAATACAGCTGTCACAAAGCCATTCAACGTCTCTTAACTTATTTCTAAATACAGTTAAATTTTTTCATTGAAGTTCCTTTTCATAGAGCTTCTGTCACGTGGAATTTCTTTGTTAATTTTTGGTAGTTTAGTGAATAATGTAGAGTGGTCAGAGATTCCTAGATCTAAGCAAAATTTATGGACATTTTCAAATACATAGTTGGTTAGGATATTATCAATACAGGTGGCTGACCATGCATTTACCCTAGTGGCTTGCGTAAAGTTTACTTTGTAGCCAAAACTTTTTACTATGTCAGTGAATTTGGACTCATCATTGCTTTCACCTAGGATATTAATGTTGAAGTCGGCAGCTATTACAATCTTTTTTCCTTTTTCTTTGTTTAGATTTTCAAGGAGGCACTGAAATTTGGCCAGAAAAGCTTCAATTGTAGCTTTCTCTGGTACTCTGTAAATAGAAACTATTATGATATTTAGGTCCCTCAACTTGATACAGCAGCTCTCAAATATACTATCTTCATTCAAATGATTAAAACTATTTCTTATTGCATATTTTATATCAGAATGAGTAAATATGCAAGAGCCTCCATGTGATTTCTCACATCTAAAAAAGCTGTTTGCTACTTCAGAATTTTCGATTTTGTTAAAAATTTTAATATTATCAGATGAAAGCCAATGTTCATTGAGGCAAATAACTTTGATATTTTTACACTCAGAAAGAATAATTTGTAATTCATCCATTTTATGACTTTTGTTTTGAAAGTCAGCACTTAGACCATTTATATTCCAGTGCATTATGCAGGAACGTTCTTTCTTATTTATGATTTCAAGCAGTATTTTCTTTCTTGGGTTACCATTTCGGTCTTGCCGTTTTAGTTACCAAACACTGTTTCTAATCTCCATCATTCCTTATAAATTTCCCCCATTATTCAGAATTTTACAAGTATCAGCAAACATTTAAGAATTTTTGATCCTAATATGTTTAAATGAAGACCATCCTTACCCAGGCATTTATTGCTTAAGAACTTATTTGGATTTACATACACAGCTCCCATGTCGTTACCCTTTTGATACAATAACCACAGGGATCTATGATGGTGGACCCCTGTACATTTTGTGTGAGTAGCTCAGCCAACCCATCTTTACATCTCGTATTCAGGTGTAGAGCAGAGTACAAAAGTTGCTGTTCTCTCATTGTCTGTACTGTTTATCATCCATATTTTGCTTCTGTACAAGGCTACGCTTCTGACAAATACTTTCTAGCACTTAAATTTATTTTCAGTGCTAACAAATTCCTAATTTTCACATCTACAGTGTTGAGTGTTTTATTTTCCTAAATATAATTCCCTTGGCATCACCTGATTTAATTTGACTTAAATTCATTGCCCTTCTTTTAGCTTTTGTAATGTTCATCTTATAACCTCTTTTCAAGATGATATCCATTCTCTTCAAGTGTTTTTGAAAGTCCTTTGCAGTTTCTGACAGAATTACGATGTTATTGACAAATCTTAAAACTTGTCCCTGAATTTTAATTTCCTTTCCAAATTTTTCTTCTCGAATATATTCAGATAACCACTAAAGCCTGCTAGAAATGATAACTGTGAAATTATCTGCTGAGCTGCAAAAGATACTTTAATCTACATGTGCCAAATTATTGCAGTCAACGAAATTTGAAAAATTATCACAATTGATTTTTCCCCAGTTTGATCTCATGCAACATGGAGATGATGGTCAACATAGCCTTGAAATTTAAACTTAATATTGTGCATAAAATATTGTGCATATGATCCAGATACCTGCTGTAGATGGCCACTAGTAGCAGTTTTAAGTTGTACTAAATTTGGGTGAAAATATCACAGAGCTTACATGAATTTTGCAACCCTCATGTTATCCCTTGTATGCTAAAATCTTGAGGTTTTTTGTATCTCAGACTCAAATTTTCTGTAGTCTGACTTCATTTTTAGGGAACTAAAATGTGTCCACTTATTGTGCAATTACCATACCTTTAAATGTGCAGAGTAACACAAGTTCCTCACCAGTAAACATGATAAACTGTGAAGGCGCTGTGTCATGTGAACTAGTTGTTGAATGAGTTATGTAATATGCTGTTATCTTGCAGTGCACAGAATCCAGTGGCTATTCACAAGCTCCAGCAACCAGCTGCTGGTGAGGTGGATTTTCCAGCATTGCTAGGAGCAGCACATTTGACATATAATAAAAGATGGCGCCAAAGCTGGAGAATGTGACATTCTTTAATGGGCATAAAATGCCTATTGTTGGGCTAGGAACATTTCAGGTGATGTGACTGAAGATTGTTTTGAAACTCATTGCTGCAAGAGAGAAATTCCAGTAAAATAGAAGCTTTTTGATGGGTTGTCTTTGAGGCATAAAATTTCAGTAAATGTTTGTTTGAAACTCGAGTATACCAAGATTTGTCAGTCCTTATTTCTGATTTATTCTCTGTAGAAAATTAGAGTATTTGTTTTGAGTTGTTAATATATGACATGCCATAAGTTATGGAACAATTACAAAAATACATTACTTCCCAGTTACCTATAAATAATATAATACAAATGGAGGGAGAATCTACTCCTCTTTTCTTTAATACTAAAAAACACTTATTTGGAAGAATTATTCCGTGTCTTGTAATAAAGGAAGTGCAACATGATAGGTTCAGTTTGTCATAATTCTTGTTGTGACTTATTTTAGGTTGTTTTAGTTATAACTGTTTTTAGGTTTCCTTCAGATTAGTTATGGATAAGATTAAATTTTGTGGAATTAATGTTGTTATGCAATTGATATGATGCCAGTTTCTGTAGCTATTGACTGAATGCAGTGTGAAGTAAAGTTACCTATGAGCAAAAAGCTAAATGAGTTTTGGAGAATATTGAGATACTTATTACATGTAATAAATTATCTGTTGTAGTATTCAATTGTTATGTTTAGCAAGCACTATACTGATTTCTCCACTTTCATTCTGAAATGATGAGTGAACTAGCTTTTATAGGTTGTAGCATAAACAGCGACCCTTATGAATGGTATATTCAAGCACAGCATCAATAGAGTTATTTACTCACAAAATTTATCAACAGTTCATCGAATTTTGACAGTAATAGAGATATCCAACTGTGTGAAACTAGAAGTGAAACTTATCTACTCTTTCTTCTAGTGTATCTAACTTGGGTACGGAAAGGAGTGTAGTGCTCAACTATAAAACCAATTGATAATCTGCCCACTAAAATAAAACTCTGACAGTTGGCAGAACTGTTTTAAAATGTTGCTGTATTACTTGTCAGAGGGTACCCAGTACCACTACTAGTCATTTCCTTTCCTGTTCCACACACAAATAGGGCGGGGTAAAAAGACTGTCTGTGTACCTCCGTATGAGCCCTAATTTCTTGTATCTTATCTGTGTGGTCCTTACGTTGACAGCAGTGGAATTGTTCTGCAGTCAGCTTCAAATGCTGCTTCTCTAATTTTTTTCAATAGTATTCCTCTACAAGAACTTTGCCTTACCTCTAGGGATTCCCATTTGAGTTCCTGAAGTATCTCTGTAACATTTCCATGTTGCTTGAACCTACCAGTAACAAATTTAGCAGTCTGCCTCTGAATTGCTTCGATGTCTTCCTTTAATCTGACCTGGTATGGTTCCCATCACTCAAGCAGTACTCAAGAGTAAGTCACACTAACATCCTATATGTGGTCTGATTTATGGATGAATCACACTTCCCAAACTCTCCCAATAAACCAAGTCGACCATTCACCGTCCCTATCACATTCCTCATATACTGCAGCAAGCTGATGTTAGGGATTTTGATCTGTAATTTTCAGGTCCATTGTTTTGCCCTTCTTATACACAGGAGTCACTTGCGCTTTTTTCCAGTCGCTTAGGACTTTGCACTGTGCGAGAGATTTGTGATAAATGCAAGTTAGGTAAGGGGCCAGTGCTGTAGAATACTGTTTGTAAAACCATATTGGGATTCCATCTGGACCTGGCAACTGACTTGTTTTCAGCTTATTACTTATGCTTGTTACTATGTCGTCCATATGGGTGTCTGTTCAGTGGTCAAATGATGGTATGTTTGCATGACTCTCCTGTGTTAACGATTTGTTAAACATGAAAAATAAAACTTTGGCATTTATTTTGCTATCTTCAACTGCCACCCAGACTTGTTAACGAGTGACTGGAGGGAAGCCCGAGACCCACTTAACAATTTTACATAGGACTTAATTTTTCTTGGGTCTGCCAGATCTTTTGCTAAGGTATGGCCGTGGTGGTTATAGTATGTTATGCATATAGATCTTTCCACAGGCACATGAATCTTACTAACCTTTGCTTGTTGTTATTCACATGTTCTATTTTGAACCAAGAGTGCAACAGCCTCTGCTTCCTCAGCATTTTCCAAATTTCACTGTTAAACCATGGTGGGTCTTTCTGTCCTTAATCCACTTACAAGGCACATAATTCTCCTGACCACAATTTACAATATGCATAATTCCTCTATGTCCATCTTATTGAAAATAAGTGGTGTCAATTCGTTGTCTTGAGTGAGGTGCTAACAACTGCTCATCTGCTCTTTTTAGCTGAAACACTCTTCTATCCTTCTTGACTGATTTATTAATTTTCATAATCATAGTTGCTATAATAAAATTATGATCACCGACCCTGTCTCTATAATGATATTGTCAATAAGTTCTGGCCTATTTGTAGCTACGACATCTAAGATATTTTCATTGTGTGTGGGCTGCCAAACTGGCTGCTAAAGACAGGTTTTAGAAAATTTGTTGAAAATGCTTCACATGATTGGCTGTCTGTACTCTCCACAGTGAATCCATAGATATCTCAGTCTGCACTCACACCTGCAACTACTGTAATATTACTTACAAACACCTCAAGACATTCTACAAATGTCTTTAGAACTATCACAGTGGAATCAGGTGGCCAGTAAAAACATCCAACAATTAACTTGGTTTTACCTAGACCTGTTATATGAGACCAGTTGACTTTTGACTTCACTGTGAGCTCAACTTCAACCTCAGGAGAGAGAATATTTTTGTCAACTGCAATGAAAAGTTCCCCTCCTGTGGCCTCTAATCTGTTTTCCAATATTCGTTCCATGACTCGCTAAATATCTCAGAGCATTCCACTTTGGGTTTCAGCTTACTATCTCTGGAAGTGACGGAAACTTGGTGCACTTGCTCAGGAGACTTGAAATAATACATATGTAATGTTTCACGTTCATAGCATTGTTTTCGGCTGAGAAAAAAGTGCATTACTTTCTGGGCAACCCTCATTCTTCAGCATCCCACATTGTTCCACATTGATTATTGTAGATGATTATCTTCACCTTCAGTCTACTTTTCATTATTACTGAATTGTGATCTGAGTCTATATCTGCTCTTTGGTACACCCTACAATCCAGTGTATCTGGTTTTGTAATCTCTGACCATGATGTAATGCAGCTGGAATTTTCCTTCTTGTGATTTTTGAACTGTATGTTCACCATTAGTACTTGAAATTTATCGCAGAATTCAATTACTCTTTCTCCTCTCTCATACCTATTTCCAGTCCCATATTCTCACATAACTGTTTTGTTTTTTGCGAAAAAGTCACGAACAAGCATTGAGGTGTGTGTGGAAGCCTTATTGTGATGCAATTTCCATGAATGGTTTTGCCACATTTCTGGTTGTTTTCTTCAAATTTATTGCTGGAAATGGCACTTAACTTCCTGGTAGTACTCCTTATTGATTGTACAACCATTAAGCAGGAACTCTTGATACATTATCCCATTATAATGGAAGAAAACAGAAGAACCTTCACATGTGATTGAACTTGTTGAATTTTTTTTTTAACCTTTGACCTTCTGGCAGTTGCCATTGGGACAGTTGGGCATTCGTTTGGAAGTCATTCCCATTTTTCATTACCTGTTATAACCCCCTTTAGAAGTTATGGATCATTCATAGTATGAAGGCTTTCACGACCGGATGACATATCTTCTGGTAAATCTTCCGGGATGTAAGGTCGTGGTCCATGAAACTCTTCAGCTCCTAATGTTTCGTCCAGAGCTGCGCTGGACATCTTCAGAGGGGTATTTCTCCTCCGGTGAGTCTTGTGAGTCGGCAAGACTCACCGGAGGAGGAACACCCCTCTGAAGATGTCCAGCGCAGCTCTGGACGAAACGTTAGGAGCTGAAGAGTTTCATGGACCACGACCTTACATCCCGGAAGGTTTACCAGAAGTTATGGATCATTGTCGACTTTGTTCTACAATTCCTGAGCAATGTCTACATGGTGTAGTATTTGGTCAAAACTGAACAATTTTAGAGCAAACTTTCAAAATTTGCTGTACACATTTCATGCCCCAAAAAATTGCTTTGCATGAGCCAGAGGATATGCTGGTATCATCAGCAATCTCTCTGACAGTGATTCAGCTTCCCCCCCCCCCTCCCCCCCTCCCCCCCCCAAATCAGTAATTGATGTGCTATGATGTCCTGGGTGGTCATCATCTTCAGCATCTTCTTGACCCTCTTTGAAACATTTATACCACTTGTAAACTCTTGTCTTACTCGTAGTGGACTTGCCAAAAGGTCCCATCAACATTTCGAATGTGATGCTGCAGTTTATTCCATTTTCAAAGCAAAATTTACTGCACATTCTTTGAGACATCTTTTTTGAAAGTAAAAATTTGCTGAGCACTCAAAAACCTTTTCAGTTGTCAACAATAAAATATATATTCAAAGAATATGTATTCAAAGCAGCTGAAAATGCAAACATACTTGTGCACCAACAAGATTTCAAAAAATGAAAATTTGATGTATAAAGCCTACAAAATTCAAAAATTCCCATTACATTTTTTGATCATGCCTCGTGTTTTGGACTAAATTCAGTAGCAGTTCATAACCACACACTCATAATTATCTCCCAAAAGGCTCATTTGCAGGATTTCTTTGCTTTTATTATTGTAAGCTCTCACCCATGCCAGTTTACACTATTAATTATGGTACACTATATTGTATTACTTCAAAAATTTAGAAGAAAAGCAAAATGATTTTGAGTATCAAAGAAACAGTCTTTTATAATGCTGTGGAGACAAAGAAGAAGATATCTAACTAGGTGTATTTTTATTTATGGATCTATCAAATAATATCAGCTTAAAGAATGACCAATTCATGGTGCATGAAATCATTTTTTTTAAACGCAAGAACTGGTTTCATCGCACTGTTTTAAAGATACACTCTTGTGGTGTACTGTGAAACAACAAATGTTTGATCATCATGAAAGAAATGAAATTCGGCAATAGACAATTCATGATGGAATGTAACAATATTATAAAAAGGATAATTGGTGCTCAACATGTAGCAGGGACAGTTGAGTTACAGATAGGTTTCTTTGTGACTCAGTATCTCCACTATATAAAAAAATTAAATTGTAACTCTTTACACATCAAGATATGGTAACATACAATGAAGGCATTAAGTAATGAAACGAGATGTTGCTGGAGTACTACCTAATATATTGCAGGTTTACAGGTTAACTATTCCATTTTTCACCATCCAATATTGGTGATAAATTATTTACCACACAACAGAAGGTCACTTTTATTTCAGCAATTTTTGCTGTATATAAGGACAGAGTTTTTGGAACAGTAGTACTAGAAAATGGGCATGTAACACAACATGTTGGTTGTGCTAAGTAAAATAAATCTCCAATTTTGGCTGACAATACTAAGTACAGAACAGGATACTATTTCATAATTATTTTCCCTTGTAGAACCAAATCATATAATTATCAAGTTAGATATGACTATTATTCATTGATGATGTACTCGAAGTTCAGCAGTATCTGTGAATAATACTTAAAAAATGCAATTTGACTGATTACTATATTTATCTTCTGTGCTATCTGGATTTTGGCTTTTATGCCATTCTCAAGTACAATGCTAAAATTTTCTGGACCATTATTACTTCATATCTATTAAGGCAGTCTGAAGTAACTTTGTAATGCCCTAACAGATATGACATAATAATGATCTAACTACTTGCAGCATTGTACTTGAGAATGGCATAAAAGCCGAAATCTGAATAATATGGAAGATAAATATAGTATTACACAGTCAAATGGTGGTTTACTTTGTTTAAAAAATATTGCACGACTGCAGGCTCAACACCGTCTAAAACTGCTTGGTAATAGATATATTCAACATATTTACCTGTGCCTTTGTCCACATATATATGAATCATATGTATTGTGCATAGACACATATGCATGAATCTCTGCTGTGTTACACTGTATGACTCCATAGAGGATGTTAAATTTATCTGTGGTGTTCAGCCATGTGGGATGATCTTGGTCCCAAAACATGTTGCAAAAAACTTTGGTTCACTGTAGTGCACATTATTGCGACCTGTTTGACACTTTGAACAGCACAAATAAGACACAAATTGTGTTTCATACTTTTAAAGTATTACAATTGAACTAAATACAGAAAAGAAGTACCAGAATATTTTTGTAGAAAATTTTTACATATCACACGTTCTCATCCCCATCCCTAGGACTAGTGGGTTGATAATGACATATCACACATTCTCATCCCCATCCCTAGGACTAGTGGGTTGCTAATGCCCACACTACTTTTATATGAAAAATTTGTTGTATATATACCAAATTTTGTTGAAATAGTGTCATAAAAATAATCAAGAAACATTTAAATCTCTTACCTAATTTACCTCTCCCCCCCCCCCCCCCCACTCCATTTCTCTCACTGTTTATCCAACTGTTTCATCATATCCTATCCCTCATCCACGTGCCTCGTCACAGCCTGTCCTGCTTCCACCTGCGCCCTCATAAGATGCCCCCTTCCACCTTCACTCCCACAACCTGTCCATATTCCTCCTCCTGCCCCACAACCTGTCCTCCTTCCACCTGCCTCCTCACAACCTCTCCCATTTCCACCTCACACCCAAACCCTTTTTCACATGTCTCCTCACAGCCTCTTTCATTTTCACCTGCCCACTACCCTACTCCATCTTCCGCCTGTCTCCTGCACCACCCCCTTCTCTCTGGTTGTCTCCCCCATTCCCTTCTCTCTGTCTCTCCTCTACCCCCTTCTCTCTGTCTCTCCTCCACCCGCTTCTCTCTTTCTCTCTGTATGTCTCCTCCAAGCCCCCCCCCCCCCCTCTTGTATGTCTCCTGCATCCCCCTCTCTCTATTGGTCTCCTACACTCCTTCTCTGTCAGACTCCTACACCCCCTCTCTCCAGACTCCTACACCCCACCTCTTTGTTGAACTCCTATACCCCCCTCTGTCTCTGTCTCATCCACCCCCTCTCTGTGTCCGTCTTGTCCACCCCCTCTCTGTGTCCATCTCATCCACCCCCTCCCTTTGTCCATCTTGTCCACTCCCACTCCCTGTCAGTCTCCTCTGCCCCTCCCCCTTCTCCCTGTCGGTCTCTCCCACACCCCCCTTCCTGTTGGTCTTGTGCCTCCCCTCCCTGTCAGTCTCCTCTGCCCTCTCCCTCCCTGTCTGTCTCCTCTGACCTCCCCCTCCCTATCAGTCTCATCCACATCTCCTCCCTGTCAGTCTCCTCCACCCCACTCCCTGTTGGTTTTCTCCACCATCCTGCTCCCTTTCAGTCACCTCCACCAGACCCCTCCCTGTCAGTCTCCTCCAACCCCCTCTCTGACAGGCCTCTGCACCCTCTCCGTCTCTCTCTATCTGTCTCCTCAACCCTCGATCTCTGTGTCTGTCTCCTCCTCCCTCCATCTCTCTCTGTGTCTGTCTCCTCCTCCCTCCATCTCTCTGTATGTCCAACTCCTCCCCCCTGTCTATCCTTCTTCTGGCACCCCATCTTCACATCATCCTCAGTGGGAGGAGTGGGACAGCAAGTGATATGTGTACCATGTTTGGTTGAAACTGATCCTGTAGTTTAGAAGGACCTTCATTTTTATAATACAGTAGCATTTTATCCATGGCCTGATCCACATATACGTATGCCATATATACTGCAAACATTTCTTCTTTCCGATTGTCTCTGTCCATTTCCTCCTTCCCCTCTTGATCTACCTCCTCCTCTATCTCCTCTCTGTCCATCTCCTCGTCCACTTCCTCTCAGTTAAATTTAGGCAGCATAAGTGTGAATAGCATTAAGTTGCATAATGATAGTTCATTGTTAACTTAGTATAAATACTAAGTTTCTTTGAGTATAAATACTAAGTTTGTTTGATGTCTTCGTCTCCTGTCAGTATATGCTTTGACTTGTTCCACATCCCTGAAGGTTCTCCTTTATAGGATCTACAGAAATGATGAACTAATGAGTCAGTGAGTGAATGAATGAATAAATAAATAAATAAATATAAAGAGGAGTTAATGTACTTAAACACTATAAGGTGTGATCAAAAAGTTTGTGGAGCATATATGCAACATAGTGTGACTATGATGTGGGTATATAAGCACTGACGTGTAGGCAAGGGATTAATGTGGCATTTATATCTTCCTGATGTGAACTATAGCAATGTTATTACCAAGTGCCTCCAAACAGGACACACATGCTGTTATTCTGTCCTTGGCTGCTGAATTACAAACACCAGTAGACATACCCATACTTTGTAGAATGAAGAATGTGTACGGGGTGTATAGGGTGTGCAGTCAAAGCGAAACATCCAGGAAAACTATGACGAGAGGTGCTGCTGCTTCATGATTATGCACATCCCCATATCACAAATGGTGTAACCCATAAATTATGCCAATTCAACTGAGAGACAATTGAGCACCCGCCTTATAGCCCAAATCTCTCCCCATGCAATTTTAACCTCTTCGGTCTCTGGAAAAAGGCATTGAAAGGTCAACCATTCCTGTTGGATGAGAATGTGCAGTAGGCATTTACGGACGTCTTCACACAGTAGGATATGAAGCTTTACCAAAGAGGTATCTTCAATTTGGTGCATTAGTGGGATGATTGCCACAATACTGATAGTGATTTTACCTGATTGGCATACCAATTGTAGATTGGGCCTTCAAATGTAAACTATTTGATCACCCCTTGCAGTTATATTGTTAGCAGATTGGAACCCTTTGTTATTGTAGTAATATTGAATCCAGTTCATTTTTTACAGTCGTCTAAAGGTGAAGTTGGACGTGCTGTTGATATTGCCTTGGAAACAGGCTACAGGCACATTGATACAGCTTACATGTATGGAAATGAAGCAGAAATAGGGCAAGCTTTAAAGAAAGGGCTTGATTCAGGGAAACTGAAACGTGAAGATCTTTTTATTGTAACTAAGGTGAGTAGTTGGCATTACAGCTTCTTGTACTAGTTTAGATTGTGGCATGTGTGCTTGTGGCATGTATGCCTCCGTGTGTATGCTGAAGTGTGGTGCATAATTTGCCCTTTTCAATATGATGCTCCTACATGACCTGCAATGACAGCAACTCTGAACTCCTTCAAGCTCATTCTGTCTTTTGCAGTTGCTTTGCTGAAGATTTTGCTGGAATTGACTACATTATTGTGCAGTGCCACCATTTCATTGTCATTATCATTGTCACTATTGGAGCTTACTGATTTCTGATAACTTTGCAGTTCATTCAGTAGCTGATATTGCATTTATTGGTCAGATGATCAGCATGCAGAATCCATGATTCCATTAGTGAGGAACAGAGGATGTGGTTCAGCCATACATGATTATCCTGGTTGGTATGAAAGCGATGCCCAATAATGTTTTCCGATGCACAGAATATATTTTTAAAGACATATCAACACATACCATCAAGAGAACCTGAAGCGCTCTGAATGATATAGTCATCAAATAGGAAATGACTTACAGACAGAAAAGCACATGATAAGCTAGATCTACAGTGGTAATCTGAAATTCAGGACAGACAAGTAATGTGTACTGTCCAACAACCAAGCCTTGGAAGTGAACACTAGAGTTCAGTATCTGTCCATTATAATTATCCGAGCTGTTATGCCGTGGTCGGTTGATGAATTGTGTGTCAATTCCCAATGTTTTGTCCCCATCTGTGGAGGACATCTTCAAGGGGGTCTGTAGCTTGATGGAAGGTCCAACACACCCACTGGCTCGCTACTGACTACAGTCAGTTGGGAATTGACACACAATTCATCAACCGACCTTGGCATAACAGCCCAGATAATTATAATGGACATGACATTTCCGGCCGTGAAAGTCTACATTTTAGTTCAGTATCTACCTGTAATCCTCATGGTTCCGCTGTCGCTGCACTCATTAGCAAGGTATTCAACGTAAAAGATGTGATTTCACATAGTGATCCTTTTCAGTTTCAATTTATTGCTCGTAACATGTAATTTTACATGTATGTGCATTTTCAAGTATGTGTAAAGTTTTTACAAATACATTTTTGTAAACAAGGGGTAAAGAAATTAATTTACTGTGGTCTTTTCACTACTCTGTGAAAAAAGACAGATTTTATTGTTAATGTGTAACTACTTGAATGATACAATAACTTTAATGGTTGTGCATGTAAAGGTGGAATACAAAGTACATAACTGATAAGCTGTCACATTTATCACTATTGCTTGCATCTTTATTTTATGTTTTCTGAGTTTGCAGTGTTTGTTGATGGCAGAAGAATCTTTAGCAAGAATCTGCTGTTGAGCATCACATTCTGTTGCTTTGGGGCGGTAAAGTGGTTTAGGCTATTCTCTAATGGCTACCCTGTAAAAGTTTATATTCAGAAATAAAATCAAACAATGGAAAATCCAGGATGGAATGTAACAATAACAGAGAAGGAAAGTTGCTACTCACCTTATAGCGGAGATGCTGAGTCACAATAGGCACAACAAAAAGATTCACACAACTGTAGCTTTCGACCATTACCGTATTTACTCGAATCTAAACCGCATTCGAATCTAAGCCGCACCTGAAATTTGGGACTCGAAATTCAAGGTGAGAGAAAAGTTTTAGGCCGCACCTCCAAACCGAAACAAAGTTGGTCCGTTATAATATGAGACATAATTTAGGTCGAATGAATGACGATACAGCTACAGTAGTTTGGTTCGAGTCATAAGCTTAGCAGTTAAGTTTTACCAGGTAATCATTGCTGTGCGTCAGGCGCTCCGTCCGTATGTATACGGGTACCCTTCCTTTTTCACGTGCTTCGTCTGATTTTAATTGATTGCTTATTTCTTTGATCTGATAAGTGCCGTTCTCTTTGTTATAGGTGTTTACGTCACTCTAAGCTGAAAATGCATTACTGTATTGTGCCATGCATTGTTTGTCGCTTTCTGGTAATGAGTGTTTACGGCAAGTCGCCGCTCGCCGCGTGGCTTGCTTTTGTGCACGGTACTGCCACTTACAATTAAAAAAGAGAGAGAGGAATCGTCTCATTAGCGAAACAATGCCAAGAGACTGCTATTTGTTGTTACTTACACTGCTGTCTTTGATAATGATCAACAAGAACCAAATAATAGACTTCGTATGATAGATGTTCTGAACGAGAGTTAGCGAAAATTTTCCTCCGTTTGAAAATCTTTGCAGACGCCTCTTTTAGTACATTACATTCTGCACCAAAATTAGTCATATTAGATTTAAAAATCTAGTCCATTGCCGTGCTTCATTTCTGTCTGTATCACTATTAGGCATAAGAATAATACGTCTATAAACATGACATGATGTGTATATTCTTCCGCGTTTGCTGTTGTCTCCCTCTATTTTCGTAGTTTATTAGGCAGACAGGATTTAAATGAGATAGCAGCAAACATGAAAGAATACATGACAAAATGTTTATATTCGTATTATTCTTATGGTGAAGAGAATACTGCATGTGATTCACAATTCATAAAAGTTCTTATTAGCAACCATCTCTTCTCACAGGTAGGAAAAAATTCAGAACGTTGAGTTTCCCATATTGACAAACATCCCAAACAGTCTTGCCAGTCGGAATTTTGTAGTACATTGAAATGCTGCTACATTCGAAGATGAACAATACGAAATTTGTATTGCCTTCGTTGGATAATGTATGAAAATCTAGTGGTTGAAACTCGGGGCGGAGAAAAAAAGCTCGTCTTCCACCTTTTTTTAAAATTTATTTACTGACGCAGAGGTTTTGGCGCCAGTATTTATCTTTGTGCCTGCAAAGCATGCCTGTGTAGCGCTACATATATTCGATGGCAGAAGTTAGTTGTGGCGGCACCTACCAACATTTTTCAGAACTTCCGCTTACTGTGCACTCGATTCTAAGCCGCAGGCGGTTTTTTGGATTACAAAAACCGGAAAAAAATGCGGCTTAGATTCAAGTAAATACGGTAAGCCTTTGTCAGCATTAGACACACACACACACACACACACACACACACACACACACACTCTACTTGCGCACACACGTTTGCAGTCTCAGAAAGCTGAAACCACACTGCATCCTGCGAGCAGCAGCACCAGTGAATGTTGGGAGTGGCGACTGGGTGGGGGTAAGGAGGAGACTGAGGCTGGGAGGGGCAGGTATAGTATGGTGGGAGTGGCGAACAGTGAAGTGTTGCAGGAGAGAAGGTGCGGGGGGGGGGGGGGGGGGGGTAAGTAGCGGAAATGAGAGAAATAAAAAGAAATTAAAAGACTGGGTGCGGCGGTGAAATGATGGCTGTGTAGTGCTGGAATGGGAACAGGGAGGGGGCTGGATGGGTGAGGACAGTGACTAACGAAGGTTGAGGCCAGGGGGGTTACGGGAACGTAGGATGTATTGCAAGGAAAGTTCACACCTGTGCAATTCAGAAAAGCTGGTGTTGGTGGGAAGGATCCATATGGCACAGGCTGTGAAGCAGTCAGTGAGATGAGGGATATCATGTTTGGCAGCGTGTTCAGCAACAGGGTGGTCCACTTGTTTTTTGGCCACAGTTTGTCGGTGGCCGTTCATGCAGACAGATAGCTTGTTGGTTGTCATGTCTACATAGAATGCAGCACAGTGGTTGCAGCTTAGCTTGTAAATCACATGACTGGTTTCACAGGTAGCCCTGCGTTTGATGGGATAGGTGATGTTAGTGACCGGACTGGAGTAGGTGGTGGTAGGAGGATGTATGGGACAGGTCTTGCATCTAGGTCTATTATAGAGGTATGAGCCATGAGGTAAGGGATTGGGAGCAGGGGTTGTGTAGGTTCGGTGGACGGCAGAATACCATGGTAGGAAGGGTGGGGAGGATAGTGGGCAGGACATTTCTCATTTCAGGGCACGATGAGAGGTTATCGAAGCCCTGTCGGAGAATGTAATTCAGTTCCTCCAGTCAACTCCACAAACGTAATTCACACACACGACTGCAGTCTCAGGCAACTGAAACCACCCATGTCAGTAAGAGATGCATTGTGAGAGTAAAATAAGTAATTTGTGTGTGATTTGATTGACAGGTGAGCTGTATGAGCAAAATGGAAGAATCTACAAGACTCCTACAGCAAATATCTAAAATTCATAAAGGAAGGCACAGGTTCAGCCAAGAAATATCAGAATTGCCCATTGGCAGATAAGTTGGAGTTTTTTGTGACACACCTCACTACATCCTACATCATCAAATGTTGAAGAGTCAGAATAATCATTACTTGACATTGAGTGTTGAGAGATAGAAGCATCAAATGAACCAACAGTGTCAGCTCTCCTTTGGCAAAAAAGCCAAAATGAAAAAATTAAGGAAGCTATAGCTGCAGTCCCAAAGAAGAGAGAAGCATGAGTTCTACCAAATAGGTGACTTATTTTTGAGCTGTTCACATTCATTCAAGCCGTTCACATTTTGCACACTAACTCATTTAAAAATCCACTGGCTCAGTTATTTGGAGGTAGTGAACTTGCAGCATTAAACAATGCAACATCATTGCAGCTGTCCCATGCATTGCTTCCATCATCCAGCTCAGTGACGACACAATGTAGTACTGATACTGGATCATCAAATGGTGTCACCATACGGAGCAAGATGGTGCAGTGGTTAGCACATAGGACCCGTATTCTGGAAGACGACCGTTCAAACCTGTGTCCAGCCAACCAGGCAACGTGATTTCCCTAAATTGCTTCATGCAGATGCCAGGGTGGTTCCTTTAAAAGGGCACAGCCAATTTCCTTACCCACCCTTCCCTAATCCGAGCTTGTGCTCCATCTCTAATCACCTTGTTATCAATGGGATCTCCTCCTCCTCCTCCCCCTCCTCCTCCTCTTGATATTACCATTGTAATCTTGGAATCAGGGGGATCTTCCAATGACTTTTCTAGTGCCAGAGAAATGTACAAGAAGGCAAATGTTATTTTCAATGTAGATGACAAAGCTCACAATTGTTTGTAGACAGTGTTGACAATATTTTTCCATTTATATCTTATTTATCTAGTTCCATGTTTTATGATTACTAATAGTTTTGAAAATATGTAAGTATTGATATAAATCTGGTGGTATTGAAAGTGCCTGTAAAATAAAGTAAAATTATAGTAAATGATGTATATCATAAATAATATTCTTCCAAACAGTGATAGTAGAATCAGTTGACATCATAAATAATATGATTACTTAGTCTTTGCTTTGAACCCAAGAGCGTTCCCTAGTTCATTTCATTTTTTTCTGATTTTCAGTTGAATGAGTATGTGTAAAGTTTCAAATAGTTTGTGAGGCATTCAAAAATAACTGAAGAACCAGTCTTCACAGTTCCTTGAAAAGACAGTGAAATTCACCATGATCTTTTTGTTTATTGTTAATATCATGTACAGACTTTCTTCACTTCCTTGAAGCGGAAGCAAATAAAAGCAAATTAATCATCATTAGAACTGCTACTCTTGTTAACTGAACACCAGCTGACTCACTCACAACAAGCACCATTCGACAACTGTATCACAGTGTCCTGCTCATGTTCTGTTTGAACACAGCCAATCATTATGGGGGACCAGGCATTCTGACCACAAGAGAAGCCTGCTCTCTGTTTGACTGGGCCTTACAAGCTCATTTCCTGTAACAGTTTCACTTTTATGTAGATTTCTATTGGCAAAAGCTATAGATTTGTGTCCAACTTACCATCTACAATCTTCTCTTGGAATAAATGTGCTCCCAATCCTCTGTCACTGTTATCACTCTTAATTCATAAGATAATATGGTAAGAAATCCAGAAGTAATGTCCAAGCTAGTCATGAATTTAATAGTGTCAAGCTTTTGAAGTAACTCATTAGTATTTTCGGATTAATTAATTCCCTCACCAAAAATTTTTTAAATGTCTACGATCAATAAATAGTCTTTCTCCCTCATCTTTCTTTGAAACAACAAAAGGAGTGTTGTTGTACTCATTACAACCTCTCTATGTTATAACCAACTTTCCATTTTCTGCAACTTCACTTTCTGGAAATGGTACACCATATAGCTTAATAATAAATTATTCATGTGGTTGTAACTTTAATTTGCATTCATAGTTTCTGACTTTCCCCCATTGAGTATGTCATAATATTCTCATAAGCAGTTCTCTTCCGTGTAATCATCATTGTTCTCAAAGTATCCCTTTCTTTAGCATCAGCAACTTCCTAGTTTGGTTGTTGCTGTTTGTACTATATTATTCTGAACAATTAATGTAGCCTTAGAGAAATTATTCTTTTAGAATCAGTAAAGACTTGTTTTCTATTGAACCAAAAGTTCAGCTTTCACAATCCTATTTGTTCTCAAAATAGTGTTTTCATTCAAGTGTGGTATTAATAGACAACCTTTTGAGAGTTTTACATTGCCAATAGTAAATGATAAAAGTATTTGTTTCTTCACATCCTTGCTATATCTCCCAGTAGCTCCCCATATTTTAACCCCCATTACAGACATTTCAACAAAATCTGGGCTGTTTTTAATTTTGATCCTCAGTTTTTCATAAATGGATTAATAATAATAATAATAATAATAATAATAATAATAATAATAATAATAATAATATTTATTCAACCCCTAGAAATAATACAGTTTCTGGACATCATACAGATTATTCTTCTGAATACGTCAGTTTATAAATTACAAGCTAAAGATTTGTTTGTATTAATAAATTTTACATTTTGATGGATTTTACATTTGGTAGTATACAATCACGATATTACAAATATTGTTTTTATCAACATTATATTAGTTGCAGGTTACTTAAAACTATTAGCTTGACATACCTATGAAGCACTTTTCATACAGATATAATACTCATTTAGGGAATAAAAAGGGTTTTCAATTAGAATTCTTTTTAGCTGATCTTTTAATTTGTTAGTAGGAATGGTTGTGAGACTTTTTGGTAGGGCATTGGCTAGCTTCAGCCCAGCATGAAGTGCATTTTTTTCATATAAAGCTGTTCTGTGGCTATTTACATGGTATCTGAACTTTTGCCTTGTATCATACTGGTGCAGGTCACAGTTGAAATTCGGATTTATTGTTTTCACAAGCAATATAACTTTCAATATGTATACACCTATAATGGTAAGCACACCTAATTTTGGGAACAGATTCCGACATGATTCTTGAGGTTTGGCACCACAAATAATTCTGATAACTTTTTTCTGTAGTATTAATAATGTACTTAGGTTGGCTTGAGTTGTTGCACCCCATATTTCTACAGCATAGTTTAAGTTT
Organism: Schistocerca nitens; assembly: GCF_023898315.1. NCBI lineage: Eukaryota > Metazoa > Arthropoda > Insecta > Orthoptera > Acrididae > Schistocerca > Schistocerca nitens. The sequence goes on along the minus strand of NC_064620.1, from coordinate 467,378,041 downwards.
GATGAGAATAGGGCATGATAAGCAGTTTTTAGTACACACATGTCCTTACAATATTTGCTAATCATATTTATAGCAAACACATTCTTCGACAGCTTACATGCTAAGGAATCAATATGCATGTCCCATTTGAGGCTGTCCTGGATTGTAATTCCCAAGAACTTTGTCCATTTTTCTTTTTTTACAATGTCATTTCCTATGGATAATTTCATGTCAAATTCTATTTGTTTCCTTGTGTTAAATTCCATCATTGCAGTCTTTGAAGCACTTACATTTAGATGGCTTTCATTAAAATACTTGACTATTTCATTAGTTACACTGTTGCACTGTACCTCCAGACTCTCATAGTCTTTGTGTTTACACACTATTGATGTGTCATCTGCATACAATATTTTTGTACAATTAGGAGAACAATACTGTATATCATTAACATAAATCAAGAAAAGAAGGGGTCCCAAGACAGAACCTTGAGGCACTCCATATTTGATATCAGTAATTTTAGATTTGTAAGACCCACTGTTTGTTTTAAGCAAGACAAATTGTTTTCTATTGCTCATATACGATTTTATTAGCTCATAGCCAGTGCCTCTGATACCCAGGTTCCACAGCTTGTCAAGTAATATGGTGATGTTGACACAAACAAAAGCTTTTTCTAGATCAAGGAACACTCCAGTTACATACTCCTTGTTCTCTATGGCCATTATTATTTTGTCTATTAATTGTGCTGATGCTACTGATGTTGACTTGTTTTTCATAAACCCATTCTGATTTTCAAATATTAAATTGTGTTGACTCAGGAATGTCATTAGTCTAGTGTAAATAACTTTCTCAACCACCTTAGAAAATGCAGGTAAGATTGAGATGGGGCGGTAGTTTTCAATTTTAGATTTATCACCTTTCTTGTGAATCGGGGTTACTTGTGCTGTCTTTAGACTATCTGGGAAACAACCTGATGCAATTACATCATTTACTGCTGTGGTCGTGGCATCAGATATGTTGTCTATGCATCTTTTCAGTGTACTGATAGACAATCCATCATAACCTGCTGATTTTGTATTTTTTAATGACATTACTATGTTTCTGACTTCCTTGTTATTGGTTGGGGCCAAGTATATGGTTTGTTTGATTGGAATGCCCCTATATCTATGCTGAAGATTCTTAAAATGGTCATTGACAGATTTTCCAACAGAAGAAAAGTACTCATTAAAAACATTTGCAATCTGACATTGACATTTCATGATATGCCCTTTATGGTTTATAGTAAAATCACTTGTTGATCTGTCCTTACAATACCTAAAGCTATTTATTACTTTCCAAACAGCTAAACCTGTGTTAGTAGAGTTTCTTAACATTGTGGTTACATATTTACTTCTAGTTTCTAGCAGAAGATCTTTATAGTAATCCTGATAGTTCTTAAATTCTACCTTTAATTATTATTGTTATTATTTATCATTGCATATTGGAAAAGTCTAAGTTTCTCTCTTGCTGTTTTTACTTCATGATTTATCCAGTTATTTTTTTGTATCTTTTTGGTCATTTACTGTAAAGGTCATTTCTGGACATGAGACATTGAAGCAATAATAAAAATCTGATGAAAACTCACTGAAAGTAATGCTGTTTTTTTCACCACATTGTTGGCTTTTTAGCAAACTGTTGAAATCTTTAACATTGTCATCATTGGTCATTCTTTTTGTCACATATTGTTTCTCTTTTCTATTGACATGAAGATTTTCAGCTTCTATCAATACCTGTACTGCGTGGTGGTCAGAAATGGCAAGCTCCAGAGCTGATGCACTGCATGTGAAGTGGGACATGTTAGTTATAATGTTGTCAATGCATGATTTTACACTATTGACCTCTCTAGTGGGCTCGTTTATCAGAAATGCTAAGTTAAATTGATCTAGTATTAGCATTAGTTTTTTAGATACAGAGTCATTGGACAGCAAGTCGATGTTTATATCTCCAGTTAGTATTATGTTAACCCAGCCATTTTTATTGCAGTGTTTACTGTCAATGTCAACAAGCAGGTCATTAAGAACATCAAAGAAACTATCTAGGCTACCAGATGGAGGTCTGTATAGGCCTATAATAATGAAGTTCTCTTTCCCCCACTTATAATTAATTGCTGCTAGTTCTATTACACCCTCAATGCTGAAAGCACTTACATCTATTACACTATAATTACTACCACTGGCTGCAAAGATAGCTACCCCGCCACCACGTTTCTCTTTTCTACTGAAGGCAGAGCAAAAGATCATGGAAAGTGGCTTACATACACTAATTAGCTCATCTGTGTACCAGTGTTCGCTTATAACTAAAACATCAGGGTTGTCAATTGCTGCAATGGTATCCAACTCGTTGTGCTTATTGCCAAGACTTTGAAAATTCTACTGAATTAATTTGAAAGTGAGTTTGGATTGTTGAATGCATGATGGACGTGTCACCCTAGCAGAACCACTTATACATTTATCCCTAAAAAAGAAATATCAGTTGACAGAGTGGGTTTGGTATTTTTCACTATCCATTGATTCAAGTTGGTCTGTTTCCATGTACTGGGAGCCTGGGAAGAATCAGCTTTACCTGGTGTTTTCAGCAGCCATTTGTCCAGTGTCATCTGTCTATACCCATTCCTGCAGTCTTCTTGTGTTGTGGAGCACTCATTCTTCGAATGTGTGTGTTTTGAGTATATGTTGTTCCTAGCATTTACGACGATTTCACAAATAATGGACGCTAAGTGACTTTTTCCGCGCTGATTGAGGTGAAGTCCTTGAGTGGTGTAAAGATCTCTACTAAAATGTTGCACGTTAACCATTTGTATATTTGCGTAACAGTTGCAAATTTCTGCATATTGACTGTTTGTATATGCTACTGCCCTGTTTACACACGAGAATTGAGGCAAGTCATACCTGTGTGGAATACTGAGAACAATGACGTTTGAGTCATGTAGATGGTTTAGAGCAGATTTTAGGGCATTAACAGCATGCAAACCATCGTTGTGTGCGACGTCATTTACACCACCACATATTAAAATGAAGTCTTCCTTCATTGTCTTTTGAAAGATATTGTTTACAGTTGAAAGCACTTGGTCAAGACGAGCGCCAGGTTTAATAAAACCTGAAGCATTTACTTCACTGTTTATGCTTTTTATTTCGTGTGCAAGGCCTCTAAGATGACTATCACCCATTAAACATATGTTTATTCTTCTTGCTGCATTTGTGGTGTTAGTTAAATTAACTGTCATCTTGAATGTTGAATTTACCTTGCTTCTATTTACGAGTGACGGTTTTGGCTGGCGAGGTTCCACATTTTGCTTAATAACAGACTTTTTTTTCAGATGGTGCACGATTTGATCTTTTGTAGGTAGGCCTACCATTTTTTGGAGCACGGCAGGAGAATTTATTGCTAAAGATGATGAAATGATTGCGCTATGGTTAGCGTTACCGGTACACCCAGAATGTGTTGGAAAACTTGAAATGGCGACGGAATCTTTGGTCACTGTGTACACTTTATTTCTGTCGAATTCACTTACGCCCTGGTCGGCGGTTTTTAGTTTTCTATGATCATTTTCAAGACATTTGAGTCTATCAGCTAACACTTTGTTTTCTGCCAAGGATCTGCGCAAAATTTCTTGCAACGAATTAATAGTTTCAACTAGTTTTGCTTTGTCAGGATGGACTCCACATGTTACACACTTACATTTTGATCTGGATGATTTTTCACTGCAAGTTTTTTGCGTGGCACTAGACTTGAAACTTTGCGAAGCACTTTTGTTGATCATCTTCTTGCTATTGATGCCGGATAACATTTGAAAATTCAAAATAACTGGAGGCACAAATTCACTAAACTTCTCAATCGCCGCCATCTTACCGGTATTACAAAGCAGTTAACAACCCCCCCCCCCTCTCCTTCCGGTTACCAGCTTGGAAGTTTGGATGTAGGTATAAGGACTTTCCTGTAACTTGCATTCATTTCTGTCATCCCCTTCATACGACAGATCATTTTCAGTTTCTCTGAAATCCCTACTTTCTGTCCTGTATTTTTATGGGTGCCTCCCATTCCATATATAATGCATTTATAGCCATATCTGATCCCCTTTGTAGTCACAGTTTTCAGTGGCAGAATTATCCTCTCTATCGTCCAACTTATTATTCATTTCTTTCCACCAATCAGGATGCATCTTCTCACAAACTTCTGTTAGTTCAGTCCTCAGCTCCTTATTTCTCTTATTGCCATTACATTTATCCCAAGCTACGCTCAAAATTTCATGCTATATGTTTTTCTCCTACTCTTCTTTATTTCCCCTATTAATCTAGTAACTAACAAATATTGACTGGTAAAATTTGATCTAATGAACATATTTATCTCTTGCTGTTTCTTTTATAATCTCAGCATAAAGCATCCCTTTCTTACCATAAGCCACCACCACTGTCACCATCATTCTTTTCATTGTCATCATCGTTGTCATCATCATCATCACTAATACACTGAAGAGCGAAAGAAACTGGGACACATGCCTAACATCATGTAGGGCCCCTGTGAGCATGCAGAAGTGCCGTAGCAAGACGTGGCGTGGACTATTAATGTCTGAAGTAGTGCTGGAGGGAATTGACACCATGTATCCTGCAGGGCTGTCCATAAATCTGTAAGAGTATGAGGGGGTGGAGAACTCTTCTGAACAGCACATTCCAAGGCATCCCAGATATGATCAATAATGTTTGTTCTTGGGGAGTTTGGTGGCAAGTGAAAGTGTTTAAACTCAGAAGAGTGTTTCTGAAGCCACTCTGTAGCAATTCTGGATGTGTGGAGTGTTGCATTTTCCTGCTGGGAATTACCCACGACAGTCAGAATGCACAATGAACATGAATGGATGTATGTGATCAGACAGGATGCTTACATACATGTCACCAGTGTCTTTGGCACTTCAGTGTATTACAGTTGAATGATAAAATCTTTTCACCCCAAGTACATAATCATCAGTCACCAATTACAACATTTAAATCTAGGCAGTTACTTTCACTTCCATTATCTCATTACCCTTAACTTATCTATGCAGAACTGATCATAATTATTATCTGTAATTTTCTGCCCCTTTGAAATTTCATTTTTGGGCTGACTAGAAATTTGTGATCACTTCGGCATCCAACACTACCTCTTCATTATATATGTTTAGGATTTCTGATATCTGTCACACTATCACGCATTGCTTTCCAGAACTTTGTATTGAAATGCAACGTTGGTTCAAAAAATTACAGACATTTGTCCACAAAATTCTTCTATGCTTATCTTTTACTTATTGTGCATGGTCTCCTTTGAAATACTCTCATCCACAATTGGTACACTGCTCCCAATGCCATTTCCACTTCTGGAAGCACTCTTGGTCCTCCTCTTGCTGGGTCATGTGAATTGTCGTCTGAGAGTTTTCTTGTATCTTGTCTATTGTCACAAATCTTCATCCTTTCAGCCGTGTTTTCAACTTTGGAAATAAAAAAAAAAAAAAAAAATATTTACTGGGGCCAGGTCTGGAGAGAACATAGGATGAGACAGCACAGTGATTTCGTTTTTTGTACAATAGTCGCGCATCAACAGAGACGAATGTGCAGGTGCATAGTTGTGATGCAAGAGCCATGAAATTTCTCGCCACATTTCAGGAGTTCCCTTCTCACATTATCTTGCAGTTATCACAACACATCCTGATAGTACCATCAATTAACAGTTTGCCTCTGTAGCACGAATTCATGATGAACTAATCATTCAAACTATCAGCATGGCTTTGACATTTGATCTGATCTGATGAGCTGACCTGATCTGATGAACTTTTTGTGAACTTGGAGAACCTTTCCTGACCCATTGTGAAGACTGAACCTTGATGTAAACATCATAACTGTAGACCCACATCTCATCACCAGTTACAATTCTCTTAAGGAATCTCTCATTGCCATTTGCATGATCCAAAAGCTCTTCACAGATTGCGAGGCACAGGTCTTTCTGGTCTTCACTCATGAACTGTGGGACGAACTTGGCAGCAACACAATGCATTCCAAGATGCTGTGCCAATATTTCATGAGATGATCTGATTGAAATCTCTCGGACAGTCAGGCTTCAATTGGCAAGCACAATTTCATTGATGTCCCTAATTTGAGCATCATCAGTAGGCATCAAAGAGCATCCTGATTGAGGGTCATCTTCAACTTCCGTCCAGCCATTTTTAAACCATGTGAACTATTCGTAACACTGAGCATAGCTTAAGCACTCATCGCTGTAGGCTTCCTGTATCATTTGTTGTGTGTCTGTTAAGGTTTTCTGGAGTTTTACACAAAATCTAATGCATATATGTTGCTCCTCTAACAATACCATTTCGAAATTCGCAAGCTATATGACAAACATTCTACTCAAAACAGCACTGAACAATAACAAACAGACATACAACAATAAAACTTCTGGCAATTACACATTAAATTCGAGCGTGTGCTGGGATTCCAGCCGAATTTTGCTCCAATCCACCATTGGTGCAAAATTACGAATGTTCCAAAATTTTTTGAACAGACCTTGTATAATCTCTTCATTTGGTATACCACCTTTTATTTTGCCCATAAGCTCTTGAATTTCTTCTTCCGTTAAACCTTTCTTTTTCTTTAATTATTAACCTGATTTTAGTGTGCATTTCTCACCCCAAACAAACAGGTTTCCCATCACTTTCTGTTTACATTTCCGCTAATATCTGATCTCCTGTTATCTTTTGGTCCGTTATCCTCCTCCCATAGCTTACCTCTGCTTTTAGATCATCTATTCCAATTCCTATTTCTCTCATTCCAGTTATAATCCCATCTGTTCCCATGTTGCTGATACTCAATTCCTGTAATTCTGTACATCTCCCATGGTTTCTCCCACTATGATTTTGCTCTGGAACAAATTATTTATGTTTAAAAAACTTTAATGTAATTATTACTTTCCATGATGTAGAGTATTTAAAGGAACCAAGAAAAACAGGGACCACTTGTGTGATAAAATGAAATGAACATGTTCATTCACTGCTGTAAATAGAGAGCATTTAGAATTATAAAATGCAAAGGAAACATCCACAATTAAAACTGTAATTGATAAAGGGACACAATAAATTTGACAAAACAGAGCCAAAAAACTTGAAAAGTATGATTTTTTGACAGATGTCTCAGTGTAGCCACAAGGTTGTGTGATCTGGAGGCAGGTTCATGTTTCCTTATTATTCCTTTCACTTGGAGTTGGGCGGGCCAAGAGGAATGGGTCTGCCATGTCCTGCATGACCAGAGAATGTACAGTTGAGTGGGAATTGTGGTATCAACTCTTGTACACCACGGAGAACAAACAACCACCACCATGGTCTTAAGAGGCACTACAATCAAATGATCTGGTGAACACACTGGGCCCAAAATATCAGCAAATCAGCTCTTCAAAATTTTTAAAATAAAAGTTTTGGTTAATTTCATTCATTTAAGATTCAATCCAGATGGTATTGAAAATCACTATTTCCACTACCACATTGAGAAATCTTCCTTTTGCTGCATGATAATCTTATAATTTTTAAATGTAGATAATTTTTAAATTATGCTAGACACACATATAAATCAATAATGCTCACACAACCTGTACATTGTGAGTATGGCACATGAGCAGGTACAACAGTTAATTTCGTGTGACCATAATAGGCACTGGATAACCATTTAACATGTTGCTTTCTTAACAAGATACTGGATATATTTCTAATGTTTTTATATTTAATGATAGGTTTGCATTTTTGTGTATTCTGGAGTTTTAATTTTGGAGATTACTTATTAGTCAAAACCAGAAAACTCAAAATACACCAAATTGATCAAGACAGTCTTGAATAATAAAAACCATCTATTGTACTTGTTGAATCTTCCTGTCTGTCATAGCATATGTTTTAATTGAGATGGAATTAGATTTTTATATTATCTGAGAGATACATGATTTTGTCACATTGACTTTGCAGCATTTTCTGATATTCTGAGCAGTGGTCTTACATGGGTTTTGACTAGTTGCCTGCAGACACAGAGCAGATGCTGACAATTTCTAGAAATTGTAAAGTATGTTTTGTATATATACCTCCCTTTCATTATGCAGTTGAAATTGCTTGTTGTAAAAGATAGGACAACATACATTTTGAGAAATGCAAAAATAATGCAGTACAACTTAATAGTGGAACCAGAATGCTTCTACAGAAATGAGTGCTTGGCTCTGAATTATAAATCTAGAAGTCTTAGGAAGAAGAATTATGAAGAAAGTTTCACATACAATGAGAAGCACAGAGGATATCCTTGTCATTGATATGGTGGTAACTGTACTCTTCCTTCCACTTCTTGAGAAACACAGAAGTCTGGAAATAAATAAGTATTAATGAAGAATATCAACACATACTAAAATAACATAGATGAAGAAAAAGAAGACACATTTGTTTGGACGTTTAAATCTTGAGTAAGAAATTTACATGAAACTGGATTGTTGAAGTTAAAGATTTAGAAATATCCAAAATAAAAGATTTTTTTTAGTGAAAGGGTTGAAATTAAGATTCTAATATATCTAATATAGAAGCTGCAAGACAGCAGGTATGAAATGATCTGAAGAAAAACAAAAAAGGAAGAATGAAAGAATTGTTACAGGCTGTCCTGTTCTGGCTGTAGAGATACATTTGTGGGGAGGTGTGGATGGGGTTCTCCACTACCATGGCAGTCAAGGAGTCAAGAATGCTTACTCCACAGCAAAATTCTTCATTACTTGATATCTTGCATACAGTACTGTGGTGGTAACAATCCAGGTGCTGATTACAGCTTTGTGACTAATTGGCAGTGAGTGATGTTACCAATGGTATGTTGAGACAGCAGTTCCTGGTGGAAGGTAGTGTGTGACATTACCAGTGATATATTGAGACCGTGGTTGCTGGTGGCAGGCAATGACCTTGCTGGAGTGAGTCACCTTGTCAGCACAGTGACTTAAGGCTAAACTAAATGGCGGTTGAATACCGTCGACTCTGTAATGCCGGCAGGAAGTGTGCAGGCCCCACATCAAACCAGACCCCTCGGAGACTTGCTGGAGTGCCATGTGATGGCGCCCACTGGATGACAACCTCACCTCAGCAGATTCAGTTTGGAGCCCAAAACTATCAGGGCTAGCTGAGGCTCATAGATTGATTGCTTTGTCTAATTGATGTGCAGCTGGAAAGGCTGGAGAAGCTTAGCCAAACATTTGACCAGTAACTGGCACAGAGAATGGGCTGGTCAACTGCATGGCACCAAAGGAGTGTCTCTCCATCTTAATGTGCTATGACAGATGATGTGCACTCATCACATAGTCATCTGTGGAAATGCTGTTCTGTGCTACACAGAGTAGCAACACAGTCAACCACTGACAGCAGAATGCTGCATTGTAGGGTACTGTGCAGTACTGTACTGTTGCACTGTACTGTACTGTACTGTACTGCTGCAGTGCCCAACTACAGAATTCAGTCATTGGCTGGTTGTGAAAGTCCATCTGAAGCTGAGACCACAACAGAATGTTAAACAAGAAAGAGCTGCTGGCCATAAAAACAATTCAACCATAAAAACAATTCCTTAGCTTCTCCCCATGTGTTTGTTTGCAGTACAGTACACGGGTGTGCTGCCTATTCTCAGTGTCCATTGGGCACAATATTTCATTGAGCAACCCTGTTGACCTCATTAGGCATGCTGACAGACAGACATTATAGTAACATGTGGGGAGGGGGGAAAGACTGGCTGCAGGTGTGTTTGTGGAATGTGTAGTGATGTAGCAGAAGCAGGGAAGGGGATAGGTAGTGGGAGGACAGGGACTGCTGAAGGTTGAGACCAGGGAGGTGACGGGAATGAAGAATATGTTGTTGTGAGGGTTTCCACCTCCACAGTTCGGTAAAGCTGGTGTTGGTAGGAAGGATCCATATGGCGCTGACTGTGAAGCAGTCATTGAAGTGAAGCACATCATGTTGGGCAGCATGTTTAGCAACTGGGTGGCCCATTGTCTCTTGGACACATTTGGCAGTGTCCATTCATGTGGACTGATAGCTTGTTAGTTGTCATGCACACAAAGAACACAGGGCAGTGATTGCAGCTTATTTTGCAGCCTACTATCCCTAACCTTCCCTCCTATGTAAAAGACACCAACCATTTCCTCCACTGACTTCCTTTGCCCTTACTTTGGAATAATTTGTATTGTTATTGACTGTTATTTTTTGCAGTGCTACTTTACTTTTTGAATATAATCATGATATCTACTGATGAGTAATTAATTCCCAACATAAAATTTCTTATGGCCATGAACTCTGACTTTTCTTGCAATCCTTAGTCATAGTAAATATATAATCAATACACTCATTTATTTAAAATAAAATTTCTTTAACTAGGATAACCACTCAAAATACATTTTCCATCAGTCTTCCATTACATATCACCAAACAACAAACTGTCTTTCCTTCAAAACCAGATCTTTAGATCTCCAATCTCCCTCTCTCAATATTTTTTTTTTCTCTATCAACATTTTCGTTGCTGAGACCCAAAAAAGAATTCAGTGTTCTTCCATGCCTGAATATCACAGTCCATGGAACTTCTGTAAGCACACCACAACAAGCAAAATTACTTCGGCATGGTCCCCTGATAGACGCTACATGGAAGATGTATGTTGTTCTTAGGTTCCTCCAGAATACATGCAAAAAATAAGAAAATATGTGCTCCACAGAATTAACAGTCAGTTCATTCCCTTCAAGAAATTTGAATTGATTTCACAATTTCTTTATTGGATTCACATTGACTATTGTTCAACAATAAGAAATCGTAAGAGTTGCTTGCCTCCCATATTGTGGGACATGCGGATCATTAAATTTTCGTATAATTATTTTCTTTTCTGTGTACAGCATTTTGGAGTTTTAGTCACCATCAGGTGCCTCATTATATGTAGATTTGTCATAAAACACAATATGTACTGGAAATTAAATCCCATCATGTCTTCAGGTAGAGAAGTACTTGGCAGAAGGGCATAGGCTGCCAATAAATAGAGACAGACAAGATGACAAATAACTGGGGCAATGGTTCATGGTAAGTTGTGGTCTATGACAAATCTTGATAAAATGAGGTATCAGATTATGGGTGAAAGAAGTCCATAGTATAGTGTAAGTACAACAGATAAAACTTGTAAAGTAAACAGTTATGTAACTGCTTTTGATATATCAAAATAGCTAAGATTCATGTTCAGTTATATTATAGGCAGAACTTTCAAGGGAATCTAACTTTTATCTACAATTACACAACCTTCCATATGTTTTGTGTGTAGGGTTACCATAACAAAAAGTTGTATAGCCTATGTTTAGCTCCTTTCTGTGTCAAATTAAAGTCCTGTAAGGAGGCTTGTGATGACTTTAATGGAGTACAAAGTGAGAATTCCAGGAATTGACATGAATAGGAAAGACTATACACAGAAAAAGCTTTACTTGTGTAACAGTTGTTAGCCACACTCAAGACAAGATACATAACCATTACAAATGTTTATTTTCATTATAAATAGGAAATAGAACACTTCAAATGACGGTTTAGGCAGACAACAAGCTGGCTGCTGTGGTCGAGTGCTTCTAGGTGCTTCAGTCCAGAACTGCGCTTCTGCTGTGGTCGCAGATTCAAATCCTGCCTCAGGCATGGATTTGTGTGATATCTTAGGTTAGTTAGGTTTAAGTAGTTCTAAGTCTGGGGAACTGATGACCTCAGATGTTAAGTTCCATAGTGCTTGGTGCCCTTTGAACCCTCTTTGAACAGACAACAAATTGTGATGCAAATAAAATAAATTCTGCCAATTGGATTAGGATGATAGATGTGAGAAAAATGGATGCACAAGTGTTGAGGATTTGTGGTCACTTGTGGACTTATTTCCTTTTGGCTTGTCTCTTGGTATCTTCAGCTGACATTTGTTTAGTGATCTTTCTGACAATTCACCAACATGAGTGGTAGGCATTGTCAGAGATTCATCCTCATTACTGTTCGTGGATTGGAATTGAGCCCCTGGCTGAATGTCATATTAACTCCCCGTTCCAGTTTGAGGGGTGGGGTGGGGTGGGGTGGGGGGGGGGGGGGGGGGGGATGGCCACATTGGCATTTCCCAGTATTTGCAACGGTCATCCATTGCAGCTCGACAGTCATCCATTGCAGCTTATGAATTCAGGATCTGTGTAACATAATGCTTTCTTCTTTATTATCAAAACTATTGTCATATTTACGAATTTCAATGGCTTCAAAATGGGTATGATTCATAAGCTAATATGTGCGCAAGACCAATATGTGAACCACAGCACTTCAAATATGAGATGCAACACTTAGAAAGTGTTTACGCACAATGGATACTACACCAGTCATATGAAAAGTCTCAGGAAACCTAACATCTGGTGAAGTGACATGTCAGAAGCAGAAATGTAAGATTAAGCCTTTCTACCACACACCCTCAGGGTAATGGACAGGCCATATATTGCACAAACATTTATACAAACTGATCAAGATGATCAGAGAGTTCTCGGATCACCAAAATGATTCACTCGCAGTGTCAGAGTACACCTCATGCAACGTACATTGGGGAAAAGTCAGCCAGACAGTCTATCAGTACCAGTACCAGGATCATCGGATGTAAATAGTATTGCAGGTGGAGAAATTGGCTGGCAGAGTATGCGCTGTGTAAGACCAATCATATAATAAAATTTTCTAATGCAGGTTCTTCCTGTGGAGAAGAGCTATCATGCCCATTTGTTCGGGGATGTCAGCAAATTTAGAAACATAACAGTAGTATTGTCATAGAAAAAACAAACACAATTTATGGGATGTAGTACTTTATAGAGCAACACATAAGATACAGGTTGTATTGACTGGGCAACAGTAATACAGTGTAAACAATAGGCCAAGCACTCATTTCCTGCCACTTAAATAATGCTGTTTCTTCGGCAGCTCACCAGAGCGTGCTGGGAGGCCAATCCAAGTGGCCTCTTTAAGTAGGCCTGTGAACTTTAATGGATGTGTCTCCCTGAAATCACACACATCGTGAGGAAGGTACATCAAATATTATTAAGAAAGAAGTAAGCGTCAGTATAAATGTACTATTGATTCCCTTGCTACAGCAAATAACCATTGCAGGTAACAGTGGGAGAACCGCAGCGATAATGATCAGAAAAATGTCCTCAGACATTGGTGTGATGAGGCTCAACTCCAGTATGCCACCAGCAATGGATTGGTGAATGTTTGAGAATGCCAGTCACTCATCCTGGTGAAACATCAGAAAAATCATTGAACAAATGGCAGCCAATGACACCCCCCCCCCCCAAAAAAAAAAAGAAGCCTAGTGGCAGTATGACAGAAAAAGGATATAAATTAGCACTTTTCCATACTTCCTTGAAGGAATCTTCCAGTTCCTGGGTTTGTCAGTGTAACTGCACTGATTTTATTCTTATCAGAGAAGTTAAAGACAGTGAGAGAGTAACCTTACAGTTCTTGTCTTTCAGCTTCCACCTGCTGGAAATCGTGCAGAGTCTGTAGAGAAGTACCTTAAAAAATCTCTAGACGCCCTGCAGTTGAGTTACGTTGACTTGTACCTGATACACCACCCTGTGGGGGTCCAGGATGTGGGTGGTCAAACTTTACCAAGACACAAGGATGGAAATGTTCTCTTGGACATGAACACTGACATCATCAGCCTGTGGAAGGTAAGTTTTGTTAGTGTTAGTGTTGCTGTCATATAATTATTGTGAATTATACTGTATTGTTGGACTTGAAAGCAGGCATTTTCTAACAAGTTAGTGCTTCATCACATAATATAGGATATTAATTACTTTAATAAATAAATTTTATCAAGAAGGAAATTTTTGTAGGAAATATTCTTATAGTATCGCTACATTTTATCCTTGTAAGTAGCAACATCAGAAATGATGACTCAAGTACTTACCCGATCTCTGGGATTGTTGGTTGATGACAGCCCCAGGAAAAGAAAGAAAGTGACAAAGTCTGGTTACAGTTTTCTGTTGATTGTCCCATATGAAAAGTATTCCGTCCACCTGATATTCCGCAAAACATGTATCAGTGGTTATAATTAAAGTGCAGCTACTCAAAGAGGTCCAGTGTGGGCTGTAATTTTCATATGGCATCGAAACTTGGTAGATATTATAATATGTTTAATGTGGAACCAATTTACACTGGAAAAAAATAGTTCCAATTTTGGCCACCAGGGGCAAATCAGGTGCTGTGAATGCAAGAAAAATGTTTAGAAATGTTTCTGTATGTAACGGATCAGGAATGAGACATGGGAAGAAAAGGTCAAACAATTGAGAAAGACATAATGTTGGTGTTATTATTAACTGCCACTTACACAGTCTGCTCAATATGAGCACCACAGACATTGATAAGATGTTGTGCAGTACCAGATTTGCATCTGATTTCCAAAATTATTTCAAGTGTAAATTGGTTCCACATTAATGCATTAGAATATCTACCATACTGGATCCACACTGGATCTGTGTGAGTAGCTGTATATCAGTTATAGCTACCTAATACAACTTCCTGAATGTGTACAGATTTTTGTTCTTTGCTGCAGTGCTAAGTTTGTTAAATAATCAAGCTGTCTATTACTTTACATCCTCCACTACTGTTTACTCTAGTCCTGCCAAATGCAGGGTCACCTGTGAAAGCAACCATATGGTTTACCAACTTTGCTGCAATCACTATGCCACATTGCACAGGGGTGTAACCTCTAACAAGCAATCTGTCTGCATGAATGACTCCTGCTAAACTTTGACCAAGAGATAACTGGATGACTAGTTATCAAGCATGCCATGCAACACAATGTGATCAACTTCAGTGACTGCTTCACAGCCTGAGCCATCAGGAAGTTCCCACCAACACAAGCTTCTCTGACCTGCACAGGTGGGAATTCTCCTTGCAGCATGCCCTTCACACCTGTGACCTCCAGGCCTCAAACTTTGCTAATCCCTGTTCTCCACCTGTCTCTATCCCCTTACCTGCTCCCAACCCAACCTCACATGTCTCCTGATTTAATTGATGTGAACAATGCACTGCCCCATATATGTGTGTTATCAATGAAGGCTCACGGGTAAGGTGTCAGATAATAGATGCAGGGATCTCATGTTCAATCCCTGAACTGTCCCAGGATTTCTATGTGTTACTAATCACTTGTTTTGCCTATTGCAATTTTTGTTAATGTCTGAGCACCATGGTTTGGAATCCACTTTAGATCGTCCTCCCCACCCCCTAAACCGGCTTGCTAAGTCAGTTTGAAAGTTAGAGGAAGGAAGTAGCATACCACCTCCAATAGGACCATGTTTAGTAAAGCATTGAGCTCTTCAAACCGACCTTTGGGTCACTGACTGCCTTGCATTTTATTATTAGTTCATCCAATTACTAATTACAAGATTTAAATGAAGGAAAATTCTCTGAAAAATATCCAAAAGTAAAAATTAGGTATACAAAACCAAAAGTCAATGCAAAGACTAAAGTCATCAATTATAAATATCTAATGTACACATGTGTCAGGCTGTACATTTGTGTCATGTAGTGTGTTCTGCAATATTACTTGACATTGGCAGTACCATTTCAATGTACAATTTTCTAGCTGCTATTGAAACACTGCATGATCAGGTGCAGCGTGAGCCCATTCAGGATAGTCAAGGTGTGAGCATCTACAGGTGGCGTTAAACTATAAGGAGTAGATTTTTATGAATGAAAGGAGTTTTAAGATGTGATCCATTAGAAATGTAAGTTACTCATTTCAGAACTAATGACATTATTATGAAAAGGATAGATTGCTACTTACGGTGTAGCGGTGATGTTGATTCACAGGCAGGCACAATAGAAAGACAACTGAACAAGTGTGCTTTCAGCCATAAGGCCTTCCTCCAAATTAGACAAAACACACACACACACACACACACACACACACACACACACACACACGATGCAGCTCACATATACATGATCACTGGCTCTGGCTACCGAGACCAGGCAGCTTTAGCCTTGGCAGCCAGAGACAGTGGCTGTGTGTGTGTGTGTGTGTGTGTGTGTGTGTGTGTGTGTGTGTGTGTGTGTGTGTGTGTGTGTGTCTAATTCAGAAGAAGGCTTTCTGGCCGAAATCTTACTTGTTTGGTAGTCTTTTTGTTGTGCCTGTCTGTGACTCATCATCTCCTCTATATAGTGAATAGCAATCTATCCTTTTCATAATATTGCCATTATTCTAGCCTGGATTTTCCTTTGCTTCATTTGAGAACTAAAGCACACAAAGGAGTCAGGAAGGAAGCATGTCCTTGGTAGCTGGACACGGGCACCAGAGAGCAAGGGCTTGTGGCTGGGAGCCAACGCTCTACTGTGATGGCCAGCAATTGACACAGTTCCTCACTCACAGCCCTTATTGGCTAAGCACAGTAAGAGCAGAGAAAACAGGTTATAAGCAGTTCACGTTTCACGGGATCAAACAACCTCTGCTGAAGCAACCACCTGACTTTTCTCTTAGCCCACTATGAATTATACAAGTACTTCATAGTCATCAGCTTCTTCTACAGTTTCCTGTGACTGAATGGGTCTGTTTGGGACATAAGCCTCTCCATCGTTTCCTGTTCCACCAAATCTCCTTCTCCACCCTTTATCAGGCTTCTCCTCTCTTCTTAACACATTGCTTCATTCTTACAATCCATCTGGCTCTCCGTCTTCCTGTAGGCCTCTTGCCTCATTTTGCATTTCATAAGCCTGTTTTGATATCCTGCCAACTTCCATTCTTTCAATATGCCCATACCAACTTGTCATTTCTTTAGTCTTTTGCATGGGCTTCTCTTTCATTGCACCTCTTATGGTCTCATTCTTTACTGTATCCATTCTTGTAAATCCTATCTGCATCTTTGAAATTTTTCTTGCAAGCTTGTTTCCTGCTTATCAGCCTTTGCTTCATTACCCATGTTTCTGATGCTTACACAAGTACTGGACCGTAACATTTGCTTATTTTTTGTTGGTACATCTTTGCTCCAGACTTGGCTTCTTACACTCCACAGAAATCCATGGGCTTGCCTTCACTTGTCACTAATCTCTTTGTCATACCTCTTGCTGTATTCTGTTATGCTCCTTGGGTATTTAAAACGTTCCACTGTCTTTAGTATTTGCCCTCTAATTTGTATATCTGTTGCTTGTCTCATCCTATTCCTCATTGTCACTGTCACTTACTTCTTTGCATTAAATTTCAATCCCTACTGTCCCACTGCTTCCTCCCATACTTTTACCTCTCTTGTGCCTCTCCTCCTCCATTTCCCCCATACCATCGAACCATCTGCATATTCCACTGCTTTCATACTTCCATCTCCCATTAGCACTGCTACTTCTGCTATGTATTATCCATAACAGTGATGAAAAGTAGAGGGATTAGTATACTCCCTTCCTTCAACCTATTTTCTGTTCAAGCCTGTCTGTCTTTCCTCCTACTAGTATACAACTCAAATTTCATTGATACATTTACTTTATGCATCTCTAAGTCAACCTTCCACTTCTCTTTTCTGAAAAGTTTTTGGATCTTGCTTTGTGTCACACTATTAATTATACTTGAACAATACACAAAAATATTTTAATGTAAAATTCAGTATAGTTATTAGCCTATCTGGGTGACCTGTGCATTATGATGGATAACATGGGTTTTGGATGAAGTAAGTCACCATGCTACTATAAGCAAGAAGGATGAAGGGATGCACACTAACCACATAGCAGAAATTAAGAGTTGTGTAGGTTATGAATTTGCATATTTCATTATGAAATCTGACGCTTGTGTGTACATGAATGGGGCCAAAGTTGCCCCCCCCCCCTCCTTTCCCATCCACCCACCCACCCACACACACACACACACACACACACACACACACACACACACACACACACACACACATACACACACGAGCCATTGAAAATGTGAAATCCTTAATTTGGGTGCATTTGAAGGCAGTTACCAGGTATTTAATGAAAATGCATTAAAAAAAATTCAAGAATACATTTTTATGAGCAATCTAGAAATATCCTGTAGGTCCATTCATTTTTGTCCCATAAAACTGGACTAATTGTGCAGCTTTGCTCTGTCATACTAGCTGCTGTCCTTGCTGATCTCTATCTGTGACAATGAATGAAGTGGGTGGAACACATACTATATGCTTCAGTGAAATTACCATCCATTGTGCTCTTTATAATGCCATGCTGAGTGTAGCTGTTGGTGTGCAGGGATCAACCTGAAAGATCCTGAATGAATTTGCATCCTGCAATGGAGAGTGTACTAATTTGAAAATTCCTGGCAGATTAAAACTGTGCGTCACACTGTGACTCGAACTGGGGATTTTTGCCTGTCGCGGACAAGTGCTCTGCTTGCTCTACTCACCGAGCTATTAAATCATGTCTCTTGACCCATCCTCACAGCCATACTTCCATCAGTACCTCTTTTCCCAGTGCTAGCAGTCTGCGACCACATTTAGTGTACAAGCAGGAGATGTACAACTTACTAGAGGATGGTGCATACAGCAGAATGGGTAGTAGATAATCCAACAAACTATAAGAAGAGAAAAGCTAAAATAGCATAAAGACTTTGTCCATGAGTAACTGCATCTCCTAGACTTCACAGATTATGTAAACTCCATAAAGAAGGGAGGCCACTCCATCCCACCATAAGCAGCATCGGTGCACCAATGTATTAGATGGCAAAACACGTGACAATGATCTTCAGCTCAGCACATTTCATTCAACCTTCAGAACTTTTGACTTGGTAACCTTCAATATAGGTTCTCTCTCCTTTAGGGTACCACCTATGAGCCACAGTTAACCTTATAGGAGAAAAGTTTTGACCATCAATAATGAGACTCTTTGTAATCATTCTAGAGACCGTCTGACGGTAATTACTATAATCAGACAGACAGAGGCAATGGGGTGACCGCTATCGCTATTGCTAGCCAACATGTTTATTGAGGCATTTGGAGGAGAAACCCGTCCTTGACTCAGCCGACCACAAACCATTGTGTTTCCTCAGGTACGTGGATGATACATTCTTAACCCTTTAACTGCTCTGGACATGTTAACGTGCACGCCTTTGTACCTGTCCCTGTGTGCTCTGAACATTTTTATGCACGTAGACATGTTCAGAGTACCAGGTAGAAGGACTGGTGGCGCACGTGAACTTGTTCAGAGCACACATGGACAGGTACAAAGGTGCGTGTGTTAACACGTCCAGAGCAGTTAAAGGGTTAATCTGCCAACATGGATGACATCATCTAGAGGACTTTTTGAATCATCTGAATTCACTGCACCAAAACATCAGATTCACAATAGAGATAGAAGAAAATAATCAACTTCCATTCCTCGACATGCTAGTCAAGAAAAGACCAAATGGTGAACTTGGATACAGTGTTTACTGTAAACCACACAGAACTCACAAAATTTCTGATCAAAACAGTTTAACAGCAGAGTTGCCACACCAGCAGACAGTTTTACAGAAGAATGGATACAACCACCACCTTATTCATTATGCCATAAGAACAAAGGATTCCAAGCCACAACATGCAGAGAAAGAAGAGAAACACGCTGCGACAGCATTTATCTTGTATACTGGTAACAAGTCAACAAAAATTGGGAGAAATATCTGGAAATATAATGTCAGCTGTGTTTCTTGCCCACCCAGAACGAAAGCCCTGTTGAATTCTGTTGACAATTTAGGACTCAGAAAATGAGGAGTCTACCACATCCCCTGCTGGTGTGGAAAAATGTACTTAGGCCAGATGACCTGGACTGTGTAGGAAATAACATTGACATCCTGGTGATGAACACATTTCTCCCAACAAGTTTGTTGATACTTTAACTGTAGAATGTTTCACTTTGTTGACAGAGCCACAACCTCACCCCTGCTTGCACCGTTTCATCACTATCAAAGCGAAGTCCTCAAAACTGTTGTTCAAGTTTTGGAAACAGATGAAAATCAGATGAGGCCAAGTTGGGAGTATATGGATGATTGATGACAGGAGCATAAAGTGTTGGATTGTTACATATGTCACAGTAATCGTGTGTGGTCTGGCATTGTCATGCTAAAGGAGAGGGTGCTCCACGTGTGGACAAACTCTTCAAATTTGTGCTGTCAGGATCTTGCAGAGTTTATTGTGCTGCCTTTAGATATAATTCCAAATGCACCACACCTTGAACATCCCAGAACACTGTGAGCATGATTTTGCTTGCTGATAGCTTGGTCTAGAACTTTTGCCAGCATTGGTGATGGTTTGAAGCAGAACACTATTAATGTTCTCTTGTTTTTGAAACCAAAATGGTGAAACTAGCATCATTACCTGCCACAATGTTAAGGAAACCATCATCTTCAGTCTCAAAATGCAAGAGAAATTGTTGACAGATGTTCAGTCTCCTCTGTTTCATGTCAGGAGTGAGCTTTCCAGGCATCCACAATGCACATAGTTTTCTTTACTACTGTTCTGCAGTGATGGGCTGAATTCTCTCTCATGATATGCCACAATTACTTGAGAGCTGTATCTGTGTTATTGAATGATTTTTCTCTGATGAATTCATCAGCCTGATTCCAATGAGTCTCATTAGTTGTCGTATGCAGTCATCTACTCTTAGCTCTGTCACACACACACATTGAGGTTAGCACCACTGTTTCCTTCCTTATGAGCGCAAACAACTCAATGTCCCACATTACAGGTGGCAATACAGTCATCACTGTACACAGCTTTCATTTTTGTATGGATTTCAATTGGAGGCATGTTTCCTGCAGTTAGAAACTCTATTACAGAATGCCGTTTCTCACGTATCGACATAGTTAGAGTACATGCTGCCATGTTACATGCAACAGTTTATATCCCTCCAGTGGCAGAGTATTGCAACTTGCATCAGTGAAATGGGAAAGTCGCCCGCGTAATATGCATGACATGTAATATCTCAGCCAATATTAAGAACAGAATAAAAAATTTGGAGGCATTATGTTTCAATATGCCTTCTTGATAGTTACAGTGACACAAAGTTGTTAAAGCAGGCCAAAGATTTGGGGACTGCGTTTTAGAAGGAATTTGTAGAGATCTGATTATATGATGTACCAATACTTACTAACAGTGGTTTCCAACTAAGTAAGGCAGTCTGGCATTCACACCATGCCAACTGAAGAGTTGGGGTCACACCATGTAGGAGCATCTCCATTCCAGCAGCAATGTGATCTCAGTAATGGCGGTATACAGATTGAGGTCCATGGCTCGGATCCAACCAGTGCTCTTCTCCCACCACCTGACCAGCAGAGCAGCCATGCCCAGGCACCAAGGGCCGATGATTGACAACAGGCAGAAGGGGAAGGGGCATATAAGACAGCACCCAGTGGAATCAAGCACTCATCAGGACTACCTGAAGATGGCAAAAAAAAAAAAAGGTTGACAAAATATCACAACACCACCTACCTGAATACTCAACCATTTCAAAAATTTCACATAGTCTGCAGCAGTCAGGGTGCCTTTAAGTACTTAAATATCTTCAGCATTTCACAGCCCTGTCAGCAACTGTATGGATATTAATTTTAGTTTCAATAATCAACAGCCTGTTGATTATTAAAATTAAAATTAACCTTTGATTACTGCTGCTTCTTCCATGGAAGCCCAAGTGTATGACCTCCATAATATACTACTGCCCCACCAGCTTGTATATGGGATTGTGCATGTTTCAAGCAGTTGTTCATTTTGATGGTGGCGTAATTGGACACAACCATTGACCTGGTGTAATAAGAAATGTGATTCATCCAACCAGCTAACATGTGTCCATTGATCCACATTCCAATCTCTATGATCCCGTGGCCGCTGAAATCATAATTGATGATGTCATTATGTTCAAATAGGAAAATGTAGAGATTGTATGCTGCAAAGCCCCATGTTCAACATTGTGCATTTGCCAGCACCATCATTGAACAATGTTGTCAGATCTGCCACAGAACACAATCTATCCTGCTTTACAGAGTGTGAAATCCTCCAACCTCCATTTTTTGCATATGTTGAACACATTGTTATCTGTTTGTGTTTTCATTGTCCTTCAACTACTTTCATAGATGCTTGCTATTGTGTCTCCACCAAATAGCAGTGAGGATATCCCACTGGTGGGCAGTGATATGGAGGTGGAATTTATCAGTCACCTCAAAAGGAGATGCTGAATGGACATTGAGCCACTTGCCAGTGGAACCTGCCAGGAGGTAAATCTTAGATGAGCAAACCCTTTGTTTTCTCAGCTGCTTCAGCACTTTGACTCACATTTCAGTAGTTTTTCACAGTGCTGGCTGCTAATTTGTGTTAGGGTACTTCCTCACTTCCTCTGTTGTTGTTGTTGTTTCATTTTTTCCTGCATTTAACTTCAATTTACATTTTACTGTTGATTAGGATTAGTATCATCATGTTTTTCTCATCAACTATTCTACTGAGGATGAGATCATGGACATACTCATAAAGAGCAATTATTCAGAGTCAATATAAGAGATAGCTCATCCACAGACTCTGAAGGCAAGTCCTAAGCCCTGATGTCAGCAGGTGTAACAGTAGAGACTTATTTTTGAATTGATAATTCATCAGCCGAAGAATCCAAAGGTGATAATGAAACACTTAGAAAGAAAGCCTGGTTTAATGACAAATTTGATTATAAAGAAAAAGATTTTTGTCCTCTTAGTCACGCATTTGATGATTTGACTTTGGGACACAGCTGTCAACTAGGGAATGATCAGAGCATTCTATCATTCTTAATATTATTTTTGACAGAAGATACTGTGCTGAAAAATACACAGATCGAAGTGCTGAGTTGTCTATTTTGTATGTAAAGTACACAAAAGTAAAAATACAGCACACATTGCATCAGATAAAAATAGTAGGTGATCATGTATTTATGATATGTAACTACTCATATATCAACAAAATATTCATACACCTTGATTTCCATTGCCTTGGAGATTTTATTGCACAATTGCACACAAAATGTACAGTTTTTGTTCATTCTTATAACCTGTTTAGACCCAGTACACATTTTAGTCTGTGTGGTTGTTTATAGATGAATTGTTGTGCCATAAAACACATAGGACAGGATAAACATTTAAGATTACATATACCTGATTTTGAAAGTTACATTAAAATTATGAAATATTGTAATGGCATGACAGAGAACTATGTTGTCCATTTACATTGGGCTAGAAGTTATCAGAAATTTAAGAAACACATTGTAAAATTTTCCTACAGGATGAAAACTGTTCCAGGGATGTACTGTTCACATAGTGTAGGCCTATTTATTAAAGGCAAGCAATCTGTTCTCCTTCTGTGATGATGTACTCAGTTAGTCTCGTGATACAATAAAAGTGAAATTAAACAGTTGTCAATGTAGCTCACAAAGAAATCAAATATATGAGAACAATGTCACAGGTAACTGGTATTTTTATTTCAGCATACAAAACAACAGGATGCATTTGACTACAAAAGAGGTTGCACAAAAATATGGAAACAGCATGAGAAATGTTTGCTTGAACGTAAATGCAAGTGCTAGCCACGCCTGCAGGTTGTGTTGATCTATTTGACCATTAGCAGCATCTGTGCAGTGTTCTTATTGCGGTTGTTATTTGTGGTTAGAACAGTGTTCTGTGTAATTGTGAGTGAAATTATGTCAATGCTCAGTAAATTTAAACATGGGAAAATTGTTAATGCTCATACATTGAGTGGTTCCATAACCATGGTAGCCAAAGTGCTTTGTGTTTGAACAGGCACCATATCAAAGATTTATATTGCATACAGGATGATCACAAAAGCTTCATCTACTAAGTCACAACATAAAAACATATGTTGAGTGATTGTGACAGATGGTCATTGTAGAGGAATATGAAAAACACTGACGACAGCTGCAAAAGTCCATGCAGAACTGAATATCACACTTGAAAACCCTATAACCACCGAAAGAACATGTGCAGACCATGTCAGTACCATAACAACAAGAAGCGAGTTCCATAAGCAGTGAACAGCAAGGTCAGCTGAAATTCAGAAACCACTCATCAGTGATGCAAATGCCCAGAACATGAAAATTGTGTTGAAGCCATAAATCCTGGGCTTTGGAGCAATGGATGAAAATCATTCAATAGGACAAGACTTGTTTCACTCTGTTTCTAATTCTGGCCAAGCTTAATCCCAAAAGTGAAACACAGCAGCAGGGATTCAGTGATGATTTGGGCAGCAATATCATGGTATTCCACAGATCCCACAGTTACTCTGCAAGTTTGTATTACTCCCAAGGATTATGTGGCCAGTTTGACTGGTGAGGTTCATCCAATGGCACAGTGTTTGTTCCCCAGTGGTGATGCTGTGTTCCAAGACAACATTGTCCTTGTTCATACAGCTCACATTGTCCAGGACTTGTTTTGTGAGCATGAGGATGAATGTTTCACATCTGCCCTAGCCATCACAGAGCTCAATATTATTGAGCATTTGTAGTCTACTTTGGACAGAAAGGTGCATGATCACTATCCATCACCATCATTTTTCTTGAAGTTGTCACTGTTTTGTAGGAAGAATGGTCTGAGATTCCCATGAAAACCAAAGTGTACCTGTACTTGTCTTTATCCATTCCAAGATGACTAGAAGCCTTTTTGTATGGCAACAGGTTTCCTGTACGATTTATGGCAAGGTATTGGGTTATACTTAAGGTTTTTCCAATTATTTTTTTTCCTCTCCCTCTGTATATACAGTATGTTGGCTATTATCAGAGTTGTGCTGTGAAAAAGCACTGCACTACTGATGTGTGTTGAAAGCAAAACACAACTGTCAGATTGGGTTAGCAAAATTGCATCAAAAACTGTCGAAGGAAAAGCCGTCTGTAAATTTCTACAGATTTGCAACAACCATTAATGTCAGAAACTAATTTTTACACCAACAGTAATGTTCACCTTGGTTGTGACAAATCTTAGAGCAACAGAAGCAGAAAGCACAGGGGGAGGCAGGCCACCTTGGTAGCCCGAGCTGAAGTAGAAGTCCAGACAAAGGCTACTTGGTGCAGGTAGACATATTAGTTGATAATGTCACAGAGCTCAGCTAATCATGTAGTAAGAACATTTGCAGCAGCCAGACAGTTAAATAATGAGATGCCCAACTGGGAAACCAGTTTGCTTACGCTACATGAAACACAGCATTATGCACCCGTAGTAGTATAGCATTGATTACCACACTTTGGATGTGGATTTTGATTTGGGTACAACTAGAACTGTTTCTATATTGCTTACAACAGACTTGGCATTTGTTCTAGAATTTATTGGCTTACTGCTTCCAGGGTGGCGCCACATGTTGCTTTCTCCTAGCTTGTACTATTTGTAAACATGTTTCACACTAGTTTCAAATAAATTCCGAGCACCTCATAGCTGCACTTACCTGCTCTTTAAGCAGGCTAATTGCTTTGGTGTCTTTCATCCTATGGGGTACTTGATGTGATGATGAGGTGTGAGAGGGTAATTCAATAAGTAGCTGAACAAGTCCTGAGTTCTCTTACCTTGTTTTCAAAGTCCTCTAGCAAGGTGTATGTTGGTGGCAGTAACATCATTCTACAGTCTGTCACAAATTCCGGTTCTCTAAACTTTCTCATGATGTTACATGAAAAGACTTCTTATCTTGAGAGATTCCCATAACAAATCTAGTAACATGCCTGTGAATTGCTTTCATGTATCCCTTTAATCTGACCTGGAGGGGAACCCAAAAATTCAAGAAGTACTCAAGAATTGGTCACACAAGTGTCCTGTACACAGTCTCCTTTAAGATGAGTTGCATATTCCTAGAATTCTCGCAATTATTTGGAGTTGACCATTTACCGTCCCTACAACCTATCTTATATACTCCTTCCATGACTGTCAAGCAGCACACTATTAACATTGTGTTCAGACGTTACAGGCATGGTTTTTCTACTCCTCTGAATTAATTTAATTTTATCCATATTTAGAACAAGTTGCCATTAATTGCACGAATTACAAATTTAGTGCAAGTCCTCCTGTATCCCCCTATAGTCACTTAAAGAGGAGACTTTCTCCTACATTACAGAGTCGTCGGCAAACAGATGTAGTTTGCTGCTCACAATATCTGTCAGATCATTAATGTACATAGATGTCAATAGTGATCCTCACTGACTTCACTGGAGCTTGTCAACAGCTAGATAACACAGTTGTCTTTAGTCTCGTGGTAGGTCTCAACGTTGTCACATCAGTTTGCTTTTTGCTCTTGCAAAGTAAATGTGGCTGTCCCTCTGTCCCTTTCTTGTTTTTATTGTCTAAAGGCGTACTTCCAGTCACATTCACTACTGATGTCAACATTGAGCAAGTTCATGACCTGATTTTGAATAATTGACAAGCAACTGTTGATGCATGTTAATTGTGGTCCTGAATATAAAATCATGCATAACAGGCTCAGCTGTCATGAATTCTTTGGAAGAGGGGTACCAAACCAACTCAATGAAGAACAATCATATGAGAATCGGCCAGCAACTACTGTACTTCCATGCCAATAAGAGTGAAATGTTTTTTAACTGAATCATCACTGGAAGTGATCCATGGATTGACCATTTTGAAATGGTGAGCACATGCCAGAGCATGGAATGGAAATAGCCCAGATCTCTAATCAAAAGCAATTCAATGGTTAACCATCTGCAGGAATGATGAGTTCTGAAAACTTGGTGACAATGTTGAAAAATAATGTCTTTTTTGCTGTTATAATAAATAAGAAAAATATTATACAGACTTACCCTTACAATATGCAGCCTCACTACGTGTAGCTTTACATGACACAGTACATTCAGCTTGACGGTGAACATTAAAGTATGAAGTACAGTGAGAGGTGAATTTGAGGGTAAAAAAATTCATATTCAGGGATTCTACGAGGGTTGTTTTTTAAGTAAGGGCCGTTTTTATTTTTAAAAAAAGATACAAATACTTTTGTAAAAAAACTTTTATTTTCTGATTCTACACACTTTTACCTATTTTTCTACATAGTTGCCTTGTTTATTTAAGCACTTGTCATACCGTACAACTAAGTTTTTAATTCCCTCTTCAAAGAATTCGGCCGCCTGCTCCGACAGCCAAGAGTTAACGGCCGCTTTCACTTCATCGGCGTCATTGAAGCGCTGCCCGCTTAGATGGTGTTTCAGGTACCGGAAAAGGTGAAAATCGCTAGGAGCAAGGTCGGGGCTGTATGGTGCATGGTCCAAAACTTCCCAGCCAAAAGAATCAATCAAATCCCAAGTCTTTTGAGAGGTGTGAGGCCTAGCATTATCGTGCAGGAGCAAAACTCCTTTTGTCAGCATGCCACGCCTTTTGTTTTGAATTGCTCTGCGGAGTTTCTTTAGAGTTGCACAGTAGGCATCTGAGTTGATTGTCGTTCCTCGTGGCATAAAGTCCACTAGCAAAACACCGCGCCCGTCCTAGAACACAGTTGCCATAATCTTGCGCTTTGACAGCATCTGTTTGGCTTTGACCTTGACAGGTGAGGTTGTGTGTCGCCATTCCATCGATTGTCGCTTGCTTTCGGGAGTGATATGGGATACCCATGTTTCATCTCCAGTGACAATTTGACTCAACATGTCATCCCCTTCTTCCTCGTAATGAATCAAAAAGTCCAATGAAGTGGCAAATCTCTTCCCTTTGTGGTCCACTGTGAGGAGTCTGGGTACCCACCGAGAACACAGTTTCTTAAAGTTTAGGTTTTCAGACACAATTTTGTACAAAACCGATCTTGAAACTTGTGGAAATTCCAAAGAAAGAGTGGAAATTGTGAATCTTCTGTCCTCACGAATCTTTGTTTCGACTGCAGCCACCAAATCATTAGTGATCACAGAGGGCCGGCCTGAGCATTCTTCGTCATGGACATTTTGACGGCCATTTTTAAACTCTCTAACCCATTGACGCACTTTACCTTCACTCATTGCATTCAAGCCATAAACTTCTGTTAACTGACGATGAATTTCTGCAGCTGACAGGCTTCTCGCGGTCAAAAAACGTATCACTGACCGTATCTCACACGCGGCGGGCGATTCAATAATCGTAAACATTATAAAGTAGCACAGCGATGCGTACACGTCAGCTACAGAGCTGCAACTTGCATCAGTGTGAATGGGAAGGATGCCGGCAAGTGGTGCGGTGGCTTGTTGCGGCGTCCGCGCGAACTATGGGACTATACGCGCGAACGGCCCTTACTTAAAAAACAACCCTCGTACATTTTCTTCACATCTGTTCTTAGATAAGTTTCATACAAAGTTTCTAGATGGGGATTCAAGACCAGTGGGCTGGAGAGAGTAGTTTAGGGCATGTTGATGTGGATACATTAAACAAGGAAGTTGTTGAGTAGGAGCAATAATTAAGTGTACAAGTATACTGAAGAAATGCAAAAAATAAAGATAAGTTGCATTTATGTTCATTAATAAAAATGAATGAGATGCATCTGGGATGCCAGGTAGGTGAAAGCAAGGTGAGCAGTTAGTCTTATATATTGAAATAGGCTTTGATAGAGAACTTGTTCTGCTTTTTCAGCAGTTTATCAATTTCCTTCCTCTTTGACCCATAGAATCCTATTTTGTCTAAAATGTCTAAGTGTCTACTTATTTTCTTTACA
This sequence comes from Schistocerca nitens, assembly GCF_023898315.1. Taxonomy (NCBI): domain Eukaryota; kingdom Metazoa; phylum Arthropoda; class Insecta; order Orthoptera; family Acrididae; genus Schistocerca; species Schistocerca nitens. The sequence continues at coordinate 467,349,363 of NC_064620.1, read as the reverse complement.
TTTAAGGTCATTATGTGTTCTTAATAGAGCCTATATTATGTTTCTACTTTTCAAAATGTGTGCTTGAAACATTTTTTTAACTTGGGTAGGAATATTCTTGAAGTTCTGTCTATCTGGCCTAAATATTTTGTCTCATATTCATGGTGTGAAACTTCATAAATTCCTAAAAGTTTTTATGTGTTTTCTTTCTTCAGTAATTTGTTGTATTTTTGTAAATTCATAAAACTGCAACCAGTCACTTTTTTGAATAGCTATTTATTATTCAGTGAACCGGTTTTCAAACCTTTTCAGGTTCATCTTCATATGGTTTTCGGAAGTTACACATCTATTTGTAGCATAATGCACATTTGATTGTGATAGGAAAACTTTGCTGGCATCCAGCATGTGTGTAACATGTGTATAACACATGCTGTATGCATGGCAGCATGCAGCATATGGATAACATATGTGGAACACGTGCTGGATGCTGGCAAAGTTTTGCTATCACATGTGTATAGCACATGCTGGATGCTGGCAAAGCTTCGCTATCACAGTGTAAATACATAGAATTACGTAAAAGTGAGCGATGTGATGTACCAGCTAGCCATCAAAATTGAAGCAGAGAGATGGACAGTAATAGAAAAAAGCTGCCCATGCTGTTGCAAGCCAGCACCCAGCATTATGCTAGAAATAGATATGTAACTTCCAAGCCAGCCGTTGTGACCGAGTGGCTCTAGGCGTTTCAGTCAGGAACCGCGCTGCTGATACAGTCGCAGATTCGAATTCTGCCTTGGGCATGGATGTGTGTGCTGTCCTTAGGTTAGTTAGGTTTAAATAGTTCTAAGTTTATGGGACTATGACCTCACATGTTAAGTCCCATACTGCTCAGAGCCATTTGAACCTTTTTTTTCCAAAAACCGTCTGAAGATGTACTTGAAAAGGTTCGGAAACCAGTTCATGGAATAGTAAATAACTATTCAAGAAAGTGACTGGTTGCAGTTTTATGTATTTACATTCAATTAACAGTCATGGGTTCTAAAATATCTGTAATGGATAAGCTTCATCAGTAGTATTTTTTTTTTTCTAATGTTGTCTTTATGAAGGTGATTTTTATATTATTCTTTCAAAACTTTGTGTTAGATTTTTTCAAATTTCCTAGTATATATTTCATGCTGATAAAGTCTACTGTGGTGTGTGGATCCTGAGTTGCAATTTCTTTTTCATTATTACAAATGTCAAAACTTAAAAACTGTACTAAAATTTCTTAAGTTTTTAATGAATTGCTCAAAAAGTCATATTATGTTACTCCAGCAAACACAACTATGAAATCTGCCAAAGTAGCTATTCCTTTTATTAATACAGATGTATGAATAGACAAGGAGAGGATTTTGTTCTGTTTATGGTTGAAATGACTCTGAGCACTATGGGACTTAACATCTGAGGTCATCACTCCCATAGAACTTAGAACTACTTAAACCTAACTAACGTAAGGACACCACACACATCCATGCCCGAGGCAGGATTCGAACCTGTGACCGCAGCAGTTGCACGGTTCTGGACTGAAGCACCTAGAACCACTTGGCCACCGTGGCCGGCTTCAGTTTATAATACCTTGATCTCTAGATGCTGTTGCGTTTCCTTCAGCATTATTGCTAACAAAACAGAAACCACTTAAAGAATATGCCTTTAGGTATAATTTTATCATTTTTTTTTAAATTCAAGAATGATTCATTGTTTTCTCTTTTTAAAATCCAACAGAACATAATCTATCACGTAATCTCTCTCATCTTCCCCAAATGTTTTGTCATAGCTGAATAAGAAAAATATGTCATTCCACAAATGTAATAAAATGTTTGTATTTTTCTTTACTTGGATAGAATTTTTCTTTTACAGTGGCATTTACCTACACACTAGCCAGTATTGTTGTGCACACAGTGTCGACATGGAACAGCCTGCTGTCGAGCACTTTACATGACCATAGCAGTCTAGTTTGAAATGTATCTCATTGAAAGGAAGTAATTCTGTTTGTGATTTATGAAATGAAAAGCTTCTTACAACTGAGAAATAATTGAAGACTTGTGACTGAACTTTGTGGAACATGACTAAATTGACTCAGAATAAATCAGGTTGATTTGGAGACAAGACACAAAAGCGCTATATGTTATAGCCTATGTATTGTTTTTCCCCTTTAAATATATACAAATGGGAAAGATTTTTAACAAAAATCTCAAAAAGTCCTTGACCTTACTTCAGAGTTTTACATGATTTTATATTAAATATTCAGGTGTGCATAGCCTACATATGAAGAGGAAACATTTTCAGAAAAAATCCTTAAGTTGTTGACTGATTTACTTCAAACTTTTGCACACTGCTCTTACAAAAATTTGGTCAGATATAGGCTATATATATCTTTAAACAACTGTGAGGAGGTTTTCTGTTAAAACTTACTGTGAGTAAGCAAAAGCTGTGTGGAAGTTTTCTGTTAAAACTTACTACAAGAAAGCAAAAGCTGTGCTGTAAAAATGCATGGTTTCATTTCCATTATTGCAGTCTATTTCAACTGCGATACCTTAAATTGAATGGATAAATCGGTTGGGTTCATTGGTACTTGGGGTATGCAGGAGACCTCTGAGGATAGTAGCTTGAGTGATATTATTTTAAGTAGTTTTAATCTGCGAACACAGAGCATTACAACATTTCAGATGATTCAGCCTGTGCAGCAACATTGTAATTATAAGCCAATAAGTCATAAATACAGCTTTCAGATGGAAGAAAACAAAAGTGCACATTTTCACAGCATAGCATTTTCTTTCACGCAGTTGGTTTTAACAGAAAATCTGTAAATAGTTATTAAAAAAATGTATAGCCTATGTTTGTCTGAATGTTTGTTAGAGTATTGTGTAAAAATTTATAGCAAATTGCTCAAGGAATTTTTGAGATGTTTTTCATTTGTATCATGTAGTATTTATTATAAGTTCAAGTTTCAAGCCATTGTAGCTAGGAAAACTGGAATGAGATGTTGAAATTTGCATCCTAATTCAATTGCCAAGGATACCCAAGATTAGGTCATATATCTAATTCCCATAGATATTTAGCAATTGTGAAGCATTGCTGGGTTCGCTAGTGTATTATGAAGGTGAAACATATTACTTTAGCAGTCTTTGTTCCACTAATTTTTGTTTAATTTTCGTCATTGTCTAGGCAATGGAAGCTCAAGTGGATGCCGGTAGAGCTCATTCAATCGGGCTGTCAAACTTCAACTCTAGCCAAATCAAACGCATCTGGCAGGCTGCCCGCATCAAGCCAGCCAATCTGCAGGTGGAGCTGCACATCTACTTCCAGCAGAGGGAGTTGGCTGCCTTTTGCAAAGCACTCGATGTGACAGTCTGTGCATATGCTCCCTTGGGCTCTCCACAGTTGTCCAATGTAGTACGTGCAAGAGGAGGTGATGTTAACAAGTAAGCTTAAACAGTAGTTTATTACAGATGTAACCAGTGTCCCTTTTGGGAGTGGGACTGTAATTCAGGGTGAAAGGATATCAATGATGAGATTTTCTGATGCCTTTAATATCCCCAACAAAAGTGAGGACGAGTTGCAGGATGTATTAAATGGAATAAATAGTCCCGGTGGAGCTCTCACTATCGACTGAGACTAAAACGAAGAAAGACAAAGGTAATGACAAGTAGTAAGATTGAGATTAGCAATAAACGTAACATCAATATTGGTGACCATAAAGTACACAAAGTGAAGGAATTCTAAGACCTTGGGAGCAAAGTAACACATGATGGGTGAAGCAAGGACATAAAAATTACTCTAGCACAGGCAAAGAGGGCTTTCCTCACTAAAATAAATCAAATATTGTCAAACATAGGTCTTAATGTGAGGAATAATTTTCTGAGAATGTATGTTTAGAGCACACCAATGTATTGTGGCAAAACATGGACTGTGGTAACACTGTAAAAGAACAGAATCAAATCATTTGAGATGTGATGCTTTACAAGTATATTGAAAATGTGGTGGACTGATGAGATGAGAAATGAGGAGGGTCTCTACAAAATCAGTGAGTAGTGGAATGTGTGGAAAACATGGACAAGAAGGAGGTAAAACATGGACAAGAAGAAGGTATGGGATGGTAGGAGATGTGTTAAGGCATCAGGGAATAACTTCCATGGTGCTTGATGAAGCTGTAGAGACTAAGAACTGCAGAGAAAGACAGAGATTTGAATGTTTCCAACAAATAATCAAGGATGTTGGGTGCAAGTATTACTCTGATATGATGTGCTTCTCACAGGTGAGGAATTCATAGCTGTCTGCATTAAACCAATCAAAGACTCGTGTAGTGAAAGATGGAAATGGCAGTGATACTTCAGATGTGGTAGATGTTTGTCTGTGATGCTGAAGTTGAATTATCCAAGCGTTGGCTTATGATGCAAATTATTAAGTAATTCAGTTTGAAACATCTTAAAATAAGAATAATAAATGAAAAGTAGTGAATTCAAGTGAACAATTGATGCAGGCAACAACAAAGCTTTAAACTGTATTTACTGATTTATTCAATCAGACTAAGTTTTGAAACATAAATGGTGGTCCCACATAGTAGTATTTAAATATGCATCAAAGTTAATAATGACTCTCCAGCGCAGTAAAATTTGCATAAATGCCTAAAGTGAAGTAGCAGAATCACCTTGGCCAACTAAACATTGTTGGACTGTAAAACAGAGTCCCTGAGACAAGGTCCCACATCACCTGAAAAATTTATAATTGCCAGCAAAAGTTAAAGTATCTGTAGCCACTTGCCACTCAGAACTCAAGACTTTACTTACATCTGACACATTAAGAATCTTACCATATCTACTCACAATGAGTCTCTCCACAGTGTGTCTAGTGTGTCTTTTCAAGTGCTCCAATAATCCTTCCTCGTTCCCCAGAGCCAGTCAGAATGTTTGAGCATGAAACTGCTCACATCAGTGAAAATGTGTGTTTCCCTACTGTTGCTCCACATTTTTACTTAAAATCTAGTACATGGAATGCCATTTGATTATTAACCTAATGAACAAATTATATATACATGTATGTTTTAAGTGATAACTTATTATTTTATGATTCTGTTGATACCAAACACTACATACTATTCATAAAAGCTTATATACAAATACTTTGTAAAGTTAACTTGCACATTCACGTTATAACAAATGAAAATGATAAAAACATTCACGATATATAAGTAAATGATCTTAGCCTGATCTATTGAAGTGTCTTCTCTTACTCAACCTACTTATATCTTCACAACATATGGACACTTTGCTGTCTTTAAATTACAGTTGATCTTAATGCTGGCCAGACTGACTATTCATTAAGTAAATTAAATATTAATTATCAGTCTTGACAAATAGAAAATGGTAATTTATAGTACATTAGGAGATTTGCCCTCGTGTATTCATGTACTGTTCAACTATGATGTATTCGATGATCTGACACGTGTCATTAATAAAGGTAGAAAATTGATAGTGCCTCAATAAATAAAATAGGTGTAAATGTGGGGCATAGGGGAATGATAGCTGTTGTGCCAGGTTTTCATCCCATACCTTGTTTATTAATAAAGTCCTGTAGTTTTTTTTAGATAAATACAATATTAATATTGCAATAGATGTATCTCAGTGCTGTGATTGTGCTGGTTTGTTTGTATTTGTGCTATGAAGAACCATCGAATTATTGCAGAATTAAGAATATTTGGATATCGCATTTATCAATGAGTGGCTAAAACTAGCATTATACACTTTTCCTACATTGTCCCTTTCTTGCTGCCAGCCAGGAGCTCACTGGGCTGTCCCTCTGATGGCAAGCATGAGGCAGTCCTCAAAGCCCTCCCCCTCCCTTTCCATTGCTGCTCGCACTGGTCAAACTCAGCCTAAATCTTGCCTTCAACATCTTAAACTTGAAGGTAGCTGAATTCTCACCAGCATATTGGTCATCTTACAGGATAACAGCAACTTCTTCACACATTGCTACATTTGTATCAAAAGTTGGCAGTGGCACATGCTCATAGGTATTACCACTGCATAACTGCCGTCTGCCAAGTTTAGTGCCCTCTGTCAAGTATTGCTTCATCTGAGGCATGGAGGCACTTGTGTCATGGTTCAAAATAATAAAATAAATTGTCACTAGATGCGGTGTAAGGCGTTTCTATCTTTCTGGAGATATTAAAGAAATCACTGGGTCCCATCACTTATTAAGGTGAAAGCCAACACTATAGTTAATAAAATCTTATGAAATAAAATTAAAAACTGAAATAACAGTGTATTAATGGCACACGTTACCCATTATTGTGCTATCAGTGAGTGTACGAATGTAAACATGAATAATTTTGTGACATTACATAAACCCCGTCCTCACCTCACTAGCTGAACAATCACAGGTAAGAAAGTCTGTTTATAATAGTAACTATATTGAAATATACTGATCCAACAATTTTTGGTACATGAATGATATCACTTGGCAGTCTCATCTGACGTTCTAGCACTTATTTACATTATTGTCAAAATTTTTAGCTATTGACCCTCTTTTTTACAGTATCTGATTGTACTCATGTACACTTGAAAAATAAATTCAGGCTTCTGTATTTATACAATCGTTTAGGCAGGTAACTCATAAGCAACACTGTGTACAACTAGCTAAGTTCTCCAGCTTTCATAACAATATAACTGCTGCTGCTGTGCAAGCAGCATTTGTTCCTCCTTAATTTTTTCTTTTTTTTCCAGTCTGTCTCACATATGAAAGCATCCACTATTTTGACAATGCACGGTTCACATATATAACAGTACTTAACAAAACATTGTGAAACTTTGACTTAACATCACAATTTCAGTGTGATTACACTGTTCACAAACAAGATTGATTATTTAGATTTATATACATATAGGTTTATACCCCTCAGAGACCCTGTGAAATACACCAAGCACAGCAAGAACGCTTCTTTAGCAAATGTTTCATCAAATTAATCTTTGTTCATAGCTGTAATAGATAATCTTCTAGCAAATTCCTCACCAATTAAAAAATATTATATTATGTAGAACTGTCACCAATGTTGTTTATGGTGTGTCAACTTCCCATAGAAAGTGTCTCCAGGATACATCTATGAACCAGCCTGAGTAGAAAGTATATCCTTTCATTTACTTAACAGCCTTCCAAAGGGGTGTGTTGCACTCTCAGATGGATGGACTAAAATATGCATTTCTGTTTGTATCTTATGTCACTGATCATTTCATAAGAGCAAGATATAGCTTCCATTCATTTTTCAACTATGTAAAGTTTGTTGTGCTCCTTCACAATACTAGTTCAAGACTTAATCTTTCTGGGCTAGAACAGTAATCAAAAGACCTCATGTTCTATGCTTTAGGTATTGTTGAACATAGTTTTTGTTAATTATTTTGGAAAATACTCTGGGTATTCTCTCGGGAAATTGGGAGGTCATTTTGGCTGCTCACAGGACAAAATATCAAAATAAAACTACATTTCACATTCAACAGGAAACTCTCTTCAACATTAAAATACTTATGCCCTCTTATTAAAGAGACCTTTGGAGAAAAGGAAACCACTTGCATGAATATCAAGGGCTCAGATGGAAACCCAGTTCTAAGCAAAGAAGGCAAAGCAGAAAGGTGGAAGGAGTATATAGAGGGTCTATACAAGGGTGATGTTCTTGAGGACAATATTATGGAAATGGAAGAGGATATAGATGAAGATGAAATGGGAGATATGATACTGCGTGAAGAGTTTGACAGAGCACTGAAAGACCTAAGGCGAAACAAGGCCCCGGGAGTAGACAACATACCATTAGGAGAGCCAGCCCTGACAAAACTCTACCATCTGGTGAGCAAGATGTATGAGACAGGTGAAATACCCTCAGACTTCAAGAAGAATATAGTAATTCCAATCCCAAAGAAAGCAGGTGTTGACAGATGTGAAAATTACCGAACTATCGGTTTAATAAGCCATGGTTGCAAAATACTAACTCGAATTCTTTACAGACGAATGGAAAAACTGGTAGAAGACGACCTCGGGGAAGATCAGTTTGGATTCTGTAGAAATGTTGTAACACGTGAGGCAATACTGACCCTATGACTTATCTTAGAAAACAGATTAAGGAAAGGCAAACCTACATTTCTAGCATTTGTAGACTTAGAGAAAGCTTTTGACAATGTTGACTGGAATACTCTCTTTCAAATTCTGAAGGTGGCAGGGGTAAAATACAGGGAGCGAAAGGTTATTTACAATTTGTACAGAAACCAGATGGCAGTTATAAGAGTCGAGGGGCATGAAAGGGAAGCAGTGGTTGGGAATGGAGTGAGACAGGGTTGTAGCCTATCCCCAATGTTATTCAATCTGTATATTGCGCAAGCAGTAAAGAAAACACAAGAAAAATTCGGAGTAGGAATTAAAATCCATGGAGTAAAAATAAAAACTTTTTGAGGTACGCTGATGACATTGTAATTCTGTCAGACACAGCAAAGGACCTGGAAGAGCAGCTGAATGGAATGGACAGTATCTTGAAAGGAGAATATAAGATGAACACAAAAAAAAGCAAAATGAGGATGATGTAATGTAGTCGAATGGAATGTAGTCGAATTAAATCGCGTGATACTGAGGGTATTAGATTAGGAAATGAGACGCTTAAAGTAGTAAATGAGTTTTGCTATTTGGGGAGCAAAATAACTGATGATGGTTGAAGTAGAGAGGATATAAAATGTAGACTGGCAATGGCAAGGAAAGCATTTCTGAAGAAGAGAAATTTGTTAACATCGAGTATAGATTTAAGTGTCAGAAAGTCTTTTCTGAAAGTATTTGTATGGAGTGTAGCCATTTATGCCAGTGAAACGTGGACTATAAATAGTTTAGACAAAAAGGGAATAGAAGCTTTCGAAATGTGGTGCTACAGAAGAATGCTGAAGATTAGATGGGACAGAATTTTGGACAGCCAGTGCACTTTTGACACAGCGCAGTGAGCCTTGAGCAGCCGCTGGTGAAGTATCAGTGCAGCAGTAGTGCAGCAGCAGTGCAGTAGCGAGTCGCATATTTAGCTGTCATATTTGTTTTGCATTTTGATTCTTAATTTGTTTCCGAGCATTGTGCACTTGCATATTTAATTACATAATATCCTTGCATATTCTCATGAGAAGAGTAATATTGCTTATTGATAGCTGTAAAGTATAAATTCGCAGAGTTGTTAGTCAGTTGTTTGTTTTGGACAGCCAGTGCACTTTTGACACAGCACAGTGAGCCTTGAGTACCGCTGGTGAAGTATCAGTGCAGCAGTAGTGCAGCAGCAGTGCAATAGGGAGTCACATATTTAGCTTTCATATTTGTTTTGTAGTTTGATTCTTAATTTCTTTCCGAGCATTGTGCACTTGCATATTTAATTACATAAAATCCTTGTGTATTCTCATATTTTAGAGGAGTTATATTGCTTATTGATACCTGTAAAGTATAAATTCGCAGAGTCGTTAGTCAGTTGTTTGTTTTGGGCAGCCAGTGCTTTCTGTTTATTTCGTAGAGTCAGTTAGCAGCAGACAGAGGTCAGTGCAGTTTCATCTGTGCTTGCAGAGTGACGTGTGTGAGCAGCAGTAGCAGAAACTAGTCATATATTCAGTTTTTCATATTAGTTCCACAGGTTTAATTCAAATTACTTTGTGTGTTTGTGTGCTTGCATGGTGCAATTTTTTGGATATTTGCATACTTTCAAATTAGAAAGGGGTAGTATCAAATTTTAATAATGTAGAGTGTAACATCGCATAGGCGGTTGTCATTTGTACCAAGACAGGGGTAGGACTGCATTGTAATATCTGTATAGTGGCGTAGTCGTGGTCATTTGATCGCTTAGTTCGTAAGTAATTGTTCGTATGTCGCAGCTCAATCTGGCGCTGGTGATGCAACTGTGCAGTCGCATATTGCTGTTTTATTTGTCACAACTATATATATCCAGATATTAGCAGTAGGATGGATAGAAAGAGAGAGAGAGAGGGAGAGAGAGAGAGAGAGAGAGAGAGAGAGAGAGAGAGAGAGAGAGTGTGTGTGTGTGTGTGTGTGTGTGTGTGTGTGTGTGTGTGCGGGCACAGGAGGAACTGGCTGTGGTTCGCAAGCAGCTGAGCTGAGCATGCTGTTGGCCACGGTCAGCTGCCTTCAGGCTGCTGCCTCAAGGTGCAGTGACGGCGGAGGGTCTGGTGTGTCACATGAGACACCCCAGGTATCGCTTGCTGCGTCTGCTGACTCAGCCGCCAAGGCACCTACTAGTGTACCCGGTGCATTGGGGCCGCCCTCACCTCAGGGTGAGCGGTGGACTGCAACGCGTTCACGTCGCTCGAGGCAGAGGGTCAATGTGGAGGCTGGCCTCACCCGTTCATCCTGTCAGTGGGCAGGTGGCCGCTCCCTCAGCGGGGCCCGAGCAGGCAGACGGGGCCAAAGACTTTCTGGTTATTGGGAGCTCCAACGTTAGGTGCGTGATGGAGCCCCTTAGGGAAATAGCGTACAGGGCTGGAAAGAATTCCAATGTGCACTCGGTTTGTCTGCCGGGGGGCCTCATCCAAGATGTGGAGGCGGCCTTGCCTGTGGCTATTGCTCAGTTCGTACAGGCAGCTGGCGGATTTGGTGAAGACCGCTGGCCTCGCATGCGGGGTGCAAGCAGAGCTCTCTATTTGCAGCATCGTTCCCAGAGTGGATCGGTGTCCTTTGGTTTGGAGCCGAGTGGAGGGTCTTTACCAGAGGCTTCGTCAACTCTGTGACGGTCTTGGCTGCAGATTTCTAGACCTGCGCTATTGGTGGGGGAATTGTAGGACGCCCTAGATGGGTCAGGGGTGCACTACACAAAGGAAGCGGCTACTCGGGTGGCAGAGTACTTGTGGTGTGCACATGGGTTTTTTTTAGGCTAGACAGTAGTGCGAGGTGTCCTGATGAACACTCACCAGTCGATGTGCAGGCAGGGAAATCAGGACGTGCTCAGTGTAAAGACACTTCAGCTATCAAGATATTAGCAGTAATTTTTCAGAGTGTTCATAATAAAGTTCCTGAATTTACTGCCCTCCAGGAAGCGTGTGGCGCCGCAAATTATTCTCGGGACTGAGCCCTGGCTGAACCCCGCTGTTGTCATTGTGTTTGTCAGCTGTCTTTACGCCTTCTTCTGTGGACACACAAGCTGCTGGTGTCAGAAGTCAGCATCCTTTAATGTCCGCTCAAGGTGTTTAGGTAACAGCACGCTGTAGTATAGCAGCATGCAGCTTCCCCCAAAATACCTGTGATACTGGCAACACTGATCTGTATCCGTCTCAGATGTGAATCTGTCATCTTTCTTGCACCCTGTCTGCTTCTCTGGAGCACACTTCTAACTGTGTTGTACCTTGCACTGCTGTGCTGATAACTTTAGATTCCTATGTGGTACTGGTTCCTTCAACTGTTCTATCCTTTGTTCTTGTGTCGGAGACCCCATGTGGGATTCACATGACTCATTGACAACTTGTGTCACTTTTTGGGTCTTATACTTGATCATTATTACACTTGTTTATGATGGTGGCACATAGGGAAACTTCTGCCAGACTATTCGCTATGGTGTCTGCCTTCTCCACTAGCTCCCGTAGTGACAAATCTTGATAAGCAGTTGTTGCTGTTTGAATGCCCACAGACATCTTGTGCAGCCAAAGCATGGACAATGTCTATTCAGGCAACAAATCTGGTCCTGCCAACACACGTATGGCCCGCTTTGCTTGAGACGGGGCTCTGTAAAAGGCCTTGTGTAGTCTGAGCTCTGGCAACAAGGTATATTGTTGCTTAACTGCCTTCTTTATTGTGATTTAGCAACATTGTGCAGGACATCTTCTGTCTCCTGTATCACAGTTTCTAAATGTGCCACGATGATGATGTCCTTATTATTGTTATAAAGTATTCTGTGCTGTCGAAAAACACTCTCTCAACATGTGTCATTGAGTAGCTGAGCCAAAATGCCAGAAACTTGACATGCCCCACATGATACACTGAACATGCATCTTGATGAATGAAATCAGCATCTGTGTGTTGTGATGTAGCTGAGGCTACAGATTGTTCTGCTCTGACTTCCATCACGGTTTGTTGCACTGTCATGTCGATCATTCTAGTGAAAAGAATATTTTCATTTGTGACGATCACGGCAGTGTCTCCTCTTTGGTGGAGCCTTTCTTTCAAATACAATAAACTGTGTGTAATACAGATACTAGATAATCTAGTATGTTACATTATTTAGCACCCAGCAGCAACAACCAAAGCAACAAAACCCAAGTCTAAACAACAAAACTTTTAATAAAATATACAAGTTCCTCAAAACTAAACTCACTTCTTTGTCTGCTACTTTGTGGCAATTTAGTAATGTTACCACGGACTTCTTCTCATGAGCAGGTTCAATCAGTTTTGAGAAAAAGCAATTAATTCATAGATCAGTATGTAATTGCAGTCTCAGTTTTGATCTATTTTTATTGCTTATATATAAAGAGTACAGGTCTCTTTTTTTATTAATATGAATGTAAAGCTGTGAGTACCGGGCGTGAGTCGTGCTTCGGTAGCTCAGTTGGTAGAGCACTTGCCCGCGAAAGGCAAAGGTCCCGAGTTCGAGTCTCGGTCGGGCACACAGTTTTAATCTGCCAGGAAGTTTCATATCAGTGCACACTCCGCTGCAGAGTGAAAATCTCATTCTGGATGAATGTATTTTTTTGTAAACAGGCTGTTCAGTGGAACTATCTGAACTTCTCCAATGCCTCTCAAGAGAACCAAGATTGATTTACAGATCCTTAAAATTAACAACTCCATCATGGAGTTTGTCCTATTGCCTCTCTGACATACGTAGCAGGTGCAAAAATGGCCATTTAAATAGCACTATACTAATGGCAAGGTTTACCCATGATTCTGCTAGTGGTACAATTACAAATGTAAACATGAACAATTTTGTGACATTATAAGTTGCTTGTGAGGAATGGTTTCATAAGCCTCCTGGAAATCTAGAAATATGGAATCGATTGGTCATCCTCTGTCAATAATACTCATTACTTTGTTTAAATAAGGAGCTAGTTGTATGTCACAAGAATTGTTTTCTAAATCCATGTTGGCTATTTGTCAATAAATCGTTTTCTTCCAGTTAATTCAAAATGTGCGATTAAAGTATATGTTCCAAAATCCTACAGAAAATTGATATTAGTGATGTGAGTCTCCAATTTAACAGATTACTTCTATGTCCCTTGTTAAGGACTGGTGTGACCTTTGCAACTTTCTAGTCTTCTGGTATGGATCTTTCATCAGTGTAGCTGTTGTACATTATTACAATGAAAACAATCAATTACTGATAAAATTAGTTAATTGTACAGATAAAATATCTGCTCACCAAGCAGTGGCAGAACAAACACATAAAAGACTGTTGTGACTGGCAAGCTTTCGGAGCCAGTGGCTCCTTCTTCAGGCAGAAGGGTTGAAGGGGAAGGAAGCAGAGTGAGGGAAAAGGACTGTAGAGGTCTAGGAAAAGGGGTAGACTTCAGTAAAGTCACCCAGAACCGCATGTCAGGGGAGACACCATAGGAAATGAGTAGGAAAGACTGATTGTTGGGGACTGCATTTCATCTGATGCCTGTACTGTAAAACTTCTCTGTGTTGTATGATAAGATAATTTTACTGTGAGTGGAAGTTTAACATCTGTACATGCCTCTTTATAGTACTGCATTGAGCCGCACGGGATTAGCCAAGCGGTCTAAGGCACTGCAGTCATGGACTGTGTGGCTGGCCCCGGCGGAGGTTCGAGTCCTCCCTCAGGCATGGGTGTGTGTGCTTGTCCTTAGGGTAATTTAGGTTAAGTAGTGTGTAAGCTTAGGGACTGATGATCTTAGCAGTTAAGTCCCATGAGATTTCACACACAAGTGCTGCATTGACACACAACTGATTTGCACTGGACTGTTGAAAACATGAGGAATCTCATGGTAAAATATGTTCTATTCCAGGGACAGCCACAGCGTGCCAAACTGCACACGTGTACAGATGTGCTGCACGCGTGCCGTCCAGGGCTCGGTCCGCCTCGCCACTACTCGGCTTTCCTCAGTTTTCGCGGCACTGCTCAGCACGGCACGACATTAGACTAGCTGTGCGAAGCGACATCTTTTCATCTGGCATAGGGTGCATTAGTTGTTTCGTAGTGGCAGCCATGTTTATTCCTCGCTATTTGTTAGCGATTCATAGGAAGTTTATAAGTACTGTACAGTGGTTGTTGCAATGGAACACACACTTACAAAGAGGCGGGGTAGTGGCACAACGTCATGAGCCTTCAGAGCTGAATGGGAATTGCAATATTTTTTCGAAGAGAAGGATGAAAATTCTCAATGTCTATTATGCAGTCGCATACTCGCCAGGCACCGCAAATTTGCAATAGAACGGCATTATAACACCACACACAAAGGACTTAATGATTTAGTTGGGTTCATAGATAAAACAAGTTGGCGGAATTAAGAAGACGTAGTGTTATGCAGCGAGACGGACTGAACGCGAGTACCACTTGCAAATCTTTGTGTTTCTGATGTTTGTATTTGTACATATTTGTCATTAGAATGCGAATTTAGAGTTCACTCAATTTTTGTTTCCTTTTTTTAGCCTGCAACCGAACTTAGCGACCTGTATTTAAGAGAAAGCTACAAAATAGCGCTCAAAATTGCAAGAGCGAATAAGCCTTTCAGTGATGGTGATTTCATCAAGGAGTGTATTGTTGAGGCGGAGGAATTCTTGACGCCACTGGAAGTAAAGAAGTTTAGTGAAATTAGGCTTTCCAGACAGACAATAGCTCGCCGCATAGCTGGTATGGCAGCGGATGTCTATAGGCAGTTAATTGATAGTGCCTGCAAGTTTATTGCATTCTCGATTGCTTTGGACGAGTCGACCGACATTTTGGACACAGCACAACTAGCAATTTATGTTGGTGGAGTCGACACAAATTTGCACATGACGGAAGAACTGTTAGATTTAGTACCAATGAAACACACAACGAGGGGTACCGACTTGCTAAAAGCAGTTGAAGAGGCAGTTGAAGCCATTGGCCTAAATTGGAAAATGTTAGTTTCAGTCACCACGGATGGAGCGCCAGCAATTCGAGGTGCTCAAAATGGGCTTGTAGCATTGTTGCATAAAAAACTAGGACGACCGACAGAAGATTTGTACGGAATTCATTGTTTTGTACACCAAGAAGCTCTTTGTGCTAAGAATGCAAATTTGGAGCACGTGATGAAGTTGGTAGTCACCATAGTACATTTTTTGAAGTCGCATGGCTTAGTACACCGTCAGTTTCAACAGTTTCTCATGGAACTGAACGAAGAGTATGGAGATGTTATTTACCACTGGGAAATATGTTGGTTAAGTCGCGGATAATGCCTCGAAAGATTTTTCAATTTAAGACTCGCTATTGTTGAGTTCCTGAAGGAAAAAGTAAAGGCAGAGCCAAAATTAGAAGATCCTAAATGGATTGCAGAACTCGCCTTTTTAGTTGATCTGACTGCACACTTGAACGATCTCAATAAGACTTTGCAAGGTGAGTAGCAGCTTATTTCTGATCTGATGAAAAAAGTGGATGCATTTAATAAGAAACTCGCATTGTGGAAGGAACAACTCATGAAAATGAATACCGCCCATTGCCCTATGCTCTCTAAAGTCAGAGAGAACGCAACTTCTGATGAATTTGTTTCTGTGTTGGAGGAACTACAGGCACAATTTTCTAAACGTTTTCAGGACACTGCCAGTCTGACATCTGTTTTTGAACTATTTTCTAGACCCTTTGCCATTTCAGTTGAAAGTACTCCAGTGCATTTGCAAATGGAATTGATTGATCTGCAGTGTAATTCCCATTTAAAGGACAAATTTTTTTACGTAAAAACTGTCCAGGAATTTTACGAAGGTTTTCCTCGGGAAGAGTTTCCCCATCTCCACAATGAGGCTGCAAAAGTTATATCAGTGTTTGGATCGACACACATGTGCGAAAGGTTTATTTCGATTATGAGACTAAATAAGTCAGGATTACGTGGCAATCTGAGTGACTTAAATATGAGAAACTGTCTGCGTTTGTCCGTGTGCCATCAGTTTGTGCCGGATATGTACTTTATTATGTCTACAGTGAACCAAAAATAATTAAATTAATGGTGATAATTTTGTTGTATTTGTCATATGTCTTGTTGAGAATTGTAGTTATTGCAAATTTTGTACACTAGTTCCAGAATATAAAATTTGCTTGTTTCACATGTAGTTGGAATCACTCATTCCACATCATACTGCATGCTGTAGACTACATTCAAGTCTGTTTCTATATCTCAGCTTAAATGTTGTAAGAATTTTACAAGTGACGATGTGAGAAGCACGATATTGTTGGTGTAATGCAGTTTCAAACCAAGCATTATTGTTATTTTTCTGTAGGTGTATGAACAGCCAACAAAGATTCAGTATTGCTCAACATGATGTGTTGTACAGAGCTTAATATTATCAAATGTCGCAATATGAAACTAAGCCACATGGTAGTAGGGCGGTGTTCCTTACGCGAATGCACTGTCGTATGCGGCGTGTTCGTAGTTCCGCGCATGCGCGTGCAGTCAGCTGGTGTGGCAGTGGGGGACATGTGAAGTCAGAAGGGAGCGATCCACATGCGTGTGAAACCTCGGCACGCGTGCCGCATACTTGGCCGTCCCTGGTCTATTCTTAAGCTGGATGAACAAAGTCTGTAATGTTCTTTTGCTTAGCAGACAACAACTCTGAGTTTGCCATGATGTTCTGCCATTTCCTAATCCACAAAATGTGTATTGGGGTAGATGCAGAGCTTTGTTCAGTGTATTAAAGGGCTATATCAAATGCACTTTTAGCGTTTGTGTGTGATACTCGAGCCACAGGTTCATTGTCTTTATTGATGTTATTATCTTCCTTATTCTTGTCGGTTATTCAAGGTGTGTTTTATACACAATCCAGCCTGTTGTGGTAGGTGCCCTGCCTGCCGTACTGTTGATGTCTTGGTCTGCAAAGGGAGTGTCTCCTGTAGAGTCAGAGTATGAGAAACTTGCAGACCACATCTGTTTAGGGGGCAGTTGTGATCATAAGTGAAAGTTTTTGGATACAGCAGTTTACAAACTTTTGAAACATAGTATGGACTTAAGTGTGAAATTCTTGTAATAGTTTCCACAATGAAACTTTGTCTTGAAATTTGGAAGAAAATCCTCAAAGTTCTGGTCATATGTAAACTATGCCAGTAGCAAGACACAATCAGTATCTTCACAGTGTGATGGCAATGGTTTTGTTTCCAATGACTGCACTACTAAAGCAGAGTTAATGAACACAGTTTTCTATAATTCTTTAACCAAAGAAGATGCAGTAAATATTCCAGATATTCCAGAAATGAAATCACGAACAGCTGCTAAGAAAAGTTTTACAGTTCAGATTGTATGCCAGTTAGGTTCTGTACAGAATATATTGAGGAAATAATTGTATTTTAAGCAAATATATGCAACCACTCACTTGATGAAAGATTAGTGCTGAGACCTGAAGATTACACAGGTCATACCAGTACACAAGGAAAGAAACAGAAGTAATCCATTGATCATAGACCCATATCATTGGTATCAATCTGTAGTAGGAATTTGGAACATATATTGCATTTAAATGTTATGAAATAACCAGCACGGATTAAGAATATGTTGTTCTTGTGAAACACAGCTGGCTCTTTATTGACACAAAGTCAAACTTGAAACTTTAGACATATCATAAGTAAACAACATAGAGTATCTTAGCTCAGTGATACATGTCCCAACTCTGTACTGTATACAAACCAGTGTATAAAACATTTGACAATAATTGCTCATTTCACAAATGTAAATATTTTGTACAAAAATGTTTTTTTAAGGGTTAACATTTAACAATTTTGCAGAAGTAAAATAAACAAATCCACTGGACATAGCACAAAAAGTGCTGAAACATGTGTGGGTGAGAACAAAACTACAAAGGTGTCTTGCATGAGGCGGAATTCCTCTCCGGTTTTCTTAGCATGCACAGAAATAAGAAGCAGTGCAACATTCACAAGATGATTATATGATTTCATTAGTTTATTTTTTATTTATGTTTTATTTTTTGTATTTTATTTATTTTATTAGTTTATACAACTTCACATTTCTATTGAAAGTACTCTGCATTTCTGTTTGTTTACTGAAACTAATAATGAAATGTAGACAGCTTCCTGTCATGCACTTTCTAAAATATGTAACAGCTGTTGGCAGTTACCTGCAAAGCATGTTTAGAGAATTAGCCTGCAGTGATAGTTTCTGGCTATTGATGACTTGACTCATTCCACATTGATGAAGACAGTCTTTGATGCTGAGGTTTATGGAACATTATGTGTGGATCAGTGAATGGTATTCTAGAAACACTGACCACTATATTCTACCAGATAAAATAGACCTTGCCTATTTTGTGGCAGGCCACCAGCTTTGAGCATCTGTTTTCATTGCTGTTTCTTTTCTACATCTACATCTATACTCTGCAAACCAATGTGAAGTATGTGGCAGAGGATACTTCAGATCATTACAGTTATTAGGGTTTCTTTCCATTCCATTTACATATGAATTGAGGGATAAATGATTGCTTATAGCCTTCTGTGCCGGCTGTAATTAGTATAATCGTGTCTTGAGGAGCACTACAGGAGCGATATGTAATGGATTGTGATGCATTCCTGTATTCATAACTTAAAGTTGGTTCTTCAGGCTTACTAAGTAGACTTTCACAAGATAGAGTGAGTCTGTCCTGAAGCATATGCCATATGACTGTTTTCAGCATCTTTGTGATACTCTCCCATGGGCCAAACAAATCTGTGACCATTCAAACAGCTTTTCCAATATTCCCTGTTATTTCTGTTGATGATGATGATTGGTTTGTGGGGCACTCAGCTGCGCGGTTATCAGCACCTGTACAAATTCCCAACATTTGCTCAGTCCAATCTCACCACTTTCATGAATGATGATGAAGTGATGAGGACAACACAAACACCCAGTCATCTCGAGGCAGGTGAAAATCCCTGACCCCGCCGGGAATCGAACCCGGTACCCCGTGCTCGGGAAGCGAGAATGCGACCGTGAGACCACGAGCTGCAGACCCCTGTTACTTCTGTTTGGTATTTGAGTTATTTTCTAGAGTCAGACAAGTGTTTTAGAGTGGGTCAGATGAGTGTTTTATAAGCAATCTCCTTTATAGACTGATAGCATTTCCCTAGTATTCTACCAATGAATTAGGATCTGCCACCTGTCTTATATCGTATGATACTATGTTTTTTTTTCCATTTTGTGGAGTGCACAGTTCTACATTTCTGTACATCTAAAGCAAGTTGCCAATATATGCAGCACTTTGAAACTTAACAATATCTGACTGAATTATTGTGCAGCTTTTTTCAGACAGTACTTCATTAACGACAACATCATCATCTAACAAACCAATATTGTCTGCAGGGTCATTAATGGCATAGTCCATATCAATTCAGATGGCCTAGGAAAAAAATCTTACCTTCATAGTCTCTGATGTTATTGAATTTAGCATATATTAAAATAAAAGACTAAGTAAAGAACACACTTTTTTTGTTTCCTCCAAAAAAATTTCTGCTCCGAGATACAGCCCCCCCAAAGATGACCCTGTGCATACCATTTTGAAGATGTGGATTTTGGAAAAAATTTTAAAATTCTGTATCTTTGGAACAGTTCTAGATATTTTGTTGAGTTTCTTTTTTATTAGAAAGATAATTCATTAATGATTACAAAGAAATCCTCCATTTGGGCTTATCTGTCAAAGTTCTTTTACTATAGGGTTCTGAACTTTTTTATAATTTATAGAAAAAAACTTTTTTATCAAAAATGCCAGTCCATAAAACTTTAATTTTTTTATGTTGATTAGTACCATATAATTCTACTTTCCCTGAAAAGGAGAACTTCCACGTTTAGGTTCAACAGGTTTTATAAACAATTGAAATTTTTGCCATACATAAAACCTGTTTTATTACCACATTATCACATAACAGGCTCATAAAAATCAAAACCTAGCCTTATTTAACATCATTATAGTTTTGAAAGATGAGTAAGAGACTCATTTTTCAAGCATTTTGAATAGTTCCAAAATGTATGTGAAAGGTCCAGAGACTTAAAGGTTTCAATTTATACGACTTCTGTGCACTCGGTTTTGTGCTGAAATTAGCCAGTAAATGAACTAAAAGTGTGCTCCACTGCTTCAGTATCTTCCTTTGATGTACAGTGATGCCTTCCTGCTGAACCAATAGGAACTGGAGCACTTACAATCTGCAAAACATTGTGAACAGGAAGTGACCACTGATGGCATTGTTGCTGCCCTTCAGCTGGAAACCTATATCCAGCAGTGGTCCATGTGGTAGCATAAAGTTCCGTACAATTTCATTTATCTCATAACTGGTGTCTATAATCTCTGCAATCCACCAGTCACAGTCATACACACACGTCACAAATATCTTTCTTCTCAGGTTGTGAATCTGAATATTAACCTGCTGTTTCTGAGGTATTGGCCAAACAAACAAAATTTCGTCTTTCTTGCTCTTTAAAGTGTGTGCAATATGAGTTTGTCCATCACTTTGAGTCCAGAAACGTGTGTTCTGAATTTATTCCACAGGATTAGTTTGTTTGCACCACTCTTCTTTTTCCTGCTCACAAAATTCTTCGATTTCCTCTTTGGAGAAAATAATGAGGTTTGTGGATGTCTAAGGTTTCATGACTCTCGTAAAATCCTCAGCATTCTGAATTGCAGCTGTATTTGGTCTGGAAAGATTATGTTTTGTAGCATGGTGCTTCAGCAGGCCTCCTACACCATCACAAGGCCCCTTCCCTTGACCAATAGCACTGTGTACCCAGTCAGTTGGCACAAGCCACTCACTCAATTCAAACAGCTGGTAGTGATTTTTAAAATGACAAGGAGCACCACCAGAAATAATGATGATCTTTTCTGCCCCTGTTTGCAGCTGAAGAATTTTGCGCATTGCTAGCAAAGCATGTATTGAGTCATGTCCTGTGTCATCACTTATAACTGCAACGCTTGTGTTCTTGTTTTGAAAATATGTCACTCCAGTAAAAATTGAAACTTGGTCATTACTCCAATGATACCCTTGTACTTCTTGTGGGAGAATTACAGACCAGTTCTCAGCAAAATCACAGTGAAGCACTAAACATCAGCCAGTACACACCCTTTCACTTCTGCAGTGTGGTGTTGTTGCAATTTCTTCAGATGTTGATGTGTTACTGCTTTCACTTACCATTTACCAAGTGCATCAATGAAACTGTCAAATTAATTTATTTTCTTATTTTTTCATAATTTATTTTCCTCCCAAGTCGACTGAGTAATTTCTGCAGAGATATCTGCTACATCTTCCAGGCCAAGTGCCTGTAAAGCCAGTCCTCCCTTTCCAGGGCAGTCACCACATTCTTGAAACAAACAAGTCTCTCGCTTTACATCACAGACTACAAATGACTTCACACACTCAACCAAGGTGTCGTATGTCACATGCTGCAGTAAGTTCTTCAAAGTTACCACACAAAGTTCAAAATTCGCACATTACACACATAAACAGACATCTCTGGATGTGTGTTGAACTACCCACTTAGGTCATAATGCATAAAATTTTGATCTTTCAATATGTGAAGTTGATAGTTGCTCTTATAAATTGAAAAAGTTTCTTTAATACTGCAAGTCATGTACCTCTTCACTTTCATAACTTTTAGACCTCCAACTGTTACAGTTACAATGTCTTTTTTGTTGGCACTCTGGCAAAAACAGTCCCATTTATCTTCCAGATAAAATGACTGCACTATTTGAACTTGAGCTGCTTCTACAAGATGACCATAATAGCAATCTGGTCTTCCAAAGACTCCTTTTATGGACCTCACATTTCTTGATTTGTCTACCATGTTCTTTAATACTGATGGAACGTGGTTCAAAATTCATTTCTTTGGAAATGTCTCTGGAATAATAGTTAAAACTTGCACCTTTTCACTGTAGGATGCAAAATATTCAATAGCTGAATTGATATTTGTGAAAAATTCCTGGCAAGAAGTGCAAGAGTGCTTTCGTTCATTTTCTTCTGAAGATGGAATTTCTACTTTGAAGAGTGTGGTCAGGTTTGCTGTAGTGTATTCATCCATAGCTATCGATGGAATTTCTACTTTGAAGAGTGTGGTCAGTTTTGCTGTAGTGTATTCATCCATAGCTT